>NC_057845.1:42555000-43811500 GCF_910594005.1 Cervus elaphus
GTGAAGAAAATAAGGTATAAGGAGTACAAAAACTAGCAAAATTATCTTTGTTGAGACAATACTGTTTATAAAATTAAAGAAAATTTACAAACAATTGGCAAGTTTGCTAGACACGAGCTCAATATATGAGTCAATAGAGTCCTTACATATGAACAATCATTAATGAGTAAAACAATCAAAATGAGTAAAAAAAGAAGTTAAGTAGTTATTAATAATCAAAGAAAGTAAAGCACCTTTTAATAAATCCAGCAAAAGCTGTATAGTAAACTTTTGACAGAGAAAACTATAAATATGAACAATCCTTTAAAGCACTGATAGAAAATTAGGCTATGATAATAGATAAAAGACTAGTATCTAAAAGATATCAGCACTCTTGAATTCACTTTATATTTTCATCCAATTGTGACTATAATCCCAGAAAGAATATATTTGCCTGTTTAATGGAACTTGCCAAGCTTATCCTGGAATTCAAATAAATGAATAAAAGTCCAAGATTAAGTAAGAAATTTAGAAGAAAAATAACTTTTAAAAAGAGAATATCAAGTTATTTTGTTGCTGGGGTAATTAAAATAGTGTAGAACAGGAACTGAAATAAACAGACAAAGGGTCAGAAAAGAGAGCCCAGAAACTCATAGATATATTGATGTATGAGAGAGAAGGGATATTAAAATCAGTAAGAAAAGAGTGAATTTTTCATACATAGCTTTAAGACAACTGGGTATCTAAGTAAAATACAATTTCAAATATTTTAAAGCCCCAAATATTAAAAGCAAGACTTTTAAAACTTTTCAAAGAAAATATAGAGTATGTTTATTATCCTGAGGTTGGCAAGATGTATGCCTAAAAGGCAAAACTCACTAAGTAAAAACTATGATATATCTGCCAACATTACAATGCAAACTTTTTATTTAATAAAATACCACAAAGTTAAAGGAAGCCACAGAATGGGATTTTATATTTGCATGGGGTTTCACCAATGAAGATTTCATATTTAGAACATACAAATGTTTACAAATAAATAAGAAAAATATAACACCCCAATATAAATAAAGGCCAATATATGTGAGGTATTCAAGAAAAGGAGTGTTCAAATGGCCAACAATGTAGAAATTAAAATGCTCAACCCCACAAATTATTAGGAAAATGAAAGTTAAAACCAAATGCAAATTAAAACTATTCACCTTTCAAATTCAGCAAACCAATTTTAAAGTCTGGAGATACTCTAGACTTATAAAGGTTAAGAGGTCACATGGATTCTCATTCATTTATAGTGAACACAGAAATTGGTGTAGCTATTTTGGAAGGAAATTTACTATTCATGAAGTTTAATATGCCGTATTAGTTTTCTGTTGCTGTGTAACAAACAACTACAGACTTCATGGCTTAAAACAATGAAAATTAGTTAGCTTACAGTTCTGGAGGTTAGAAGTCTGTCCTGGGTTTCACTGGGCTAAAATCAAGATGTCTCTTCTGGTCTGCGTTCCTAGCTGGAGGCTCTAGGAAAGAACCCATTTTTGTTGCCTTTATCCAGTGACTCCCGGCATGCCCTGCTCGGTGCAGGCCCGTCTTCACCAGCTTCAAAACCAGCAACAGCTGGTAGAATTTTTTTCAGGTGGTAGCTTATGACTCTCAATTCTGCCTCCTCTTCTGATTTCAAGGGTTCCTGTTAATTAGATTGGGTCCTCCTGAGTAAGCCAATTAAGTAAGCCTTCCCTTCTAAAGATACTTAATTACATTTGTGAAGACCCTTTTGCCATACAAAGTCTAACATATAGTCAGATTTCAAGGACATCTTTGGGGGAACCACATATACATGTGCTCCTTGAACTAAGCAATTTTACATCAGAGGCCTTAAAAATTTATTGCAAATGAACTCAAAGAGATATTCAGAAATACATTCACTGGGACATTGTGTATATTATGAATGTTTTTTTTAAAAAATTGTTTATTAATAGGAAAATAAATATCAGTGCATTTCCACAATGGAATTCTGCATAGGGTTAAGATAAATTGCAAAAACATAATATTGAACAAAATAAAGATGCAGAATTACATTTGTTTGAGTATGTGTATGTATGGATGTGCATAGATAAGGAGAGGTGATTGACAGACAGATGATAGAGATTATAACAATGAATTGGTATAATAAATTCAAGATCTGATGTAATGGTTATCTCTGGGAAGTTAGGGGAAGGGGAAGATACACAATATGTTTACATTTGTTAGAGCTAGGTGGGTACATGTTTTCTCCTTAAAATAGTCTCCAGATTTTTTACGCTTTCAGTGTTTCACAATAGGAATTCGAAGACATTTGTGTGAGGACATGAAATGGAATAAAGGAATCCCAAGGAAGAAGCAAAAGCTAAGAAGAGGAACACATTGAGCTAAGCCTAGACTAGTTGGTGTTACTAATAAACGCTAAACTGAATATCAAGAGCCTGGAGTTTCAGTCTTAGCTCTGTGACTGTTTACCTTTGTAACTTTGAGCACATTACCAAACACAACCAGATGTTAGCTTCCCCATATCACAAGTGAGGACACGAGTAGAACACTCTAGGTTTGTTGTAAACATAAGACAATCTATCTCATGGCTTTTAAGTACAGTCAGAGATTGTTGACATTAAAATATGGCTGGTTTGACAAAGTACATATTGAAATTGGCATTCATGTCTACAGAACTTGTGTGAATACATGTACATGCTCCCCCACACACCAACACTGCATAATCCCTGCTTTTGGCTTAAAACAACTACTATCTGCCAGTCTTTTGAGGCTAAAAGATGGCTCCACAGCTGTTCAGGGAAACAGTTATTAAACCCAGTCTGGGATAAAATGTTGAGATGGAATTGAATTTGGAGCCCTGTTCTTTGTGACCTTCACAGAACCACGCTCAGTTTTTCATTTGTATAATCTCCTTGGGGAACATGTTCAGTGGTAAGCTGTTAAACAGTACATCTCCAGAACACTATTCCCCAAAAGAGACCTATTAATGCCATAGAATTAGGGTAACTTGCCTGTCCTAATTTAGGAAAAGACAGTGTTAGACTGTGGGGTAAATATTTCCTGGCAAAAACTATACGGTCATTCAAATCCCAGTGTTGCTGACTGATCTCCTTGCCCATGCCAGAAGGGCCCCCGGGCTGCAGAAAGAATTCCCTTCACAGATGTTCTGCCACCTCACAAATGCTTCCTTTGTCCTATGTACAAAATCAATGCTGAGGATTTTATACCTTGATTCACTTCTTGGGACATTATTTGGCATGTCCTTCCAAGCGATGTCTTCTTCAATAAGAACCAACCACTTACTCCTGATGACGTGAATTCTTGAGTAGGACTCTGACTGGGACATACGTTGCCTAAGGCAGCAGGCTGGGCTCACTGGCTGTCTTTTGAGCAACCCTGCTTTCATGTCCTACTTACTCAACTTTGAGCACAGCCAAAATTTATCTCCAGCCAAGTTCTTCTGGACAAAAAAACACTGAAAATTCTTGCCTGCTTCAAGCCAGTAGAATACTCCAGCCGGATAATGGACCTGTCAAGTAATTCTAATCACTAAAAGAAGAATAGGTTGGATTCTTGCTCTCATTCTCCATAGTGCTGAGGCCACATATAGGCCACCTCTATATGAGATTTGTATATTTTAGTTTAAATTCTCTGTTGGTCTTATCGATTTGGTACACATGATATTTCAGAATACAGTTTTCAATCATATATGTATTCCTGAAGGCCCATGAAGTGACTGCTGCATGTTTATATCAGAATTTTTTACTTTAGGAGAGAGTATTTTAGATGTTGTACAACCCTCTCCATTTTCCTTTCACTGCATTCTACCTGTCTCCTAGTCATTTCCCCATATACTTTAAGAATTTGACCTCAGGTTCATGACTTTCTTTTCTAACATGAAGATTTTTGTGGACAAGTTACCAAATCCCAGATATCTCTAAATGATAGCATCCTCCATATGTTACATTCTAGAACATGCCACTTCACAAACTGCTCACTTACATTACAACCTCTAATCTTTTACTTTACACATATGTGGACATCATTCTACTCTTGGGACTTGTCAGTTCACTGACCCTTCCATTTTTACTTCCTTATCACCGTTTATCTCCCTCTTCAGGTCAGATTGCATGCTCTAGAATTTCAGTGATTATCTTGATAAAACCATTGATATTTTTTGCCTTTCTTTTCACAGAAAATTCTAATCCTATATAAACTCAATTATCTGCTTTGGAAGATTCAGTTCAGTTCAGTCGCTCAGTCGTGTCCGACTCTTTATGACCCCATGGACCGCAGCAGGCCAGACCTCCATGTCCATCACCAACTCCCAGAGCTTCCTCAGACTTATGCCCGCTGAGTCAGTGATGCCATCCAACCTCATCCTCTGTTGTCCCCTTCTCCTCCCACTTTCAATCTTTCCCAGCATCAGGGTCTTTTCAAAGGAGTCAGTTCTTCGCATCAGGTGGCCAAAGTATTGGAGTTTCAGCTTCAGCATCAGTCCTTCCAATGAATATTCAGGACTGATTCCTTTAGGATGGACTGGTTGGATCTCCTTGCAGTTCAAGGGACTCTCAAGAGTCTTCTCCAACACCACAGTTCAAAAGCCTCAATTCTTTGGTGCTCAGCTTTCTTTATAGTCCAACTCTCACATCCATACATGACTACTGGAAAAACCATAGCTTTGACTAGATGGATCTTTGTTGGGAAAGTAATGTCTCTGCTTTTTAATATACTGTCTAGGTTCTTCCAAAGATAGGTCTCACTATAAATTTGGAATCATAAACCTTATTTTTTCTCTGCTCAACTTGCCTTCTGACTTTTTCCAAAAATTACTCCAAACTTTATTTTCTATTCTCAAACTTCTACTTCAACCTCTCACATTGACAATTGATTTTTAGCTGATTATGTTACCATTTACTTCTTGGAGAGAGAGAGAAATCCACCTGAAAAGAATCAACTAACTTTGTGATCATCTAACCTACAAATCCACCTGAATGTGCTTGCATCTTTTCCTTCCATGTGTACTTCTAGAGCATTTCTTCCATCTGAACTCTGAGATCCTATGCCCTGCTGATTGTCCTGGAGCATTTACTGCCTCTGTTTTCCCATGAATCACCAATCTTCACACTTTACATAAGCTCTTTCCAAAGTCTTCCAACCATTCTTTAGTAAGTTTAAAAAATCTGTTTCTTTTTTTTTTTTTTTTTTTTTTGCGGTTAAGAGAGCAAATTTTATGTCGGCTTTGCCACAGCTTACAAGATAAACATTTTATTTTTTTTTCAATTATTTTTATTAGTTGGAGGCTAATTACTTTGCAACATTGCAGTGGGTTTTGTCATACATTGACATGAATCAGCCATGGAGTTACATGTATTCCCCATCCCGATCCCCCCTCCCACCTCCCTCTCCACCCGATTCCTCTGTGTCTTCCCAGTGCACCAGACCCGAGCACTTGTCTCATGCATCCAACCTGGGCCGGTGGCCTGTTTCACCATAGATAATATACATGCTGTTCTCTCAAAACATCCCACCCTCGCCTTCTCCCACAGAGTCCAAAAGTCTGTTCTGTACATCTGTGTCTCTTTTTCTGTTTTGCATATAGGGTTATCATTACCATCTTTCTAAATTCCATATATATGTGTTAGTATGCTGTAATGATCTTTATCTTTCTGGCTTACTTCACTCTGTATAATGGGCTCCAGTTTCATCCATCTCATTAGAACTGATTCAAATGAATTATTTTTAATGGCTGAGGAATATTCCATGGTGTATATGTACCACAGCTTCCTTATCCATTCGTCTGCTAAAAATCTGTTTCTTAATTTGAGTTTCCTGTTCTGTGAATATTAGATTCATATATTGTACCAGCTTTCTATGGAATCATCTTTTCTTTATCCATGTGTAGTTTTTTTTGTAGATTCTGTATATAAATAGTCAGCTAAAACACTGCAATAAGTGTTATTTTCTTGTAGTTTTCCTTTTAGATTTCTTTATGGGGTCTTTTGTCTCATAGGAGTTTTAATTTTACTGAACTTAGATTTAGCAGGATTTTCTTTTATGGTTTGCATCTTTTAAAAAACTGTTTTTGAAAAGATATATTTCAATATTTTCTTCTAGAAATTTTAAAATGTTACTTTTTACATTGCATCTTTAATTTACATAGATTTTTTCAAAGAGAATATTATAAACTAAGAACCTTTCATTTTTTTCTTACAGATAATTATCCAAGCAACATTTATTCTGCTACCCAACTTCTATCTAATAATTTGAAAAAGAAACTTAGTCATTTACCAGGTCTAAATATTTGTGTCTACTTAGGCACTCTATTTTTTGTCCCATTGATTGATTTTCCATTCAGGCATCAATATCACACTGCTTTTATTATTAAATTGCTATAGCTCTTTAACATATCTTGATATCTGATGGGGAGTGTTCCACCACCATATTCTTCTCAAAACTCTTTTGACTTTGTTGGCTCACTGCATTTTTATTTGAATTTTAGTTTTCAATTTGTCGAGTCAGAGGAAATTTGATTTGATTTCTTTAATAAGAATTGCTTTATATTTATAGATTAATTTGGGGTGAACTGACACTTTTTTAGTATTATTGGCTTGCAGCCATAAACACAGTACATAGTTTTCATTTATTTTAGTATTTTTATGTATTTTAATAATAAATATTATACTTTTGTCACCAAAGTGAGTAATAATATAAATTATTCAAATCAAAACACAGAGGAAAAAAGAGAGAAAAATGTAACAGAACATTTAAAATCCTTGGGGATAAAAATCAAGCAGTTTAACATTCATTAACATATCCTAGAAGGAAGAGAGAAATTAAATGGTATGTAAGAAATATTATACAAGATTATGACTGTGATTTTCCAAATTGACAAAAAAATAGTAACTTACATATCCTAGAATCTCAGCAAACACAGGATAAAGTAAACCATACTTAAGGAAATCATAGTTAAAATTCTGAACAGCAAGGATTAAGTGAAATTCATAAAAACAGTCAGAAAAAAAACTGACATTTCACTTACACACAAAGAAACAATATTGATGGCTTAGCTTATTGTTGAAAAACATGTGCTCTGAATGTGTAAAAAGAAAAAAAATCCTGCAAATTAGAATTCTATCTTCAATGAAAATATCTTTCATAAATGAAGGCAAATTAAAGAAACTTTTAGAGAGATGAAAGTTAAAAGCTGAAAAAATTTTCTGCAACAGATCTACACTGTAGAATAACATATTTAGGCTAAAGAAAGTTATACCATAAGGGAGTTCAAATTTACAAGAAACATCAAAAAACAATGAAGAAGAAATTAGTGGGAGTAAATATGAAATAACATTATAACATTTATATATATACATATATAAAATTTATACTTATTTGCATTCTCAACTCTCAGACGGGCTTTGAAAAACTATGATTTTGTAGCTTAATCAGTTTGCTTCATTATTAGTTGAGAACGTTTTGGTTTTAAATATATATGACAGAATTTCCTTTACTTAAAAAGAACAAATTTATTTTCAACCGGAATGTGCATTATATAAAGAAAAATTTATTTGGAGGGAAAGTTTCATTATACAATATAAACAATATATTACTGTTGCTTTTTATTTACCTGTCTATTTTAAACCTTAGAAAATATTAGATTTAGCTTTCCTTCAGCAGTTAGTCTTTGCTGACTCTAATTTGAAGTGACCATAGGTTCTAAAATACTTAAAACCTTTATAATTCTCTCCCAATCCCAATAACTCAAATTTTTAATTTCTTCATTGCTAATTTTGATGGTCATGTCAACTTCCTTGCTTTGTTAGTTAATATTAATGGATTTTACTGGAAATTTTATTTGGTCAAGTCTTATTCTTGCACAACCAATTTTATAATGAAGGAGTATAATGAATTTGGTTCTCCAAATGCATGGAAAAAATATGGACCCCTTATAAGGACATAAAAGGACAAAGGAATTCTAAGGTCTTCTTTGTTTTGCTTTTTTATATTATTGCATTGTTTTTAACCATGCAAACATTGCCCTCTCCTCTTCCTTAATACAAACTTTTCTTGTATGATTGATTCATGGTACTGACACAAGGAATTCTAAGTGTATTGAATCCAATAGGATGTGTAATATGGGGGGCTTAATAAAGACATGCACTGCTATTGCAATGGAATCACAGACTCTGCATTTGAATTGAGAACAATCTTTACTAGGAAGAATTCTTCAACAACTAGCAGATTTCCATCAATATATTTGGAAGAACTTCATCAAACCTTAAAAAATCAAAACAATTCTTAGTATTGATTTTCTTTCTTTTCCCAAAGCAGAAGACAAGAACTCAGCATCTAGATCACCTAAAAGAACGTTGGTTTCTTCAAGGGCTTCTGTTAATCAGTTACTTATATTCAGCATCTGATACTGGGAGTATATTTAGTGCTCTAGCCATTGGCTCAGAAGGTAAAGAATCTGCCTGCAATGTGGGAGGCCTAGGTTTGATCCCTGGTTCAGGAAGATCCCCGGGAGAAGGAAATGGTAACCCATTCCGGTATTCTTGCCTGGAGAATCCCATGAACAGAGAAGCCTGGTGGGTACAGTCCATGGGATTGCAAAGAGCCGACTTGACTGAGAGATTAATACTTTCACTCTTTCACTTTCTAGCCTTTGTCATTTTCTTCCTCAAACCCTGTCTGACCTATAACCTCAATTCATCAATATAGCATCTTTTTTTCTAAGTACATCAGTACTGTCCATTCTAGGGGAAAGAAGAGACCAGAACTAGGACTAAACCTAATTCCAACCCCAGTTTTGATCTCTGTCCCAATCTTGGCCTCAGCTTCGGATGGAATTTTAATGATCCCATTTTCACTGGACAAATGGCCCCTTAAAACCCTATGAGAGATGCATTTAGCTTTAACCACCTACTCCTCTAGAGCAAATGGACCTTGGAAAGCTGTCAGTCCTTTATATGTCAGAGTCAATTTGAGCCGTTTCCTTTCCACCCAACACCTAATTGAGATGAGTCACATGAATAAACAAAATAAATTCCTCTGTTGGAGAGAAAAAGAAGATATGACTAATAATTTCAGATCATACCTAAATTATGAGGCTAAATAAAGGTCTATAGTCTTGAGGAGCTTGTAAGAAGAGATGCAGCCAGTGAGAAATAGTGCAGAGAGAATGCTGAACTGTTGCCAAAGACGAATTTAATCAATCCCTATTGAATAATTTTTCAACCCATCATTTAGAATAAAGAAAGCAAATTCTTCCCTGCACCTACAGTTGGTTCTTCGTAAAAACGGACTGTGAGGAAAATGTGCATTCAAAAGAGGACTAGCTAGCAGAGGACATCTGTTATTAAGTGATGGAGAGAATTTGGGGTCAGAAGAGACTCTTAAATTTTTCAGATAAACTGTGAACTTGTACATCATTTTTTAGGAAAAAAATTGAATATAATATTGGCATACTGGATATAATATCAAAATAATAAATTCATCAGACATATATCAAATACCTATTATGTGCCTGGATAACTCCATTAGATCTAAGTAGAGATAACTACTAAAAGAACATACTGTTTTTTGGTGTTTGTATTTGAATGTCATATGAAAAATAGATTCAGTTGAATGGCTTTATACATATAATAGCCCAAGGTGACTTGGGATGCATGTCTATTGAAAAATCATACTTTATACTATTTGAACTTTATGCACACTTGACATATGTACGTAAATATTGTGTCATATGTCACATGTGTCATATGTCAAGTACTTGTAAGTGTAGGGATCTTTCTTTGAATTTATACCCAGAGTCTGAGTTGATGAGAAAAAAAAGGCTTCTACCCCAGTTTGTTTTTTCTTTTCCTAATAATTATTTTCTAAGAATGTCAGGTAAGTTTTCTTGTACCAGTCAATTTCACATCTGCTTGATATAACATACATATTAATATTTTAACAGTTATAATACATATTGCAATCATTGATAAATAGAATTTAAAAATGGAAAGCATTCTTAATTCAATTTTATTTTTGTTCCTATTATCACTAGGTCAAGAACATCTTAGTTTATTTTTTTTTCACTTAACTTATTTTTTAGGAATGATTGTATTAAAAATGTCTCCCCCCCCACCCCACAAGACTTTTGGTTTTAGTTTCTACATGAAAAGATGAAAAGAGCTTGAAAGTTGTCCTCCTATCCTTACAACGAGGAAAAAGAACAAACTGAAAATCAATGGATTTTCTTGGACTCATTGGAGATCTTTGCCACAAAGAAAACCTACCCTAAAATCTGGAAATACAAGTGAATACAGAGAATCACAACTAAGACCTGCTTACTGGAGCAGAAACCACTGAAACCATAAATTTCACTGAACTTCATAAACATATATGAACAAAAACTTCATAAACATATGTGAACACATACATGGTAATTTTGATAAGCTGCTAGAGGTTGAGTGAGGGCTGCAGTCTTGGGTAAGGGTGGAGGCACAGTCTGTGTTTGGGGGGTGGAGGGGGGCTTTACCTCCAGAAAGGCCACTAGGTTCTCTTGATGAAGAGCCAAGAAAAATATTCTCATAGCTTTGGAAAAAAATAGGTGAAGACTGATCATTTTGAAATATATCCAGAGGGTTTCAGTAACAAAGGTCTATGTTCAGGGGAAAAGATATCCGAATTTGACTTGATCTGAAGTTACAGCCCTGCTCCCACTCCAGCCCCTTCTAGCCTTGCTATTTCACTTGGGGAAAGAGAAAGCAAAGAAACATCAGGAAGCTCGGAGTCACCACAGTGAAGGATAAAAACATGCTGGAAATCTGAGATCTAATCATAAGATTAAAGGATATTGAGCTTCCCTGGTGGCTTAGGGGTGAAGAGTCCACCTGCCAATGTAGGACACATGGATTCGAACCCTGATCAGGGAAGATCCCACCTGCAGCGGAGCAATAAAGCCCATGTGCCACAACTATTGCGCTTGCACTCTAGGGTCTGGGAGCTACAGCTACTGAAGCCCACGAGCCCCGGAGCCTGTACTCCACTGCAAGGGAAGCCTGTGCGCTGCCACGGGAGAGCAGCGACCCACTCGCTGAAACTATAGAAAAGCCTGCGCAGCAAAGACTGCACAGCCAGATATAAATAAATACAGTTTTTTCCAAAAAAGAATACTTCTACGGCCACACACTATTACCCTACCAATAGAGCTCAGTGTATAACCGAGGAACTGAAATGAGCTGATATAACTGGGAAACACAGATAAAAGAACTGCAAGACAAAGACTCTCTGAGGAAGAATACTTAAACAAGCTCAAAGTCAACAGGGAGGGGGTAAAAAAAAAAGACAGAGGTATCTGAAGACTCTAGTGCATACACTTACAGCAAATATGGCACCGTGTTCAACAGCTCAGTTCAGTTGCTCAGTCGTGTCTGACTCTGCGACACCGTGGACTGCAGCACTCCAGGCCTCCCTGTCCATCACCAACTCCTGGAGCCCACTCAAACTCATGTCCATTGAGGCAGTGATGCCATCCAAGCATCTAGTCCTCTGTCATCCCCTTCTCCTCCTGCCTTCAATCTTTCCCAGCATCAGTGTCTTTTCCAATGAATTGGCTCTTCACATCAGGTGGCCAAAGTATTGGAGTTTCAGCTTCAACATTAGTTCTTCCAATGAATATTCAGGACTGATTTCCTTTATGATCAACTGGTTGGATCTCCTTGCAGTCCAAGGGACTCTCAAGAGTCTTCTCCAACACCACAGTTCAAAAACATCAATTCTTCAGCACTCAGCTTTCTTTATAGTCCAACTCTCACATCCATACACGACTACTGGAAAAACCATAGCTTTAACTAGATGGACCTTTGTGGGCAAGGTAATATCTCTGCTTTTTAATATGTTGCCTAGGTTTGTCATAGCTCTTCTTCCAAGTAGCAAGTGTCTTTTAATTTCATAGCCACAGTCACCATCTGCAGTGATTCTGGAGCCCAAGAAAATAGTCTCTCAGTTTTTCCATTGTTTCCCCATCTATTTGCCATGAAGTGATGGGCCCAGATGCTATGATCTTAGTTTTCTGAATGTTGAGTTTTAAGCCAACTTTTTCACTCTCCTCTTTCACTTTCATCAAGAGGCTCTTCAGTTCCTCTTTGCTTTCTGCCATAACCTCATCTGTATATTTGAGGTTATTGATATTTCTCCCGGTAATCTTGATTCCAGCTTGTGCTTCATCCAGCCGGGCATTTCACATGATGTACTCTGCATATAAGTTAAATAAGCAGGGTGACAATATACAACCTTGACGTACACCTTTCCCAATTTGGAATCAGTCTGTTGTTCCATGTCTGGTTCTAACTGTTGCTTCCTGACCTGCATACAGATTTCTCAAGAGGCAAGTGAGGTGGTTTGGTATTCCTATCTCTTTAAGAATTTTCCACAGTTTGTTGTGATCCGCACAGTCAAAGGCTTTGGTATAGTCAATAAAGCAGAAGTAGATATTTTTCTGGAACTCTTTTGCTTTTTTGATGATCCAATGAATGTTGGCAATTTGATCTCTGGTTCCTCTGCCTTTTCTAAAACCAGCTTGAACATTTGGAAGTTCTCGGTTCATGTACTATTGAAGACTTGCTTGGAGAATTTTGAACATTACTTTGCTAGCAATTGTGTGTTTGGGGCTTCCCTGGTAGCTCAGATGGTAAAGCATCTGCCTACAATGTGGGAGACCCGGATTCGATCCCTGGGTTGGAAGATCCCCTGGAGAAGGAAACGGCAACCCACTCCAGTATTCATGCCTGGAAAATCCCATGGACCGAGGAGCCTGGTCGGCTACAGTCCATGGGGTTGCAAAGAGTCGGACACAACTGAGTGACTTCACTTCACTTCACTTCACTTTGAGCACTCTTTGGCATTGCCTTTCTTTGGGATTGGAATGAAAACTGACCTTTTCCAATCCTGTGGCCACTGCTCAGTTTTCCAAATTTGCTGGCATATTGAGTGCAGCACTTTCACAGCAGCATCTTTTAGGATTTGAAATAGCTCAACTGGAATTCCATCACCTCCACTAGCTTTGTTCATAGTGATGTGTCCTAACACCCACTTGATTGCATTCCAGGATGTCTGGCTCTAGGTGAGCGATCACACCATCATGGTAATCTGGGTCATGAAGATCTATTTTTTATAGTTCTTCTGTGTTTTCTCGCCACCTCTTAATATCTTCTGCTTCTGTTAGGTCCATATTGTTTCTGTCCTTATTATGCCCATCTTTTCATGAAATGTTTTCTTGGTGTCTCTATTTTTTGCAGTGTCCAACCCCTCACCTCATCAACATAAAAGTTCACACTAAAGGTTTCTTTGCCTCAATTCCCATAATGTTCAGTTCCCCCAATCCCCCCAGAATATTTCAAGGTATGCTAAGAGGGAAGAAAGACCACAGCCTCCAGAGACAAGGCAAGCATCATGTTTACTAATGGAAAAAGTGGACACAGGACAATAACTAGTAAGTAACGTAAGCAGAGAGATGGAAAATCTAAGAAAGACTCAAAGAAGCCAAAAACATGGTAACAGAGCTGAAGAATACCTTTGGGCTCATCAGTAGATTGAACAGAGTCTAGGAAATAATCAGTAAACTGAGATATAAGTCAACAGAAACTTCTCAAAAGTAAATGTAAAGGGGAAAGATAATGACAAAAATAAAACAGAATATCCAAGAAAAAAATAACTGTATCTTGTCGTATCATATTTAAACTGCAGAAAACAAAAGACAAAGGAAATCTTGAAAGAAGTTAAAGGAAATTTTACCTATAGAGGAAAAATAATACAAAGATAAGAATTACAGTGAGCTCTTCAGAAATCATGCAAGCAAAGAGAAAATGGAATGAAATGTTTAAAGTGTTAAAGGAAAAAACCACCAACCTCGAATCCTATGTCCAATGAAATTGTCTTTCCCAAGTAAAAGGGAAATAAGACTTTCTCAGACAAACAAAAACTGTAGGAATTCACCATCATGATAGCTACTCTGTAAGAAATGTTAAAAAAAATCTTCAGGGAGAAGGAAAATCATAATAGGTCAGAAACTCACATCTGTATATAGAAAGAAAGCGCATTAGAGAAGAAATACAGTAAAACAAAATCTTCTACTTTTCTTATTCTTAATGATCTAAAAGATAGCTGTTTAAAGTAATAATAGCCATAATGCATTGGGTAATTATAGAATTCAGACAGGTAAAATGAATGCTGCTGCTGCTGCTAAGTCGCTTCAGTCGTGTCCGACTCTGTGTGACCCCATAGATGGCAGCCCACCAGGCTCCTCTGTCCCTGGGATTCTCAGGCAAGAACATTTCCTTCTCCTAAAATGAATAACAATGTTAAAAAGGATGAGAGGGAGGAATTGGACACACTTGGTTATAAGGCTCCTGCACTACAAGTGGAGCAATACAGTGTTATTTGTAGGTGGACTTAATTAAAATTATATGTTATACACTCTCTGACATACACCACAGCAGGATCCTCTATGACCCACCTCCCAGAATATTGGAAATAAAAGCAAAAATAAACAAATGGGACCTAATTAAAATTAAAAGCTTCTGCACAACAAAGGAAACTATAAGCGAGGTGAAAAGACAGCCTTCGGAATGGGAGAAAATAATAGCAAACAAAGCAACAGACAAAGGATTAATCTCAAAAATATACAAGCAACTCCTGCAACTCAATTCCAGAAAAATAAATGACCCAATCAAAAAGTGGGCCAAAGAACTAAACAGACATTTCTCCAAAGAAGACATACAGATGGCTAACAAACACATGAAAAGATGCTCAACATCACTCATTATCAGAGAAATGCAAATCAAAACCTCAATGAGGTACCATTACACGCCAGTCAGGATGGCTGCTATCCAAAAGTCTACAAGCAATAAATGCTGGAGAGGGTGTGGAGAAAAGGGAACCCTCTTACACTGTTGGTGGGAATGCAAACTAGTACAGCCGCTATGGAGAACAGTGTGGAGATTCCTTAAAAAACTGGAAACAGAACTGCCATATGACCCAGCAATCCCACTTCTGGGCATACACACCAAGGAAACCGAATTGAAAGAGACACGTGCACCCCAATGTTCATCGCAGCACTGTTTATAATAGCCAGGACATGGAAGCAACCTAGATGCCCATCAGCAGACGAATGGATAAGAAAGCTGTGGTACATATGCACAATGGAATATTACTCAGCCATTAAAAAGAATACATTTGAATCAGTTCTAATGAGGTGGATGAAACTGGAGCCTATTATACAGAGTGAAGTAAGCCAGAAAGAAAAACACCAATACAGTATACTAACGCATATATATGGAATTTAGAAAGATGGTAACGATAGCCCTGTATGTGAGATGGCAAAAGAGAACAAATGCACAGAACAGTCTTTTGGACTCTGTGGGAGAGGACAAGGGCGGGATGATATGGGAGAATGGCATTGAAACATGTATGTTATCATATGTGAAACGAATCACCAGTCCAGTTTCGATGCATGATACAGGGTGCTCGGGGCTGGTGCCCTGGGATGACCCAGAGGGATGGGATGGGGATGGGGGGAGGTGGGAGGGGGTTCTGGATGGGGAACATATGTACACCCATGGCTGACTCATGTCAATGTATGGCAAAACAAATACAATATTGTAAAGTAAAATAAATAAATAAAACTGAAAAAAAAAAGTGTTACAAACACTAAACCCACCACTAATAACTTCCTTAAACTAAGTATAATTGATATGCTAGTATAGTTCTCCAAAGGCGATATCGTTCAGGTATCCGGTTCAAAGACATTTCTCAATAAGGCAATCATCTAAGAGTGCCACAGGTAGCTCCTTTTATAGTTCAAACCCCTTTTTTAAAAATTTCAGTTGGCAATTTATTTTCCCCAATAGGTTGAGAAGAATCTCATAATCACTCAAAATATATTTCTACCTATAGCACTTTCATCTATGTTATATCAATGAAAATGTTTTCTTATGTTCTTTGTTAATATAAAATTGCTCTAAAACATTAGTAATAAACATTTCAGAAGATTAAGGTTATTTATATCTTTTTAAAAAATAGTTTAAAGTGTTGGTTGCTCAGTTATGTCTATCTTTTTGTGACTCCATAACCTGTAGCCTGCCAGGCTCCTCGGTCCATGGAATTCTCCAGGCAAGGATACTGGAATGGGTTTTCCATTCCCTTCTTCAGGGGATATTCCAAACTCAGGGATGAAACTGGGGTCTCCTGCATTGCAGGAAGATTCTTTACCATCTGAGCCACCAGGAAAGCCAAAATTAATTAAATTCAGTAAAAATTATTCAGAGAACAGTTGCCAGCAGACATTAAGAAATCCTACAGTGGGATGTCAAGAGAAGACAAAAGGTTAGTGAACTATTCATACAGAATAATCCCTGCTAAAATAGAATGGTTATTAATAAAACCAGAAGTTTTTTGTTTTGTTTTTTTAGTTATTGCATCCATGGGTTTTCAGTAACATTCAACTAGTCAATTAATACATCTTTTCGAATTTTTAACTTTGTGACCACTTTTAAGCACTCAAGATCCAGTGAAGTTTTGTATTACTATTCCTCCTTGCAGTGCATGACAGACCTCATTAAATTATATTGGTATATTTTCAGATTGGGCTTGGATGTGCCTTTAGAATCTTTCAAACAGCTTGAGACATTCCTTCCATTTGATTAGAATTGCCATACAAGATGAGATCCATTTGCCATTTCTGGTTTAAATTAAAGATATGTAGTAATTATACTGTCACACATAAGAATGTTGAGTAGGGTCTGGGTAAATGCTGGAATATGTTCCAGTTCATTTCAAGGCATTTGAAAAACTATCTGGAAAAACAGGGAGACAATATAAACTGAAAATAAAAGGCTTAGGGATGAGTTGTAGAGGGAAAGGGAATTAAGGTCAGCAAGTATACTATAAAAGACAAGCTCTACTGTAGCTCATTGTTCTAAGAGAGAACATGGTAATTTACTGACCTTTCAAAAATATTAAACTAAGACCAGAAAATGGTGTGCCTTGGTACCAATAAAACATATTTCCCCCACTGAAAATAAAACACACATTTTAATATTGTATTGTTTATGTTATTAGAAATTATTATATTATTACATTCTGTTATAATAAATCATTATATAATTTATGCTCTTTTAGATTTCAAAAGAAATTTGGTTTCTAACACTTACAAAAGTAAGTTTCAATGAATTGTCATTGTTTATGCTTATGTGAATTTAGCCGTATGTAGAATGTAGTACTTTATTAGATAATTTAAGTCTTTCATATTGGCAGTATCCTGCAAAGTTAAATCTTCACCCTAAGTTTGGATTCTTAAATGTCATTTAAAATGTATTGTGAGATACTAAAGCATAATGTAGCATACAATTTAATTATAATATATAGCATATAATGGAGCATCTCAAAACTTCTAAGTATTTCCACTGAAGACAAACAGAAAAGTTGGATGAAATTTAAAATAGCATCTTAAAGCATCCAGGAAAGGCTGAGTCACTGAAGACAACATTTAAAGAATTCAATACTTTATATGAATATCAGATTAGACAAAGTAAAAGGCAAAATTAGTAAATGAAAAGTAGATCAATAGAAAATATACAGATCAAAGTATAAGGTGGAAGAGCAATTAATAAATACAGAGAGAAAAGCAGAAAATGTATGTGGACATAAGGAAAAACTGTAGCACTATTCATAATCAGAGTTCCAGAAGGAGAGAATGGGAAAGAGACCATACTTGAAGGGGTGATGATGGAGGATTTTCTAAAATTGATGTAATCTCTTCATCCATATAATTCAGATGCTCACTGTACTTTTTAAGAGAGAAATAATCTAAAAGCAATCCAAATTTAAAGTTTACTAAATGAAATAGCTGAATAAAAAATTCAAATAAAACACTCAGAAAAGAGCACTTCACCTGAAGAGTGGCAATAATATGAGTAACAGATGACTTCGCAACAGAAACAAAAGAAGTCAGAAGCTGATGAAATGAGACCTGTTAAGCTCTGAAAGAAAATAACTATAACCTAAAGTTCTATGTAAAAAATAACATTTAAAATGAAAGCAAATGGCAAGGGAAGAAGCAAAAATGAGAACTGAAGAGAGAACTACAGAAACAACCAGAAAACAAGTAATAAAATGGAAACAAGTACATACCAGTCAATAATTACTTTAAATAGCAATAGACTGCTCCATTCAAAAACACATATGGTGGCTGCTAGGACAAAACAATAAAAGACCCTTCCATATGCTGCCTACAAGAGACTCATTTCAGAGTTAAATACACAGATTGAAAGTGAGAGGATGGAAAAAGATATGTCATACGGAGACAAGAAGAAAGTGGGTATGGCAATGCAAATATCAGACAAAGCAGAATTTGAAACATTTATAAAAAGGGAAGGGCATTACTTAGTGATAAAGGGGTCAATACAAGAAGAGAATATTACACTCATTAATACTATGCACCCAATACAACAGGACGTAAATATAAAAAGCAAACACTCACAGACATAAAGGAAGAAATTGACAATAATACAACAACTGTAGGGAACTTAAACACCTCAATGACATCAATGAGATCATCCAGTCAGAAAATCTGTAAGGCAACAGCGATCTTAAATGACATAACAGGCCAATTAGACTGAATTGATAACTGTAGAACATTACATCCCCCCAAAGCAGAATATACATGCTTTCAAGTGTTCATATAATGGTTTCCAGGAGAGACTACATACTAAGCCTCAAAATAAATCTCAACAAATTTAGAAGGAGAGAAATTGATCATTTTTTCTCACCATTATCAGTATGAAACTAGAGATCAACTACAGAGAAAAAAGTAGGAAAGACTAAACAAGTAGATACAGGTTAGACTAAGCATGTGGATACATATAACATGCTACTGAAAAACCAATGGGTCAATGAAGAAAACGAAGAAGGAATCAGAAAATATCTTGTGATAAAAGTAAATGGAAATACAACACACAAAAAATTTATGGGATGCAGCAAAAATGGTTCTAAGAGAGAAGCTTATAGTGACACAGGCTTTCTCAAGAAACAAGAAAAATCTTGAACAACCTAACCTGCCACCTAAAAGAATTAGAGAAAGAAAAAACAAAGCACAAAATCAGTAGCAGGTAGGAAATAATAAAGATTAGAGGGAAAATAAATGAAAAACAACAGAAAATATCAATGAAATCAAGAACTGTTTCTTCAAAAAGATAAATTTGATAAACCTCTAGCCAGCAGCAATAAGAAAGGGAGAGGACCCAAATTTAAAAATAAGAAATCAAATTGGAGAAATAACAACTGATACCACAGAGATACCAAAAAATAATAATAATAATAAACCACAAAAAGTTATAACCCAAAAATTGGACAACCTAGAATAAACGGACAACTTTCTAGAAACATACAACCTGCCAAGACTGAATCAAGAATAAACCGACAATTTGATCACTAGTAGTGAAATTGAATCTGTTTAAACCTCCAAGCAAACAAAGTCGAGGACTGGACAGCTTCACAGGGAAATTCTACAAATATATAAAGAGCTAGTAACTATCCTTTTGAAACTATTCCAAAAATTGAAGAGGATGGAATATTTTCAAATTCATTCTATGAGGCTACCATTACTTTGTCACCAAAACAAAGATATTACAACAAATGAAAATCACAAGTCAATATCTTTGATGAATATAAATGCAAGCATCTTCAATAAAATATCAGCAAGCTGAATCCAACAATATATGCAAAGAATCAACCACCAAGGTCAACCTGAATTTATTCCAGGGAAATAAGGATATTTCAAGAGGGAGGGTATACATACATACAAATATATATGTATATATATATTAGCTGATTCATGTTGTTGTACTGAAGAAGGCAACACAATATTGTAAAACAATTATCCTCCAATTAAAAAAAAATTTTTAAAGTAAGAAAAAGCAATCCATGTGATAAACCACAGTAACAAAAGGAGAGATAAACATCACATAATCATCTCAATAGATGCAGATAAAGCATTTGCCAAAATTCAACATGATTTTTTGATTAAAAACTCTCCAGAAAGTGATAAAGAAGAGACATAGCTGAAAACAATAAATGCTATATATGACAAACTCAAAGGTAACATACTCAATGGTGAAAAGCTGAAAGCATTTCCTCTAAGATCAGGAACAAGACAAAGATGCCCACTCTCACTACTTTTATTCAACACAGTATTAGGAGTCCTCACCATGGCAATCAGACAAGAGAAACAAATAAAAGGGATACAAGTTGGAACGTAAGAGGTAAATCTGTCATTGTTTGCAGATGACAGGATTCCACACATAGAAAGTCCTAAATTCAGTTCAGTTCAGTCATTCAGTTGTGTCCGACTCTCTGCGACCCCATGAATCACAGCATGCCAGGCCTCCCTGTCCATCACCAACTCCTGGAGTCTACTCAAACTCCTAAAGACACCACCAAAATACTAGAACTCATCAATGAATTTGGTAAAGTTTTAGGATATAAAATTAATATACAAAAATATATACATTTCGTATTACATTTCTATACACTAACAATGAACTATTAGAAAGAGAAATTGAGGAAACAATATCACTTACGTTAACATCAAGAAGTACCTAGGACTAAACCTACCTATAGTGGTTAAGACTTATACCTGGAAAACTATGAGAAACTAATAAAAGAAACTGAAGATTACACGAACAGATGGAAAGATACACTGTGTTCATGGGTTGCTAGAATTAATATTGTTAAAACGATCATATTCCCCATGGCAATCTACAGATTCAACGCAATTGCTGTTCAATCGCTTGGTTGCGTCCGACTCTTTGCGACCCCATGGACTGTAGTACGCCAGACTTCCCTGTCCTTCACCATCTCCTGGAACTTTCTTAAGCTCATGTCCATTGAGTTGGTGATGTCATCCAGCCATCTCATCCTCTGTCATCCCCTTCTGCTTCTGCCTTCAATCTTTTCCAGTATCGAGGTCTTTTCCAGGGAGTTGGCTCTTTGCATCAGGTGGCCAAAGTATTGGAGTTTCTGCTTCAGCATCAGTCCTTCCAATAAATATTCAGGGTTGATTTCCTTTAGGATTTAACTGGTTTTATCTCCTTGCTGTCCCAGGGACTCTCAAGAGTCTTCTCCAGCACCACAGTTCAAAAGACTCAATTCTTCAGCCCTCAGCCTTTTTATTGTCCAACTCTCACATCCATACATGACCACTGGAAAAACCATAGCTTTGACTAGATGGACCTTTGTTGGCAAAGTAACGTCTCTGCCTTTTCATATGCTGTCTAGGTTTGTCAGAGCTTTCCTTTCAAGGAGCAAACGCCTTTTAATTTCATGGCTGCAGTCACCATCTTCAGTGATTTTGGAGCCCAAGAAAATAAAGTCTGTCACTGTTTTCACTGTTTCCCCATCTATTTGCCTTGAAGTGATGGGATTGGATGCCATGATCTTCATTTTTTGAATGTTGAGTTTTAAGCCAGCTTTTCCACTCTCCTCTTTCACTGTCATCAAGAGGCTCTTCAGTTCCTCTTCTCTTTCTGCAATGTCATCTGCATATCTGAGGTTATTGGTATTTCTCCTGGCAATCTTGATTCCAGCTTGTGATTCATCCAGCTCGGCATTTTGCATGATGTTCTCTGCATATAATTTAAATAAGCAGGGTGACAATATACAGACTTGATGTGCTCCTTTCCCAATCTCTATCAAAATATCAAGGGTATTTTTCATGGAACTAGAACAAATAATCTTAAAGTTTATATAGAACAACAAAAGACCCTGAATTGCCAAAGCAAGTTTGAGAAAAAAAGAACAAAGCTGATCAAAAATCCTCCCAGACTTCAGACTATACTACAAAACCATAGTAATAAAAACAGCATGATGCTGGCACCAAAGCAAAAAACAAACAAACAAACAAAAACATAGTTAATAGGACAGAATAGAGAGCCCAGAAATAAACCCAGATACCTATGGTCAACTAATCTACAACAAAGCAGGTGAATACGACTGAGAAAAGACAGTCTCCTCATTAAATAATGCTGGAAATAGTGGACAGTTACATATAAAAGAATGAGATTAGCATATTTTAGCACTATATAAAAAAATAAACTCAAAATGTATTAAACACCTTAATATATAACCCAAACCCATAAAACTCCTAAAAGAAAACCAAGATGAAACATAAATAAATCATAAATCATAAGCTGCTTTGATGTAAATCATAGCAATATATTTTTGAAGCTGTCTTCCAAAGTAAAGCAAAAAGAAAAAGTAAAGAAATGATGCTTAATTAAACTTAAAATTTTTTAACAGCAAAGATATTCATCCACAAAATGAAAAGACAACCTATTGAATAGGTGAAAATATTTGCAAATTATTTGACCAATAAGGCTTAATATTCAAAATGTATAAATATTTCATACTACTCAATGTCAAGAGTCTTCTCCAACACCATAATTCAAAAGCATCAATTTTTCGGTGCTCAGCTTTCTTCACAGTCCAACTCTCACATCCATACATGACCACTGGAAAAACCATAGCCTTGACTAGATGGACCTTTGTTGGCAAAGTAATGTCTCTGCTTTTTAATATGCTGTCTAGGTTGGTCATAACTTTCCTTCCAAGGAGTAAGTGTCTTTTAATTTCATGGCTGCAATCACCATCTGCAGTGATTTTGGAGCCCCCAAAAATAAAGTCTGACAATGTTTCCACTGTCTCCCCATCTATTTCCCATGAGGTAATGGGACCATATGCCATGATCTTAGTTTTCTGAATGTTAAGCTTTAAGCCAACTTTTTCACTCTCCTCTTTTACTTTCATCAAGAGGCTTTTGAGTTCCTCTTCACTTTTTTGAACTATGGTGTTGGAGAAGACTCTTGAGAGTCCCTTGGACTGCAAGGAGATCCAACCAGTCCATCCTCAAGGAGATAAGTCCTGGGTGTTCATTGGAAGGACTGATGCTGAAGCTGAAACTCCAATACTTTGGCCACCTCATGTGAAGAGTTGATTCATTGGAAAAGACCCTGATGCTGGGAGGGATTGGGGACAGCTGGAGAAGGGGACGACAGAGGATGAGATGGCTGGATGGCATCACCGACTCAATGGGCATGAGTTTGAGTAAACTCCGGGAGTTTGCAATGGACAGGGAGGCCTGGCGTGCTGCGACTCATGGGGTCGCAAAGAGTCGGACATGACTGAGCGACTGAACTGAACTGAACTGAATGTCAAAGAAACAAGCAACTGGACTAAAAAAATAGCAGACAATCTGAATAGAATCTTTTCCAAAGAATCCATCTGATTGTCTACAGGCACATTAAAAGATACTCAAGGTTTAATCATTCTAGAAAATGAAAGCCTCAGTGAGGTATCACTTCACAATTGTCAAAATGGCTATTATCAAAAAGGACACAGAAACAAGTGTTTACAAAGATACAGAGAAACAGAAACCCTCATATACTGTTGGTAGAAACACAAATTGGTGGAAAATAGTACGGAGATCTCTAAGAAAAAGAAACTAAAAATAGAACCACCTTATGACCCAGCAATTTCACTCCTGGCTTTATATCCAGAGCAAACAGAAGCACTAATTAGAAAAGATACATGCACCCCAACGTTCACAGCAGCATCAATTTACAATGCCCAAGACATGGAAGCAATCGAATTGTCCATAAATAAATGAATGGATAGAGAAGAGGTGGTATACCCACATAATTGAGTACTACTCAACCCTAGAAAAGAATAAAATATTGCCATTTGCAATGACATGGATGGACTTGAAGGTACTATGCTTAGTAAAGTAAGTCAGAGAAAGACAAAGACTGTATAATAACACATATTTAGAATCTAAAAAGTAAAACAAACTAGTGAATATAACAAAACAAACAAACGAACAAAACAGACACAGATATAGAAAACAAACGAATGGTTACTAGTGGGGAGAAGGTAGCGGGGAGGGATTAAGAGATACAAACTACTATGTATAAATATATATGTTAAGGATATATTGTATAACACAGAATATAGCTAATATTTTATGGTAATTATAAATGGAGAATAACCATTAAAAATTATGAATCTCTATGCTGCACAGCTGAAAATACTTAATATTGTACATTATTAGAAATTTTTTTTAAAGTTTATATGGCTTTTTTCCCCAGGAATAATCTACGTAATATTGGTTTTGACTTAGAAAAGTTCAGGTTTGCTACATACACAATTGTTAGTTATCAAATTAATAAGAATTTACAAATTTCATTCCTTTAAATTAACAAGTTACCAATTGCATTTTAAAATAATTTAATTTATAAAATCATTTGCTTTCAGTAATATATATTTCAGAAATAAATCTAATGCTATGAAGTGTTTTTATTCTGTAAATTACAGATTTCTAAGCAAGAACACTTAGATTCTATGTTCTATATTTTAAGACCACATATGTTCTCTATAATTATCTAGTTAATACTTTATTGGGAATGTATTTTAAATATAATTTTGAGGTGCCACTTCATGCAGAGTTAAAAGCACATATAAACCTTATATGTCTACTATTTAAATTTTAACTATTTAAATTTTTATATTATCTGAAATCCATTAGTTTATCCAGACCTTGCATTAATAATAGTTTCATAAAACCTACTAACATTTATGATAATCTTCCTAGTTTACAAAATTATTTGTTCCTCACAAACATACGTAAATAGATCTGGTATTAATATTCTTATTTTACACGTTAAAATATCTGAGATTCAAAATTTCACAGCTTTTCCCTATACCACTCTATCACACCTTTCATGATCACTTTAACGCCCTCCTTACATAAACTCTTGATAGTGTGGTCATTGTTCACTACACTATATTTCCCCAAACTCTCTCCAGAAACACTGATGAATTTAATTATATACAAAAACGATATTTGCTTAATGATATGATTGTTAACACAATGAAGTTACAGGTGATTGAGACCAATGAGAGATCAATACCTAGGCTCTACAATAAATACTTGTGAATCAATGAAGAAAATCAATTCCACAGGAAAAATGAAAAAGAATATGAACAGCATTTTTGAAAGAAAAATACAGAAAGCTAGCCACTCTATAAAGAAATACTCCAATTCATTAGTAGTAGAATTGTAAGTCCTCTAAAATTACTACATAGGTCTCCAAGTGAAGATATATCTGGATAGTTTCTGCAAAGTTATTGGGGGTGGTAGCAAGCTGGAGGCACTTTATATGGCCTTCAGTGGGAGAGTGGAAGCACACCATTGAGAACTATGCAGTAATTAAAATAATGGTTTAGATGTATTTGGCAATAGAATTGAATCTTACAAAAAATCCAAACAACAGCATTTACATAAATTAAGAATAATGCCTACAAAGCAATATTTCATATTTTGCTAGATCAACAAGGAAAAAAAAAAACTTTAAACACTGTGGATAAGTGCTTATAGGAAAGAGAAAGGCAGAAAACTATGTGGATAAAGAGAAATGATGGGGAAAAAAATGAATGAAAGAAACACTCTCTTCCCTCCCCACCACTACTATCTGCCTGCCTCTCTCTATCAGCAATCTAAATCTCCTTGACTTCAGGAACATTACAATCTTCTTTTACTTTCCTCCTCTCCATTTTTGTCACCTTGGACACAGTGACTTTTAAAAATCCAAATTTCTTAATTCTACTCCCTTTTAAGAATTCTTCAAAGCGTCCTTTAGATTTCTGTTTTTGTTCAGTCGCTCAGTCGTGCCTAACTCTTTGCAATCCCATGGACTGCAGCACAGCAGCCTTCCATGTCCTTCACTATCTCCCAAAGTTTGCTCAAACTCATGTCCATTGAATCAATGACATCACCCAACCATTTCATCCTCTGTAATCCCCTTCTCCTCCTGCCCTCAACCTTTCCCAGCATCAGGGTCTTTTCCAATGACTATTCACATCAGATGGCCAGAGTATTGGAGATTCAGCTTCAGTCCTTCCAATGAGTATTCGGGGTTGATTTCCTTCAGCTTTCTGGATAAAGAGCAAATTCTTAGCACAATCCTATCCCTCCTTGTGTTGAGCATTCTGTTCCATGTAGATGCTCTAATCTCTTTATGTCAATGCATTTGTCTAGAATGTTCTTCGGTTCTCTCTTTAGCTGACTAATTTGTATTCATTTTTCAGATCCATCTCTCAACATCTGACTAGATCACTTCTCCTTGCTATGGTCTCAAATTTCAGTTCAGTTCAGTTGAGTCAATCAGTCATATACGACTCTGCAACCCCATGAACTGCAGCACACCAGGCCTCTATGTCTATCACCAACTCCCAGAGTTTACTTAAACTCATGTCCATTGTATCGGTGATGCCATCCAACCATCTCATCATCTGTTGTCCCTTTCTCCTCCCAAACCCAGCATCAGGGTTTTTTCCAATGAGTCAGTACTTCGCATCAGGTGGCCAGAGTATTGGAGTTTGAACTTCAACATCAGTCCTTCCAATAAATATTCAGGACTGATTTTCTTTAAAATGGACTGTTTGGATCTCCTTGCAGTCCAAGGGACTCTCAAGAGTCTTCTCCAGCACCACAGTTCAAAAGCATCAATTCTTTGGTCCTCAGATTTCTTTACAGTCCAACTCTCACATCCATACATGACCACTGGAAAAACCACAGCTTTGACTAGATGGACCTTTTTTGGTAATGTCTCTGCTTTTTAACATGCTTTCTGGGTTGGTCATAGCTTTTCCTCCAAGGAGCAAGTGTCTTTTAATTTCATGGCTGCAGTCAACATCTGCAGTGATTTTGGAGCTCCCAAAAATAAAGTTTCTCACTGTTTCCATTGTTTCCCCCATCTATTTGCCATGAGGTGATGGGACCAGATGCCATGATCTCAGTTTTCTGAATGCTGAGTTTTAAGCCAACTTTTTCACTCTCATCTTTCACTTTCATCAAGAGGCTCTTTAGTACTTTGCTTTCTGCCATAAGGGAGGTGTCATCTGCATATCTGGTTATTGATATTTCTCCTGGCAATCTTGATTCCAGCTAGTGCTTCATCCAGCCCAGCATTTCTCATGATGGGCTGCATATAAGTTAAATAAGCAGGGTGACAATATACAGCCCTGAAATACTCCTTTCCCTATTTGGAACCAGTCTGTTGTTCCATGTCTGGTTGTAACTATTGCTTCCTGACCTGCATACAGATTTCTCAGGAGGCAGTTCAGGTGGTCTGGTGTTCCCATCTCTTTAAGAATTTTCCACAGTTTGTTGTGATCCACACAGTCAAAGGTTTTACTGTAGTCAATGAGGCAGAAGTAGATGTTTTTCTGGAACTCTCTTGCTTTTTCAATGATCCAATGGATGTTGGCAATTTGATCTCTGGTTACTCTGTCTTTTCTAAATCCAACTTGAACATCTAGAAGTTTACAGTTCACATGCTGTTGAAGCCTGGCTTGGAGAATTTTGAGCATTACTTTGTTAGCATGTGAGATGAATGCAACTGTGTGGTAGTTTGAGCATTCTTTGGCATTGCCTTTTTGGGGGATTGGAATGAAAACTGACTTTTCCAGTCCTGTGGCCACTGCTGAGTTTTCCAAATTTGCTGGTATATTGAGTGTAGCACTTTCACAGCATCATCTTTTAGGATTTGAAATAGCTCAACTGGCATTCCATCACCTCCACTAGCTTGGTTCATAATGATGCTTCCTAAGCCCCACTTGACTTCACATTCCAGGATGCCTGGCTTTAGGTGAGTGATCATACCATCATCATTATCTGGGTTGTGAAGATCTTTTTCGTATAGTTCCTTTTATTCTTGCCATCTCTTCTTAATATCTTCTGCTTCTGTTAGGGCCATACCATTTCTTTCCTTTATTGCGCCCATCTTTGCATAAAGCATAGTGCAATTATTATTTACGTCACTTATTACACACATGATTAGCTCTGGTAATTTCAATAATTTCTATTTCTATCAACATTTTTAGACTCCTTAAAGTTAGGGCCCCTACTGGTTTTGCTCACCAATGTATTCAGAGGACCTGAGAGTGTGTCAGGCCGTCATCATTGACCCAGTAAATTATCTGTTAAATAAATGGTTAAATGTAAAAATTCCTGGTTTAAGGAAATTATTGGATACCTGCTGTCATAATTTAAAAATGAGAGATATATAGAAGGAAGTTTAGAATAACAGTAATAATAAACAGTCTATGAGTCAAAGAAATGATGTTCAAAAGAGAAAAGCATGAAGTCAAGAAACACAGACAACACTTTACTTCTAGATTTAACTATTAAATGATCACTTTATTATAAATGCATGAAAAAGATGAGGACCACTTGCCTGATTTTTGTGTCTCCATTCAGAATTTGTGTATAATTCTATAGTTGATGAATAAAAGTTTTTTAAATGTCATTCCAAATGAAAGCCTGTGAAAAATATATTATTTTTTTTTTCTGAAACAAAGCCAGGAGCTTTTACATCACAGATGTCCATGTACCCAAAGATTCATCGTGCAGAAACTAATCCCAAAATATTCCCTTTTAAAATTTGCTAACTTATTTCCTCATGTAAACAAAAGCAAAGACAGTCCCACATGAAAGAGAATGAGTGTTGCTACGTTTTGCAAGTATATCACACCTGTTTTTTAATTCTGTGGCATTCCAACTCACCTAAAGAAAACCTTAGAAAGAAAACTATAAATGGCATACCCCAGGCATACACATTTAATAATGACTAGGACACATGGAAGTTGTAAAGTCAGGAGGAAAATCAATGTTTCTCATTGAAACTAGTCTAGTCATAGAGAGGAAGCCTCAAAAACAGGATCTTTGTTATTCAGAAGTCAGTGCCAATCAGCCTAGTTATACTTTCAGAGGAAGATAAAATCTGGTCAGGGTTTATATGCCAGGTGCTTTACAAATATTATGTCACTTAATCTTCCCCTTCAAGTCCTGTGAGGTAGTATATATAAATGTCAGCATTTACAGTGGAAGAAACTAAGATCCAGTTAAAGTTAACCAGAGCAGACAGATAAGAGTGGAGGCAGGGCTTGAATGCAAGTATAACTCCAAAGTCTTCATGTGCTCCCTTCAGGCCTGCTTTAAAGCATTCTTCCCCTCCATCTATTATTGAATCTCTAGAGTTCTTCTCAAAACATTTCTTCTCCCACCAATTTGACTCTCTCATCTTTGAACACTTTCACTGTGGTTACCATGACAGATATTACAACCTTGTGGACCCACTGCTCATCTAACTAGAAGGTCACTTGAGGCTGATTTCTATTTCACATCTTGTCCTCTTTCCCTTTTCCTCTTGTTGGTCACAGAATGTCTTGAACAGACATCTACCACAAGCACTAAAATTTTAACATGTGAAGAGTTGAAAGAATAGTATAGTAAACAATACTCTGTCACTTCCAAATTTAAGAATCCTTTTGAGGTCAACTTGACTTTAATGTTTTCTAAATAAAATTAGGCCAACAAAATGTTCCTCTTATCTAGAGGTTACCTCATTAAGGACCACAATAAAGGGAAAATTCTCCAAGCTATTCCAAAATAGATCTCTTCTACTTGATTATTTCTCTACTAAATAAAACTGAAAAGATTTCCCTTGCAAAGATCAAGCCCCCTCATATTCATGGACTTTCCTCATCCAAGTAATCTGTTTCTCAACCATCCACATCACTCACAAATTATTTTATTCACACTTTACCTATTAAATAAGGTATTGGTTTCTAGCTATGTGAGGGGAAACCATGATTTCCTTCAAACAATATGAATTCAATGAAAGTTATGCTACACTGAAATGTATATGATCAGATAAGTACATGACAAAGATGACTGTGGTTGCTTAAAGTTGGATATTGCAAATACACTGATTAGTTAGTTAGCATTAGTCACACAGTCGTGTCCAACTCTTTGACAACCCATGGACTGTAGCCTGCCAGGCTCCTCTGTCCATGGAATTCTCCAGGCCAGAATACTTGAGTGGGTAGCCATTCCCTTCTCCAGGGGATCTTCCTGACCCAGGGATCGAACCCAGGTCTCCTGTGTTGCAGAAAGATTTTTATTATCTAAGCCACCAGGGAAGTCCCCAAAATAAACTGGTAAATCCTGCAAATTTAGGTATGAACAAAGCTTTTGTCCACCACTCATTTGCTCTTTTCTTCTCACTGGTAAACCTTATAGATCTACTCTCAGAGGCTGAGCTCCTTCTGAATATGTGACGATTATATGATGGAAAATCTGCACCCCCGAGTGGTAGCTTGTATTTCATTCCTGAAATCGAAACTCCGAAAGCATCCTTTCTTTTCCTAGTTTAGAGATGGTTCATGATAGCTCTAAGTTTAGACACAAAGGAATATCTAAATCTAGCTTCTCCTGCTTGAGCTACAAGTAAGCATCTATCTTTTGCTCCTTCATCCAGATGTTCCTAATCCCCTGTCCCCCTCCACACACACACAAACACACGCACACAAACACACATCCAAATCTTTTGATGTATGACATGCTGGAATGCTGGAGAGAGAAGAGTACTTTCTGGTCAGACAAGAAAATAGCACTAAACATGGAACTAGGGACAAAATTCTAATTTTAAAGAAAGAAGTTCAGTAGACTCCAAGGATTTCATTTTACACTGTAGGACCTCTATTGTGCCAGGAGGGGGAAAAAAAGGAGAAGCTATACACAAAATGACTTTTATTATATTTTTGCCCTAATGAAAAATCTTGATAAAAGAAAATGTAAATTTAGAACAAAAGTGATATTTGGGCTTACTTTCTAATGCAACACATCATTCTACTTACTTTTACTTTCATCCAGCTTTATTAAAACATGATTGACAAATAATGTATAAGTTTAAAGTATACAGTGTGATGGTTTGACACATGTATATTGTGAAATGATTATCAAAATAAGGTTAGTTATTTTCATCCCCTCATGTGGTTATCATTGTGTGTATATGTGTGACTAGAACAGTTAAGATCTGCTCTCTCAGCAATTTTCAAGTATACAATACAATATTGTTCATTATACAGTCACCCAGCTGTACATTAGCCCTCCTGAACTTACTCCTCTTATAACTGACACAGTGTACCCTTTGACCAAGATCTCCCCATTTCTCCCACCCACTGGCAATCACATGTAAGTGAGATCATACAACATTTGTCTTTCTCTATCTGACATTTTACTTAGCATAATGCCCTCAAGGTCCATCCATGTGATCACAAATGGCAGAATTTCCTTCTAAGTGAGAAAACTGTGGCCCAAAGAGATAATGTTACCTGTCCAAACTCTTACAGCTTTCTGGCAGCAGAACAAGAAATGGAACCCAAGTCTCAATGCTATTATTTTTGCATTGTATTTGAGTCAGGATCAAAGAATACCAAAGAAAGAAAGCTTAACAGTATATCAACATTCTTATTTCTTTAACTATAATGTTACTGGATTGATGTCAATCACAGAAAACATTTGGGCTATATCCTATGAGTTCATAACTCCTCTGTTTTGTACTTTAGAAATGTGTGTGTGGTGATACAGTGCTATTAATTCTTTTATTGATACACCATAGAGATGACTGTCAGGATTGCTTATTTTACAGACATGTAAATTCCTTTTTTGAAATGCTATTGGCAACAGCACGGAACACTTTATTCTCTTCCCCATTATAGCTGTGAAATTCCATTCAGTAAGACTGTCCCAGGCAGTTTCAAGAATTACCATTACCTTTACTTAGCAATAAAAATGGTGATTTCTAGCGAGAAATTAAAGCAAACAGTTAGCAGGCAAGACTCACTAATACTATGATCCTGGTGCCAGAGACAGCAGAGAGAAGCAAATGAACTTGACCCCCAATTGTGCTTCAGCTGATTTCTAGAGTCAAAGAAGCATAAAGGGACTATGATTCTCATGCAGGTTCAGTATTATCCTATGGACAGTGGAGCAATGAAGAAAGAGAGGATGAGCCTGAAAATCTGGGGGTTAACCAATGTGTTCATAGAAAACCTGATGAGCTTTGGCTGGTTCAAAGCAGTGTCTGGTCTCAAACAAGTGTTTATTGCCTAGTGACCAGAGTTTCCTTCATTGAAGTTGTATGACTCACTTGAATGTTTTGCCATACCAAATTACTTAGCTAATTTGAATAAGGAACCCAGATATGTTATTTCTTCCCCAGACTTCTCTAAATAAGAGTTTCTTTTTGTTCTCATAACCACAATACAACTATTAAAAGGGAAACATCTTAATAATTTTGAGACACTCAAGAGAACCTCTTCGAAGTATAAGATATGAGTAGAATATGGTACATGACTCACGGTTGAGAAATGTTTTAGCCAATGTTCAGGGCCTCTGAACCTAGTTCCAGGGGTATTACGTATAATACAAATGGAGCATCCAGACTATTAGCATCTGGTTCAGAGAAGAAATAATTCTGAGATGGGATCATATCACAGGTCAGGAAAGCATGGACTCTGTGAAAAGCCTTGACTCAGATGACAGAGACATGAAGAACAGAATGTTAATGAGAAAAAAAAATGAGAGATATGAAAATTAATCTAGTTTGGGGAACTTGCCAGACGTTGTTCAGTCAATCAAGGGAGGCATATATCACACTTCTGCCTAAGATCACAAAAATGACCGTTGAGGTACGGCACTGAGGAGGACCTCAGTTTCCTGTTCTTCAGTTCAGTTCAGGTCAGTTCAGTCGCTCAGTCGTGTCTGACTCTTTGCAACCCCATGAATCGCAGCACGCCAGGCCTCCCTGTCCATCACCAACTCCCGGAGTTTACTCAAACTCATGCCCATCGAGTCGGTGATGCCATCCAGCCATCTCATCCTCTGTCGTCCCCTTCTCCTCCTGCCCCCAATCCCTCCCAGCATCAGGGTCTTCTCCAATGAGTCAACTCTTCGCATCAGGTGGCCAAAGTATTGGAGTTACAGCTTCAGCATCAGTCCGTCCAATGAACACCCAGGACGGATCTCCTTGAGGATGGACTGGTTGGATCTCCTTCCTGTTCTTAGAGTCTCCAATTGACCTCTTGTGGGCTCTTTATTTCCATCTTACTCAGTCACATCCAAATCTGCTCTTCACCCTGGACTCAGAGTTATTATTATTATTATTTTTAACGTAAACTAGATCATGTTGCCACCATGGCTGAAATGTCACAGGACCATCCCTACCTGATTTTCCTTGTCTTCACAGGAACATGAGCTGATCTCTACATTTCTCTCCATTTCCTGCTGATTTATTCTATCTTGTTCCCTTACTCTATGCCCTATTCCTCATGCTCACTCCTTTGGCCATCTTCCTCTTCCTAGAAACACACACTTCAGAACTACTGCACTTGCTGTTCCTCTGTGTGGAATAATGTATCAGAGATATTATGCCTGGGGCTTCCCTCATAACTCAGTTGGTGAAGAATCTGCCTGCAGTGCAGGAGACCTGGGTTCGATTCCTGGGTTGGGAAGATCTCCTGGAGAAGGAAATGGCAACCCACTCCAGTATTCTTGCCTGGAGAATCTCATGGACAGAGGAGCCTAGCAGGCTATAGTCCACGGGGTCACAAGAGTCGGACACGACTTAGTGACTAAACCACCCTTATTGGCATTTAGATTTAGCTCATATATTACTTCCTTAGTGAGGCCTTTAATAAGCATCTAATTTAACTTGGTACACTACTCCTGACCCACAGTTTTGTATTGTATTATGATATTTTATCTATAGAGCCTAGCATTTTTTTTAGTCGCTAAGTCATGTATGAAGCATCACTACAAACAAAGCTAGTGGAGGTGATGGAATTCCACTTGAGCTATTTCAATTCTAAAAGACGATGCTGTGAAAGTGTTGTACTCAATATGTCAGCAAATCTGGAAAATTCAGCACTGGCCACAGTACTGGAAAAGGTCAGTTTCCTTTCCAATCCCAAAGAAAGGCAATGCCAAAGAATGTTCAAACTACTGGACAATGGCACTCATCTCACATGCTAGCAAAGTGATGCTCAAAATTCCCCAAGCCAGGCTTCAACAGTACATGAACTGTGAATTTCCAGATGTTTAACCTGGATTTAGAAAAGGCGAGGAACCAGAAATCAAATTGCCAACATCCAATGGATAATCAAAAAAGCAAGAGAGTTCCAAAAAAAATCTACTTTTTTTTAATTGACTATGCCAAAACCTTTGACTGTGTGGATCAGAACAAACTGGAAAATTCTTAAAGAGATGTGAATACCAGACCACTTGACCTGCCTCCTGAGAAATCTGTATGCAGACCAGGAAGCGACAGTTAGAACTGGACATGGAACAACAGACTGGGTCCAAATAGGAAAAGGAGTACATCAAGGTTGTATATTGTCACCCTGTTTATTTAACTTATATGCAGAGTACATCATAAGAAACGCTGGGCTGGAGGAAGCACAAGCTGGAATCAAGATTGCCAGGAGAAATATCAATAACCTCAGATATGCAGATGACACCACCCTTATGGCAGAAAGTGAAGAAGAACTAAAGAGCCTCTTGATGAAAGTGAAGGAGGAGAGTGAAAAAGTTGGCTTAAAACTCAACATTCAGAAAACTGAGATCATGGCATCTGGTCCCATCTCTTCATGGCAAATAGACGGGGAAGCAATGGAAACAGTGAGATACTTTATTTTTGGGAGCTCCAAAATCACTGCAGATGGTGATTGCAGCCATGAAATTAAAAGATGCTTACTCCTTGGAAGGAAAGTTATGACCAACCTAGACAGAACATTAAAAAGCAAAGACATTACTTTACCAACAAAAGTCTGTCTAGTCAAAGCTGTGGTTTTTCCAGTGGTCATGTATGGATGTGAGAGTTGGACTACAAAGAAAGCTGAGCACCGAAAAATTGATGCTTTTGAACTGTGGTGCTGGAGAAGACTCTTGAGAGTCCCTTGGACTGCAAGGAGATCCAACCAGTCCATTCTAAAGGAAATCAGTCCTGAATATTCATTGGAAGGACTGATGCTGAAGTTGAAACTCCAATACTTTGGCCACTTGATGCAAAAGCCTGACTCTTTGGAAAAGATCCTGATGCTGGGAAAGATTGAAGGCAGGAGGAGAAGGGGATGAGAGAGGATGAGATGGATGGCATCACCAACACAATGGATGTGAGTTTGAGTAGGCTCTGGGAGCTGGTGATGGACAGGGAAGCCTGGTGTGCTACAGTCCATGGGGTTGCAAAGATTCGGACATGACTGAGCAACAGAACTGAACTGAAGCCATGTCAGCTCTTTTGTAACACCATGAACTGTAGCCCATCATCTGTCCATTGGATTTCTCAGGCCAGAATACTGGAGTGCATTGTCATTTCCTTCTCCAGTAGATTTTCCCAATCCAGGGATTGAACCCACATCTCCTGCATTGGCAAGGGGGTTCTTTACCCCTGACTCTCAAGAGAAGCCCAGCCTAGGATTAGCTGAGATTATTTTGATATATGTTTTTTGCTTTTTAACCATGTCTCCTGCCTCCTCTTTCTGTCCTCTTCTCTGCCATATTCGCTCCATCAAGACCTTTGCCTGATGCATAATAGGCACCTATTATATATTTAATGAGGAAATCAGTCTTACCTAATTAACTTAATATTGCTTTGACAATAATTTCAGCTCTCAGTCAATCTAGGAGTAAGCAAGAGGAACTACTGCTTTGAACTTAATCTCCTGCAAGAAAGACAAACTGAGCCAATGGGAGAGATAAAAACTTTGGAGAATGTGAACAATGTTCTTGGAATTGATAATAAAGCTGTGGAAAGGAATGCTGGGAGACAGCCAGACATCTACCCAGGACTTCAGGAAGGCATATCTCAAAAAGTATAAGACAAATTAGGTATGACCACACGGACAGAGATTCTAAAAGGAAAGATTGCTTCAGAGAGGTGGAAGAATAACAATGACAGTCTGATAATACAGTCATTGATTATATTTTTTAAGCAAAAAATGGAACCTTAGGTACTGTCTGGGATGAGATCATATTTTAAAAAGACATGTACAAAAGATAGAATAAACAGTGTATAACCAAAAGGGAAACAAAAGTGCCATAAACCCATTAAAACTGTGAGTCAAAGTCCAAAATTGGCTGTGGAGTACAAAAAATAGAATATAGAGTTTAAGTTTCCTCTAAAAAATTACAATTTACTCTTCTCAAATTGAGAACATGAAGAGTCAAACCCATTTGGGTGAGACAGAGTAACATTAGTAAAAGTCTAAACTCAATATTTTGCTTTCAAATTTTGTATCAAGAGAAATTACTTTCAAGTTGAAAAAAGAAGAAACATGAAGAAGTAAAATGAGGCACAAGATAGATTAGGAAAAATACATTACTGGGGTGATCTATGTAGCTGGGAGTGTTAAAACAACTTGCAACCATGCAATTTTTAAGGAACCAGGTTGACTGGTATAGAGGGGGAAAACCTCATCCTAAAGCTCACAAAGGGTAAAATAAATTTCTGCAGCTGCATACCTACTAGTTTGGATTGTTCATGGTAAAATTCTAAAGCATGTTATTGGGGTCACAAAGGAGTGTACCTTAAGCATTTTCCATGAACCAGGAGTATAGCAGGATGCTAAAACCAACGAACCAATCAAAACAACAACTACCAATGAGGCTTCCTCACACAAATAAGCTTGGGAAATGTTGGGTTAATTCAAGTTAAATGGGACTTCCAATATTGCACTTTACACTGTACAATATGCACTGGGACTTCCCCCAAAAAAGGGCATATAGTATGTGTTATCTCAAATTTAACTGATCATGGAAGATTTTTCCTTTTTTTCTTTTAGCATTTCATAGATGCTAGAATCTTGTTGAATATAATTTGGGGAAACAGTGTTCTGGTGGCATGCTGCAATATTTTTATATTTAGGGTCTTTGTGTTCAATCGACACTTTTACTAATAATTTAAATGAAAACAAGAGGGTCTGCTTATCGTATCGACAGCCAACACAAAGCTTGGAGATACAGCTAATATGATGGATGATGGAATCGAGTTTTAAAAATATTATGACAGGTTGAAATATTGGGCTAAGCCCAACAAGACATTATTAGGCTCCAAGATCATCTCACAGAATAAGAGACACCTGGCTTAGCAGCAGTTTCTATGAACAAAAGCTAGAGGGTTCACTTGACTATAAATTTAGTATGAGCCAATAGTGTGTTGCCCTTGCAAAGAAAACATAGTGAAACTGTTACACTAGGATGTTTTCACAGATGAAAAAACATCTAGACAGGGGCATCGCTAACTGCATTGTCTTGATTGCCGGTCATACAACACTTGAAACATTTGGAAGTGAAGTTAGGTATTGGATGTGCTCAACTGAGGATCACAAAAGAGGGAAGATGTCTGGGTGCTGTGTTACAATAGCAACACAAAACTAGAAGTGTTTGGTGTAAATATGTGAATATTTGAATTAAACTCCATACAAGGAAAGGTTTTCTGATCCTTCTCATTTCAAGGAGAAACAAATTAAAATGCTGATTTATAAGATGGTGAGCTTGTTATTCTTGGATATCTTCAAGTCAGGCTGGATGACTGTCTTTCCAGGACACTGTAGGTGGAATTCCTATATCGACTCCCACTTTCTGAGTCTAAATGGTTTCTAGAAGTCTATGATACTAGGCATTTAAATATTGTTTTTCTGGTCACTAGAATCTTATAAGATTTTCATATACAGCACTGAAAATGCTAGACCAGGAAATTACCTTAGAAACAATCTATGTAAGACTCTGCTTTTTGGAAGTGAGAAACTAAGGCTCAGAATATTTCCATTCCTTAATTTTCCAGATGTTTCCTGGGTGCAAAGCCCTGAAATATGTATCTGTAGAGAGCACCAAGAAGAACAAGAACTTGATTACCGTAAGTTTATAATCTCAGTAGCCAAAGCACAACACAGAGATACAAAACTTATGTAGTTGAGGCAATTCATTCTGATTGGCAGATCAGGAAATATTAAAGTTGGGAAGGTATTCCAGCAGAGAAAAATCAGCAAACTCCACAGGAGAAAAGCATTTGGGGAAGTGACTTTCGTGGAGTTGGAAGTGGTCTCATGTAGGACCAATGCAGGATAAAGGACTGTGGAGTCCCTGGAAAGGGACTCAGGTCCATTTGAGTCAGAAGTACTGAGACCTGGATCCCAGACACCTTGAGTATGATCTCAAGGATAGACATAGATTCCAGGTGGACATATTTCTTTAGGCCCACAAACTCATTGCCTCAATGGGGAAAGACATAGACAAAGGAGGGCCAGAGAAATGTCTTCTAAACCTCAGGGCCAAGGACAGAAGCCCCTTTTGTCACAGTGTAGGAATTTTGATTTTATTTTGGAGCCACTCAAGATTTCTTTTCAGAGGAAAGTGGAGGATCATTTGAAAAGGGCATACTGCTGAGTCTGGAATCAACATTTTTACATCCCTAGTCCAATATGTCCCCTGTAACTCCACACGGTGCCTATTAAGTTTTGTGTTCCACATTGACTGACCTCTAACTTAACTGTTATGGGCACCTACTATTCTTGATATGGATCTAAAACAAAACATATAAATATTTCCAAAAGGAATCAACAGTGCCTGTTCACATTAAAAACTGATTTTATTTAAGGGGATAAGACAATATGAAGAATAAAGTGTCAGAGGTCATTAAATCAGTCCAAAAGTAACATGACTATTTACTGAATACCCCACGTATATGTGTGTGTGTGTGTGTGTGTGTGTGTGTGTGTGTGTGTGTAGTTTCTAAACCTTGCAACAACCCTACGATGTTGTTATGGTTAATCCCAATCAACAAATGAAGAACTGTAATTGAGCATGTAATGCCCACCAATAAATCACTGAACCTGGGTAAAAACTCAAGTTTTTTCTGATCAAAATGCTCATGATATTCCCTCTACAGCACTCAATAGTCTAGAGGGGAAAGGGCAGCAATGTTGTTCAGATTGTCCTTTCCTGTGTGTTAAACTCTATTTTACAAGAATAATGTGAAAGTGAAAGTTGCTCAGTCAAGTCCGACTCTTTGCAATCCCATGGACTGTACAGAATGTAAATTCCTCAAGGCAAATTAATCTACTTCACACTTTCCCTATTCCCTACAGCTGCAATTAGTACAGTAATAGCATATAACAAGCAATTTAATCCAGTTGATAAACCACTGATTCATTCAGCAAATATTTATGAAAAGTCTACTGTGTGCCAGGCACTGTTCCTGACTTCCAGGATATACCAATGAACAAAACATGCAAATTCCCAGCCCTCAGGCAAAATTCAGTTCCTTGCGATCTTAAGACTGAAGTCCTTGTGTTCTTGGTTGATGTGAAGGAAGATCAACCTCAGCTTCTGGATCATGTTCACCATGCCTGACACATGGCCCTCTCTATAATAGGGCAGTTGCTCATGCAAGGCCAACAAAAGAAGGTCTCTGCTCCTTCCAGCTTCTGACCTCTAGATTCAAATTCATAGGGCTCATGTGATTATGTCAGGCCCAGTCAGGTCTTCTCTGTTTTAACTCAATCAGTTGTTTAAATGTAGTTAAGTAGATATACTTAAAAGTACTGAAGTTACTAAAATGTTCAGCAATTAAAATAAAATGTAAATTTATAGTTAAGATTACTCATCTTAATTACATCTTCAGCAATCTCTTTTGCTCTAAGCAATCTCTTTTGCTCTATGACATAACATAATCATAGCAGTGAGATCTCTTATTCATAGATCCCATCCACACTTAAGGGAAGGGATTAAACAAGACTGACACATTGAGTTAATCTTAGGATTCTATCACAGGCAGTAAAGGAACTTGTGCCTTATAGTTTTAACTTATTAATTCACTCATCATTAATATATACTTACTGAGCATGTGTTATATACATACTATGCTATGGGTTACAGCTAAGTAAATGAATAGACAAATGTCACTGCCTTCAAGGGTCTAAAAATAAAAAAAAATTCAATAAATAAAAGTAATAATAAAACAATATGATGACTGCAATAAAAGAATTGTGTAAATGTGCAGATTTGGCACAGAACTGATAAATCATCTAGAAGGCCAGATAGCATTGTGAAAATGATGCAATATCTGTCGTGTTAAGTGGACTCAAACCCTTCTGAATATTTAGCATTGATTTTGACACTTTCATGGAAGGAGTTACAATGGAGACATATTCTCCCTTACTGATACTAGCCTTTTTCTATGTAACAAAGGAATGCTGAATTTTTCCATTTACTTAAACATACCTGACAAAGTATGGCTACTCACTTTGTGGGCTAATCAATTTCTCAGTTAAGTCCATAAAATGAAGTTGATGAGTCTATGGAGAGGACTTTCTACATTCATGGATGGGGTCAGAAAAGTCCCAGTTTCTATTAACAGTAACAGAACTACTGGTGCTCAACATTCTTCCATCTGCAGGTTGGAAATATAGGTTAGGTCATACCACTAGTAAATCTATAGCAAGATCCCACAGGGCAATAAAAAACAGTGAACACATTCATTTCTTGGCTTATAGACAGGGGAAGTACATGCATGCCTGGACTCCAAAGGAATGACTTTGTACAGTTCTGTTTGTAGTTACACATGGTCTGTGTAAACAGATGAAGGGTACTTGGCTTCCTTTTGAACCAGGAAGGGTAGTAAGACTCTAGCAGCCAAAAGAAAAATACTGATTGTTGGCTACAAACAAATTTGATCAATGGTCTGGGAGCTTCAACTTGCCATTCTATTTCCTTAGCAAGCACTTCATCTTGTGCCAGCCACTGCTGTGCTGATTTTGCAGACTGGCTATTCATCATCCCTTGGTTTTCTCACCAAGCACAAAGGTGCCAACAACGCTGTTTGCTGCCTCACGATAGCAGGTGGCAATGTTGGCAGTTAAAGAGTCAGCAAGACGTTAATCTCACTCTTATTGCTTTGTTCCAGAAAAACACAGAACTGAATGGAATCCCATTTCCCTACCTCTCAAGTTTTTTCAACTATCAGATTATTTGGAAAAAAACCGAAACCCAAGAAATTTAGCACCAAAGAAGTTCCTTATAGCTCAGGGGCCCTAATTGATACATATTTCTAGAATAAACAAAGGAAATCTTCACAAAAAGAGCCAGGCTAATATGTCAGGGGAGAACTTTTTTTTTGTAAAATGAAATACGGGAATTGTCTTTAATATAAGACTTTGAGTGGTTGATTGTTTCATTGATGGCTCCATTCATGTGATCTGCAGTGTTTCTCAGCCTCAGCACAACTGACATCTGAGGCCATAGATCATTCCAGAGTAAAATGAAAATGATGAGATTCATGTTGATTATCTGTCTAGATCCCTTCAGAATCCTTTAATGATTTCTTTGTGTGAATCCACATCCCAGCTCCCCTGTACTGTGCTCCCAAAGGCTTACCTCTGCACTTTGCTTCACAGAACGGTTCTTGGCTGACTGGAGCTGCTCCACTCATAGGTGCAGAGAGCTAGGGATGCCTAGGAGATATTGGGTTTCAGCCTAGCTTATGGGATCAACTCTGGGATGTAATTTCTGTTTTAGTCTACCATGGAGACAAGCTGAGATTGGGTTGACTTCCCTCTTTCTGACTCCCTCATTAACTTCTTCCAGAAGATCTTCCTTAACAAATCACCTCCACAATCAGACAAGCATTTTTAAGAGGTTCTTCTGGCTGTGACAAGGAGGAAAGAGGGTAGGCTGAGATCAAATGAAAATAACACCAGCCTCCTAAATATTGAGTATATCACAGTTCTCTGGAGTAGAAGCATCTCAGATGGGAATGCTGTCCAAACTTCATTCAAAGCAGGAACCTCTTGGAAGCATTCTTTAACAGATCAGCTTTAGCTTGAAGATCTAGAAGCTTATTCTCTTACAACACAATCTTTTTTCATAGGATTGTAACAGTCATAAATTCTTCCTATAATGAGTCTAGATGGGTCTGCCATGAAGTCTGCACATGGTTCCCAGTTCTGCTGTTTAGAATCTCACAGATTAAAACTAATCCTTTGACCACGTGGTTAATTGTATGTGTCAACTTGACTGAGCCCACAGGGTGCCCAAATATTTGATCAAACATTATTCTGGGTGTGTTTGTGAGGCTGTTTCTACCTGAGTATACTGAGTAAAACAGATTATCCTCCCTAATATGGGAAGGCTTAATTCAATCAACTGAAGATGGGAATTGAACAAAAGCTCTGAGTGACAGGGATCTCCTCCTGTGTGACTACTTGAGCTAGGACATGGGTCTTTTTCTGCCTTCACACAAAATGAAAAACCAGCTCTTCTAGGGTTTTCACCTGCAGGCTCTCAGACTGGAACTATACCCCCAACTCTTCAGAGTCTCCAGCTTGCTATCTCCAGATCTGGGGACTACTCAGTCTTCATCATCACAGAAGCCAACTTCCTATAATAAATCTTGTAGTAAATATTTACCCCACTGGTCTTGTTTCTCTAGGGAACCCTGACTAACACAATGTAATATCCCTCAGGTAGGGATTTCCCTATGTAGTCTGATTTAAGAGCACCTGATATCACAAATGTACCCTGTCCATTCCAGCCTGTCAGAACTGACTGGTATTGAATACACTGTTTTGGATAGAGGGGTTGTACTGCCATAAAACTTTGGTTAAATGTAAGCTTACAGGAGAAGTATGTGAGAAAATAACACATGAATTCAAGAACAATTTTTACTTCACTACCAGAGATTTGGGGCTTCTCTAGTGGCGCAGGTGGTAAAGAAGCTGTCTGCAATGCAGGAGACCCAATTTCCATCCCTGGGTAGGGAAGATCACCTGGAGAAGGGAATGGCTAACTATATCAGTATTCTCACCTGGAGAATTCCACGGACAGAGGAGCCTGGCAGGCTATAGTCCATGGGATCCCAAAGCATCAGACACGATTGAACAACTAACACCAGAGCTTTGAGTAGGTGAGATGCAGGAGAGTATGTTTTGACATGAGATGTAAAGTCTTGATAAAAGGATCATGCACGGAATTAGGCTCTGGGAAGTTTCCATACATCAGGCTTCTAGGAATTCTGGGGTGGCATGAGGTGTCTGAGATGTGGAAGGGTACAAGAAGACAGACAAAAGACTGTTGGTGATCAATTTTTCCTCAGACTGGCTCAGCATAAAAAGAAATTCCCACTGATGATTTAAACTGACGTCTAGTTTACACATATTTCTAAAAGAAATTAATAAATTTAATATTTTTGTATACATTTTTTAGACATGAACTATTTCCTTTGCTCACTTTTCATGTGGTGAATCCAGCTGTTAGGAACAGAATCAACAGAGTACTTCTTGGCTGTAAGACAATTGCTAAGACAATATATTAATATCTGACTTGGTTGGCAACTTTGGGATAAAATTCTCTAAGTGTGCAAGGCAAGGAACTAAAACCTCATGGCCATAAATTATAATCATCCATGAAGTGGTCTAGGCTCTTAAACCCTGGGGTAGAGAGATTTCACATAAAGTAAACACTCAGTGAATTTTTTGTGTGTTAACAAGAATAGTTATTACCTGGGAAAAAAATTAACATCTTCATGAGAATGTTACTTTCATCTATTTTTAATCTTGGCCATTTCTCTTTATGTGTTACTCAACAATTAACGAGTTAATAAAAGATATTTGAAAAATGATATCTGGCACTGAGTCTTTTGAAGATCTAGACATCTTAACAGGATTCATTTATTTAACTTACATTACCCTACACTTGATAGTAATTTTCCTTTGACTATACACCAACAGCACTTCTAATGTCAATCAACTTTATTTATACACAGCCACTCTCTGAAGAGAATGCATATCATTTCTAATTTATGGCTCTAAATTATTTTTAATACTCTTTTATTGCACCAAATTATTGGTGTTTATTTCAATCTCACCCTAAATTTCATCACTTTTTAAAACAGAAAACACTGGTCTGAAGCTCTAAAGAACTAGCTGAAGTCCAGAAATTAAAATATGGCTGGGTGCTTTTAAGCAAAGTCATAATATCTCTTTATGCCTGCTGTTTTTTCTTAGATGCTAATAGAGGCTTTAAAGCACATGATTTTTGAGTTGACTCTAAATTAGAATATTCTACAATTGGAATGTGTAGTTTTCACACTAATGTGTATGCTCTTGTTTTAGCAATATTTTTTTTTTAATTCAGGTAAATAAAAAAGTTCATTCAGTCTCAAATACTTAAAAGAATGGCTAGGAAGAAGTTAAGCCATCTCTAGCATTATAACTTTATCCTAGCTTATTAAGTGATGGGAAATGTCAGAAGATATAGAGTAGGGAAGATGTACTCTCTTCAACATGCAATGTCTTATCTTTAAACTCACTGAGCTTCAACTTCCTGAGATCTTAGGAGACATCAGAGCTTTCCTCCCAACTTCAGATTCCTTACTGGTACTGAGCTTGCATCCCTTGTATAAGTGGGAAATTAGCTTTTTATTGAATTTTGAATTAAACTGTGTGGTTTTAACTGATAATGAAGATGACTACCAGGTCACTGGCACATCCAAACTGTACGGAGAATTTGCAGCAGAAGTACCAAGAATTCTCCAGGGAATGCTCTTGGAAAACACATGATGGTTTCCCTTCTTTTATAGAAACCAAAGCCTATGGAGATTGTATAGATAGACTTGTATTTGAGATGTAAATATGTAAAAATATATACAGAGTCAATATAGACTGAGAGATAAAGATATTTGGGCTTGGATTACTCACACTGAATCAGCCTCCATCAGTTTTTTGGATCCTCACATGATGTTTATCAGTTTTCAGTTCAGTTCAGTTCAGTTGCTCAGTTGTGTCTGACTCTGCGACCCCATGAATCGCAGCACACCAGGCCTCCCTGTCCACCACCAACTCTTGGAGTCCACCCAAACCCATGTCCATCGAGTCGGTGATGCCATCCAACCATCTCATCCTCTGTCGTCCCCTTCTCCTCCTGCCCCCAATCCCTCCCAACATCAGGGTCTTTTCCAATGAGTCAGTACTTCAAATCAGGTGGCCAAAGTATTGGAGTTTCAACTTCAGCATCAGTCCTTCCAATGAATATTCAGGACTGATTTCCTTTAGGATGGACTGGTTGGATCTCCTTGAAGTCCAAGGGACTCTCTAGAGTCTTCTCCAGCACCACAGTTCAAAAGCATCAATTCTTCAGTGCTCAACTTTCTTTATAGCCCAACTCTCACATTCATACATGACTATTGGAAAAACCATAGTTTTGACTAGATGGACTTTTGATGGTAAAGTGATGTCTCTGCTTTTTAATGTGCTGTCTAGGTTTGTCATAGCTTTTCTTCCAAGGAGCAAGCGTCTTTTAATTTCATGGCTGCAGTCACTATCTGCAGTGATTTTGGAGCACAAAACAATAAAATCTCTCACTGTTTCCATTGCTTCCCCATGTATTTGCCATGAAGTGATGGGACCAGAGGCCATGATCTTAGTTTTCTGAATGTTGAGCTTTAAGCCAAATTTTTCACTCTCCTCTTTCACTCTCATCAAGAGGCTCTTTAGTTCTTCTTCACTTTATGCCATAGGGGTGATGTCACCTGCATATCTGAGGTTTTTGATATTTCTCCCAGCAATCTTGATTCCAGCTTGTGCTTCATCCAGCCCAGTGTTTCTCATGACGTACACTGCATATAACTTAAATAAGCAGGGTGACAGTATACAGCCTTGACGTACTCCTTTCCCAAGTTGGAACCAGTCTGTTGTTCCATGTCAAGTTCTAACTTTTGCTTCTTAACCTGCATACAGGTTTCTGAGGAGGCAGGTCAGGTAGCCTGGTATTCCCATCTCTTTCAGAATTTTCCACAGTTTGTTGTGATCCACACAGTCAAAGGCTTTGGCATAGTCAATAAAGCAGAAGTAGATGTTTTTCTGGAACTCTCTTGCTTTTTTGATGATCCAAAGGATGTTGGCAATTTGACCTCTGCTTCCTCTGCCTTTTCTAAATCCAGCTTGAACATCTGGAAGTTCACGGTTCATGTACTGTTGAAGCCTGGCTTGGAGAATTTTGAGCATTACTTTACTAGCATGTGAGATGAGTGCAATTGTGTGGTAGTTTGAACATTCTTTGGCATTGCCTTTCTTTGGGATTGGAATGAGACACTTAGGATAATTTTGACTTTATAAACATTTCATCCTCCGCACTCTCCACTTTGGGTCCCAACTCAGGTATACAATTTAACTCCATGGTATTTAGTCTATGGGATTTTTTTTTTAATTTTAATAACTAAAATAAAAACTGAAAAAATAAGCAAAAGATTCAATGGTGCAATAATTCTATCAATATGAAGCATTATTTAATATTAATAAATATTTATAATCCTTGTGATCTCCCTCTCTAAAAAGCATCATTATCATCATCATCAGGCCTGCATTTTTCAAGAGGAAAATAATAGAATAACAGCAAAACTTGGAGAAGGGGGAGAGTCTGCTCTGTGATATTTCAAGTTCTTTCATCTTGGTGAATGGTTTCATTCATGTCATCCTGACTGTGGCCAATTTTATGTTTTCACCAAAGTTTCTTATTATTTCAGAAAATGTGTCCAACTTTTAAGGGATATGATTTTTTATACTTCATGGTTTACCCAAGCCCTTAACATTCTGTTGGTGAAGGGGCAGTGGGTGGGGGTAGATCACCATCCTTTTTGTTTTAGAGATGACAGAATGGTTTTGATAAATATTTGTAAAATTTTTAGGATGGCACATTCCTATAGAAAAACCTATCACAGCTAGGAAAATTAGTTGAATATCAAACATACTAATAGTATTGAATCATCTTTTTCTCCACCCAGATAAACTCTTAATGGATAGCATGGCTTTATATTCAGTATTTCTGGTAGAAGGCAGAATCTGGGTGTGGGGAAATTGTGGTGAGAAAAGTCTGAAGACTGGAAGTTGGTTAGGAAATTTGTTGGGATATGTGAACAGATCAGATCTAAATTGAAAGTAGTATATCACACCCAGGCTTAGAATACAGCTTCTCTGGAATAGGAATGCTGACTGTTGTTCTAGTGTGGCTCATCTGGGCTGGAGTTTCTCATGGTATGGGTGAAATATCACTGATGTGGGAAAGAATAAAGAATAATATTTATATATTTCTATCCATCTGTATAGATAAATATAGATATTTGAATCACTTACCAACTGAACACTGTGTAGTGTTGAGTATTAGATGGAAGATGTTTTGAAACCACAAAGCATTATTAGTTCATCTTATGAATGTCTGAACCAGGCATGAATTTTTAGCGAGAAATAAAATGAGGACTTTGCTCTTCCAAGATAGACAGACTATCACATGATTATAACAAAGGAATAAATTGGGATAAGCATGAAATATCAAGAGTTCCTATATAAGCAAATAAAATATTATAGAAAGCCCCAGGATGCTGTATTTTCCTCTATAAACAGGTTATTTCTGATATTTAGACTAGTTAATAAACTGACCAAATTGTGACCAAAATGTGACTGTTGCATACTGGATCTGAAAAATATGAAAAGGGTCTTAAGAGCAAACAAAGGGAAGTCAGAAGTTGAACTTACTTCATGTTTGAAGGAGGAATAGAACTTGAACTTGAACTTAGACAAAGAGGAAGAAGAAGAAGAGAAAGAAGGAAGAAGAACCAACATTATCAATCATAGAAGTGAGACTGCCCATGACTCATTTTGGAGTCAATAGGCTGTTTGGCCTGAATATGCAGATTATTTTGAAGATAAGAGCAAATATTAGATTGGGGACAGAATGTAGAAGAGAATGCCAGACTAAGGAATTAATGTAAAATTAAAATTTAACATTATTAGCCACAGAGATTGCACAGAATGCTTTTATCATTTTATAGTAAGAATTTCTTAACCATAAAAATGATGCATTTGACTAAATCAAAATTTCAAACTTTTGCACCATGGTTAGAATTAAAAGAAAGAATATACAGCAATTTCAAAAGACAGCTGAAGCGTCTTATAAAACTAAATATATTCTTACCTAATGATTCAGCAATTGTCCTTGGTATTTACCCAAATGAATTGAAAAATTATGTTCACAGAAAAACCTACACACATGTGTTTTACTCACTATTGCCAAATTAATGCTTTTTTCATAGTTGCCAAAATTTGAAAGTAACCAAGATGTCCTTCAATAGATGAATGTTTAAATAAACTGTGATATATGTATATAATGGCAAATTATTCATTAATAAAAGAAATGAGCTAAAACCCACAGAAAGACATGCAGGAAACTTAAATGTATATTGCTAAGTGAAAAAGGCCAATCTGAAAAGCCTACATACTGTTTGCTTCCAACTATATGACATTCTGGAAAAAGTAAAACTATGAAGACAGCAAAAAGATGAGTGGTTGCCAGGAATTTGGGAGGATGTAGGGAGCGCTGAGTCAGTGGAGCACACAAGTTTTCAGGGTAGTGAAATTACTGTGTATGAAGCTGTAAAGGTGAATGCATATCATTATACAATTGTTAAAACCCATAGTATTTACAAGGCAAAGAGCAAACTCTAATGTAAACTATGGACTTCAGTTAATGAGAATATATCTATACTGGCTTATCAACTATAATAAAGGTACCACATTAATGCAAGATATCAATGATAAAGGCACCTTTTGTTGGGGGGAGAAGGGAGTATATGAAAATGCTCTACTTTTCATTTATTTTTCCTTAAACTTAAAACTGTTCTAAAAGTAAAATGAGTTAAATTGAAAAAACAAACACAGGGACAATAGGATAAAGATGTTCGCAAGATATAAAGGAAGAAATCAGTAGCTGGAATATATGAAGAGCCCCACAAATCAATAAGAAAAAGACACACAATTCAGTACAAAAATGGACGAAGGAAATGAGCCAGGCAATATACAAAAAGGAAATTTGAATAGCAAAGAAATATGACAAGATGCTCAAGCTCATTAGTAAACATACTAAAACAAAACATTTATTGAGTTTTCACTGAGCTCAGGTACTATTTTAGGCACTTGGGTTACATGAGTTTACCAAATACAGAGGTATGCACATGTGAAGGTAAAAGTATTGCAAGTAAGTCTGGTTTTTTTTTTTTTTGCATTCATCATATTAGCAAAAATTAAATGTCTGATTTTATCTACTCTTGGCAAATATTTAGAAGAAGAGAAAATTTCATGCCTTAAGGGTAGGTATAAAAAGTAGTTCAAAAAGTGTGAAAGAAAAAAATAACTGATAATGCCTTTTAGTATTAAATGTACATACCTTATTATTTCCAAAATTCCACTTCTAAGATTGTAGCCTAAAAATATTCTTGCACCAGCACACAGGGAAACACAAGCAATAATGTTTATTATAGCATCGTTGTAATATTTTAAGACTGGAAGCAATCAGGGAGTTGACAAATATGAGTATATACAAAGAAAGGAATATTATGAAATAAGTAAAGGAAAGTAAGCAGATATCAATATATCAAAATGGCTAAATCTCAAACCATAAATTTGAGGGGGAAAATGCAGTTGGCAGAATATACAGCATGGAATGAATCATATTAATAATAATGTACACAAAATAATCCTATATATTGTCCTTGTATATATGTGTTTGTATACACATGTATGAGGGGCTTCCCTTGGTAGCATGCATGGATGGTAAAGAATTTGCCTGCAGTGTAGGCAACTTCAACTCCTGGGTCAGGAAGATCCCCTGGAGAATGGAATGGCTACCTACTCCAGTATTCTTGCCTGGAGAATTCCATTTGGATTAAAGTATAACTGGCTGCATATGGCGAGGATGGAAGGGAATGGAAATGGATATGGGGAGCATAAGTAACTGCATCTTCATCTTTGTTTTATTTACTTTAAAATTTGATTAAATAAATATGGCAGAATGTTAATAAATGTCAGATTCAATTAATGAGCATAAATCTGTTATATTATTATGTTTTCTGTATTTTAAAAGAGTTCTGAATATAAGTAAAATTGTAGGAAATACTGATGAATTTATTACAACTCTAATTCAAGATAAGCAAATATTTTTATACATCTGTCAGAATTTCTGACTCAAAATGGCATGCAGCCAATAAACCCTAACATAGAACCTTCAACCCCGATGAAAATTAAGAATGTAGACACCAAAAAAAGGAAAAAAATTTCACAGTAACACAGTGACAATCTGGGCAGAATTTCCTCTAATTTTCAGACCAAAGAAATTGAAGAGAAAATTATAATCTGTGGATCATTTATGTAGTAAAACTGAAATAAAGCAAATCTGTTCACCAAAACACAATTAAATAATCCCTTTAGTCCTCCCTATAGTCTGTTCATTGATGTAGATTTGTTTGCAACCACTGGATTGGAATATAGTTTTGTGTCTATAACATTCAATGGAATTCTCCAGGCCAGAATACAGGAGTGGATCCCTTCTCCAGTGATCTTCCTGACCCAGGAATCAAATCAGGATGGATTCTTTACCAACTGAGCTATGAGGGAAGACGTTTGCTTGTTTAAGGAGAGATAAACAGAAGGATGATAACATGTGATTCATGGCAAAACAACACAAGTGAAAGGATAACTTTCCCAGGATTCTAAACAGAAGAATAAACCTCTGAAAAAAAATACTACCGAAGCAGAACAAAATTTTTATTACATTTCATGGTTTTGTCTTTAAAATATAAGAAGATGTTTTCCTTTAAGAGATGCAGAAAGTCATAAGAGAAAAAAATTTGTGATGCCATAACTAAACAAGATGATATTTAAAAAAAGACAGAGAAAAGGAAATAAAAGGAAAGGAGAAAGAAAATTAAAATATACTATCAAAAGCAGGAAGGAATGAAATTCAAAAATGCAGAAGATAAATGAGCAATTGAGGGACAAACATAAAAAGCTCTCCTGCAATATATTTTGAACCCCAGTCTACTTCAGTTGGCCTCTGTATTGCTGGCGAGATTCTGTGGCCCTGGAGGGAAGTTCACACTGCAGCCTTCTCTCCTAACTCTCCCTTTGATTCCTCTCCTTTGACAAGTCCAGGTACTGTGTCTACTATCAAATAGTTTATCCCAGAGTTCAGCTGGAATCTCCTGTTACTTTTTGGTAATAACAAAATACAATATTTCCACTATTTTTATTTAGCACTTATAAAAAGTATCTAAACTATTTGCATGAGACATTTTGCCAAGAGAAACTTTCCTTACCCATCTCCATAAAACAGAGCCACACAGAGCAAAACTTTGCCAAGTATCTTGAGTAAATATTTTTTGCATGGTCAAAAGTCACACTAAATGACTTGAGTAATTTTGCTTAATTAAAAGAGACCAATAAACCACCTAGGAGCAAATATTTGTTGTTACCGTACCCTAGACCTATCGTCTTCTAAATAGGATCTGTAAATGATCCCTTATTAACTGTTTAAAACTTTACATATATTATACAAATGTATATATTTAAATTATATTATACACAATAGTTGTATTATTCATATATACATATATATATACACACATATGCTTATAATGTCATAATCTTTAAAAAGTCAAGAAATAAACTGCACAAACTCCAAAGAAATATGCCTATATATTAATAGCAACTGTCCATTGTTGCTTAGGTTTTAGAATGATTTTATTGTCTCTTTCATTTATTTTCCAAACATTCAAAAAATCCAGAACTTAGAACTTGTCCTAGCCATGATGAAATATCAAAAACTGAGCTTAACTTCTTGCTGTAAATAACTGGGCAAAATATATGAAAAAAAACTTCTTTCTCACATGGGAAAACAGAACATGCAGGACTGGTATCTCTAAGAGAATAAGAAATGTAGTTGAGGTTTACATTTATATTGACTTTCTGCCTGGGGCCAATTACTGCAATATAAATACAAGTTGCGAGAATGCAGTGAGAATTCAGTTGGCCTCCCTGCACTGAGGAGGTGAAGATCAAAACTATGAAAGCTGAAGCAGCTGAAAATTTTAGGACAAAGTTTCTGAAAGTAGGCAGTATGAAGAAAGGTCTGCATAGGGGTCCCAATGTGGGTTACTGAGTACTAGCCCTGACATGCATAGGAGTAGTTCTGCTTCTGGCATCAACAAATATGTTCTTATTAGGTTGACTTTCCTGCAGATAATAACCGTATACTCTGGAGAAACTGCAAAAGAAATTACTTGAAGGAATTGGATCATGCAAAACAGCAGGCATACTCTGGAACTTGGACAAAAAGAAATTTTTTATACAGCATTTAGCTTGAAAGCAAGCTATACTTGGCACTAAGTGAAGTGGCTAAAATCAGTAGAAAACACACCATCTTTCAGGCCTGAATAGTCTGCTAGCAAGTGAGGTTGCATCCAGAAAAAGAGAACATAGAGAGAGAGCCACAAACTCTATGCCTATACTTCGCCAACATCTTTGGGTGACCAGTGAACCGTGAATGCATGAAGCTTACTTTAAGTATCTTAGAAAAGAAGAAAGGAATTGAGCTATCCAAAAGGCTTCATTTGCAGTCTGAGTCCCAACCAAGGTAACTGACTGCAAAAACAAAAAAATAAAATAAAATAAACTGTTCTTGAACTAATATAGTAGAATCCAGAGTTGCCACAACATAATATCAACAATCCCAAGGACCCACTCCAAAATTACTCAACATATGGAATAAGAGGAAGCCATGACTTATTCTCAAGGGAAAAGAAGATCAAAAGAGATAGCCCCCCAAGGCAGAATTATTAGACAGGTACTATAAAGCAGCTATAATAATTATGCTAAGAAAAAGAAAAAAATGCTATAATAGGTGAAAAAAGAAGTTTAGGAGAGAAATGGAAGTTATAGAAAAGAATCAAAAGAAAATTCTAGAAATAAAATATCTGAAATTTAAAAGTTCACTGTATTGGTTGATTTAACAGCAGAATGGAGATGAACAAGAAAAAACACAAGTTAACTTAAAATGAATTGAGTAATTGCTCTCTGAAGAACAGAGAGGGGAAGTGTATGTGTGTGTTGTCTGTGTCTGGGACCTGTTTGACAATGTTAAGAGGTCTAACTTCCATGTACTGTAGTCCCAGGAAGATACGAGAAAAATAACGGGGTAGAAGCAATATTGAAAAAAATAATGTTCAAATGTTCTCAAATTTGGTAAAGATGTAAATTTATAGATTCAAAAAAATCAGGAAAATTCAAATGGATAAATATAAAGAAATATGTATCCTAGGTATATCATAATCAAACTGCTGAAAACTGAAGATAAATGTAAAATCTTGAAATCAGAGTATAATGACGGATTATATGGGATGATGGAACAAATAATTCAAATGACCATTGGTTTCTAATCAGAAAAGTACAGATGAGAAAACAGTGGACCAATATCTTTCAAGAGACAGAAAGAAATAAAAATTTGTCTAGAATCCTACATTTAGCAGACATATTATTTAAAGTATTTTTAGACAAAATAAAATAAAACAGAAATGTCATCATTAGCAGACCTGTATTATAAGAAACACTGAAGGAATTTCATCAGGCATGAGGGAAATAATACAAATTTGAAAGTGAAAAACTCAAAGAAAGAGTGTCAGAAATTTCAAATAACTAAATATTTTTTCTAATTTATACATTTGTATAAATATAATTAAAGAGAATATAATGTATTGAACAAAGTGGTATAGCTACTAAGCCAAGAGTGAAAATAAAGTGGCATATTCCATTTCAAATATTCAATCACTATGTAAAAAGTAAAAAAAGAGAAAAATAAATGGAAAACAAATTAAACAATTAGAAAACAAATACAATATGGTAGAGGACAGAGAATGAGATGGTTGGATGGCATCATTGACTCAATGGACATGAATTTGAGCAAGCTCCAGGAGATGGTGGAGGACAGGGAAGCCTGGCATGCTGCGTCCATGGAGTCACAGAGTCGGACATGACTGAGCTACTGAACTGAACTGTTGTACACCTGAGTTTAACAACATTGTGAATCTACTAAACTTCAATAAAAATTAAAAAATAAAAATAAAAGGAGAAAATTAACCTCAAAGTAAGTAGAAGAAAGAAAGAATAAAGATAAGCACAAAAGTGCACCCGTGGCTGATTCATGTCGACATATGGCAAAAACCACCACAATATTGTAAAATAATTAGCCTTCAATTAAAATAAGTTAATTAATTTAAGCAAAATTAATGAAATGGAACTTTTTAAAACTGAGTTTCTGGGGGAAAAAAATCAATGAAATTCACAAATTTTAGTTTCAAGAAAAAGAAAGAAGATACAAATTACCAATATTAGGATTGAAATAAAGTACATCAGTACAGATACTACAGATATTGGGATAGCAAAATAATATCATATATAATTCAATGCCAAAAAATTCAACCACTTGGATGAAATGGAAAATTTTCTTGGTAGATATATATTAACAAAGCTGAGATGAAAGAACCAAGTGAAACAAATTAAATCTGTAATTCAAAATCTTCCCATGGAGAAAACTAGTAGGAAGAGTGCCATACTAGAAAATTCTGCAAACTATTTAAGAACAAAATACAACTAATCCCAGACAAACTCTTGCTGAAAGTAGAAGAGAAGGGAATGCTTATCAATTCATTAGCCCAAAAAAAGATATTATAAGAAAATAAAAACTATGGAGCAATATCTTTTGTGAAAACAGATTCAAATTTTTAAACAGAATATCATATATAGTAATGTATAAAAGCTTAACATAGCAGGAACAAGTAGGGCTTAGTCCAGGAAAGCAATATTGATTTCACATATAGAAGTTAATCAATATAACTTACCACATTAATAGATAGTAGAAAATCATTCAATCATTTCAATAGACACAGGAAAAACATTTGATAAATTCATTATCCATTCTTAGGAAAAAAATCAGCAAGTTAGAAATAAAACAATAATATTCTTTTCTTAGAATAAGCTCTACTAAGACTACAGACCCTTCTAAATGCACAGAATGCTATTTTCCAGGTCTAAGTTTCCCTTCCATCTGATAATGCTACTGACACATGAAATTGAAAATACCAAAAATAAAACATAATTTGCAAAAGTAAAAACATAAATACCAAAATATACCAAATATACCAAAATATACCAAAAATATAATTGTGCTTTTAAAAACATAAACAAAAGCAAAACATAAAACAGATTTATATATTATTTATAAGTAGTAACTAAAAATGAACAAATACTAGATATATAATTGCTGTTTGTATTCAGCAAGTTCCATCTGAAATTCCTTATTACCTCACAACTTCTGGATTCTCTGACTGGTTCTATCCAAAAGTCAAGAATCATTAGGGCTTTGTTTTCCACCTCAGAAGTTTACTCCAGATACCATCTGTTACTCAAATCAATGTTCCTAGGAATTAACCTCAAATCCTCTACAATATCTTCCTGGATTGTCTGAATGCTGTCATGTTTGACATACATAGAATTACTCTTGACTGGCATGTGCTATTCCTCTTCCTGTAAATAGGAGTTCACAAACTTTTTCTGTAGAAGTTCAGATGGTAAATATTTTAGGCTTTGCAAACCCAAGGTTTCTGTTGCAAACATTCAACCCTGCTGTTTTACTTTGAAAGCGGTCATACAAGACATGAGAAAGTGAGTGTGGCTGTGTTCCAACTAAACTTTATTGACAAAAACAAGCTGTGACCTGGATCATAATTTACTGGGTCATAACTTACCGACCTTGTGCTCTAATATCTTTTCTTTTATTCAAAATATTGCTTAAAACATATTTCACAATTAGGAGTGGAAGAACCAAACCACCTTGCTTAATATTTACAGCTTTTCTAGACAAATGAATAAGAAATTTAAATAAAAGTATTTGGGGGAGCTACTAAGTAATGTTATCTGTATATCTGCCTTCTTTCTACTATTAAACTACTCAGGACTAGAATCCCAAATCTCCCATATCTATATACAAAAAGATGAATAAAACTTCATCATCATCATGGTAATAATCAAGATGATACTTATTTTAATATCTTAAAGAAGTATCCAGTTAGTGCTCATGATGAAAAAAATCTCAGAAAAGAGAAGAATATCCACTTAAACCTTTGTTTGATCTGTTTCTGGAATGATAACATAGTCTGTAGCATAGCTAATGGGAGAATAGATATCCATTCAGTGTTAATTTGGTTCCTGAGACTGAATGGATGCGATGAAAAATGAACAGACACAATAAAATCTAACATATGGCATATGCATGGAACTCTGGTAGAGATACATGTTTACAGCACTTACTTGGGCTACTTAGAACTGCAATAAAGAATTAATCCAAGAACAAATACCAGTATTAAGGCACATCACAAGTGCTTTTAATTTAGAGTTAGTTTTAAAATGTTAGCTGAATACTTCCACCGCATTCCATTCTCCCTCATAATCCATTGACAAGCTCTCTTGATCTAGGGCCAGTGTATCTTCAGCAGTGAAATAAAGCTTGTTCCAATTACCAAAGTAATCATATGATTATAGTTCCCTAGACACTACATTTAGTGTACATAAGCTCACACAACTCTGCCCTATGGGACAGCGCTGGCTTACAAATGCTTTGTTGGATATGCCTGAGAGATTTCTGGCTCAGTTTGACTTAGTTTGAAGTCATGAGGGTTGAACCCTACTCCTCCATTTCCATTCATCTATGCAGTGTGGGTCATCACCATCCCCTTTGATCATGTCTGTGTTGACATAGTAGGTGAACCTTCAAAAAGCAGCTGGTGTTTCTCCCTCCCAAATAACACTGTCCTCAGCTAAATCAAATGACATCCAAATATGGAAATTATAAGTATAAAGTATCAACACCGGCAAGCAGAAATCTGCATTTTTCAGTGCACCTACCTCTCAACCTAATTCTGCTTAGGTTAACATTTAATTGGTACTTTGGGATATATGTGTAAAATAAGTGGAGTTTAACACATATTTGTGTATTCTCTAGCACAAATATGTCTGTTTAATAAGTGAATCAGCAATCTTAAAACGATAAAAGTGCTTTACAAGATTTTACTTTTCATCTCCAAATTGTACTCTATTTTTACCATCTATTACAAGACTAATTTGAGAAATTAAGGCTAAACTTTACATACTTCCTCAATTTTTTTTTAATCAACCAATATGGCTAGGGTAAAGTTTATTTATACAGAGAAAAAAAAATTATGTTTTTTCTCCTCCATAAGTAAGGAAAAAGAAAGACCCAAAAGGGAAAGGCCCATTTTAGTCTTCAATCTCATGGAATTTATATTTTTCATTAATGAAAACTACCTTCTCTTTTCTTTATAAAACCTAGTAAATCAAGGGAAATTTCTCCTGATTTATTAAACAGAACACCTTCAGACTTGCCATGTTATGTTACAGCATCTTTTTCTTTGCCAGTCCATCTAAGTGTAGACATAGGGATGCTGTGCTGGAGGGAAAACGCTGTTTCAGGAGCTATTCTAATCCCAGATCCCACGTGAATTACTCCTTTCCATATTTAAAATTAGTATCTGGAGTAGTCAGGCTTCCATGAGCCATATGCCAACCACACTAAGGTTCAGGTACAAAAAGATCCATGAAACTCAGACACTAGTCCTGACAACTATCAAATAATAGTCTGGCTGAGTACTACTGAGGCATGGGGTATTTATCTTTCAGTTTTTTATTCCCTTATATGTGAGAAACATATGCCATCATGGCTTTTCCAGACTACTCTGCTCCCACCATCCTAAAGGTGGCTTTTAGCTTCTTCTCTTCTGGTTAGTGCAGTTCCTAAAGGCAGCTGATGGGTTCTCACTTTAGTTGGAAGAGAACACTCATCAAAGGGGTGAATACAGAGTCCAGTGGAAACAATTCCTTACAACTTTACATCCTGTAAATACTCTCAGAGCAAGGAGACAGAAAATAAATACATCAAAAGCAAAGGAGAAAATGTGACTGAACTAGTCAATATTGCTTCTGAGTGCCCACCATGGGCCCTGGACTATACACACAGGAATTGTAAATGGACAATTATTTCAAAATGTGTATGTGTGTGTGTGTATGTGTGTGTGTGTGTGTGCAAAATGGAAGTTTAAAATGTAATCAGTCTTCCCTACTTATGTATAATCTGTGGAGAGCAAAATTTACCTATATGAAATGGCAAAAGTATAATCAACTCTGATACTCATACTAAGTGTAACAGTGTTCAAAAAAGAGCCATAGATTGGGTTATATTGTTTAGTCAGTCAGTTAGTTCAGTCGCTCAGTTGTGTCCGACTCTTTGTGACCCCATGAACCGCCACATGCCAGGCCTCCCTGTCCATCACCAACTCCCAGAGTCCACCCAAACTCATGTCCATTGGGTCCAGTGATGCCATCCAACCATCTCATCCTCTGTCGTCCCCTTCTCCTCCTGCCCTCAATCTTTCCCGCATCAGGGTCTTTTCCAATGAGTCAGCTCTTCACATCAGGTGGCCAAAGTACTGGAGTTTCAGCTTCAACATTAGACCTTCCAATGAACACCCAGGACTCATCTCCTTTAGGATGGACTGGTTGGATCTCCCTGCAGTCCAAGGGACTATCAAGAGTCTTCTCCAACACCACAGTTCAAAAGCATCAATTCTTCTGTGCTCAGCTTTCTTTATGGTTCAACTCTCACATCCAACCATGACCACTGGAGAAACCATAGCCTTGACTAGATGGACCTTTGTTGGCAAAGTAATGTCTCTGCTTTTTAATATGCTGTCAAGGTTAGTCATAACTTTCCTTCCAAGGAGTAAGCGTCTTTTAATTTCATGGCTGCAATCACCATCTGCAGTGATTTTGGAGCCCAGAAAAACAAAGTCAGCCACTGTTCCCACTGTCTCCCCATGTATTTGCCATGAAATGATGGGACCAGATGCCATGATCTTAGTTTTCTGAATGTTGAGCTTTAAGCCAACTTTTTCACTCTCCTCTTTCACTTTCATCAAGAGGCTTTTTAGTCCTCTTCACTTTCTGCCATAAGGGTGGTGTCATCTGCATATCTGAGGTTATTGATATTTCTCCCAGCAATCTTGATTCCAGCTTGTGCTTCCTCCAGCCCAGCGTTTCTCATGATATACTCTGCATATAAGTTAAATAAGCAGAGTGACAATATACAGCCTTGATGTACTCCTTTCCTATTTGGAACCAGTTATATTGTTATACAGAGTCATCTTTGATTTTCCTATCAGTGACATGCAAAAGCAATCTTTGTTGACAGACTGAGCAACCACTAAGAAATAAGAATCTTACTTATTTATTCAAACTGCCAGAGCTGAACTCTTTTCTGTAGGGCTAAAGGCATTGCCCAAACTTTGGAGCTGGGTCACTTGGGCTCACATTTTACTCTGTTAGATACGTGGCCTTGGGCAAGTTACTTGACCCTTCTTTGCTCAGTTTCCATATTTGTTAAATGAGATATTTCTAGAATGTTCCCCATAGGATTACAGTGAGAGTAAATTAAATTCATATCATTTTACTACAGGGTCTGCTGGTAAGAACCATAAAAGTCCTCATTATTATTTCAAGTACAGTATTTACTGCTAAGTATTTTGAAGTATTTCTTATCATTTCTGGTTTCTACACCATAGTGTTGAAGTTCTCCAAGACAGCAATATAATTTGGGGATAACAGACCAGTACAGTACCTTGAAATTGGAAATCCATGATTGCTGAGTGAAGGAACCCAATGCAAGGAAGGTGATAGCTTGAGTCCAGGAGGCAGTGAAATATCTGATGTGATAACATTGATCTCATTCTTCCATTTCTTTGAGTAAGGAAACACTTATCTTAGGGAGTTCAGAGAGATCTCACATGCAGGGGCCAACTACTTAGGTGAAAACACTGCAACTATGTTTCAGGGTCTGACTGCTTTCCTTTTTGCTTTTTCTTTAAATTGGAGTCTAATTGCTTTAAAATGTTGTGTTAGTTTCTGCTATACAATGAAGTGAATCAGCTGTATGTGTACATATATCCCCTTCCTCCTGGACCTCTCTACCTGCTTCATCTCACCCATTTGGGTCATCTGAGAGCACTGAGCTGAGCTCCCTGTCCTCCACTAGTCAGGGGGGTAGGGGGAGAGGCTGTGGGTATCACTGCCTCTTTCTCCCTGAAGGTGTCATAAGGATGAATTTGTTCAATATCCTGAGATTTTCAGAGATAACTGTCAGTGCAGCATTACCAGCTGCTACCGCTTCAGTCGTGTCCGACTCTGTGCGACCCCATAGACGGCAGCCCACCAGGCTCCCCCATCCCCGGGATTCTCCAGGCAAGAACACTGGGGTGGGTTGCCATTTCCTTCTCCAGTGCATGAAAGTGAAAAGTGAAAGTGAAGTCGCTCAGTTGTGTCCGACTCCTAGCGACCCCATGGACTACAGCCTACCAGGCTCCTCCATCCATGGGATTTTCCAGGCAAGAGGACTGGAGTGGGGTGCCATTGCCTTCTTTGGCAGCATTACCAGAAAGCAGTACAAATCAGACATGATAACCACATTTCCTTAAAACACTCAACTATTCTTTTCAAGAGTACGTCAAGGCTGTGTATTGTCACCCTGCTTATTTAACTTATATGCAGAGTACATCATATGAAATACTGGGCTGGATGATGCACAAGCTGAAGTCAAGATTGTTGGGAGAAACATCAACAACCTCAGATATGCAGATGATACCACTTTAATGACAGAAAGCAAAGAAGAACTAAAGAGCCTCTTGATGAAGGTGAAATAGGAGAGTGAAAAGGCTGGTTTAAAACTCACCATTTCAAAGATCATGGCATCCGGTCCCATCACTTCATGGCAAATAGATGGGGAAACAGTGGAAAGAATGATGGACTTCATTTTCTTGGGCTCCAAAATCACTGAATGGTCACTGCAGCCATGAAATTAAAAGACGCCTGCTCCTTGGAAGAAAAGCAACAACAAACCTAGACAGCATGTTAAAAAGCAGAGGCAACACTTTGCCAACAAAGGTCTCTCTAGTCAAAGCTATGGTTTTTCCAGTAGTCATGTATGCACATGAGAGTTAGACCATAAAGAAGGCTGAGCCAAAGAATTGATGCTTTCAAACTGTGGTGCTGGAGAAGACTCTTGTGAATCCTTTGGACAGCAAAATCAAAACAGTCAATCCTAAAGGAAGTCAACCCCGAATATTCATTAGAAGGACTGATGTTGAAGTTGAAACTCTGATACTTTGGCTACCTGATGCAGAAAGCTGACTCATTGGAAAAGACCCTGGGAAAGATTGAGGGAAGGAGGAGAAGTGGGTGACAGAGGATGAGATAGTTGGATGGCATCACTGACTCAATGAACATGGGTTTGAGCAAACTCAGGGAGATAGTGAAGGATAGGGAAACCTGGTGTGTTGCAGTCCATGGGGTTGCAAGGAGTCAGACATGACTTAGGGACTGAACAACAACAATTAGTTACATTTTTCTTCACAGGGAAATTTTATACTTCCTTTTCTCCTATAAAAAGTCAAAGTTCACACCTTCATATTCAGCTGAAAGAAGGTTAACCAGTTAGTTAGACTTGGAATAGAAGATGATAACCTCATGCCAAATCATACTGTACATTTCTATGCTGCTTCACAAAAATTTTTTCAAGTCATTTTAACATAGATTATTTGCATGTGTCTTACAATATCTTCATAAAGTAGAAAAAACAGTAGCCATTTTTTCTTTTGATGAGGAAACTGTGGCTTGAAGATATAAAATGTATTATTCATCTATTTTTTCATGCCCCAAATGGTATTAATTCCGGTTCACTTGACTCTCATTTTCTTTCTAACCTTCATGACTTGAATTTCCGCTGCTGCTGATAAAACTGTAAAGGATAGGGTTTAAATTGCTTAGAGGAAATGTCTTAACCATTCAGTGATTTATATTTTATTCAGCTACTTTTGTAGCAAAATGGAATAAAAAGAATTTACTCTTTCTCCTGCATTCTTTTGACCCTGCCCCACAAGGGAGAGTCCCAGAGTTCCATCAATGAACACACAACTTGAAATTGCATTATCTGTGCCCCAAAATTCCTTTCATTACTTCTTGGATCTTAGTTAGTCCCACATAGCTAATAGACAACAGGAGTCTAGTCCCTGCCCCAACCCTACTCCCCACCATCTTCCAGACAAGGAAAATAAGTTCCCCATAATCAAGGTATAAAAAGGAGCAAGGATCCAGACTTTTTTTAAACTGGTAGGAAATGCTCCTACTCAAATACACTGGGTAATTAATTTGTTCATACATTCAACATAATATTTACTCAGAAGTTATGATGAGCTAAGTTCTAGAATAGGTGCTGGAAAAGTAGATTTTAAAGATAATAAAATAAAGATAAACCTGATTCAAAGAGCTTGTGTCCAATGGGAGATCTCAGTTGTAATGCCGTATTATAATGCTATAGGTTGGCTGCTCTGAGATGTCCAAGGAAGCCTTCCCAGGGAGCAACATAACATACAAAGAACACTAAACATTTGAGAAAGAGGAAACATCTGTTTCCACTGAGATGCAGCCAGGACCACTGTAAGCTGTCCAGGGACAAGGCGGAAAATGGGGGCTAGGAAGAGCTGGTGCTCCCCTTACCCCATCCAAAGAGGTTTCATAGAGACGAAGCCAGCACTAGGACAACTTTGAAGTGAAAGTAGTATGCAACGGCCACCTGGAGGTAAATGAATGGGTGGGAAACGGTCCTAGCCATCTTCTACCCTGGTGTTCTGGGAAGGAGGAGGGCCTGGGGCAAGTCTACACCAACTTGACTACTTCCTTCTGCCCCATAACTGGTTCCAGATTCATTTATGAGGTTAGGCAGAAATTAGTCACCCTGAGTGATAATAAATAGTATACAAACAAGACACACGAGAGATGAGGCTCTGGTCAAGGGCAGCAGAGAGAGGAAGCGAGATATAAACAGAAGGAAGAGGGGCAGTGTGTCGTTTTTGTCTGTTGTTTTTTTCTGAACAGGAATTTCATGCCATTTATGAAGCAAGAATGAATTTCAGAAACTAAATATATGTAAACTTGATGTCCTTGTCACACTATTGATGGATTTTGTCTTTTTTTTTTTTTTTTTGCTCCTTCCCTTTTTCTTTCTTTTTTATTTTTATTGTCTATTTTTTGAAGCATTCTGGCATCCTCTTATAATGTTTAGCAGGGTGTTTTTCACCCAGTGAAAAAATTAAATATCTCTTAATCTTACAGTGTAATTCAGTTCTGTTATACCCACTGACAATAAATAAATGATCAAACAAATGGCTTCGGGGGTATAAAACTATAATTATAAACAGGACACTGTGACCAGACTATGATCTGGAGTAGAGAGATGACAGGATGGAAGAGAGGAGGGAAAATGAATGGTAAGGGAGTGAGTCTGTAAGTGCTAAAGTTTATGTAAAAGGGAGGTTCCTCGTATATCTCAATCACAGAGTGGGAGGTGGGGGCTGCTCTCAAGCCTTGGGGAGCAGCCAGCTGAGGTCCTGTCCTAGGCTGAGCCCATATCTACATACTGACAAAGGGAAGTTAGCATGAAGGATGTCCAAATGGTTTATTGTTCCAAGAAACAATCTTTAATTAGAATATCTGGGGAACAAGGTGAGAATTGGGGATGAAAGCACTCAGTTATCTATGTCAGCTGAATTTTTAATGTAGAATAATCTTAAGGATAAAGGCAATTAGATATTTTTTAACAAGACAAACTACCATTACTGATCAGAGGCCTCTTGCGTAGGATGCTTATGCTAAGATGGGGTTAAAAGTTTAGGATAACAGCCTGGACTGCAGGTAGTGAGCAGGTCTATCTTCCCGTCCTGATAACAGCCCATAGGGATTTTCAGGGGGCAAAGGGCTACCCACCCTGTTTGGTCAGACCTTCACCAATATTCACCTTAGGACTTCCCTGGTGGCTCAGACGGTAAAGCGTCTGCCTACAATGTGGGAGACCTCGGTTCAATCCCTGTGTCGGGAAGATCCCCTGGAGAAGGAAATGGCAACCCACTCCAATACTCTTGCCTGGAAAATCCCATGGATGGAGGACCTGGTAGGCTATAGTCCATGGGGTCGCAAAGAGTTGGACACAACTGAGCGACTTCACCTTCATTCATTCACCTTGATTGCTGCGCCTCTGCTATTATTATTGTTAATATTTTGAATAACATCCCCAGAATCATCTCCACACCAGAAATGTGATCAAATAACAAGAAAAGAGCCCTGGTCAAGCAGTACTGTTTGCTCCTTGATAAATATTGCAAAGGGAAGTCCTGCCATTGCAATATTCTCTTTCCAATCAGTGGGGCTAATCAGGAAGTGATCCTTGGGGAACAGCTTATACTAAAATGAATAACTACACGAAGACAATATATTATACAGTAATGATCAAGGAGAGTGGCCTTGAGGAGACCAGAACTGTCCACTGGTAGGTCAGAATCCACTGGGAAACCTGGCCCTTCATATCCACTCATACGAGCATTCCTGTCTTCCACCTGGGGAGGAAGTATGGGGAAACCCTGGTCTTCCAGAACATTTCCAAGTTCAATGATGCTTGTTTGTGTGCTGTGAGCTGGGTGGCATCGGTAGTGTCTGAATCTTTGTGACCCTATGGACTGTAGTCTGCCAGGCTCCTCCATCCATGGGATTCTCCAGGCAAGAACACTGGAGTGGGTTGCCATTTATAGACATAATCCAACCAAGAAAGAAAATCTCCGTTGACTTCTGGACTCTTTCCAGCCTTTTCTGCTCTCACCAGCCCCCAGGCTAAGTATAGTATTAGACATACAAGGTGACAGTCATTCTGCTTGGGAGTTGAGCAGCGTGGACAAACTAGAACCAGTAGATGTGCTCTGGAGGGCATTCTTCTCTCAGAACCGAGACTGATGGCTCCAGGCAGCAACTTACCAAAACTGATATGAGTCTCAGAAATCCAGATGGAAAAAATGAAATTATGGGAGGAAGTTAAGGACAGGAACATAGAAAAGCCTCCGCTTCTATACTCAATGAAGGATTCTTTTTCTTTTTACAAGAGGGCAAGTTTCCTGTGTAGCTTTATGAGAACATGTTTTGGTATTTTCCTTATACTGAGACGTGTCACTGAACCACTTAGGGTATGCTGCTGCTGCTAAGTCGCTTCAGTCGTGTCCGACTCTGTGAGACCCCATAGACGGCAGCCCACCAGGCTCCCCCGTCCCTGGGATTCTCCAGGTAAGAATACTGGAGTGGGTTGCCATTTCCTTCCCCAATGCATGAAAGTGAAAAGTGAAAGTGAAGTCGCTCAGTTGTGTCCGACTGGTAGCGACCCCATGGACTGCAGCCCACCAGGCTCCTCCGTCCATGGGATTTTCCAGGCAAGAGGACTGGAGTGGGGTGCCATTGCCTGCTCCGACATATGGTATCATAGGCATCTATTCTGATTCAGAAGAAGAAACTGTTATGGATAACAAGCTAGACATTCGGGTGTTCCTTGGATATATCTCACCCCGTAGAATTTTTAAATTTTTATTTGTTTGTTTATTTTCGGCTGCACAGGGTCTTCGTTGCTGCCGGGGCCTTTCTCTAGCTGCCGTGAGCGGGGTTAGTCTCTGGTTCCGGGGCTCAGGCTCCTCGTGGTGGCGGCTTCTCTTGCTGCAGGGCACAGGCTCGAGGCGCATGGGCTTGCCTGGGCTCTAGACTGCAAGCTCAGCAGTCGTGGTTCCCGGGCTTGGTTGCCCCGTGGCATGTGGAATTTTCCGGACCAGGGATCAAACCTTTATTCCCGCATTGACAGGCGGAGTCTTTACCACTGGACCACCAGCGAAGTGCCCTCGTGGAGTTTTGACTTGTTTTTGTTTGCTTTTTATTTAGGAATAACTTTCAAAGCATCACCCTTCTCAGATACCTGATCCCAAATGCCAAAAAAGAAGCTCAGACAGTAGCAAGTTCCCCTGGCAGGACAGGCGTTTGCTTTGATGCACCTATAGGGCACCCTGAACATGGCAACGTGGCTTCACTTTCCCTTCACATTCTTTTACCTACACATGTAAATAACTTGAAAAGAAAACACCATGCCCAGACCAAAAAACTGCCAGCTATTTCCCCTCTGAGCATTTGCTTTTCTGGAAAGGGAAATCATATTATATACTGCATGCATGGGCAATGAATTTCCATTGCTTGCTCCCAGACCGTGAGATTTATGCGTTAATGTGAAGAGTGAATATTAACTATATATTTTGCAGGTGGAGGTGAATCAGTGAAGTTTTACCATGCAACGGATTTTACCTTGGTAGTAACACCTGGAGCCATGGGGTCAATTTCTCAAACTCTAGGCCAAAGCAAACTTCTAAATGCCATTTCACTTCCACAGAGATTTGGTTCCTTTTTTTCTCTAAATGTAGATGATTGACTGCAGAATGGTTTACTGCTTCAGTTCATGTTGATTTGTATAAAGACACTTAAGTCCAAGAATAGACCCAGAGGCAGGGAGAGAAGTTAGCAATGATTACTTACTGGACGTTCACTCATATTCATGAATATTTGCTAGAAAATATTTATTAAGCATCTGTGACATGCCAGGGAAAATATGATGTGCCAAGGACACAGAAATGAAGCAGGTAGATAAAGACTGCCACCCACAAGCTCAAAGCTAAAAACAGGAATAGAAAATAAATCAGTAGACATTTAAATGTAGGCTATAATGGCATGTAATATAAGTACTGAAAGGAATAATAAAGCAGAGGAAGAAGCTATTATTCTTTCAAATATTCTTGCAAATTTTCTTTAGATGCTGTTAAAGAAAGCCCCCTTTGGTCTAGGTGTGAGGAAGTAAAGTGAAGAGTCAAATGATCAAATAAGGGTTAATAGCATAGAGTATGATTTATATTTCATGTACAATATGATTTATGGAAGATAGAAAAATGTTTAAAAATATAAAAACTTAAGAAACATAGATGGGTAAATGTGGTCAAAAGGCACAAACTTCCAATTATAGGATAGATAAGTTATAGGGCTATAAAGAACAGTATGGTGATTATAGTTAACAGTGAAAGTAACGCTCAGTTGTGTCTGACTCTTTGCGACCCCATGGACTATAGACCGCCAGGCTCTTCTGTCTGTGGAATTCTCCAAGCAAGAATACTGGAGTGGGTAGATATTCCCTTCTCCAGGGGATCTTCCCAACCAACGGATTAAACGCTGGCCTCCTGAATTGCAGGCAGATTCTTTACCATTCAAGCCACCAGCGAAGTCCAATAGTTAATAATACCATAATGTATATTTGAAGAAAAATGCAACTATTTGAAGGTTAATAAACTTAATATGGTAATCATTTTGCAACACATATTATGTCAAATCATTATGTTGTACACTTAAAGCTAATCACTGTTTTATACCAAAGATATCTCAATAAAACTGGAAAGATATATAAAATATATCTTATTCACAAAAATTCTGTGAGGTGGATAGGTTATCTTAATAATCATCATCCTGTCCTCCTTTTACAGATGGTAAAGCTGCTAAGTAATAAGAAATTCACATAGTTTGTGAGAGACAGAGCCAGGATCATGGACAAGGACTTCCTGATCCTAAATATGGTGTGTGTTCAAAGGACAATGTTTATCATCTATAGTTGAAGCTAGGTATTGAGCTCTGTGGAAGAGTTCTTTTATTATAATTGGAAAGTAAAATAGATCTGTCTATTATAGTCTGCAATGCTTAAGGCCCCTGAGCAGAAGCCCATGTCTCCTCTGCCCATGTTTTTTTCTTCCTACAGCTGTTTTCAACCAGAACAAAGCCATAACCCAAGAGGTAAGAGTTTCCAAAGACCTGATTAAGCTGTCCAGTTCCCATGAGGTAAGAAGTTGAACTAAGAGGTCAATGATTTGTAGATAATCATTCATATAGGTGAGCTGAACTCAAGTGATAATAGCTATATGCACAAGGAGAAAGGAAGGAAATTCAGTGGGAGAGAGGAAATATAAGAAACAGGGAAGAAAAGAATGGAGTAGACTTACAGAGAGAAATAGAGACAACTATATTTTCCCTACAGAAAGTCTAGATTGTCTGTTTCCTAAATGACTGCTTCAGCTCCTCAAAGCATACACCATTCATGGAAATTATAGCATTGGTAGCTGGACTGAAAAGACCAATGATTTTTATCCTAATTAATACCTCTAGGGATAAAATTCTTAACCTGTATGACTATTGTTGACAAGGATGAGATAGGAGGTGAAGAACTGTCATCATTTGCTTACTAGCAGAAATAAAAAACATAGATCATCTAAAAATTTCTTCTTGGCTCTCTTTTTCAACTTTTCCACCCGCTACAAAGAGCTATAGAATGTCAGAACTGGAAGAGAAATAACAGCTCATCAAATCCAAGTAGGTCAAGCAAATTTTATTTCATTTAGCTGCATAATATCCCTGGGAGGTTGGGAAATGCAGAGAAGATGGAGAGAGAAGCTATGGCATCAAGAGGATTCAGCCAGGCCCCCGGGCTTATGCACCGGAAGGAACTCCTGGCTTTGAGTCCTCTGTCTTTTTCAGCAACAATTGCGTGACAGTTCATACTTTATTCTCTTAGAATTCTTCCCAGAGACTATTTGCCAAGATCAGAAAGATCAACAACGCTTAATATTTTCCACTTCAGAATAGCCACAGGCCATTTGGGGCCACACAACAGAAAGATCCTGAATGAATGCAAATGAAACAAAAAGTAGGGACTAGTAAAAGAAAGCTATTGTAGGGTTTAGAAGTTTATACACAGAATGTGTTCCAGAAACTTCTGGAAGTTTGCTTGCTTGCTGGGCCTATCCCTGTTTACTGGAATGAGTTGCCCAAGTCATTATTTCCTCAAGTCCAATTTTCATTTGCCAGACAGAAATAACAGCACTGATAACCAGGATGCTATGAAAAAACACAAATGAGTGAAATAAAAGAGTACCAAAGACAAGAACTATAAAACCATGGACTGAGAGAGACAAAAAGAGGCCTTGACAGGTAATCTAGCTTTGAAATATAGAATAAGGTGTACTACACTTCTCTCCTTTGGCAGTTGTTAGAGACTTGCATTCATATATCTGTATTTATATCTCCAGAAAACTTTGCCAAACAGTTGGAAAGAAGAGAGAATGGAGAATGCATGGGTCTGTTTTCACTGCTCCCCTCCCCTCTGCGGCTCTTTGGTGAATCTGAGAGGAGGGGTTGATTGGCAGAACAGAAGAACCCATGAACTAGGGTACAATTTATCTCTGGAAACTTTCCGTTCATCCCCATCCTTCCCACCATCCCCATCCCACTGTTCAGCTGTCCTCCCCACTGTCTTTTACCAGATTCTTTAAGTGGTTTTATGCTGCCACTGCCTTAAATGATGAATGTCCTCCCCTAAGGAACAAGTTCCATTCCCCTCCAGGCTTACCAAAGAAATAGCTATCATATAAACCTCATGTGATCCTCCACAAACATTTGTGGAGCTCTGTCATTTACTAGATACTAGCTTCAGCTTATACTCTTCTCATACCACGGACATTCTTAACCAGATGAAACACAGCTAGGTTCCGAAAGATGACAGTGCTAGAAATGTCAGCTACTCAGCAGGCCAATAAACCTAGGTACTTACAACGCCCAGAGACAGAGGGCAGTGATCCATGTGGAACAAGGCTGATGCTTAAGTAGCTGAGCAGAGGCAGGATCTGACAGTGGCCTTGGTGTTCCTGTTCTCTGGCCCAAGGCTGAGCCAGAGCTTTCATCAATGGACACATGAGCATAAAGGAAGCTCAAACCCAGGCAACCACCATGAAGTCAGAGAAGAAGAGTGGCCAAAAAATATTGACCTGGCTTTGAAAAAGAGAGAATCCGTGGGGGTGTAGGAAAGCTTGTTCTCTCCTTTCCCAAAAGACAAACAGTTCTTTTCATAAAACGTAGAATGAAGTCTAAGTCACACATGTGACCTCAGACAGAAGAACAGCTAAGTATTTACAGCTTTCTCCACTGATACTCAAAAAGATGCCCCATTTTTCTCCACCATCCAATTCAAGTGGCATGTCTTCAACTTTCACAGTACTTGCTCTGAATAAACCAGACTGGCTTTGTTACCATCTGAAATTCTATAACAAGTATGTTTCAGCCTTGGCCGGCCTTCTAAGGAGAACAGCAGGAACCTTATCATTGCAAAATCCAAAGAAATCAGAACATGAACCCACGGTTGATGTATTTTCTCTTGACTTACACAATTTCGCTGAGATTGCTGACTTGAAATTTGAAATGCAAGGATGTTTTATATGAAAATTCTACAAGAGCTTATGCTTTAGGAAAGTTTTTTGGTATTATACCCCTATTGCTGTAATACCTTGTCACCTACTGGTTCTGAATTCACTCTGCTCTTACAACTAAGTACACTTTCAAAAAGGTGCCAACTCTAGTTCCAAACATGAACCCCTTTTTTCTTTATCATGTAAACTTTGTCATTGTTCACTGATGCCCCGTATGAAAGATGCTTCATTTAGCGCTGTCACTAGCAGTATACCCATTCCTGTGTTTCTAACATTGGCCGAGATCTATCTATGTCATAGTCCATGGGCAAACATATTATGGACCATATGTAGATCTCTGTTTCCTAGGAAGATACGTGAGATGGAAATTGGCAGATTATGATCACACTTGAGAATGTCTAGTGAAATTACTTTGGATCCTTGATGTATGGGAAAGCGGTTTGGATGGCTGACCAGACCAGATACTGTGCATGCTCGTGCCAGGGGAGCCAGAACAACACCCTGACCCATTCCAAACCACTGTGGGGAAGCTGCTTAACTAGGGAAGTCTCTAGTTCGAGGGTTGGGTGATTTAAATGCTCAGTGGGAAAAGTTATTGGTCAGTTGATTGGTCAGCCATGGTCTGAAGACTTTTTCTCTTAACATAACAATTTGTCTTCAAACTTTTTAAAACCTCCAGTAGACTCTCTGCTAGCCAAATATTTAGTGGTTTTGTGAAGTTTTTTGTATTCCTGTCCAATGCAGTTCTTTAGAAATCCGTTTAAAATGTTGTTTCTTTTCCATATGGCATTCTGAAAGGGAACAAGGAATTGCAAATTTAAGATTGTGACAAAAAAGAATGCTCTTTGTAACTATTTCCGTACTTGCTAAGTTTCTTAAATGAGTTTGATTTATATTGTGCCAAGAGTGAGTACCATGTTGATCATTAGGACCATGATTTTTTAAAAGCCTTGTAGACCCTTGGCAATTAGAATGACTGTACATATGCTATGTTGCAGGGTTTCTGTGTTTAATTTTACCATGATTTGAAGTTTGATTGATTAATTCCACAAATGAATTTTGAAAAAGGATAAATCATCCAAGTTTCCTGTCAACACTTTCAAAGAATCTTTAATGAAGCTTTAAGGTCTAGGACCCCAAGCACTGTTTGCAAAGTTGTTCTTAGTCGATCTCATTGCCTTGTACTGTATGCTGGGACACCACATTTTCTTAGATTGTAAAACTCTAGGGGCTGTAACTTTGACTGTTTTCAATGTGACTCTGTAAGACAAGGCAAATAATTTACCCTTCTGAGAAGACTTAGGGTCCTTTCCAAACCATGGCTCTCTTCAGGGTGGTTCTCCATCCATAGATTGTTGTACTTTATATCCTATAATCCCCACCCTGCTCCCAGCTCTGTCTATAGCCAAAGAATGTGTGCCCAACCCAAAGGTGGCCATCCATAGACTGGGTGAGGTCCAAGAAGGGGTTGAGCTGGAGAGCTCTACTCAACAAAATGTTGCAATGACTGACCCCTGATCCCATCATACCTGTCACTTGAAGTCAGTACAAAGTTGGAATCAGTTGTGGGAAAAGAATTTAGGAGAAAAATAAGATAGATGGCACAACTAAAGGGTAAAAGCTGAAGGCGGTAAGAAATAAGTAAAGAACAAGGCATAGTGGAAGCTGACCTTGAACATGACAGAATACCACTGGGGTTGTCAGGCTATATCACCATAGGCTATATCACCATAGCTGTGGATTATTAAAGATATTGCTGCATTTTAATTGGCTCCCCAGTGTTCTATCAGTTTGGCTGTGGAGTTGCTGAGACTGGTTTCTGTCCTTATAGCACATCTCTGTTAACAGAGATAAAAACAACTGGGTTTTTTCCAGTTTTTGACAAATGATACTTAACATATTGTGCCAAGAGTGAGTACCATGTTTATCATTCAGACTGTGATTTTTCAAAAGCCTTATAGACCTTGGCAACTAGAATAACTGTACATAGGGTATGTTGCAGGTTTTTGGTTTTTATTTTTACTGTGTTTTGAAGTTTGACTGATTCCACAAATGAATTTCTTTATTAAGTAAGTATTTATTTTCTATGAAATGAAATACCTATTTTGTGGATAGATGTTTTGACAGGTTCTATGATAACTACAAAGATGAAAATCCACAATTACTGTACTCAATGGACTCATTGGTTTAAAAAAATAGTATCATAGAGTATCGACAGAAGCAGAGAAGGGTTAAAAGTGGACATTCTGGACCAGACTATTGGCTTGCAATTAGCAGAGTGCCCCTATGCAAGTTACTGAACCTCTTTGTGCCTAGATTTTCTCATCTATAAAATTGGCAACACTGTAAAACTGTAAGTGAAAGTGTTAGTCACTCAGTCGTGTCTGACTCTTTGCCGTGGGCTGTAGCCCAATAGGCTCCTCTGTCCATGAGGATTCTCCAGGCAAGATTACTGGAGTGGGTAGCCATTCCCTTCTCCAGCAGATCTTCCCAACCCAGGGGTCAAACCCAGGTCTCCTGCATTGCAGGCAGGTTCTTTACCATCTGAGCCACCAAGGAAGTCTTCTAAAACTGTAAAACCTACCTCACAGTATACTTGTTAGGATTATGTGAGGTAAGATCTAAAAAGAGTCCAGAATAACTAAGGTCATCCATGCCCTTCCCAGGTAGCTGAGGTCCTTGGGGGAAAGGAAGGATTTGTGTTGATTAGAAGCATCTCTCTATAGACTTATTCTTCATGGGAGTAAGTTTGGCCCATTTGCCAAACCAGTCAATGCAGATTCCAAGGTAAGTGTCCACAGAACAATACCCACTCAGTGCCATTGATCCTTGGCACAGAACACCCCTCTTCTCACTGGTCACTGACTTGCCGTGGAAGGAATTTGGCTCCCTAGTCCCCCTGCCCTTTGTCTGCTCCTACCTTTGCAGACATCTGCTCCACATGCAGCTCTTGTGTCTGCTTCCCCTTTCTCTGCATGATCTTGTTCTCTCCCCCTCTTCCCTCCTTGTACTCTCTTACAGGAAAGAACCAGGGGCAATTTTCTTTACAACATATGTAACCACACAAAACATACATTTCCCTCTTGGCTCTAGAGTGTTCTGAGTCGATCAAGACCATCTGTGCTTGCATATCCAATATCCCCCAGTCTACCCCACCCCCTAAATCTAATCTTTTCTGTGTAATTTAGCACGATCTTTGTGCTACAAAGCCCTTAATAATTTTTAAACAAAATTACCTTAATACATAGCAATTGCTAAATGCAATACGGAAATATTTATTTTTCTTGCCAGCTATAGATTCCAGAGTCTGTAAGCTGCCTTGCACAACTTATAGAACTCTGTATGATGCAAACCATATAAGACATATTTCTTAAAAGCTACTCCTGCGGGGAGTCTAGCAGCACATCATATCCAATTCTACAAGAAGTGAACACTACAAATTATCAGCAAGTTAATTGCTCAGGGCAAGAACCCAAGCCAGCCTTATAATGTTTAATTTCCCCTTGACCCTTCTTTGGCTGACATCTGAGAGGCAATACTGAGTCTTTCCTGTGGCACCTGATCTCTAATTGTTGACTTTTGCTTATCATCACTGCAAAACACTCAGGCAGAAATTCTACTGACAGACAGGAAACCAACTGGAAAGTCATACCATCAGAACATCCTGGAATATATAAGATGGTCACATAACTGTAGTCATGGAGAAGCACTGAAGATAAAAAATTATTTTTGTAATCCTATACTTACAAAATCATGTAAGTGTTAATGGATTTTCCCATGGATTTGAAAATATGTAGTCATTCTTCCTGGAATTTTTGAAACCCCATGAGTTTGCCATTTGCTCCACTGAATCTAAAATTTTTTGAGTCCTGCTGAGTCATTCAGCAAAGCTGCCTGAACTCTTTGTTGTATGCAATACACTTGGATTGACTCTGTGGTGACTATAACAACAGGTAAGATACACATTTTGGTCTCCAAGAAACTTACCATCTAGGAAAAGAAATAAAACAATATAAACAGGTGGTAGGCAGATTAATAGCTTAAAGTTGTCTACTCCCTAATCTCTGGAACCTGTGAATATGTTAGCCTACATGGGAAGAGGGACTTTGCAGATGTGACAAAAGTTGCAGATATTGTGATGGGGAAGATAATGTTGGATTATTGGGGTGGCTTCAACATAATCACACGATTCTTTAAAATCAAAGAGAAAGTGAAGTGAAAGTGTTAGTCGCTCAGTTGTGTCTGACTCTTTGCAACCCCATGGACTCTAGGCTGCCAGGCTCCTCTGTTCATGGCATTCTCCAGGGAAAGATGCTGGAGTGGGTTGCTATTCCCTTCTCTGGGGGATCTTTCTGACCCAGGGATCAAACCCAGGTGTCCTGCATTGCAGGCAGATTCTTCAGGGTCTGAGCCACCAGGGAAGCCCATAGTCAAAGAGAAGAAGATGTACATGATCACAGAGATACAGTGTTGCTGGCTTTGGGGCCTTGAGCCAAGGAATGTGGGCAGTCTCTAGAAGCTGGTTGAGGCAGGGAAATGAATTCTCCCCTAGAACCTCCAGAAAGGAATAGAGTCCTTCTTACACCTTGATCTTAGCCAAGTGAGAACCATGGCAGGTTTATGACCTCCAGACTTGTAAGCTAAAAAAATTTGAGTTAAGCCACTGGATTTGTAGTAATTTATTCTAGTAATAATAGAAAACTAATACAATACATACTTTTAATACAAGTCAGAGAGTGTCAATTGCTATAGAAGAGGTACAAAGTGATCTTTGATGAAGGTCAGCATGATGAAACTGACTCTATTTTTCACTCTTGCTGTTCTTGAGTCTAGATTAGTATTCCTTTTAGATTTGTAACAGATAATAGCAACATCAAAGTAGTATCACAATACTCTCTCCATCTTCCTGGGGGCTCTGCAGCACAAAGGTAAGGTGCCCATGCACACAGTATAAGTGAATTGTACAAGATGAGAAGCTGGCAAAGTGGCTAAGCCTGAATTAAACGGTCCACACCCAAGAGGCATTTTCCAAAGCTGTGACTAATGTAGCTAAAAGTAAGTTTCTGGGATCACAAAGATACATTCACGACAGCATGTTAGTGATGGCAAACATTATCCTAAAACTTTGTTTTTATTTTAAAAATTATTTTTATAGCATTCCTGGAGTCTGATACCAACTTTTAGAAAGATATTAAAAAAAAAAAAAAAAAAAAAAAAACTAGGACTAAATATTAACTTCTTTCCTATAGTCTGCATGGTGAGTCAAGAATGAAGTTGGAATTGCTAAAATGTCCCTGACTAAATGGAAAAGATAAACAAAATGAAAAAGGTTAAAAAAGGAAAAAAGAATCTGAGTGCGAGTTAATAGAAATAATACCTTACATTTTTTCACACCTATTTATATGTGGTCACAGTTAATACTTATGTTGTGAAGGTCTTCTTATCCTTGCTTGACCAAGGAGGAAACCAAAGTCTGAAAGGTTCAATGACTTGTTACTAAGTAACAGTGCCCAGACTTAAACCAAGTAGTAATTAGAAAACTCTACCTCTTTTTCCCTAACGGCATCCAAGGCCTGCAGGCCCCTGGAGGGCAGGGACTGTGGGTATCAACGGCACTTAATAGAATGCCTGTACTCAGCAATGACAGTGAAATGAAGGCAAATACAGTCTTCCCTCTGTGCTCCATCACCAGGTATCTCTCAGCTAGAACTCAGGACAGCACACATTCCCAAAAACTCCTCAAGGGATTCTAGAAAGAGGCTTTAAATCTTTGGGACAGATTCAAATCACCTGTGGAGCTTTTGAAAATTCAAATATCTTGGTACCTCGTCTTGCTATTGCAGGGCAAAAATAAGAGCCTCTTCGGACCAGGTCTTAACAATGAATCATCTAATCTCATTGAAACACAGGTTTCAGGAGACCACAAAACAGAAACCAAGTGGTTTCTCTTTCTTCTTTTTTCCTATTAAACAAGATATTACATAATAAGCAAATGATACCCCCTAAACTCTCCAGTTTCCTGACATGAGTCAGTACAGTCCTGTACTGTAAGCAGAACTGGTTTTCCTAGTAATAAAGTATTCCCAAAGGAATTCTTCACATGACTGGCAATCAAACTTGGTAGAGAGAAAATAACAGGCAATCAAACAACGGTTCTTGTGTCGAAGAGGTCCGTGTGCTTGCACGTACAGCCAGAAATGGAAGATTCATGAGAATACTGTACCAGAGCCTTCGTACCTCTTTCCTTACTCTAAGGGCCTTGTTTTTTATTATTATCTAATAGAAACCCAATACAATGAACATTCATATCTAAATAGAGCTGGAGTTTGAATGGGAACTCTGTAAATGTTATGCATTCTCCCTTACTGTAACATGGAAACAGACATGGCACAGAAATCTGGGTGAGTTGAAAACAATGATCATAGTTTATTAAATCCATATGTTTTATTAAAAGGCAAAATGGTTCCCAGATGGTGTGCAGGATTCTCTAAGTCCATCTCAGGGAGGATGAGCCAGACACCCAGATTTTTAAAAGAGGTCCAGAAGTTATTTGGGTGCAAACTAGAATTGATGACCAATGTTCTGTAATCAAAAGCCCCCTGTAGGCTGAAATGTTGCTAACCTTTTATTGATCTATCATAGAATGGGTATTAGGCTTGAATCCACAACACCTTTCACTGGCTTACTGAAGCCATTCTTCTCAGTCCTCTTAAATTAAACAGAAGGGACTAAGTGAAATCTAGAAAGTGTAATACTGTGTAAACAAAACAAAAAAACTTTTAAAATTATAGCTAAAAAGAACTGGAATAAAGAGAAATTATTTAAAACAATCTGATGATAGAATTTTCTCAAAAGGAGAAAAACAAATGTTCAACTAGCCCTTTTGCAAGACAGTCCTAACAATGAGGTCAGTCAAGCAAAGTGGCATTTTTCCTTGGAATTCATTGAGGTATTCAGGTCATAATTGGCTGCGGCATTTGGGAAAATTTAGGGGAAGAAACTTGGCTCTTGGAAAAGAGGGAAAAACTATCTCAATGACCCAGAAGCTCTCTTTCAAACTCCAGATTTGCAGTGGGGCATTTAGAGTTAGAATTTCCAGTAAAGAAGAAAATATACTGAAGCCACAGCTTTCAAACAAGTGGGAAGATTAAGGAGATGGTTTAAAAAAAGAAAATTCTGGAAGAAATAGTCATAGATAGTTGAATAGTCAAATAATCTAACTGAATCATAGGAAAGAATGATGCCGTATCTAAATGTTAGGTTGGGAATGAGTGTCTTGAGCTCATGGTGTGATTACCCATTTGTTGAACACAGGTGCACTGAAAGGATGCCACTCTCAATAAAAAGTTTCATTTATCAAGTTTAACATTATAATTCTTTGTCATATACCCCTCCTGGGACTCTGCCTTGCCTGCTTTTTATATTATTTTCTTGAAAAGACTGAGGATGGTTTAGGGTGACTAATATCATAACCCACCATTTGATCATGTATTTCAGGAGTACCCACTGTGTGCCTGGCACTTTGCCAAGGAATATAAGAACCATAAAGAAGTAAAGCATGATGTCTACTCACATGAAACAAAATCTAACTGTAGAAATAGAACTTCAGCACATGCAGATATTAAGTAACAATTGTTGATCTGATGCCAGTTGGAAGTACAGTGTGATATCTGGATAGGAGGAAGCAATGTGGGCTGGGGTATTTGGGAGAAGACCTCAGAGGGAGGTTGAGCTTGATCTATACCTTAATGAACACAATGAGGCAGGAGGCATTAAGTAAGAGAGTGTGAAAAGAGCTAGAGGCAGTGAAAAGCTCAGAGGGTACAAGGAAATGATTATATCTGTCTGGGCATTGAGCTTGGAAGATATATGTTTGAGATTTGGGGTGTGAGTCATGGAAAAAGACTGTGGTACAGCAGAATGAGCCCAGGTTTTGAGATTGAACTCTGATTTTGCCACTATAACCTAGTTCACTTCAGTACAGTTGCTCAGGCCAACTCTTTGCAACCCCATGGACTGCAGCAAGCCAGACCTCTGTGTCCATCACCAACTCCTGGAGCCCATTCAAACTCATGTCCATCAAGTCAGTGATGCCATCTAATCTTCTGTTGTCCTCTTCTCCTCTGCCTTCAGTCTTTCCCAGCATTAAGATCTTTTCTAATAAATCAGCCCTTTGCATCAGGTGGCCAAATTATTGGCGCTTCAGCATCAGTCCTTCCAATGAATATTCAGGACTGATCTCCTTTAGGATGGACTGGTTGGATCCCTTTGCAGTTCAAGGGACTCTCAAGAGTCTTCTCCAACACCACAGTTCAAAAGCATCAATTCTTTGGCGCTCAGCTTTCTTTATAGTCCAACTCTCACGTCCATACATGACTACTGGAAAAACCATACCTTTGACTAGATAGACCTTTGTCAGCAAAGTAATATCTCTTCTTTAAAAGATGCTGTCTAGATCACCAGCCCAGGTTGGATGCATGAGACAAGTGCTCGGGCCTGGTGCACTGGGAAGACCCAGAGGGATCCGGTGGAGAGGGAGGTGGGAGGGGGATTGGGGTGGGGAATACATGAAAATCCATGGCTGATTCATGTCAATGTATGACAAAAACCACTACAATATTGTAAAGTAATTAGCCTCCAACTAATAAAAATAAATGGAAAAAATAAAAATAAAAAAATAAAAGATGCTGTCTAGGTTTGTCATAATGTTTCTTCCAAGGAGTGTCTTTTTAATTTCATGGCTGCAGTAACCATCTGTGGCGATTTTGGAGCCCAAGAAAATAAAGTCTGCCACTGTTTACACTGTTTCCCCATCAATATGTTATGAAGTGATGGGACCAGATGGCATGTTCTTCGTTTTTTGAATTTTGAGTTTTAAGCCAGCTTTTTCACTCTCCTTTTTCACTTTCATCAAGAGGCTTTTTAGTTCTTCTTCACTTTCTGCCATAAGGGTGGTGTCATCTGCATATCTGAAGTTACTGATTTTCTCCCAGCAATCTTGATTCCAGCTTGTGCTTCATACAGTCTGACCTTTCACATAATGTACTCTGCATATAAGTTAAAAAGCAAAGGTGACAATATACAACCTTGACATACTCCTTTCCCAATTTTGAACCAGTCTGTTATTTCATGTTTGGTTCTAACTGTTGCTTCTTGACCTACATACAGGTTTCTCAAGAGATAGGTAAGGTGGTCTGGTATTCCCATCTCTTTAAGAATTTTCCCCAGTTTGTTGTGATCCACACAGTCAAAGGCTTTAATGTAGTCAATGAAGCAGGTGTTTTTCTGGAACTCTCTTGCTTTTCCTATGATACATTGGGTGTTGGCAATTTGATCTCTGATTCCTCTGCCTTTTCTAAATCCAGCTTGAATATCTGGAAGTTCTCAGTTCCTGTACTGTTGAAACCTAGCTTGGAGAATTTTGATCATTACTTTGCTAGTGTGTGAGATGAGTGCAATTGTGCAGTAGTTTGAACATGCTTTGGCATTGCCTTTCTTTGGAATTGGAATGAAAACTTACCTTTTCCAGTCCTGTGGTCACTACAACCTAAACTTCCTTCTAATATGTGCTGAAAAAGCAGAAATTTTAGTTGTACTTGTTTGAAAATGCCCCCTGACTTATCTCTCCTTGAATGTTCCTCCTCAGCCTTTGTGCTTCTCCAAATCACTTCTACCTCTGGCCTAGGACCATTTTCCATCTTCCTAATAAAGAAGACTTGAGAACCAAAGAATTGATGCTTTTGAACTGTGGTGCTGGAGAAAACTCTTGAGAGTAACTTGGACAGCAAGGAGATCAAACCAGTCAATCCTAAAGGAAATCAACCCTGAATATTCACTGGAAGAACTGATGCTGAAGCTGAAGCTCCACTACTTTAGCCAGCTGATGGGAAGAGCCAACTCATTGGAAAAGACCCTGATGCTGGGAAACATTGTGGGCAAGTAGAGAAGGTGGTGACAGAGGATGAGATGGCATCACCGACTCAATGGACATGAGTTTGAACAAACTCTGGGAGATAATGGAGGACAGGGGAGCCTGGTGTACTGCAGTTCATGGGGTCACAAAGAGTTGGACACAACTGAGTTATTAAACAACAACAACAAATGCAGGTCATTAACCAGAACTGTAGGACACACTCCACTGGAGATGATGTTGCTACTTGTCACCTGGAAGTAGTCACACTGAGTGAGATGCAGTTCTACCCTGACCCTTTCTTTTTTCCAAAGTGCCTGAAGACAAGGCTTACAAGCACCACAGGCTTAAGGTAGTGGTCCTCAGACTGGGCAGAACATTAGAATTACCCGGGGAGCTTCCAAGATACTGATGTTCAGACCACTGAATCTGAAACTCTGCAAGGTGGTACCCAAACATTATCATCTTTTAAAGCTCCCAAGTGATTCCAACGTGCATCCAGGGGTGAGAACTACAACGCTAAAGCAATCATCTGGGAGATTCTGCTGGACAAGAGTGATTGTCACACTTCAGGTTCCACAAAGTGATCTGGAGGGAGAGAGACTTGCTACTAGACTGTCTGCAATCCCACTCAGGTGGGGCATGGACCCTTTGAGCAACTTCTCTTTAGGCTCTGTCCAACAGGTCAGACAGACCTGTTCCCTGCTTTTATTGGTCAATGAGCAACTGTTGAGCCATGTTAACGCGGCTCCCCCAGATAAATTATTCTCAGAGACTGTACAGCCTAAACCCATGAAAGCAGTGGGAATATATTCACAAATGACTCAAAAACTTCTCACAAGTGAGTCAACATTTTACACAATTATGAGAAGATGAGTTTCTTTATTTCTTTCCTTCCTCATATCTCTTTTGACCCATGCCGTTTTCAATTTGTGGCCACTTTTGGCCCACTCGAAAGTAAGGGAAAAACTCAATGTTGTGCTATATCCATTTAATGGCACGTTTTTAGCCACCCAGAGAGCATCTATAAGTGTGAGAATTATACCTCAAAAGAATTATGTGCTCAAACATTTTTGTTTTTTTGTTTCTTTGTGAGGGTTGAGAAAGTATGGTTAAATTCTTCTAGATAATATCTGAATAAGCTTTGGGTGAGTCTCTTAGTCTTTCTGAGCCTCAGCCTTCTCATCTAGAAAGATATAATATTAGCATCAAATCACAGGATCGTGATTTAAAAAAAAATTAATTGGAGGATAATTGCTTTGAATGTTGTATTGGTTTCTGCCATACATCAGCATGAATCAGCCATAGGTATACATTTGTTCCCTCCCTCTTGAACTTTCCTCCCATCCCATCCCACCCCTCTAGGTTGTCACAAAGCACCAGGTTGAGCTCCCTGCATCACACAACAAATTCCAGCTGGTTATTTATCTGATATATGGTAATGTATATGTTTCACTGCTACTTCTTCAATTCATCTCACCCTCTCCTTCCCCTGCTGTGCCCACAAGTCTGTTTTCTATGCCTGCATCTCTATTGCTACCATACAAATAGTATACCTCACTTTTGGAATGCCATGTATGAAGCACTCTATGCTTTTGTCCTATTTTGTCCCCCTTAGTTCATGAAAGATATGAACCATCTCATTTCTTACTTTAATTTTTAAATTCCCATTCATCATAATTTCCCACTTCTATTACTCTTGCCCTTCGATAGGCTCCCATCTTAAAGTGTTTTGGGTTAATTCTACTTGCCTTCTTAGAAAAGCTATTTTGATGTGTGTGTGTGTGTGTGTGGGTGGGTGGGTGGGTGGGTGTGGGTGTGTGTGCATGCATGGGTATGTGACCTGGGGATGGGGGTGGGGACTGCATGGTATGGTGAATATCTTATGTTTCCAACTTTACCCACTCAGTATCAACTTTAAAAAATTACTCATGTGTCCTTTAAGTATTTCTTCCTTTGGTGCATATATTCCATGATGTGCTCTAAATCACAACCTCAGCAGACCCCCAGTTTAGCTGCAATACCTCAGTGCCACAAACAACACCATTGCTCTCCAGACTTTCTGGGGTTTATATCTAGATGTGGAATTTCTGGGCCATAAAAAGCTATACTTTTTAAGACTGAGTTCTGCTCACTAGAATGGTCTACAGGCAATCTACTGGTAGGGAAGTTTCCTAGTATAATCCCACATGGCCTCCAGCACTTGGTACGGTCTGAAGAACATGTTATTTTAAAATAACATTCATTTCTATTAACATTAAGACCTAAAACAGCAAGATGGTCTAAAGAAGGCCATTTCATAAATAAAATCCTGTTCTTCAAACAGCCTGGGTTGACCCCTTCACTATGAGAGATTGAAAACAGTACAGAGATGTGTTTTATCTCCACTAAAGGAAGGGACATTGCATGCCCTCCATTTGGAAGGAGAGTCAGAACTTCAATTTAACAGGAAGATGTGAAACTTTATTTTCAAGAAAGTTGTAGCCACTGTGAACTGCAAAAATATTTTTTACTTGAGAGCGTGAGATGAGTACGGGTGCCCTGGGCCCCAGGTCACTCTGCCAAGGATAAAATGAGGACACCATAGTTTCACCTCAGGACGCGGACCTCACAAGACTGCTAAACTATGGTGGCAAAGAAGACACAGTCCCTGACCTCATGGAACTTACAGGACAGTGGAAAAGATAGAAGGCAAAAAAATCATTACAAAAGATACTTGTGAGTCTGAGATTTAAGCACTCTCACTGAAGTAGATTTTTGAATTATCTCGGATCTCAGAGCCTAGTTCCCTGGGATATGTAGTCACAGCTCTTATCACCCAATTTAGAAGTCTTTCCCAACTCCCCTGTCTGCAAGAAAGATGAAGTCCACTGCTTGTGCAAGCTACATTCCAATTCACAGTATATCCAGGTTCTCTCTCTTTATTTAAGCAAGTCTCTTAACTTGAATTTGTCTGGCATGTTCAGATCCATCTTTCTGGCCAAAAATTATCCAAAGATTAATGGTCCTGCGAGAAATAATGTTCCTCACACTAGATTTTGAAGGAGCTGTTCAATCTTTCTTAATTCAGCAGTGAGAATGATGAGCTGGAACAAGAGTACCCTTGACAGAAACTGTCCTCATAGGCTATTTTTCTTGTATCCCAAGAGGGTTTGATGGGCTCTTGAACTTTCCCCCTGAGCTAAGTAGTTGGAAAGTACTTTGACTCCTGGCAACTTACCCAGTAGTCTGATAAATGTGACTTAGCTACCTTAGTTCTGGTTTGCGGGAAACAGTAGAATTTTCTATGGTTATTTTGCACACTGTTACAAAAGAGAAAGCTTTTCTTTCATATGAGTGGGCTCTGTAGGCAGGAAGGATTGTGAAGGAAAAATTAAATGGTAACAGCAAATCCGATTGACTCCTGGGATTTCAAGTATGACAAGCGGCGCCTTTCTTTCCCCATTATTGATTTCATGGTGTTTAGAAGCAACTGCTAGGTTTTCTTTTAACTGTATTAGAAAATGTTGGTGTTAGACTTATTGTTGATATGACATGTGGAATACATTTCAGCAAAAGGGCTGCTAACTCTCTACATGATACATGGGTTTTTATTTGTGTTAGATAAAAAAAAATATGGTGTTTTTTATTTTACTTTGTAGAGTTGAAAGTCTATAACTAAGGGTGTATTGAGATTAAGGGAACTCTAGCACTCTCTTTTTTGATAGTCATCTTAATGGCTAATATAATCATACCAATTATGAAATTGAGAGGATCCAGTAATGACACCATTTGTTGGAAACTTTCTTCATTTTAGGCACTGCATCATTTGCTCATTCGTTTATGCAATTAACAAATATTTATTAGTACATATGACAGGCACTCTGATAAACACTGAGACTATAATGGAAAGACTGAGACAGTCCCTAACCAGTGGGAAAGACAGAACCCAAACAGAAAAGAAGCAGATAATCACAAGAAAAAGTTCTGCATGTTATAATAAAGAAAGAGGGCACTATAAGAGAACAAAAAGAGAATGAGATTGAGGGATATGAAGAGAGGAAAGCTATGTTTAAGCTGAGGCCTGAAGGATGAATGGAGTTATACTTGGGAGAAAAGAGAGCAGAGGAGTGATTTATAGGCAATGGGAACAATCTTTGGGAAGATTACAGCCGAGTGAAAGATTATAGCATATTCCAGGAATTAAAATGAGTCCTGGTGTCCTTGAGCTGGTATGTGCAATGAGAGGACGTGGAGGCAGTGGCCATCTTATAATAATCTTTTAAAAGCATGATTGGGGCTTTAGAATTTATTCCAAGCCACATAAGTAGTATTATCCTCATGTAACAGATAAGAAAATTAGCTTTGAGAGATTAACTATGTTTACATTGTAAACTATGTAAACATTGTAAACTATGTTTACAATTATAAGCAAGTAAGAAGAGGTGGCAAGAATACACAGAAGAACTATACAAAAAAAGATCCTCATAACCCAGATAACCACGATGGTGTGATCACTCACCTAGAGCCAGACATCCTGGAACGTGAAGTCAACTGGGCCTTAGGAAGTATTACTATGAACAAAGCTAGTGGAGGTGATGGAATTGCAGTTGAGCTATTTCAAATCCTAAAAGATGATGCTATGAAAGTGCTACATTCAATATGCCAGCAAATTTGGAAAACTCAGCAGTGGCCATGGGACTGGAAAAGGTCAGTTTTCATTCTAACCCCCAAAAAAGGCAATACCAAAGAATGCTCAAACTACCACACAATTGCACTCATCTCACATGCTAGCAAGGTAATGCTCAAAATTCTCCAAGCCAGGCTTCAGCAATACGTGAACTGTGAACTTCCGGATGTTCAAGCTGGATTTAGAAAAGGCAGAGGAGCCAGACATCAAACTGCCAGCATCTGTTGGATCATTGAAAAAGTGAGAGAGTTCCAGAAAAACACCTATTTCTGCTTTATTGACTATGCCAAAGCCTTTGACTGTGTGGATCACAACAAACTGTGGAAAATTCTTAAGGAGATGGAGATACCAGACCACGTGACCTGCCTCCTGAGAAATCTGTATGCAGGTCAAGAAGCAACAGTTAGAACCAGACTTGGAACAACAGACTGGTTCCAAATAGGGAAAGGAGTACATCAAGGCTATATATTGTCACCCTGCTTATTTAACTTATATGCAGGGTACATCATGCGAAATGCCTGGCTGGAATCAAGATTGCTGGGAGAAATATCAGTAATCTCAGATATGCAGATGACACCACACCTGTGGCAGAAAGTGAAGAAATAAATAGCCTCTTGATGAAAGTGAAAGAGGAGAGTGAAAGAGTTGGCTTAAAACTCAACATTCATAAAACTAAGATCATGTGTCTGGTACCATCACTTCATGGCAAATAGATGGGAAAGCAATGGAAACAGTGAGATACTTTATTTGGGGGGGGGGGGGCTATAAAATCACTGGAGATGGTGACTGCACCATGAATTAAAAGACACTTGCTCCTTGGAAGAAAATCTATGACAAACCTAGACAGCATATTAAAAAGAAGAGACATTACTTTGTCAACAAAGGTCCATGTAGTTAAAGCTATGGTTTTTCCAGTGGTCATGTATGGATGTGAGAGTTGCACTATAAAGAAAGCTGAGTGCCGAAGAATTGATGCTTTTGAACTGTGGTGTTAGAGAAGACTCTTGAGAGTTCCTTGGTCAGAAAGGAGATCCAACCAGTGCATCCTAAAGGAAATCAGTCCTGAATATTCATTGGATGCTGAAGCTGAAACTCCAATACTTTGGCCACCAGATGTGAAGCACTGACTAATAGGAAAAGGACCTGATGCTGGGAAAGACTGAAGGTGGGAGGAGAAGGTGATAACAGAGGATGAGATGGTTGGATGTCATCACCACCTCAATGAACATGAGTTTGAGTAACTCCGGGAGTTGGTGATGGATAGTGAAGCCTGGCATGCTGCAGTCCATGGGGTCGCAAAGAGTCAGACATGACTGAACAACTGAACTGAACTGAACTGAACCGAATTGGTCAAGTCAGGTTTGTAAATAAGCACTACCAAACTCCACAATCTATGAGTTTACCTGTTCATTTATGGTCTCTCTTCTAATCTACATGAAACAGCTGCTGGGTATCCTTATCCTAAGAATTATATTTAGAGAAACTCTGAATGTAAATTACATGAAGGCAGGAATCGAGTATTTGTTTACTACTGCCAATACTTAAAATGGTGCCAAGCCCATTCATTCAGTGCTCAGTGAATGAATGAATGAATAAAAGAAAGTTGACCCAAGCTAAAGATTTAAAACATACACTACAAGGTGATGTAGTGTTTTTCTCTGCTCTAGCAGGTAAAACTGTGAACCCTGGAAATGGTATAAGATACAAAGAAAAGAGAACTCTAAAAGATGGGGAGAAGAAGATGCATTATTTTGGGAGCCCAGGACTTGGGGAATGATGCAATGACAGGCTGTCTTGCATCTGCCATCTAACAGAGGCCCAATGTTTCCTGATCCCCAACTTGGCAAAAGAAGGCAGCTGAAGTAGGCTTATCTCTTCCTAGGACTGAACAGGAGTCCCTCTGACAACATCAAGTGAGCCAGACTCCTCAGGTAGGGAGGATGGATTGGGAGCCACACCAAAAATTAGGAGCCTGGGGAAGCATTCGTCTTCCCTGCAGAGCCTGATACTCCTGTTTTGCAGTAGACATGAAATGGAACTGGCGAAAGAGACTCAGCCTGGCCTGAGAAGCTCACTCTCCCAGGGCCCCAGAGTCTCCTATCCTTGCCCAGAGATATCAGAACAACCAAGAGGTATCAGTCTTCATCCATGGAAGAAAAACTCAAGAGATTCATCTTGGGACATCACTGCTTCACCTTTTGGCAACAGTGGGAAGAGAAACACATGCCCTAGTATTACTAGGTCAACCAAGCAGACCAAAATAAGACCACATAGACTCTAAAAGGAGAGGAGAGTGGCAGAGGATGAGATGGTTAGATAGCATCACAGACTCAATAGACATGAATATGAGAAGCTCCAGGAGATAGTGAAGGACTAGGAAGCCTAGCCTGCTGCAATCCATGGGGTTGCAAAGAGTTGGACATGACTTAGCAACTGAACAACAATAAGACTCTAAATATGAAACTACCATTGGATTCACAGTCCACAAAGTGCACCAAACCTCATGCAATAAATCTAAACAGGGTGCTATTTGCAAAAATTAGATATTTAAATGAAATCCAGTGTTCTCTAATATGATAGACAAATGACATCAAGAATGTAATAGAAAATCATCCACCATACAAAGAACAAAGAAAACTGCAACTTGAGGGAGAAAAGACAATCAATTGAAACCCCCCCCCAAAAAAGATGAATCTAATGTTCAAAGTATCTGAAAATAATCATAAAGAAATTTCATAAAAACACTCTAATAACAATCTATTACAAATTCTCTTAAAATCAATTTAAAAATAGTAAATATTAGTAAAGAAATAAAAGTGATAAAAAATAAACAAGATATAAATCATGGAGCTGAAAACTGCCAATAACAAAAATAGAAACTCACCGAATGGGCTCAGTATTTGAATGGAGATGACAGAAGATAGAATCAATGAACCTGAGAACGAAACATCAGACTAATTATTCACCTAATCTGAACAACAGAAAGAAAATAGACCAGAAGAAACTAACAGAGTCTCAGGGATCTGGGAGACAATAAGTAAAATCAACATACATATCATTGGTATTCCAAAAGAAGAGGAAAAAGACAGTGGGATTGAAAAAGAATTTGAGTAAATAATTCCTGAATTTTTCCCAAATTTGATGAAAGACATAGGCCTATAGTTCCAAGAAGCTAAGCAAATCCCCTGAAAGTATAAACTATGAAATCCACACCAAGACATATCATAAACTCTTGAAAATAATGATAAAGAAAAAAACATTGGAAGCAACCAGACAGTAACTACACATTACCTATAGGGGGAATCTCAGTTCAAATAACAGTGAGTTTCTCATTGAAATCATGAGACCATTAGGGTGTGACACAATTTTTTTCAAGTGCTAAAAGAAAAAAAAGGATCAGTTGTGAATTCTATATCTTTATAAATCATTATTCAGGAATTAAGGGGAAACAAACATCATTAATTAATTAATTAACATAATTAACATAAACATAATTAATTAATTAAGGGGAAACAAACTTACTGTTAAAGATTAGCTGAAAGAAGTTCTACAAACAGAAAAGAAATGATCAATAGAAAGGAAGAAAAGAGAAAAAAAATGAAGAGAGAAAATACGAAGGAAAGTTGTTTTTTTCAGTCAGCATAATGCCTTTTTTCATCATCTAAGTTGTTCTTTACATCAATTGTCCATTCCTTTTCTATTGCTGAGTAGTGACCTGTATGCAGGTCAGAAAGCAACAGTTAGAACTGGCCATGGAACAACAGACTGGTTCCAAATAGGAAAAGGAGTACGTCAAGGCTGTATATTGTCACCCTGCTTATTTAACTTATATGCAGAGTACATCATGAGAAATGCTGGGCTGGAAGAAGCAGAAGCTGGAATCAAGATTGCTGGGAGAAATATCAATAACCTCAGATATGCAGATGACACCACCCTTATGGCAGAAAGTGAAGAATAACTAAACAGCCTCTTGATGAAAGTGAAAGAGGAGAGTGAAAAAGTTGACTTAAAGCTCAACATTCAGAAAACTAAGATCATGACATCCGGTCCCATCACTTTATGGGAAATAGATGGGGAAACAGTGGAAACAGTGAGAGACTTTATTTTTCTGGGCTCCAAAACCACTGCAGATGGTGACTGCAGCCATGAAATTAAAAGACGCTTACTCCTTGGAAGGAAAGTTATGACTAACCTTGACAGCATATTAAAAAGCAGAGACATTACTTTGCCAACAAAGGTCTGTCTAGTCAAGGCTATGGTTTTTCCAGTGGTCATGTATGGATGTGAGAGTTGGACTATAAAGAAAGCTGAGCACAGAAGAATTGATGCTTTTGAACTGTGGTGTTGGAGAAGACTCTTGAGAGTTCCTTGGACTGCAAGGAGATCCAACCAGTCCATCCTAGAGGAGATCAGTCCTGGATATTCACTAGAAGGTCTGATGTTGAAGCTGAAACTCCAGTACTTTGGCCACCTGATGTGAAAAGCTGACTCATTTGAAAAGACCCTGATGCTGGGAAAGATTGAGGGCAGGAGGAGAAGGGGACGACAGAGGATGAGATGGGTGGATGGCATCACCATCTCAATGGATATGACTTTGAGTGAACTCCGAGAGTTGGTGATGGACAGGGAGGCCTGGCGTGCTGCGGTTCATGGGGTCGCAAAGAGTCGGACACAACTGAGCGACTGAACTGAACTGAGTGTTTTATGGTGTGTATATAAAATAGTTTGTTTAATCATTTGCCTGTGAAATGAACACAGATTAGTGTTTACCAGTCAGGGTTGACGAGAGGGAGGAAGGTATGGTTGTAAAAAACCAAGAGGAAGAAAAAGAGGAGGAATTCTTGTGGTGTTGGAATTGTTCAGTATCTCAACTGAGATATTAGATAAATGAACCAACATGTGACTTAATTGTATAGAACTTAATACACAAAAGTGCATATACATACACTAATGAGAAGGAGAAAACCTGAGAAAACTAAATAAAAATGATGTATTATATCAATGTCAATGTTGAAACATTATACTAGAGTTTTGCAAAATGCAAAATTGGGGAAAACTTGGCAAAGTATGCAGTGGATAGACTTTCATAATTGTATATACATCTCTATCAATTAAAATCTCAATTAAATGAAAAGGTAAACAACTGTAGGAGCCAGCCTCCAAGGTGGCTCCAATTCAGGCTGCTCTTGGTATTCACCCCTTGTGGAGGTCGTCCCATAAAAGACACTGTGGTGTCCACCTTACTTTTCTCTGGATAACACACTTTGTGGAGGCCACCCACAGAGCACCTGATTTTCCATCTCTATAATGGAAAATACAAAAGAGAGAGAACTATAGATTGGCCAACAAGAAAAGCAGTACAATTATAGAGATTCTTATCCTTTCCCAAGATAGCTCTCATTATCAGATCTCAAGGATTTAAAATTTGCATGCCCTCTCTTTTCATGTATTCTGGCTGAAGCAATTACTTGAGAAAGCGTCCTCACCAAAAATATTATGCGCTAACTCTCAAGATAGAACAAGTGTTTATAGAATACAAGGGTGAGCAATGACTCTGGTGTTAGTCATAGTGAAATCTGAATAAATGGTTTTAATGTAATTGAAAATTATAATATAGGGTTGTTGTATAGTCACTAAGTTGTGTCCAACTCTTCTGCGACCACATGGACTGCAGCCCACCAGGCTCCTCTGTCCATGGAATTTCCCAGGCAAGAATACTGGAGTGGGTTGCCATTTCCTTCTCCAGGGGATCTTCCCCACCCAGGAACCAAACCCAGCTCTCCTGCATTGGCAGACAGATTCTTTACCACTGAGCCACCTAGGAAGCCCGTGTATAATGTAGGGTAGTATGCAAAAATTTCTGCCATAAAACAGACACTCTGTGAGATGCAAAACAGTAGCAAGGCAGCAAAACACTACTTCGGCAAACTCAGGAGCTGGAAGATAGGTGAAGAATTTACTTTTAAAGCATAACGAGCCCAAATATTTGATTTCAGTGAGGATAATGGGCAGAATTGGCCAAATAAATACAGTGGATGGAGATCATAACATTACTTAATTTTGATACACTCTGCAGAGATGATTACTGCAAATAAGCTATTAAAGTTAAAAAAAAAATCACTAGTACATCACTACTCATACTTCCCAATTCAGAGGGAGAGAAAAGAAACATTTGACAAAGAAAATGAGAAGGTATTTGCTTTAGATTTCACAGCAAGACAGAAATAAGTCTCTATAATAGGCCCATCTGGCTCTGAAACTCATGAATTTTTACAATTTGGCCTCTATCTGTGATCCCAACAGGTCTATACTGAAGACATTCCAAGCTAACAAGCATCTATCTTACATTTTCATCATTTCCAAGACCAGAAAGCAAAGCAAAACAAACAACTTACCCTTGAAACTTCAATTGGCACAGCAGTATATCAGTGTGCAACAACAAGAATAAAGGAAAAAGAAAGAAATGGTAATTACATTTCATGGCAATAGTCACTGACAGAAAGAAGAATGCATTCGCTATGAGAAAAGGACATCTGACTCATTCAGTGACCACCCAGGAGACCGAGAGGGAAGAGACTCCAGGAATTTGTGATGTTCAGGAATTCTCCAGACCTTGGGCCCTTTGATATTTGCTGATATTTGAAACATGGTTTTCACACTATCCTTAGCTATGTTGCTAACAAATAATATGGCAGTTCTAAAGAATTGATCCATTTCTCAAAACACAAAATTCAAAGCATATTTCTAGCAGTGGCTGTTAAGGAACTCGGCCACAAAGGAACCTGGAAATCTGAAAGCAGATTGGGCGAGTAAATCAGATTTGAAACAAAAAATGTTAAAGGAAAATCATCTTCTTAAATTAAAACTTCCTTTTTTGGGAAAATTGTATCCCTCTTTCAGAGGAATAGTACCTCTTTAAGGCTATTTCTACATGATCTGTGAGAGAAGTATTCTTTTCTCCCGGTGCAATATTGGTCCTTCTTCCTAATCATGCCAAGTGCTGTGAATGAGGTTTCATGAAACAAAATCTGAACCAGGAACATTCAAATCAAGAAGCACAACTGCGTGATGTAACAACTGAAAGTATAGGTACATGAGACCTAGTGTGTATGGCTTTCAACTAGAAGTTTCTGAGAGAAAAGTCTCATGCTGAGATTTGGACCTTTCCATTTCAAAGCCGTCAGAACATTTTTTTTTAATGATAAGTTTTGAGCACAAATACCAAAAAATTGAAAAAGCTAGAGGCAATGGATAACAGGAAAAGATGAAAGACCCAATTCAAATGGTTGGGCCAAGTAATGACTAAGGAGAAATTATAACCATTTGCAAATATTTGAAAGAATTATGGAACACGGGGAGAGGAATTTCTTTGAGTTATCCAGAGGGGTATAACTAACAGACACAGGATTAAATTGAGCAAAGAAAAATGTAGGCAGAGCATAAGGGAGAAAATGACCACATAATAGGATCTGTCAGTCTGGGGAAGAGTCATCCCCAGGAAGTGGTGGAAACCCCATCACTTGAATCATTGTCAGCTAAGTGGAAACATTGCTCTCTTAAAGAGGACTACCCAGCCCTGGAAGAAGAGGACTTGATGAGCAATGTGTCTTTTTTCCATCTTTAGTTTCTATAGTTTTGGAAAAGAAAGACAGGAGGAAAACTGAAAGAGAAACCCGGTAGAATATCTTGGAGAAAAATACTTTAATCTGGAAATCACAGAACAGCCATGATGAGCAAAAGAACAAATGAGGGAGAAAACCCACTAAAACACGCCAGTTTCAGTAAATAGGAAAAATTTAAAGCAAGGCTGAAGAGGGAATGACTTCAAAGAAAGGCTGGGTATTTATTTAACGACTTTTGTTTTCTACACACAATAAAATACCAGATTCATCTCAACATTCCTCTTAAGCAATTGAAGGACTGTCATGATTATCCCTGAGTTAGACTCACAGTTGTGTTAGATCTCTATGACCTCAGCAAAGCTAGATACTTCAGAATAATCCAGGTGATCCAATTAATCATCTATGGTGGCTGAGCCCCAGAAATACTAGGTAGGCAAAGAGTTCAGTCAGTCAGTTCAGTCGCTCAGTCGTGTCTGACTCTTTGCGACCCCGTGAATCGCAGCATGCCAGGCCTCCCTATCCATCACCAACTCCCAGAGTTTACTCAAACTCATGTCCATCGAGTCGGTGATGCCATCCAGCCATCTCATCCTCTGTCGTCCCCTTCTCCTCCTGCCTCCAATCCCTCCCAGCATCAGGGTCTTTTCCAATGAGTCAACTCTTCGCATCAGGTGGCCAAAGTACTGGAGTTTCAGCTTCAGCATCAGTCCTTCCAAGGAACACCCAGGACTTATCTCTTTCAGGATGGACTGGCTGGATCTCCTTGCAGCCTAAGGGACTCTGAAGAGTCTTCTCCAACATCATAGTTCAAAAGCATCAATTTTTTGGCACTCAGCTTTCTTCAAGGAGTTAGGCTGATTATAATTAAATAATAATTAAATCAATAAATACCATATAAGTTCTACAAACATATTGAGCATTGACTATAGGTAAAGTTCAATGTCAGATAATGTCAGGAATACAAAGAAGCATAAACATGGTCACTTTTCCCTTTGAGTTTTGAGCCCACTGGAAAGACAGACAGATTGGGAAACTTCATATATCTTTGGGTCGCTAAGCACCAAGGTTCTTGCTTGGACAGGTTTCTTCTTCTTACTCCTGCTCAAAATCTCAGGGACTCAGTCGGCTTTTCCCTTCTCCTAGTAGCTTTTTCTACCCACTCTATCCCCTCTCCACAAACCCAGCTTCCCCATTTCTCACTGCCATGAAGAAAAGGAGTTGATCTCTTTTCAGTTTTCAGAGTTGATCAGCACTAGGGTATAAACAAAAGCCCATAACAACCAGTATTTCTTGTGCACTTATTCTATGCCAGGAATAGTGCTGAGTTCTTAAAATACACTATTTATTTTAACCCTTGTCAAAATCCTATGAGTTGAGTAATTGACCATATCACACAGACTATTAAATTAAGCAATAGGGCCATGATATGAGCACATATTGCAAAGAACTGAACTGTGTGCCTCCAAATCCACGTGTTGAAACTTTAATCCCCACTGTGACTCTACCTGGAGACAGGGCCTTTAGGGAGAGGCCACTGCTACGTAGTCGCTCAGTTGTGTCAGACTCTTTGCAACCCATCGGATTGTAGCCCACCAGGCTCCTCTGTCCATGGGATTTTTCAGGCAAGAATCCTTGGAGTGGGTTGCCATTTCCTTCTCCAGGGATTCTTCCTGACCAAGGGATCCAAACCAGGTCTCCTGCATTGCAAGCATTTTCTTTCCCACTAAGCCACCACGGAGTTAAGGTTGAATGAGTTCATAAGTTTGGGGCCTAATCTGAGTATTTGTGTCCTTATGAAAAAAGACACTAGAGATGTCTTTCTCTCTCTCTACAGGCAGAGAGGAAAAGCCATGTGAGGACACAAATGAGGAGGAGACCATCTACAAGAAAGGAAGACGGGCCTTACCAGAAACCAACTCTGACAGTATCTTGACCTTGCACTTTCAGCCTCCAGAATTGAAAAAGTAAATTTCTGTGTTTAAGCCACCCAGCCTTCAGTATTTTGTTATGGCATCCTGAGCTGACTAACAGACACTTTCTTACTCCACAGTCTTCTCTTTAAAATACTCCTCTATTCCATTTATTCACTAAGTCTCTGCAGACATTTCATTCTTTAGGAGAGTGAAAGTCAAAGCATAAGAATATTAATTTAAGGATTAGTTCCCACTGAAATATAATTTTCTGTTTAATAATCACTTTAATCCTTATCCTAGTCTAAGAAACTGTCTTACCAGTTTATGGATGATTGTACAATTTTGTGAGTATAAGAAAATGGTGCTGAAGAATCACAAGTAATACTATTGACAAACAATGGCTTGAAAGATTTAGTCCAGTTTAATTAAATGAAAATAAAGACAAGAATGATGCCAGAATAAATACTCTAAAAGAAAATGGCTTTTAACAAATTGTAAAAGAGCTATGTGGAAAATTAATGAAGCTTCCATTTTTCTTTGCAAAAATGACACTTCATATCTGTAAATATCAAATGTAGATAACATTACATCAAATGGTTTTGTCTGATTTCCCCACAGAAATAAAGGAGAACTTGATTTACATTTTATTTCTTCTTAATATTAGAATAGGTTGAAGTGTATGTAATTAATAACCTAATTATATTACTTGGTTTAATAAATATACTTTCATAATTTTTAGTTTTATTTTTCAATATAAACTTCAACAAATCTTTCGTTCATTGTTAAATGTGGAATTTTGGTCCACATTTGGAAGCAAATTCACTTTAAGTAGCCTGTTAACAGAACTAGGTTATAAAGTGTATAAAACTCAACTAACAAAAGTTATTTCATTTATAGTTCTCCATTTAGGCTCAGTGGTAAAATGTCCACCAGCAATGCAGGAGACTTGTAGGAGATGCAGGTTTGATTCCTGGGTCAGGAAGATCCCCTGGAGAAGGAAATGGCAACCCACTCCAGTATTCTTGCCTGGAGAATCCCAAGGACAGAGGAGCCTGGCGGGCTACAGTCCATGGGGTCGCAAAGAGTTGGACACAAGTGAGCACGTACACACACACACACAAATTTACTTCTTAGATAATAAATGAAAGTTTCTTTAGTATGTTCTTTAGTATGTTGTTTCTACTTTAAATTCTAAGCAGCAGAGTTAACAGTCAATCTCCATCTCTCCTCTTCTGGTTTCAGTTACTACCATAGTGATAATAGCCAACAAAAAGATAATGTTTTGCATTGAAGTCCTAAATTCCATTAACAACTCTACAACTTTTATGTTGGTTGACTTCTTTGATGAAGACATGCTCTATGTTCTCCAAAGGGACAGTTATTCAGGATTAAGATGAGTCTAACAGGTAGAGCGTAAACCACCTTAAGAACAAAATAGGATGTTTTGGGGAAGTAGTCAGTCATCATTATTAGAAAGCATTCACTATGTGTACATTTATGGAACAAATATATATTCATGATGACAAATAGGGGACTTAAAATTAATGTCCTAGGAAAGTTCTGCTTTGGCAAGTGTTCTAATTCAATTTAGTATCATGAGTTCTTGAAACATCACCTAAGATTCCTCAAGCCTACCTTTGCTGACAAGGTATCGTCTTTCAACCAGCAGTCTGAAGCAAGATGTCTAACAGCCTGAAATATCCTTTCCATTTTTGAAAGCTTCAAACATCTCCACACTAGAGGATTTATGACTATGCCTGATACATTCAATCATTTCCCCTGTATTTTTTCCTGGCACTATGTTGAAAGGGTGATTTAAACATTAAGATTTATGTGTCATTTAGAGTAAAGGCAGTCAGTTTGTCGTCAGAGAGATGTGAGGTGGCTGCCATCTGACTGAAGCTGTGAGTTTCCTTTTTAGTGACAAGGCAAAAAGAAAAAAAGTGAAGAGGACCAAAGAACAGTATTACTGAATCAACTCTGAACAACAGATATGGGGAGTCACTCAGAAATAGAAAAGCATTGGTTTTGGTGTCAGACAGACCTCAGTTCTGATCCTGAGTCTCTTTACCACTGCATAAACTTTGACTGAGTCCATAACTACTCTGAGCTTCAGCTTCCTCATCAGTAAAATGGAAAAAATAATAGTGGTGTTGTAAGATTTAGTGTGGTAATACACATATAGCAGTAAGTGAGCACAGAAGCTGACATATGGCAGACAAGTCCATAAAATTGTACATTTCATTATAAAAATATTTTCTAAGAAATAAGTAAAAGTCACTTTTTAAACCTTCTAACCACTAAACAACTCTTTCTCAAAATGTGGCATAAGGAAAATTTACATCAACATCATGGTGTGAGGTGCTTATTAATAATGTGCATTCTGCTTCCCACACAGATCTTCTTAATTTTCTTAATTCATTTACCTATTGAATTAATTAACAAGTATTTCTTGTTAATGCCATAATATATGCCTGTCAGTGTCTGCCATTGGGAAAACAATGATAAGTCAGATAATTTCCCTGCCATTATAGAACTTACATTCTAGTGGGGAAGACATAAATGAATAAGCAACAAGTGTTATAAATTAAATAGACTGATAATATAGGGCATAATCTGGGAAGGTCACTTTAGATAGGGTGGTCTGGAAAAACCTGTTCAGAGGAGGTGGCATCTGAACTGAGACTTAAAGGAGGAAATTGAGACCACCATGGCAAAAGCTAGGGGAAAAGCATTCTAGGCAGAAAGAATAAAAAAATCCAATGGCCTACAAGTCTGAAGTCTTGGCATGTTGATAAAGGAGACAGATGTAATTGGAATGTAGTGAGAGAGAAGAATGGTAGGAAATGATATACGGGATGTTAGAGAAGAAAGAAATTATTCCCTATTATGCCATTCCTATCCATTTTCTTCCTACTGCAAATTCTTCCCATCTGGGAACATCTTTTCCAGAATTAAAGCTGGTGTCTTTTTCTATACAAGAAACTATACAAGACTTGAGGCTTCCCTGTTAGCTCAGTGGTAAAGAATTTGCCTGCAATGCAGGAGACATGAGTTTGATACCTGGGTTGGGAAGATCCCTTGGAGAAGAAAATAGCAACCCATTCCAGTACTCTTGCCTGGGAAATCCCATAGACAGAGGGACCTGACAGATGACAATCCATGGGGTCGCAGAAGTGACCCCATGTCCATTTGTTAAGTCACTAAGACTTAACAACATTGAAGGGTTGGTTAATGGGTAAACAACAGGCCCCATCATGTTGCTATCTTAAGATGGAAACTGATGCTCAGCATCTCTCTCCACCAATCATTCTAGATTCCCTTCAGCCTCAGTGAGTACTTCTGCTAGTCGAGGTAGCTTATTTGGTAGATGACCCAGACCCTTATTCATGAGGAATCCAAGTCCCTAGTCACCAAGACATTCTCAGGCCATGACTAATGGACTTTACTATTACCATCAAAACTAAGCAGAGTTGCAGGGCTTTGCCAAAAGATGTCACATTATTTCATCTGGTTGTCATATATATTCTCCCCTGTTCCCACTGTATAACAGCCGCTCTACTTTCCCGTAGTATTCAGGGTCAATTATGCTTTTCTGCTGATCTCCTTGTATGGGGAACCCATAGTAACTGGAAGATAGCAGTACTTTAAAATTACATGGAATTTTTACTATATTTCCAATGGAAGCATTAAGCTTTTGGATTGGAGAGTATACATTTTCCCCATGTGGGTCACTGGAAGTGATGATATGTGTGGCTATTCTGATTTCCATAACTTGGTTCATGAACCAATTTATTCAACCTATTGTGGACCTAATACTATCTAGAGCAGAATCAGCACAATTTTTTTTGCAAAAATCTAAGCAGTAAATATTTTAGGCATTGCAGACCATACATTTTTTGTCACAACTACTCAACTCTGCCTCTATAGTGTGAAAGTAACCATTGGCAAATGTAAATGAAAAAGAATGATTGTGAGCTCATAAAACTTTATTAACAACAAAGATGGGCTTTCCTGGTAGCTCAGATGGTAAGGAGTCCACCTGCAATGCAGGAGACCCGGGTTCCATCCCTGGGTCAGGAAGATCCCCTGGAGAAGGGAATGGCAACCCACTCCAGTATTGCCCAGAGAATTCCATGGACAGAGGAGCCTGGGAGGCTATAGTCCATGAGGTTGCAAAGAGTCAGATACGACTGAGCCCCTAAGTACAACAACAAAGATGGCAGATCAGATATGGCACTTGGCCCCTTACTTAGAGTATATGGTGCATCTTGGAGGGTGACACGCCATTGCATCACCCTATCAGGCTGGCAGCTTCTGGGCAGTGGGCTGCCATGTGACAAGAGCCACTACCGTACCCCCTTTGTTGTAGGTGGGATTTGGGGTTTGATTTGATGTTCTATGGGACATCTAATTATCTGGTCATAAGATTAAATGTTCTGTAGCCCTCAAATAGTGATACTGACCAAGCCTATGTCAGTAGGAATGACAAAATTGAATGTTTTTTCCAAGGTAAAAGGGACCCAATATAATCAATTTACTATGAATTGCCTTGGTGACCTTTTCAAGTGATGGGAAATCAGTATTAGTTTCTCTTGCTGGCAGGTTAGATATTTAGAAAGGGCAGTAGCTAAATAACTTTTGATAAGGGGGAACAGATCATTTGGACCCTTACACAGCCATCTTGCCAAACTGGCTACTCTATTCATGAACCCATTTTCCCAGCACTGAATTAGAGGATGACAGATGCTATCTGATATCAGCTGGCCCATAAATCCATCATGGTATTTTTCCTCATTATACAAAACCTCTAGTTACATAAGGTCTGATGGACCGTATGGTCCACATATTAGAGCTGTTTATATTATGGCCTGAACTTGCTACAGACCTCTTATCTTCTTTGAGCTTCACTAAAAACAGGAAGCATATATGTCATTTGGTAAATGGATCCAAGAAATATTCCCAAGTGTAAAATGTTCTGCCACTCAGTACCTAAATAGATCTACAAGGCATTAGGCTAGCTTCCTAGTAGTGAGAAGTATGAGCTGTAAAAATTTTCTTAGTGTGGAGATGATACATAGACATGCTCCTGGTGACTGTTAAATTCACTGTTGTGTTAGTCTATGAATCTTCGGGGTGTATATCCCCTACCCTCTGGAGCATATATGTCTTATCAAGGAGCTCATAAATCTTACCAAGGCCTCCAACATGTTCATCATCTCTTGCTCATTTGTGCCAATTAACATGAGTCATCACTATAGGATACCAAAATGATGTAATGCAGAGAATCCAAATGGTTGGCGTCTCCAGGAACGACATTGTGAGAAAGAACTAGAAAGTTAACACAGCCTGACTCAAGGTTGTACTGTTCCGTATTTCTTACTCCATGTTGGTAGAGGTAGAAAATAGCACATTTGCCAGATTAACAGCAAGTGCTGACAGTAAATAATAATTAATTAAATATGAACTCTGAAAGTCAAAGGGCCTTCTTGTTAGCACAAAAAGAGACTCTCAATTTCTGCATTTTTGAAGGGAAGAAAAATACCTTATAAAAGTAGTAGTAGCTGTTGTTCACTCAGTCATGTCAAACTCTTTGTGACCCCATGGACTGCAGCACGCCAGGCTTCCCTGTCTTTCACTATCTCCCAGAGTTTGTGCAAATTCATGTCCATTGAGTCGATGATACCCCCAACCATCTCATCCTCTCTCACCCCCTTTTCCTCCTGCCCTCAAACTTTCCCAGCATCAGGATCTTTTCTAAAATATTGCATCTTCAGCTCCAGCATCAGTCCTAACAGCCTCATAAGAGTAGTAGAGCCCCAGAGAAAGTTGAGTTCTTAACTCAAATCTGATGGCAAGATCAGTGGCAAATCTGATACAAGATTGGAACCCTACTGGGAAAGCAAGGAATCTTGAATCTAGGGATGGGGCCAGTTGAGTCAGTTTATCAAAGACCTAGAATTCCTATATCCTCCTGATCTTGCTGAGCTCACAGAAGTGGCCCACACATCCCTGTTAAAGTCTGGTGCTTCTTTTTCTGCTTTGCAAAACATTCCTCTCAGGATCTGTCTTCACTTCCTCTCCTGACCACCAGACCAATATCCTGGGTCAATTTACAATGTTACTCAACCAGGGAAGTCTAGGTTTGCTCAAAAAGAAAAAGGAGAATATATCAAAGGATCAATAAGACCTCATTAACATATATTACCAGGTGTCAAGAGGTTCTAGATCAGGGGGGCAGAACTCAAAGCTGGATAAGTGAGAGTTTTGTTTGCCATTCTTCTGGGATATTGGCTTTAACTCCCTGGCAAGACTTCAGGGAAACAGTGTTAAGATACTGCTAGGATGATCCTGGGAAGTTTGGGAAAAAGACAAGCCTGTTCTAAATGAAGTGATAATTCTAGAACCACTGTGACAAACAGCTGAGACAGTGATCAATATGGCAGAGAGAAGTGAACAGGCTAGAGGAGATATGCTCTGTATGTTTGGAAAACCCACCCAGTGACAATATTTTGTGGGAGGCGAAGTTGGGACTGGTTGAACGGCAATGCATTCCTCTACTAGAGGACTTAGCCAGTTCTTCTGGAAATTCTGGAACTGGGAATGGTCCTTAAAAGTAGTCCCAAGTGGAAGCAATGAGGCTAGGCCATTGTATTCTCCTCAATATCCAGTTGAATGCAGACTACCTAGGGAAGGGAGTATAACCTTGAGTGAGATGGATTCTTTAGCCAAGGCCAATCCCCAACAAAAGACTCAGCTAAGAGTTATTAGCAACCAATACTATTGCAATTGAAGGCAATGAATGCTATGCTTCTATACCAGTGATATTTGGATTGTGGTACAGCATTCTTTACACCATCACTATTGAATTTTCTTTTGAGTGAATAAAAACATCTATCCATCTTTGAAAATTACTCAAGTGACAAAGAAAGTTGGAGCCAAAAGAGTTCTTGGATGTGTGATCAAGCAGACACTTTGAGAAAATGGGAGAAGAAAGAGTGTCCAAGAGTTTTACATTACTGCAGCTGCCTTCAGTGTAATTCACAATTGTTTCTAAAGATCCAAGATAATTACCCACTTATTTCTTCCCAAGAACATCTCTTCCAATTTTACAAGTGAGGAAGAAATGTCATAATATTTAGAATAATAGCATGAGTTGGTATGCTTCCAGTAAAGCCAACCCTATAACTGAACTTCTTTTAAAACTGATCCTTTGGTGGATGAATAACCAGCAGAGCTAAAGCCCTCTCACCAGCTTCTGAGTTTGATCCATGAGCCTTCACAATACAACTTTTTAGGCCAGGGGTTTCTGTTAACCCTTTGTAACCAAGACATCAGCCAGTCAATTAAAATGTTTTGCTACACTCCTGTGTGCCTCCAGGCAACAAAAACTATAAGATATTTAGTTCAGTTCAGTTCAGCCACTCAGTTATGTCCAACTCTTTGTGACCCCATGGACTGCAGCACGTCAGGCTTCCCTGTCCATCATCACCTCCCAGAACTTACTCAAACTCATGTCGGTAGAGTCGGTGATGCCATCCAACCATCTCATCCTCTGTTGTTCCCTTCTCCTCCTGCCTTCAATCTTTCCCAGCATCAGGGTCTTCTCCTATAGTCAGTTCTTTGCATCAGGTGGCCAAAGTACTGGAGTTTCAGCTTCAGCATCAGTCCTTCCAATGAATATTCAGGACTGATTTCCTTTAGGATGGACTGGTTGGATCTCCTTGCAGTCCAAGGGACTCTCAAGAGTCTTCTCCAACACCACAGTTCAAAAGCATCAATTCTTCAGTGTTCAGCCTTCTTTACAGTCCAACTCTTCCATCCATACATGACAGCTGGAAAAACCATAGCTCTGACTAGATGGACCTTTGTTGGTAAAGCAACGTCTCTGCTTTTTAATATGCTGTCTAGGTTGGTCATAGCTTTTCTTCCAAGGAACAAGCATCTTTTAATTTCATGGCTGCAGTCACCATCTGCAGTGACTTTTAGATTCTCCAGGGGATCTTCTCAACCCAGGGATCAAACCCAGGTCTCCCACATTGCAGGCAGATTCTTTACCAGCTGTGCCACAAGGGAAGCCCAAGAATACTGGAGTGGGTAGCGTATCCCTTCTCCAGCAGATCTTCCTGACCTGGGAATCGAACCAGGGTCTCCTGCATTGCAGGCAGATCCTTTACCAACTGAGCTATCAGGGAAGGCCTTTATATTGGACTGCTGCAATATCAGTGACTTCTAAAAGTAAAGTATGGGATTTCATTCATCAACATTTAATGTGCTGGCTGTGACTTACCTGATCTATCACTATGTACTTTTTAGTTAATAAGAATTTATTGACGCACCAACTACCTAGAACTAAAGAATGAACAAAGTTCAGAAACGAATTCCTTATTCTAATTTCAACATCTGAATTCATTTCGGCTTAGATCCCAACCCGTGAAGTCTTCAAAGATAACCAGTGAGTTCCTAATACCTAGAAGCGCCACATTCTGCCCTTCCTCATTTGATACTGGTAGGATAGTTCTACCTATGAAGGAGAAGAAAGCAATCATGCACTGCTGTTAACCAGTAAACCATTAGCACTGGTCAAGGACTGAGCAGAGAACTAAACTTCATAGCTGTCTGCAGTATTTAAATACTTCTCAGAAAGCTAAATTTGATGATTTAATCCAAACACTATCTAAATAAACCAATAAATATAAAACATACATAAAGAAATACGTGTAAGTATGTGAGTTCATGTTGTTTATAAATAATGAACAGCTCAGGGAGACTGGTTTTATATACAGTGCATTCTTCCCTTGGTGCTTGCTGTGTGTTTAGGAAAATGAAAATGTATTACAGCTGGAAAGTCAGTGAACTGCTTCATGCCAACACTCCAGACTTTTCTTCTGGATCCCATATTCAAGGAAGCACTTGAGACTATGCAGAAGCTTCTACCTTTCCTGGACAAAGCAATCCAGGGTACGACTACTTGGCTTCCTTCTGTGTGGAGGAGGCACTGAAAAATTTCCAGACTCTAGAATCATGTTCCTCATCATTTATGCAAGCCATACCACCACTTGTTAAGATCTTATGAGGGTAATACTATAATTCCCACTTCAGAGATGAAGAATCTGGGACACAAATATGTTAAATGTCTTGTCCCAAGTCACAAAGCTAATAAGAACAGAGACATCATTCAATCCTTCGCGGTTTTCATGGAGAACTTGTGTCTTTATGACTTGGCAATGCTAACTTCTGCTCACATTATTTACTAACAATATTAATAAAACCTGGAGTATATGAGAAGAATCAGGAGTGAAAAATATACAAATCATACAAATGAAGCTTATTACCCCCATTTGTCACAGATGACCAATCTGGCATCTGTATTTGATTTGAAAATCTTCACACGAATCATGAGCCTCAGAGGACCACAAATGTTTTAGACACTTAAAAGGAACTTAATGGATAATTTTGCTGGTGATGTTCTAGAAAACAATGTTACCAAGACCATTCCTTTCAAAACTCTGAATTATCCAGGTGGCATATTTGCTTTGCCACCTAATTAATCTAAATGCACTGCGCATGCAGTTCTATCAGATGTGATTCTTGGTCTTCTTTTACTCATTTTTTCTTGGCTTTATTCTTCTAAATGGAAGTGTGAACTAAATTATATTATCATATCTCATCTTTTTTTTTCTGGTCTTAAATACAATATGAACTTAATGTATGAAATCTAATGAATAGCGAAAGTTGTACAATTGAAAGTTGATAACACCTGACAGAGACACACGCAATACTTTCCTAGACTTTTCTCTTCCTCTCTTTCCTCCTACTGCTTCATTTATCTTGTCTGTGCCTACACTACTAGGGGGGATTAGGTAAGGATGACTTTCCATTCTGCTTTATATCATCACCTATTTGCCTATTTCTTCAAAAGCCAAGGAGTAATTTCAGTAACTGATTGAATAATACCATATTTGACGGATGCAGGTTAAAGAGCATTTTGACATTTTTTTAACTTGAAAAATAAAGCATTAACAGACTTTTCTATTAATTTCCTTTGTTAAATTACCACCACCAATTTCCCAGATATCTGCACTGGGCTCTTCAATGACTCTCTGGTCTTTCGCCACAGGATCTTTGTTACAGTGGTTTCCTCTTCCAAGAGTTCACATTCTTCATCCATTTAACTCTTAATCATTCCTTAAGTTTCAAGCCAATCATCACTCTTTAAGGGAAACCTCCCCTAACTGTGCAGAATTCAGATTCCTGTTATATACTATCATGGAGTATATCACTGCGCTCTTTATAAAATTAAATATCACCTTTTATAAAAATCTTAAGTTATTTGGTAGACATGAAATACTATACCACTGTCATTTTAATTACGTTCATTTAAAGAAACATATTTTTCAAATTCATATTGGTCATTTGTAGTTTTCCTACGAATCTTCCATATAATCATTGTTCACATTCTATTACAGTGTTAATGTGTCTTTTATTGATTCATGAGTGTTCTTAATATATTAAGAGAATTAATCATATGCTTATCATTTGCAAATATTTCCTGCCCAGGTCACGATATACTCTTAACGTGTATGTACAGCAATTTTAGTGTTTGTAAATAATAAAACATCGTAATAAATTTTATCAATAATTTCTTCATGCTTTCCTAATCCTCCTATTTTTGAAAAGAAGGGATATTTCTTATCATAATATCAATACTATAATACTATAATAGTTTCAGGTAAACAGCACAGTGATTCAGTACTTTTATAGGTTATACTCCATTAAAAGTCATTATAAAATAATGGTTATAATTCCCTGTGCAACACAATATACCCTTGTTGCTTATCAATTCTATACATAGTAGTTTGTATCTTTTAATCATATAACCTTATTTTCTGCCCACTATTAATAGTAACAATTAGTTTGTTTTCCATATCTGTGAGTCTATTTCTGTTTTGCAATACACATTCATTTGTACTATATTTAAGATTCCACATATGAGCAATGTCACACAGTATTAGTCTTTCTCTGTCTGACTTGTTTCACTAAGCATAATTTTCTCTAGGTCCATCCATGTTGCTACAAAAGGCAGAATTTCATTATTTTTTTATGGCTGGGTAGTATTCCAATGCACATATCTATAGGGCTTCCCAAGTGGTGCTTGTGGTAAAGAACCTTCCAGCCAATGCAGGAAATGTAGAGATGCAGGTTCAATTTATCCATTGGTCTGTTGATGGATATTTGGGTTAATATCTTGGCTAATATAAATAGTGCTGCTATGAACATTGTGGTGTGTGTATCTTTTCAAATTAGTATTTTCATTTTTTCCAGATATATACCCAGGAGAGGAATTGCCTGATCATATGGTAGTCCCATTTTTAGTGTTTTGAGGCACCTCCATAATGTTTTCCACAGTTACTGCAGCAATTTACATTCCCACCAACAGTGTACTAGGGTTCCATTTTGTATACTACAATAGTGTAAAATTAGAACAATTACAGAGAGAAAAAGTAGAAAAGAACAAATACATGATGACTAAATAACATGCTATTATAAAACCAATGAGTCAATGAAAACATCAAAGAGGAAATCAGAAAACGCTTCAAGACAAATGAAAATAGAAGCAATTCTCCAAAATCTACGGGATCCAGTAAAGTAGTTCTAAGAGGGAGGTTTAGAGCAATATAGGCCTTCCTCAAGAGATAAGAAAATATCAAACAATCTAAAATACCACCTAAAGGAAATAGAAAAAGAAGAACAAAGCCCAAAGTCAGCAGAAGGAAAGAAATAATGAAGATCAGAGAGAAACAGAGGTCAAAAAAGCAATATAAAAGATCAATGAAATCAAGAGCTGTAATTTTTTTTAAAGATAAAAAAAAATTGGCAAACTTTTAATCAGGCTCACCAAGAAGAAAAGAGACCCAGGCAAACAAAATAAGAAATGAAAGAGGAGAAATAACAACTGATATCACAGAGATACAAAGTATCACAAAATAATGCTATGAACAATTATGCCAATGAATTGGAAAACTTAGAAGAAATGGACACATTTCTAGAAAAATGAAACCTTTGGGGGTTGAATAAAGAATAAATGAACAATTTTAACACATTGATCACTGGTAGTGAAATTGTATTTAAAAAAATAAACTCTGAACAAACAAAAGTCCATGATTGGACAGCATCACAAGGGTATTTTACTAAACATATAAAAAACTAAAAGCTATTTGTTTCAGACTATGCCCATAAACTGAAGAGGAGAGAACATTCCCAAATTTATTCTTCAATGCCCCCATTACCTTGATACAAAAACTACACAAAGACAAAACAACAACAACAACAAAAGAACAAATTACAGGTCAATATCTCCAATGAATATAGATGCAAGAGTCCTCAACAAGGTACCAGCAAACTGAATCCAACAACACATAAGAACAATCATACACCATCACCAAATTGGATTTATTGCAGGGATGCAAGGATGGTTTGACATTTCTAAATCAATCAATGCGATACACCACAGTGACTAAGAGATGGATAAAAGTTACATAATAATTTCAATAGATACAGAAAAGGCATTTGACAAAATTCAGCATCCATTCATGATAAACCCTCATTAAGGTGGGTATAGAGGAAACATACCTCAACATAAGAAGAGATATTTATAACACACCAAAAACTAACATCACACTCACTAGTGAAGAGCTGAAAACCTTTCCTCAAAATTCAGGTACAAGACAAGGTTGTCAACTCTTACCACTTCTCTTTAGCATAGTTTGGGATGTCCTAGCCACAGCAATGTGACAAGAAAAAAATAGTTATCCAAATTTGAAGGGAAGAAGCAAAACTGTCACTATTTGGAGATGACATGATACTAACTGTAGAAAAACTTAAGTCTCCACCTCAAAACTGTTAGAATTAATAAATGAATTCAACAAAGTTGCAGGATACAAGATTATTATATAGAAATCTATTGCTTTTCTATAATCTAATATTAAAATATCAGAAAGAGAAAGTAAAAAGTAATAATTGCAGCTAAAAGAATACCTAGGAGTAAACTTAATTAAGGAGGTAAAATATCTATACTATGAGAACTACCAAACATTGGTGAAGGAAATTGAAGATGGTGCAAAGAAATATTTAGATATACTGTGCTCTGGGATTGTAAGAATTAATATTGTTAAATTATCATACTATTCAAAGGAATCTACAGATTTAATGCAGTGCCTTATCAAACTACCAATGACACTTTTCACAGAACGAGAACAAATAACCCTAAGATTCATATGAAATTACAAAAGACCCCAAATTGCCAAAGCAATCTTGAGGGAAAAGAAAAAAGCTGGAGGTATCACACTCTCTGACTTCAAACTATACTACTGAGAGAGTCATTTCCTAGGCAGGTTGATAAGAAGTCTAGGGGTCCCCAAGGAGAGAGGTCTGGAATACTCAAGGAGGAAGAAAGGGCAAAATCTTTACTTTTTTTTTTTTCTCTACATTCCTTAGGATTATATAACAATAATGTATCCTGCCTGAGGACAGTCTCTGGATTAAACCTTCTGGCTAGTTCTGTTATCTTAAAATGTAAATTATGGGAGTAGGTCTGGTGAGGCCTTTACAACCTCCAGACATTCTTCGGATTCATTGGAGAGTATATAACTCCATTGCTAACACTAGCAAGCGGGTACTCTTTCTACCCACTTCTGATGTCTACATCAGAAGCTTTCTCTATCTCCTTTATACTTTAATAAAACTTTATTACACAAAAGCTCTGAGCGATCCAGCCTCGTCTCTGGGCCCGGATTGAATTCTTCTCCTCTGGAGGCCAAGAACCCCAGCGTCTTTGCATGATTCAGCAACAACCTTTCACTACAAAGCCTCAGTAAATACAACAGCATGGTACTGGCACAAAAACAAACACATAGATCAATGGGACAGAAGAGAAAGACCAGAAATAAACCCCACATACTCTTGGACAATTAATCTATGACAAAGGAGGCAAGAATATACAATGGGAAAGACAGTCTCTTCAATAAGTGGTGCTGGGAAAACTGGACAGCTACATGTAAAAGAATAAGATTAGAACATTTTCTCACACCATATACAAAAATAAGTCAAAGTGGACTAAAGACTTAAAAGTAAGACCAGAAACCATAACACTCCTAGAAGAAAACACAAGTATAACATACTTCAACATAAATTGTAGTGATATTTTCTTAGATTTGTCTTCTAAAGAAAAGGAAACAAAAGCAAAAACAAACAAATGGAATCTAACTAAACTTAAGAGCTTTGCAACAAAACAAAAAGACAGTTACTGAATGGAAGAAAATATTTGCAAGTGATAGGACTGTGTCTGTGTGTGTGTGTGTTAGTCCCATAGTAATGTCTGACTCTTTGTGACCCTGTGCATTGTAGCCTGCCATGCTCCTATGTCCATGGAATTCTCCAGGCAAGAGTACTAGAGTGGGTAGTTATTCCCTTCTCTAGGGGATCTTCCCAACCCAGGGATTGAACCCAGGTGTGCTACATTGCAGGCATATTCTTTACCACCTGAGCCACTAGGGAAGCCCAAGTGATATGACTGATAAGAGGTAAATATAAAAAAAATACAAACAACTCATACAACTGAATATCAAAAAACAACAACCTGACTGCAAAATGGGTAGAAGACCTGAATAGACATTTTCCAAAGAAGATACACAGGTGGTCATGAGACACATGAAAAGATGATCAACACTGCTAATTATTCAGTTCAGTTCAGTTCAGTTGCTCAGTCATGTCCAACTCTTTGCGACCCCATGAATTGCAGCACTCCAGGCCTCCCTGTCCATCACAAACTCCTGGAGTTTACTCAAACTCATGTCCATCGAGTTGGTGATGCCATCCCGCCATCTCATCCTCTGTCGTCCCCTTCTCCTCCTGCCCCCAATCCCTCCCAGCATCAGCGTCTTTTCCAATGAGTCAACTCTTCACATGAGGTGGTCAAAGTATTGGAGTTTCAGCTTCAGCATCAGTCCTTCCAATGAACATCCAGGACTTATCTCCTTCAGGATGGACCGGTTGGATCTCCTTGCAGTCCAAGGGACTCAAGAGACTTCTCCAACACCACAGTTCAAAAGCATCAATTTTTCAGTGCTCAGCTTTCTTCAGAGTCCAACTCTCACATCCATACATGACCACTGGAAAAACCATAGCCTTGACCAGATGGAACTTTGTTGGCAAAGTAATGTCTCTGCTTTTCAATATGCTATGCAGGTTGGTCATAACTTTCCTTCCAAGGAGTAAGTGTCTTTTAATTTCATGGCTGCAGTCACCATCTGCAGTGATTTTGGAGCCCAAAAAAATAAAGTCTGACACTGTTTTCACTGTCTCCCCATGTATTTGCCATGAAGTGATGGGACCAGATGCCATGATCTTAGTTTTCTGAATGTTGAGCTTTAAGCCAACTTTTTCACTCTCCTCTTTCACTTTCATCAAGAGTTCCTCTTCACTTTCTGCCATAAGGTGGTGTCATCTGCATATCTGAGGTTATTGATTAGAGAAATGCAAATCAAAACCATAATGAGATATTGTCTCACATCTATCAGAATGGATAGCATGAAAAAGTTTACAACTAATAAATACTGGTGAGCATGTGGAGCAAAGGGAACCCTGTTGGTAGGAATGTAAACTGGTGCAATCACTGTGAAAAACGTTATGAAGTTTTTCCTCAAAAACTAAAAATCGAACTATTATATGATCTAGCAATTCCACTTCTGGCTATACATCTGGAAGGGAGGAAAATTCTAATTTGAAAAGATGCTTGCATTGCAATGTTCATAGCAGCACTGTACATCAGTTAAAATATGGAAGCAACCCAAGTATCCATCAATAGACAAATGGATAAAGAAGAAATGGTATGTATGTACAATAAAATATTACTCATTCATAAAAAATGAAATTTGTTATTTGCAACAAAAGGGATGAACCTGGAGGGTATTATGGTTAGTCAAGTAAGTCAGACAAAGAGAACTACTGTATGTTATCATTTATATTATGAAATCTAAAAATAAATGAGCATAACAGTGGAAACAGACTTACAGACATAAAGAACTAGTAGTTACCAGTGGGGAGCAGAAAGGGGGAAGGGACAGAATAAGGATAGGAAATTAAGAGGTCTAACTATTATGTACAAAATAAATAAGCTAGAATGATATAATATATAGAACAGGATATATACCCAATATTTTATAATAACTTTAAGTGGAGTATAATCTATAAAAATATTTACTATGCTGTACATCTGAAACTAATATTTTGTAAATCAACTATATTTCAATTAAGAAAAAACTCTAGAGAGTATTCAAATTTTCCACATTTGCAATGCTTTTTTATTTTTTTTTACAATTTCCTTAAACCATAATCCAAATTAGGTCTATATGTCACAATTTATATTCCTTTAGATCTATAAATTTTCCAATATTTTCCTTTCAATTTATTTATTGAAGAGAGTAGAGGTTTTTTCCGTATGGTTTTCCCAGTTTGGAGTCTGCTAATTGCAGTCCCATGGTGTCATTTAACATGTTCCTCTGCTCCATGCAATCTTTCTCTATTTAGATGTTGAGATATAAGCAGATTCAAGCTTAATTTTTTGGAAAATACCTCAGAGGTATTGCAATGTAAAGTTTTTTTTTTTTTTTTCCTCTCTCTCTTTTAATGATGTTACAGGTCACTGGTGATCTTTACCTAGATTGCTAATTTGCTAGAGGTTGCAAAATAGTGATATAATAACTCTTATTCCTTTTTTGATTAGTAAACGGGGCACTCCATAAAAGTATAACTTTCCTCTTTATTTCCTTCTGGAATCCAGAATAACTGCAGAAAAGTTATTAATTCTATTTGATCTCTTCATAGGCCCTCTTCTGCCTATGGCTAAAAGAGAACAGTTGTGATAGAATTCGAAGATAGTCTTCACACCCAGAGCCAGTTAAACCAGTAGTGATGAAATTAACTTTTCTTCTTTAATCTGATGACAGCAAAGTTGCCTCTGTGATGGGAGATAGGGCAGCAGGAGACCATGGAAAGAAACATTTCCTCACCAAAATATATGTGAAGTGTTTCACATTTAACACACTCTCAGAGAATCTATAAATTAAAGATCACTGTTTATTTGTACTTAAGATTTTATTTTGTTGAAAACTCTCTTTGTTCCTTAGGCATAGGACTGAAAACCTAGAATTGACTTTCTTGGTGCACATTATGGGCTTCCCTGGTGGCTCAGATGGTAAAAAATCAGCCTGCAATGCAGGAGGCCAGGGCTCGACCCCTGGGTTGGAAAGATCCCCTAGGGAACGAAATGACAACCCACTCCAGTATTCTAGACTGGAGAATTGCACAGACAGAGGAGCCTGGCAGGCTACAGTCGAGGGGGTCGCAAAGAGTCAGACATGACTGAGCAACTAATACTTGACCTAACTTGGTGTATATTATGATGAGTTTTTTTTTCCATTTATTTTTATTAGTTGGAGGCTAATTACTTTACAATATTGTAGTGGTTTTTGTCATACATTGACATGAATCAGCCATGGATTTACATGTATTCCCCATCCTGATCCATCAGTTCTAATGAGATAGATGAAACCGGAGCCCATTATACAGAGTGAAGTAAGCCAGAAAGACAAAGACCAATACAGTATACTAACGCATATATACAGAATTTAGAAAGATGGTAACGATAACCCTATATAATGAGTTTTTTTTAAATTACTGTTTATGATACCAGCAATTTTTCTTCCAGCTATGAAAAAGGGCATTAATTTTTAAGAGACTGTTGAGGCCAACAGCAGGGAGTGAAAATGAAATACCCTCAAAGCAGTAGATTCAAGACACTGGTTCATCTGACCCACTCTGTCTGGCTGCCCATTGCCCAAGTACCAATGTACGTTCTTCACACAGATGATGTATATTTTTATAATTTTCCCACATAAGTTGTCAGCATAAACTCAAGGCAGCATATGTATAACTGTTTCATTACTTGGGAATAAACAACAAAGTATGAAACGTGATTTTTTTGCTTTCTCTGGTTTCTGCTGAAAACTTCAAAGAAGCTGAGCTGATGTGTGAACTGCCATGATTCAAAGGGTGCAGAATGTCAGTATTTTCAATCAGACTTATTCAAAAGTTGGTTGAGCTTTTGAATATTCAGTGCATTGATTCAGAAAAGAGTGTAAGGGTGCATACTTCAGAGTAGACTAAACATGCTTGTCACTAATTCACATTTGTGCATCTTTGTTTCTCCAATTTGAAAAAGGTGAGCAAAACAATCCAAAGAGATAGAAGAGGACATTAATTCAAACATGATAAATTCAGTTCTTTTAATTCTAGACATTTTGATTAGAAATGAAAGGATTTCAGATTACAAAAAAATAAGTCCTGTGTGATCCAGACATCTAAGCCATTAACATTTGTGATATGTATACCCAAGTACTTCATTTAATAAATTTCTGATATGAAGAATGATTTAGGATGGTACTCTATAGGCTATAAAGAATTTCTATACACATTTTCTTAGTGAAAACTCACAAAATCCCCCAAACTTTCTGTCTCCAAAGCCCATTCTCTTTGTTTCATTTGGTCCCTACCTCAGTTTTCTTTTTTATTTGTTTTTAATGAAGTATTTTAAATATATGATCTCCATCAGATAATGAGAAAAATGTCATCTTTGACAGAAATAGAGATGTTAGACTGAGATTTTTTTCCTCATTTAAAGCTATACTTTTCATTTGAGGCCCTCTACTTTTAAGATTTAATTAATTAAAAGATGATTCTCTTACTCTAAGTCTCACTTATCACAACTACATGATTGACAGTCTTACTTGGACATCCAAATGGCATATCAATTGCAATTCTGCCTAACATAGGCCTGAACTTCTGCTGCATGACAATTATTCTTTCCTGAATCTTCTTCACCTCAGTAAACATCATCACTATACCCAATTATTCAGGTGAAAAATATAGTCACCCTTAATTCTTCTATCCCTTAACTCCATCATCACTGCTACCATCCAACTCACTGACAAATGCTTTTGGATTCACTTGAAACATATATTCCACATCTGTTTACTTCTCTTTCTTTATACTACATTCACCCTGGTCTAAGTCATTGTTACTTCCAGCTTTGATGACTGCAAAAGTCTCCCAGCTGGTTGTTTCTCTGCTACTTGTGCTCCTCTATAATCTACACAAAAGTCATGGTAATGCTTTTAAATGTGAAACAGAATTTTTTTTTTTTTTCAAACTTCCACATCAAACTTTTCGGTAGCCTCCTACTGAATTTTGAATAAGATCTAAATGTCCAATTAGGTGCCACTTGATATGACTCTGCCCTTTTCTATGACTTCTCCTTTTTTAATTCCTCACTGCCTATGCTTTTGCCACCTTATACTTCTAGAACAAGCCACAATCTTTCCCTCCTTGGGGCCTTTGCCTCCAGATCTCTGCATATCTGGTCCCATCTAGTCACTGAGTCTCCATTCAGATGTTCACATTCTCAGTTCACATTCTCACTGACATTCACTTGTAAGTAGCGCTTTTCCACCACTGTAAGCCATCACTTTCCATTACAACATTTCTCTTTCCATTTATTTCACAGCATACATGTGTGCTAAGTCACTTCAGTCATGTCTGACCAATAGGCTGCAGCCTGCCAGGCACCTCTGTCCACAGAATTCCTCAGGCAAGAATGCTGGCGAGGGTAGCCATTCATTTCTTCAGGGGATCTTCTCGATCCAAGGATGGAAACTGCATCTCTTATGTCTCCTGCATTGCCAGGTGGGTTCTTAACCACTAGTGCCAGCTGGGAAGCCCTTATTTCATAGCATCGATCACTGATTTCATTTATTTGGTTTCATTCATTACTCATTCATAAATAAATTTCATTTATTTATTTGATTATTTCTGCCTCCCTACCCCAATGCCATGCTTACTCCTTGGAAGGAAAGGTATTACCAACCTAGACAGCGTTTTAAAAAGCAGAGACATTACTTTGCCAACAAAGATCTGTCTAGTCAAGGCTATGGTTTTTCCAGTAGTCATGTATGGATGTGACAGTTGGACTATAAAGAAAGCTGAGCACCAAAGAATTGATGCTTTTGAACTGTGGTGTTGGAGAAGACTCTTGAGAGTCCCTTGGACTGCAAGGAGATCCAACGAGTCCATCCTAAAGGAAATCAGTCCTGAGTATTCATTGGAAAGACTGATGCTGAAGCTGAAACTCCAATACTTTGGCCACCTGTTTCGAAGAACTGACTCATTTGAAAAGACCCTGATGCTGGGAAAGATTGAAGGCGGGAGGAGAAGGGGACGACAGAGGATGAGACTGTTGGATGGCATCGCCGACTCAATAGACATGAGTTTGCGTAGACTCCAGGAGTTGGTGATAGACAGGGAGGCCTGGCATGCTGCAGTCCGTGGGGTTGCAGACAGTTGGACATGACTGAGCAACTGAACTGACCCCAATGCCAGTTTAAGACTAAATATTAACTAAGATCATGGCATCTGGCTCCATTATTGCATGGCAAATAGAAGGGGGAAAGGTGGAAGTAGTGATAGATTTCCTCTTCTTGGGCTCCAAAATCACTGTGGACAGTGACTGCAGCCATGAAACCAGAAGACAATTGCTTCTTGGCAGGAAAGCGACAACAAACCTAGACAGTGTGTTGAAAAGCAGAGACATTACTCTGCCGACAAAGGTCCGTATAGTCAAGGCTATGGTCTTCCCAGTGGTCATGTACAATTGTGAGGGCTGGATCATAAAGAAGGCAGAATGCCAAAGAATTGATGCCTTCGAACTGTGGTGCTGGAGAAGACTCCTGAAAGTCCCCTGGACAGCAAAGAGATCAAACCAGTCAATCTTAAGGGAGATCAGTCCTGAATATTCACTGGAAGGACTGATGCTGAAGCTGAAGTGCCAGTATTTTGGTCATCTGATGTGAACGGACGACTCACTGGAAAAGTCCTTGATGCTGGGAAAGATTGAGGGCAGAAAAAGAGGGTGTCAGAGGATGAGATAGCTGGATGGCATCACTGATGTAATGAACATGAACTTGGGCAAACTCTGGGAGATGGTGAAGGACAGGGAGGCCTGGCATGCTGCAGTCCATGGGACCACAAAGAGCTGGATATGACTGGGCAACTGAACAACAACCCCGATGCCATCCTATGAATGGGGATCTAGTCTGTCTAGTTCATCCCTCTATGCCTTGAGCTGTGCCTGGCATACACTCAGTTCGCCCTGAAGATTTGTTAAATGAGCAAAAGAACCAAGTCTCTCTTGTTTGTTTAAATCAATAGAATTCTGGCTATAAAGAATTCCCATTTTGTTTTAGGCTTGAAAATAGGAAAATCTGAGGGGAAATGTACATTTTTCTGCAAGGAATGCTAGAAACCCAGACTCATATGATAGAAAACTTATTATCATAAAGGAAAAAAATAAAGGATAAATTATAAGAAATATTTAGAGATATTTGTGGACAGTAATATACCCATTTCATGGGTTCTGAATCTATATATAACCAGAAGCCCACACCACAGCCTGGCTGGTATGCTACTGCCTTCTATAGAATGCTGAGAAAACTGGGCCTGTGGTCTAATAGAACAGGAAGGGTGATTTGAGAGGCAGTAGGATTACAGCCAATATGACAGGGCCTTTCACCCTCAGCTCCCAGAGGGGAGAGACCAAGGACCACAAAACCACCAACGCCAGTGCTCTGACTTTTGGAGAATATACAGGCCCCAGGCTAAGTAATGAGTTCGGCCTGGCAGCCTGTATGTTATTCCGAGATGAGATGAAGAGAAACAGAGCAGAGATGGATGAGTGCCCGTGGGAAAAGGAGAGTATCAGCTCTCACACACACCATTGTGCCCTGCATGACTGGGTTAAACAGAAATCTGGCAGGCAGCAAGAAAGAGAACTGAAGGAAGCAAAAAATAGCAGACAATGCACTCCTCTCTCGTTCTTTAACTTTCTGGTGAGGAAATAAAATGTTGCTACCAAATGTACCATGTGATGGCATTAATTATCTCATTCTTCCATCATCAAGAGAGAATCGATTCATATTATCATTAACATGAGGTCACTTTAGAAAAAGTAGTACACTGTAGTGATTAATAATTGAAATTCTGGATCCCATGCAAACCTGGGCTCAGATTATGGTTTTATCTCATAGGACCATAACACCTTTTACAATGAGGATGCTTTGTTAATACTACATCAGATTGTATAAGGAAAAAATAGATGGTTCATGTGAAAAGATTAATTCAGTGCCTGAAACAGAGAGCTCTCAGTAAATAATAAAATATAAACAAGATATGAAATTACTATTTTACCATTTACTCTTCTTTTATCTCCCAATGGACAAAGCAAGTGGTCTAAATAAACACACATATTCTCCACAAAAAGAGTCTATGGGATATTTTGAATGTGAAAGAAGTTAAGGAGCTAAAAAAGGTAAGTGTTCTGTATTTAAAATATGTGTAGGTCTAGAAATCCCCCAAAAGTCAACTATGAGCTGCAGACTTTTAATTATTAAGAACAATAGCCAGTTGTCAAATAAAGAACAAATAACATCATCTTAGAATTAAACTAGAAACTTTTATATTGATGCAATATACTATTATTTTCCACTTGTTTGGCAAGGAATAAAAATTTGAAGGATGACATTAATAATAATAGTGTATAAAGAAATATGTACTCTTGTACACTGCTGTTGGAAGCATAAGTAAATATAAACTCTCTGGAGGACAATTTTCCAACATGTGCCAAACACTTTAAAAATGCTTCCTCTTTGATCCAGAACTTGTTCTAAGAAAATGACAAAGGAGTTCCACAAAGATATATGCATAAGTATCTCATTTTAGATGTTTTTAACAGTCCTTCCTGCTCACAGAAATCTTGCCTGTCTGTTATTGAGATTTTGCTAAATAAATTATGATAAATATTTTGTAGCCACTGAAAATGATAATATAGGTATACATTGACATTGCAAAGCTCATGATACAGTGCCATTCATTTTAAAAGTTTAAGTTAATATTTTCCTGCACTTAGAAATATGATATCAGTTCTTTGCTTTATAAATCATTCAATATAAAAAAGAAAGTGAGAAAGTGGCAAAAATGGCAGCGTAGGAAGACCCTGAGCTCACCGTCCCCCCTGGTCGTTGTTGTTGTTTAGTTGCTAAGCTGTGTCTGACTCTTTGAGGCCCCACAGACTGTAGCCCTCTACCCATGGGATTCTCCAGGCGAGAATGCTGGATTGGGTTGCTATTTTCTTCTCCAGGGGATCTTCCCAACCCAGGGGGTCAAACTTAGGCCTCCTGCTTGGCAGGCGGAATCTTTACCATTGAGTCACCTGTGAAGTCTACCTCCTCTCATAAGCACACTAAAATTACAAATATTTACAGGGCAGTTGTCAATGAAAACAACCCGAAGACTAGCAGGAGAGATCTTCTACAACTAAAGATATAAAGAAGGAATCACAATAAAACAGGGAGGAGGAGCAGAGACAAGGTAGAGTCGAGATCCATACCCCCAGGTAGGCAACCCACAAATGGAAGAATAATCACAATTAAAGAGGTTTATCCCCAAAGAATGAGGCCTCTGAGCCCCATATCAGGATCCCCAATCTGAAGGTCCTGCACCAAAAAGTGGGGTCCCCGAACATTTGGATTTGAAGGCCAATGGGGTATACTTTCAGGAGAGTCAGAGGTCTGTGGAAACCACAGTCTCTGCTCTTAAAGGACTCACACAAACTCTTACACATTCCAAGATCCAGGGCAGAAGTAGCATTTTGAAAGAAGTGTGGGGCAGACACACTTGCTGATCTTGGAGAGCCTTGCCTAGAAGCAGCTGGAAACTGGAACTCATCCAGGGAAAAAAGATGCTGGCAGCAGCCATTTAGGGGCAGCAGCTATTTAGCTCCTAAATGGTGCTGGCAAGTGCCATTTAGGAACATTCCTTCTGTCATATAGGCACTAGGACCCAGCTCCTCCCACTAGCCAGGAAGTATCTTGGGGAGGCCCCAGGTCAAGCAATTTTGGGTGGGGTCATAGTCACATCCACCTGCAGGGTGCCTACCATAAGACCTCTGGCAGCCCCCAGTCATCCCAGGACTCGATAGTATCCACCAGAGGGTCCAGGACCCAGCTCCACACATCAGTGGGCCAGCACTATCTCTGGGGCATGCATCACCTTGCAGCTAGCCATGTCAGAAACCAGCCTCACCGGCCAGCCAGGTGACACCAGACCTGGGGCCCTCCTAGGTCACAACCTCCCCAATCAGTAGGCTGACACTAACTCTGGGACTCCACGCGCCCCATTACCAGCACCACGGGACCCTGCTTTGCCCACTAGAAAGCCTGTACTAGCCCCAAGACCACCCAGGGTTCTGCAGCCAGCCAACTCAGGGCATGATCCTGTCTGCTAGTGGGTCAGCATCAGGATTCCTCTGGTCATGCAGCCAGCCATGCCAGGACCTAGTTCCACAAACCAACTGGAACAAGGTTGGTCACACCTATCAGAACGCCCATGGTAGTCAGTCCACCTCAACAGAAGGACAGATGCAGCCCAAATAGAGGGCACCTCCAGGACACATAGCTCTGGTGACCAGAGGGACGTGTACTGTTGGGCCCCATAGAATGTCTTCTGCATAAGGCTATGTCTCCAAGTTCAGGAAATATACATAGAAATGAAAGTGAATTGGTCAAAATGAGGCAACAGAGGAATATGTCCCAAATGAAGGAACAAGATAAAAACTCAGAAGAAAAAGTGAAGTGGAGATAAGCAATCTACCTGATAAAGAATTCAGGGTAATAATCATAAAAATGCTCAAAGAACTCAGGGGAAGAATGGAAAAACAGTAAGAAGTTTCACAAAGAGAGAAAAATATAAAAAATAACCAAAGAGAGCTGAAGAATACAATAACTGAAACAATATCCTAGAAGTAATCAACAGTATAACCATAAGCCTAACTAATTAATTAAAAAAATAAACAGCAAACTAGAAGACAGAGTGATCACCCAAGGTGAATGTAAAAAGGAAAAAAGAATTTTTTAAAAATGATGTGCATGTAAGAGACGTCTGGGACAATGTCTAGTGTACCAAAATTCATGTTAGGAGGTCCCCAAAGACCTACCTTATACCACAGGAAACTCTGCTCAATATATATAACAACCTAAATGGGAAGTGAATTTGAAAAAAAAAATAGATACATGTATATGAATAATTGAATTACTTTGCTGTATATCTGAAAGTAATATAACATTGTTAATCAACTATACTCTAATATGAAATAAAATATTTTTAAAAAAGAGATCCCAAAAGGAGGAAAGAGAAATAAAATTTCAGAGAATATATCTGAAGACAAAATAGCTGAAAAGTTCCCTAACCTGGGAAAGGAAACAGATATTCAGGTCCAGGAAGTAGAGTCAGGATCAACAGGATCAACCCAAGAAGCCCACACCAAGACACATTCTAATTAAAATGATAAAAATTAAAGACAGATGATATCAGAAACAGCAAGGAAAAAGTAATAAATTATTTACAAGGAAACTCCTTCCCTCAAGACTCAGCTGAAATTTTAGCAGAAACTCTGCAGGCAAGAAAGGAATGACACAATATACATAAAGTGATGATAGGGGAAAAACCTACAAGCAAGAACATTCCATCTGACAAAGATATCATTAAGAGTTGAAGGATTAAAAGTTTTACAGGTAACTAAGAGCTAGAAGTTTTACAGAAAAGCAAGAGCTATCTCCAAGAGGCAGTGCAGGGTTAAAGCACCAGCCTGCAAAGCAGGCAACTTGCTAGTTCGATCCCTGAGCCAGGAAGGTCCCCTGGAGAAGGAAATGGCAACCCACTCCAGTATTCTTGCCTGGAAAACTCCATGGACAGAGGAGCCTGGCGGGCTACAGTCCATGGGGTCGTAAAGAGTCAGAAATGACTAAGCATGAGTACACAAGAGTTAAAAGACATTCATCAACATGAAACAGCGGCACTAAAAATGTGAAAGGGACTTCTCTAAGAGGAAAGGAAAAGGCCACAAAATGAAAAATCTCAATGGTAAAGGCAAATATATAGTAAAAATAGTAGATCAACCACTTATAAAGCTAGTAGGGAAATTAAAAGATTAAAGTAGTAAAATCATCTAAGTCGACAATAAGTAGTTAAGTGATTGAACAAAACAAAAAGATGTAAAATATGATGCCAGAAACAGTAAATGTGGGTGGGTGAATTAAAAATGCAGAGTCATTAAATGCATTTGATCTTAAGAGATCAGCAACTTAAAATAATCACATATACATAGATTGTTATATATAAACTTCATGGAAATCACAAATCCCAAATTTATAATACATACATACACAAAAAGAGAGAGGGATACAAACGTGACACTAAAAGTGAAAGTGAAAGTTGCTCAGTCGTGTCTGACTCTTTGTGACCCCATGGCCTATACAGTCCATGGAATTCTCCAGGCCAGAATACTGAAGTGGGTAGCCTTTCCCTTCCCCAGGGCATCTTCCCAACCCAGTGATCAAACCCAGGTCTCCTGCATTATAGGAGGATTCTTTACCAGCTGAGCCACAAGGGAAGCCCAAGAATACTGGCGTGGGTAGCCTAGTCCTTCTCCAGCAGATCTTCCCAGCCCAGGAATCTGACCAGGGTCTCCTGCATTGCAGGCTGATTCTTTACCAGCTGAGCTACCCAGGAAGCCCATGACACTAAAAATAGTTTTCAAATCACAGGGGAAGAGCACAAAAAAAGAAAGGGACAAAAAGGAACTGCAAAACAACCCCCAATCAATTAACAACATGGCAGCAAATACACAGCTATGATAATTACTTCAAATGTAAACAGACTTAATGTTCCAATTGAAAAATATAGAATGGCTGAATGGATGTAAAAACAAGATCCATATATGCTGCCTGCAAGAGACTCACTTCAACTCTAAAAACACACACAGACTGAAAGTGAGGGGATGAAAAAGGTATTTCATGCAAATGGAAACATAAAGAAAGCCAGGTACTTATATGAGACAAAATACAAATACTGTAAAAAGAGACAAAGATATTACATAATGATAAATTATATAATCAATCCAGGAAGATATAACAATTGTTAAGAAAAATAGGTCCCCAACATAGGAGTACCTAAATACATAAAGCAAATATTAACAACCATGAAAGACAAATAGCCAGTACTACAATAATAGCATGGGAATTTAACATCCCACTTACATCATTCAGACAGAAAATTAATAAGGAGGCACTGGCCTAAAATGATACATGTAGTTCAGATGTGGTTAAGAGATAAATATAGAATATTCCACCCCAAAGCAGCAGACTACATATTCTTTTCAAGTGCACATGGAGCGTTCTCCAGGACAGATTATATACTAGGCCATGAAACAAGTCTCGGTAAATTTAAGAAGATTGAAATCATAACTAAACATCTTATCTAAAGAAAACGCTATGAGGCCAGAAATCAACTACAAGAAAAAAAAATTCAAAACACAAAAGTACATGTTGGCTAAACAATATGCTACTGAACAACCAGTAGGATACTGAAGAAACCAGAGAGGAAATAAGTACCTGGAGTCAAATGAAAACAAAAGCAAAATCAGTGGCACTCAGCAAAAGCAGTTCTAAGAGGGAAGTTTATGGTGATAAAAGACTATCTAAGGAAACAAGAAAAATCTGAAATAAACAAACTAACATTACAACTAAAGGAACTAGATAAACAAGACAAAGAAAACCAGAATTCAGTATATTCTGGGAAAGAAATAACAAAGATCAGAGCAGATAAATGAAATAGATATTAAAGCTAACAGAAGATCAATGAAACTAAGAGCTGTTTATTTGAAAAGAAAAAGTCATAAACCATTAGTAGACAGACTCATCAAGAAAAAAAAAAAAGACAATCCAAATAAACAAAGTCAGAAGAAAAAAGAGGAAGATAAACTGACAAAAAATTGCAGAGGAAGCACATTTCCAAACTCATTCTACAAGTATCATCCTGATAATAAAATCAAAGATATAATTTTTAAAAAGAAAATTACAAGTTAATATCACTGATGAGCATAGATGCAAAAATCTGGAACAAAATATCAACAAACTGAATTTGACAATATATTAAAAAGGATCATATAGACTATATCATGGTCAAGCGGGGTTTATCCTAGGGATGGAAGGATGGCTCCATATCCACAAATCAATCACTGTGATACACAGCATTGCTATTGTTTTTCAGTTGCTCAGTCCTGTCTGACCTTTTGCAACTGCATGGATTGCACATGCCAGGCTTCCCTGTCCTTCACCATCTCCTGGAGCTTTCTCAAACTCATGTCCATTGAGTCAGTGATGTCATCCAACCATCTCATCCTCTTTTGTCTCCTTTTCCTCCCGCCTTCAATCTTTCTGGCATCAGGGTCTTTCCAGTGAGTCAGCTCTTCACATCAGGTGGCCAAAGTATCAGAGTTTCAGCTTCAACATCAGTCCTTTCAATGAATATTCAACGTGATTTCCTTTAGGATTGACTGGTTTGATCTGCTTGCAGTTCCAGAGACTCTCAAGAGTCTTCTTCAGCACCACAGTTCAAAAGCATCAATTCTTCGGTCCTCAGCTTTCTTTATGGTCCAACTCCCATACATGACTACTGGAAAAACCATAGCTTTGATTGTACAGACCTTTGTTGGCAAAGTAATATCTCTGATTTTTAATATGCTATCTAAGTTAGTCATAGCTTTTCTTCCAAGGAGCAAGTGTCTTTTAATTTCATGGCTGCAGCCACCATCTGTAGTGATTTTGAAGCCCAAGAAAATAAAGTCTGTCAGTGTTTCCATTGTTTCCCCATCTATTTGCCATGAAGTGATGGGACCAGATTCCATCATCTTTCTTTTTTGAATGTTGAGTTTTAAGCCAGCCTTTTCACTCTCCTCTTTCACTTTCATCAAGATGGTCTTTAGTTCCTCTTTGCTTTCTTCCATAAGGGTGGTGTCATCTGCATATCTGAAGTTATTGATATTTCTCCCAGAAATCTTTATTTTAGCTTGTGCTTCATCCAGCCGGGTATTTCGCATCATGTGATGTACCCTGCATATAAGTTAAATAAGCAGGGTGGCAACACACAGCCTTGTTGTACTCCTTTCCCCATTTTGAACCACATTAACACCACATTAACAGGTTGAAAAAATAAAAAAATATGATCATCTTAATAAATGAAAGAAAATCTTTTGACAAAATTCAGCATCCATTTATAACCTAATTTCTCCACAAAGTGGGTACAGAGGAAACAGACCTCAACATAATAAAGGCCATATATGACAAGTCCACAGCTAACATCATATTCAATGGCAAAAACCTAAAAGCATTTCTTTTAAGATCAGGAACAAAACAAGGATAACCACTCTTGTCACTTTTATTCAACAGAGTATTGGAAGTCTCAGTCATACCATTGAGACAAGAGAGAGAAATAAAGGAATCTAAACTGGAAAGACAGAACAAAAGCTGTACTGTTTGCAGATGACATGATACCACACATAAAATATTCTCAAGACACCCCCCAAACTTGCTAGAATTCATGAATGAATTTGGTAAAATAGCAGGATAGAAAATTAATATATGTAAATCTGTTGCATTTCCATATACTATAATTGAACTATCACAAAGAGAAATTAGGAAAGCAAATCTATCTGCATCAAATCAAAAAGAATACAGATGCATACTGCTCTATATAAAATAGATAAACAACAAGGTACTACTATACAACACAGGGAACTATATTCAATATCTTATGATGATCTAGAATATAAAGTAATCTGAAAAAGAATATATATATATCAGAATGTATATTGATATATGATATATATATATGAAACATTTTATATCAGAAACTGACATAATATTATAAATCAACTATGCATCCATAAAAATTAAAATTAAAAAAAATTGACATCCTAAAAATATTAATGGTTTCTGGATGTCTGTTTACACTACTTTCAATGCTTGTCTGCTTCATCTAAACTACATCCAATTTCCTTTGTCTTATCAGCACTATAATGGTACACTATTAATTTTTTTCTTATCTGTTATTACTTGACCAAAATCATTGGCCTGACCAGAGAACACATTAGAGAACAGCGCTGACTGGGAATGATTCTTCTTGTCTTGTTTTCAGTGTTCTTGTGAAGGAAAGTCACCTCGTCTTCTGGGACCATTTTTTCCCTTGTAAATGATAAAATGAGACACCAAAATACTGGAAGCATACAAGTAAAACCATAATGGTAGAGTATTTTGAAAATCTATCATTTTAGCTACGTGATTTAATTTAAAACCAGAGGAGTAAGAAACAATAGGATGACCAGCCAGATGAACAATTTTAAGGCTTGATATTGAAAATCCATTTCCCCTTTTTTAAAACCAGCCAGAACTTTTAAGAGTGCTGTACTGTTTCCCACTATAATTCATGTCATCACTAACACCTAGAGCATAAAAGATGCCTGCCTCTTGCTTGCCTTGGGTGTTAGTGAGGTTGTAGCAGCCACTGAAAGAGAACTCAAATTTTGGCAATAAAAGTCACTTTTTACTTGAGTTTCTTCCTCTTTCCTTCCAAGTCAACGTGTACTTAGTTAATGATTTTGATGCCATTTTGGACCAAATAGAATAAATTCAGAGCCAAATGTACAGCTTATTTCATGGTATGTTTAGAATCAGCTCTACACTGCCAAAGTGAGGGGAAAAGTTGGATAAATCTGAGTAGTACAGACAGCTCCTCTGGAAAATTTGCCTTGTCTGTCTGGGGTTACCTGAATTATCAGTAAGCATTCATTTGTATATAAAAATGTTTTCCTCTCTGACAAAGTTTTTGTTTTGCAGGAAACAAATGGAATCTGTTTTCACTACCAACCATCCAGTGGAATATGCTGACCAAAATGACACAGTAGAGACTATGGTGACATATTGCAGAAAAATCACTACTGAAGATTATGTGAGTTCTCTATCTGTTCAGGGGATACCAAATAAGAATTAAATACATTACAAGGCAACACTTAAAACCAAAGCATAATGGAAAACATATAAGATCTATTCAGCAAGTCTTTATTAATGTTCCTATATTAATTATACATGATATGTTAGCATATTATACAAGCTAACCTTTAGTGCAAACTTATGATATGTCAGGCTTTGTGCTAAGTGCTTCATCCCATTTACTTCTACACAGCCTGGTGAGAGATTTATCATTATTATCTCTAGAGTTGAGAAAACCTAGAGAAGTTAGGAGACTCACACAAAGTCATACTGTCTAGTACATCATTAAGCCCAAATTGGAACCCTTGAAGGTTCATTTCAGAGCCTCATTTTTAACCATTACAATACACTGCTTATAGCAGTGGTAGGCAATGAGTGAACCACAAAAAATTAAAAAATATAGTCTCACCCACATGGAATTTGCTTTTGTGGAATAAAACAACTGCCTGGCTAAAGTAGGCTGAGAATGGCTGGACATATTCCTAAGGTTAATTTGTTAATAACAACAGTGTCATATACTTACTGTTTCATCCAGCAACTCCTGGTGACTGTCATTTCATGCCTCATTTTGAAAGAAGGAGCAGGACTTCCAATTGTAGGTAGATATACCTTTTCTCATTGCTCTCACTGAGTACAACTAAAATCCCTATGCAATATGTGTAAAATAATATTAAAGGTCTCTGAAAGGGTGAGAGAGGAAAGAAGAGACTTCAGGACAGAAGGAATTACACAGTAGTGAATTTCCTGGATTTTCTTTTTATCACACATATCCTATACTTGAAATGAAAGAAGCCAGAAATCTGGAAGACCTAGAAATGCCTATATGATAAGCCAACAGCTAATCTGAATCAATGATGTAAAGTTGAAAGCTTACCCTCTAAGATCAGAAACAAAGCAAGGGTGCTCACTCAGCACCACTATTCAACATGGTAATGAAAATCTTAGCCTAAGTAATTGAACAAGAGAGAAAAAAAAAAAAGACATCAAAATTGGAAAACAAGAAGTAGAACCATCTCTATTTGCAGATGACAGGATCTTATATACATAAAATCATAAAGATTTCACCAAAAAGCGCTTAGAACTAATGAGCTCAGTAAAGTTGCAGGATACATAATCAACCTACAAAAATTTCTATATACTAAAATTTCTGCATTTCTATACATTAAAAATGAACTAACTAGCCAAAAAATAAGGTAAAACAATTACCTTTACGATAGCACCACATAGAATAATATACTTAGGATTAAATTTAACCAAGAAGGTGAAAGATGTGTACACTGAAAATTATAAGATATTTATAGGGCTTCCCTGGTGGTCCAGTGGCTAAGAATTCACCTGCGAATGCAAGGGAGGTGGGTCAATCTCTGCTCTGAAAAGATCCCACATGCCATGTGGCAACTAAGCCTGTGAACCACAACCACTGAGCCAGCGCTCTAGAGCCTGTCAGTCACAACCAGTGAGTTGGGGCACAACTACTGAAGCCCGTGGGTCCAGAGCCCATGCTCTGCAACAAAAGAAGCCACCAGAACGAGAAGCAAATGCATCACGAGAGAGTAGTCCCCACTCTCCAAAACTAGAGAAAGCTGGCTCTCAGCGACAAAGACTCAGCACAGCCATAAATAAATAAAAAACAGTAATCTTTAAAAAAAATTACAAAAGAAATTGAAAAGGACACAAGTAAATTGAAAAAGACATAAATAAATAGAAAAATATTCCATGTTCATGGATCGGAAGAACTAATGCTATTAAAGTATTCATAGTACTCAAAGTCACTTACTGATTTAATACAATGCCTAGCAAAACTCTAATGGCATTCTTCATAGAAATAGGGGGAAAAATTAATCCTAAAACCCATATGGAACTGCAAATGATCCCAAACAGCTAAATTCTTAAATACGAATGTTGAACAAGAAGATCAATGCTAAAAACACCACAGTTCCTGATTTCAAAATATATTACCCAAAAAAGTGATGAGAAATTAGACCATTGAAAATATATTACAAAGCTCTAGTAATCTAAACAGTATGGTACTAGCATAAAAACAGATATATAAACCAGTGGAAGAGAAAAGACAGAAAATCCATACATTTATGGTCAGCTGATCTTCAATAATGGTGCCAAGAATAACACTCGTTAGTAAATAATGTTGGAAAAACTGGATATCTATCTTACTATTTTACTACTTACTATCTATTTACTACTTACTTACTATTTTACTATCTTACTATCTATTTTACTTCTTTACCAAAGGAGTAAAATTGGACCCATGTCTCACACCATATGAATAATGAATTCAAGATGGATTCAAGGCTTAAATTTAAGACCTGATATTATAAGACTCTAGAAGTAAACATAGGAAAGCCCCTTGACATTGGCCTGTGCAATGATTTTTTTTTTAAGAAATGCTCTCCTATGCACAAGCAACAAAAGCAGAAATAGACAAGTGGGATTACATCTAACCTAAAGCTTCTGCACAGCAAAGCAAACAATCAACAGAGTAAAAAGGCAACCTAAAGAATGAGAAAAATATTTGCAAATCATACATCTGATAAGGAATTAATATTCAAAATATATAAGAACTCCTACAATTCCATAGCAAAATATAAAAGAGAACCTGATTAAAATATAAGCAAAGGACCTGAATAGACATTTCCCAAAAGAAGACAAAAAATGGCCATCAAGTATACGAAAAGATGATCAGTATCACTAACCATTAAGGAAATTCAAATAAAAACCACAGCATTATATCACTTCATACCTCTCAAGATGGCAATTATTTAAAAAACAACAAAACAAACAAACAAAAACAAGAGTAGGTGAAGATGCGGAGAAAGATGGAACTTTGGTACAGATATGAGGGAATATAAATTGGTACAGCCATCATGGAACAGTATGAAGATCCTTCAAAAAATTAAAAATAGACTATTACATAGCAATTCTACTCTGAACATATATCTAAAAGAAATGAAATCAGTATCTACACTCCCATTTTCACTGCAGTATTATTCACAATAGCCAAGATACAAATACAACCTAAGCAATTGTCAGTGGATGAATGAGTAAATAAAATGTGCTGTATTTATGATGGAGCAGGATGTGGCATGGTGCCTCCTCAAAAGAGCCTGAGCAGAGCTTTGGAGTATTTGGTGTTCTCTCCCGAGTGTGCTGCAGGTCCAGGTGTATGTATATAAGAGAATATTCAGTCTGTTCCGTTCAGTCACTCAGTCGTGTCCGACTCTTTGTGACCCTGTGGACTGCAGCATGCCAGGCCTCCCTGTCCATCATCAACTCCCAGAGTTGACTCAAACTCATGTCCACTGAGTCAGTGATGCCATCCAACCATCTCATCCTCTGTCATCCGCTTTTCCTGCCCTCAATCTTTCCCAGCATCAGGGTCTTTCCTATAAGTCAGTTCTTTGCATCAGGTGGCCAAAGTACTGGAATTTCAGCTTCAGCATCAGTCCTTCCAATGAATATTCAGGACTGATTTCCTTTAGGATGGACTGGTTGGATCTCCTTGCAGTCCAAGGGACTCTCAAGGGTCTTCTCCAACACCACAGTTCAAAAGCATTGATTCTTCAGTGCTTGACTTTCTTTATAGTCCAACTCTCACATCCATCCACAACTACTGGAAAAGCCATAGCTTTGACTAGACGGACCTTTGTTGGCAAAGTAATGTCTCTGCTTTTTAATATGCTGTTTCAGTTGATCATAACTTTCCCTCCAAGGAACAAGTGTCTTTTAATTTCATGGTTGCAATCACACTCTGCAGTGATTTTGGAGCCCCAAAAAATAAAGTCAGCCACTGTTTCCACTGTTTCCCCATCTATTTGTCATGAAATGGTGGGACCAGATGCCATGATCTTAGTTTTCTGAATGTTGAGTTTGAAGCCAGCTTTTTCACTCTTCTCTTTCACTTTCATCAAGAGATTCTTTAGTTCTTTGCTTTCTGCCATAGGGGTGGTGTCATCTGCTTATCTGAGGTTATTGATATTACTCCTGGCAATCTTGATTCCAGCTTGTGCTTCATCCAGCCCAGCATTTCTTATGATGTACTCCACATATAAGTTAAACAAGCAGGGTGACAATATACAGCCTTGACGTACTCCTTTCCCAATTTGGAACCAGTCTGTTGTTCCATGTCCAGTTCTAACTGTTGCTTCCTGACGGCACACAGATTTCTCGAGAGGTGGGTCAGGTGGTCTGGTATGCCCATCTCTTTCAGAATTTTCCAGCATGCGGCAGCTGCAAGGCACTGGAGCACATGGTTGTTGCACTCCACTGGGATGGCCATGAGAAGATACCCCACGCCCAAGGTCAGAGAAACCCCAGTAAGATGGTAGGTGCTGGAGCAGCTTTGAGGAGATACCCAACATCCAAGGGCAAAGGAGAAGCCCCAGCAAGATGGTGGGAGGGGCAAGTTCACATTTAGAATCAAACCCCATTCCCGCCAGAGATGCTCAGAGGGCTCAAACAAACCTTGTGTACACCAGGACCCAGGGACCCCAGAGAGACTGAGACAGAACTGTGTCTGAGCATCTCCTGCGGAGGTGCGGGTCAGCAGTGGGCTGCCACAGGGACAGGGGCTCTGGGTGCAGCAGACTTGGGTATGGTATAGGCCCTCTTGGAGGAGGTTGCTATTAACCCCACCATAGAGCCACCAGAACTTACACAGGACTGGGAAATAGACTCTGGGAGGGCACAACAGGACCTTGTGTGCACCAGGACCCAGGAGAAAGGAGCAGTGACCCCACAAGGGACTAACCCGGACTTGCCCGGGAGTGTCCGGGAGTGTCCAGGAGTCTCCAGTGGAGGTGTGGGCTGGCGGTGGCCTGCTGCAGGGTTGGGGGCACTGGGTGTAGCAATACATGCATGGGATCTTTTGAAGGAGGTCGCCATTATCTTCATTACCTCCACCATAGTTTGGACCCAGGTAAATAGCAGGGAGGGAACACAGGTCCACCCATTAACAGAAAATTGGATTAAAGATATACTGATCATGGCCCCAGTCCATCAGAACAAGACCCAGTCTCCCCTGGAGAAAAAAATGGCAACCCACTCCAGTATTCTTGCCTGGAGAATCCCATGGATGGAGGAGCCTGGTAGGTTACAGTTCACAGGGTCATAAAGGGTCAGACATGACTTCACTTTCCTTTCCTTTTCCTTTCAGTCTCTTCCATCAGGAAGCTTCCATAAGCCTCTTATCCTTCTCCATCAGAGGGCAGAAAGACTGAAAACCACAATCGCAGAAAACTAGCCATTCTGATCATATGGACCACAGCCTTGTCTAACTCAATGAAACTATGAGCCATCCTGTGTAGGGCTACCCAAAATGGATGGGTCATGGTGGAGAGTTCTGACAGAAATGTGGTACACTGGAGAAGGGAATGGCAAACCACTTCAGTATTCTTACTTGAGAACCCCACAAACAGTATGAAAAGGCAAAAAGATAGGACAGTGATAGATGAACTCCCCAGGTTGGTAGGTGCCCAATAGGCTGTTGGAGATCAGTGGAGAAATAACTCCAGAAAGAAAGAAGAGACGGAGCCAAAGCGAAAACAACACCCAGTTGTGGATGTGACTGGTGATAGAAGCAAGGTCTGATGCTGTAAAGAGCAATATTGCATAGGAACCTGGAATGTTATGTCCATGAATAAAGGCAAATTGGAAGTGCTCAAACATGAGATGGCAAGAGTGAACGTCCACATTTTAGGAATCAGCAAACTAAAATGGACTGGAGTGGGTGAATTTAACTCAGATGACCATTATATCTACTACTGTGGGCAAGAATCCCTTAGAAGAAATGGAGTAGCCATCATAGTCAACAAAAGAGTCCAAAATGCAGATGCAGTACTTGGATGCAATCTCAAAAATGACAGAATGATCTCTGTTCGTTTCCAAGGCAAACCGTTCAATAACATGGTAATCCAAGTCTATGCCCCAACCAGCAACACTGAAGAACCTGAAGTTGAATGGTTCTATGAAGACCTACAAGACTTTCTAGAACTAACACCCCAAAAAGATGTCCTTTTCATTATAGGGGTCTGGAATGCAAAAGTAAGAAGTCAAGAAACACCTGGAGTAACAGGAAAATTTGGCCTTGGAATAGAGAATGAAGCAGGGCAAAGAGAATGCACTGGTCATAGCAAACAGCCTCTTCCAATAACACAAGAGAAGACTCTACATATGGACACCACCAGATGGTCAATACCAAAATCAGATTGATTATATTCTTTTCAGCCAAAGATGGAGAAGCTCTATACTGTCAGAAAAACAAGACTGGGAGCTGACTGTGGCTCAGATCATAAACTTTTTATTGCCAAATTCAGACTTAAATTGAAGAAAGTAGGGAAAACCACTAGACCATTCAGGTATGACCTAAATCAAATCCCTTATGATTATACAGTGGAAGTGAGAAATAAATTCAAGGGATTAGATCTGATAGACAGTGCCTGATGAACTATGGATGGAGGTTCGTGACATTGTATAGGAGACAGGGATCAAGACCGTCCCCAAGAAAAAGAAATGCAAAAATGCAAAATGGCTGTCTGAGGAGGGCTTGTAAATAGCTGTGAAAAGGAAGTGAAAAGCAAAGGAGAAAAGGAAAGATATACCCATTTGAAGGCAGAGTTCCAAAGAACAGCAAGGAGAGAAAAGAAAGCCTTCCTCAGTGATCAATGCAAAGAAATAGAGGAAAACAATAAAATGGGAAAGACTAGTGATCTCTTCAAGAAAATTAGAAAAATACAAGGGAAATTTCATGCAAAGATGGGCTCAATAAAGGACAGAAATGGTATGGACCTAACAGAAGTAGAAGATATTAAAAAGAGGTGGCAAGAATACACAGAAGAACTATACAAAAAAGATCTTCATGACCCAGATAATCATGTTGGTGTGATCACTCACCTAGAGACAGGTATACAGGAATGTGAAATCAAGTGGGCCTTAGGAAGCATCACTACGAACAAAGCTAGTGGAGGTGATGGAATGCCATTTGAGCTGTTTCAAATCCTAAAAGTTGATGCTGTGAAAGTGCTATACTCAATATGCCAGCAAATATGGAAGACTCAGCAGTGGCCACAGGACTCAAAAAGGTCAGTTTTCATTTCAAACCCAAATAAAGGCAATGCCAAAGAATGTTCAAACTACTGCACAATTGCACTCATCTCACACGCTAGTAAAGTAATGCTCAAAATTCTCCAAGCCAGGCTCCAACAGTACATGAACTAACAATAGAATATTAGTCAGTCTTAGAAGAAAAGGTAATCCCACTATTTGCATAAACACAGATGAAATGGGTGGATATTATACTAAATGAAATAGCCCAAACATAGAAAGACAAGTACTGTAGACTCACACAAGTGAAAAAAAGAATTCATACTCTATGATAGTTGCCAAGGGTTGGGGAAATGGGGAGTTAAGAAGATGTTGGTCAAAGGGTACAGAGTTTCAGTACGAAAGATGGTTGAGTTCTGGCAACAACTGTAGTGTGGTAACTATAGCTAATAATACTCTATTGCATACTTGAAATGCGTGCACAGAGAAGAGTTTAAGTGTTCTCATCATACGCACAAAAGTGCTAAATGCTGAGTTTATGGATATGTTAGTAGAATTCTTGGATTTCACATCAAAAGCGCTATTCATAAAAGGAAAACTAAGAAACTGGACTTCGTTAAAGTTAATTTTTTGTGTGTGTGAAAGATCTTGTGAGAAAGGTAAAAAGACAAACTACAGACTAGGAGAAAAGATTTGCAAACCACATGTATCACAAAGGCTTAGTATCTATGATATATAAAGAACCTCAAAACTCAGCAGTTCAACAAAAAAAATACATAAACTAGTCAGAGTATAGGCAAAGGAGGTAAAGAAATATTTAATGAAAATGTATAGATGGCAAATAAGCACATGAGAAAAACTCAACATCATCAATCATACAGAAATTCAAATTAAAGCCACAGTGAGATATCACTATACACCATTAGAATAGCTAAAATAAAAGAACAGTGACAACACCAAATGCAGCCAAAAATACAGAGAAATTGGATGACTTATTATTGCTAGCAGGAATATAAAATGGTACAGCCATTATGACAAACAACTTGGCACTTTCTTCTAAAATTAAAAACACATTTACTGTACAACCCAGCTGCTGTTCTCTTGGGTATTTACTTCAGGGAAATGAACACTTATGTTCACACAAAATCTCTACTGGAAGTTTTACAGCAGACTTATTTGTATTAACCAAAAATTGTAAACAGCATAGATGTCTTACAATCGGTAAATGGTTAAACCATGGTGCAATCATATCATGGACTACACAGGGGGAAAAAGAAGGAATACAATATTGATATACACAACAAACTCAATGAATCTCCAGAGAATTATGCTAAGTGCAAAAAATCTGCCCCAAAAGGGCTATTATGATTCCATTCATAGAGCATTCTTAAAATAATAAAACTACAGAAATTAAAAACAAATTGTTTGTCAGGGATTGGACGCATGAGACAAGTGCTCAGGGCTGGTGCACTGGGAAGACCCAGAGGGATGGGATGGAGAGGGAGGCGGGAAGGGAGATCGGGATGGGGAACACATGTAAATCCATGGCTGATTCATGTCAGTGTATGGCAAAAACCACTACCATATTGTAAAGTAATTAGCCTCCAACTAATAAAAATAAATGAAAAAAAAATTGTTTGTCAGGGATTAAGGAAGGGATGAGGAAGAGAGAAAAAGTGGGTGTGGCTATAAAAGGGCAACATGAGGAATCTGTGTTATGTTCTATATATTCTATATCTGGATCATATCAATTTTCACATCCTGGTTGTAATATCACACTATAGTTTTGCCAGGTGTTACACTGAGGAAAAAAATAAAAGGTAAGAAGGAAGGAATAGTGAGGGGATAATAATTTTATAACCATATGTGAATCTATAATTATCACAAAATTAAAAGTTTAGAAAACATCATTAATGATTTTAAAGGAAGGAGCACAGAATTGGATTCAGAAGACCTAGGATTTTGTTCAGTATCACTACTCAGGAGCCATGACCTTGAGTAAGTCACTTCAACTTTCAGAACTATGGTTTTCTAATTTGTACAATGTGTAGGTTAGACACATTGCCCTCTGAAATCAAGTTACAGTTACACAGGTCTCTGACAGGTTTTTATTTCTTAGAAAAGAGTGTCTGCATAAAATATACCCATTTCTACACAACTAAAATAGAGTTCTAGCTCACTAACAGGCAAATTTCTAAAGTATTCTCAGCCCAGCCCAAGATAGCATTTCCCCATGACGTTAGAGATGAAAAACTAGTTTAAATTAGAAACTCTACCTTCTCAGCCTATCCAAAGTCCAAATAAATATTTGCATTACAGAATTTTTTTTTTATTTTTTCAGAAAGCAAAGCTTTTCCCAGACACTGTTTCACGAGGAGGGGAGACAACCCACACATGTGTGGCAGGTCCTTTAATTCATTCTAACTTCAGCAGTGTTGGGTTTGGCTTAGTTATTAGGACTAAAACATTTACAGGCATTTAGGACACACTTCTGGTCTTCCACCACCAGTTGACTGACTCCAAGACATCTGTGTGTAAACCCACCGCTCTTGCTAGAAGCTAGTCTGTAATATGTTATATATCCACACAGTGTTCTTTTTTTTTTAAAGTTATTTCTTCCATTAAAATGCACAAGGTCTTCAAGGAAATTAAAGAAACAAAATTATTTAAAAGCCACATGACTTAAATTCACAAAGGTTTTTCTTAAATACTTGGAATGCTCTTATTCTGAGTTCAACTTGCATTGGTACCGATATATACACAAATTAATAGTGATACAATTCTGTGTGTATAATGTGCACAAAACTATGGAATAGATGAAGGTTTGGTAGTGGCTACTTGTGATTCTAACTAATTAACTATGGATATCATTCTATATGCTTAAATATAAAACTGGGGTCCCTAGGCTGTAAAGAAAAATAAACTTAACAGGGTTTGGGGACTCTGTGAAGATCTTTGTAGGTATCATGCTTGAGTTTTCCTTGGGAGTTCAAAGAAAATGCAGAGTTAGAGATGGTTTATGTACTTTTGGGAATTTACTAATACACAAATTTTTATTAGAACCCTATTATCCCACTCCAGTACTCTTGCCTGGAGAATCCCATGGATGGAGGAGCCTGGTGGGCTACAGTCCATGAGGTCGCAAAGAGTCGGACACGACTGAGCGACTTCACTTTACTATTATGTGCCAAGTGCTATCTAAGTGATAGAGGATGGTTTATAGACAAATAGATAAGTATCATAGGTGCTATGATAGAGGTAAGCACTAAGTACTAGTAGAGAATACAGGAAATTTTCTAACCCACATTTGAATTACTCTTTTTAATGGGCTTCCCTGATAGCTGAGATGGTAAAGTATCTGCCTGCAATGTGGGAGATCCAGGTTCTATCCCTGGGTTGGGAAAATCCCCTGGAGAAGCGAATGGACAGAAGAGGACCACTACTCCAGTGGACTACTTACTCCAGTATTCTTGCCTGGAGAAATCCATGGACAAAAGAGCCTGGCAGGCTACAGTCCATGGGGTCACTAAGAGTCAGACACAACTAACACTTTCAGTTTCCACTTATTGCTTTTTTAAATTCAGAACCCCATGTGAACAGTGACATGCATTGCCCCGACACTGGGAATATCACATGGGCCCAAAGAGTTTCAATTGTTGGCTTACTGGTATACTCAGAAATTTGTAAACAGCTAAAAATTTAAATCCAGCATGTCTTCTGCCAAGCAGTCCATTGCCTTCTCAAGGTTGCTTGTGAAAGAGTAGAGATGAGAGTGGTCACATCACAAAATGACTGATATGCATCACAGGCTCAGCAGAAATCTGGTTCCACAGGCCTTTCTGTGGAATGTTCTCCTACATAACTGCGCTTCTCTTTCTAGTGGCTCTGATTTTTGAGTTTTTCCTTCCTTCTCCAGTAAACCAGGCCATGTGCTATATAGAATTTATCCTAAATCCTGTCACATGACAATGAAAACCCAACTTTACTCTCTCGCAAAACACACTTCCTGGGTGATGTTGCAAAGGAAGTAATAAGAAAATATGTTAAAAATTTCTCTCAGACTTACAGAACACAAGAGACCAAGCTTATTGGAGGGAAATTGAGTATACTCGTGGACAGAGTGACCTTAGGTTCCCCATATAAACCCAACTTTCTCCACTCCAGACTGCTGGACTGTGTTAGCGTCTGGTTTGTCTGATTTGATTACGAGCCCCTTGGGCAAGAACTTTGTCTAAGTCTATGTTCTCTACAGCACCTAGCCCATTGTTGGCACCGCCCAATGCCAAGGAACACTCAATCTCCGTTAACAAAAAATGAGATTGACTTCCCAACTCGACATGATGAGGTTTCTGTCATTTCTATGCCAGTGTTCTTTCTGATTTGTATTTCATATTTATGTCTGGAGAGCAAGCTTCATGTGTTACTGAATCACCTCTGGACTGATCTTCTTTTCAGGAAATGTAGGCATGAAGTTGAGTATTTTTCAACCGCGAGTTTTGGGAACACAGACTGCTGAAATATGCTAGGCTACACGAAGGGGAAATGTTTCTGAGTCACTTTTTTTTCAGCAGTCATGGGGATCTCTGTGAGCCAAGGATGCAGACTGGTTAGCAGATGTGACCATAAAACCAGCAGGTCCCTTTAATGCAAATATTTCACTTTATTTTCTCTGTTCCCAAGGAAAATAGTCGGCTTTCTGGTCTACTGATGTCTTTTTAATCTTACCTCTTTAAATCTACTACTTATTTTTTCTAGTGCTGGATTAATTATTAAGTTTCTCTTCATGTTATATGAGTCTCCATATTGATTTTTATAGGCAGGAATCAGATATCACACATGGGATTTCACAACATAAACATAACAAAGGAATTTTCAGGGCAAGTCCATCTTAACTCGACTAAAAGTCAAAATATTTTCCTAAAGAGAAGATATTTTCAGTATATGGTTTTTTCCTTGTCATTTAGCATGCCTTGTAAATTTTTTTGTTGGAAGTTAGATATGATGTATTGGGTAACAAGAACCAGGGTAAATAGGCCTTCAGTGTAGGGTTTTATGTTTAATCTATCTAGAAGATGAGCTGTGTTCAATGTTTAAAGTAGGTGTACATACTAGAGGCTTCGAATACATCTATTGTCCTTATTTTTGTCTCCTCTGTTGTCTTTGAACTTCCCTAAGAATTCCTCAGAGACAGCCTATGCCATCCAGCCCTTTCAGTTGCAATCCTCTGTTATTTGACTGGTGCCCTACTGGAGCGTGTGGTGGGGGGGCAGGAGAGTAGTCAATAATCTTAAGATGGAATCTCAGTCTTTTAATTGGCCTGTGTCACTGAGCTGTGAACTTTATCAATATTTCTTAGCTTTACTCCCCATCTTAGATGAAACAAGATGGCTAGAAAGTGTCAGAGTTGGGTACATGTCCCTTCCCTGGATGGAATAAGGCTCTGGTAAAGTTTTATACCCTGAAGAATGGGATTTTGTCATGGTGTATGTTCTGGGTGAGTTTTTAAATTGTGATTTTTTTGTTGCCTTCCCCTGAAAGAGGCACAGGGGATCTTTCTTGACTCTTTACCAAGAGGATTTGATGGGGTTCCTGAAAGCAAACTATAAAAGTGTGAGGGCTCCTTTAAGACTGTGTCCTCTAAGAGTTCCTCATTCTCTTGCAAGTCCATGATCAGCATCCAACAATTCATTACAATTATTGTTTAATTCTTACTGTAAGTTTTGTAATGTCCCAATGACTTGTGCTGCAGGTAGGCAGATCTTGGTTGTGACTTTCTTGGAGCTTTGGTTTGTTTGGTTTGAAGGTAGAGATTGACCTGAGAACTCAGCGCACTGCTGGGACCAAGAAAGGGTACTGTTTCTTTTTTTCATTTTTTTCGTATATTCATCTTTTTTCTTGTGAAGATGGGAGGAACAGCTTCTAAGCTCTTTAAACATTGAAGATGAATGATTCTATGATTTTTCACAGGTAAAAATTAATGTGATAAGGGCGTTGAAGTACTCCTACAAATAAGTGGGCTAAGTAGACGGGGAGACAGTGGAAACAGTGGCTGACTTTATTTTTTTGGGTTCCAAAATCACTGCAGATGGTGATTGCAGCCATGAAATTAAAAGACGCTTACTCCTTGGAAGGAAAGTTATGACCAACCTAGACAGCATATTAAAAAGCAGAGACATTACTTTGCCAACAAAGATCCGTCTGGTCAAGGCTACAGTTTTTCCAGTGGTCATGTATGGATGTGAGAGTTGGACTGTGAAGAAAACTGAGCGTTGAAAAGTTTATGCTTTTGAACTGTGGTGTTGGAGAAGACTCTTGAGAGTTCCTTGGATTGCAAGGAGATCCAAGCAGTCCATCCTAAATAAGATCAGTCCTGGGTATTCATTGGAAGGTCTGATGCTGAAGCTGAAACTCCAGTACTTTGGCCACCTTATGTGAAGAGTTGACTCATTGGAAAAGACCCTGATGCTGGGAGGGATTGGGGGCAGGAGGAGAAGGGGACAACAGAGGATGAGATGGCTGGATGGCATCACCGACTCGATGGGCACGAGTTTGGGTAAACTCCAGGAGTTGGTGATGGACAGGGAGGCCTGGCATGCTGCAATTCATGGGGTTGCAAGGAGTCGGACATAACTGAGCGACTGAACTGAACTGAACTGAACTGAAGTATTATTTTAAATTATCTTGAGAGACTATTTCTAATAATGATGTGAATAGGACAATTGAAACGGATAACAGAGTCGAGCAGAGTTTCCACTGGCCAAATTTGGAATACTTGATACTTTATAACAAATAATGAGTGAAATAAATTATAATACATTGAATAAAAATGAGCTCACTCATAATGATACCCCAATATAATAACTTCAATTGTTTGGGACAGGGAGAATGAAAAGCTCTTAGAGAAAAATGATAATAGATGTAGAAAAAACAATAAAATTGGTAAAACACCATTTTGCTGAGACCAAAGTAATGATTGATTCAAACAATATGTATTAATGGATACCAAAACCATTGAAGAATTACCAGAAAACAAATATTTATACACTCTCACAATATTACTCCACAGAGTATTTACTAATCACAAAAGACAAAAGTACCTGGCCAATGAAGAAATCCAACAGATACCACCTTAACCAAGGCATCAAACTTAATTTTCCAAATTAGGATATATTTATTTCATCCATTTCCTGATATGATACTCTGTGAAAGATACAACATCACATCTGTTGTTCTGCCAAAAAATGTTCTTTACCTGAATCTAATTATGAGAAAATATTCATTTTAGTAATAGTGTGCAAAACAATGATCCAATCTCTTTAAAAATGTTAATATAGTGAAAGAAATGAATAGCTGAGAATTGTTTTAGATTAGAGGATGATAAGGAGATTTCATAACTAAATATAATACATGACTGTTTCTAAGCACCTGGAAAGAGGGTATGAATAACTATGAAAGATTTTATTGGGGCAACTTTGGAAATATGAATATGGATTATACCTAGATAAAAGTATAATATTAATGTCAAATTTTGTTATGATAATTATAATGAGGTTTGTGAAAAAATGTTCTGGTTTTAGGAGAGATGTGTTGAAGAACTGGGCTGAATGTTATGATGTCTACAATTAACTCTCAAATGGCTGAATATTAACAATTAATGAGTCTGACTGAAGGGTCATTTTTTGCAGCTTTTCCATAATCTTGATATCTTTCAAAAGAAAACAATGGAAAAGTAAATGAAAGGAATGACAGTAATAACAATTGTTATGAAATAAAATGCTTTATCCTTGTGGGTGTTAGACATCATAACAGAGAGAAGTTAAGTTTACCTTAGATAATAAATGCACTGAAAATACTTTTAGCATGCTATGTGTAAATTAATTTTTTTGCAAATAAGACCCAAGTTATAGTGAAATAATCAGTCAAACACATAGGAACATAAAGACTACCGTAGTTGGTCCAAAAATTCTTGGGTGAAAAATTGTGAAAGAAATTTACAAGGGCTTTGGCAAACAGTTGTAGGAAATTAAAAGCAAAATTTTGGATGCAATAACCTCATATATTTTTTGTTTATCTAAACATAAAAAGCCAATAAGAAAGTTAACATCAAATATAAACAACTGCAATAAAATGCCCTCCTACCTTAATTAAAAGCTTTGCAAAAACCTATTTTCTTTCAAATCCTGTCATTTCACTATACTGGTTACTTTGACAACTTGTGAAATGATGAAAATGTACACTTAGTTTTGACCCTAAAGATTTCCCTAAATGGGGCACATTCAAAGACATCTTCTCTCCTGCAAATGATGGTAAAGTAATTAAAATGATGGCAAAATCCAACAGAAAGGTCAGAACAAGTTTTGCCAACTACTGAAACTTTGCAAAGTGTGTTTGAGTAATTGTTTTACCCTTCCACATCACCTCCTCTGTTGGAGGAGTGTGCCAAGACCCCAGGGATAGGTTAGGCATTGTGCTCATAGACGGCAGGAGAGTAATAAGAGGGGAGTAAGGATTGACTTTCCTATCTATCTGGGGTAAAGCACTGGATGATCTAGGAAGAGAAAAATCCTGTGTTGAGCCATGCTTTGGAGGTAGCTTCTTTCCAATTAGTGTCATTTATAAACTTCCTTTGCTCTGAGGAATTTCAAGACTTGATTAAGAAAAAAAAAAAAAAAACCTTACTTAATAAGCAGCAAATGTCACAACCAGGGCTGCAGTGTAGACATCCATATAGACCACAATAATTAACATACCTGACAATGACGTCTGGCCGCCTGCCCTCCCAAACTCCGAGAACAAGTAGTCTGTTTTTAAAGGGCTACATCACAGTTAGAGAAAGATACGATGAATTTCAAGGGTGACAGAAAACAAAGCAGACAGGGAAAAGCTGCTGTCCTTCCTTCCAAACCTTGCCCTTTTTTACATACTCTTTGATGCTGGGAACTAGGAAGGGATTGAGAAGCTGGAGAAATGGAGAAACTAGACCAGGATTCATTCCCTTGACTCTTTGAGACTTACACTCTCTTTTTCTTCTTTTGGAGCAGAAGTCAAATATTTGCATCTCAGAATCAGATGAGGGAAAACAGAAGTGAAGGACCTGAGACTGGCTGCAGGAAGTCCTAAAATCCTAGCAATTTTTCTCCAGTTCCTGTCCCCACTAGAGAGAGCTGCTGCTCTGGCCTGAGCAGAGCCTGAAGACCAAATAGCATCCAGTTTCCAGACATTTCCCTGATAGAAGTTCCTGTGTCTCAAGGAACCAGGATAAACCAAGTCTTTGGAGTCTGGAGTCCGACTGCTTGAGGGTTAAACCCCAGTTTTATTGCTGGTGGGTTTTTGAGGTGTTTTTTTGTTTGTTTGTTTGTTTTGGCTTGCCTTAAATCATTTAACAAGTCAGAGTCTCAGTCCAGCAGCTGCGGAGAGAGGGGGATGGTGGGAGGTAGGGGGAAAGGTACCATTCACTGTTTTTAAGTTAGTGTGAGGATCAAATAAGATGAAAATTAAGAGTTTGTTACCATGACTGACAGTTTTAAGGGTTCAGGGAATGAGGTTTGTCCATGCTCCTCAGCCACGAAGGAAGGGCAGGGGCTAGTGTCTTCTCAACACAGTCAGAATGTGGTTGGTAGAGGCTGAGACATCAGTCTATTATGACTTCCTTTAATGTTAACCTAGACATGCTGCTAACACCAAGACTAACAAAGTTCTAAATGTCTTAATGTTCTTGTCCTGCTCTTTCCAAAATTCACTTTCACATTCAGAATCCGTTTTCTACACGTTTTTTCTGGCATGGGGGTTTCACGCAGCTTACCTCATACAACCCCTTCTACATCTTCACTCCTTTGGTAAACCTGCCTTTTACTTTCCCCAGGATCTCTGTGAAGATATCACCTACTTCTGTTGTAGCCACGCATTCCAGGAAACAAACTCACTCAGAAGGACAGTGTAGATAGTAGAGTGCAGTTTATTACACCCACAGGCCCAAGGCAGGGTCTCCTCTTAGCCAAGGACCCCAACCAGTTTTTTGTGAAAACCTTATATACCCTAAGTGTACGGACCCAAACCCAACTCCCCAAATTCCCTGAAACTAGTCTGAACAAAGGAAAAGAAAGATACAATCAAAGTCAACCTGTGATTCACATGCCTTAAGCCTAGGTAGTTAACAGTGGACAATTACCAACAGGCCTGTGGTCATACCCCAATAAGCATAATAGAATGTATGATTCTATTCAGTTACACAGATAATTGGGGTATCCTTATAGGCGATGGAGAGTCTAGGTACGAGCCCTGGGGCTCTTCCTCCCGGGGGCCTGGTTTTCCAGTTGGTCTGTCGTTTCCATAGATACCGGGCATAGAGCTCAGAGTCCCCAGTCCAGCCCAAGATGGAGTCCTGCTTTCAAGATGGAGCCCGTTCTGTCTGTTTCCTCCTTCACGTCTACAAGTCATTCAGCACACTAAGTTCTGTTCTCTTTCCTTCCCCTACTGACAAGATCTTTCAGTAGCAATGCGGCACAGAGGTGATGTTTACAAGGTGAACAGAGTTATTTTGCCATCTTGGAATTTTATTGTTTCAATAATTTTTCAAAATAAGTACAGTTTGATAAATTTTTCATTATCTGAAATAATATGTCAAAGAATTTAAATATTGGCATATCTTTCACAGATAAAGTTGAAATTCTATCTTAAACAAAGAAAATGTAGTAATCCTAGATTAAAAGTAGGAAAAAAGATGAGCCTTGACCCAATGTGACTTCCAAATTAATCATTTCCCTACCACCAATTCATTCTCCCTAATTATAAATTGTGATGCGTGGCAGTTAACACTTTCATATTCTCTGAAATCCTCAGATTTTTCTTTAAGTTTCATGTGTAAGCAGACTATCGGTCCTTGTCAAGAAACATGGTTGCTTTATAGCTTTCTGAAACTATGCTTCAGTCATACATATCTGGGCACACAGTTTGGAAAACTCAAATTAAATTTCCCAGTATTTAGTTTATTATAGAGTCCATACTAACTGCCTTAGGGAAATGGACTTTTCAGTACCTTATCATGGTTGTCACATTCTTAAGCTGAGTTTCTTTTCACTAAAATTCATTCATTTTCTGCAAGTACAGGTTTTACAGTTTGTGAGATCATAGCATTTTCTTTTACGTAGAGTTCCTTGGTCACAGGGGGCAATCTTAAGTGGAGTTAGAAGACTCATTATTGCCTTTTTCTCACCAAGTTTAAATTTATATCCATTTACTACCCTTTTCTAATATACTTACTCTGTCAACTCCAAGGGATAAGTCGGCTCGTGCAAATATCTCCCTTTCCCCCACACCAAGATATTCATGTCCTTCAATCCCATAAAATTATTCAACCTTAAATCTGATGCTTTATTTTGTTACCTGTAATTGAACATAACCACTTGGGTACCAAAATTTAAAATGAACACACAAAAAGTCTCCCACACCTCTTACTACTTCTAACAATAATAAAAAAAAAATGCATACTAATTCCTCTCTAATTTTTGAATAAAGGAAAAACTCATACCTTAAGTTTAGTTGTTTTAATGATTTACTAATGCTCTTGCAAAGGTTGTTTGCTGTTCAGGTGTCTTTGAAGGTGCAATAAAACGTCTATCATTGAGACAGCATATAAACTCTTTCCATAAGATCTTATAAGCTTGTGATTTTCATCATTCACCTTGAATTTCCTCTTAAGACTGTGTATTAATGCAAAGAAGGAAAAAAATGAAGCCTATGTTTTTCATTCCCTGTCTATACACACAATCAAAGTTTTCAAAGCAAGATGTCATGCTAGAAATAAAATAAACACAGGAAACTTTCCTCTTGGCAATACTTTTCAGAGGCAAAGACTAAATGAATAGTAGCAAAGGTGGAAAGAGCATGCCAAATATTTTTACATTCATTTGAAAGTCTAAATAGAAAGATGATTGCGTGGTGTGCTCTGCCACGCTGAGACTCTGGGAGAAATCTGCATGGAGAACATTCCTGGGGCTGGCACCCCTGGAGAGGGCCTCCTGAAATTCTTCACAGCTGGGCTCTGGGGACAGGCAGCTGGTCTGTGTGCCAAGGACATGGAGGGGGGAGGGAACTCCCAAACCGATTTCTGAGGAAGCTGGCTCAGAACCCAAATACGAACATTACAGCCCAGACCCTGATTGTTTGTCACTTTTCCCCTATAATTTTGAATCAGTAATCATCTTCCTCTGAAGACAGATGTTCATAAAATGATTGCCAGCCACATTTTACTCAATCTTTAGTCATTAACTTGCTTAAATTTTCTAAGCTAAGGATATTTCAGTCAAAGTTATACTGATGCTACACAGAAATTCAATGACCCTAAGAGCAAGCACTGATCAATTTCCAAACCTTAGTCCTTTAGGAGGTGAATGATTACCCCCTTTCTTTAACTCTTCTTTTAGCTTGTAAATCAGGACCTGTTGTTTTTAGATGAGCCTTTTCTTTCTAATGAATATTTGCAGCACCTACAGATAAGCATTTGCCTCCTCTGTCTTCAACTCTCTTTAATTACTCTTCTATATGAATGCCTTCATGCTTATTGTATGTCTCCAATGGCTTTATTACTTCCTAAATTCCTTAAGAATAGTGAGCTGTAAGTGCCTAGGAAAATGCTAAATCTTTGAATACAATTTACCCCTGGATGTTTAACAGCTGCCTCTAAGAAAAAGAAATCACTTTTAATGCTTATTGAATTATTAAAGACTGTAATTATTCTAATGAAAAATGATATCTCCAGTTATTGGGAATATTATTATTTGCCATAAAATAAAGTCTATTAGTGACCACAGCTTAATTTTAGAGAAGGAAATGGCAATCCACTCCAGTATTCTTGCCTGGAAAATCCCATGGACAGAGGAGCCTGGCGGGCTACAGTCCATGGGGTCGCAAGAGTCAGACATGACTTAGCGACTTAGACCATCACCATCACCACAGTATAAAAGTTAGTCAGCTTTATCAGATGGTGTTTTTATCAGTTAGTCAGCTTATCAGATGGTGTTTTCTCACCACTGGTATTTTCATGTCTACTGTCACTTTTGTATTTTAGCATATAATTCCTCTTATTTTAATATTTCCTCATCTGTGTCGACTACTTTACTGAAATAAATTCTATAAGGCAATCCATGCATTACCTACCTGCTACATGGAAATACTATTTAGAATGATAAAGTTCCTGGGTACCACTATAATATAAACGGTAACCGATGTTTAAAGATAGAAGAAAAGCATCAATACCTTCCACACTCTGCCATGCTCTGTTGAGTGAAAGGAATTCCCATATGGTTAAAGGAAAGCAGGGACTGAGCTTCACTAACTTGCAAGCTTTCCAACAACACAGAGTATTCTACTGTCTACTAGTCACAGGAGCTAACATTCTGACACCTTCCCAGCAGGATTCAACTACAAACTCAAAAAAAACAAAAAAACACCTAGCTAAGTAGGTCAGACTGCTGAAAACCCTGGCACTGAGTTTATTTCTGACTGGCCAAGGATTGAGTACCATGGAAGAATGACAACGACATAATAAATCTACCTTGTCTTTTATAAAGAAGTGATTTAATGAGAAATTTGGAGTATGTCTCTGATAGTGTCAAACAGTTATTTTAGATTGAGTCCTGGAACACTCTTCTGTCTCTCTCACACACACACAAATATAATCAAGAATGTGCCCATTCTTGATATGGCCAAAAAACGTTCAGAATTTTGTTAAAGCGGTGTCCACTATTTTTTGACTATAAAAGCAAAACTTAACATGTTAAACCTTATCTATACAAAGGCAGTATTGAAAGAATCGACTTGATAAAAAAAAAAATCCACATCCATATGTTCCACCACTATCTCAAACTTAATTCACTGCTTCCTGTTCATTTCAGTTGTTAAACTGCCACACTCCAAATTTCATAAATGTCACCTCTTTCCATACAGTCGAGTCCTGTGAATTTCACCTGAAGCTATTAATTTGATTCCTTACTTCCTTTCCACTCATATCCTCATTCCTCCCCTAACACATTGATGATCCCTTGTCTAATCTCCTTACTGCCAACACATTTGTCATCCTGCCACCAGAGTTTTGGTGGCAAAGCACAAATCTAACTTAGCTATTCCTTTGTTTAAAAGCCTTTAATAGCTTCCTTATACATGAGGAATAGATTTTTAAATTTTTTTAACATGAAATTAAGGGCTGGCTTATGATTAATTTATTTATCCCCCTGCTATTTCAAAGGATATCAAATGTGATTAAGAACACAGCTTTTCAATTTTGAAAACCTTGGTTTTAAATTCTGCCTTCAACATTTTTCTCACTAAGTAATATTAAAAACAGTTCTTACCCTTTCTCAGTCTCATACAAAATAAGAAGAATATTCATTGTGAGAATTAAATTAGATAACATATAATATGAAAGTACACATGAATACTCAATATGTGATAGTCATCATCGCTTTTTACTTCTTCAGCTTTATCTATTAATATACACTCCTTCATCACACGTATCTGAGGTGGCAAACAGATTGCCTCACCCAAGCCAAATTAGTGAAGAGGTAGTGGTTCCTTGAGCCCTACATTAAGAAGGATTCTGTGACAAATCAGACTCTGCAGGAAAGAATATTGAAATAGATTAGCCCTGGTGGGCACTGGGCACAGAAAAGAGGGTCAGTTGCATTGATGCTACATGTTACATTCTAGCCAATTTTGAATGGGTGTTGTCCCTGTATCTCCTATCTTATTGGATAGTTCCCTGTTCTTCTCCTTTTACCTGTCAAAATATTACTCATCATCTAAGATTCCCACCCCCCCTCAAATTGCACCAACTTTGTCCTTCCTGTCTACTGCCAGTTGCAATTTGCATCTCTGTTGGAGCTCTTATTGCTGCCTGTGTTGAATTATCACACTGATACCTCTCAGTTTTCTGTACCCTGAAGGTAAGGACTATCACTCATTCACCTGTGTTTGCCCTGCAGCTCCTGGGGTGGTGCTTGCAACAAGCCAATAGCAGCAGCAACTAACGCTGATGCAACCTTAACCGTGTTCCAGGCCTTGCTGTTGGCATTTTTTACATATGTTAACCAGGCCATCCCTCACAGTAACTCTATGTACTTTCATCATCCCCGTTCCAGAAGAGGACAATGAGGCCTAGAAGGTGAAAAAACTTGCTTAAGTTCACAAAAGTAGTAAGTCACAGTCTGTCTTCTTAACCATTGTGCTATACACCTTCTTAAAGCACACACCATGTTTATCGAACTGAATTATGGAACAATTTTTGTCCTGCACAGTTGGAAATACATTTTGATGTAATTCACTTCATTGGAATGTTCAGTTTGTAGACAGAATGCATGGCTGGCCACATGTTAAATATCCACTCTACAGAAAGTCTGTCCTGCATATACAAAGAGGTTTTGAGTGTGAACTTCTTTTTAGGGGCTCTGTAGGGAAATTCTATATCACTTATATTATGTGTATATATCAGTTTATGTTGTCCATAGGATTACTGGTGTTTTATTTCAAGTTGACTTTTTTCCTTAAAATAAACCAAATTTTTAAAACTCTAAAAAATTTCTCACGCACGAATTTTAGTGTTGAAGATTTCCACAGTGAGATCATTGGAACTGGGCCAGAGAAAGAATCATATTGAGAAGAGAAATAGTGTTCACATGTGCCAAATAAAGCCAGATGAAACCAGGGATGTTTTAATCCCTCTGTCAAGCGTGCATACCCACACATGGGAACCTGAGGGGAGGAAGGCTGTCATATTTAACTTGGGCTTCGCAACAACTTTCCCTTTCCTAATATGGATATTTTCTTCTACTTATCATGGGCCAAGTCTCAACAGGAGATCATGCCTTCACACGTTTCCCCCTAAATGGAATAACCAAAGAAGTAGGTCTAGGCGGAACATTTGCCACTTTCGTCTGGTTTCCTTGAGTCAGCTATGATGATGTACTGAGCTATATAAAAACAGAGTCAGGGTTATTTCTGAATAAAAGAGAGATGTGAGACCACGGACTCTCTCTGAGAGGGAAGTCAGCCAGAGATCTCTTTATTTTAGCCAGTGAGACTTTTTAGCCTAGAATGCCTATGTGAGCCTTCAAGAAACTCCCAGACAAAGCAAATTGGAGGGTGTGCGGATGGACGTAGTTTAACATTACAATCATAACGTATTTTTATGACAATTGCATTTCCTCATGGTATATGTGCATCCTGTAACTCAACTTGTCCTTTTTACTTAGCAAATGTCAATGTCAATAAGACTTTTTAAGTCTTATATTTGAAGGGCACCTGTAGTCTTAAAGCTCCAACTAAAATAATCATGAACCTGCAGAAAGTAACTGAATACAGACAGGTTTAAATGCATTCATATCCATGTAGATTGACTCATATATATTTTTCCTACATGAAATAAAAACCAGTTGCTCTTTAAGGGTTCCATGTGCAACGATCCTTGGAGCAGCACTGCCCTGCTAGAGTGAGCCTCAGCTCTCTCCTCCAGCCACACATTCTTGTCCTTGACCTATTACAGAAGTGTTGGACGTCTCTGTCTTCTATAGAGAACTGACTCAGTAGGAAACAACTGCATAAGCTAAAATGAATTTGGCCTGATTTGGGAAGTGCTAGCATGGTTTTTTCCACCTTAAAAATGTTTTATAACTAGACTCCTGAGTTACTGTCTGCTCCCAGCCACTATCTTTCATCTAACTTTCTTTCCATCGCAGCATGTTCTCAAAAAGCACTTGAAAAGCCCTGTGATTTCTTTTTTCATAGAAACTTTGAAGAGCTTTTACAATTGGAGTGCTCTCTGCCTTAATGAGCAGGGTTCCATGTTTCCAGCTATTATCTCATTTGTTCACATGCCATTTCCTGCTAGAAAAAAGAGCAAGTGTGTAAGAGAGGTGGAAGTGAAACAGTGTCTCAGCATTTATATTTATGATTATAGACCCTACATATTATGTGGAATTGGTCTAGAACTTCTGGCAGCTGGTCCAGACATGGATTAGCTGGATACAAGCTTGCTCATTTTGAAGCCCCACTCTTGTGAATGTTCACTTGGGGACTTTTTTTAATGATTAAAAATGTTAATTAAAATTATTAAATGACTGAAATGATTTTAACATGTTAATAACTTCACCAGAGACTTCTTTCCAAGTAAAAATTGTCCTCCCTCTGAAAATTGCCAACAGTTCTGAAGAATATATGTTTGCTAATTTGAAGCAAGATTTTGATTTGGGTGATAACTGGGAGAGATATTCTATTTACCTGTCTCTGAGAGCCAGAATGTATTTAACTAACTAGTGTAGTCAAGAATCAGTTTCACTAAGAGAGCTCCATTTTCTTTTCTTAAGATGTTTTAGGCTAACATATTCAAATTTCTATCTGGTAGGCAATAATAACTATATTTTCAGATTTATTTTTTATGAGTGTAAAGGAATTCATTGAGAGGGGGCAGAATCAATAATTATAACATTTATACACTATTTTCCATTCTTATCATGCCTTGTTTTAATCTCCATCATTTAGCACTGTGCCAAGTAGGTATTAAGAACTTAATGAAAATAAATACTTAGTAAGTTTTTATCAAACAAATGAGTGAATTTATATATTTGCATTTCAGTACAATCTTTGTAATTATTTGAATCATATCTATTCCTAATATGTGTGGCTATCATTTCAGTCATAATTGATTCATTCAAAAAAAAAATAATTGATTCATTCAGTTGGCAAAATGGCTGAAGTGATATTTATAAATATTGTGTATATTGGTTTATATGACTTGCCTAGATTTGATTATTTTAGGAAATTTTGTGGTAGAAGATGGTAATAGTTCTCTTGAGTGCTTTTCAAATTATTCCCAGTAAGCACTTAATAAGTTTACACTTCTCTTGGAGAGAGAGAGGGGGTCACAGCAGAGACATCACTTTGCTGATGAAGATCTGTCTAGTCAAAGCTATGGTTTTTCCAGTAGTCATGTACAGATTTGAGAGTTGGACCATAAAGAAGGCTGAATGCCAAAGAATTGATGCTTTAGAACTGTGGTGCTAGAGAAGACTCTTGAGAGTCCCATGGGCAGCAAGGAGATTAAACCAGTGAATCCTAAAGGAAATCAACCCTGAATATTCACTGGGAGGACTGATGCTGAAGCTCTAACACTTTGGCCACCTGATGCAAAGAGCTGACTCATTGGAAAAGACCCTGATGCTGGGAAAGATCAGGGGGCAGGAAGAGAAGTGGGTGACAGATGATGAGATGGTTGGATGGCATCACTGACTCAATGGGCATGTTTGAGCAAACTGGGAGATAGTGAAGGACAAGGAAGCCTAGCATGCTGCAGTCCATGGGGTTGCAAAGAGTCGAACACAACAGCAGGCTAACAACAACATGCGGCTAAACAACACCAGGGTCATTTAACTTGTTTGGCCAAGGCAGTATGAGCAGAAGTGGCATTTGTTAATTCCTGATTGAGGATATAAGGGCTAGCATCTAACTTGCTCTGCTCTTTTCCTTTGCTGCAATGATTGGCTATGCCCCAGACAATGTCTGCTCCATCAGCCTGTGTCCAAGAGCTAAGAGGACAAGGCAGATCATAGCCCTAAGTCAACCTGCTACAGATATGGAGGGTGTTCTTTACTGTAGCATAAGCTAACCCAGTCTGATTGATAGTATTATGAAAATCAAAGGAAAAGTGTTCCTGGAATAAAGGAGATATTCACAGTGCTAAATGTTGAAGAGTAGTTAACTACTGTAAGGGCTAAAGAATGTCCATTGTGTTTGGTTACAGGAAAGTCATTTTAAAGTTTTTATTTCAATGAGAATTGTCTCTACAGAATGATAAGTATGAAACCAGACTGCGATAGGTTCAGGAGTTAAGAATTGAGGAAGTGGAAAGAATGATTATAGAAAACTCTAGAAGCTTTTCTGTGAAAGTGAGGGGAAATGTGAGTTAGTAATTGGAGGGAAATGTGACATTAAGAAAGGTGGATTTCCTTCAAGATGGAGACTTAAAGCATGTTCAAATGTTGGTAAGATATAGGTAATAAAATGTGAAAGGAGTAAATGATGAAAGAAGTAGGGTCCTGAGGAAGCAGAAAAGAATGAAATCCAGGCAGGGGCTGTAGTACCAAACAGACACTATTGAAACTGCCTGCAATGCAGGAGACCCAGGTTTGATCCCCGGGTCTGGAAGATCTCCTGGAGAAGGGAATGGCAATCCACTCCAGTATTCTTGCCTGGAGAAGTGCATGGACAAGGAAGCCTAGCGGGCTACAGTCCTTGGGGTTGCAGAGTCAGACACGACTGAGCAACTTTCTTTCACCATAGTCATAAAGGAGAAACAAAGGTTTGGTGGCACAAACTTCAAAGAAGTGAAAACCTGATGATTTAGGAAGTCCACAGTGATACCATCTACTGAGGAAGAGTGAGGACTTGGCAAATCCAAAGGTTTGAGGGGAAGAGAAGTCTGTAAAGAACAGGGCATATTTGTGATACGACCATATCCCACTTTTGTGAAACACAGAAGTTCTATTACTAAGACTCAGTATGTTATATCTTTAATATAAAGAATAATGAAAAGTATGATATCAGGTCAAAAATCAAGACTCATGTTTGGATGGATTTTCATGACAATTTAAACACAAAGTTACTGTCTTATCGCCAGTAAAGTGAGCTGGCAACATTAAGCTATCCTACTCTTATATTATTGCCCTCAAGTATTTTTATCTTCAGAAGTTACAAGGTATTGCTTTAAGTTTCTACTTTCAAGAAGGTGAAGTGGAGATCTTTCTATTTTCTTCTTCTGCTGAAAGTCATAATAAAAAACAAGAGTAAAGAAACAAAAATATAAAGCTCATGCTTAATCAAATTCAAAGATATCTACAATCCTAAGTCAAGATTATTTAAAGAAAAAAAAAAGAGGAATTTTGAAACTCTTAGCAGAGACAGGAAAAGTCAAATTTAAGTACCTGTGTGTGGTGGAGGAGGTAGAGATAACTAAAAAAATATTAACCAATACATCTCAGAGGATTTCAGGAAAGGCTCAACAATTGGGAGCATCAGTTCAGTTCAATTAGGAGCATGAGGAACCACAAACTGAAAGTTAGGCAGAAACCTGATAATAAACAGGGGTCTTAAAGGTTGTATATGGAGTGTTTAGGCCCCAGGTGTCCACTCTAACCTGCAGCAGCAGGTGACTGCATCTCTTCCACAACTTCAGGAGCCAGGAAGTGTTTGTCACAGAGAAATTGAGTCAGTAAGGTTCCAGAGGCTGAAATTCTAAGCACAAAAGAGGGTGAGTCCTGGACTAATGACAAGGAAATTAAGTGTAAGTCTGCAGAGTACCTACTGAGACTTCAGCCTCTTTGTCAAATCCGCCTCCTGAGCATCAGCAGTAGGGCTCACAGCCCCCAACAGTGTGTAGAGGAACCAGAAATTTGATACAGACATAGAAATTCATAGCACTTGCAATAGAAACATCAGCTTTTCATCCAGTTGGTTACAGGAAGCTCATCAGTTGGCATGCCGCACCCTACATCATTCCAATCAGCTTTTCAGCACCTTACTCACACAGAGGACAAAGATCAATATACTTTCAAGAAAAGCCTCCAACATAGAAGAGGAAGGCCAAAGCAGGCCAAAAAAACTTAACAAAAGGAATTCAGAGGAAATAGAGATAATACAGAGTGAAAATATTTAAATAAATTTATACTTAATATCTTCAGATAGTTAAGATAATGTTGTAACCTTGAAATAAAGATACATATTTTAAAAAAGAGGAAAAATGAAGTGAGAACACTCTCAGAAATTAATGTCAAACAGCCAAAACATTTTTTAAAAAAGAAAATATATAGAAAATAAGGTAAAAGGATCACCAAGAAAATAGGACTAAAACACAATGAAGAGGCATGTTGGAATTAGAAAATGAAAGAGGATCAGGATTCAGCAAATAGTAATTGAGAGAAAGAGAAAATGATGAACAGTAAATTATTTAAAAGAAAAAAGTACCCAGAATTGAAGGTCATAAAACTACAGATTAAAGAATTTAAGTATGCTCAAAACAATGAACATGGAAAGGACTACACACACACATAGAAAAAAACAATCTGGAAAAATGCTAGTGTATATAGTTCTTTATTACAGTCTAGCTAGTGGAAATGTCAGTTACTCAGATATACACTAGTCAAAATTCCATTGTTCCCAGTGAAGTTTCTTACTGATTATGATTCCTTTATCTACCCTAATGGCTCAGTATTTCTAGTTCTCAATGAATAATAAGGAGTTGGCTGTTTAAAACCTTCCCAGACAATACTGACCTCCCTGTCCAATGTGCTGAATCTCACTTAGAATGAACTCAAATCTACATCTGGCATCCATAACTCACTTTAACACAAATTTGTTGTCAAATTTTAAAACATCCTAACTCTGTGGTCAGATATTCAACTGAGGAAAGTTCTTAAAATCCCCAAACTCATTGAATTTTCACTTCTGAAATCACTTCCTTTCTCATTTCTTGAGAACTATTTGAATATTCTTCAGATGGACTGTATATTCATATTATGGATGTGCAGCAATTCTTTTGGCATCTTACTCAAAACAGGCAGTGAAAAGAATATACTATACATTTTTTCTTACCTGGAAAAATAGGGCTTTCATTGACATCTCCAATAACAGAGACCCATTATCATTTATAGGATATATTGTCCTTCATATTTCTAAAATTATGTTGCTCATAATGAATTTTCAACATGCAAATTTTTATATATCAAGCTTTATCTGTTTCAAATCTAACTCCTTTCATTTACTTTCTATTAGTATCAGATAATCCTAAAATCCCTAACTCACCCAAGAACATGGGAGAAAAGATACTATTCATCCAATATTCTAGGATATTTAAAAGAGATTTAGTAAAATTTATTATCTCAAGTCACCCTTTTTTGAATTGTCCCACTCTGAGTTTTAATACCTAAAGGTGGAGGAACTCTATACAGTTAACAAAAACAAGACCTGGAGCTGAGTGTGCCTCAGATCATTAACTCCGTATTGCAAAATTAAGACTTAAACTGAAGAAAGTAGAGAAAACCACTAGTTCACACAGGTATGACCTAAATCAAATCCTTTATGATTATACAGTGGAAGTGACAAATAGATTCAAGGGATCTGTTAGACAGAGTTCCTGAAGAATGATGAACAGAGGTTTGTAACATTGTACACAATGCAGTGACCAAAATTATCCCAAAGAAAAAGAAAAGCAAGAAGGTAAAGTGGTTGCCTGAGAAGGCTTTACAAATAGCTGAGGAAAAAAGAGAAGCAAAAAGCAAAGAGAGAAAGGGAAAGATATAGTCAACTGAACTCAGAGTTCCAGAGAATAGCAAGAGGGCTAAGAAGGCCTCCTTCAATGAACAAAGCAAAGAAATAGAGGAAAACAATAGAATGGGAAAGACTAGAGATCTCTTCAAGAATATTGGAGATACCAAGGGAAATTTCATGCAAGGATGAGCACAATAAAGGACAGAAACAGCAAGGAAGGACCTAACAGAGGCAAAAGAGATTAAGAAGAAGTATCAAGAATACACAAAAGAACTATACAAAAAAGATCTTAATGACCCGGATAACCACAATTGTGTGATCACTCACATAGAGCCAGACCTCCTGGAATGTGAAGTCAAGTGGGCCTTAGGAAGTTTTACTATGAACAAAGCTAGTGGAGATGATGGAATTCTAACTTAGCTATTTCAAATCCTAAAAGATGATGCTGTGAAAGTGCTGCATTCAATATGCCAGCAAATTTGGAAAAGTCAGCAGTGGCCACAGGACTGGAAAAGGTAAGTTTTCATTCCAACCACAAAGAAGGGCAGTGCCAAAGAATGTTCAAACTACTTGACAGTTACACTCATTTTGCATGCTAGTAAGGTTATGCTCAAAATCCTTCAAGCTAGGCTTCAGGAGTACATCAACCAAGAATTTCCAGATGTACAAGCTGGGTTTAGAAAAGGCAGAGGAACCAGAAATCAGATTGCCGACATCTGTTGGATCATATAGAAAGCAAGGAAATTCAAAAAGGAAAAAAAAATCTCTTTCTGCTTCATTGACTAAAGCTTTTGACTGTGTGGATCACAACAAGCTGTGGAAAATTCTGAAAGAGATGGAATACCAGATCACCTGACCTGCCTCCTGAGAAACCTGTATGCAGGTCAAGAAGCAACAGTAAGAACCTTACATGGAACAACAGACTGTTCAGAATTGGAAACGGAGCATGTCAAGGCTGCATATTGTCACTCTGCTTATTTAACTTCTATGCAGAGTACATCATGTGAAATGCCAGGCTGGATAAATCACAAACAGTAATCAATATTTCTGGGAGAAATATCAATAATCTCAGACATGCATATGACACCACCTTAATGGCAGAAAGCGAAGAGGAACTAAAGAGTCTCTTGATGAGGGTAAAATAGAAGAGTGAAAAAGCTGGCTTAAAACTCAACGTTTAAAAACCTAAGATCATGGAATCTGGTCCCATCACTTCATGGCAAATACGGTAGGGGGGGTGGGGGGTGGAATGGAAACAGTGACAGACTCTATTTTCTTCAGCTCCAAAGTCACTGCAGATGGTTACTGCAGTCATGAAATTAAAAGACACTTGCATCTTGGAAGAAAAGCTATGACAAACCCAGAGAGCATATTAAAAAGTAGTGACATCACTTTGCCAGCAAAAGTCCATACTGTCTAGGCTATGGCTTTTCTACTAGTTATGTACAGATGTGAGAGTTGGATCATAAAGAAGGCTGAATGCTGAAGAATTGATGTTTTAGAACTGCGGTGTTGGAGAAGACTCTTAAGAGTTCCTTGAACTGCAAGGAGATCAAACCAGTCAACCCTAAAGGACATCAGCCCTGAATACTCACTGTAGGGACTGATACTAAAGTTGAAGTTTTCAATACTTTGGCCACCTGATGCAAAGAGCCAACATTGGAAAAGACTCTAAAGATTGAGGGCAGGAGGAAAAGAGGGCAACAGAGGATGAGAAGGTTGAATGACATCATCAACTCACTTGACATGAGTTTGAGCAAACTCCAGAAGATTGTGAAGGACAGGGAAGGCTGGCGTGCTGCTGTCCTTGGGGTTGCAAAGAGTCAGACACGACTTAATGACTGAACACAAACACCATCTGTTACATCTTAAGCAAATGGCCTGCCGTGAAATCCAGCATGGAATCCTGCCTCGCAGGCTTGATCTGCTATTTAGTTGATGGTTAAGATATCAGATCAAATTCTGTGGTTTATGTATATCACCTCCTGATTTTCAGGGAGTAGAAATGAAATAACTTAGACTTTTCTTTGACAATTTTTAATTTAAAGATAAGTTCTCAAAATTCTCAAGTTTCTAAACATCTGTCCCCTTTCTAAAAAGAAACTACTAACATTAAAAGCATAAGTTTTGAAAACAAAGATGCAGAATACCTACCATGTGATAGAATTTTGATACATTCTTGTATAATGAATGACTAAAAGAAAATGCTGACAGTGAGTAAGTAAAATTACACAAAGCCATTATCTATAAGTTGGCAGCTCCACAGAATGTGGAAGTGACATATCTTTAACTTAATATTCTTTTTTACCTTTTAAAGACTCAGTTAAGACACTTTATTTAACATATACAAAAGGAGACAAGGTGTAGAATCTGTATGTGGTATTATGGGCTGAACTGTGTCACTGCTAAATGTACATGTTGAAGTTCTAAACCCTAGTACCTCAGAATATGTCTGTATTTGGGGGAAAGGTCTTTAAACAGGTAATTAGTTAAAAAAAGGTCATTAGGATGGGTTGTAATCCAATATGGCCCATATATTTATAAGAGGAATAAATTAGAACACAAAAATGTTCAGAAGAAAAACCGTGTGAAGACATTAAGACGGCCATGTATAATCCAAGGAGCGAGGCCTCATAAGAAACCAAAAATTCTGTCAACACCTTGATCTCAGACTAGCCTCCGCAACAGTGAGAAAATAAATTTTGGTTGTTTAAGTCACCCAGTTAATGGCACTTTGTCATGGCAGCCCTATGCAAACTAACCCATGCGGTATAAACTTTAAACCAGAACAAAGAAAGAGATAATAAAATGTTTGACACGATTTATCAGGTTGCGTGTATGCTTAGTCATGTCTGACTCTTTGTGACCCAGTGGACTGTAACCTATCAGACTCCTCTGTCAACAGGATTTCCTAGGCCAGAATACAGGAGTGGGTTGCCATTTCCTCATCTGGGGATCTTCCTAACTCAGGGATTGAACCTGCACCTCCTGTGTCTCCTGAATTGGTAGGTGGATTCTTTACCACTGAGCCACTTGGGAAGCCTCCAGTAGATATAAGTCATGCAAGAAGAAGGTAAGGAGGAAAGAAATAGGCTGGTATGAAAGGCTTTTGTCTAAGAAATATTGTTCAGTACCTGAAGATCTCAATTTGAGGATCTCAATTATAGTTAGACAAAAACTCACAGAACTGGAAAAGATATGAGACTTTCTTCAATTTGCTTTTTTTTTTTTTCAATTAATGAAATGGAGGCTCAGAAAGTTGAAGCTAAAAGTTTGTTCAGTGTAAAAGAAAGCTAAGCTCCTAACTCTAGAAATGGGACATGGTTAAAAACTCAGAAAGAAATGCCATACCATTTCCAGAAGCATGACAATTAGAAAGGCAGAAATATCCAAAAACATGTTGGCATCATATCAGGAAAATAGCCTCATAAGACAATGGTTGGTAGTCCCATTTCTTTGAACACTACAATTTTGAAAACCAACCAAAACCTTCAGGTTCTTCCTCCAACTAGCCCTTCTCTCAACTAATTTTCCATTCATTCCAAATTAAAAAAAAAAAAAAAAAAAGTTTTTTTTTTTTTTTTTTAACAAATGATATCTGTCTGGAGAAAGAAGAGTGACATGGGATGACTTTGGGTTGCCAAGCTTGAGGGAACCAAGTGATCCTTTCTGATCAGTAACCATCTTTGTTGGCAGAGATAAACTTCTATACAGAGGGACATATAGGGAAGGAAAATAATTATTTTTCAACACCTAAAAAGCTTTTCATGGGCCCTCTTCCAAAGTTAAATATATAAATCACTGAAGGACTTCTCAGGTGACACAGTGGTTAAAAAAAAAAAAAATCCATCTCCCAGTGCAGGAGATGCAAGAAACTTGGGTTCAATTCCTGGGTCAGGAAGATCCCCTGAAGCAGGAAATGGCAACCCACTGCAATATTCTTGCCTGGGAAGTCCCATGGACAGAGGAGCCTGGCGGGCTACTGTCCATCGGGTTGCAATGAGTTGGAATGAGCACACACACTCCAATCAAGTCATTTTGTGTCTACTTTGCCATTGCCACAATTCTAGCTGGTTTGGGGTTTGATTCAAAAGAGAGGTAGTCAAATTTGGGTTCAGAGAACAAAAACTTCTTTGTTTTCCAGAAATGTTAGGATGAAGTAATACACCACATTTATAGAAACTTCCCCAAGGAGAGTAGGGGAAAATGGCAGGTTTTCCTCTAAGAAATAATTGCTTTTGGAATGATAAGAGGGGAAGTTACTCTTGCATAAGCATGTCTATCCTGACTGGCTATAATTTTTGGTTTTAGTTTGCTCTTTTAGGTCAGATAGTATAAATCATCATATTCAGACAGTTTAAGTGTGTTCAGCTATAGTTTGATTTTCTGGCATACTAAATCTAACTTAAGTGTTAAAATAAACTACAGCCAAGCTTTACATTCAAACAAAATCATAAAACTCTATCATATTTGAAAATAAGGAGATTGCTTACCAGCCTGAAAAGATTTGAGTATTGACTTCATCATCTATTATTTCCTGTAGCATAGCATTTATATTAATGCCAAATTCCCAAAAAAGAAATTAAATGAGTCTAATATGAACATATGAATAATGTAATAGTATATAAATTGACTGAGTATGGTCACAAGCAGCTGTCATTCCCTGAGGTTACAAACATACTGCCTACATTATTGTACCCATGTCAGGAAATGATAAATACAGAGCCAGTTCTCATGACTGACTTTGGATCTTTTCTCTCTTTTGGTGTATACTGAGTCTAATCAAAGTCTGTTTCTGATCCCATTTTCCCCTGAATTGCATCTCTGATTAAGAAAATATATCTTCCTTTCAAATCCAGATTTTAGTTCTTAATTTTGTCCTTTTCCTTTCCCCTCCCTGCTTTCAGACTTTGAGTTAGTTTTGTTTCCAATTATCTATTCAAAAATGTAATGAGGGTCTGCTCTGCACCCTAACACATGCATATGATTATAGACACACATGTGTATATGTGCATATGCAAGAACATAAAAAACATCTTAAACTCATGAGAACTAGCTTATAAATTTCCAAGCTGCTATCAAGTCTTTTGCATAATAAACAAGACTCTTCATGATTTGGCATCTTCCTACTAATCTATTCTTTTCTCTTCCACTCCAGAAACTCTGCATTGATTGTAGCACCTCTCCTATGCTTGTCTTTGAACATGATCTATAACTTAACTGGAACAAATCCAAATTCCATTTATCCATGGGTTATTCCTTTATTGGCTTTCAGTCTGAGTGCAATAGCCATGTCCTCTGAGAAGCCTTCTGTAAGCAAACCCAAGGGACACATATATTCCCTCTCTTAAGTTTTAATTCTTTGTATCTCTCATCCAGACTATAACCTCCATGAAGGGAATGACCATAAACAGAATCTTATTACATCCTTGTTTCCTCAATCCCTAACGTAATTCCTAACATGCAATAGGTAGACAATAAGTATCTGATTAATAAACTACCAAAGGAATAAACTTCTCATGCAAAAGTAATTATTGTTCAACTTAGAACACTGAGAGATTATATTCTTTGGTGAAATTCTTTCTGTATACATGAGTTACTACCCAAGCAGGTTCCTAACAGAGACCACGCGCTCTAATGCCTCTTCCAGAAACTGTTGCTCTTGAAAGAAAAAGACATACTAAGACTTGGTGCAAATTTATTGCTTGAAAATGATGGTCTATAGAATGGATACACATGGTCACAATATAAGTACTGTAATCGAGGTATAATTTACAGTAAATTGAGGCTTTATGAGCTTGTCTAGAGACAGACACTCAGTAAGTCTTTATTTCTACGGTAAATGGATTATATAGCCCAAAACACTGACATAAAATTGGATGTTTGGACCCCAACTAAGGTAGGTGCCTTGGAAATACTAAGGACAATTCCTTAGTGTCTTGAGTAGCAACTTAAAATAATGCAAGTGTATTATCTCACTAGTTTCTCTGTTCTATGTCTCACGTCAAAATCAAGGTATTGGCCAACTCGGTTGGCCAAGCTTATCAGAAGACAAGCTTATTCTGGTTGTAGGCAGAATTCAGCTTCTCGAAGATTAAGACTGAGGTCCTCGCTTCTTTGCTAGCTATCAACCAAATACTGTCCTTAGCTTTTAGGAGCTCCTCTGTAGGTCTGGTCAGTGGCCCCTGCATTTTAAAACCATCAAAAACAGGTTGAACCCTTCTCACATTTGTGTACTTTTTTGCTTCCTCCTCTCTTTTGACCACAAGACTTTTTTGATTGCCAACTCTCTTTTCTGACTCTTGTGCTCACGTCTCTTCTGCTTCCAACTAGAGGAAGCTCTTTAAGAACCCATCTAAGTAGATTGTGAAGACTTGGATAATCCAGGATAATCTCATCATTTCATGGTATGGAACTGCCAACTCATCTGACAAGCCCCATTTGCCACATACTACAAGAAACCTGTTTACAGGTTCTACAGACTAGGACACCAGCATATGGGGAAATTTTCTGTCAACCACAGTGCCAATTCAATAGTATAGCTTTAAAATATTTATTGTCCATTTACTTACAGGAGCAAAGAAAACAACCAATTTTATACTAAAAGTGCACATTTGGATTTATTTATTATTTTTTCTCCTCTGCCCAAAACAGGCAAGGCGGGAACAAACAAAATATTTCCTATGTTTTTGTTCTTTTTGCATTTCTTCTGCAATTCTAGCTAGTTCATTCACAGATTCAGATTTAAACATCATGCATTGGCAATTATGGACTTTTTCTCTGTGTTTACCTACTCAAGCACATACACAGAGGTATGAAAGCTGTTTATAAAATATCCTTTCACAGTTTACTGTCTGTGTATTTCTCTTTGTTGGTTGGTTGTTAAATTGTCATGCATTAGGCAATAATACAAAATAAAATAGCTAAACCTTATGTATATCATCTAAAATATCACTAGTCTGTCAGACATGTGGTCCCCACTTCTTCAGGAATTCTGTTTGTATAAGCGTCTGCTGCAGATTTTAATTGCAAACCTGCTGAATTTATGGAAAGGACTATTTTCGTTCAGATGTGTATCAGCGTTCCCAGGCTAGCAGTGTTCCTCGAGGCTAGCACTGTGCTAAGCCCATAGTCAGTGCATATTTGGTGCTAATATATTTATAAAATGAAAAAATGAGGAAAAAGTGAAGAGCATGAATAGGGTCACACGAAGCAGAAGAACAGATGCAAGTTACATTTTCTTTCTTTGTCATTAAAAGACCTAAAACTTAATGTAAGGTATCAACTCACAGATTCATCATAAAGTAAAAATTAAGTAAGTTGAAAAAAAACAAAATTAAGTAATTTGTATCTATGTATTAATCGAATGTCTTTAAAAAAGTATCCAATGCCTTGTGGGAAAGGCCTTTAGGAAAAGATTTAAATGTTAATGTTTTCCAATTATATACCTGAAAGTTGAAAAAAACCTCCAACAATGAGTTAAATACTTTACCTGTACTGAAGGAGAATGACTAAGACCTCATCCTACCATATTGGTCTAGGGAAGTTGCAGGCTAGTTTTAAAGGGTTCAGGGAGGACGGGGCCAGGTTCCTTAAAGAAGGACACAGAAATACAATAGCTAGCATAGACTTACCAATTTCCTCAGTCTTTCTCTAAAAAGGTAATTATAACTGAGGAAAAGGTTTACATAGAAGTTTCTGAAAGATGTTGGATAAAAGTCTGAGTGAACACAGTTAAATACACAACTACCCCATGGTTTGTTGTTTTTTTTTTTAAGATATTTTAGCAGGGATGCAGCTTTTCATGGGCCAATGAGTCAGAAGAAGATAAAAGATAATAAAAAGCAATCTACTGAATAAAATTAAAGACAATTAAATGATATTATGGATAATTCAGATACTAGGAAGTTAGCGTGTATAGATTATTTATATGACAAATGGTAGAGATAGTTTTAAATTAAAAATTTGTGGTCCCATGACTGATAAATTTCAAATAATCTTTGATAAGAATATTCTCATATCTGAAGTTCTTTATTAAAGTTCTATTTTGTCTTTCAAAACTGGTTTAGACATTAGATATCATATCTATTTTAAAAAGCATTTATTTATTCAACAAATACTTAGCCCTTATTCAGGTTTACTATATCAAGATCTTATAGACTCGAGGCAGAATACAGACCATAAATATAACAATAAGTAAATGATATATAGCATGTTAGAAGGCAGTATGAGCTATACAGAAAAGAAAAATTAAATCAATTTAAGGGATGTCAAGAGTGCTAGGATAATGAAGTAGATGTTTAAAACAATAAAAAAAAAAGAGTGCTAGGATAAAAAGGGGGTCTACACCACTGGAAAAATAAATAAATAAAGAAAGAAAGAAAGAAAGAAAAAAGAAAAACCTAAAAAAAGAAAAAAAAGAATAAAAGTTAATTATACAAAGCAGAAAAAAAAAAAAAAAAGGGGGTCTACAATTTTAAATAGGATGGTTATGGCAGGCCTCAATGTACAGGTGACATGAAGCGTGGTGAATGTCAGTGATGTAATTATTGATAAGAAAGAATTCTAGGGGAAGAAACGACTAAGGCAAGGTTGGGAAGATGAGAGCATGCTGGTATGTTGGAAGGAAGTCAGGAGTCTCAGTATGACTATCACAGGGTGACCAGCGGCAAATGAAAAAGATGAGGTCAGAGAAGCAACGAGAGGCCCGACCCTATAGCTGTTTTGTAGGGCTTTTAAGGACTTTGGCCCTGCATGCAGGAAGTAGGGATCCATGAGAGGACTGTGAGCCAAAAGTGCTGTGACCTGACTTCAAGTTGATTTCCTTGAGCTCAGTGTTGGTAACAGACAGCAGAGGAACAAAGACAGAAATAGGAAAACCAGTTAGGAAGCCATTGTATTCAGACCCTAGAAGTAGAAAAGAAACTGATAAGGTTACACTACATGTATTTTGAGACTTATCCCAACATGATTTCCCGACAGCTAGTGTATGTGAGAGAAGGAAAGGCTCAAGGCTCAACTGTAGAGTTCTACAGTTCTAGTCTAAGCAACTTGTAATATGCTATCAACCAAAAGGGGGAAGGTTGCAAATAGAAAAGATATGAGATGAAAAAACAAGAGCCAATTTTAGACATGTTGAGTATGAGACACCTGTTAGCTGGCCGAGCAAAGAGGGGAGGTAGTTGTATATATGAGTCTAAGATTTTAGACTGGGGTTTGGTGCAGAGATATACATTTGGTAGTCTTCAGCATATGAACAGTATTTAAAGATGTGAGATTGGATGTGATTACATAGTCAGTAATTGAAGAAGAGAAGAGGACCAGGAACACACATCAAAGTACTCCAGCACTAAAAGAGTGGGAGATGAGGGAAAACTGGTGATGAAATCTGAGAAAGAACAACCAGTAAGGTGGAATAATTCCAAAAATATATTGGGAACTGGAACATGAGAAATGGAAATATATTAAGAAAAGCAGTATGATCACAGTGATGGGTCGCACAAAATGAGAACTCTGCTTTGAAGCAGTGTAGACATGATCGGTGACACCGGTGAGAGCCATTTCGGACAACTGAGCGCAGTGACAGCTTGACTGGGATGAGGTTAAGAGAGAAGAAGAGGTGGAAAATTGGAAACACTTTAAATAAAGGAAGCTCCTACAAGTTTGGCTGCAAATTGGGAAAGAAAGAAGAATCTAGTGAGAGAAATAGAAGAAAACAACTGAACAAATAAGGGGCACAGTTTCAGCGCCCCCCTTCTGCCCCATGGAAAGAAAAAAGAAAGAATGATGGAAAAGTCCTTGTCACTGGATGACACTGACTTTGCTATTTAGATTTATTACTAAAACAAAAAGAACAACAAAAAAAGCTGTTTGCACATGCACATTGAACCATATCACTTTGTAGTAGTAAAGAATCTTCAAAGTTTTATATTCAATACTCCTTATTTCATAAGTGGGAACTCTAACACCAGACAGCAAAATCATTTGTTCCAGAGCGGAATGTATGACAAACTCAATAGCAAAATCTAAGTCTCTTGGCTCTCATCTCTCTTAGTGATGATATTTATTTAAATAAAAATACAATAATTTTAATTGAATATATTTGACACATCACATTGTGTACATTTGAGGTATAAAATGTGTTACTTTGACACATTTATATATTGTGATATGTAATATGGTTGCCATTGTAACAATGTTTACTCCATTACACATTGTTGTCCAAAATCATTATATTATGCATTAGATTCTGATGGCTTATTTACTACTGACTGCAAGTTTGTACCCTTAAATAACATCAGTTTTATCCCCCCACCTCTTGCCATTTTGATGTGTTTTTTTTTTTTTAATGAAGTTGACTTACAACCGAAAAACAAAAAGAAAAGCAACAAATTTTTAAAGAGCAAGGGAAACAGAGAGTAAGGTGGGAGTAGGAGGATGCGAGTTCACTTCCTCCCATGAATACATCAAAAAATACATCAACATGTGTATCAATTCTCACTGGAAACAAACTAGAGAACTACAGAAAGATTCTTGTACAATCAAGGCTGTAAGAAAAATCAATGCAAAATCAGGGAGGAAGGGAAGAGAAGAGATCAGCTCCTCCTCTGTGACCCCTGGAGGAAACAAAGAAGATAGTGGTGGGGAGATTGTGCAGACAGAGGTCCTCCCTAGGGAGAGAGCGGTTGGAGCTACATATTGGGAAGCCTAACTCTGGGATCCAACACTGGAAAGATGAGTCTCCTTAGCTGGTTAGAAAACCAGTGGAACGAACAGGAGGGCTGTAAGAAACCTAGATTCCACTTCTAAAGAGCACACAACATTTGCTTATTCCCAAAACAGGGCAGAGAAAGCAGGTTAAAATTATACAAGACTATGGTCAGTTTCCTGCGACTGCCCCCACGCATGCCCCAGCCTAAAATGAGCACCGACCCAGGACTGGTTTGCTTAGTGATTTAGTTCCACACTAACAAACCCAAAGTTAGTAGAAGGAAAGAAATCATAATATAGAGCAGACATAAATGAAATAGTCTAAAAAACAATTGAAAAGATCAGTGAAATTAAGAGTCAGTTCTTTGAAAAGATCAACAAAACTAATAAACATTTAAGACAGTCATCAATGAAAAAGAGGGAACAAATCAATAAAACCAGAAATGAAATAGAAGTTGTAACAAATAAGACAGAAATTCAAAGGATAAGACATTAGCACAAAAAATAATATGCTGATAAAATGATTAACTGAGAAGAAATGAACAAAACCCTAGAAATGTAGAACCTTCCAAGACTGAACCAGGAAAAAATGGAAAATATGATCAGACCAATTACCAGTAAAAAAATTGAATTGGTAGAAAAAAATTAAAAACCCAACAAGTAAATGTCCAGGACCAGATAGCTTCATCAATTCAGTAGCTCAGTCATGTCTGACTATTTGTAACTCCATGGATTGCAGCATGCCAGGCTTCCCTGTCCATCACCAACTCTCTGAGCTTGTTCAAACTCACGTCCATCAAGTCAGTGATGCCATCCAACCATCCTGTCCTCTGTCGTCCCCTTCTCCTCCTACCTTCAATCTTTCCCAGCATTAGGATCTTTTCAAATGAGTCAGCTCTTCACATAAGGTGGCCAAAGTATTGGAGCTTCAGCTTAAACATCAGTCCTTCCAATGAATATTCAGGACTGATTTCCTTTAGGATGGACTGATTTAATCTCCTTGCAGTCCAAGGGACTCTCAGGAGTCTTCTCCAACACCACAGTTCAAAAGCATCAATTCTTCTATGCTCAGCATTCTTTATAGTCCAATTCTCACATCTGTACACGACTACTGGAAAAACCATAGCTTTGATTATATGGACCTTTGTTGGCAAAGTAATGTCTGCTTTTTAACACGCTGTCTAGGTTTGCCATAGCTTTTCTTCCAAGGAGTAAGTGTTTTTTAATTTCATTGCTGCAGTCACCATTTTGCAGTGATTTTGGAGCCCAGGAAAATAAAGTCGGACACTGTTTCCATTGTTTCCCCATCTATTTGCCATGAAGCGATGGGACCGGATGACATGATCTAGTTTTTTGAATGTTGAGTTTTAAGCCAGCTTTTTCACTCTCCTTTTTCACTTTTCATCAAGAGGCTCTTTAGTTCCTCTTCAATTTCTGTCGTAAAGGTCATGTCAGCTGCATATCTGAGGTTATTGATATTTCTCCTGGCAATCTTGATTCCAGCTTGTGCTTCATGCAGTCCAGAATTTCGCATGATATACTCTGCATATCAGTTAAATAAGCAGAGTGACAATATACAGCCTTCATGTACTCTTTTCCCAATTTGGAACCAGTTCATTTTTCCATGTCCAGTCCTAACTTGCTTCTTGACCTTCATATAGATTTCTTAGGAGGCAGGTAAGGTGGTCTGGTTTAAGAATTTTCCACAGTTTGTTGTGATCCACACAGTCAAAGGCAGTAGTGTAGTCAATGAAGCAGAAGTAGATGTTTTTCTGGAATTCTCTTGCTTTTTCGATGATCCAACAGATGTTGGCAATTTGATCTCTGGTTCTTCAGCCTTTTCTAAATCCAGATTGAACATCTGGAAATTCACGGTTCCTGTACTGTTGAAGTCTGGCTTAGAAAAATGTTGAGCGTTACTTTGCTAGTGTGTGAGATGAGTACAATTGTGTGGTAGTTTGAGCATTCTTTGGCATTGCCTTTCTTTGGGATTGGAATGAAAACTGACCTTCTCCAGTCCTGTGGCCACTGCTGACTTTTCCAAATTTGCTGGCATATTGAGTGCAGCACTTTCACAGCAGCATCGTTTAGGACTTGAAATACCTCAGCTGGAATTCCATCACCTCCACTAACTTTGTTCATAGTGATGCTTCCTAAGGCCCATTTGACTTCACACTCCAGGATGTCTGACTCTAGGTGAGTGATCACACCATTGTTGTTATCTGGGTCATGAAGATATTTTTTGTATAGTTCTTCTGTGTATTCTTGCCACCTCTTCTTAATATCTTCTGCATCTGTTAGGTCCATACCATTTCTGTCCTTTATTGTGTCCATCTTTGTAGGAAATGTTCCCTTGGTATCTCTAATGTTCTTGAAGAGATCTGTAGTCTTCCTCATTCATTGTTTTCCTCTATTTCTTTGCATTGATCACTGAGGAAGGCTTTCTTATTTCTCCTTGTTATTCTTTGGAACTCTGCATTCAAATGGGTATATCTTTCCTTTTCTCCTTTGCCTTTTGCTTTTGTAAGGCCTCCCCAGACAACCATTTTGCCTTTTTGCAAATCTTTTTCTTGGGGATGGATTTGATCACTGCCTCCCGTACAATGTTATGAACTTTTCTGTCCATAGTTCTTCAGGCACTCTATCAGATCGAACCCCTTGAATCTATTTGCCACTTTTACTTATAATCATAAAGGATTTGATTTAGGTCATACCTGAATGGTCATGGAACATGGAGCAATGGACTTGTATAATGGACATGGAACAGTGGACCTATTGAAAATGGTTGTGCCTGAATGGTCTAGTAGTATTCCTTACTTTCTTTAATTAAATATGAATTTGGCAATAAGCTTCATAGGTGAATTCTACCAAACATTCAGACAGAAGTTAACACCTATCCTTCTCAAATTTTTCCAAAAAATTATACAAAAAAGAATGTTTCTGCTCCTCCTAAAAGGCCAGCATTAGTCTGATACCAAAACCAGACCCCCCAAAAAAATTATAGGCCAATATCACTAATATACACAGAGCAAAAATACTCAAGAAAATATTAGCAAACAAAATCCAACAATACATTAAAAAGATAATGAACCATGATCAAGTGGTATTTATCCCAAGGGTTTAAGGAAGATTCAATATCTGCAAGTGAACCAACATGACACATCACATTAACAAACTGAGGAATAAAAATCATAAGGTCATCTCAATAGAGATAGAAAATTTTTTGAAAAATTCACCATCCATTTATGACAAAAACTCTCCAAAAAGTGGATATAGAGGGAACATACCACATCATAATACAGATTACACATATTAAGCTCACAGCAAATATCATACTCAACAGTAAAAAGTTAAAAGTACTTTCTCCAAGATTAGGAACAAGACAAGATCCTCACTCTCACCACTTATTCAGTATAGTGCTAGAAGTCTTAGCTGCAGAAATCAGACAAGAAATGAAAGGAATCTAAATTGGAATGGAAGAATTAGAACTGTCACTGTTTGCAGATGACTTGATACTACACTTAGACAATCCTAAAGATGCCACCAAAAATTATAGAACTGATAAAGGAATTTGGTAAATTTACAGGATACAAAACTAATAATAATATACAAAACTCTTCTATACTTCTGTATGCTGACAATGAAATATCAGAGGGAGAAATTAAGGAAACTATTCCATTTACAATCACAAATGGAATTCTTTCTTTACAAAAAGAATAAAATTCCTATGAATCGATATAAGGAGATAAAGGACCTGTACTTGGAAAACTATAAGGACATTGATGAAAGGAATTGAAGAATTTCCAAGCAGATGGAAATATATATCATTTTCATGGATTGGAAGAATTAATATTGTTAAAATGAACATACTACCCAAGACAATCTGTAGATTCAATGTAATCACTATCAAAATGTCTATGGCTTTTTCCAAGGAGCTAGGAAAACTGGACAGCTTCATGTAAAGAATGAAATTTTAACCTTTCTTCACACTATATATGAAAATAAATTCAAAATGAATTAAAGACTAAATATAAGACTGGAAACCCTAAAACTTTTAGAAGATGGCATAAGCATAACACTCTTTCACATAAATCACAACAATATTTTTTGAAACTCCCGCCTCAGGCAAAAGAAACAAAAGCAAAAATAAACAAATGGGAGTTAATTAAACTTAAAAGCTTTTGCACCACAAAGGAACCCATTAAGAAAATGAAAAGACAACCTTCTGAATAGGAGAAAATATTTATAAAAGTATAACTGATAAGTTAATTCATACAACTCAATATTAAAAAGCCTGATTATAAATGGGCAGAAGACCTGAATAGACATTTTTCCAAAGAGGATATACACACAGTCAATAGGCACATGAAAAATGCTTAACATCATTAATCATTAGAGAAATGCAAATCAAAACCACCATGAGATATTGTCTCACACCTGTCAGAATAACTACCATCAAAAACGTCATAAATAAGAAATGTTGGCAAGGATGTGGATGAAAGGGAACCCTTGTATACTGTTGGTGGGAATGTAAACTCATGCAGCCACTATGGAAAACTACATGGCAGTTCTTCAAAAAACTAAAAATTGAACTACTATATGACCAGCAATTGCACTATTGGTATATATTCAAAAAAAACAAAAACTCTAATTCATGTACCCCTATATTTTTAGTAGCATTATGTATAATACACAAGATATGGAAGAAACCTAAGTGTCAATTACACAAGAAAGATTTTATGTGTGTACATACACACAGACACACACACACAAACCCACACACCTACATACATATAATGAACTACTAAGTCAACCATATAAAAACCAGAAATTTTGCCAGTGGCAACAACATTCATAAATCTGGAGGGTATTTATGCTTAGTGAAATAAGTCAGAGAAAGTTAAATACTGCAAGCTATCACTAATATATGGACTATAAAAATAAAGCAAATGAATGAATATAACAAAACAGAAACATATTCACAGATATATACAACAAACTAGTGGTTACCAGTGGGGGAAGGGGTGGGGGTGGGGACAAGATATATGCAGGAGATTAAGAGGTAAAAATTACTATGTATCAAATTAATAAGTAACAGGGATATATTGTGAAGCACAGGGAAATGTAGCCATTATTTTATAATAACTTTAAATGGAGTATAATCTATAAAAAATATTGAATCACTATGTTGTACACCTGAAACTAATATAATATTATAAATCAGGTATCCTTTCATTTTTTACCTTTTTAAGTTAGAAAAATTATTAAAAACAAAAAACACAAGCAAGAACATGAACAAATATTTTTCCAAAGAGTTATAAATTCCCAAATGGCACAAAAAATGGTATCCATCATTATCTGTCATTAAGAAAATGCAAATCAAAACCACAATGAGAGACCATTTCACACCCACTGGGGGACTTTAATCAAGAAAATGTAACATAACAAGTACTGGCAAGGATGTGGAGAACTGAAACTCTCATAAATTACTGATGGTAATACATAATGGTACAGCTGCTGTGAAAAACAGTCTGGCTGTTCATCAGAAAATTAAACACAGAATTACCATGTGATCCAGTACTTCCACTTCCAGATATATTTTATTTCAAAAGAAATGAAAACATATGTCCACACAATAACTAGGACCCACATTTTCATAGCAATGTAATTTGTAAGAGCTGAAAAGTAGAAATAACCCAAATGTCCATCAGTGGGCAAATGACTAAAATTATGGTATTTTTGTATATTCAAATAATGGAATTTTATTCAGATATAAAAAGAAACAAAATACCAATATATGCTACAAGTTGGGTCAACCTCAAAAACATTGTCTGAAGTAAAAAAGAAAAAAAAGTCAGATACAAAGGCCACATATTATGTGACTCCATTTATATGAAACATACAGAATAGGAATATCTATCAACATATAAGGCATATTAAAGAGATAAGTGAGGTATAGAAAGATGGGAATATAGAGCAATTACTCACAGTATATGAGAAGTTTTTATGGGATCAGGTAAAAGTTTTGAAACTAAAAAGAGCTGGTGTTTATACAGCATCATGAATATACTAAATACTACAGAGCTGTACCCTAATGTCCACTGAATAGTACACTTTAAATGGTTAAATGTATATTATACATTATAAAATGTATATCACATAAATGTCACCTAAAAAAACTTCTTCTGTACAGTAACATCAATATGGTAAGTTTAAAAAAAAATTTAGTGAAAAAAAAATAATTCCCATGGAACAAGTAATACCTATATAATACAACTACCACTTTGAGTAAGAGGGGAAACTGCCAATTTATTATATGATGCTAGGAAAAGCTTACTAGCGAACCTCAAATGGACAATACAAGATAAGAAACTGTTAGAAAAATCACATTTAAAATATATATTAATAGAGAAAATATTAGTAGATTTGAGTACATCAGCTAATTAAAATTTGCCTCATAACTATAAGAATTCTTCAAAAGGCTCATTTATCAACCTGACATAACTCAGGAAAGAAACAGTGATCATGAAAGAGTCAATAAATATTAACGAAAGTAAAACATAAAAATTTAAGAGAGTGAATTTTAAAAGAAAAGGAAAGAACACCCCAGAGCAGTGTTTAAATTTAAAACTATAAATAAATATAATTGAAATGCCAGAGTCCTACTGTAAAATACAGGGAATTATATTCAATATCCTGCAATAAATTATAATGGAAAAGAATATGAAAAAGAATATCTAAATGTATAATTGTGTCACTTTTCTGTATAGCAGAAATTAAATATAGCATGGTAAATCAACTATACCTCAATAAAAAATTTTTAGAAAGTAATCAGAAAGAGAAGATGAAAAAAAACAGAAAAAGAAATATTTAAAGAGATTATGCTGACAATTTTCCAAAATTATTAATAAATATTAAACTTTAATTATAAGAAGCTCAGAAACATGAAGTAGGCTTTTAAAAAAGAAATTGACACAGAATGATTTTGGCTGAAAATCAAACACAGAGAAAACCTTGAAAGAAGTCAGAGAAAAAGAAATGCAGAAGAATTTAAGCCAAAATTACAACAGACTTATTAAATCTATAAAGTTGGAAGCAATGGAGTGAAATCTTTAGAATGAAAAAGACATAAGCTATCTACAATTTTATACACAGTGTAAATATTATCAAAATTACAACTTCTGCTCATCAAAGACACAGTTAAGAGAATGAAACAGCTAATGGGAGAAAATATTGCATATCACATATTTGATAAAGGACTTTGCTGTTGCTATTCAGTACCTAAGTCATGTCCAACTCTTTGAAACCCCGTGGACTGCAGCACTCCAGGCTTCCCTGTCCATCATTATCCCCTGGAGTTTGCTCAAATTCATGTCCACTGAGTCAGGAATGCCATCCAACCAACTCATCCTCTGTCATCTCCTTTTCCTCCTGCCCTCAATCCTTCCCAGCATTAAGGTCTTTTCCAGTGAGTCACCTTTTTGCATCAGGTGGCCAAAGTATTGAAGCTTCAGCTTCAACATCAGTCCTTCCAATGAATATTCAGGATTGATTTCCTTTAGGATTGACTGGTTTGATCTCTTTGCTGTCCAGGGGACTCTCAAGAGTCTTCTCCAGCACCAGAATTCAAAAGAATTAATTCTTCAGCATTCAGCCTTCTTTGCAGTCCAACTCTTACATCCATACATGACTACTGGGAAAACCATAGCTTTGACTAGACAGGCCTTTGTGAGCAAAGTGATGTCTTTGCTTTTTAATATGCTGTCTGGGTTTGTCATAGCTTTTCTTCCAAGGAGCAAACATCTTATAATTTCATGGCTGCAGTCACCATCTGCAGTGATTTTGAAGTTCAAGAAAATAAAGTCTGTCACTGTTTCCATTTTTACCTATCTATTTGACTATATAGACCTGTCATCAAAATGATGTCTCTGCTTTTTATACACTATCTAGGGGCTTCCCTCATAGCTCAGTCAGTAAAGAATCTGCCTGCAGTGCAGGAGACCTGGATTCGATTCCTGGGTCGGGAAGATCCCCTGGAGAAGGAAATGGCAATCCACTCCAGTATCCTTGCCTGGAAAATCCCATGGACGGAGGAGCCTGGCAGGCTACAGTCCATGGGGCCACAAGAGTCGGACATGACTTAGCAACTAAACCACCAAATCACTAGGTTTGTCTAGCTTTTCTTCCAAGACGCAAATGTCTTTGAATTTCATGGCTGCAGTAACCATCTGCAGTGATTTTGGAGACCAAGATAATAAAAGATGCCACTGTTTCCACTTTTCCCCATCTGTTTACAGTGAAGTGATGGGACCAGATGCCATGATCTTAGTTTTTGAATGTTTTAAGCTAGTTTTTTCACTCCCTTCTTTCACCCTCATCAATGTATGCAAAGGATTCTCAAAACTCAATATTAAGAAAAGAAACATCACTCATTATTAGAGAAATGCAAATCAAAACCACAATGAGGTACCATTTCTTGCCAGCCAGAATGGCTGCTATCCAAAACTGTACAAGCAATAAATGCAGGAGAGGATGTGGAGAAAAGGGAACCCTCTTACACTGTTGTGGGAATGCAAACTAGTACAGCCACTATGGGGAACAGTGTGGAGATTCCTTTAAAAACTGGAAATAGAACTGCCATATGACCCAGCAATCCCATTGCTGGACACACACCCCGAGGAAACCAGATCTGAAAGAGACACGTGCATCCCAATGCTCATCGCAGCACTGTTTATAATAGCCAGGACATGGAAGCAACCTAGATGCCCATCAGCAGACGAATGGATAAGGAAGCTGTGGTACATATACACCATGGAATATTACTCAGCCATTAAAAGGAATTCATTTGAATCAGTTCTAATGAGGTGGATGAAACTGGAGCCCATTATACAGAGTGAAGTAAGCCAGAAAGAAAAATGCCAATACAGTATACTAACGCATATATATGGAATTTAGAAAGATGGTAATGATAACCCTATATGCAAGACAGAAAAAGAGTCACAGATGTACAGAACAGACTTTTGGACTCTGTGGGAGAAGGCGAGGGTGGGATGATCTGAGAGAATAGCATCGAAACATGTATATTATCAATTGTGAAACAGATCGCCAGTCCAGGTTTGAAGCATGAGACAAGTGCTCAGGGCTGGTGCACTGGGAAGACCCAGAGGGATGGGATGGGGAGGGAGGTGGGAGGGGGGGTTCAGGATGGGGAACACATGTAAATCCATGGCTGACTCATGTCAATGTATGGCAAAAACCACTACAATATGGTAATTAGCCTCCAACTAACATAAATAAATGAAAAAAAGAGAAGTCAAAAAAAATTTTTTTTAAAGAGTAAAAAAAAAGAAAAGAAACAATCCAATAAGAATGGACAAAACAGAAATAACCAAGGAAGGCAAATTTATGGCAAATAAGCACATAAAAGGATGTCCATAGTCATTTTGGAAATGCCAACTACAGTGAGATACCATTAAACACTTCTTACAACAGCTAAAATAATTTTTTCAATCTGATGATATAAAGTGATGACAATGATTTAAAGCACTTGGGAATCTTATATCATGGTGGCAGGAGTGCAAAATAGTTCAAGATGAAAAATAGTTCAGCACTTGGGAATCTTATATCATGGTGGCAGGAGTGCAAAATAGTTCAAGATGAAAAATAGTTCAGGAGTTTATCATAAAGTTAAATGTACAATTACCATATGATAAAGTAATCTTTATGTTCACTCTATAAATGTATACACAAATAATGTTATTTATAATCACCAACAATTTAAAATAAGCCAATAGTTCATCAAGTATGGAATGGGTTTAAAAAAAAACTGTGATCTATTCACAGAATAGACTTCAACATAGCACTAAAAAATATCAAATTACTGATACACATAATATGTACAATTGCAGCAGAATCCTACAAGTCTTAAGAAACACATACAGCAAGAACTGTTGATATATAGAATAATTGTCACCTCCCAAAAGCCTTTATACCATTTTGTAGTAAATTCACCCTCATGTTGAACCCCTAGTACACAAACCTGCTTTCTATCTCTATAGTTTTGTCTTTGCAAGAATGTCACATAATGAAAGCAAACAGCATATAGCCTTTTGATTTCTTGCACTTAGTTGTATTTGAAATTCATTCACCTTTTAGCAACATTATAAATATTTCCTGACTTTCTTTTCATATATTTTTTAAAGTCTCTTCTTTTGGTTTCCATGTTACAAACTCCCAGTTTCCTTTCTATCTCTTAGTGCTTTTTTAACAAATCTTCTCTGCAAGATCCTCTTGCAATATTGAACTTTTGCAATTAAACTTTAAGACTGAAAATCAGTTCTGAGCACATTTTTTTCTGTATCTACCCGCTTTCATTAGGGTGAGAATATTTTGTCCCATGATTTTGTATGTTATTTATATGCTCATAAGTCACAAGTTTATATCTCCATACCATAAGTCCATATGTTTCCATCTAATAAATCAAGATCCTATTAGCTCCTCACCAGAGCACTGACTGTCAGAGCAAAACTGTCTTGATTGGGAGTTTAACCTTCCCTTCTTTAGGGTTCTTTCAATTAAACCCTTAGCTGGGTTCTGTTTTCTCTACTCCTCTCAAAAGCAGTTGGACTTTCTTTGGATAGACTCCAAGGAAGCCCTCTATAATTCTCCTTTTTTGGTTATCTGCATTCAGAGCATCAGTTGAGCATAGTAATAGCCACCCAAATCTTATGTTATTTTAGCTTCCATTTTCCCACGTTTCTCAGATGTCTGTTATATGGAACCAAATGATGGATTCCCCTACACTGCTATGCCATCCCAGTGCACCAGCAGCAAAACTTTCAACAACTAGATGGCTATGCCAGAGCCCTGTGTGTTCTACCTGCCACCAGTGATGGGATCATTAATGTCAGATTCTAAGACAGTCTTAGCATGCAAGGTACTTACCAGATTCTTTTGGAAGCAGTATTTGTAGAAAGTAGGCATGAAAAAGGGGAGAAGTAGGGCCAACAACAGTGTTGACTAAGCCCATGAGGAGCTGTGGAGCTATATGCATCTTAAACTTTGTCCTCTTTTGGAATAGGATGGCCAGCTTTTTATTAGTCACTGATGTGCATACCCCCACACCCCCAGAAGCTGTGTGTGATGTGGTTTTCTGTATGAATATCTAAAGGAATTGACAAGTGAAGGCTGTCTTCTGTCAGCACTTTCATAGCCAGGGCAACAAGTTCTTCATTAAAGGGGGATCTGGGTGGTCAGTCTCAGTATATACCACAATGTTCCAAACCAAACTTGAAATTCAACCAACACCCTCCCCCAAGTATGACCCTTCTCCAGTCTTTCCCTTTCCAGGAATCCATCCAGTAGTTCTAAAACTAGATACCTAGGAGTACCTCCTAATGTCTTCTTTATTACCAGTCACCCACAACATAGATTAGCATTAAGTGCAAACATTTTAACCTCCAAATTATGTCTTACACTCTCCCCATTTCTCTTTTAACCATTGCCACCACCCAGCCTAAGTCACAGTCATCTCACCTGGAGAATCCCTAGACTCCTTGCTAGTTTTTCTGTTTTCTCTCTTGCCTTTTTTCAACCTAATCTCCACATACAAGTCTGTCTAAATTCTGTGAAGCATACATTGGATCATCTCACAACCCTGGCTTCAAACCTTCAAGAACTTCCACTGACTGGTTCAAAATTGGGAAAGGAGTACATCAAGGCTGTTTATGGTCACCCAGTTTATTTAACTTATATGCAGGGCACATCATCCAAAATGCCAGACTGGATGAAGCACAAGCTGGAATCAAGACTGCCAGGAGAAATACCAACAACCTCAGACATGCAGATGACACCACGTAAGGGCAGAAAGTGAAGAACTAAAGAGCCTCCTGATGAAGGTGAAAGAGGAGCTGAAAAAGTTTGCTTAAAACTCAACATTCAAAAACTAAGATCATGGCATCTGGTCCCATTACTTCATGGCAAATAGAAGGGGAAAACTAGAAGCAGTGACAGATTTTATTTTCTTGGGCTCCAAAATCACTGCAGACAGTGACTGTAGCCATGAAATTAAAAGAAGCTTACTCCTTGGAAGAGAAGTTATGACCAACCTAGACAGCATATTAAAAAGCAGAGACATTACTTTGCCAACAGAGGTCTGTCTAGTCAAAGCTATGGTTTTTCCAGTAGTCATGTATGGATGTGAGAGTTGGACCATAAAGAAGGCTGAGCACCAGAGAATTGATGCATTTGAACTGCAAGGAGATCAAACCAGTCAATACTAAAGGAAATCAGTCCTGAATATTCATTGGAAGGACTGATGCTGAAGCTGAGCCTCCGATATTTGGCTCTTTGAAGATAGGAAGAGCCAACTCACTGGAAAAGACCCTGATACTGGGAAAGACTGAAGGTAAAAGGAGAAGGAAACAACAGAGGATGTGATGGTTAGATAGGATCACTGACTCAACTGACATGAATTTGAGCAAACTCCAGGAGATAGTGAAGGCAGGGTAGCCTGGTGTTCTGCAGTCCATGGGGTCACAAAGAGTTGGACATGACAGCGGCTGAACGATAACAAAATATAGAAATTAGAATTAAATACACATGCTTTCACATTTACCACTAGGCTTTTAGTATCGATACCCTCTCTAATCTCCTCATGGGTCTCCCTCTCCATTATTCACCATGCTTCAGTCATACAGAATTCTTTCAGTTCTTGGAAGCTACTGAGAATCTGCCATAAATAAAACATTTTCCATTTTCCTTCCAACCTCTGGTTATTTCGCCTGGTGAGTTCTTTGTCATCCTTCAGGTAACCTTCTTGCTACCTTCTCAAATGGCACTTTATTGACTTGCAGTGACAATTATAATATACATTTGTGGCTGTGTAGCATCTCTTTTATATTAATGGCAATTGTTAAAATGTAGGAGATTTCCATATTTAAAAATTCTGCCTCTTTAAGGCAGTTATCACAATTCAACCTCCCAGCTATAATGGCAGCTAGAGTGCATATCTGTGACCCAGAGTCTGTCCGTCCTTTGCACCAGAGTGAGTCTTACACTGAGAAGGGACCAACATGTGAATCTGGGCTCTCTCTAACTCACCTTTCAAAAAGAGGTGACAGAGGTCACAGGTCTTTGGGGCAGTAATTGTAGTTATCCTGACAACCCATCTTGATATTGATCCTGGATCCCTAATTTTCCTAAAGATTCTGTAAACCATTTTTATATGTCAATAAATTCCTTTCTTTCTAGAACCAACCACAGGGGATTGAGTTCATTGCAACCTAACATTTGTCATCTCCCAGTTAAGGCAATCTGCTCTATTATTCTCTATCTCAAAACTCATTTTGTTTCCTTCATTTCACTAGCAATCTTGTAGTCAAGTCTGTGTGTTGTCTATCTTCTCTACTAGACTATAAACTCCCTGAGGGCAGAGTCTCTGTAGTTTTTAACTCAGAACCACATATGAAGTTCCTTTGTTGGTTCACTCAACAAACTTTACGGAACCCTTCCTATTGACACAAACACTAAAGAATATAACATTAATAAGGTATGAAAGCGCTTACATCATAGTTGGAAAGACAGACATAGAAACTGATCATTAAAATCTAATATGGCCAATATACTGGTTAAAATTGTCAAGGATTTTTATAGGTTTACCAAAGAGGAGCATTTCATACAATCTATGGGAGGAGGGTGGAAGTCAGATTAAGAAAAGACAAAGAAGCAGCAAAGAGTAGGAGGAGGAGTTTCAGGAAGAATTCTTGAAAGATGTTATGCCAAAGCTTCAAAGTGTGAGGAAGAGTCTGTAAGGTGAAAGGATAGGAGATGGAGGATGGTGGTGAAAAAAAGGATTCTAGGCAAAAGCTGAAGGTCCCACAGTGAAGAGCTACATGGTAGTGAAAGGGGGACCTTTCACAAGAGGGAGGCAGGAAAGAGGGTACAAGGTGTGGAAGAGACTGGAAAGGAAGGCACAGCTACATCAGGGATGGACTTAAGCTCCAACGGAAATTTCTAAAATTATGCCTAAATTTAGAAAAGGATCACAAAAGAATGTGAAAAAAGATAAAAGGAGATTAGTTTGAGTGATTTTATTTATGTCAACATTCCTTGTTCCACTATTTTTTCAATTAAGTTTATAAAAATTCTTTTCCAACTGTCTTCAACATATACTTGTCATGTCTCTGTTGTGTATTTATCAGCACTGCTATATCATTTATATGATATTAATTACAATATGCACATTTGACTTTTGTATGTATATTGTTTCTACATATAGGCTACATTTCAGAAGTAAACACTGTGTTCATCTCTTCAGATCCCCACGATTTTAAACACCTCTGTGAGTATGTATCAGCATTTAATAAATGCTTATGGAAAGAATGGGTTTTCCTGGTAGCTCAGTGGTAAAGAATCCTCCTGTCAATGCCGGAGACATGGGTTCAATCCCTGGATCACGAAGATCCCCCCTGGAGAAGGAAATGGCAACTCACTCCAGTATTCTTGCCTGGGAAATCCACTGGACAGAGGAGTCCAGTGGGCTACAGTCCATGGGGTCACAAAGAGTTGAATACGATGGAGAAATTGAGCATAAGCATGACAAGTATGGAAGGAATATGCAAATCATACTTAGGAAACTTAAATGTAAAAAGAACCCTTCCCTTTTCTATGTGTAATATTCACACAAGAAGTTCAAAATATTTCACTGCAATCTGGTCTACTTTGTAGCCTTTATCTACAAAACATATTTTTAAGTATAAACTATCCAGGTGGTAGTGATGTCCATCAGTACAAACACATCTAGCTTTTACAAACGATGAAACTCAAAGACTGAGATTATCAAATCGATTCATAATCCTACCAGGATTCACATAAATTTCCCCTCCAGCACCCAGACAAACCACTTTTCTACATAACCTTCTCGTCCCTTAACTCTCAATGAAAACATCCTTTAGGCCTAAACTACAGGGTCCTTGCTTCATATTCCAGGAGGAAGGAGGTTTCCAAAAGATTCTTAGCAGTGGCATGCAAAAGCGGAGTGCAGTGGGAACAGTAAAATAAAAAATATCATTGGCTGATTAAGAAAAGAAATAACTTCTTACCATCCCCTATTCATTCTTCACCCTATATAGTATCTGGATCAAAAATGCTCAAATACAGACTGGCGAACAGGTTTTTATAAACATATCACCAACAATGCTAAGTGTAGACTGAATCTTCCGAGACTGCATCTTTATAACTCTTCTCTATCTGTTTCTCAGGGCCACGTGGGCCTGTTCTGCTTTCAATGGGTTAATTACCAAGGAAGCATTTTTCCTCTGTGGTCTAGACATAGAAATATCCAGATATTGTTTCCCTTGAAAGGCAGCCATCCTGCTGAATTTACTTGATCACCAATTCCCATGTTTTTTTAAGGCCAAATGGGGCTAAACACAATTTTTGAAGATTTTTCCCTCTCCTTTTTTTTTTCACCGATTAACAACTTGTTTGTTTTCGATTGAGGATGCTTCCAGGCAAACAGAGGGAAAGAGAAGAAAATTCTTTAATTTTTAAGGTGGGGAAACTCGAGAATGATGGCTTTGCTGTAGCCAAAAAGAAACAATCTTTGGAACTAATATATAAGCATGAAAGAAAAAGTTACTCAGTATTACATAATTTTAGTTGCATGAGTACATAAAACGGATTTTGAGAATAATATAATTTTCTTAACTGAACCCAAAGGTAGGTGTCTATTATAATCACAGGTAGGCAGAGAATAAGAGAAAAACAGAAAACTCAATCTTTGAAAAAAACCTTAATGCTAACATTATTATCACTATGACCTTGAATAAGTCACTTATTTGAGCTTTTGTTTCTACAGATATAAACTAAAAGATTTGGGTGGTTTTTTATTTATGATCTTCCCATCTCTCTAAGATTTTTTGACCTCTTGTGATTCTCAGCTTATAAAATTCTACCTGGAAATAGCACTGACTCCTCACTTATGTCCCCTGCCCCTGATCCCCTGCCTCACCTCTATTTGGAGACATGATCTGCTTTCTTCTGTGGCAGTTATATAATAAATGTGAAGTGAAGACAGCTGAGCCTGCTCTGAAACCATGATAAATAGCCCCAATGTCCTGATTGCGCCTTCCCTGTTGGAAGCCAAAGAACTCCATACAGACAAAGGAAGGATTAACTGGGGCTCAGCTGCGTGCGCCCTGGCATAGGGCTGGGCACATGCTGGCCATGTGAAGTTACCCTGAGACATCTCCTGTTTGGGAGGATCTGGACAGCCCCTCTGCCATTATAGTCTCAAATTCCCAAGGCCCAGAGACCCCCGGTGCAGCCACAACAAGTCAGGGTGCCAGAAATAGTGGTGAGTAGCAGGAATCTAACCCCGACACTACCAGAACTTGGTCCAACTCTTCACAACTCGGGCAACTCACTTGGCCCCAGCACTGTTTTCTCCCTCCTCTGCTAAAATAGCCAAGGCTGTGATTGCTGATGCCCAGTAGTAATATTTCCATTCTAGGCCAGGAGCTGTGAAAAATATGTTTAAAAAATGCAAAAGAGTCAATATGATTAATGTTCTTAAAAACTGAGTATTTTTTTTTTAGTGTGAAAACATCATTAAAGTGACTGGAGGCACTGATAACTTTTGGGTGTTCTCTGACTAAAGGGATATACCACCCCTATCCCCAGCTGACATGAAGCCAAACTCTGTTCAGATACCAGAGAGCCGTGTGGGAATAACAAAGGCTGAATTGACGAATGACAAGAACCTCACCCCTCACAGGCCAAACCCTGCACTGGAGAGGTGTATTGAACCCTCCTCAGAGTCCCCAGACCGGGCCGTTCGTTTCTTTCTGAAACACGTGTTCCAACAGTATTAGACACAGTCTGGAAACAGCTACACATTGCTGAATGATGAGTTCTGAGGTGAAGACTTGTCAGTAGTATGGTAATGTGGATAAAAGACAAATATTTTATTTAGTGGTAGAATTGTCTGGAACTTAAAAAGACACGACAAAATCTGTGACTGCATCTGAAGTTAACAATCAAGGCTTTGTGTCTAAATCACTGTCACAGAAGACAAACAACCCTCTTTGTTTTTGTTTTTTTTTTCTTGCTGCATGTTAGATGCCACATTAAAGCATACTAAACTAGCAGTTTCAGCCTCAGGGACAGATTTTTAATGCAAGACTCCTCACACCAGATTGCATTCTTCAAACATCTGGGGGGTATATTTTCGAGTTCTATCTCCCCAACCTAAAAAAAAAAAGTTTCAGTATCTAAGCATATTTTAATTCTATCTCATTGAAGAAATCCATTGAGTGAACACCACTTACGTGGTTGGAGGGACTGACTGATCCCTTTTGGGCCTCTGTGACTAAAGGGATGTGCCACCTGTGTCTCCAGCTGACATGAGACCAAACTGCTCAGATACCAGCAAGCCACGTGGGGATAACAAAGGCCGAGTTGACAAAGACAGGAACGCCACCTCTCACAGGCCACATTCTGCACTAGAGAGGTGTACCAAGCCTTCCATGGAGTTACACAGATTGGGCCTCTCATTTCCTTCTGAAACAGGTGTTCTGACGGTATTAGACACACTCTGGAAGCAACTACATATTTCTGAAGGGAAAGACTTCGTGGGTGAAGACTTGCCGGTAGCATGGTACTATGCTGTATTCTGTTTTGTGATGACACCACAATGTATTGGTCCATTCTACTCTTGCAGAAGAATGCAAACTCAAAGAGTTTTCAGCTCTTTACTACTATGAACTACTGCTTAGGGTTATTGAGATCATTTAGTTCATGGCTTCTGAAGAAGCTGTGTACACATTTCTGTTGGTTATGTATGTAGGTGGGATATAACATACTGTCAAGCTGTTTTCCAGCGTGTGTGTATGAATTTGGACCTCCAGCAGCAGCGCCTCACGGCAACAATACCTGCTGCTTCACATCCTCCCAGCACTCAGTATCCTCCATCTTTCTGTCTTAAACATTCTAATAGATGGTGTGGTATTGCTGCATGGTGGCCTCTAGCTTGCACTAAAGGAAATCAGTCCTGAATATTCATTGGAAGGATTGATGCTAAAGATGAAACTCCAATACTTTGGCCACCTGATGCAAAGAACTGACTCATAGGAAAAGACCTTGATCCTGGGAAAGATTGAGGGCAGGAGGAGAAGGGGACGACAGAGGATGAGCTGGTCAGATGGCATCACCGACTCAATGGAGATGAGTTTGAGTAGACTCTGGGAGTTGGTGATGGACAAGGAAGCCTGGATTGCTGCAATCCATGGGGTCACAAAGAGTCAGACACGACTGAGCAACCGAACTGAACTGAACTGATAAATAATGAGGTTGACGTTTTTTCTAAGCTTATTAGCTCTTTGAATATCTTCTAAGATTCTGTTCAAGCTCTGTTTATTTTTCTATTAGTTTAATCTGCCCTTTTTCTTATTGATTTGTCAGAGTGCTTTTTTGTTCTGGATAGGAGTACTTTGAGTCTCTTAAAGAGGGTCTTAATTTTGATACAAACTGAATTACTACTTTTGTTTTAGAATTAGTTCTTTTTGTGTCCTATTTAAAAGTCTTTGCCTGCTTTGAGATCATCAAGATCATCACCTGACTTTTCTTCTAAGTGTTATTATTTTCCTATTATGTTTAGATATATAATCTATCTTAATTTGATTATTTTTATATGGATATACAATTGACCCACAGCATCATTTATTGAAAAGACTGTTCATTCCTTGCTGCACTTTTTTCATATTTTTAAAATCATAAGTTACTATACATGTGAGTCTAATTCTTGACTGCCTGTTCTATTTCACTCATCAGTTTGTCTATCCTATCACCAAAGCCACACTATCTTACTATAGTTTCATAACAAATTTTGATATCTGGCAAGTTCTTCAGCTAAGTGCGTCTCGAAAAATGCTTTGGATATCCTTGGCTCTTACATTTCCAAATTTTATTTAACAAAAACACATTGATATTTTTGACTAAGATTACACTAAATTGGTAGACTCGTTTGGGCAGAATTAATATCTTAGCGATATTGAGTCTTCCGTCTGTGAACAGGGATTTGTTTAGATTCTCTTCATCTGCTCAGGTTCTGTGTAATTTCTCTCAATAACGTTTTGTAGTTTGATTGTAGAAGTGTGCACATTTTTCATTACATTAGTTGCTAGGTATATGGGTTTTTTTAAATTTTATTATAAATGACAATGTTTTAATTTTCCATATTCTTCTGGTATTTAAAATATTTATAAAATTATGCATGCTATCTTATATTTAGGGGCATTGCTAAATCTACTTGTAAATCCTTGTTATTCTGTAATGTGCTGCTGTGATGAATCTAATGTTAAACCACACTGGCATATCTGAAATAAACTCTCCTTGGTAGCAAGTCAGTATCCATTTTATTTACTAGATTGACTTTGTTAATGTTTTCTTTTTTTTTTTTCCTGTTTTATCATTTATTTTTAACTGAGGGTAATTATAACATTTTGCTGGTTTCTGCCGTACATCAACATGGAGCAGCCAGAGGTATACTTGTGTCCCCTCCCTCCTGAACCTCCCTCCCCATCTCCCACCCTATTCCACCACTCCAGGTAGTTACAGAGCCCAGTTTGAGTTTCCTGATCATACAGCAGATTCCCAATGGCTATCTATTTTACATATGTTAGCGTATATTTTCCCATGCTATGCTCTCCATTTGTCCCACCCTCTCCTTCCTCCCCCCCCCCCCCCCCCCGCTACCGCATATCCGTAAGTCTGTTGTTCCCTACGTCTGCATCTCCACTGGTACCCTGCAAATAAACTCATCAGCGCCATCTTTTTAGATTCCATATATATGTGTTAATATATGATATCTGTTTTTCTGACTTACTTCACTCAGTATAACAGGCTCCAGGTTCATCCACCTCATTAGCGCTGACTCAAATGCATTCCTTTTTATGGCTGAGGAATATTCCATTGGGGTCCCCTGGTGGCTCAGATGGTATGGAATCTGCCTGTAATGAAGGAGACCTGGCTTTGATCTCTGGGTTGGGAAGATCCACTGGAGAAGGAAATGGCTACCTACTCCAGTATTCTTGCCTGGAGAATCCCATAGACAAAGGAGCCTGGTGGGCGACACTCTACCAGGTCACAAAGAGTCAGACACGACTGAGCAACTAACAAGGAACAATATCCCATTGTGTATATGTACCGCAGCTTCTTTACCCATTCATCTGTCAACGGACATCTAGGTTGTTTCCATGTCCTAGCTATTGTAAGTAGTGTTACAATGAACATTGGGGTACACTGTCTGTTTCAATTTTGGTTTTCTCAGGGTATGTGCCCAATAGTGGGATTGTTGGGTCATATGGGAATTTTATTTCTAGTTTTTAAAGGAATCGTCATACTGTCTTCCATAGTGACTGTATCAACTTACACTCCCACCAACTGTGCAAAAGGGTTCCTTTTTCTCCACACCCTCTCCAGCATTTATTGTTTGTACATTTTTGATGGTGGCCATTATGATGGTGTGAGGTAATATCTTACTGGAGTTTTGATTTGCATTTCTCTAATGACTCTATACAGTCAGCAAAAACAAGACCAGGAGCTGACTGTGGCTCAGATCATGAACTCCTTATTGCCAAATTCAGACCGAAACTGAAGAAAGTAAGGAAAACCACTAGACCATTCAGGTATGACCTAAATCAAATCCCCTATGACCATACAGTGGAAGTGACAAATAGATTTAAGGGACTAGATCTGATGGACAGAGAGCCTGATGAACCATGGACGGAGGTTTGCGACATTGTACAGGAGACAGGGATCAACACCATCCCCATGGAAAAGAAATGCAAAAAGGCAAAATGGTTGTCTGAGGAGGCCTTACAAATAGCTGTGAAAAGAAAAGAAGTGAAAAGCAAAGGAGAAAAGGAAAGATATTCCCATTTGAATGCAGGGTTCCAAAGAACAGCCAGGAGAGATAAGAAAGCCTTCCTCAGTGATCAATGCAAAGAAATAGAGGAAAACAACAGAATGGGAAAGACTAGAGATCTCTTCAAGAAAATTAGAGATATCAAGGGAACATTTCAGGCAAAGATGGGTTCGATAAAGGACGGAAATAGTATGGACCTAACAGAGCAGAAGATATTAAGAAGAGGTGGCAAAAATACACCAGTTGTATAGAAGAACTATACAAAAAAGATCTTCACGAGCCAGATAATCACAATGGTGTGATCACTCACCTAGAGCCAGACATCCTGGAATGTGAAGTCAAGTGGGCCTTAGAAAGCATCACTACAAACAAAGCTAGTGGATGTGATGGAATTCCAGTTGAGCTATTTCAAATCCTGAAAGATGATGCTGTGAAAGTGCTGCACTCCATATGCCAGCAAATTTGGAAAACTCAGCAGTGGCCACGGGACTGGAAAAGGTCCGTTTTCATTCCAATCTCTAAGAAAGGCAATCCCAAAGAATACTCAAACTACCGCACAATTGCACTCATCTCACACGCTAGTAAAGTAATGCTCAAAATTCTCCAAGCCAGGCTTCAGTAATACGTGAACCATGAACTTCCAGATGTTCAAGCTGGTTTTAGAAAAGGCAGAGGAACCAGACATCAAATTGCCAATATCTGCTGGATCATTGAAAAAGCAAGAAGGTTCCAGAAAAACATCTATTTCTGCTTTATTGACTATGCCAAAGCCTTCGACTGTGTGGATCACAATAAACTGTGGAAAATTCTGAAAGAGATGGAAATACCAGGCCACCTGACCTGCCTCTTGAGAAACCTGTATGCAGGTCAGGAAGCAACAGTTAGAACTGGACACGGAACAACAGATTGGTTCCAAATAGGAAAAGGAGTACGTCAAGGCTGTATATTGTCACCCTGCTTATTTAACTTATATGCAGAATACATCATGAGAAATGCTGGGCTGGAAGAAGCACAAGCTGGAATCAAGATTGCTGGGAGAAATATCAATAACCTCAGATATGAAGATGACACCACCTTTATGGCAGAGAGTGAAGAGGAACTAAAAAGCCTCTTGATGAAAGTGAAAGAGGAGAGGGAAAAAGTTGGCTTAAAGCTTAACATTCAGAAAACGAAGATCATGGCATCTGGTCCCATCACTTCATGGGAAATAGATGGGGAGTCAGTGGAAACAGTGTCAGACTTTATTTTTTAGGGCTCCACCATCACTGTGGATGGTGACTGCAGCCATGAAATTAAAAGATGCTTACTCTTTGGAAGGAAAGTGATGACCAACCTAGATAGCATATTAAAAGCAGAGACATTACTTTGTCAACAAAGGTCCATCTGGTCAAGGCTATGGTTTTTCTAGTGGTCATGTATGGATGTGAGAGTTGGACTCTGAAGAAAGCTGAGCACTGAAAAATTGATGTTTTTGAACTGTGGTGTTGGAGAAGACTCTTGAGAGTCCCTTGGACTGCAAGGAGATCCAACCAGTCCATCCTAAAGGAGATCAGTCCTGGGTGTTCATTGGAAGGACTGATGCTGAAGCTGAAACTCCAATACCTTGGCCACCTCATGCGAAGAGTTGACTCACTGGAAAAGACCCTGATGCTGGGAGGGATTGGGGGCAGGAGGAGAAGAGGTTGACAGAGGATGAGATGGCTGGATGGCATCACCAACTCGATGGACATGAGTTTGAGTAAACTCCGGGAGTTGGTGATGGACAGGGAGGCCTGGCATGCTGCAACTCATGGGGTCGCAAAGAGTCGGACATGACTGAGCAACTGAACTGAACTGAACGAGTGATGTTGAGCACCTTTTCATATGTCTGTTAGCCATCTGTATGCCTTCATTGGAGAAGTCTCTTTAGGTCTTTTGCCCACTTTTTCACTGGGTTGTTTGTTTTTCTGTTCTTGAGTTATATAAGCTGCTTGTATATTTTGGAAATTAATCCTTTGTCAGTTGTCTCATTTGCCATTATTTTCCCCCATTTTGAAGATTGCCTTTTACCTTGTTTATAGTTTCCTTTGCTGTGAAAAAGCTTTTAAGTTTAATTAGGTTCTACTTGTTTATTTTTACTTTTATTTCCATTACTCTAGAAAGTGTGTCAGAGGATTTTTGCTGTGATTTATGTCATAGAGTGTAGACTTTGTTAATATTTTCTTAATTTTGCATCAATGTTAATGAAAAAATTGGTTTATTATTTCTATTATTATGTCTTTCTCAATTAAAGATCTCTTAAATGTGCCTCTTGAAAAGCATTACAAACTGTCCCCTATTTGTGTGTTCTCTGGAAGAATCTGTATAATATTATTGTTATGTCTTTCTCAAATGTTTGGAAGAATTCACCAGTGAAACTATCTTGGCCTAAGAATTAGATTATGAAAACATTCTATTCAGGAATCAAAGTTTTAAAATACATATCTGATTTTTTTAATTTTCTATTTCATCTTATGAAAAAATTAATAAGAGAATTTTGAATTATTAATCCATTTCATCCAAATTATCAAATTTATCAGAGAAAAATGTTTATAATATCATCTCATTTGATGTACTATGATCTGTACATTTTCATTTCTGAAAATTTGTGGCTTCTTTTTTCTACATCAATCATGTGATAAGTTTATCAATTTTATGAATTTTATCAAAATACCGACTCTTTGTTGATTTCTCTTTATTATTATTTTATTTCTGCTCTTTATTATTTCTGTCCTTTTATTCTTCTTAGTTTATATTTGCTTTTTGTTATCTTGCTTCTTCAGTTGTAAGTTTAAATAAATTTATATTTAGCTTTCTTTCCTTTCCAAAATGCCATTGACCCTCAAACAATGAAAGGGTTAGGTGAGGTGATGATCAAAACCATTCCAAAGAAAAAGAAATGCAAGAAGGTAAAATATTTATCTGAGGAGCCCTTACAAATAGCTGAGAAAAGAAGGGAAGTGAAAGCAAAAGGAACAAGTGAAAGACACACCCATATATATGCATTAGTATACTGTATTGGTGTTTATCTTTCTGGCTTAGAAAGATGGTAATGATAACCCTATATGCAAGACAGAAAAAGATACACAGATGTATAAAACAGACTTTTGGACTCTATGGGAGAAGGCGAGGGTGGGATGATTTGAGAGAACAGCATCGAAACATGTATATTATCAAGTGTGAAACAGATCACCAGCCCAGGTTGGATGCATGAGACAAGTGCTCGGGGCTGGTGCACTGGGAAGGCCCAGAGGGATGGGTGGGGAGGGAGGTGGGAGGGGGGATCAGGATGGGGAACACATGTAAATCCATGGCTGATTCATGTCAATGTATGGCAAAAACCACTACAATATTGTAAAGTAATTAGCCTCCAACTAATAAAAATAAATGAAAAATTAAAAAGAAAAGAATAGAAAAGAAAGACACGCCCAACTGAATGCAGAGTTCCAAAGAATAGCAAGGAGAGATAAGAAAGCCTTCCTCGGGTGGAGAGGGAGGTGGGAGGGGGGATCGGGATTGGGAATACATGTAAATCCATGGCTGATTCATATCAATGTATGACAAAACCCACTGGAAAAAAAAATAATAAAAAAAAAAAAAAAAAAGAAAGCCTTCCTCAGTGATCAGTGCAAAGACATAGAGGAAAACAATGAATGGGAAAGACTAGAGGTCTCGTCAAGAAAATTAGAGATACCAAGGGAACATTTCCTGCAAAGTTGGGCAATAAAGGCCAGAAATGGAAAGGACCTAACAGAAGCAGAAAAAATAAAAAAGAAGTGGTAAGAATACACAGAAGAGCCATACAAAAAAGATCTTAAAACCCAGATTACCACAGTGGTGCAGTCACTCACTTAGAGCCAGATATCCTAGAGTGTGAAGTCAAGAGGGCCATAGGAAGCATTACTATGAACAAAGCTAGTGTGGAGGTGATGGAATTCCATTTGAGCTATTTCAAATCCTAAAAGATGATGCTGTGAAAGTGCTGCACTCAATATATCAGCAAATTTGGAAAACTCAGCAATGGCCACAGGACTGGAAAAGGTCAGTTTTCATTCCAATCCCAAAGACAAGCAATGCCAAAGAATGCTCAAACTACTGTACAATTGCACTTATTTCACATGCTAGCAAGGTAATCCTCAAAATCGTTCAAGCTAGGTTTCAAAACAGTATATGAATTGAGAACTTCCAGATGTTCAAACTGGACTTAGAAAAGGCAGAGGAACCAGAGATCAAATTGCCAACATCCATTAGCTCATAGGAAAATACAAAAAATTCCACAGAAACACCTACTTCTGTTTCATTGACTATGTTGAATACACTAAAGCCTTTGACTGTGTGGATCACAATGAACTGTAGAAAACTCTTACAAAGCAGGGAATACCAGATCACCTTACCTGCCTCCTGAGAAACCTGTATGCAGGTCAAGAAGCAGCAGTTAGAACCTTACATGGAACAACCGACAGGTACAAAATTGGGAAAGGAGCACATCAAGGCTGTATATTGTCACCCTGCTTATTTAACTTATATGCAGAGTACATCATGAGAAATGCTGGGCTGGATGACTCACAAACTGGAATCAAGATTGTCGGAAGAAATATCAACAACCTCAGATATGCAGATGATACCACCCTAATGGCAGAAAGTGAAGAGAAACTAAAGAGCCTCTTGATGAAGGTGAAAGAGGAGAGTGAAAAAGCTGACTTAAAATTCAACATTCAAGTAACTAAGATCATAGCATCCAGTCCCACCTCTTCATGGCAAATAGACAGGGCAACAATGGAAACAGTGGTGGATTTTATTTGCTTGGACTCTAAAATCACTGCAGACAATGACCACAGCCATGAAATTAAAAGATGCTTCTCATTGGAAGGAAAGCTATGACAAACCTAAATAGTATATCAAAAAGTAGAGACATCCCTTTGCTGACAAAGCTCCATATAGGACAATTTGACAAAGGTCAACACTATGGTTTTTTGTGATTGTGGTTTGAGTCTCTCTACCCTCTGATGCCCTCTCTTAGCACCTCTCCTAAACCACAATCACAGAAAACTAGCTAATCTGATCACATGGACCATAGCCTTGTCTAACTCAATGAAACTAAGCCAGGCCATGTAGGGCCACTCAAGACAGACAGGTCATAGTGGAGAGTTCTCACAAAATGTGATCCCTTGGAAAAGAGAATGGCAAACCATTTCAGTATTCTTGCCTTGAGAACCCCATGAACAGTATGAAAAGGCAAAAAGATAGGACACTGAAAGATTAATTCCCCAGGTCGGTAGGTGCCTAATATACTACTGGAGATCAGTGGAGAAGTAATTCCAGAAAGAATGAAGGGATTGAGCCAAAGCAAAAACAACACCCCATTGTGGATGTGACTGGTGATGGAAGCAAGGTCCGATGCTGTAAAGAGCAATATCACATAGGAACCTGGAATGTTAGATCCATGAATCAAGGCAAACTGGAAGTGGTCAAACAGGAGATAGCAAGAGTGAACATGGACTTTCTAGGAATCAGCAAACTAAAATGGACTGGAATGGGTGAATTTAACTCAGATGACCATTATATCTACTACTGTGGGCAGGAATCCCTTAGAAGAAATGGAATAGTCATCATAGTTAACAAATGCAGTACTTGGATGCAGTCTCTGAAATGACAGAATAATCTCTGTTTGTTTCCAAGGCAAACCATTCAATATCACAGTAATCCAAGTCTATGCCCTGACCAGCAACACTGAAGAAGCTGAAGTTGAATGTTTCTATGAAGACCTGCAAGACCTTTTAGAACTAACACCCAAAAAAGATGTCCTTTTCATTATAGGGGACTGGAATGCAAATGTAGGAAGTCAAGAAACACCTGGAGTAACAGGCAAATTTGGCCTTGGGGTACGGAATGAAGCAGGGCAAAAGCTAATAGAGTTTTGCCAAGAGAATGCACTGGTCATAGCAAACACCTCTTCCAACAACACAAGAGAAGACCCTACACATGGACATCACCAGCTGGCCACCACAGAAATCGGATTGATTATATTCTTTGCAGCCAAAGATGGAGAAACTTCATACAGTCAGCAAAAACAAGACCAGGAGCTGACTGTGGCTCAGATCATGAGCTCCTTATTGCCAAATTCAGACTTAAATTGAAGAAAGTGGGGAAAACCACTAGACCATTCAGGTATGACCTAAATCAAATCCCTTATGATTATACAGTAGAAGTGAGAAATAGATTTAAGGGGCTAGATCTCATAGACAGAGTACCTGAAGAACTATGGATGGAGGTTTATGACATTATACAGGAGACAGGGATCAAGACCATCCCCAAGAAAAAGAAATGCAAAAAAGCAAGATGGCTGTCTAAGGAGCCTTAAAATAGCTGTGAAAAGAAAAGAAGTGAAAAGCAAAGGAGAAAAGGAAAGATATACCCATTTGAATGCAGAGTTCCAAAGAATAGCAAGGAGATAGGAAAGCCTTCCTCAGTGATCAGTGCGAAGAAATAGAGGAAAACAATAGAATGGGAAAGACTAGAGACCTCTTCAAGAAAATTAGAGATACCAACAGAACATTTCATGCAAAGATGGGCTCAATAAAGGACAGAAATGATGTGGACCTACCAGAAGCAGAAGATGTTAAGAAGAGGTGGTAAGAACACACAGAAGGACTGTACAAACAAGATCTTCATGACCCAGATAATCACAAAGGTGTGATCACTCTCCTAGAGCCACACATAATGGAATGTGAACTCAAGTGGGCCTTAGAAAGCATCACTATGAGCCAAGCTAGAGTAGGTGATGGAATTCCAGTTGAGCTATTTCAAATCCTAAAAGATGTTGCTGTGAAAGTGCTGCACTCCATATGCCAGCAAATTTGGAAAACTCAGCAGTGGCCACAGGACTGGAAAAGGTCAGTTTTCATTCCAATCCCAAAGAAAGGCAATGCCAAAGAATGTTCAAACTACTGCACAATTGTACTCATCTCACACGCTAGTAAAGTAATGCTCAAAATTCTCCAAGCCAGGCTTCAGCAATACGTGAACTGAGAACTTCCAGATGTTCAAACTGGACTTAGAAAAGGCAGAGGAACCAGAGATCAAATTGCCAACATCCACTGGATCATCAAAAAAGCAAGAGAGTTCCAGAAAAATATCTATTTCTGCTTTATTGACTATGCCAAAGCCTTTGACTGTGTGGATCACAATAAACTGTGGAAAATTCTGAAAGAGATGGAAATACCAGACCACCTGACTTGTATGCAGGTCAGGAAGCAACAGTTAGAACTGGACATGGAACAACAGACTGGGTCCAAATAGGAAAAGGAGTACATCAAGGCTGTATATTGTCACCCTGCTTATTTAACTTGTATGCAGTGTACATCATGAGAAATGCTGGGCTGGATGAAGCACAAGCTGGAATCAAGATTACCAGAAGAAATATCAATAGCCTCAGATATGCAGATGACACCACCCTTATGGCAGAAAGTGAAGAAGAACTAAAGAACCTCTTGATGAAAGTGAAAGAGGAGAGGGAAAAAGTTGGCTTAAAGCTTAACATTCAGAAAACTAAGATCATGGCATCCGGTCCCATCACTTCATGGGAAATAGATGGGGAAACAGTGAAAACAGTGGTTGGCTTTATTTTGGGGGGCTCCAAAATCACTGCAGAGTGTGATTGCAGCCATGAAATTAAAAGACGCTTACTCCTTGGAAGGAAAGTTATGACCAACCAAGACAGCATATTAAATAGCAGAGACATTACTTTGCCAACAAAGGTCCATCTAGTCAAGGCTATGGTTTTTCCTGGCATCATGTATGGATGTGAGAGTTGGACTAGAAAGAAAGCTGAGAGATCAAGAATTGATGCTTTTGAACTGTGGTGTTGGAGAAGACTCTTGAGAGTCCCTTGGACTGCAAGGAGATCCAACCAATCCATCCTAAAGGAGTTCAGTCCTGGGTGTTCATTGGAAGGACTGATGCTGAAGCTGAAACTCCAATACTTTGGCCACCTCATGTGAAGAGTTGACCCATTGGAAAAGACCCTGATGCTGGGAGGGATTGGGGGCAGGAGGAGAAGAGGTTGACAGAGGATGAGATGGCTGGATGGCATCACTGACTCAACGGACTTGAGTTTGAGTAAACTCCAGGAGTTGGTGATGGACAGGGAGGCCTGGCATGCTGCAATTCATGGGGTCACAAAGAGTCGGACACGACTGAGCGACTGAACTGAACTGAACTATTTATCTCCCTAAGCTACTCTTGAAGTGAAGTGAAGTCGTTCAGTCGTGTCCGACTCTTTGCGACCCCATGGACTGTAGCTCACCAGGCTCCTCTGTCCACGGGATTCTCCAGGCAAGAATACTGGAGTGGGTTGCCATTTCCTTCTCCAGGGGATCTTTCTGACCCAGGGATTGAGCCCAGGTCTCCCTCATTGCAGGCAGATGCTTTAACCTCTGAGCCACCAGGGAGACTGCAATCTACACTTAGGAACACCCATTGAGTTCTTAACTTTAAAGTTTTCTATTTTAGATTATTTATGTTACTTTTTTATACAGAGTATTATTTGTTGAAGAAAATCTTCATACTTTCATCTATTCTTCCCATCTTCTCTAATTTATTTAATACATCAATCATAGTTATTTCAAAGACCTTCATGATAACTCTGACAGCCAGATTATCTACTAATCTCCCACTAGATTCCAGCTTTTTCTTCTTGATCATCAGTCATATTTTCATGTCTTTTTTCATGTGTAGCAATATTCTATTGCATGTCAGACACTGAGTATAAAAGAAATGAAGAGAATCTGAATAACACTATCTTTAATCAGAAAGGGTCTCCCCTTTTCTCTGTTATGCAGCTCAGGTAAGAGGCTGATCATTTTATCTAATCAGTAATTTACATGAGTCAGAGCTGGATTACAGAATAAGAATCAATTTACTTCTGTTCGAACCCACTTCCTTGGGCATGGCCATCTGAAGCGTTCTGATAGAGAGCCAAACTGTTCTTTTTATCTTTGATCATGAAATACTTTAGGATTTCCAGCTTTGCCATTCATAAGTTTCCAGCCCAGCTCTTCCGCATCCACTCTAGACAGCTTAATAATCTAGCAAATGTCTTGATTGAGAAACTTAGTGAAGTGATTAAGGCAGGCCCACTCTCCCTGGAGGGGCTTAGATTTCACTTTGCCTTTTTGAAGATTTTGGATTTCCTTCATTATCTCCAGTGCTGCTACAGATCTCCAGAACTAGCCTGTGTCACATGGGGTAAATTAGCCAAGCATTTGAAGAAGCCCCTGAAGTTTCCAATTTGCCTCTCTAGCCTCCTACAACTGCCAAAACAACAACAACAATTTGCTGGTTTATTTTTCACTTAGAAGTGGGTTCATGCTTAAATTAACCCAATCTGCAGCCATGTCACAAATCAGTTAAATTCCCCAAAGGGAAAAATCCCCAGGATCCAGCAAATGTCCCTAAGGGTGGGGTGGGTGGGGGATTCAGAGGGTTGGGTAATGAGTGAACTGATTAACCAAGTATTTTTCCACTTCTACTTGGTAAACCAGGTTCTAAGACCTTAGAATTCCAAATGCTGAGTATTAACCATTCTTCATTTCAGGTGTGGCCAGAAGAAACCAAGGTTTAACAGGAACAGGTTAAGTTACAGTGAACAAAGAGCTTATAGAGATAAGAATAAATTATGTTAATCTTTTCTTCTTCATCCTTCAGCATTATTATCTGGTTCCTGCCTACACTCAACTAAAACTTCACTCTCAACTGTTTTCTTTCTAATGACCATTTTTCAAGCCTTGCTTTTATTTACCCTTCTATAGAAAGAACCTCATGTAGTGTCCCAGAGACATCAGAATTCAAGGACAATCACTAGCTATTTCATTTAGAAGATACTACCTATTTTATATGACTTCCCTTGTGGCTCAGACAGTAAAGCGTCCACCTACAATGCAGGAGACCCAGGTTTGATCCCTCTTGGGAAGATCCTCTGGTGAAGGAAATGGCAACCCACTCCAGTACTCTTGCCTGGAAAATCCCAAGGATGGAGAAGCGTGGTAGGCTACAGTCCATGGGGTCACAAAGAGTCAGACACGACTGAGCGACTTCACTTGGTCACTTCACCTATTTTATTGGTATTATCCATCTTAAGTGAAACATGGAGTACATATTAAGATTATGGTTTCATCCTCAAACAAAATGCTCATTACTATAGCTTATGTTAAATTGAAATATATCATAAACATACTCTAGCATATAAAGCCTACATCAAAAAGAAAAAAGAGAGAGAGAACATGTATTAACTGAGGCGTTCGGATTTTTTTTTTTTTTAAGCATATAACTACAATGACTGAAATGTTTCCAGGTTGCTAATGCATTCTGGATCATGGTTATTAGTTTATGCTTGCTTTTTTCCAAAGGTATTTATCATCATAACATGAGACAAATTGAACTCACTTAATAAAACTTTAGACCATAGAGCTTTTGGCTCTTTTGACTATCAAAAATTATCTTGTTAAGATTGTTAGCAATACTGAGATGGCATAAGAACGGAAAAGAAATTGCATGCCAACTCCGTTCATTTTGAAAGCTTTCAGCACTGGGTTACACAATGGAAAAATCTCAAGGACATTCCCTCTGTCCATGTGTTTGTCATGATTACATGGAAGTCAAGCACAACTCCAACAAATGAATTGGACTCAAATGCTTTGGAGTTAAAATATTGGGTATGTGGAAAAGATTCCCTGATGGGAGCTGGTATTATCATGAAATAACTTTAAGATCAGGAAAGGAGATTCGGTGCTTGAGTCAAAGTAGGGCGCTACCAATAAATGGTAACCAATAAAAGGTTTAACATGGTAATTCACAAATTCATAAACTGAGAGTAAACAATATTTTTTCTAAGTGTAGGTAATGCGGATATTCCATAAGTAAAAATGTTAGCCTTTTTTTTTTCTTTCAATCACCCTACTTAAAGTCCACTTAGGATGGACCACAAACTCTTGGCAATGGCCTATAAAGACCACCAAGGTCAAGTTCCTATCCATTTTTGTAATTTGACCTCTCCCCAAACATCCTGCATTTCAGCTACTTTAAATCACTTGATATTAAAGGTGTAATGCTAATTCTCACTTAGTACTAATTGTTTCTTATACCCAGAATTTCTTTTCCTGCCTTTCCTTCTTATGGTGAGAAATGCCATCCTCAGCATGAATTCTTTTCTAAACTCCTGACCACAGTTGGACACTTTCTTTCTTCTTGTTCTTACAGCATTCTATTCATACACGTCTTATAGCCTCCACCTGATTACTCTCTTTAGCTTTTGCATCCTTCTAGGGAAGAAAAATATTCTAAGAACACTGACTTCCTCAATACCAGTGGTGGTGGTTTAGTCACTCAGGTGTGTCTAGTTCTTGCAACCCCATGGACTGTAACCCACCAGGCTCCTCTGTCCATGAGATTTCCCAGGCAAGAATACTGGAGTGGGTTGCCATTTCCTTCTCCAGGGAAATCTTCCCAACCAAGGAATCAAGCCTGGGTCTCCTGCATTGCAGGTGGATTCTTTACCAACTGAGCTACAAGGGAAGCTTTAATACCAGTACTTTATCTGAAACATTAAACAGCAGTTAATAAATGTAGAGGGACCAAAGAGACACAGAGGGTAAGAAGGAAGGAAGCAAAGAAAGACTTTACACTTTTTTAATATGACCCCCAAAATATCCAGAATCTAAATTTTCAATTAGTAAGCTCATAATACTATTTTAAAAGATTAAGTGTCCTTAAATATTCAAAATACAGTGATATAATAAAGAAGGGAATTTGTACATAATGTGCAGGCTTATATATAACCAATGACATTTTGGTCTCCTTAATTTTATTTTGCCTTCCTCCAATGAGGCTTCATTTTCTATTCTGTTCATTTCCTGATCAGGATTTCTTTACCCTCTGTGTTGCTTTGTTCCTCATCTCAATTCTTAGATTCTTTTTCTCTGTACAATGATGGCAGATGGTATGGATTTTAGATGCCTGGTGAGAAATAATTCTGTAAAGCATTATCAATTATTTATCTTTATTACTACTAAATATTGTAAACTTAGAATTAGAGTTGCTGACATATTAAAATGATATGGGTTGATGCCATGCCAAATACAACTTCTGTTTTCTGAGACAGAGTCAAGGACTCATTAAAATCTTGATATACTTCAGACATGCCCAGGGATAAAATAACTTAATCTTTCTATGACAGTTATATAGTACTTATGAGTCACAAAGCACTTTATCTGCAATATCCATTTGATTCCTTATCTTTCAGGGCAGGAAAACTCAGACTCCTAGAGGATAAATAGTGCACACATAATTACTTAGCCTGTAAATTGCCAAGTTAGGGCTTAAAACTGGTTTGAGTTTGTGTTATATTTTTTTTTTTTAATTTTTTTATTAGTTGGAGGCTAATTACTTCACAACATTTCAGTGGGTTTTGTCATACATTGATATGAATCAGCCATAGATTTACACTTATTCCCCATCCCGATCCCCCCTCCCATCTCCCTCTCCACCCGATGTTTAGAAAGATGGTAACGATAACCCTATATGCAAAACAGAAAAAGAGACACAGAAATACAGAACAGACTTTTGAACTCTGTGGGAGAAGGTGAGGGTGGGATGTTTCAAAAGAACAGCATGTATACTATCTATGGTGAAACAGATCACCAGCCCAGGTGGGATGCATGAGACAAGTGCTCCGGCCTGGTGCACTGTGTTATATTTTTTAAACCACAGTTATCTTCTTGTACAGGCTTTCCTGGTAGCTCAACTGCTAAAGAAGCCACCTGCAATCCTGGAGACCCCAGTTCGATTCCTCGGTAGGAAAGATCCCCTGGAGAAGGGATGGGCTACCTATTCCAGTATGCATGGGCTTCCCTGGTGGCTCAGATGGTGAAGACTCTACCTGCAATGCAGGAGACCTGAGTTCAACCTCTGTGTCAGGAAGATACTTTGCAAGAGGGCATGGAAACCCACTCCAGTATTCTTGCCTGGAAAATCCCCATGGACTGAAGAGCCTGGCAGGCTACAGTACATGGCGTCTCAAAGAGCCAGACACGACTGGCGACTAAGCACAGAACACATCTTCTTGTACATACTTCTTCCCTGGCCCCCTCTCGATTTGCCTACCCCCAAAAGAGTGATACTCTGAGTGCTGACTGATCACCTGGCCCTTTACACTTGGCTGCTACATCTAAGCTTATTTTCTGCCTATGAAGAAGCCAAGATATCTGAAGTTCAGGTTGAAGTCTAGATGTCTCTGTGAGATACAAGGACTTGAATGAACTCCTTATTAAACGCACTTCAGCATTTGCTGGATTTAGGTGGATTAGCATGAATTAAAGCTTAGTTTGGTAGTCACTAGCTTGCACAAGACTTTTATCCGTCAGAGGGCAGACAGAATGATATTGCAATCACAGAAAACTAACCAAACTGATCACATGGATCACAGCCTTGTCTAACTCAATGAAACTATGAGCCATGCTGTGTAGGGCCACCCAAAATGGGACGGTCATGGTGGAGAGGTCTGACAAAACATGGTCCACTGGAGAAGGGAATGAAATGGCAAACCATTTCGGTATTCTTGCCTTGAGAACCCCATGAACAGTATGAAGAGGCAAAACAATAGGACACTGAAAGATGAACTCCCCAGCTTGGTAGGTGCCCAATATGCTACTGGAGAAGAGTGAAGAGATAACTCCAGAAAGAACAAGGAGACAGAGCCAAAGAAAAACAGTGCCCAGTTGTAGACATGACTGGTAGCTCAGTGAAGTCTGATGCTGTAAAGAACAATATTGCGTAGGAACCTGGATATTAGGTCCACGAATCAAGGTAAATTGGAAGCAGTCAAATAGGAGATGGCAAGACGGGACATCGGCATTTTAGGAGTCAGTGAACTATAATGGACCAGGAAGGGGGAATTTAATTCAGGTGACCATTATATCTGCTACACTGGGGAAGAATCCCATAGAAGAAATGGAGTAGCCCTCATAGTCAACAAAAAAGAGTCTGAAATGCAGTACTTGGATGCAATCTCAAAAATGACAGAATGATCTCTGTTCGTTTCCAAGACAAACCATTCAACATCACAGTACTCCAAGTCTATGCCCCAACCCCTAATGCTGACGAAGCTGAAGTTGAACAGTTCTATAAGGATGTACAAGACCTCCTAAAACTAACACCAAAAAAGATGTTCTTTTCATCTTAGGGCACTGGGATGCAAAAGTAGGAAGTCAAGAGATACCTGGAGTAACAGGCAAGTTGGGCTGTGGAGTAAAAATGAAGCAGGGCAAAGGCTAACAGAGTTTTGCCAAGAGAACACACTGGTTATAGTAAACACCCCCTTCGAACAATTCAAGAGACAACTCTTGAGTTCATCATGGACATCACCAGGTGGTCAATACCGAAATCAGTTTGATTATATTCTTTGCAGCTGAAGATGGAGAAGCTCTATAGAGTCAGCAAAAACAAGACTGGGAGCTGACTGTGGCTCAGATCATGAGCTCCTTACTGCAAAATTCAGACTTAAACTGAAGAAAGTAGGGAAAACTATTAGACCATTCAGGTTTGACTTAAATCAAATCCCTTATGATTATACAGTGGAAGTGACAAATAGATTCAAGGGATTACATCTGATAGACAGTGTGCCTGAAGAAGTATGGAAGGAGGTTCATAACATTGTACAGGAGGCCGTGATCAAAACCATCCCCAAGAAAAACAAATGCAAAAAGGCAAAATGGCTGTCTGAGGAGGCCTTACAAATAGCTGTGAAAAGAAGAGAAGCAAAAGGCAAACAAGAAAAGGAAAGATATTCCCATTTGAATGCAGAGTTCCAAAGAAGAGTAAGAAGAGATAAGAAAGCCTTCCTAAGTGCTCAATGCAAAGAAATAGAGGGAAACAATAAAATGAGAAAGACAAGATCCCTTCAAGAAAATTAGAGATATCAAGGGAATATTTCATGCAAAGATGGGCACAATAAAGGACAGGAAAAGTATGGACCTAACAGAAGTAGAAGATATTAAGAAAACTGGCAAGAATACACAGAACTGTATAAAAAAGATCTTAATGGCCCAGATAACAACAAAGGTGTGATCACTCACCTAAAGCCAGACATCCTAGGGTCTGAAGTCAAGTGGGCTGTAGGAAGCATCACTATGGTCAACGCTAGTGGAGGTGATATAATTCCAGCTGAGCTACTTCAAATCCTAAAAGACAATGCTGTGAAAGTGCTGCACTCAATATGCCAGCAAATTTGGAAAACTCAGCAGTGGCCATAGGACTGGAAAAAGTCAGTTTTCATTTCATTCTATTCCCAAAGAAAGGCAATGCCAAAGAACGTTCAAACTACCCCACAGTAGCAATTATCTCACATGCAGGCAAAGTAATGCTCAAAATTCTCCAAATAGGCCTCAACAGTACATGAAACAAAACTTTCAGATGTTCAAGTTGGATTTAGAAAAGGCCTCGGAACCAGAGATCAAATTACTGACATCCACTGGGTTATACAAAAAGCAAGAGAATTCCAGAAAAACATCTACTTCTGCTTCATTGGCTAAGCTAAAGTCTTTGACTGTGTGGATCACAACAAACTGTGGGAAATTCTTCAATAGATAGGACTACCAGACCACCTTACCTGCCTCCTGAGAAATCTGTATGCAGGTCAAGGAACAACAGTTAGAACCTGACATGGAACAATGGACTGGTTCCAATTTGGGAAAGGAGAATGTCAAGGCTGTATATTGTCACCCTGCTTACTTAACTTATATGCAGAGTTTATCATGAGAAATGCCAGACTGCATGAAGCACAAGCTGGAATCAAGATTGCCAGGAGATATATCAGTAATCTCAGATATGTAGATGATACCACCCTTATGGCAGAAAGCAAAGAACTAAAGAGATTCTTAATGAAAGTGAAAGAGAAGAGTGAAAAAGCTGGCTTAAAACTCATCAGTCAAAAAAACTACAATATTGTAAAGCAATTAGCCTCCAACCAATAAAAATAATTGGGGGAAAAAAGAAAAAAAAAAAACAAACCTAAGATCGTGGCATCCAGTCCCATCACTTCATGGCAAATAGAGGCGGAAACAATGGAAACAGTTACAGATTTTATTTTCTTGGATTCCAAAGTCACTGTGGATGGTGACTTCAGCCATGAAATTAAAAGAAGCTTTCTCCTTAGAAGAAAAGCTATGACAAACCTAGACAGCATATTAAAAAGCAGAGACATTCTTTGCGAACAAAGATCCATATAGTCAAGCTATTGTATTTCCAGTAGTCATGTATGGATGTGAGAATTGGACCTTAAAGAATGCTGAGCACCGAAGAATAGATGCTTTTGAACTGTGATGTTGGAGAAGACTCTTCAGAGTCCCTTGCAATGTAAGGAGATCAAACCAGTCAATGCTAAAAGAAATCAGTCCTGAATATTCATTGGAAGGACTGATGCTGAAGTTGAAGCTCCAATACTTTGATCACCTAATGCGAAGAACTGACTTGTTGGAAAAGGCCCTGATGCTGGGAAAGATTGAAGGCAGGAGAAGAAGGGGATGACAGAGGATGAGATGGTTGGATGGCATCACCAACTTGAGGGACATGAGTTTGAGCAAGACCTGGATGTTTGTGATGGATGGGGAAGCCTGACGTGCTGCAGTCCATGGGGTTGCAAAGAGTCAGACACGACTGAGAAACTGAACTGAACAGTATTAATCAAATGTTTTTAGTTCCCCTTTTGGGAAATTTTTGTAGGGTTAAACCCTACACTTGAAACTAGGTATGGCCATGGCAGAAAACTTCACCAGTGAAATGTGAGCAGAAGTGATGTGTTACTTCCAAGTAGGCGCTTTATGAATCAGAGTATGACCTGTGCCCCATCTTGATTTTGGAGGTGTTTTTTTTTTTTTTTTTTTTTTGGCTTTTTTTGAATAGACAATCTGATAGTGTTGACATGAAGCCTCCCCTACCCATTTAAGACAAGAAACAAATCTTTCCTTGCCCTCAGTTCAGTTCAGTTCTGTTCAGTCTCTCAGTCGTGTCCAACTCTTTGCGACCCCATGAACCACAGCACACCAGGCTTCCCTGTCTATCATCAACTCCTGGAGTTCACCCAAATTCATGTCCATTGAGTCACCCTACTCCCACACAAAAACAAACCTGTTGATACAGTGGACATGTAATGTGAGCAAATATTTAAAACTTCTAAACTGTTAAGAGTTCTGATCAAGCATAACTTAGATAACTTAGCTTATCTTAACTGGTATACTTACTATCATATGTTATTCCAATTCAGTGGTAATGCTGAATGTAACATGTTAATGGAGTCTTTTTGAAGCTATGAAATGTGGGTGTGGACAGTTCTTAATTAAGACTATTAAACATTCAAAGGCTCCTTGCTAGCTTATTGCTAATAAGCTTTTCAACAAGTATTGCCGTCTGACACTGAAAAATAACTAGTGGAAGAAATAATTCCAAGGATAGTTATATGCATAATGATACCTATGGGGAGGGATAGGAATGACTGCATTTATGAGAACCTTAATCTTCCTCTTCCCCTCACCCATCTCAGCTTCCTCCAGAGATCACAGTTTCAAGACCAAGTCTCCCTTTTGAGACAAGCTAGATAATTCTTCCTTTAGAGACTTTCAGTTCAGTTCAGTCGCTCAGTCATGTCTGACTCTTTGCAACCCCTTGAATCGCAGTATGCCAGGCCTCCCTGTCCATCACCAACTCCCGGAGTTTACTCAAACTCATGCCCATCGAGTCGGTGATGCCATCCAGCCATCTCATCCTCTGTCATCCCCTTCTCCTCCTGCCCCCAATCCCTCCCAGCATCAGGGTCTTTTCCAATGAGTCAACTCTTCACATCAGGTGGCCAAAGTATTGGAGCTTCAGCTTCAGCATCAGTCCTTCCAATGAACACCCAGGACTGATCTCCTTTAGGATGGATTGGTTGGATCTCCTTACAGTCCAAAGGACTCTCAAGAGTCTTCTCCAACACCACAGTTCAAAAGCATCAATTTTTCGGTGTTCAGCTTTCTTCACAGTCCAAATTTCACATCCATACATGACCACTGGAAAAACCATAGCCTTGACCAGACGGACCTTTGTTGGCAAAGTAATGTCTCTGCTTTTTAATATGCTGTCTAGGTTGGTCATCACTTTCCTTCCAAGGAGTAAGCGTCTTTTAATTTCATGGCTGCAATCACACTCTGCAGTGATTTTGGAGCCCAAAAAGTAAAGTCTGACACTGTTTCCACTGTCTCCCCATCATGGTCAACAAATGAGTCTGAAATGCAGTACTTAGAGACTTTAGAAAAGTACTAATCTTGGCAAACTCTTCCCGGGTAAACAGAGGGAGAGACGTACTCTGTTATTGCACTTCTACTCTCCTCCAGCCTAGGGGAGTGGGGGCTTCATTTCACAGATTTCAGGGTACCTTTGAGCTTTCTTAGTCTCAAATGGCAATCCCAGGCGAAAGATGCCTGTGGTGAATAATTTGAGAATTCATTCATAGACTAAGCAATTTCCAGTTCTGTACATGATGACCACTCAGATCCAAGCCAAATCTTGTCCACACATGTGCTGGCAAGGCTTCCTATCAAAGCACGAAGACTATTTGAGCACAGCTAATGGTAGAGTTTGGCCAAAATTTGTTTTAACTTAATTTCTGTGTGAATTTTTCAACTGAAATTTTACCCTAAAGAATTAGGGTTGAATTTCTGAAGATGAAATTTGAGTAAATGAGAACTGTACACAGAGGTGTGCATTGACCCTGGTGGCTCAGAGGGTAAAGCGTCTGCCTGCAATGCAGGAGACCTGGGTTTGATCCCTGGGACAGGAAGATCCCCTGGAGAAGGAAATGGCAACCCACTCCAGTATTCTTGCCTGGAAAATCCCATGGACAGAGAAGCCTGGTAGACTACAGTCCATGGGATCCCAAAGACTCGGACACGACTGAGCGACTTCACTTTCACTTTCTACGTAAACAAGAATTAATCCAATGCGTATGTACAGAGTAGGTGTGGTCATCACCACCATCAACATTGGGTTATCATACCTCATATAAATTGTAATTTGTTATACTCAAGTTCAGAATGGTCTGTATCCTTTGATTTCCACTTAACTTTTTTCCTCCAGATCAGAAATGCAGAGCTAAGAATTTGTTCGAGAAAGAAAAAAAATACAATTTAGTTAGTAATAGGAAAAAAATCAATCTTTAAAACCTATTAAATGGAGTAAGTTCAAACAAAACAAACCTGACAAAATTTTCTCATCTCTTGGATGACTATGAATAAAAAATGAAACATGATTTCAGTTAGTTTGGTCTATTCAGTTCAGTTCAATTCAGTTCAGTCGCTCAGTCGTGTCCGACTCTTTCTGACCCCCTGGCAGCATTCCAGGCCTCCCTGTCTATCACCAACTCCCAGAATTTACTCAAACTCATGTCCATTGAGTCAGTGATACCATCCAACCATCTCACCCTGTGTCATCCCCTTCTCCTGCCACCGCTCCAAGTTTGGTCTATATGTTTAGCTAATTTAATGACCATCAATACATTTTAACAGCCAATGGCTTAGGTATGTTGGCATACTCTAACTCTTTTTCTTATCATTACTCTTTTGTACAGGTAAAGACAGAAAAAATTAATTAAGGGCCAAGATTTTCCTAGAAAGGTCTATGTTTTGGTAATATATTTTAAAAGCTCCATTTTTAGACTTGGGCAGTTTTAAAATGCTAACACCTTTTAATCACGTTTACTACATTTTACATATTTTTTAAATATGGCAATAGGTTTTTAAAAGAATTCTATAGATTACATCAAAATATGATTAGATCTGATTATATAAAAATCTAAATAACGTCCACATTTGAGACAGTGATTCATATTCTAAAAGCCTCAGGGGTGGCGAATAATTGATAAAAAGGCAGAATGAAGACATAATGGTAAGAAAATCACAGGAATAATTTAAACTACCTTTCAGGCATACTATCCCTTCCTAAGTCTCTTGAGATATACAATTTTCATACTCTGAGAGGGGAAAAAAAAAAAGAAAGGAAACCACATTCATCATCTTTTCCAGGAAACAGCTCTGCAGATTCTCTTTGCTTGTGGCTACATCACTTCTGCAACAGCTGGGCGTGTGGGTGGCACGCATCAGATCTGCCAGTTTCCAGACTGAACCTAGGCCTCCTGAAGCTTTACGGGACTTCCCGGCTCTGTGGGGGGTCCGGGGCTCCTGTCTAGGCCTTGGGATGGAGACAGGGTGCGGTGCGTGTAGAACAGGGGAAACACCTGAGAACACACGCCTGGCGTCTGCGGAGACCACCGGTGTGTAAACCGCTTTGCGACAAGGCTAATTTCAAAGGGAAGAGGAGCAGCCATTTCCCCCTTCAGCTCCAACCCTCCACACAGCTGCTACTCTGGGTTCAGGATGCAAGAAAAACAAGGGAGAAGTGGGACTTTCTGCAGTGGTTTGGCTCCTTAGAAGCAGGCCTAGTGGAAGGAGCGCCTCCAAGGGAAGAGCAGGCATCTTCTCCGCGCATGCCCTCTACTCCTCGGCGTAGGCTGTTAAACCATTCTGCTGCTCCACCCCGTACCACAAAGGTTGACTTCTCGCTTAGCCAAAAAGTCGTCTGCAGTCTGGGACACTCTCCAGCGCAACTGTCCCTCCTGAGCTGACAATGCAGTCCATCCTTGCAGAGTCTCTGCTTCCCTCCGCTGCACAGTCTAAGGAAGTAGACGCTGTGGTCGGCGGGGCATTGGAAGAGAGCAGGGGAGTCCCACCCAGTCGTGGGGACCCCAAGTGATACCTGGCACTCCTGCCCTTGTTCACTGACCACCTCCCATCACCTCTAGGCAACGCCTGACCTCAGAGGGCGTGTATTCGGAAGTGGGTATCGATGAATATTAGAGCCATGTGCCCTCTCTGAAGCCCTAAAATTACACTTTAGTTATGAATGTAGCCTCCACTTTCCCAGAGAATGTATGCACCCATTCTCTGAGGTCTAGTTGTCTTTGTTCTCACATCTGGATTCCAGTCTCCCTTCCAGAAAAGAGACAGGAGAGAAATACGTGGAGTGTGTCTACCCTGTGGAGTCTGTGATGGCTCCCTAAAAGTCTGCAAAGGCAAAGGTAACCGAAAAAATGTATCACAGGTTAAGGTTTCTCCTGGTGGCTCAGGCGGTAAAGTATCCGTCTGCAATGCAGGAGACCCAGGTTCGATCCCTGGGTTGGGAAGATTCCCCTGGAGAAGAGAATGGCAACCCACTCTAGTATTCTTGGCTGGAGAATCCCATGGACAGAGGAGCCTGTAGACCCATAGGATCGTGAAGAGTCGGACACAGCTGAGCAACTAAGCATGCATGCATTGCCTCTCCACCCCATTAATGTAATGCTCGGAAGGAAGTATTGACTTGTGTCTCCCTGGGCTTTGCCTTTCTGCCTTTTGTTTTATGATCTTATTTGGTTCTAGTTCCTAGTTATTGATGCTAGTGAAAGGGAAGAAGAGGTGGAGAAAAAGAGGGGGAAAGATAAAGAGGGAGAAAGATAAAGAGAGAAAGGAGGAGGGAGAGGGAAGAGAGAAAGCAGAAAGTACTTGTGAGATTATAAAGTTCCTCCAAAACCATCAACTCACATGAGCTTCAAAACAACCTGTAGAAGAAGATATTTATTTATCTGCAAGTTATCAGTGAGGAGACTAAAACTCAGAAGGATTCACAAAGTAAAATTTAGTAGAAGCAGACATAAAGCTTAATGAGATGCAGTTTCAGGACCTTTCGAAACCAAGAGACCAGACTATGTTTTAACACATGCCTGGTCTTTTCTGAATGTCAGAGGTCACTTGCTTTTTATCCCAATGCTCATTTTAAGTTTTGACAGCATCTAGATTAATTTTAAAAGGATTTCTTTAAGGTCCCTGGTCTCCTCATGTGCCTCTAATCCCATCAAAACTAAACCTGGTAACTTTGATTGACCTCATATTGGATCATTAGAGAAGGCATGGGTCCCCAAACCTTCTCTTCTAGCCCTTCCATGCCAACTCATGCCTTGTGGGAACCTAACCTGCCCTGCCTCAGCTGCCTATGAATGGGGCTCCAGTTCACACCAGCTCTCCCCATGTGCCTGGTTTTGCACACTCAACACGTTGGTGATACAGGTAGGCAGGGCAGGAAGGAGTGAGAGCATTCCCTTGGGATCTGTGTGTTCATGGGCACAGCACTGAATGCTCCCTTCAGCCCAGAAACTAAAAGCCAGTCTTTTAAAACAGAAAGTAAAGGCTCTTATTTTCCAAGCTACTTAGAAGAAGAATGTAAGTGCCAGCAGCCCAGGCTGCCAGTAGGGCCACTGGAAGTTACTGGGACTTGCAGAGCAAGGCTGCAGTGTTTTCAGCTCCTGGAGAGAGGGCCAATGCAGGCCAAAGAGTCTGCAAGAGGAAGGGAGGAAGCAGGAATGTGTCTCTCAACAGCATGTTTGAGAACAAGCAGTTTCTTCCCCAAAGCCAGCTGTGAGACTCTCAAATTGTGTCTGAGGAAGAAAAGGGCAAGACAGAGAGAGAGAAAAGTGAATTACTGGGAAAAGCAGATATCTCTTTGGGAGTTGGGAGGGCAGCAAAAACACTGTCTACTAGTTTGTTAGTCTTGGAAGCTGCATAACTGTGAATCTGACCATAGTCAGGGTTTCTAAGGACCTGCTTCTGAAAAATGTGGCAAGAGTTTAACCTGAAATATGGACTGTGGAGGGCTCTGGTGTGATCTAAGTCAGAGGAGACTGAGTTCCTTATCTAGGTCCCTCAGTACACAAGGTCCATCAGATGACATCCTGACTATTTTGGTCCTTGCTCACAGGTTGTCTTTAGTTCATGGGAGAAGTTGGGGGAACATGTCTCAAATTGGATTGGAATCTCTCAGGAAGAAGGTCTAACTAAGACTTCTTGTCTCTCTCAACTGTAGCCTGAATAGTGTTCTGAAGTACAGGTGGTAGATGAGAAGCCCCTCATTGAGAAAGGAGAGGTTTTTGCCAAGCACTCCTCCCAGGCCATAGAAGGTAGCTTCCTCTCAGCTACTTAGTATTCTGCAAGAAATATCACCTCTTATCTTCACACCCATGGGAGCTGTCTTGTTTAGGAAGGTCTTTGGTTGCAAGTAACAGAAATCCATTTACAGCAGCTCCAACAAAAGCAGATGTATCTTTCTCACCTAACAAGATCTTGGATCTAGGTGGGAGCTGGCATTGATTCAGAAGCTCAGTACCATCAGGGCTACCGTCTCTGGGATTCTCTTACCTTTTCCCTCTTTCATGGTCACAAGCTGACTGATGGAAGAATGGGTAGACGTTGTGGTGTATCTCTGTATATATATTAGAACATTATTTAGCCTTAAAAAGGAAGGAAATTCTGTCATTAGCAACAATTACATGAAACTGGAAGATGTGACGCTAAGTGAAATAAACCAGACACAGAAAAGAAAATACCACATCATCTTGCTTATGTGTGAAATCTACATAAAAGCAGGTAATAACTTGGCTACAAAAGGCAGGAAAATAGGGGTGAATGAGGAGACCTTTGTCAAAGGGTATAAGGCTAAAGTTATCTAGGATGAACATGGTATATATATATAATGCCCAGCACGGTAACTGTATTAGTAACATTGTACCATATACTGGAAATTTGCTAAGAACATAGATCTCAGGCATTCTGACAGCAAAAGTAATTATGGTAACTGTGTACGGTGATCCATTTATTAATCAACCTAACTGCAATAGTCACTTTAGTATGCCTATGTATATCAAAACATCATGATGTAGACCTTAAATACATATAATTTTATTTAAGATGGTTGCTGCATCACTGGGCATTAGGCTATGGTCAAAGTAGGAAAACGGGGACAGAGCAGTGTCCTCTGTGATAATCTCCATTTGTCCAGACAACAGCTTCCCTAGAATTTCCATCACACCTCTGTGTGTGTCCCATTCAACACATCTCCATCACGCAGCTTTACATGGCATGAAGGGAACCTAGGGAGGTGACCATTTAACTGGAGGCTCTGCCAACCCAAACAAAATCAGGCTTCGGTCAACTACAAAAGGAAGAAGTTACTAGGGCTACAGCTGACACTACCTGCCACACCCTGAGCATAGCACTGATCAAACTGCCCTGAAACGTTCTGTTTCTATCCGGGTCTCCCCTCCCACCGGGATTAACAGCACCTGGCAGACGAGTGGCCCAGTCATTCTTGTATTCCCAGCACATGGCACATTGACTGGCACAAAACGGACTTAACAAAAATAACTTAAGCTCAAAAAAAAAAAAAAAAAAAATACTGGCTGAACAAAACTCCAAAAATAGAGAGGTAAAAGAATTTCATTTAGATTCATTTCTGCGTGCACTTCTCTCTTTAAAGATAACAGGAAATATTGATGTGAGAGAAACATCAGTTACCCAAAAGATAAGACACTCCAGGAAACGCGTTTATAATGCTACTTAGTTGTACACAGTTTCTAGCAAAAATACAATGGGGTAGGTAATAGTAATGAGTCTCCATAATGGAAAATTTCACACTATATACAGGAAGAAGATCAAACCAGTCAATCCTAAAGGAAATCAATCCTGAATATTCATTGGAAGAACTCATGGTGAAGTTGAAGCTCCAATACTCGGGCCACCTGATGTGAAGAGCTGACTCACTGGAGAAGACCCTGATGCTGGGAAAGATTGAGGGCAAGAGGAGAAGAGGGTGACAAAGGATGAGATGGTTGGATGACATCACCAACTCAATGGACATGAGTTTGAGCAAACTCAGGGAGATGGTGAAGGACAGGGAAATCTGGCGTGCTGCAGTCCATGGGATCGCAAAGAGTAGGACACAACTTAGCAACTGAACAACAGCAATAATATCTTTACAAGGTAAGTATCACTTGCCTCATTTTAGAGATGCTAGGAAAGTGGTACAGTGTCTCAGAGCTGCAAGTGGTAAAACCAGAGTGTGAACGCGAGTGTATCTGTCTTTCTCTGCTGTCCGTCTTGCATGAGGGGTGTCTGGCACCCTCACTTTTCTCAAGGGAAGCACCAGTGCTGGCAGGTCATCTAAATACAGGGCTTCCTGTCTCCAAAGACACCATTCCATCTTTCCTCTCTGGCTCCCTCAATACTTCCGCAGGCAGAGAGAGCAATGCTGTGCTGTTGAAGGCCCAGTGGTATTGCTGAGCATGAGGAAAGGCTTATTTTTTTTCCCCAGAATCCATGATAAACCTAGAAAAAGAGAGGAATCCAGAACGGAGCAGGCCCCTCTGAAGCCAACTCCATGCAGCACGTAAACCTAGACCTACATGCAGGACAGAAACTTCTATCAATTCTTCTTTCAGGCAGCAATCTGACGCCATTGGGCTGACCAGGAGGAAGAGCAGAGGTGTTTATGTGTGTGCCTTTGGACTACCAGACGAGGCATGTTATGAATTTATATCAACTCAGATGAGAAAGCATAAACAAGAATGAAATGGATACATTTTGGCTTATGATTTCAAGTTGACCACAATGATCTGCAAGTGACTACAATTCCCCTGGCCACCACCTCTCTAACAGATTAATGAAGCTTTGTGCCAGGAGCTTGGAGTCAGGTATGCCTCTGTAGGGAAATGTGATATTTCAGACCTGACTTACGTAAAAGCCAATATCACACAGCACAGACTTTGGACAGAGTCTGTGCATGTGTCTGAAGCATATCGGTTGCATTGCTTATGGAAAATACAATACAGATGAGGTTCTTCATCAAGAAAGCAGAACCTAATTCAATAAAGTCTACTCATGCCATTCAAGAACAGTTTTCCGTGGGGATTTCTGGATGCCCAGGGGCTGGGGGACAAGCCCATCCAACTAGTGTTCATGGTATGTGCATAGTCATTTCTGAGACTATGTACAAAATAAGGGTGGAGTTGGAGGTGGTGAAAAACTTCAGATAAATCACAGTGACCAGAACTGTTCTGTTTTTTAAGGATCTATAGTTCAGCAATCGGATACACACTGACGTTGTATAATCCTTTGGATGGAATAAGGGAGTTCTCCAGGATACTGCAAAAAGTATTCTGAGCCCTTCAGGCACAGAGACTGTACGTTTTGGCTGGGGTATTAAGCTGGGATTTAAAGCCAGAATTACAAGCTCAAAATGAGAGAAAAGATGAACTAGGGTTGTCAGAAATTGTCATCTTATTCTTCATATTTTCACCAATATAACAATTACACATTTCAACGATGATTTTTTTTTTTTTTTGGATTGGTATCAAATGGATGACTCAGGAACCTCACATTTTGGTTTAATGAGAATAAGTAAAACAATTGAGTACTCAAATAAGAGTACACAATTTGCAATCAGATAAACACTAGGAAAGAAAGAAAGACCTATTGTGTGGGGATGGGAGTCTCTCATGGGCTAGACATCACTTGTAGTCTCAATGGGCCCTTTGCCCAAGTCCACGTGGCCAGGCCCTCCTGGGCTGGTCCCTGGGACGTCTGAGGCCATGACATCTTGCCATGGTTCCCCAGCTTTTTGTGTCTGGAAATCTCTCCCAGTCAACTCTAAACCAGAGGTAAATTCTAAAGTGGGTCATCTGGGGAAAGAGGTGGTTACCCTCGAATGCACTTATCAGAATCTCCACGGTCTGGAGCTCTTGGTTATGGCCAGGGAAGAACAGGCTGGCAGGCTGGGAGTAGGAGGCCCTACCTTGAACTCTGTCACTTTTTGCAAGGAAACCATTATTATATAGAAGAAAAATGACTAGCTTGGGCTTTTAGCATCTACTCCTGCAAGTGCTACTAAAGAGCCCATTTATTATTCAAGAACACATGGCGGGTTATGGGAATAGAGGACAGAGACGGGCCCAGTAATGCCTACGTTACTGGAGAACTCCCAGCCCACCCTGTATCCCAGTGCAACCCAATGAAACCACTGCAAATGCAATGAGAAAAGGTGTTGTGGGGCTGCAGAAACCACAGAGAATCTACAGCAAAAACAAAGTTCTTAATTTCCTTTGAACTTTTAAACAGAAAAGTATTTGCTATTGCAATCAGTGAGGACATGGAGTAGAAAAAAATGGACAAAAATTTATATCAATACATTTAACAGAGAAATAGTCTAGTTGTAGTAAGCTTGTATTTCCTTGTTCATTTATTTTAAAATTAAGAACTAAATAACCCTTTCAAACATGAAGGGAAACAGATGAGAAGAACAACTGATAATTATAATGAAGTACTATATTCTGTCACATACTTTCACATGTTGAGAATAAATTAAAGAATAAAGATATATTAAGTATTATGACAAAAAGTATTAGGTTGGTCAAAACATTCATTTGTGTTTTTCCATATGATCTTAGGGAAAAATCCAAACAAACTTTCTGGCCAACCCAATACAATCTACAACCTTCACATGATATGTTCTACACCTAACCTTGGGTGCAGTATCCATCTGGTCCTGCAGCCCTGCCTCTGAGAACACTAGCCCCATACAATCAGCAGCAAGGCAGGGCATCAGAAGAACCAAAGAGTTTGGAATGGAAATAGAAACTTCATGTGCAGTTGAAAGCTGAGAAATGGAAGCTGTGCGATGTGTGATAGGCATTTTGCAGGTCAGATTTCTCTTCCCTCACTCATAAATACAGTCATCACATATTGGGGTAATAATAACCCACATGTCTATAGCTCCTACAGTGTACAAAGAACTTTCCCATATGTGATCTCATTGAATCAGCAAGTGACCCCATTCTCTGTAAGAGTTTCTAGAATGAGAAAACGTATATGTGAAACAAAAGATGGCTTGTTCTCACCTAAGGCTCTTCTTTATTAACAGTAGGTCAGTAAAAGCATGCCTGGGATTCCAAAGACAGAGTCTGGGGAAGCTGGACTGGGAAAAGGGAGCAGTCAAGCAAAGGTGAGATTTGAGACAAAGTCAGGCTCCAGCCTGACCCTTAATGGGAGCTCAGGAATAGAAATTACGCTTCAGAGTTTGTCCCCACCAGAAACACAAGGACTGAGCTCTCCTATTCCCGCAGATACGCTCACCGACAGACGGTTCACGGGGATTTGGGGGTGGGGAACATCTGTCCCAGGCACTGCCGCTGTCTGCACATAGAAGACTCCAGAAGGGAGTCACAAGTGAGGAGCGTTAGAAGAAGCCCAACGCACAGAAGAGGGAAGCTCACAGACATAAAGAGAAAACAGGATTCCAGGGGATCTGGGTTCAGTGATGATACCATAGTCTCTGGGTGTGGCTCTGTGGACAACAGACTTTGAAAAATAATATTAAGGCTAAGCATTCAAAATTGCAGGCCAAAACTATTGGAATGTATACAAAAAGTACCTCACAGTGTCAGAGTGAAAGGCCGTAGGAGGAGAAGAACCAGGACCCCAAGGAAGCCTTACTCTATGCATGCATTGAAAGGTGGCTTAAAATAGAAAACTTTTGAGCAAATCCCAGGGTCCTAATAAGGTCAGCACTAAGTTCTGACTATTACTGACCAGCCGTGAGACTTTGGACAAGTCATTTCACATTGTTGATTTGTGAACATCTTTTTAACTGGAGGGACAGGAGGAGAAGGTTACAGTGATGGCTTATGTTTATTCATACGTCTATACTGTGCCAGGTTCTAAAATTCACCTGCATGATCTCACAGTGCATTGGGTGTCACTTTCTGTATTTCATAGGTCACACAGCTAGTGAAAGTTCAGAACAAAATATGTCTGCTTCTAAGACTGAGTGTTAAATTATTCCATTATTACTTTTCAGAGAGTGTCTGGAGTTCTACCGTTTAACCCAAAGTACGTACAGAAAAGAAGGGCCTAGAGTATACCAAGATACAGACGGGGTACTGTTCCAACTCTGCATAACTCCTGGGGGTACTGATCATCGCCTGCATCCCCTGTCCAGAATTTTACATAATTGAGATGTTCCACAAAGGCCCAATGAAGAAAGCTAATGCCAATGCTTCCCAATGTACTTAACTAATATCTTGGCATCTTTGTTGTATGGATTAGCTTCGAAGAACATAACTGAAATGTCAGGGCCAAATGACTTCACTAAAAGCTAACTTTTTGCTTAAAAAAAAAAAAAAAGCCTTTCTTTTTGTTGCATGTTACTCAGAAGTTGCTGACTAAGTAATTCTTACTATGTTTCAAAACCATTGTTTTCCCTAAGTTCATGGGTCACTTCTTGTCCATAACAAAAGACTTCAGACCAACCTGAACATACATATCACCTTAAAAGCTTGGCTATTTATGATGTTGGGGGGAGGTGCTTTGTTAACACACACACACACACACACACACACACACACACACACCCCATACAGGCAAAGGATCTGTTTGAAGCACTACCCATGACTTTGGCCTAGATTAAGAGCCTGAAGAATAGCATGCAATTGGAGTTGTACAGAAGTGAATATCAGATAGAATTAACTTTATCAAAGGAGCTCAAAATACCTTGACATGAAGACCCACTTTCACATTATGGGTACATGCTTCCATTATAGAAGTTATTAAGTTGTCATTATCTGTTTACAAGGGCTTCCCTTGTGGCTCAGCTGGTAAAAAAAATCTGACTGCAATGCAGGAGACCTGGGTTCAATCCTTGGGTTGGGAAGATCCTCTGGAGAAGGGAAAGGCTACCACTGCAGTATTCTGGCCTGGAGAATCCCATGGACTCTATAGTCCATACAATCAGAGTTGACACCACTGAGTGACTTTCACTTTCTTTCATCTGTTTACATAACAAATTGATGGTCCCTTGGTAGCTCAGACAGTAAAGGGTTTGCCTGCAATGCGGGAGACCTGGGTTCCATCCTTGGGTTGGGAAGATCCCCTGGAGAAGGAAATGGCAACCCACTCCAGTACCCTTGCCTGGAAAATCCCATGGATGGAAAAGCCTCGTAGGCTATAGTCTCTGAGGTCAGTCGGACATGACTGAGCAGCTTCACTTTGAAAGTAAAACTCCTTTAAAGTAAAAGAGCCAAGACTCAGGTCTCTGTGTGTCCCTGCATCCTCACCCCAGGCCTCGAACATGATGGCCATTCACTATTACAGAATGAATGGGGGTAGGACTGAGCGGCATGGAGTGTGCTCACCCACCTCCTTGAGTAGTAGACTAGTTAAGTCACACAGCTGCCTGAGGACCCACCAAAGCTAACCCATCCTGTGAAAAGGGGTGTCTTATCAGAGATCTTAAAATCAGGACTTCCTTAGTGGTCCAGTGGTTAAGAATCTGCCTGCTGATGCAGGGGGCACGGGTTCAATCCCTAGTCTGGGAAGATCCCAGGTGCCATGGAGCAGCTCAGCCTGTGTACCACAACTACTGAAGCTGGCATGCCCTAGAGCCCATGCTCCACAAAGAGAGAATCCACCACCATGAGAAGCTCATGCACTGCAATGAAGAGTAGCCCCTGCTCACTGCAACTAGAGAAAGCCTGCATGCAATAATGAAGACCTAGGATAGCCCTGCAAGATTAATTAATTAAAAAAATTTTTTAAAGAAATCTTAAATGTCAAGGTATGTGTATTATATTGGGTAGGGCTAGCAGTGTGTATTTTTGGATCCCAGGCTATCCTTATTCAAATTCAAACATAGAATAGATGCTTATTTATCCTACATGATTTTCAGATTCCATGTATTCTCCTATTAATTCTCCCCAATCCACCACTCGCCTCAAGATGCACTCTCAGAGTTATATTTCTTAGCATGAGGTTTAGATTAAAATGTAAATCCCTATGGAATAGGTAACACTTTAATTATAGTTATCAATAATTTATACTTTAGTATGGAATAGATAACATTTTGATTATGGTCATCAATAATTTATACTTTAGCGTGAATAAAAACTCCCATAGTAGAATTTTATTAAAAGACTCTGGGGAAGTTAAGGGATCAATAAATAAAATGAAAATAGAATTTCTTTGAAGACATACTGTCCCCTCTTCGCTGACCCGCCTTGGACTGGTCTTGACTGCAGCCAGGAGGTCTTCCCCTGCATTTATCTGTTGTGAGCAGGACCAAAGGTCTTTCAGATACGGGAGCCCAGACGTACTGTGACGGTTCTTCACATACAGAGACTGCGGTCATCTCCTCCTCAGTTTGGGGAATCACCCGAACATCATTAGATTCAGAATAACTTAGCAAACCAAAATCTTAGAGAGCACAGACCACACACACATGGCCCAGTCCCAAGTCCTCAGCTGTGAGTCACGGAAGGAGTAAGTCACAAACTGTAGCAAGTTATGTAGTGCTCTGGAGCCTGAGAACCATGAGAGTGGGCTTTGCCACCAAACAATTAGTTGTGCATCCATAAGGTTTTGGTTTGGTTTCCATAAGTGTTAAAAAAAAATAGTGAGAAATATTAAGATATTACATAATCAAATAAAACTCGGAAATTATGCATTAAAACAATTTTTTTTTTAAGTTTTAGAACTCCTCGGGGACTATACCTATTTTAAGTTTCACTGTGAGGAGGAGAAATAGAGTTGCATGTTTTCCAAACATATATGAGGTTAAACCCTATTTTCAAATACCATTTCTCAGAACTAGTATTCTACTGGACAGAATTTAGGAACTGCCAAACTGCAAGGCTCCCAAAGTCCTTCCAAAGAGTAATATTCTGAAATTTCACCCTATGACTCTCTTGGGTGAGACTTTCTTTGACTTTCTATGACTTTCTTTCCTCTTCTCCTAGTAAGGACTTCCACTGAACATTCTATGTATCCAAACTCTGCAGTCTCCAAAATACCAACTTGGTAGTAATTATAGCAGTAGAACAATAGCTAACTGTTACAATGTAATTGTTTACTACTGTAACATAAGGACAGGACTTGGGAGAAGTGGACCGTATCCTCCTGTCATCACGCCTTCTTTCAGGCAACACTGAAAGCATGGGTGGACAACAGTTCCCACTAGAAAATCTCTGAATGTTCTGCCCTTCAAGGTTGTCTAAAAAAATAAAAATGCTTAATGACATACTTAGAAAAGAAATTCTGGAATTCCAACACCATTTTTGTGTAAGAAAATAACAAAATCCTTTGTTTTGTGTTAGCGGTGTTGTAACAAATTAAGGGGGAAATTAGCTGCCAGTTTACATGAAGAGGCAGGCCTGTTCCGCTGACATCTTTGCATCCACAAGAAGCAAGCTGATGGTCTGATGCCTGTGGGGTGGTGTTCAGCTCAGCCTCTGCCGACTGGGACTCATTAGCCAAGGGTTACAAATATGTAACCAGTGCCTTTTCCAGATCTTCTACCGCAAAGTGAGTACCAGGGTGTCTGTCGCCTGCCTCGAAGGCCTGGGTCTGAGCCAATCAGGATGCTCCCAGCTGCTCAGCCTGAAGCCAGGATTTTCATGAGATGGGCTCCCTTGCATGCAGCACATGCTACTGTTGTATAAACGCTGGTCCTTTCTTCATTAAGAGGTAGGAAAGGAGACAAACATATGAATAAACAGCTACTTTTTAATTTTCACTTTTTAACTTTCTTAATGTTTAATAAACAACTTCTTACTCTACTTGTACTTTCCCTAAGGTTGAGTCAACACACAGTCCAAGTGGCTTTGGAAATTAAGTAAATACTGCAAAGGCTTGTTCTCTTAATGGGAGTTTGTCCCATTCTGTGCTTTGGGAGTCTTATTCACAAGCAACATTAACCAGAAGAGCCCCAAGTAAACACAGAAAGCCACATGCAGGGTCCAAGGGCAGGGTCTAAGTCTCACTGGGCTGGAACAAGTCTACCTACAGGCAGCTCTGAGCCGTCTGGGCCACGGAGCCTCTCACCAGGCAAGATGCCCTCCTCAGTCTCCTTGCTGTGCCCTTAGCGGTGCTCCTTGAGGTCAGAGGGCAATAGCACATTGACCATCTCTAGATAGTTGCTATTACTGTGGACGGGGATTTTTGCAGAAACTAATGCCTGTGGTCAGTGAATTTTATTTTGGCTGGCCAAAAATTAATTCTGCTATTTCACTAATACTTTGCTGATTATTACATTTAATAGTTACACTGGACACATCTGTAGAGTCTTCTAATTTTCATGAAACATTGTCCTCAATCCACTTTTCTGTAGAAGGAAAGGAACATATATTTTCCAGCACCATGAGTTTTAGTTTCACTTTCCATGTCATAATCAATCACTAAGGTTTTTTTGTCTTTTTGTTGGTCTAATCAGAACTATATTCTGAAGAATTATCATCTTCTGGGACACTAGTATATATATATGTCACTTGGACAATCAGAGAAAGTCTCTGTATAAAATTCACCAAAATATTCTTCTTCACTCAAAACTTCACAATCCATCATTTTTTAAAATTTTACATTTGTAATATACATGAGGTTGAAACAAAAGGCTAGTGGAGCAGAATATGAATGATAACAACAATCACAAGCTGTATAATGAACCCTTGATCTATTTGAAACTCTTAACAATTTTGCACAGTGATATTAATTTTATCCCTCTCCTAACAATGTGTTGATATATCTCTGGTCAATAACATTTGGGCAATAAAAGATGTATTAATACGTTTCCAGTCAATAATGGGTTAAAATCTCCAGATGTTCCTTACCTCTCATTTACCTATCAGATTAAACCAGCTCCTTAAAAGAACTCAGAACAGGAGGCCATATCTTGGGGACATGGTGGTGGGTGAGATGGGGTGGTGGGTGAGATGGGGTGGTGGGTGAGATGGGGTGGTGGGTGAGATGGGGTGGTGGGTGAGCTGGGGCCTTGACACGACCTGTGTGACAGAGAATGGCAGGGATCTATTCACAAGAGCTTCTCACTGGACATTCACATCCCCCAGAGTTCTGACCAACAGATCAGAGCAGAGAGATATTAGCGTGTCAAAGAATTCCAAAAGGGAGCTCAGAAGAGGAAGTAGTCAGCCAGCATCACAAACTGCTGGGAAGAGCATCCCAGAGAAATATGAATGCCTCTGACAAGCTCAGTCCAGGCCCCCATGCACGGTCTAATGAAAAGTTTTCTATTCAAACAGGACACTATCCACAGTCTCAAAATTGGAAGAGAAAGAAAGAAAACAGTAAAAACTATAAGTCACAATCACTTTATTTAGCTCCCCTGTATATCCTGGAGACAATATCCATGTTTTTTCTCAGCAAGCAGAAGTCCCACACACCAGAGCTGTGGTCGGTTCAGTTCAAGGAGAAATTCATGCCCAGGGACAGTGACTTATCTTGTCCCCAAAAAGAGAAAGGAAGGACAGTATGAACAGGATTAATCTGCATTTGGCTGTTAAGCGTGCTAAGTCACTTAAGTTGTGTCCGACTCTTTGCAACCCTATGGACTGTAACCTGCCAGAATCTTCTATCCATGGATTTCTCCAGGCAAGAATACTGGAGTGGGTCACCATACCCTCCTCCAGGGGATCTTCCTGACCCAAGGATGAATCTCTTAAGTCTCCTGCATTCCAGGCAGGTTCTTTACCACTAAGACCACCTGGGAAGCCCTGGCTGTTAAGAGAGAGGTGAAAATTAAAAGCAACAATTCATGTTTGGGAGGCATCATTGCAAGGAAATTAATTGAAAAGGTAAATACACTGAAGATCCAGAAGTTTCTCCTAGTAAACTTGTGGAGAGGAAAAGAAACAAACACAGCTGAGCCCAGTGGCCGTGTTTTCCTCCAGCTAAGACTACCTTCTCAAATATCACCCACTCGTCCTCAGTAGTGAGAACTCCAAGCCTTGGCGGTTCTGTAGTTTTGCCACAAACTTTATTTCTGAGAAGCCAAGACCAGCAGAAAACCTAACTGCACGTTTTCTTTTTTTTTTTTTTTGAGAGAGAGAGCCTTGAACTCCCATCACAGAAATTTTCTGAGGACAAACAAGGTAAAGTAGACTTGAAAATAGGTATTTAAAAGAATCAGAACATCCATGATATTCAGCCTGAACTGCAGCTACATTTCAACAAATAAATACGTAAAATAGATAGAGAGTCTAACTACTGGGACCAACAAAAACCTTGAGGGAGCTCAAATGCATGACCTTAGGGGAAAACCTAAGGGCTACTTAAATAAGCCTCATTTTAATGAACCGTAGCATAACTGATCACTGATGCACCCTCATAACTGCATATTTATACTCCTGTCTGCTGGTAGAATAGGTGGCTGGGCTTTTGTTTTGCTTTATCCAAGTGGAATGCATTTCTCTAGGAGCACAGCATATCTCAGACCTGGGTCTGGATGGAGCCCAAGGAATGTGAGATCAGAGAGTGCCTGAAGTTACCAGATAATGGCCAACAGGCAATAAAGCTTTTGATTCTGTAAAATAAAGAATTGGACTAGATGAACTCTTAGGAGTCTTCCAGTTTGAACATTCTGTGATTCTATGATTCCACCCCACATTCCATATTCATTGACAAACAAGGAAAATCTGATCTGGACTGGTGGTTTCTGAGACCTCATGATTCCATAAAGGACCAGGAAAATGTGGTCATTCCAGACACATTTAATTTGTGTATATTTCATCATTGCTGAGCCTTCCCAAACATTAAACTGGGACTAGGGTTCAGGGGCATTTGAAAAATATCACAGAAAGGTCCTGGCTATTTGGTTTATGTTATATTAACCTAAGGGAGAAACAGTAAAGATTCTTCACCATTCTTAACAGGTGACTAAAATCCTGAAGGCAACAATAAGATCTATACTGGAAGACTCTGAAAGAGGAGTCCTTGAGGGAAGAGCTTGGAAAGAACTCAGAATGTTCAGTCTAGAAATTTTGTGACTACAATTCATGGTATTTTTGGCTAAGGCTGACTGTATGTTAGGAAAATTAAAATGACTTTGTTTTTCAAAAATGAAATGTATTCTTCAGTACCAGAAACAGACATAGAGAACAGACTTATGGACATGGTGGTGCGGGGGAGGAGAATGGAGAAGATGAGATCTATGGAGACAGTAATATGGAAACTTACATCACCATATGTAAAATAGACAGCCAATGGAACTTGCTGGATGGCTCAGGGAAATCAAACAGGGCTAGGTAACAACCCAGAGGGGTGGGATGGGACAGAGAAACGAGGGAGGCCCAAGAGGGAGCTGCCATGTGTATACCTATGGCTGATTCATGTTGATATTTGGCAGAAAATAACAAAATTTTGTAAAGCAATTACCCTTCAATTAAAAAAAAATGAACCGTAAAAAATGAAATGTATTCCAATAACAAGAGCAAAGAAGTTATACATCCACTTGTTAAAATTAAGGTTTAATTTACATCCAGAAAATTCACCCATTGTAGTTAAAATTCTTTAAATTGACAAACACACATGATCATGCATCACGACCACCATAATCAAGTTAAAGAACAGTTCCATCACCCAAAAGAATTCTCCCTTGCCTCTTTGTTGTTAATCCCTCCCTCACTGTCCAGCCATTGGCAACAAACTATCTATTCTTCTCTTACGGTTTTTGCCTTTGAAAGAATGTCATATATACAAAATTGCATAGACGTCAACCTTATGAGCCTGGTTTACTTACTTACATGTTTAGCACAATAAATATAAGCTATATCATGTCATACTTGTATCCATAGTATATTCTTTTTTATCACTGTGTAGTATTCAACTGCATGGTTAGACCACAGTTGAGAACCATTTGGGTTGTTCTCAGTTATCGACAATTACAAATAAAGTCACTATAAACATTCCCATACAAGTTTTTGTGTAATGTAGGGTTTAACTTCTCAAGAACAAGTACTTAGGGAATGAGATTGCTAGGTCAATATACTGAGTGTATGTTTAACTTTGTAAGAAATTGCCACACTTTTCCATAGTGGCTGAATCACTTGGCATTTCCACCAGCTTTGTTCTAGAGTTCAAGTTTCTCTATGATCTTGCCCACACTTGGTAAGATCAATGTTTTTCTTTAAGAATTTCTAATAAATGGGCAGTGATATCTCATATGGTTTTAATTTGAATTGCCCTAATGACTAATGAGAGCTGGACTGTGAAGAAAGCTGAGCGCCGAAAAATTGATGCCTTTGAGCTGTGGTGTTGGAGGAGACTCTTGAGAGTCCCTTGGACTGCAAGGAGATCCAACCAGTCCATCTGAAAGGAGATCAGTCCTGGGTGTTCATTGGAAGGACTGATGTTGAAGCTGAAACTCCAATACTTTGGCCACCTCATTCGAAGAGCTGACTCATTGGAAGAGACCCTGATGCTGGGAGGGATTCGGGGCAGGAGGAGAAGGGGATGACTGAGGATGAGATGGCTGGATGGCATCACCGACTTGATGGACATGGGTTTGAGTAAACTCCGGGAATTGGTGATGGACAGGGAGGCCTGGCGTGCTACGACTCATGGGGTCGCAAAGAGTCGGTCACGACTGAGCGACTGAACTGACTGACTGACTGATTGAATGACTAATGATGTTGAACGTAATTTCATATGCTTATTTGCCATCCATATATTTCTTTGGTGAAGTAACTGTTCAGATCTTTTGCCCAATTTTAACTGGGTTATTTCCTTATTGTTGCTTTCCATCATTATTTTATATTCTGGATATAAGTCCTTTATCACATATGTATGTGACTTGAAACTATTTTCCCCCAGCTTGTCTTTTCATTATCCTAACAGTGAATTTTGAAGAGTGATAGGGCTACTTTTGAAGCCCACAATTTATGGCTGAGAGATAAAGCAGAAATGGTAAAAGCTCATAATTCTTATTTGACCCCCATCTTCTCTGCTGAGAATGCTCCCTAGAATGAATATTAATCATGCAAACACTAGCAGAAGAGGATTGAAACATCCAATGTTTTAATAAACTTTAATAGAATATCTTGTTCTCTAAACAAGAACCCATGATTCTGTTAGAGGGAATGCAAATACGAGGTATGCCAGTGAGAAATGGGAAGACTAGCAGAGGAGCCAGAGGACTGCAGACCCACCAAATGTCTTAGTCCCAAAACAGAGGAGGAGATGGAAATAGCACCTAGCAAAGGACCCTGCACACACAGCAACGCTGACGAGACTCCAGCCTCGGGAGATATGGTGAGGACACGGACAATTCAGTTTCTACTTGGAGTTGGCATGAGTTCATGAATAGGTCACATCAAATCCACCTACTTTTTCTACTCTCAGGCCAAAAATACATGGTAGGTACAGCACATATGATGTCTACATTTTACAAAGTGTTCTTTAAATAGCTTAGTTGATAATGTGGGGAAATGGGAATGAGCTGGTCCTTCATTAGTTACATTTGCAGTTTTTGAAGAAATCCATGCAATGGGTCAGTGGAAAGCTAGAGAGAGTTTGCCTTGGTTCTCTCACCCCAAATAATTTTATCAGTGATTCACACAAAAATATGGGAGGTAGGCATTCTAAATTTGTAGAAAGCTGGAAATGATTATAAATCCATGAGTGATAATGATTTAGGAACCAATAAAGACTAAAAACATCTTTCCAAGTCAGGCTGAATATAATGAGTCTTAAAGGGGATAAATGTAAAGTCCTGAACTGAGGTCTAAAAACCAGTTTGTTTTGGGTATTGAAGGATACAGGGCTTAATGCAAAGAGGTAAGAACATGACTTATGGTTTAAGTCAACAGAAGCCTCATGAGGCAACAAAGAAATATAATGTCCAAAATTCCTAACATGCAAGCTTGAGAGACACTGATGGAAGTGTATCATTTTAGAATGAGGACAGCTGATGGTTCTCTTGGGGCACACCCGGAGTTTGTGTCCAGTCTAAGGCACTACACCCTCCCCTCTCCTCCAGCAAGAATATGAACTGGATATAGACCTGGAATATGTTCTAAGAGCAATAGTTATTCATTCATATGATGTAAGCAATGACCAAGAAAATGGGAAATCCTGGACATGTGAGGGAAGAAATAAAGACTTTGTGAGCTTATAGTTGCCGACACAAAATAGTGAAAGGTTTGCAAGTGACTGACGAAACAGAATTGCTCAAAATAACCCCAAAGGGGTTATAACCCCAGAACTAAGACCACGGGGAGAAAAGTCCAAGCAGCAGAAAATCTCTGAATTGCTGCTCAAATATAGAGTGCTTGTTTTGAAAGTTAGTGATTCTCTTTTTAAAAGGAGGCATTCAAGAATAAACCAGATTATCTACAGGAACAGATGTATATAAAGGAGATCACAAACTACAATAAGTAGATACATAAAATAACTATGAAGGTCTTATCTGAGTTAATGAGTATGTGTGTCAATGATCATATGATCCTTGTTTGAATGCTCACTTTTTTGAAACTTGGGGAAAAGGGGAAAATTAACAAATATGTGGCAGGAACTGGGACTCAGAGCTACAAAAGAATATTTGGAATCAATTTGGAAATGCTTCCAAGAAGTTGCATTTGGACTTTTGGTTGCTTTTGAATTTTGTGTCAAACTGAAAATTAGATTTTAAGATTTTATGAGTTGCAGAGATATTAAATTTTTTACATGATTTCTTCTACTTGACATTCCTAAGAAATCATAAGCAACTGAAAGAACAGTAATAAACAAATACAATGTTAAATAGGGCAAGAATTTTTTCATTAGATATAGTGGAAGCCATCTAGAGTTTTGGCAAAATTATAAAAAGAGAAAATAAACATGTGGAAGGGGGAAAAAGTATACTTCATAGCTGGGCTCAATATTGATCAATATAGTAATAATTCTCCAGAAATAAACAGTGGGGAATTAAGAATAACAAGAATTGTCATAAATGGTATAATGGGCTGCATACAACAAAAGACAATAAGCTGAAATAACAAAGAAAAAATTATAGGGATACACATGATCAACAGAAATATTCACGGCAGGGAAACTGAAAACCACCAAAATCCTGTCAATACAGTTAATCATGTGCCTTCTCTAAAAAAGTGTCGGCACTACATTCTTCCAGGAAATCACCCCAGAATCAGGCTGCTCTGAGTCCATTTAACCAGAGTTCAACTGGTTAAATGGCTAAAAGCAAACAATCAATTCAGAAGCTGAAAAGTTCACCTGTTCTGGGGGTGGAAAATGACAGTGACAGACCCAAAGAAAAAAATAATAAACTGATTAAAATTTTCTAGACTTTTCCTTTGCTTCTTGGCAACACCATTTAGCATAACAACATATTGTGGGATGTATAACACACATATACATATTATAGATATGTATATTTACATATGCAAAGACATTTTTCCTGTTAACCCTGTTTCTTTTACTTTCATTACTCAAATATACATTGGGAATAAAATTGTAGAATTTTCATATATATATGGAGAGCTCAAGCAGGCAGAAAATCTCATTCATGGGTTTTAAAAGTATAAGTAATACCATGACTAGGATCGTGTAGTCATATGGGTTCTGTCTTTATAGCTCAACTAAATATTCTAGTATTCCTTTGGGGGAGTATGTTTTTGGTTGTAATCAAAGTTAGTCTGACACCCAGGAAAAGGAGGTGGTTGTGACAATGATATTTCTTTGATAGATACATATGTAGATCCCTACCACCCAAGTGTCTTCGTATTAGAAATGTTATCATTCTTTTTGGTTAAATATAGTATTCCTCCTATAAATTTCTTTAACAACCAGAGTTCCCAGAAAATAAGTAAACCATTCAGTTCTAAAAGCTAAATGCCAATGAGTTTGTCTACGTCTTTCCTTCCCAGCAAGAAAATAGAAGAGGAACGGAGGAATCTTACATGACGGTGGTCAAGCGGAAGAGGTGAAGGGGCCAGGAAAGGAAGGGTACAAGAAAGTGAAGTCACAGGTCATGTCTCTCACAAACTCCACTTTTCTTTCCACCTTCGCTTCAGTAAACTCTGGCTTTCATAACGATCACTCCCAAAGCATAATACCTTACCAGGTGGCTCAGTGGTAAAACAAACAAACAAACAAAAAATACCTGCCTATGCAGGAGACATAGATTTGATCTCTGGGTCAGGAAGATCTCCTGGAGAAGGAAATGGCAACCCACTCCTGTATTCTTGCCTGGGAAATCCCACGGACAGAAAAGCCTGGTGAACTACAGCCCGTGGGGTTACAAAAGAGCGGGATATGACATAGCGACCAAACAACAACAACAAACACACAATCATTAGCGAAACACAACTTGGTAGAGCTGATTTTACATTAGCAGTGATCAAAGCAAATTTTGTCAAAACCATTAAAAAACGACTTGATCTCCTCCTTTCAGGTCATCCTCAGAAGAATACTAAAAAAACCTCACTGCTGTTGATCAATTCATTTGTTTTTAAAGAAAATTCTGTAAACTGCCTTTCCATCAAGATACCTGCTATAGTATAGACGTGACTCCATGTGGCTTTGTGTAAGAGTGTCGTAAATACCACCTCCTCCATGATGTCTTCTCTGAGTCCACAACACTGCTCCCCCATCATCACACCTTCATGCTCTTCTAGGGCTTTGTCAGCCCTCTCTTAGCACTTCCTTCATTCAAATGACTCATTCAAGTTCATCATCCCAGCTAGATAGCAAACTCTTTTGCATGCCCAGCATCTAGGCTAATACTTGGCACAAAGACATTTGATAACACTTTGATCAAACACCAAAGGATTAGTGTATGTTCCTTGACTATTACTTTAGATTATGAGCTCCTTGACAAAAAGATTTAATTATAGGACAAGGCTGCCCAGCGGTGATGCTTTCCTCCAACTGTCTCCTTTTGGATTACCCAAAATTATTTTTCCTTCATAAACTTAGAAAATTTTCAATCTGTTACCTGACCTTTCGTAAATAGTAGGTTGGTGATCCTGTACCACCAGGAAGATAGATTAGATGACTTATTGGAATTTTCCGGCTTCACTGCACCATTTCAGAAGCATTAACAAGTAAATATTATACTAACTGGCAATTCAGACAGCAGTTATAATTTTAGTCTTCTTTGTCATCACTGCCTTCATTTCATTCTTATGAAAATATCAATGTGTTTTGGGAGGTCTCAGGGAAATGAACCAAACCAATTTAGCTAGAACAGCTCAATCCTCCTTTCTTTTAAGTCCACGTCCTTTTCGTCTGTGGACCAGTGTGGAAACCGTTTCCCTCCTGCAAAGGAGCCTGACTTTGCCAAGCCAAACAGCAGACACAAAGGCAAATGCAGCGGGTGCCCTGGCTCAGCCTCTGGGCCCTACCTTTGAGGACTGGCAACAGGCGACTTCTCCCTCCTTCCAACACCTTCCACATGATGCTCACTGACCTCCAGTGGCAGTTCCAAGTTCTTTCACAAGTCCTCATGGAGGCCAGTTGGATTTCTCTTGCACAGTTTAAATTTCTCCACCTACCTAGTCAAGAAGAAATTCAGAAGTTATGAAAGTTCTGGAATCAATGGCTTCTTTTTTATACAATCGCTGACTGAAATAGCAAAAAACGTTAAGCACCAGTGAATTTCAACATTTGCTTTCAGACACTATTGGATATTTTAAGCATTAATACTTGCAGTCGGATTGAAACACATGTGCAATAATCCAGATATACACTACACCTTTTTCTATAATGTCTGATTCATCTCATCTTTCTCTAGAACCCTGATTAAAGTACAGGGTGGGGGCTGGGAAACAGCTTCTTTTTCCAAATTAAAATCATTTCCTTTGGGTTAATTCAGTCAACTCTAAGTTTCTCACTTTTTTTAGTGAGAACCAACCCGCAACCCCGCTCCACCTTTCCAAAGGTGGCATCTAGGTGCAGGGGAGGCTGACATATCTACATGTCCTTCGTGGCTCTTTTCTTCGCTCTGGAGTATATTGTGCTTGACCTGGTCTTCTTCCTAGGAACCCATCTATGGCATCTGTTGAGCTTAAAGCACTCCCTGGCATGGCACCATTTTAACTTCTGCTGATTCCTTGTCCTGATATAGCGCTTAGGTATCTCCTCCCAAAGGCATACAGAAATATTTAAATCCCCTAAAGGCCACACCCAGTCTCTAGGTTACGAACACATCAAAGCTAGCCTATCTGCCTTGATAGGCAGTACTTTCATGGTTGGGACCATGATGCTCCAGAACATGCAGGAAGAATTCAGAGTCTCTAAGGAGCTACCTTCATTATTCTTTGTCTGGGAAGCAAGAAGCAAGCCCTCCACACTGGGAGCCTCCCAAAACAATCTCAGTGTTTCTGCTTCTCACTTCCATTTCTTGGGATTTTCTCCAAGAGAGGAAAACGAGGACAATAACATCTGATTTCTTGTTTCTCTTCCTCTTACCTTCCTGTCTCTGTGGGGAGGCCAAACAAAAGAAAACACAAAAACAAAAAACCTAAGTACCCTGATGGGAACATTCCTTGCAACAGATTCCAACATTTCTATACAATGACTTATAATAAAACCCTATTGAAGTAAGTGTGACAGGTTTGGGTTTTGATATTAATATTTCTAGTGAGGAAGAGTTAGAAATTTAGTAAATCCTCTTCCTTCTCAGGAAAACAAGATTTCAAAACCATCGTATTACTGTGGACTCAAAAAGTCATTTTTGAGGCTCATTCTCAGGGCAAAAAACAGGAACACAACAACAATAACAACAAAACTTTATACTTAATCTTAATGACAGGAAGCCTTCAGAAAAATGTGATTTTTAAAAGAATGAAAAATACAACTGTTACATATTTTCAAAATATTGATTCACTTTCAGATTTTTTTTGATAATGTGAGAAATAACAGAAGTATTATACTAAATCACCCTGTCTCTACAATATGGTTTATTCTAGACAGTTGATAAAGGGAAATGAGACAAAGAATGGCATGACAAACTCCAAGTAAATATAAATAATTTCCCTATAAGCATTTGGATGTGATGTTTCAAAGCAAATCTTTGCAATTTATAAAACAAACTCAACTGACAGATGTAGAGCCTTCTATATGCAATGCACTGGAGACCAAGTAATGAGTAAAGATCACAATCATACTCATTTTCATTTTCTTGCTTGTTTTATGATGATACTATTCCCCTGTCCCTTTTTACTCTTTCTAGGCGGTTTATCTTTTTAATTGGGGTATAGCTGCTTTAAAATGTTTTGTTGTTTTCTGCTGTACATCAAAGTGATCAGTTATATGTATACATATATCCCCACCCTTCCCCCATCTGTCTATCCCATACACATATACCCATACAAACATTTATCTATATCCTATGCTAATAGCAAGGCAATGATAATAGATAATACTTTGCTGTTTTCTAATTCTTATGACAAAACATTCTGACAAGAAGAGGAAGTATTAGTAATCTCATATATATTGTAGTTAATAAAATTGATATTTAATAAGGTTATGTAACCTGCCCAAAGTCACTCAATTAATAAGTTATAAATTAAGACTTAAATCTAAGTCCTTTGACACTGAGTTGGCAACTTCTTCCATGCCCCATTTTACATCTTCTTGTTACCAGAATTTCTCCAAGTAATGGTCTTAATTTACCCTCAGTGGGCCAGGGAACATGTTGTTTGGAACTCTGGGTATGTAAGCCTAAAGGGACAGAAGCTAGATAACTTATTCTAGTATATTCTATGTATACTGCTACCTACCAAATTTGACACTTGTTCCCCGGTATTCTATTTTATACTAATAAAACTGTAGTTTAGTTGGGCACCTGCCTCCCCATCCCCTTTTTCCACAACAGTATATGAAAGTGAAGACCATCTATTTGTGGACCATGTGGACCAGGACAAGCCTAAGGATGGTGGACCAACAGGATAGAAGGGTCCTGGAGTCTGATTCTGTGTAAGCATCCCACCCCTCTGAACTACTTAACTCTCGACTATTAATAAACTCAGAAATGAATTTTAATCTTATTTAAGCCACTTTTATTGTTGATCTCTCTTAGAGCAGCAGAACTTGTACTTCAACATGTTTATCTTCCCAAATCACTCTTTAGCACATGTTCATATTTGGAAACCACAGACAGTTTTCCATTGCCGACAGAGTGATATCCGAGCCTGACAGTCAAGGGCTTTCCCAACCAGGTCCCCACCCACCTCCCCCTCATTATTTCTTCCACTTCATTTTCCTCCAGCCAGATTGATGCACATGCCTCCCTTATCCCTCCTCCCCAAAGATTCTCTCCAGTGAACCCTAATTTCTAAAACCCTCTCTATTCTTTCAGTGCACAGCATACAGCCCACCTTTGATTCCACAAGACTGCACTGTATGCCCAGAAATTGTGTGATCAAGATTCTTTTGATGAAAAAGAGAAGGCAGAAGAGGCACTTAGAGGAAAGGGAAAGAAAAGGAGGAGATAAGAAAGAATAAGAGAAGGTGAAAAGAATGTAGAATGGGTGATTATTATGTGCTGTTGGTGCCCTTAATGACAGGTGGTGGGTTCAAAAAAGACACTTTAGAGCTTTTAAAGCATGAAAGGAAGCCCTGTGGCCATAAGCATGTCTTGTATCTTTCATGAACTTTCTCTTTGTTTATTATTTATTCCTTGGGAAAGCAATTAGGCAAATAAGAAACATTAAGAATTTGGTTTCCATTCATTTACTGAGCTATTTTCTCCTCGTGTAGAGTAATTTGAATAAACCACAAATTAATTTTCTCTTCATGATGCCAAAATGTCTTAGAGCATTTTAGGATATTCAGAGTGGCTATTTGAAGCTGTATTTATTTTTCAGGGCAATCTTATTGAAAGTGAAAATCCAAGCATGTTGGTATATTAAAAAGAAATGCCATTCTGTTTTCACTTAGGATTTTGTCTGTTGTTTTCCCCAAGCTGTGTTTTACGTCTTTCTCTAAGTATATTAAATTAGCTCCCTTTTCAGTAAAACTTTATCTGGAATTTTGAAAAAGGTAAGGGAGGGAGAATTAGCAAGAGTCCTGTGAAAAAGTGTCAGTTCATTTAAAGGAAGATCATATAAGATGGTGGTTAACTAAACGTCATCAACCTCAACGACAGTGTAAATAAGACTGAACCACTGGAATTTTTCTTCTGAATTCAGGTTTCCATGTCTTTATCCCAACCTGTATTTTTTAATAGTCCAATATTCTTGATGAGTGTACCCTAATGGTGATTACTATGCAGAGCAATGTTTCCTCTAGTATTCCACAGGAGCAAAAAGTACTGAAAGTGAAAGTCACGCAGTGGTGTCCAACTTTTTGTGACCCCATGGACTACAGAATCCATGGAATTCTCTAGGCCAGAATACTGGAGTGGATAGCCTGTCCCTTCTCCAGGGGATCTTCCCAATCCAGGGATCGAACCCAGGTCTCCCACGTTGTGAGTGGATTTTTTACCAGTTAAGCCACAAGGGAAGCCCAAGAATACTAGAGCGGGTAGCCTATCCCTTCTCCAGGGGATCTTCACGACCCAGGAATTGAACCAGGCTCTCCTGCATTGCAGGCAGATTCTTCACCAACTGAGTTATCTGGGAAGTACTGTCTGTCCTTAAACACAAAGAACAGGGTTTCCTCTGTCAAACACTGGATCCAAAGCACCCATGTGTGCATCTTCTTGGTACCAGACATAGCTTGAGGTTAAATTTAGCCAGAAGATATTAAGAACCAGCTTGTGAGAGGGGCAGGGTGAGCTTCTTGCTTCCAGTGGCTAGAGAAAGGGCAAGTCCTTTGAAAAACACAACCTACATGTTTTGTTGTGTACATAACAAAGTCTGTCTCAATACTGTTAAACTGGGTTATTTGCATTCCACCCAAATACAGTATCATCAAAAGCAGATTCAAGTCTGTTTTGGATTTATATTTCCCAGGCCCCCTACATTGTTCCATGACTTAGTAAGATAAAATCAGAGGTACAAATAATGGACACTGTCTTCTTTACAAGATTAAAACTTGACTCATGATTTAATACCAACAACTCCTGAAATGATTCACAAGGGACTTTTAGAATAGCAATCTTACACTTGTATCACATTTTATACTTCATATTCATTATTTCATAGTGTGCTATTTCTGTGTGATCGTCTTGTCAAATTTTGGAAAATGTGTCATTTCATGTTGCCAATATTTGTATTTAATACACATTTAATTCAACAAGCACTAACTGAACATCTACTATTTTCCATGCTCATGCCACACTCTAAACATATTTACTAAAATTAGCCAAAACCAAAATTAGGTTTTTTTCATCACAACCTTAGACAAATGGGTCCATTATATCACAGGTCTCATGTCTGTCACCAATAAACTATACTTCCCTATATGGCATTTTCAGTAAAAGAAAGGACATTAAGAATATAGCTAAATCTAGCAAGCTTTGGATGACTAAGATTTTCTTTGGATTTGGCTTTATAAACCAGGGTAAGCTTGGAAGTATTTTCTCCTTGAAGTAGTTGCCCATTTTCAATCACCAAATATGTTATAGACGAGCTCTGATGTCATGTTCCATGTAGATTTGCAAAAAGGAATAGACAGCACTGTTTTCTTTCACTCGAAGAGTATTCTTCCCTTGTACTTTGGATCTGCATTAATGTGGGGACGGTTCCCACAGCCAGAAGCTATCCTTATGTGCCCTCAGCTTTTATAACTACTTGCTGCCCACTCTTCTTGTTCCATAGTCACGCCTTATGGTCTTTCAGCCAACTTTTGTCTCCCAGTTGACTCTTTCCCTGGAATACACCCTAGTCTCATCTTTTTCTCCTAGATAATCTGCTCTTCTCCGTAGACAGTATGTCCAAACAACTCCAATTTGTATTCCATGACTTTTCCAACAACCCACACACCCTCTTAAATGGATGTTTTACTCATACAATCATGATGCTTTTGTTTCCATCGGATTCTCTGTATTAGAGACTTTAGAGTGCAGTTCCCTGGTTTTTAAATCATAGGCTTAAGAGCTGAGATTTATTGGACGCTTGTATTGTGCTAGGAGTCGTGATAGAACTCTTTAGGTTCCCTGACAATTTGAGGAGGTTCCTATTAATCTCGTAATATGGATGAGGAAACATCCTCAGTCAGTTAAATGACTTGCCCTAATGGCTTGCTCATGGTGGAACAAATGTAGCCTTTACCTACATTTCAGCATCGTTCATGGTGCAGTCAGGAGGCCAATGTCTGTACCTGGTAATTCAAGAGGGAGTTAATCATGGGGTATTTGTCCCAAAGTTGTGAGAAGAGCCCAAAAGAGTAAACACAGGAGGAGAGGCAACCAGGACTTTCCAACTACAAGAGGCTGCTGTCATCCCCAGAATTGGTTGGACCAAGGAGGGAATGATGTAACCGGAGCTCAGGAACTGAAGACATGGTAGAAGCTAGAAGCCAGTTGGCTCAGACACTAGAATTTAGGGTCATGGAAGAACAAGCTGTCTGGCAGGAGCTGGAGCTTCACAAGGGACAGTCACTACTAAAGACTTCCCTGGATCAGAGAGGTGAACATAAACGCCATGGATTATTCCTTCCTCTATCCCCAATGTCTCCTACTGTACCTCCCAGTTCCACTTATGGGGAGATGCTGACTGGTGAAGAAGTCTTGGAAATAACAAGAATAACTTCTCAGCAGCACAAAGGGAGCAGAGGCAAGACAGGAAATGGATTTGATAATAAACAGGCAACAGTCTAGCCGACTCCAGAGTCCATGCTGACTTCACTAGGACATGACTGCTGTCCTCCTTTATTTGCAACCAGTATTGAGAGTTGGACCATAAAGAAGGCTAAGAACCAAAGAATTGATGCTGTCAAATTGTGGCACTGGAAAAGACTCTTGAGAGTCCTTGGACTGCAAGGAGATCAAACAAGTTAATTCTAAAGGAAACCAACCTTGAATATTCATTGGAAAGATTGTTGCTAAAGCTGAAGGCCACCTGATGCGAAGAGCCAATTCATGAGAAAAGCCCCTGATGCTGAGAAAGATAGAAGGAGAAAGGAAAGGGATGACATTCAAAGGATAAGATGGTTGGATAGCATCACAGACTCAATGGGCATGAATTCGAGCAAACTCTGGGAGAGAGTGGAGAACAGAGGAGCCTGGTATGCTGTAGTCTATGGAGTCTCAAAGAGTTAGACACAACGACTGAACAACAACAACAATTGATCACCTTGGTACAGCCTGTGGCTGTAATGTACAAGTTATCCACATGTCAATTGAATGATGTCTTTTCTCTGTCCTAATCATGGCCAATCACATCACGCAGTGACTAGAACATGATGGGCACTTGGTGATTATTGGTCTTTCATTCTCTCTCAAACATTGACTAAGCCAATCAAATTATCCATGAGAGTGTAAAAATAAACCTAAGACGCTCACCTCAAGTAACTACATATCAAGAAGAGACATGGTTCTTTCCCATGATTCAAGGAAGGTAGGAGAACAGCATAACTTTTCTATTTTGGCCTTTAAGTGACATTATGTCACAAACTTCATTGCTAAGTGGTTCCATGGCTCAGATGACCAGTTCACCACACAAGCCAAAAAGCTGTCTAGGTAGCCTGGGAGGCCTTAGGAGAGCTGACTGTCCCTCTCGTCTTTTTGAAAATGCCAATGCCACTTCAACACTGTTGAAAAGTCTTGCTCAGCCTCTTCATTACACCAGTGATATTATTTTTGGAATTCATTACTTCTCAAGTGTCCTCTATTTGATCTATTTCACATACACAAGGAATATGAAATCCAAAACCAGCACAGACTAAACTATACTCTTTACTTGATCTTAGAAGTAATTCCCTAACATATGGAAGAGAGAACATTTGAGGAAAATGTCAATGGGTCTGGAGCATCAGAGTGACAAAGCTCCCATCAGTGGATGCTCACCCAAACATATTTAATCCCCTTCATTATAAAAATTACATGAGAAATTTCATAAGAACCATCTTACTAGCAGAATTCTAGGTATTTCCTGTTCCCAAGGGCAGAGAAATACTGCAAAATCAACATTTTTAAATGACATTTCAGTACTGTCTCTCTTGGCTGAAAATAGAAAAAGCAAGAAACACATAAAAACACAAAGAAAAAAAGTTAGTTAAATATTTTGAGCCCTCCAATAGTTGCTTTTTATGTTAAGCATTTAATCCAATTTGTATAACCCAAACAAGTGTGCCCATCCCTGGTGACAACAACATGAATAAATTAAAATAAATACATCTACTTCTTATAAGATTAATTCTTCCTTGATTACTAAAATGAGAGATAATTATTATTTCAATGTGACTTTTGAGTACAACTTGATTAAACCGTTTGGCTATTTGTATATTTTAGAATAAAATTGTATCTGCTACTAGTCATTTGGAATAGTCTTAGATAAGCTCATTTGAATTGATGGCAAATTCTAATGTTTATTAAAGTCTGTGAAATAAATTCCTGTTGAATATGATATTTTTGTCTGAAAGCTGAGTATCAAGCCAGCATAAACTTCAACTCTTCTGGCAGGAAAGAAAAGAATTTCTCTCAATTTCAGACCACCCCTCCTCCAAACCCCACCCCATAACACACACGTATTTTCCTCCATTTTATTACCCAGAAGATTTACTATAGGAAGAGTGGGCTGACTTGGTCTCTGCTCTCAGATCAATTCTTCTCCTCGCCCCTAGGCTGCTCTGAAACAAGGAGGTGCTGCCCCCTGCAGGCTGCGTTCCCAGAGTTCTCAGCTGCCTTTCTGGCTTCAGCCAAGCGAAGGAACAGGTAGAGAAATTGGAAAGCAGGAGAAAAGGAAAAGCCTAGACCTTTCTACTCCAGTCTACATCGCCTGCACAGCTTCATGGAAGGAAATGCCAGATGCAGTTCAAAGTTCCACTGCATGACCCCAACCTCTGAGATCCCATAAAAATTGTATCAAACTATTTAAAGGTACCAAATCAACATGCTGGACACCTTAAACTTACACAGGTTTTATGTTAACACTTGTCTCTTGTGTTATGGCTTCCTTTGTTGCTAGTCTTCGGGTTGCCCCTCTACCTCTTCTTTGGTTTCTCCAAACTTCCATCATATACATAAGCGGTGTTATGCTCTGCTTAGTCACTCAGACGTGTCTGACTCTTTGCAACCCCATGGACTGCAGCCCGCCAGGCTCCTCTGTCCATGGGACTCTCCAGGTAAGAGTACTGGAGTGGGTTGCCATGTCCTCATCCAGGGAATCTTCCCAACCCAGGGATCAAACTTAGGTCTCCCACATTGTTGCTGGATTGTTTACCAGCTGAGCAGCCAGGGAAGCCCCCATATATGTGAATATATATATGTATATGTATATATTATATGTATATGTGTATATATATGTATATATGTGTATATATATATATATATGTATATATATGTATATGTATATGTATATATATGTATGTATATATATGTATATGTATATGTATATATATGTATATATATATGTATATACATATATATGTATGTATGTATATGAAGCCCCTATATATATGCACATATATGTATATGAAGCCTATATGTATATGTGTGTATATATGTATATGTATATATATATAAATGCATGTATATGTATATTTGTGTTTGTGTGTGTGTGTATATATATATACACACATAACCAATTTTATATTGTTTATATATATAAAACCAAGTCTCCTTATTCAATTCCCACTTTTTACAAGACTTTGAGTGGTTTCTATTTCCCTGGTTGGATACAGGCTAACACAAATAGTTTAAACCAACGCTGACAAGAATTATAACCCACTGTGCTCTATAACCCCTCACAGAGACTTCATAGAAACCAAAACCCTTGAGAGGAAGTGAGGAGGGAAGCGAGGAGCGGACGGGACAGAAAAGGGAGGAAAGGAGGAGAGCGGAAGGGGAGGGGAGAGAGGGGAGAACGAGGAAGGGAAAGCAGAGGAGGGGAAGGAGAGCTCTCTCCCCACGTGTCTCCGCAGGCTTCAGTGTTGTTCTCTGTAGAGTTACGCTCTAGGCCTTCTTCTTTTTTCATCACTTACTCCAAAATGGAAGCAAGTTTGCCCAACACTGGCCATGATGCTCCCCGCTTCCACGGCAGATTCTCTATGTATCGTCCTGTCATCAGAATGATCCGGGTGCCCCAGAACAGCAAAGACAGCTGAAATCCATGGCTGGCTGACCCACCTGGGGTTCTGTGTCTGAAGCTGTCCCCTCTCTGGCCCTCCTCATGGAGAAGATCTTGGAGTGGCTAAGAGGGGATGTTCAATTGCTTAAAATCACAGCATGACATCCTGGGAAGTACATCCCCAGGCCTGAGCAGCCTCACTTCTGGCAGTGCTAACACTCCAACAGGCTGTCAAGGGAGCTGCCTCCAGACGCCGCCAGGCTTTCTATCTGCAAGGCACCAAATAATCCCTCCCCAGCTCCGCACTTTCCCCTTGAGCTCCAAGGAAGCTCTGCCGGCCAGGATCTCCAAAGCTTGCATAGCCAGATCTTCAGGACTCACTCCTCCGAGGATAGGAATTGCAAGCAGTTCCCTGAATCAAAGGGGAGCTTCCCTGTTGCCTTCCTCAACTCGACCTCATCTTCCTCCCACTTCAAAATGAAACCAAAATGACAAGGGATATCAAGAAATGTAACAAGATCCTCAGCAGCAGTGAGTAATTGAGAAGAGGGAGGCTGTGGAAAGTTATGGAAGATCTAGCATGGGACCTCCATGTCTTTCTGGAAACCGAGAGAGATGAACTTGTACCTACACGTGGTAAATGCTAATACGGCTCTACATGCAGAGGGCTGTGGACCCACATGGAAGGGAGAAGCCAGGCCAGCTGAGGAGGCAGGAAGGTCAGGCCTCTATCCTCACCTCTGCTCCAGCAGACTTGTAGTAAACTCTGAGGGTTCAGAGAAGATCAGCACGTCTCATATTCACTTAAAAATCACATTTACTTTAGCCACAGGGATTAAAGGCATTCAATGGCTCTTTCGTTTTTCTCAGTTTTCTTCTGGGGTTTTGTTGTCATTGTTTTTATGTGTGTTCATTTTTCATGAAAACTCAAGTTCTGGGGAGAAATTTTAAGTATTCTTTCCGGGAACAAATGCTCTTACTGCCAAAATTTCTTGCTATGAGAAGTACTATAAAGAAGAAAGAGTATCTGGGAAAAGAGAAGCTAATTCTGGATTCATGGGCTCAATAATTATTTTTAGATTGATATTTTACAAGGCTTTCATGAAATGTTCTGATTTCCTTTTTCCTGGTAGACTTTTCCACTTTTTTAAAAATGAAGACATCAATATTTACAACTTTCTCCTGGCTGTCTTAATTAAATACAGTGAACACCCAGGCCTTGGTAAAGCCAACGGGCCCTAGTTTTGGACTAGTTGGTTAATTGTGAGATTTAGCACTCACAGACTAGTAGCTGTACTTTGATTCAATGAATTCTTTTTTGTTATTACTATTCCCATTGATGCTGCAAAATTCCATTGAAGGCATAATCTTTAACAAACACATAGCTAGAATGCTTTATTCCTTAGCTGCATGTACATTTAGCTTATGAGAAAGAATGATATTCATAGTAATGTGAGGAACTTCCGGAGGGGTCTCCATGAGCTGAGATTTCCATATTAGTCCTTTTTTGGGGGGGAAAAACAAGTCTAGGTTGCATACTTGAAATGTTTTCAATCGGCAGCTTCACATGCCAAGCTAAATCCGCTTTCTACTTCCCTGGTCAAATCTCTGAGATTTGCTGAAGGACAGTGGACTTTTTCAACTGTGCAGCCCCTTGATGGAGTCAGATGTTCCTATCCTAAGCTGTAAGTCAGTTCACTTGTACGAAACTGGCTGCCTAAAACTTGGACAGCGTTCATTCAGGTGCTTTATGTGGGCTCAACTTCCATCATGCAGCTCGGATTGGGGTGTTTGAAAAATAGCAGGGTCTACTCTGGGGCCATGAGTAAGCCCCTTCTTCCTGTGAAGACCCATACTACGAAAAGTGTTATGAAAATTAAGGACAATAAATAAGCAATAAAACAGCTGTTATTATCATTAATCATAGTATTATGTTTCAAGTAGGAAAGTAAACAATTCTATCAGATAATGGCACAACTGAGAAAATATGCAGGTGCGGACTTAAAGCAGACAATCTTGATGCTCAGGCTTCACCCAAGAACCAGCAGAAATTTTATGGCCATGTTTTGGGAAGTCTCTAGCCCTCCCTGGAAATGCCAGGCCACATTGTTGAAATGACACATTAAAAAGAGGTTTGAAAGACATATAAGAAAGACAATCGACTAGGACCTGCTATACAGCCCAGGGAACTATACTCAATACCTTGTAATCATCTATAATGGAAGAGAATGTAAAAAAAGCATATATGTTTATTTATGTATATACGTATGACTGAATTACTTGGCTGTATACCTGAAACTATGCAAAATTATAAATCAATTGTATTTCAATTTTAAAGGCTCTGCACTTGAAGAAGGTAAGAATATCATGTAACTGTATGCCTTCAGCCTCCAGTCTGATCAAGTGCAACAGCAGCTTTTCATCAAATAAGAGGAAAAAGAATCCCCTGGGTTACTGATGGAGGGAGTGAAGGCTGTATAGGGTGTGGAAAAAGTGTGGCAGGAGACCCAGGGCAGCATCCACACTCCAGCGAGGTTAAAAAGCAGGGGTCAGGCTGCACAAGATCAACAATATTTTGGAAGGGCTCATCTTGGTATTTACATTTTTTTTTCATCTGTTCTGGCTGATTTTTTAAGCCACCTTCCTACTTTATTCTTAGTTATTTTGCTTCTTGATCTTAATGAGTATGTCTGTAAATTATCTACAGTGATACACATAGTTGTGGGCTGTGTGTGTTAGACAAGGATTATAAAGAGGAAAAAAGTGAGAACCTTTCTGACAACTGTGCACATCTTCAAATAGCTTTCCCAGGCACATGGCTCTGAACTCAGTTTAAACTCAGTAACTGCTCCTGGAACCTCCGCTGAAATTAAGACCCACTCTGCCCTCCTCCCATCATTACAGTTTTTTTGAAAGGGGATTATAATATTTTCCAGCTTTGATGAAAGCTTCCCATTATTACAGACCAGTGTTTCTGGTGTAGATTAACAAGTGCTAGAATTATCCTTTAGCTCTCAGCCACAGGTTCAGGTTTGAACTCTGTACAACAGCTTACAATTTGGCAGTAGAAATGACATCACTGAAAGAAATGACCACGGACCACAAACAAAACATTAAATTATGTTCCCGAGGCAGTTTCTGAATTTTCAAGTTTTAATGAGTCATTAATTCAATTAAGATTATTAAAACTGCAGAGGTTTCATTACTAACATGTAACCAAAAATTCACTGTCAAACCTACAGTTTCCTCCAGATGAATCTAAATTATGAAGTTTCAAATGTGTCTGGGCTTTCTGCCATATGAAATAGGGCAGTAACTTGGTTAGTCTCTGTCATATGTTGGGGAAGGGAGGGAAATCGAGATAGAGATGAAAAAGCCATCTAAATGTCAAATTTGAGAATGCATTGGCCAGAGTGAAAAGCATTCAGACAGAATAGATTTAGCTATGTGGTAAAGCTCATTTCAATATGTCAAAGATCTATAGAAAAGTTCAGGGCTAAAAACTATGGATAGATGTTCAGAGCCAAGAAGTGCCTGTTCGTGTAGACTTTGAGCCATAAAACCGTACGTTGATTACATTTAGATAACTTGAGGTTAACTGGAAAAAGAACTTGCTCGATCTGGAGTAAAACCAACAAGTTATTTGAAAAAGAAAAACAAGGAACGACACTGCTCCCACTGAGTCAACAGCCTTAAACATTTTCCCTAAACTTTCAGAAAGAATTTAGACAGCAGTGTCACCAAATACCTGTTTCCATTTTTACGTAAATAGTTAAGCAAAATTCCAGTTGACGTAGGACTCAGATCTGTCTCCTAGTAGGTAAGCCCAGGGATAACTGTACCATTAAATAAACAGCTTAGGAATGGGTTAATGAAGAGTGGTTCCTGGTCCACCAGCACAGCACTGCCTGGGAACTAATCAGAAATACAAATTCTAGGGCCTCACTCTGAGTCGATTGAATCAGCTTTGAGGCAGGCCCAGAATTCGTGTTCCACTGTCCTGCAGACATACACTTAGAGATTGCAAAGGGAGGGTGCTTCCACCTCCAATCTCTTCTCTGCAACAGGCTGAAAAGAACAATAAGGAACAAAAAGAAGGAAATTCCATTTAAAATGATAATACCAAACCAAAAAATATGAGGAATACAGTAAGATTTGGATTCAACTGAGCATAATAGATGCATACCTTAACAGACCTCAGGCAGGGCATGGAATTCCACAAAGGAAGTAGACACAGCCTTAAGGCGCCTGACCCATGATTTCTTGTTTGAAACAGTAAGCTGTGGAGAGTGACAAGAAACGCAGGACCACAAGAGGAATAAGATATAGAATAAAGGATGTGGAATAAAACCACATCCATGTTTGCAATTAGTAGGGTGGCAATATAGCAAAGAGGGATGATGGGTGACGGTCAGATGCTGTTAAAAACTGGTTAAGTATAATTAATGAACACAAACTCCCAAAACGTTGCTTCATTGCACAACATACAAACTGAATGAGGATATCCCTGAGGGAAGTAAGCAAAATTCTCATCCCTGGAAGAAATTTTAGAAAGAGGACTGAGACAACATAAGCATAATGAAACTAAATGCTTCCCCCAGCTTACTTCCAGCTTATATCCCCCGGCTCCTTCTCAGACTGGTGTTCAGCACACAGCTAGTCCTGAAAGAACGGCCCCATTTAAAGATGAGAAAAAAATATCAGAAAGGAACTGGCATAAAACCAATACATATATAATTTAAGAAAAAAAAAATTTAAGTAAAAGAGGTACACAAAAATCACATGTAACAATTATAGAAAAAATAGATGACTTCCTCAAATACTTTTCCATGACATTAAAAAATTAAAGAAAATAGTCTTCTAAAAAAAGAAAGTACTTAGAATAAAAGAGAATGTCTTAAAGAAGATAAGCTAATAGTAGGATATTATAAATGAGCTGGCAGATTCAGCAAGGAAACAGTGACTTATCCAGATATAAAGACCACTTTAGAAGCAGAAATTTTCATAATAGATACCACCAAAAATATAGACTGACTTAGGGAGGCCAGTCTTAAGAAAATTAAGTAAAATGATTAATAATAAAGAATTAAAACTCATTAGAGAAAATAATTTTAAAGAAATTAAAATAGATATGTAAGACAAATAAGATCCCACAAGTACATAAAATAATGCCCTCTATGAAGAAAAGAAACCAAATTAGAAAAAAATTAAAGTTGTATTAGAGAAAAATATTTTCAGGTTGTGTTTATAAAAGAATAAAATTTTAATTTAGAGTAAAGAGTGCTAAATTAGTTTAAGAAAGGATTTCATGATAGGAAATATATTGTCTATAATGAAGATCTTCAATTCTGAATCTTTAAGCACCAGATAATACTATCATCAAAATGCATAAGGCAAAAACTGAAAAAAAAAATATAAAAAAGACATAAATGAATAGCAATTTAAAGACATAAAAATAATCCTTGACAGGTGATAAAAAATAAGTACCAATATAGAAAAAAAAAACTATAATTAATAATGTGGATGTTTTATATATATACATGCATAAACATCAACAAGGTCTTCCCAGGTGGCACAGTTGGTAAAGAATCTGCCTGTCTTCCTTTGTCCACGGAATTCTCCAGGCAGGAATAGTGGAGTGGGTAGCCATTCCTTTCTTCAGGGGATTTTCTGGACCCCAGGATTGAACACAGCTCTCCTGCATTGCAGGCAGATGCTTTGCATCTAAGCCACCAGGGAAGCCTCTGAGATCCTATAAATGTATATCTTCAATACATTTGGATGAACACTGAGAAAATTATGGAACCATAATATCCAACAAGAATATGAATTTGGAACAACTGGGAATAAAGACAATAAAAACAAATCTTTAAGTACAAAAAAAAAAGAATCTGCTTGTCAGGCAGGAGACACAAGAGTCACAGATCGAACAGAGAAGCTTGGCAGGCTACAGGCTGTGGGGTCGCAAAGAGTCAGACACAACTGAGTGACTGAGCACACACGTGTGCAAATATTAATAAAATTGAAGGAAGTAATTTTTAAGGAAACATGAAAAAGGTATTAAAGTTGGCAGTGCAATAGTCCCTAAAGAAAATCTCACAAGTTCCCCAGTATGAAATAGCATAAGCAATGTTTTATAAGCACAATACATAATATTAGATATCTAAAATAAAAATTAATCTAAGTTGAATACCTTAAATGTATATACTGCTATATGTCAATTATATCTCAATTAAAAATACTAATAAATTAAGGCTGACACAAGCAGAAATGAAATATTTTCACACTTAGGCAGGCAACTGATACAGACAGATCAGGAGATTGAGACCTTGAGGATTCTTGTTCCAATACCCAAGGCAAGGGCACCAGGTTAAAGCCTTTTGAAATAGCTTCAAAATGAAAATAAGGAAGTAAGGTTACAAATAAGAACATTTGTATATGAAATTAATTGCTATCTTATGTACAAATAATAATTCCTTTGAAATATGAGTTAGGAAGTAGAAAATCTCATTTTCAATAGTAATTTTGTCAGGGTCTAGCTAGCAAAATAGTGTCTTATCACATAATCAAATATAGAGAATAGAACAAATTGTGAAGGTATTAGAATAGCTGAAAGAGCAACCAATGTTGTCTAAAAATCAGTAATAGCACAAAGCAGCTAAGGTCCCCAGGCTGGAAGGACAAAAGGAGGGAATGATGTCCTGAGAGCCCCAGACCAGGGTCCCACACGGACACTGAAACTCTGACAGGACTGCCGAGTGGAAGCTAGGACCAAGGATATAGCTGGGCCCACAGAAGATAATCAAGAGGCCACCAGGAGCAGAGGGGTGGAGCAGCTTCTTCCCTGCTCTTTCCCTTCATTATCTTTCCTATGCCTCCCATTGGCCAAACCTAAATGGAAGCCAACGGGCAAAGTTTACATGGAGTCCTACCCTGTGAATGCAAATCCACCGGAAGGGGAAGAAATGGATCTGAAAGCAAATAGACAAAAGACAAAACAGAGTAACCAGAATATTTTTTTTAATTAAGAAAAAGGGAAAATTAGCTCCATTTCCCACACTGCACTTAAAGGCCTTTAATAGGAAATATGTTATAGGATGGAGAAGGAAATGGCAACCCACTCTACTATTCTTGCCTGGAGAGTTCCATGGACAGAGGAGCCCGGTGGGCTATAGTCCATGGGGTCACAAAGAGTCAGACACAACTGAGTGACTAACACACGTCATAGGCAATGCATGTGTTTATTTATTTTTAAATATGAAAAAGGAATATTATATACATCATTGTATAAATAATATATAATAAAAAAAAATGAGTTTCTTGGTTGCTTCATACCTGCAGTTCCTCTCCACAGAGGCCATTTAAGTTATTTTGTATATACTTGTAAAAATTTTTCATATATATATAGAAATATATTTAAATGCCCACAAGCATAATATACATATTATTCTTCCTCTGGTTTCATTTTACACTGTGTATTGGAAAGCCTGTCATAATTCATTTTTTAAAGTCTCCATTTGATGAATAAATAAGCTGTTTCCAGGTTTTTGTTGTTATGGACAATATATTACAAAGGTGAAGGAATGCTGATAAAACTTCTTGGCTATTGTCTTTACATGTCTGGTATCTGAATTGATTCAGGAAGCATATGCTGGGCCAGGAGCAATATGGCTTAAAAACAGGACCTCAATGGGATATGAGATTTAAAATTGTCACTGGAACACAGAGCTCATTTCATGTATATCTCACAGTCAATGTACTTGTGAGTTATATCCATATGTATGGGAGTGTTTAGAGGGACATGCAGATGTAACCAGTATACACATCTTTACCCCCAAGGCAACAGCACATACCAAATGTTCCTGTGCTTCCAAAACTAAATAAAACCTGATCCTCTGTTTTGGCCAGGCCAGTGCGCTTGCCTCTGAAACTTTTCAGGTTTTGGAAATAGTTTGGTTGGATGAACTTGGACAAAGCCTTAATTTCTGTGGACCTCAGTTTATTCATTATTAAAATGAGAGTATCTATCCGACTCTCAAAAAATTAAAAACTCTACTCTTCTATTACAGCTCTTGCTGTTATATTTTCAAGAGCAAAAGAACAACAACAACAAATAAATACTCCTTTTTTAAAAAAATGAGTTTCAGAATTAAAGGGAAGAAATCCTGGGAACACATTCCTAATATTTCAGGTTTTTTACATTGGTCTCTTTCTGTAATCCCTTTATTCTTCCTTTGATCCTTGTGAAGCACTGTAGGTTCTTTAAATGTCCTCCCAGCAAAGAAACTAAAAGAATAAAATATTGGACACAGAGCATGAGGCTGAATCTATTGGATAATACCAAAAATTTGTTTTTTGGGTTTTTTTGACTTTTCAAATTTTATATTGGAGTATAGTTGATTAACAATATTATATTAGTTTCAGATGTACAGCAAAGTGATTCAGTTATACATGTATCTGTTCTTTTTCAAATTCTTTTCCCAGTTAGGTTTTTCGAGAATATTGAGCAGAGTTCCCTGGGCTATAAATAGGTCCTTGCTGGTTATCTACTTTAAACATGGCAGTGTGTACATGTCAATCCCAAACTCCCTAACTATCCCTCCCCTCCACCCCTTCCTCCTGGCAACCATAAGTTCAATTTCTGTGAGCCTGTTTTTCTTTATAAATAAGTTCATTTGTATCATTACTTTTTAGATTCTCCATATAGGCAATATCATAAAATATTTCTTTTTGTGATACATTCCACTGAGTAAATGTGGAGATTGTCATATCATAAATTTGGACTGCTGTTGCTTTTATTGTCTTCAAAAAGAATAAACTACAATGCGACCTTAAAATAAAAGTTCTATATGCAGTCAATAGCATTCAGGCCATGTGAATAAGGCAGCAGAAATTGCCAAATTTCAGAAAAGATCATAGAATTTTCAAAACTAAGAGTTTATTGAGGATACATAGATCCTATCAGACTATCAGGAAAATTATGAACATTTGGCTTTTTAAAGATTTCAGATAACTCTGAAGGAAGTTGTTTAATTTCCAGTGACATGTAATTCAATTAATAATAAACCAAAAATTTAATCAAATAGGAAATTAAGATAAAATTCTGGTATTTTTCAACACATATCAAAGCTATTTTATCAATTCTAACGGTAAAACTGCCTACATTACCAGCATGGATGATGAAAAACAATGTTGTCATGCTATTAAACACCACTGCCAAAGGACAAAGGTAATCCTGAAGAATCTCTAGACTAGGAATGTGAAAAATGCAGACTCAACTTTGAGACACTGAAGAAAAGTGGTAATGTAGATTTGCTTTTAACAATAAAGTATTGTTAGTTTAAAAATGGTGTCTACATTACATACAGTGTTTTCCCTAGACTTAGCGCATTAAAGAAGTATCTGCATTAAGGAAATATGATAGTTAGCTTAAATATGTTCCAATGATGTACTACTGAGTTAGAAAAGCTAGAAAACTACTATAAGGATATAGAGCAGGCAATCCCAAAGGAGCAATTCATTAAATTATCCCAAGAAAGTCAGGAAAGTTTCCACATAATATGACAAATTTTAAATAAATTTTGAAGAATAAGACATAAATCCCCAGTCACAAAAGAGGGAAAGGAGGAGAGAATGGTAGGTACAAAGGCACTGAGGCATGTTTGGTGGAAAAAAAGGAAAGTTTAGTGTTATTTCTGTAATGTAATATACATGGATAGTAAGAGGAAACCAGGCAGGAATGTAGGGGTGGGACCATAATGTACTGTGAAATTTGAGGTATGCTCAAACACCCTGGTTTCTTTAATAACAAGAAAGCATGGTGAACTATAGAGCCGTATGTTTTATCACAGCACATCAATGACCATATGTTAAAGAAATTGGAAAAAAAACTATCAGCTATGACAATGGCTCAAACATTCTCTGTTTCAGTCTTCAGAATACCAGTATGCAAGATGATGCCAGAAAGTACACTTTCTTTACATTTACATTAGAATAAGCTGAACCTCAGCTTTTCTGGCATCTAAAAAGCATTAGACCATATGAAAACTAATGCCCAATGGGGTAAAATGGTTTTGCTAAATCCATGTCTTTACAATGGTTAATGGATGCACACCCATGAAATATGTAAATAACACAGTCCTAGAGAACCCTAGGACTCTCAAAGTTTCAAGGCCCTTCAGTTTCTGAAACCACAAAGCAGCTTTGATTTCTTTTAGAATCTGTACAGTGTCTGTAAATACATTTCTCCCTTTCCCTACCCTACTGTTATATTCATTCTTACACATACATATCCTGGTTTTGGCCCAATTCTGTGCTCATAGTATCTTCAACATGCTTTTTATCCAACCTGTCCATTTGAATTTTACCCATTTCTTCTCCCACAGTTCAAGCATTACTGAGCATATATAAAAAGCAAGAAATGTGTTGAATGGTATATGGGGTGAAAGGACTAATGCTGAAGCTGAAGTTGAAGCTCCAGTACTTTGGCCACCTGATGCAAAGAGCTGACTCATTGGAAAAGACCCTGATGCTGGAAAAGATTGACTGCAGGAGGAGGAGGGGATGAGAGAGGATCAGATGTTTGGATGGCATTACCAGCTCAATGGACATGAGTTTAAGCAAACTCTGGGAGATGGTGAAGGACAGGGAAGCCTGGCACGCTGCAGTCCATGGGATTGCAAAGAGTTGAACATGACTGAGAGATAGAATAAAGCCAAAGTATATTGAACACCTAGAACATACCAATCACTAGGCAGAGTAGTTCAGTTAGTTGCTCAGTCGTTATCAGATAATTAATTTGGACTCTAGACTCAGAGGTCTGTCATTTTCTTGTCTAGAGATTTCAGTCTCATACAACCCTGTTTTCGTCCTCTCCTAGCTCTATACTATGCTTTCACTGGGTTTATTAATATCCTTATGTTTTCTTATTTCCACTACAATTTTTTTTCTTCAAACACTCCTCTCATGGAAACTCAGCATTCTCCCTGGTATTCTCAAAGCCTTAAAAATATATATATAAATAAGGAATAAAAACAGCATCACTACCATCATCATGAAAAGTTCTTCTGACTTGGTTTTTTCACTTAACAAAAGGAGACATTTTCAGGATCAGTTCTCTAGTCCTTCTCAAACACTGGGTAAAAAGTAATAAGAATTTTTGGTACAACAAAGGAAGAAAAGGCATCAAGTCAAGAAAGAAGAAGTAAAATTGTCACTATTGGCAAATGCTATGATTTTATGTATTAAAAAAGCACCCCAAAGATTCAACTGAAAAACTGTTGGAACTATTCAGTATAGTATCAGGACACAAAATCAACATTCAGGAATCAACAGCTTTTCTATACACTAAGAGTGAAACATGTGAAAAATAAAACTAGCCATTCACAGTAGCATCAAAAACAATAAAATACCTAAAAGTAAATTTAACCAAGGAAATGAATGAAAACTACAGAATTTTGCTAGGAGAAATTGAAGAAGACACAAAGGAAAAGACATCCTATGTTTATGAATCAGGAGAATTAATACTGTTAAAATGGCCATACTATCCAAAGCCATCTATAGATTCAATGCAATATCATCAAGATACAGTGATACTATTCACAGAAACAGGAAAAACAATCCTAAAATGTGTATGAAACCACAAAAGACTCCAGGTAGACAAAGAAATCCTGAGGAAAAACAACAAAATCAGAGGTATTACACCTCCTGATTTCAAACTGCCTTACCAATATAGTAATAGAGACAGCACAGTGTTGGCATAAAAATAGACCCATAAACCAATACAATTGTACAGAGAGCCCAGAATTAAACTCTGACAGCTGAGCCACCAGGAAAGCCCCTCATACATATGCAGCCAACTGATATTCAACAAGATAGTCAAGAACACACAATGGGGAAAGGCTGGTCTCTCCAGCTAATAGTGTTGGGAAATTGCATAATTAGATTCAGAAGTATCCTTTACCCCATTTGCAAAAATTGATTCAAAATGGTTCAAAGACTTAAACCTGACACTATAAAAACGGGCAATTTCTTTTACTATGACACCAATAACACAAACAACAAAAGCTAAATAAACAAATGGGACCATGAAACTCAAAAGCTTCTCTATAGCAAAAGAAACAAAATGAAGGCAACCTACAAAATGGGAGAAAATTTTTGCAAACCATATACATATCAGATAAAAGGTTGGTATCCAAAGAACCTTATAAAATTCAATAACAAAAACAAACAGTTAAAATGGGCAAAGGAAATAGACATTTTTTCCAAAGACAAAATCCAAATGGGCAGCAGGTACATGAAAAGAGGCTCAACATCACTAATTATTAGGTGTTGTATTGTTCAGTTGCTCAGTTGTGTCTGACTCTTTATGACCCCATAGACTGCAGACATTAGGCTTCCCTGTCCATCACCAACTCCTGGAGTTTACTCAAACTCATGCCCATCGAGTCGGTGATGCCATCCAGCCATCTCATCCTCTGTCGTCCCCTTCTTCTCCTGCCCCCAATCCCTCCCAGCATTAGGGTCTTTTCCAATGAGTCAACTCTTTGCATGACGTGGCCAAATTATTAGAGTTTCAGCTTCAACATCAGTCCTTCCAATGAACACCCAGGACTGATCTCCTTTAGGATGGACTGGTTGGATCTCCTTGCAGTCCAAGGAACTCTCAAGAGTCTTCTCCAACACCACAGTTCAAAAGCATCAATTTTTAGGCACTTAAGTTAGTAGAGGTAGATAAATACTGTATGATTTCACCTGTAGTATCTAAAAAAGCCAGCCTCATAGGAACTTAGAATAAAACGATGGTTATCAAAGGATGGTGGTGGGGGGAGATAGGACAGATGGTGTTTAAGGTTACAAATTTACAATGAGTAGTAAATAAGCCCTAGAAAGCTAATGCACAGTATAGTGAATATAAATAATATTTTATTATAAGCAAACATAGAGACTAGAATTTAATTATTCCAATCACTAAAAATGAAAGTTTAATTGTATAACATGCTAGAGGTGGTAACCATCACTACAATGGCAATCATTTTACTGTACATAAATGCATCAAATTAACATGCTGTATACCTTAAATCTTGGTGAATTAAATGGCAACCCACTTCAGTATTCTTGCCTGAAGAACCCCTGGACAGAGGAGCCTGGCGAGTTACAGTCCCTGGGGTTGCAAAAGAATCAGACACGACTTAGCGACTAAGTGAGAAGTGAGGACACTCAAATCATGATATAAATATTACACACCCAAGGCCAAGACAGTCATTAGCTCAAGTTGTTCAGACTCCAAGTATTTTCCCTGATGGGTAAACCAACAAGCCACAGAGATTCATTCAAATTATGAATTGGACCCCCAAATATTAAAACTAACATCAAAGATCAGCTGGTTAGGGTCAAGGGCTTATTGAATATCAACTCCTGCATTTTGGATGATGAAACCGGGCTATCTCAGACTTCAGAAATGTGGTGAGTTAGGTCTTTAGGACACCAGTGTTTGTCAGACAGAATCTGTTTCAAGGATTTGATTGCAAAATTTTGTCAAAAACCAGAATATAGTCCCTAGAGAATTATTAAATTCTGTTTATTCTAGAGTCACAGGAAAGCACATTTCAATGAAAAAAATATTAGTGTTAATAAAAATCAGATAACAAATGGTTCTTTGGAGACTCTGGCGTGAACCATAAGAATCTACAGTATTTCTGCAACACATCAGCTATTGAGACGTCCTGCCTTATTTTGGTCACTGTCATTATGATTCCTCCACTTTTCTGTATTCTTAGAGACTGAAGGATAGCTATGAAAATTTTTCCAGCTAAAAACCCCAAACCAGTGAAATATAGAAATTGACTTGCAATTTATGTCAAGTTTGAAGGCTGTTGGGCAACAAAAAAGATAAAGCTGATAAAAGCAAGCATTGGAATGGAAGCAAAAATGAAAAGAAAGACATTTCCACACTCTCCACAGTCTCAAGAAATGAAAGCAGCTGAAATGAGAACAATTCTCCTTGCTTACCCTTCAGAGACAAAGCGGCAGGAAATTGTGAGATTCCTCCCAGAGCCCCACTTGCGAGGAAGCCCATTTAGCAAATGGTATGAGTTGTGGGATCTGTTGTTATTGGTTTTCTTCCCTGGGAACACAGCACACTGGGGATTCAGCTGTACCACAAAACCGTCTTCTAAACCCTCAGACTTGTCAAGCGCAGACTGAGAGCTACTCCTTACGGGTTTGCAAAGGGCCATAACTCTCCCTCTTGACTCCATTCTTGGCACTATTGAATTGCTAGGAGGCAGCTTTTGAACCTATCAGTCAAGGTGTTCAGGGTTATGGGCCACCATTAACTCAGCTCCTAACATCTGCTCTGTGATTCTGGTGCATGGGGAAACTGAAACTCTCAGAACAAAAGTGACAGGCAGGAACTCAGCCAGGAAGAATCTTCAGGCAGAGAAGCACCCAATATACTGCCTCCATCTTGCTATTTACCAAAATGAGGGCATTCTTTTCATTTTTGACAAAAGTCCCTCTAAACACCAAAAGGGAAAAAAAGAGACTCCAAATAACATACTATAAAAGAAGGATGAAGAAAACAATTTCCAAATGTATATATCTTAGGGGAGGTGGATTTTTTTTATTGTGTGTAATATCTAGTATTTGTTGAGTGCCCGCTGTGTGCCAAGCACTACTCTAAGTAACTTATTTATATTCATTTATGTAATTCCCATAAGAAGCCTCAATAAATCAAATGGTAGATATCAGTATCATCTCTGTTTTAGGGGTGAAAGAACTGGTGTGTTACATATCTGAGGTCCCGGAACTAAAAATAGCAGAGCTGTGACTTGACTCCATCTAGGCAGGTTCTAGCACTCAGATTCTTAGCCATTGGATCACAGCACCATTCTTGCTTACTAAAGCCTAGAAAGCCAAACAAAGACATAAACATCAAATTCATATGTTTAAAAACCTCCTGACATTTGCATACTGGTAATTATTCCCACAGGAGTCTGTAATATCCAGTTTTCCCTTTTGGACTCCATAAGTGGACACACAGATCAACTAAAAGGTACTGGATGCAACTTTAGGCTCCTTCTCTTTCACAGACATGGCATCACTGTGCTTTCTAGACTTGGGTGAGAGTGAGAAGGAAGGAGTTCCCATGCTGCTGAAACAACCAATCTCCTGTTGATAAAAAGCTATTGGAGCTTGGAATTGTGCTCCAATTATGAAGGTTCTTCAGAAAAATAAAACCAATAGGAGATGTGTGTGCATATAAATATATACATGTACATATAGTTCATATACATACATCCTATTGAAATACGTATATACATTTGTGTGGAAATTAATTATGAAGAATCAACTCATGCAATGATGAAGGCTGTAAAGTCCCGCAATCTGCCTTGTGCAAGCTGGAGGAAAGTTGGTGATGTAGTTCTAGTACAAGTCCAAAGGCCCCCAAACCAGGGGAGCTAGTGGTGTACATCCCACTTCAAGCGAGGACAGGAAAAGGCTGATAGCCCCATTCAGTCAGGCAGGCAGAAAGCAAAAGGGGTCAACTCCTCATTCCTCCATTTGTTTGTTCCACTCAGGTCCTCAACAGATTGGAGGATGCCCACCACACTGGGGAAGGCAAGCTACTTTACTGGGTCCACTAGTTCAAATACTATTCTCACCCAGAAACACCCTCACAGACACTCAGATGTAGTGTTTATTCCAAGCACCCTGTGGGACTTCCAAGGTGGCGCATAAAGTTAACCATCACAACTGTTGTATCTCATGTTAATATCATGCTTGACCTGGAGCAGACATTCAGTTACTATCTGATAAGTGAGTAAATTCAGTCACGTGTGTTTATGTTTCATGCAGATGTCATATATGATTATCCATGACCATATCACGCACATGTATCTTTATTTTATTATGAAGAGGATTTTCAGTGATTGTAAGTTCACAGAAAACATAAACATTACACTTGGTAAAATGTTGAAATGGGAGCAGAGAAAAATGTAAACAGTACATTTTTAGGGGAAGAAGGAATGTCTGTTTCAATCTAACTGAAATGTCTGACATAGATTGTAGACTTAAGGAAAAATGGTAAAATATAACATACATGCTATCCCTTTAAGCATTTCTAATAGATTAGAGGCCCAAAATAAATTAGAGGCTCTCATTACAGTTTATATCTGCCAGTTATTTATTAGAAAGATTTACTTTGGTAGATACCATTTTTATGATACCATCTTTACTGCCAACACAGTTTTGAAAAATATAGTCAATTAAATAGGATAATGATTCTCATTGAAGACTGCACCAAAATAGTAAAAAATATATCAGTTGTATTTCATCCAGAACAAAAACAGATTAAATTTACCTCATCCCTGGATGTGGTATTTGGCCCAAACTGCATTTTTGCAGCAGGGTGGAGTTTTGAGATCAAAAACACCAGAAATATTATGCATTTAATGAAAGCCAATCTTCTGGCAAGGAGGCTAAGCACTGTTCTGTCCTATTTCTGAGGAATTTTGGTCATATCCCAGATATCAGAGTATTCTTTATTCTTACAGAACCATAGCCTCAAGAAAGATGAACACTATACCTGCAATAATGTTACATTTAAATGCCAATCATGTTTCTTCATTTGCTGAAATTAAAGTACACGTGAATAAACCAACAGAAAACAATATACATTGAAACCCTTCACGTTGAAAATGAACAGCATAGTTGTCTTTCCAAAAAAAGGAAAGGGGATAATCATTGCCTGTCAAGACTAGCAAATCATTAATGTTTTTAGAGCTAAAAGGAAACCTGGGAAAAAATTTAGTCCCATCTTCTGGTTTCACAAGCAAGGAAACTGGGAATCTAAAAAGTATAACGATTGATCCATAGTCTCACAGCTACTGAAGGACGAAGCCAAGTCCAAGACCCAGGTCTCCCGTGCATCCTCCATGTTCCATTGTTTCAAGCTGTCTGGCTACGGTGCTGTACGGGCCGCCCACCCTCAGGAGAGTGTGTTCCGGGGCTTGGAGTACTCAGCCCCCTCGTTAGGGTTCTGGGGCTGCAGAGAAGAAGCAAGGCAATGCCTGGAAACTGACTCCAAGTGCCCTGGAGTTTCTTCACAGCTGGTACCAGCTTTATCACCTGGACCCTGATGAGTGTGTGGAAGTTTGGTTTTCTTACAGTTGTGTCATTCACTTGTGACACCCTGTGTCAAACACAAATCACGACCATTTTTGTACTGTTGTATAACACAAAGGGTTTTCTAAGACACTTACCTAAAAGTCATCTTTCACTTAAAATCATTTCAACTTTTGAGGTTTGTTTTTTTTTTTTTTTTTCCTGAGTAGCAATATTCACTATATTTGTTCAGGAAACCTCTCTTAACACACTCCCCTTTGTACACTTTTTCCGCATCTTTTTGTTTGTATGTTTTAAATGGTATCTCATCTAATTTTCACGGATATCGTCAAATCTATGACAGAGCAATGCATATGAGAGGCAAAGTCAGAACTTTGGTGTAACAAGGGAGCCGTAAAGGTGTTTACTAATTGCCATGATGCACCTCATCTTGTGATCCAAACTGAACAACCAAATCCAAATTCAGATCCAGATCCAGATCCAAATTCAACCCCCCAGACCAGGAGGGTTGATCCTCATGGTGTGAGGCTACTAAAATAAGTGTTGTCTCCACTAATTTCCTGTCCCTGTAGCCTTTAGATGCCTGGTTCCCTTAAGCACCAGCCTGATACTAGGCCCCTCTCTGTCCATGTAGAAAGTAGATCATCCCTATCTAGAAAATAAATTCCTTGTAGAATAAATGTGTCCATTTACTTGATTACCTTCATTCTACAATAATTTGAAGATTAATAGATATTAAATAATTTACATTAATATATGTAATTATAAAGAGCAAAGGCCCCCCAAGAGTTACAAGTGAATCCCAACACTGTTGTATAATTGTTCATTTTCCTAGAGCTGATGGATGCAGCATTCAGAGATGCGAGAAGCTGGGCATCTGAGGTAATCATCGCTCTGATTGTTTCAACCCTTGGTTTTGTTTGAGGTCCAAGCATCCAGTTCTGGGAACTGAGGGACCTAGATTATGATACCAGCCTGGCTTCTGTGTGCTTTTACGCAAGTCCCTTCATGATCACATGCACTTGATATCCATGAAGAGAACATAACATCTGCTTTTTTTCAAAAATAACATGTAAGCTTTGGAGAACAATGGGAAGAAAATCTCTGGAACATGGAGCTATCAAGATACAATTGTAAATTCCTAGTTCTACCTATTGCATTTTAATAGAAATTCAAATTTCATAAAAGAAAAACTATTTGTAGAGAAACTGAAGTGACATTTATAAGTCCTTTATGTAATGTTTTACAGTTTTGCACATTATAACTCAGTAATAAGCGGAGGGAAAAAGAAACGTCACATATTTTCTCTCATAATATTCAGAGTAGCATATTTTCTTAATAGAATTCTTAGGAGAAATTACTGATCTCTAATTTTATGAAATGACCTTATCCATAACCCATTATATAAAGGTAATATTTAATTATATTATTATTTCCATATTATTAAAATTATTGACAATAATGACAAATAATTCTTGAGAAAATTCTAGCATAAAACTGTGAAACTTCATTCTCTTTTTTTATGTACTCTTTAGTTATTGCTCTAATAATTCAAAACCCAGACTAATTGTTGTGATTCTGGTTAATTCTGTACTTTTCTTCAGTCAAGACTCCACACAAATAATAATTGCCAAATCTTTTAACCTGGCAATATATTTTCAAATCCTAAATTGTTTGCAAGTGTGCGCACTTAATGAATGTACATAAATATCTCAAAAGAAATTACAGCTAATTCAGGCCAACTCAAAAGTAAAGGCCCTAGAGTATCTACACCTAGTATAAGTTTGAGGTTGAATCACACTGACTGGAGAGAAGGAGGGGAGTTAGTCTTTATAAATATACGGAATCTCTCTTATTGAATTCCATTACTATCATTTATCTAATGTGTCAGATCTTCTACTAATCCCTGAACATGGAATTTCCTAGCCAAATTTTCATAACTCCTCTATCAATGAAGGTCTAAAGAAGTTCTAAGAGATAAGTCACACAGTACATTAGAGCCAAAAGTTAAACAGAGTCTTTCTGACCCCACGATCAAGACTTTAATCTCTCAAAGTAAGTAGGTAGATTGCTGTTGTTATTCAGTCATGTCAAGCTCTTTGCAACCCCATGGACTGAAGCATAACAGGGTCCTCTGTCCTTCAGTATCTCCCGGAGTTTGCTCAAATTCATGTCCATTGAATCACATCATGGTAAATAGATGGGGAAACAATGGAAACATTGACAGACTATTTTGGGGGGCTCCAAAATCACTGCAGATGGTGACTGCAGCCATGAGATTAAAAGTCATTTGCTTCTTGGAAGAAAAGTTATGATTAACCTAGACAGCATATTAAAAAGCAGAGACATTACGCTGCCAACAAAGGTCCATCTCAGTTCAGTTCAGTCGCTCAGTCGTGTGTGATTCTTTGCGACCCCATGAACTGCAGCATGCCAGATCTCCCTGTCCAACACCAACTCCCAGAGTTTACCCAGACTCATGTCCACTGAGTCGGTGATGCCATCCAACCATCTCATCATCTGTCCTCCCCGTCTCCTCCAGCCTTCAATCATTCCTAACATCAGGGTTTTTTCAAATGAGTCAGCTCTTCCCATGAGGTGGCCAAAATATTGGAGCTGAACTTCAGCATCAGTCCTTCCAAGGAACACCCAGGACTGATCTCCTTTAGGATGGACTGGTTGGATCTCCTTGCAGTCCAAGGGACTCTCAAGAATCTTCTCCAACATCACAGTTCAAAAGCATCAATTCTTCTGCATTCAGCTTTCTTTATAGTCCAACTCTCACATCCATACATGACCATTGGAAAAACCATAGCCTTGACTAGACATACCTTTATTGGCAAAGTAACATCTCTGCTTTTTAATCTGCTGTCTAGGTTGGTCATAACTTTCCTCCCGTGGAGTAAGCGGCTTTTTATTTCATGGCTGCAGTCACCATCTGCAGTCATTTTGGAGCCCAAAAAAATAGTCTGACACTGTTTCCACTGTTCTTCCATCTATTTGCCATGAAGTGATGGGACCAGATGCCATGATCTTAGTTTTCTGAATGTTGAGCTTTAAGCCAACTTTTTCACTCTCCTCTTTCACTTTAATCCAGAGGTTCTTTAGTTCTTCTTCACTTTCTGCTATAAGGGTGGTGTCATCTGCATATCTGAGGTTATTGATATTTCTCCCAGCAATCTTGATTCCAGCTTGTGCTTCATCCAGCCCAGCATTTCTCATGATGTACTCTGCATATAAGCAGATGACCATCTACAGCCTTGAGGTACTCCTTTTCCTATTTGGAATCAGTCTGTTGTTCCATGTCCAGTTTTAACTATTGCCTCCTGACCTACATACAGGTTTCTCAGGGGACAGGTCAGGTGGTCTGGTATTCCCATCTCTTTCAGAATTTTCCACAGTTTATTGTGATCCATACAGTCAAAGGCTTTGGCATAGTCAATAAAGCAGAAGTAGATGTTTTTCTGGAACTCTCTTGCTTTTTTGATGATCCAAAGGATGTTGGCAATTTGATCTCTGGTTCCTCTGCCTTTTCTAAAACCAGCTGGACATCTGGAAGTTCACGGTTCACATATTGTTGAAGCCTGGCTTGGAGAATTTTGAGCATTACTTTACTAGCGTGTGAGATGAGGGCAATTGTGTGGTAGTTTGAGCATTCTTTGGCATTTCCTTTCTTTAGGATTGGAATGAAAACTGACCTTTTCCAGTCCTGTGGCCACTGATGAGTTTTCCAAACTTGCTGGCATAATGAGTTCAGCACTTTCACAGCATCATCTTTCAGGATTTGGAATAGGTCAACTGGAATTCCACCTCCACTAGCTTTGCGGTAATGAGGCTTTCTAAGGCCCACTTGACTTCATATTCCAGGATGTCTGGCTCTAGGTGAGTGATCACACCATCATTATTGTCTGGGTCGTGAAGATCTTCTTTGTATAGTTCTGTGTATTCTTGCCACCTCTTCTTAATATCTTCTGCTTCTGTTAGGTCCATACCATTTCTGTTCTTTATTGTGCCCATGTTTGGATGAAATATTCCCTTGGTATCTCTAATTTTCTTGAAGAGATCTCTAGTCTTTCCCATTCTATTGTTTTCCTCTATTTCTTTGCATTCATCACTGAGGAAGGCTTTCTTACCTCTCCTTGCTATTCTTTAGAACTCTGTATTCAAATGGGAATATCTTTCCTTTTCTCCTTTGCTTTTCACTTCCCTTCTTTTCACAGCTATTTGTAAGGCCTCCTCAGACAACCATTTTGCTTTTTTGCATTTCTTTTTCTCAGAGATGGTCTTGATCCCTGTCTCCTGTACAATGTCATGAACCTCCATCCATAGTTCTTCAGGCACTCTGTCTATGAGATCTAGTCCTTTAAATCTATTTCTCACTTCTACTGTATAATCGTAAGGGATTTGATTTAGGTCATACCTGAATGGTTTAGTGGTTTTCTCCACTTTCTTCAACTTAAGTCTGAATTCGGCAATAAGGAGTTCATGATGTGAGCCACAGTCAGCTCCTGATCTTGTTTTTGCTGACTGTATAGAGTTTCTCCAACTTTGGCTGCAAAGAATATAATCAATCTGATTTCGGTATTGACCATCTGGTGATGTCCGTGTATAGTGTCTTCTCTTGTGTTGTTGGAAGATGGTGTTTCCTATGACCAGTGCGTTCTCTTGGCAAAACTCTATTAGCCTTTGCCCTGCTTCATTCCGTACTCCAAGGCCAAATCTGCCTGTTACTCCAGGTGTTTCTTGACTTTCTACTTTTGCATTCCAGTCCCCTATAATGAAAAGGACATCTTTTTTGGGTGTTAGTTCTAAAAGGTCTTGCAGGTCTTCATAGATCTGTTCAACTCATCTTCTTCAGCATTACTGGTTGGGGCATAGACTTGGATTACTGTGATATTGAATGGTTTGCCTTGGAGATGAACAGAGATAATTCTGTTGTTTTTGAGATTGCATCCAAGTACTGCATTTCGGACTCTTTTTTTGACCATGATGGCTACTCCATTTCTTCTAAGGGATTCTTGCCCACAGTAGTAGATTTAATGGTCATCTGATTTAAATTCACCCATTCCAGACCACTTTAATTCACTGATTCCTAAAATGTGGACAATTCACTCTTGCCATCTCCTGTTTGACCACTTCCAATTTGCCTTGATTTATGGACCTAACATTCGAGGTTCCTATGCAATATTGTTCTTTACAGCATCGGACCTTGCTTCCATCACCAGTCACATCCACAACTGGGTGTTGTTTTTGCTTTGGCGCCATCTCTTCATGATTTCTGGAGTTATTTCTCCACTGATCTCCAGTAGTATATTAGGCACCTACCGACCTGGGGAGTTCATCTTTCAATTCTGTTCCTTGATAAACTTTAATTACCAGGAGCTGACTGCTACATGAAACATTAGAAAACTGAAAGGTCAATTTCATATGGAAATTTCATAAGTACAAATGACTCTGAACAGGAGAAAATGTGTTAAATTTCTCTCTACTAATTATAAAAATGCATATTTAAACAGCAATGTATCATCTGTTTTCTCATCCATCACTTTTGCACGCAAGCGTTACAAACAGTAAGAAAATCAGGTGAAGACGTTGCTATTATTTGTGACTGACACCAGGTAAGATTTTTAGAGAAAATTGACACTTTCCATTTAGAAGGACATTTAACATTTTGCATAGAAAGAAAAAATGTAAATATGTATGAAGGATAATATTTTTTAAACGTTACCCATTTACCCTGTATTTTCTCTCACACTTTTTCTCTTTCTGGGTTATCTCAATCTTTTCCAAAAAGAATATAGTGAGATTATCCTTCTATAGTTTGAAACATTCCGACTAAGAAGTAGATCATAAGGATGCAGTCAGCTGAAATTGTGCCTATTTCTCACTAACTGTATTCTTCTCTAACCATCCTATTTTCTCTTAACTCTCAGGGGATTGGGGAAAGGTGTCAGCTTCCTCTTGTCCTGGCGATCTGGGATCTGCTATCATGTTCCCTCACTGTGACAACACACAAAATCCCACAGCTTCCCCGCCACATGTGTTCTAAGTTGAAGGAAGACACTGAATCTGAGGTCCTTGTCTGCTGAAACATACACTTATCCACAGCAGGATTCACTTGTCTGCCATACTCCTTTTGCCGCTGTGACAAGGCTGGGGGAATCTTGAGATTGCTGACCTACCTGGTGTCCATTCCAAAGCCAGGACTGCCCAGGTCCTTCAGGGAAAGAGCCCTGTCAGGCTTCTCTTGTGCTCCAGCCCTGCCTTGAAGCTGGCTGCTCTTCTCCCTGCCAGGTTCTGAGGTTTGCAAGGCTCATTCCTTGCTGCCTGACCTCATGTCGTCTGGCTTAACCTCTTTCTGGCTTGCTCCTCCCTGCCTTTGGCCCTCCATGCCCTTGACCACCCTATCTCCAGTGTCTAAAAGATTCTCCTTCCCCGAGAGCTTTCCTGGCCACACGGCCCTGGAGAGCCTGCACACCCTGGTATTCCAGACTGGGAGTTCAGTGACCAGTAAGTTAAACAAACATGAAAACAATGTGGGAAATTGGCAGGAGGCTGCCAAGTGCTGATTTGGCCAAGCAGGCCGTCAAAAACAAGAAATGCCATCTATTATCACCATCATTTTATTAAAGAAAGGCATTTTAACAGTAAAAATGGGAAAAGGTCACCGTCTCAGAAAAATAAAGTTTCTCAAAGAACAGTGAGTAAGCAAGCTTGAGGGGAAGGCCAGAAGGAGCAGGGTTGTTAGAAAACAGCCCTTCCTGTTTGTCCAGTACAGAGAACCTTCTTAGAAGCCAGAGCAGCCCACCCATCACAGCTTCCTCACGTCTCAAGGTTATTTGAGTGAGTCTCCCATGCTGCCTAAGCTGAGGAGACATGCTTGACACCCTTCTGTCTTAGAGGATGCCTTCCGTGAGAGCTGGCCATAGGCCACACTGGGCATGTCCAGCAAAATGAAGCTCACCCACACCTGGAGTTTGTTGCCCCTCATCCAAAGGTACCACACAGATTTTTCTTTATGTTCTATAGCCTGGGATACTGTAAGTTCCCCTTGAAAAGAGTCTGGTTGAGTTCCTGTCATGCAGAAAGGCTATGGAGGTGTGGGGAACAGCCCGAGCAGGAGAACGTGGGTGAAACTAGAAAGTGGCATATACAGTGCTTGTTGTATTGTGGACATAAATCTGTCCATGGAAAGGTTTTTAGGTCAATCACTGGTATGTGCTCCAATGTGATGCTCTAAAATCCCAAAAGTAGATATTATGTGAACCCAATTCTTGAAATGTAAGTCATTTCTTATACCTACTAAAATCCATTTTAACATTCACCTTGATTACTTATGACAAATTCGTTGTAAACTCAAAGCCTGAGTGGCTAAATGAACTTAAAAGAAAAAAAAAAAAAAAACTATTTTGATCTAAATTGCTAGCAGTAGAAGTATCCTAACTCTCTCAGTCCTCAGAGTGCCCAATCCCATAGTTTTTATCAGGAAGTGGTAAAATGAAGTAGAAGGAATGGATTTAGCTCCATGACCAAAGCTTTAGTTATGAGAATTTTTCAATTTCAATCCATACAAGAGCATCCAGAAAGGGCAGATTGCCTAGCTGCCCAGATCCTCAAGTACCAATGACATATTAATGATCAGTTTCTACAGTAATATGGTTTATTTGCTCTGGTAACGTTTGGTAGCTGACATATAGCCTTTCAGGCTTCCCTTGTAGCTCAGTGATAAAGAATCCACCTGTCAGTGCAGGAGACATAGATTCAACCCCTGGGTCAGGAAGATCCCCTGAAGAAAGAAATGGAAACCCACTCAAATATTCTTGTCTAGGAAATCCTGTGGACAGAGGAGCTTGGCGGGCTACAGTCCATGGGGTCTCAAAAGAGTCGGACACAACTTAGCAGCTAAACAACAATATTGCCTTTCACCTAGATTTATTGCTAAATAACACACCAGCTAGAGGGAAATGTAACCAGAAAGTTGGGAATGTGAAACGTGGTGAGGTCAGGACACACACACCCACATGCCCACAGTTCACCTGACTTTGCAGTTTCTTCTGTCACAATGACCATGACTGCCGTTTCTAACACCACCATTAGTTAGAATAAAAATTCTTAAAATTTGGTGCACCATTCAGCAATAGAGCTAAGTAGGATTATTTTAAGCTTTCGGCCCAAGTTTTCTAAAACCTAGCTGATTAAAAGGCATTAACATTTATATATTGACAACACTGATTATACTCATTGCTGGTAAATGTTTATGTGCTAACCAAGACCTAACAAGAGAGATGCATAAAAGCACAGTAAACATATCATTTGTATATAAGGGGTACCAGTCAGTAACTGAAGTATCTGCTTCTGCCTTGGCAAAGGAAGGAAGCTAACTCTTGGACTTCAAGGCATCTCCTAGATCTAAGATTTTATGACTTTTGATTAGCAGAAAACCTTTTAGAAGGCATCTACTAAATAACACGATGTTCAAAAACCTTCAAGGGCTGATTATAAATTCTCAGTATTCCACATTCTGTTTAATCTTTTTCCTTTTTATCATGTATCCATTTCTCATTAATACTGCTATGCAAAAAGGAAAGAAAGAAATTCCACTAAGTCACATTTGATGAAATCGAAAGTAGAAGTTCTAAGACTATCCACAGAATTTTCAACATACTTAAATTCTCTGAAAATACCTCTTTCTTCAGTGGCATCTGAAGAGTTAGCTATAGTTAAAATTTGATTAGGTTGAAAGATTCCTCGCAAATCCTTTCGGGAAGGAAAATGCTGGCAGAGGATACAATAAACCTCTCTTGTCAGGGACTCTAACACAGCTAGTAATCTGGATACCAGTGCTGTTTGTGATAAGAATGAAAGCAACCAATACATTTTTTTTTTTTTTTGAAAAGCAAAACCAGAAACCAGAAGCAATGACTTGCAAGTTTGCAGCAAGCTTATCTCCTTCAGTTCAGAAAGAGTTCAGTATTTACTTGCCAACTAAGTGCTACTTTTCACAAATGTAAAATTGCATCAACAATTTTCTTGGCATTCTTGACACTATAGGTAAAAGAGCCTCTGAAATTAGCTTTTCAGGTTTTGAAATGGATACATTGACTTTTAGAAAAATAAAGCATTGGATGAGTGTTTGGCTAGCTCATTTAAACTCCATCCCCAATCATTGCTCCTGATTCCCTAAGTAAGGAAACAGAAACAAAAATAGTACAGTATGTTCAGAACAGAACTGAAAGTTATTTGGAGTAGGGGTTAAATACATACACATTTAAAGCATTGTTTACCACTACCATTCCTACTATTATTAATGTTATACATTAGAGTTAAGTAGTTTACAAAGTGCTCTCACATATTTTTTTTTCCTCATTCTTACATGACCTCTCCAATCCTTGTAGGTAAAATAACAAGTGTTCAGATATATTAGTTTAGCATCTATTAATAATTATGATTACCTCCACTATCAGTAAAGTGAGCACTTACTATTGGCCAAGATCCACATTAAATGTTTTATGTGGATCATCCCACTTAACCCTCACAACAGCTCTATGCAATTGGTATTATTATCATCTCAATTTTACAGATGAGAAAACATGGTTGATTGGGGCCTGGAATCTGGGGCTTCTGAGTCCAAGTCCAGTGTTCTTTCCACATTGTTTTAATAATAGAGCTTAAAAAGAACAAAGAAAATGCTAAAGTTTCCAGTTCATTTCGTATCAGTTACTTTCAGACAAAAATAAAGTAAGAAAGGGACCATGAAAAGAAAGTTAAATTTGCAGCCTCTTCCCAAAATAAATACTTACAAAAATGCAGCAGGCAAAAAGTATTTGCCAAACTCTTGAGCCTTTGTAAATTGCAATATGTTGCAATCCCACTATACTAGCAGCTAAATGCAAAATTCTACTTTTAAACCTGCTACTGACCAAAAAACAAACAAAAAAGTTATTTAAAAAGAAAATAAAGAAGACTGTTGAAAAGCTTGAATGTGTAGGGTGGCCTATGTGACTGATAAAGCTCTTCAGTTTCCAAACCACCCTAGTTGCAGCTTGGTTGGTCGCTGGCTACATCAGAGTTGATTTCTACTCAGCAAGCACTTAATGAGTGCCTACTGCATGTTAGATGTTGAGGGATACAGTGGTGAAGAGGACATTTATTGTTCCTGCATTTCAGGAGATTAAGAACTGAAGGCAAAGGCGGATAAAAGAGATTAATTCTAGTGTAGTAAGTTCCACAACAGAGGATTTATCCTGGTCTTGGGAATCATGAGAAGCTTCCCTGAAAAAAATAACATTTAGATGAACTTCCATGGAATGTCAAAGACCATCTGATGAAGAAGTGGCATGAGGACCCAGGGAAGAGAGAACCTTCCTTTCTGCAGGGGAGCAGAAATGCAGTCACTCAGAAACTTGGAAGGGTATCTGCACGAGATGAAGGTTTCCAGAATCTACTCTCCAGGGTGAAGGTTCAGAGGGGGGGGTTATACAGGACTGGAAAGTGTTAGTCACTCAGTCATGTCCTACTCTTTGCTACCCCATGAACTGTAGCCCACAAGGCTTCTCTAGCCATGGATTTCTCCAGGCAAGAATACTGGAATGGGTTGCCATTCCCTTCTCCAGGGGATCTTCCCAACCCAGGGATCGAAGCCCGGTATCCTGCATTTCAAGCAGATTCTTTACCATCTGAGCCACCAGGGAGGTTACATATATGTGTGAATATATTTATGAATATATATAGCCCATCTTTAAAATATTTCTCTTACTTGTTCAAGAATCCCCACACTCTTAAGAAACTAACCTATAACTCCCTTACTCTGGAAGGAGGACAAAGAAAACACACTGATAGTTTCCCAGCTAATTACAATTGTGGTTTTATTGAAGTCAGGAAAAAAATAGGGTATTCACTTAAATGGATGTGAGAAGATAAAATGGAAATAGAAAAAGAAAGATGACTTGGGTAGGGATGTAAATATAGAAGGAATACCCTAAATGAAATAGAATCAAAGTAATGAAAATTTAAAATTTCAATTAGATGAGTCTTCAGTTACCTTCACCTGGCCTAAAAATTCCACAGCTTCTTATTCCTTATTCCCAATTTATACCACACTCAATACTACAAGAGAAGACTATAGAGTGCAACAGATTTACTTTCCTATGTTCTGCTTAGGTTTGTTAAGCTTGTGAACAAAAAGTGAATTTACACTTGAACTCTTGATTCTTTTCCTTTACTTCATGAGTTATCTCCCTGATTTTTAATACTCACATGAGTCTTAGGTTGGGATTACTAAGGACACCAACTAACAGGATAAGAAAGCACCCCAAAGAGTACTAGGAAAAGAGGAAAATGACAGTTTTCCAGAGGTAATTCATGTTCTAAATATTCTCTGTATGTCTATCCAGATACAAACATTAATCTTCCCCACTTTTCTCTGCACTGAAGAGGCTGACCTGCATCAAGGCATTCCCTTGGGTTTTCAACTGACTGTGGTCAATGGGAGGTATGAGTAGGCAGTCAGAGGAGGGAAGACCAGGGAGACAGAGGAGCTTCTACATCCCTGGTTGGTTTCCATTAACCTTGCCCACAACCTCGAAAACAGCTCCTTCATTAATTGCTTCTTGATGGTCTAAGTGCAACGTGCCATCTCTTTCTTCTCCACTACCCCAATGGAAGAAGACAGTCTAGTTACACAGAGGTACAATGTAGACTCAGGGCAAGCATGATTGACAAGGAAAAGGCATATTCATGAGACAGTGTGTTAGAACGAGAAACCTAACTGAAAACATCTTTGGAGTATGTCCATCAAATTTTCCCTCATATCAGGCAGAGAAATAACACTGCATTGGGAGAAGATGAGAGAAGAGACAGAACCATTTTAGACAGTGTTTTTCAGGATAACCAACAACGGACAGAATATCTGGTGGGACTATTTGGAAAGAGTTGATGAGAAGTACACTGGACCTTTCTGTAGCATCCAAAACTAGTAAAGCCTTCCAAATACTTACATGTGCAAATCCCCAGTGCCCATTTTCCGCTTTATCCAGGCTAAGGTAAGCCCAGCCAGGGTGACATCAGTGGCCTCATTCTAACCCTTCTTTCCAAAAATAAATAATTTATAAGGCCACCTAGCAATCTGGCAACAATTTCATTAAATTACAGACTTCAGGCTGCTAATAATATAGAGAAAAAGAACTTCTTATCTCTTTGCTACCACTGTGATAAAAGTTCTACTGGCTTTCTCTGAGCTACATTCATTAGGGGAATACAGACTTAGCTAAATGTCAGGTACTAACCAATAAGTAAATCTGTCTGAGAGGTTTAAACCAATCATCAAATGTTTATCTCTGCTTCTTAGGTGAAAAAATATATATATCACACTATTTGAGGTAAAGCTGCTCATTTTCATTTCTGCCATCTTCCTGTGTTGCTTCTGCAGTAACAATTGACAGCTGAATTATTTTTTTCTCAGCCCAGGAGTAATGTGTTGGGCTTCCTTTTTAATGACAACAATCTTTTTGTTGCCAAATGCTTCACGTCTTAAATAATGACTTGAATCTTGGCTGCAATTATAAGATAAGATTTTTCTCATAACCTTTTCACAATGGATTTTCATCAGCTCCTTTATAAAGGAAATTAAAATTTGCATTTAACTTTAAACTCATGTATCCAAAACTTGACCCACCACTGGCACATTCAGACACGGTATTTTAAAAAGAACAAAATTTGCTTTATAGGGTGTTGTTTAATATTTCATCTCTAAAAAGAAAAGAGAAAGAAAATCTAGTCAAAGTTCATGAAGAATCAACAGAGGCTGAATGGCAAAGGGACTGAAAAGCGAAGTTAATACGTTTCTGTAAACACAGGAGGCTAACTTCTAAATATGCCCCAAAGAAAATCTGTTTACCTTCCAAATTTTCTCAGTAACATTTGAGGTGCAGACAAGATGACTATAAGCAGGTCTGATGTAAAACAGAATACAAATCACCAGACAACCAAGGCCACGACAGCAACGGGTTCCACACAGTGAGTGACAGCCTCATCGCTCAGCATAGACAACATAACAATAGATATGGCCTAATAAAAGCAAGATGTCCCCAGGAACTAGAAAGAAACTCCTTTCAGGCAAAGCAGTCAGTTCATTTTTTCCAGAACCCAAGCTGGGACTTTGCATAACCTGAGAGTAAACATCCCAGACGCCAGAACTTGAGAAATACCAAACTCCGAACTTGTGGAGAAGTGTCTATCCCTGATTCTGGATTCCAGCTCTCTGGCTTGTCCTCCTTCCTTTAAGCCGAGTAAGTGCTGCCAGCTTTGACGGTAGGGGAGATTTGCCCACATGACAGTCTCAGATAGGAGAAAACATTCAAAACGAGACAATGGTTAATTCAAAAGCAACATCTGTGGGAAATATGATTGCAAACTAGGAAAGCAAGTTGTCTATCAGGAGACGAGTGATTCATAAATGTTTCTGGCAAGGTCTCACACAGATGGAGTCGTGCACACATGCTATTTTTTCCCCACTAGGAATTTTGCCTAACAGAGTAAGTGATTGCAGACCTGAGTGAGTATGCATTGTGATCGAGAGCGAATGTAATGAATTTTCTGATCAAAGCTCCATTGAATCTCTTCCCTTGTGATATTCCCCAGTCTGGCTCCTTCCCTTCAGTAGGCAACTTGGGGAGGTTCTTGACTGAAATGTTTGTGCAGATGCAAGTGCTGTGACTTCCCTCCTGGCAGGGATCTCAACCCTGACAGAATACAGGGAAAAGTAAAAGCCATGTCTACTTCCCAGCAGCTCTTAAAAAAAAAAAAAAAAACCTCAATCTTGCTTGGGCCAAATGAGCCGTGGGAGTTGGTCTCCAGAGTGAAGACACCACGCGCACAGAACTTGAGAATGTTAGAACTGGGATCTTCAGGCTCACAGTCCAGACTTTTCATTATGCAGAGTCTGAGAGGCAAGGAGGTCAAAATGGCGTGCCAACTGTCTCATAACTAGTCAATGACAGAACCAGAGCTATTAACCCAGCTCTCTTGATTCCAAGTTTAGTGGGTTTTCTCCCCCTGTTAACACATAACTTTTTCACTCATTAATTCATTCATACATCAGATATTTTTTTCAATGTCCACCATACTGCAAACAGTATTCTGAGTGCTGGAAAAAAAAAACAGGGAACAAGAAAAACAAAAGCTTTATCTTACATAGCTTACATTCTAGGGGGAGAAAATAAAATTCAGATAAGGAAATAAATATAGAGTATGTCAGGTAGTGGTAAATGCTCCAAAGAAAATAAACAAAGGTCAAAAAACAGAGTGATAAAGGGCAACTATTTAAGAGAGGGTGATAAGGGCAAGTCTCTGGGGTGACATTTGATCAGAGTCTGAATAAAGTGAGGTTGCAAACCACACAAATAGCTGAGGGAAGAACTTTCCAGGCAGAGAACAGTGAGTACAAAATCCAGGGAGCTGGAATGAACTTGGTGTGCCTTGGCAGAGGTTGGGGGGATGCATGAACTCAGCGAAAGGGAACAATGGAGATGAGGTCTGAGGGGCCACTAGAGGGCTGATTTTAGATTTTTTTTTTTTTTTTTAACAGATTATTCTGGCTGTTAGATGATGAATAGACTAAAGAGCGGTTGGAGAGAAAGAGAAGATCAGAGAGGTCAATAAGGAGGTATCTCCTTAAGATAGAACTTAAATTTCTTGAGAAAGGGGGTTTTTATTTGGCTTGTTCATTGTTACAAAATAAGTACCAAGAATAGTGATGGACACAGGTTGGCGTATTAGAGGTATTTGTTAAATGAATGGATGCCTAAAAGGTAAGATCAAGAAGAAAGTTGACAGTGGCTTGGACTAAGATAATAGCAATAGAGACAGTGAAAAATGAGTGGATTTAGGTGATATTTTGAACGTAGAAGTGACAAGAAAAGTTTCAAGATTGGATAAGTACATTTAGTAAGGAAGAACTCAAGAATGACTTCTAGGTTTTTGTCTGAAACCCTCCAGGTAGACAGTGGTAACTTCCCAGGGAGAAACAGATTGAGTGAAGAAAATTTTTAAATTCTGTCTTTACCATGTTACATTTGAACTGTGTACTGGTCCTTCAAATGGAAATAATGAGTAAGCAGTTGAATAGAAGTGTTTAGAGCTCTAATGGAAGAGATTAAGGTTGGAGATAGAAGTAGATAGCACATAAAACTATTGAACACCATATGGTCACCCAAAGGATAAGTGTAGATGGGGAACTGAAGAAGTCCAAGGAGCCCTAGGGTATTCCAGTGTTTCAGAGTAGGTAGTGGAAGAAGAATCAGCAAAGGATTTTTTTCCCAACAGGAGGTAATACAGGCAAAGAAGTCTGAAAAAGGATAACCAGAAACTGAGGTGTCCTAGAAACTAAGAGATAAAAATGTTTCCAAAGGAAGAAGTGATGAGATGTTTCAGTCAAGGTGAGGACTGAGGACTACCTACAGGATTTGGCCACATTGAGGTCACTGGTGATAAGAAGAAGAGCAGTTTCACTGGCATGAGGGAGACAAACCCTCACTGGAGTGAGTTCAAAGGAGAGGGGGAAAAGGGAGACAAAATAGACAAATTTTCTAGGAAATTTGCTACAAAAGGAGTAAAGAAATGAAGAAGGAATTGGAAGAGGATGAGGGGATTGAAAGAGGGATTTTGGGTTTTGTGTTTTTCAATGTGCTTTCTGATGGCTTCTATCAGCTTGCATGCTGATAGGAAGATCCAGTAGGAAAGGAGGCATTTATGTAGGAGAGAAATGGGATACTTGCAAGAGAAAAGTTGGAGTTAGACAAGAAAATGGGACCAAGGCACAAGTGGAGGACGTAGCTTTAGACGAGAGTTGGCACAGTTACTGTGGAAGGGAAGAAAGGCAGAAAACACTAGGGCAGATACGACTTGGTGGTAGAAAAGAGAAGTCCTGCCCTGACTGCTTCTTTATCCCCAGTGACATAGCAAGAAAGGTGGTCAGCTGAGAACATTAAGTAGGGAGGAGTGTCTGCTTCTTTTCTTAAAGAAAATGGAGAAATAAGGAAACAGCTGTAGAAGATGGATTCCCAGCAGGACGCTCCATGCAGCACCAGCATAGAGTAGAACAGCCTTGAAGGAACCAAACTCAGTCACTGAGTTGCCAGACAATGAGGCACACTTCAGGAGCCGGGGGTGGGCAGCTTAGGAGAAAGGGGTAGCTCCAAATAAGAAAGAGGTACAGAAATAGGAAGCAGGAGTATCTGAGACCGTGTTCTACCTCAAAAATTTGGAAGAGAACATCGAGACGGAATAGATCAATGCGGCTCTTTGTGGAGACGCAAATATTAAAAAGTAACAAGTATATTTTTGTGAATTTAGGAGGAAAACATTTGTCACCTAAAAGCATTGGTTCTTTCACTTGAATAACTCATCATGAAGTAATATAAGACCACACCACAAACCAGCAACCACGGATCTGTGAGTATTATGCTATTTAATTATGTAGTAATACGTCTTACCTAGGCAAAAAGATGAATACCTTGTTAAGTTGAAGCCATTACCTAATAATAACAATAATAGCAGCAGTAATAATGACAGAATTATAGGTTCTCTGAGTGCTTCGGTGGGTAGGAACCAGAAAGAGTCATTTAATCTGAAGAATTCTATTTATTCTCAGTGTAGCTTTATTTTTAGCTACCTGCTTCTTTTCTTAATGGAAGGTTTTGATTAATTCCCCTTACTGTTTTATAAATGTCCCTCTTAAGTACAGTTTTAGATAGCAGAGCAATTCAAATCTTTGAGTAGCTTGAAGGTTTCCTTTTTCCTTCAACACTTTTAAAGCACTTAAGTTCCAATGGTAGGTCCAAAAAAAGCAATATAAATAGCTTGGCAATTTTTGACCTCCCCTGGGTAAAGGAACCACCACATTGTCATTTTCAAACTGGCTTCTCACACTACTTTGTGAGGGAGGGGATTAAAAAACAAACCACACTCACACACACAGACACACTCAGTCGTAGTTCCTTCAGGGCTGCTTTAACAAAAGTATCTTAAACTCGGTGGCTTGAAAAACAAACATTTATTTCTCAGAGCTCTGGAGGCAGAAGTCTCAGAGCAGGGTGGCGGTAAGGCCAGGGCCTAGTACAGACTGCTAACTTCTGGCAGGGTCCCCCCATGGTGGAAGGGGTAAGGGAGTTCTTTGGGGTCTCTTTTATAATCCCACTCACGAAGGTTCCACCCTCATGACCTCGTCCCTAATCCTAAGTACTTCCCAAAGATCCTACCTCACTAATATCACCATATTGGAGGGTAGGGTTTCAACACGTGAATTGGAAGGGCAGGGGACACACAAACATTCAATCGGTAATACACAAACACACACATTTTGCAGCTTTTTCCAAATTCACAGCGATTTAAGACGTCTTTGCCTATCCTTTAGATTTTATTGCAAGGAAGTGTCCTCACAATTATTTTTTTAATTCTAAATTCAAAATGAATGTAAAATAAAACACATCTTGTACTGTGCTAATTCAGGTCTTAATAGAATGTTTTCAAAGTGGTTCAACACATTCTACCTAGCTAAAACTCTTTGCTGACTCTCAAAATAAAAAGTCTCCTTCATCCCCCCTGCTTAATTTCTTTTACCCTTTTTGCTGATCCACACTTTCATTGGCTTTCTGGAGGAACTTCAGTACACACACAAGATGGCAGCTTCCTGAACCCATTTGGATTTCTTTGGGTGAAACAGAAGCCCTATTCTCCAGTACAACTAAGATTACATCTAGGTAACTACTCTTTTGAATGAGCTGAATTCAGCAGGAAAAACAGGCAAAAGGAATATTGTTTCATAAATTAACTCTTCCTTGATCGATGCCCTGCATCAGAGCTACTGTAACCAAGTTAGTCACACGACGTGGATGCTGACCAGGAATCTGAGGAACCCAGGAGCAGGTGACATAAAGGCTTGGAGTCCAACTGAGATGCAAAAATGGGCCAGGACAGGGGCAACAAGCCAATAAAAGTCACACAACAAAGATGAAAGTTCAGTCTTTGGAGTCAAGCTTATGTTCAGGTCCTAGCTACACAACTTGATGGGTGTTTAATCTTTAAAATGCAATTCAGTTTCTCTGGCCTTAACAATGAGATGGGGATAAAAATGGCCATACCTCAGAAAGAATCAAAAGAGAGAATATACCTAAGGCTATTAGCATATAAAAACATGCGCTACGCTTTTGCTGGCCTAGTTTATAAGGAGGAGTGGATCTCAGTTAATATTAAAAACAATTTTATAAGGTAAGCTCTATTATTACTGTCTCTATTTTATAGACAAATAAATTGAAGCACAGGGAGTTTGAGTAACTTGCTCAAAGATGCACAGCTAATCAAAGCCAGAGACAGAAATCTAAACCCAAGCAGTCTAGCTCTGGAGTCTGTCCTCCTAACCACTACAAAAATCTAACTTGCGTGGTTCTCTATTTTGAAAGCTGCTTTGAAATGGGAATTAAATCTGGGACAGGAATTAGCCAGTGGGTAGAAAAGAAGAGGATATAGCAACAATGATGCCAGGCAGAAGTCAACATTAGGATCTAGACAGACAGTACTTGCTGTCATGGGTGATGTGTCCATACAAAGATAGACACCAGAAAGAAGGTCAAGAGGCAGGAAAGACTGGAACAATCTCTAGGGAGGTCTACCTCTATCTGGTGTCCAGTGCTCATAGAGTGAAGCTTCAAAGCAGGGTATAGCCAGGCAGGTAAGTCTTCAACTACAGGATGTGCGGGAAGAGATGGCCCCATATCGCCCTGAATCCTAAGGCTGGTTGGTGAGGAAAGTGACTTGATACACAGAAGACAGCTATAGACCTTAAAGAAAGAGAAATCAAAGTAAGGACCGGTATCATCCATTCCAGGACACCATCCATAGGATTTGTTCAAACTACCCTCTATCAATAGCAGAAGATTTTATACTTTCTTTCCACTAATTAGTACTTTATGATGGTTTCAGATATAAGATATTCATCTGGCTATGCTTGGCTGAGTTTGCTCATTAGAAGCATGACTTGTGGCTCCAATTAAGACACAAAAGATTACGCTTCTTTGGGGTTTCCTTTTTCTAGACCTCTGAGGGCCTGCTCTTTTTGCACAACATTCACTCCTCTTCTTAAACCAGACAGTAGTTTGAGGTTGTGGAGTAGTAACTAAACTTGTTTTACCATGTTTCTGACTTCTCAAAAGGTTGTTTCCTGCAATGGGTTACTGGATAAATGACAATAAAAAAAAAATCCCAGAGTCAGGTAGAATCTGATTTCCATCATATAGTCAAATAAGTATTACGATTTTCTCTTGATTACCTACAAAGGGGTTAAAAAAACAGTAGCCAAACTGGGCATCTTTACCCAGGTCAGATTTGTATCTTTATATTGTTCCTATTCACTTCTGTCTTCTCTCTTCCCCTCCCCTCCTGGTCTCTTCTCTCCTCGGGTGTCTCTAACTGGGACACATCAAGGCCACCAGCCTATTACCGCATACTTCTTCCTGTTCCTTGTAGGGCAAAGGAGCTATGGGCAGTCAGCACCTACACGCGGGACAGCTCCTTTCCCTGGGGCTTCCCAGCTGTGTTCCCAGTTGTGGTTTCACTACAGGGCTGTAGTTGGTAGCTAAGAGGTTCTCCGATCTCCCACCCTCATAGTGGCCTTTATTATCCATCTGGCTGAATCTTTAAATTTGCCTGCTGCAGTGTTTTCCATGCTCTTATGGTCCAATGGTAGATAAATGAAGTCAGTAGAGATTCACAGGAAACATCCAGTCTTAGCATTCATTCGCAAATCAAAGACTCTTCGCGGACCATTTGCTAATCTAATAAATCTCAGATGCTGAGTACACTTAGAATCACAGAAGAGTGAGAAGGAATAAACAACTCCACATCAGCATTTCAGAACTCATCCTGATCCAAGCTGAACTTGCTAGGCTGGACTCCTGGAACACCTCACTGCCTTTAGGTCCTCAGCAAGTTCTGTAGAAGCTTCCTGAAACTTCCAAGAGGACAGACTGTCCCAGCATATTTGGACAGACCTTGGAAGCTTGAGCTAGCAATTCTAGCTTATTTGAGCATGTTTCAGGACATACCCCCATGTTCTTTGAGATATTTAGACTCTCTCCTGGATTACCATCTCAGGTTTAAAAGTCCTTTGTGGGCATCCAGAGGACTGCATTGGAATGTGATTCAGAACCAAGGAATGTTACATTTTGCAGAGTCCATGTGTGGTGGGAAAGCTTAGGGAGACAGTTAAGACTCTGCAGGTAATAGAAGGGGCTTCAAAAGATATTCATGAGAATATTCGGGAACACTGGTTTCTCCAGGTATAACACAGAAGATTAGGTTGTTGTAGAGAAGCCACTATATTCTTCCAAATACCTGTCCTCCCTCACTGAGAAATTTAGGACACATCAAAACAGATTTATAAGTGTATATTTCAACTTTGCTACCAGAATAATAAAACACTTGAAGATTATTGGCAGATTCTCATGTTTGGGTCTAGCACATCTTTGTATGTATTTTTAAGGAGAAGTAAGCAAGAGCACAGCTGGTATGGACTTCCTAGGCTAAAAACACTTTCAATAACAAATGACTTTTTCAGATTCAATGTGTTCAGCTGAGACTAAGCCAGACAGTGCTAAGTGGACAAATTGATGCTTGCTCTCAAGTGTAATAGTGGATTCAGTTAAGAATCATTTAGAGGAATTCAGGATTCAGTTAAGAATCATTTAGTGGAATTCAGAAAATGAGAATCTAAGTCTACCAGAGCAAGAGTGTAAAGTGAGTTTAAGTTTAGTTACAGTTTAAGGACTGGACTCAGTGATATGAGTCCAGCTAAAAAAAGGAGTCTTATTTAGCCATCTCTAGGTTGAGAGAGGAGGCACATTTTATCAATTTCAGGGACTCCAAGGAATCTCTGGATCTGGATTTAGGAATTACTGCTACTGGTGGATCAAGGCATTTTTCAGGGACAACACATAAAGTTTCTTGGCGGGTGGGGGGCTTGCCTTAGCTATTTACTGGATCCTAGAATATGCCAGAACACAGTAAATGCCCAGAAATGTTTGTTGATGATTGACACGACAATCCAGAATGCAATTCAAAGGCCCCGTAAGCTTGACAGATATGTTCAATGGAGGCTTAAAGCCTCAGGAAACCCAGGTAAATAAGACCTGTGTCTTGGTATTTTCTGAGCATCAAGGTCATTCTGGTAGTTTGTTAAAATGCATGTTCTAGAGTCTCTACCCCAATATTCTGATTCAATACATCTCTTTGAATTGTGTGTTAGAACTTTTTTTTATCATGCACCATGTGAGGTGAATCTGTAGTCTGTGGTTTGAGAACCACTGCACTAAACCTCCAGAGGTATAACTGAGCTGGTCTCTAGTACTAGAGTGAGGAGCATGGTGAGATTGGTCTCCATGGGGAAGGAGAACAGGGCATGGCTTAGCTTTCTTTAGGCCATCTCTAGAATAACCTCTTCTCCTGAGAACACCCAAAGCCTGTCTGAACACAACTAAAAACCTTAGAAAGCCTAGGTTCAAGGGAGGGCTTCAAGTACCAGTAGGGAATGTGAATTTTTATGAACCCGTCCACCTCGGGCAGTCATCTGAAAGGTGAGTATACCAGTGCCTTTTCCACCTTAAGTCGAAGGAACAGATTTTCCTAGAATTCCCACCATCCATAATAATAAAATTACCCTGGTTTCATATCTTTACATTGATTAGATGATGAAAGCTTGTTCTGGGCTCCAAGATACCAAATAAAACTGAGATGTAGATGCTTCCCAAATGTTCAAGAGGTGTCATTGTGATTGTAGGGCATATCCTATCCCACCACTAAACTCACTTCTTTCTCTGATAGGAGAGCAGAGGTGAATCATGTTCTAGAAAAATGTCAGGAGCAGCTTGTCAGCTACAGAGATCTCAGGAGATAGAGAAGGACCTTTCCAGGCACTTTTACTGAAGTATCATATCTGTGGCTAAATAAGATATGGCACGTTCACATGTGAGTTCCTTTGGTAAGAAGTCATGAACTTATTACAAGGTAGGGATGTACAGCACAGTGATTGTGCTGCTAGATTTTTACTCATGAAACTCCCAGATAATCCCAGAAAGAATGTCTAGGGGGGAAAAAAGTTTTCCTATAAGAACTGTATTAGTCACTTTAACATTTTCCATTTACCCAATGGTAACTTCTACACATGTCAAAATTACCTGTGGCAATGATGTCTTTGAATGCTCTTAGAGCTCACCTGGGTTCCAAAATGAAACTTTCCATAACTTCCAGCATGATGAGGAAAGGAAGATCACTAGTGCAGGTATGATTCACAGAAGCTGACTAGCTACAGGCAAAATCTTGGCCAAATCAGCTGAACACATGTACTTCACAATTATCAGTGTGTAGAGATAAAGTGATACTCTGCCAGAATCAGCCTCTCTGAATTTCCTATAAACCCCAGAAAGAGTGTATACATGGATTTGGAGCTCAAGAAGAAAGCCAGAGCTTCCACCTAATTCCTTATTTAATTCACAGGACAAAAATTAGCTTCTAAAATCTGACAGAGCCTAGAATAAAAGAAATAGTTATTATACAAAAAAAAAAGAAAGAAAGAAAGAAAGGAATCTGACAAAGCCAAGAACTTTGCTAAAAAACCACAAGTGAATTTAGAAGGTCTGTCAGTAAAATATTACTGCAATAATGTGGTGGTGGTTGAGTTGCTAAGTCATGTCCAACTCTTGCGACACCATGGACTGTAGCCTGTCAGGTTCCTCTGTCCATGGGGATTCTTCAGGCAAGAATACTGGAGTGGGTTGTCATTTCCTTCTCCAGGGGATCTTCCCGACCCAGGAATTGAACCCAGGTCTCCTGCATTGCAAGCAGGTTCTTTACTGACTGAGCTACAAGGGAAGCCCCTACTGCAATAATGCTGCATAACAAACATCTACAGAATATCAGTTGCAATAATAAGCCCTTATTTAGCTCATTCAGTGCCGGTTGACTGGATTAGCTAATCCAGACTGAACTTGGCTGGACGGTTTATTCCACATGCCTCTCAACCCTCTCCTGAGACTAGCATTAGTCTGGGAATGTTCTTCTCATGAATATAGCAGAGACACAAGAGAGCAAATGGATACACACAAAGTCTCTTAAGACCTAAGCTCAGAACTGGCACAGTGAATTTGTACCTGATGATATCGGCCAAAACAAGTCTCATGGCCAATTCCAAAGTCAAGGGGTGGGAAAGTAAACTGTAGACCTTTAATGGGAGAAACTGAACAGCCATATGGCAAATCAGATGAATGCATGAAAGGTAATGTGATCTGCCACAAAGGTGATCAACAAGCATATCAGATGAAAAGCAGACCATGAATGGACTTCTGCACAGATGTGAAGGTGACCAACTGACCTATCATCCTAGATCAGACTTCTTCTGCAAAATGAACTCACTTCACATGATACCTGACCTTTGTTATTAATACTATTGACTCCAGAGTAAGAATAATGAATATTGAGTCATATCTCCTCTGGTCAATATATACCTCCTGAAATAACACTACAAGAATGAAACCAGTGTTCATTCTTCCCCTTAAATGTTACTCTTTAACTTCATTTAACATATCATTAATACTTGTGAATTAGCATATCACTAATACTTTGAATAACAAGTCAGTTATTATCTGGACGTAGAGTGTGGCTCATTACCTATTGTACAATAATTTTGTGAAGAAGGAATAAACAACCTCTCTGTCTTTGCCAGGCTTTAATGATGTGGCCATCTGGGTGTGGACAGAATGAACTTCAAAATCTCTCTTCAGAGACTTCCAAATGAATTAAATTCTCGTAGGTTTGGCAGTAACTGTAAAAATAATTGTGTTATGACTACAAAATGAGAAAGCTAAGTCTATCAGTTGGCTACTCAGGAATTAGTATAAAATTAAAAGCAACTCAATGGGTCTTGGCAATTAACCATATCCTTGAATTCTGAATAGAGTGTGAATCCATTCAAATTGCCTTTCTGTAGATTTCATAGAATCATAGAGAATTTAAGACACCACTTTCCATTTCTTTGATTTTTGGATCATACCTTAGAGACTGTTCTGTGTCTTCACAAACTTTCTTCTTTTTCTCTTTTATGTGTCTTGCCAGGGAATTTTATCTCAGAATACTTCACCAAGTGCAACTCAGCAGCTGCTCTCAGTTAATAGATTAAGTCAGTACATACAACGCAAATGAAAACCTGCTTTGGGTGTTTGCTTTTAAAGTCAAAAAGTACATGCATAGCTCTGAGACTTGCATCTTCTCCATGGATTCTCCAAATCAGGATGTTCCAGGGAGATCAAATAGGTCATTGCACTTGAAAGACTAGGTATAGTTTTCAAAGATAAAAACATCATTAAGGAAAAACACAATGGATATTGTGTTAGTTACTTGGATTATCAGTGACTGTTACTAGAAAAATAGATCTGCCTATATAACCATAGTCTCACAAAGACATCTAGCAACAATAAATAAAATTTCCCTCTCTAGATAATCCCCTTTATTTTTCTAAATAAGGCATGCCATCTAGCTTCCAAGAGAAGTATTTCAAAATACTCTTTTTCTAATATGGCAACTACAAGTATAAGTGACCATACATGAGGAAATCATATGAGAGTTCTTTAGACATCTTGGTAATTGTCGAAGTAAAGTCAGATGACCCAAAACTCCCACAGATAGGACATTTGTGAACATGCAAACAGAAGTCACAATTATAAGCTTGTTACTTCATGTAACTGCTGTCGAGACTGCTAGCTTTTGAACTTTTTTGGCACCCAGTAAAACATAATTCAACATCACAATACAATACACACATCCACGTCCTCAAACACACACACAATAACTGAAGTAACAGGTTTAGAAAATCTGTATTTACTCTCGTTACATATGGTACACTCCGATGATTTCTCTTCTTTTTTTTTAAATGTTTTGATTGCTAATAGTAATGTGCTCTAAGTGATTTTATAGCCTGCTAATAGGTTGTGAACCCTACCTGAATTTTGGAAAGCTTGAACCTTGTGAGTGTGTTCATGCTAAGTCGCTTCAGTCATGTCTGACTCTGTGTGATGGACTGTAGCCTGCCAGCCTCACCTGTCCATGGGATTCTCCAGGCAAGAATATTGGAGTGGCTTGCCATGCCCTCCTCCAAGGGATCTTCCCACCCAGGGATCAAATCCATGTCTCTTATGTCTCCTGCATCGGCAGGCAGGCTCTTTACCACTAACACCAACTTTAGTGGATATCAAAGTCCAGGTTCCCTGGAAATCAGACCCCAAGGCAAAGTGTTAGTGCTTTGAGAGTTTTTATATCAGGAAAGCAAGAGTGAGAGGAAAAAACAGCGAATCAGTGAAAAAGGAGGAACACGTATAAAGTGGTACATTCCTGACATGGCCTCCTATTCATAAGAAAACACAGCTGGTTGCTTAGTCACAGAAGAGGAACATCTCCTACAAGGAAGAGCCCTTTGTAGAGGGTGAAGGAGGAAGGTGAGCTATTGACTGTAAGCTCTTTCCCATATGTAGTCTCTCACTGGTCAAAATTCACCCCATTTCAGCTCCCTTACATTTCTGGATTATATTGTCCAGTTCACCTGGGCAAAAGCAGTGTTAAGATCATGTGTTAAGGCAGCTGGACGGGGAACCCGCCCGTGGTACAGATGCCGATGTCCATATCTCATCCTCAAGGGAGCCTGACAACGTGAGATGAAGGGATGGCCACGGCAACCCGTCTTTAAACCTGGAGATGACACAAGTTGTCACTGTTGTTTAGCCAGAAAGTGGGAACAAGTCCCAGGAGCCATGTAGAACTGAGCACACTTGGGATACCTCCAAATCAGGACCACTATGTTGGGGAAAACACAGATCTTGGAGTTGGGAAGGGTCCAGCTTCATACACATCCATCTCCACTTTCAGCATATAGTATCTGTGTAAGCTGCTTTACCTTTTTGATGAAGTATAATAACATGCTTACAATTTCTTCTAAATTGGACTAAAATGGGTCAAAATGAGTGAATTTAATTCAGATGACCATTATATCTACTACTGTGGGCAAGAATCCCATAGAAGAAATGAAGTAGCCCTCATAGTCAACAAAAGAGTTCTAAATGCAGTACTTGGATGCAATCTCAAAAATGGCAGAATGATTTCTATTCGTTTCCAAGGCAAACCATTCAATACGACAGTAATCCAAGTCTATGCCCCAGCCACTAGTGCTGACAAAGCTGAAGTTGAACAGTTCTATGAAGACCTACAAGACCTTCTAGAACTAACATCAAAAAAAGATGTCCTTTTCATCATAGGGGACTGGAATGCAAAAGTAGAAAGTTCAAGAGATACCTGGAGTAACAGGCAAGTTTGGCCTTGGAGTACAAAATGAAGCATGGCAAAGGCTAACAGTTTTGCCAAGAGAATGCACTGGTCATAGTAAACACCCTCTTCCAACAACTCAAGAGATGACTCTACACATGGACATCACCAGATGGTCAATACCGAAATTAGATTGATTGTGTTCTTGCAGCCAAAGATGGAGAAGCTCTATACAGTCAGCAAAAACAAGACCAGGAGTTGACTGTGGCTCAGATCATGAACTCCTTGTTGCCAGATTCAGATTTAAATTGAAGAAAGTAGGGAAAACCACTAAATCATTTAGGTATGACCTAAATCAGATCCCTTACCATTATAAAGTGGAAGTGACAAATAGATTGAAGGGATTAGATCTGATAGACAGAGTACCTGTAAAACTATGGACAGTGGTTTCATAACATCGTATAGGAGGCAGTGATTAAAACCAACCACAAGAAAAAGAAATGCAAAAAGTCAAAATGTTTGTCTGGGGAGGCCCTACAAATGGCTGAGAAAAGAAGAGAAGCAAAAGGCAAAGGAGAAAAGGAAAGATATACCCACTTGAATGCACAGTTCCAAAAAATAGCAAGGAGAAATAAGAAAGCCTTCCAAAGTGAACAATAATTTCCTCTAAAAATTTCACCTTTCTCATTTTTATTAGACTTATTCCTAGATATTACTATATTTTGAATGCTACTATAAATGGTATCTTTAAACTTTATTTTTGTTAATTAATGCAGTTGAACATAGGAAGCAACCTGCTAAATTTTCATTAATGCTAATATTTTATCTGTAGTTTTTAAAATTCTCTATGCAAAGAATCATACATGCTCTTTATACTTTTCTACTTACTGTTAAAAGTACTTACTTTTTAATCCTAATACCTTTCACTTTTTTTCCAACTATACTTTTCTTCAGTTCAGTTCAGTTCAGTTGCTCAGTCGCATCCGACTATTTGCGACCCCATGGACTACAGCACACCAGGCCTCCCTGTTCATCGCCAGCTCCCAGAGTTTACTCAAACTGATGTCCATTGAGTCAGTGATGCCATCCAGCCATCTCACCATCTTTCATCCCCTTCTCCTCCCACCTTCAGTCTTTCCCAGCATCAGGGTCTTTTCAAATGAGTCAGTTCTTCGCATCAGGTGGCCAAAGTATTGGAGTTTCAGCTTCAGCATCAGTCCTTCGAACAAATACTCAGGACTGATTTCCTTTAGAGTCTTCAATATAACATTGACTAGAATTGTAAAAATGGGCACTCTTGTCTTATTCCTAATATTGAAGAGAAACATTGTTTCGTCTTTAAATTTGATATCTTTTGTAGACTTTTTTAGTTGTTCTTTATCAAGGTAACAAACTCTTTTATTTCTAGTGTGCTAAAATTTTTTCATCAACGGATGTTGAGTTCTATCAGATAATTTTTTGGTATCTATTGACAATATTTTTTCTTGACCTGTTTGTTCATGTGGAAAATAAGGTTTATTTTTCTGTGCTCAATCACTCAGTTATGTCTGACTCTTTGTGACCCCATGAACTGTGGACCACCAGAATAACGGAGAGGTTAGCCATTTCCTTACTGCTTTTAAAAAACCATGCTTTCTAAGATAAATATAACTTGGATATGATGGTTTTTTTTTTTTTTAGACTTTGCTGGATTGGCTTTGCTAGTATTTGTCCAATACTACCTGGGTCTCCCACGCTGCAGGCATCTGAGCTACCAAAGAAGCCCCATTTTACATGTGCTCCTGAATGAGATTCACCCACAATTTTCCTTTCTTGTTTTGTCCATATTAGGGTTTTGGTAGCAAGGTTATACAGGCTTCATAAAACAAGTTGAAAAATATTCCCTCTTTTACTCTGCTCTGGAATAGTTTCCATAAAATTGAAAGTATTCGTTACTTCTAAGTTTGGTTGGACTCTGTGGTAAAACCAGGTAAGGCCTAGAGTTTTCTCTGTGGAAAGATCTTTGACATCTGTCAGTTTTCTTAAAGGTTAGATGACTTAGCATGTGTTCTATTTCTTCTTGAATCAGTTTATCTTAAGCTATATTTTTCTAGGAATTTGTTCACTTCAAATTTTCAAACTAACTGGCATGAAGCTGTCCATACTATCCTTTATTTCCTTCATGCTTACAGCTTTATCCCCTTTTTCATTCCTCATATTGTTTACTTGGGACAGCTCATTTTTCTTGATTAATCTTGCCAAAGATTTGTCCGTTTTATCAGTCTTTCCGAACAACCAAATTTTGTTTTTGTTCATTCTTTTTACTCAATGTTCATCTTCTATTATGCAATTTTAGCCCAAGTTTTTCTTATTTCCCTCCTTCCATATTCCTAAGGTTTACTTTGTTGTTCTTTCCCTATCCTCTGAAGTTGAATGTATCACTCATTGGTTTTCAATCTTTGTTTCTGTTTTGATACAATCATTAAAACCTAAAATTTCTAAATGCTGCTCTATGTGCATAAGTTTTGATAGTAGTGTTTTAGAATTGTTCCATTCTAAATATTTTCTACTTTTATTATATTTTCTTTGATTCATAATTTTCTTAGGAACATATTTCTTCATTTCTTAATATGTGGAGTTTTGTTTATTACATTTTGATTATTGATTTCTAGCTAAACTGCACTTGCTCAAAGAAAAATACAGGACTTTAAAAGTTATTGAGACTGCTCTATGGTCAATTTTTTCAAATATCCTTTGTGTTCTTACATAGAATGCATATTCTGTTGTGGAGACATGTTACTATACATGCCCATTAGGGCATGATTATTAATCATTATCTAATTCTTCAATTTCCTTACTGATTTCTCTTTGTCCCATTACTCAATTTCTGAGAGGTATGTTAAAACTTCCTTTTATAATTGTGGACTTATTTCTCTTTTAGTGTTTTCAACCTATGTTTATTTGTTTTGAGATATATTAGGCACACACAAATTTTAAGTTATATTTTCCAGGTGAATTAAATACTCTATCACTCAGAAGAGATTATCTAATTATATTTTTTGCTTTAAAGCATAATCTGTCTGATATTAAAATAGTTACAGCATTTTTCTCTTTAATACACTTGCCTGATACATATTTCAATCCTCCCTTTGTATTGTCATCCAGTTTAACAACCTTTATATGTTAGCTAAAGCATTTATTCCATTTACATCTTTTGTAATTATTAACATTTATACTTGTATCTACTATCTTAATTGGCATTTTATATTTATTCTGCCTTTTCTATACTCTTTTTCTTCTCATTTCTTGACTTTTTAAAATTCTTTTTCTCACTTTCATTTTCCTCTGCAAGTTTTGAAGTTACATACTCTATTTTTATATTTATAGTGATCTTCCTATAAACTATAGCATGTACAGCACAAAAGTCAGCATCTTCCCCTCCCTCTCAAACAAAATAATTTCTTTTGTTTTACTTTGCTGAACGTACATTTTAATAAAGTTGTAAAAAAAATTATTCACACCAAAAGTTGTGTGCCAGGCTGGTATTCACCTGCTACAAAGAGCACAATTTCAACTTCAGTTACTTTCTTCCCAACATAAGTTCTAATGATTTCCAATATTTTAGTTTTGCCCTTTTGGTATTTTAACCTACTCCTCATTCCCACTTTTATTTATATTTACCATTATCTTTGCCAGCCATTTCTTATTGAGGCTCAGATTTTTTTCATCTAGAATCACTTTCATCATTTCTGAAATAGACTGTTTAGAAATATGTCCTTTACATATTAGTTTACGATAATATTTTAGAAGTAAACTCAGTTCAGGCCTGCCTGAAAATGCCATTTTTCCTTTGATTTTATAGGATACTTTCACTGAGTTAGGAATGCCTAATTAGCAGCTATTTTTGCTTAGTGTACTAAAGATATCACTATACTGGCTTCTGGCTTCCATTACTACTATAAGAAACCAGCTGTCAACTATTCCTTTGTAGGTGGCCAGTTTATTCCTTCTGACCGCTTTAAAGATTTTTTTTTCATCTTTCATGTTCTCTAGTTTCAAGCTAATGTGTTCTGGTTAGGATTTCTTTTTTAATATCTGCCTTGGATTCTTTGGGGTTTATGCATCTGAGGATTTATGTCTTTCAATAATTCTGGAAAATTCTCAGCCATCATCTCTTTGGATACTGCTTCCCATTCTCTTTATTATTTCTTTATGAAACTAAAAGTACTTTTATGTGTGTTATCTCACTCTCTCCTTTGTGGCTCTTAATCTGTTTCATACGTTCCCTATATTTGTCTCTCCAAGTAAAGGGGTAGCATCTACAGTTCATTTATGATGAGAGTACAGTGCTCTTGTCTCAGCTTTGGGGAAGAGGTTCCTTTATTAGATTCCACACCTGAGTTTTGTTTCCTGTCTCATAACTCAATGAGGAAATTGAAGCTGAAGGTTATTAGGTTCGACAAATGTCCTCAGAATGAAAGTGAAATTTAGAGCTAGCTTAGCTCTCTGGTTCTCTGTCTTCACTTACCAAGATTTTATCATGATCATTCCTTCCTTTGTTGCTTACTCACAGATGCTTGTAAGTACCCTTGCAAATATTCTTAGTAGTTTTCAATGGGAGGGTTGGACAATGTACCTGGCCCACCATATTATCAGAAATAGAAGGTGATATTGTTCACGTAATTATCAGGCATAGACTAGGCACTCAATAAATAGTAGCTATTATTAATTATTGTTACAGTTTATTCTCCTAGCCTAACCAGCATGTCTGTTACCTTGTTTCCCTCATGGAAGCATCATGCATTTTAAAAAAAAAAAAAAAGTAGATGTTTTTAAATCAGTAAGGAACTAATTCCTCACTGGTTTTTTCTATTAATAGAATGCCAAGGCTAAGTCCTGAATTCTAGTAATTTGAACCAGAAAAGTAAAAAGCCATGGCCATATACATGTGTTCCAGGGCTCTCTAATCATAAGACAGGAAAAGAGAACAAGCTCTCTTTATTTAGGTTTGAAAACAATATCTTTGATCATGCAAAATACAATGAAGAATTGGGAAAAAAAAAGCACACAGATCAAATTATGCATCAAAATCTTTTCCAGAAAAAGAAAATGAAACGGGCATTTTTCCACATAGATCACAAACATCAATTGGTTAATATAAAATAAAATGTTTTTCATTGCTGTGTGGCTGCATCTGATCAAATCTCCAGTGTTTGGTGAATGTTACTGTCTCTGTCTGCAGGACTAGGAAAGAGGTTTGACATTATAATTTTTCAGAACTTCTAAACCAGACAGGGTCACTGTAAGGATACATGAAAGTCATCATAATCCTAAATCACAAAAAAGTAAATATGAACATGCCTAAATGCCAATATCTCCTTCCTATTATCTCTTGCCAAGTTTGTACTGACAGAACTAGTTAGAGGGAAAGTGACATTTTTCCACATTTATCTCATTGGTAAAATATCAACCACATGACTAGCTTTTGAACTGTCAGGATAATGGCAACATTTAACACTTCTCAAAGGAAGATGTCAAAGAGAGACTCAAGCTGTTACTTAATACTGTGGTCCCCTTTCAGATATGAAGCAGAGGTTCCAAGGTGGCTAGTGGTAAAGAACCTGCCCGCCAGTGAAGAAGACGTAAGAGACTCAGGTTTGATCCCTGAGTTGGGAAGATCTCCTGGAGGAGGAAATGGCAACCTGCTCCAGTATTCTTACCTGGATAATCCCCTGCACAGAGGAGCCTGTCAGGCTACGATTCATAGGGTTGCAAAGAGTTGGACACAGCTGAAGCACCTTAACACACAAATATGTTACATGGATCAAGGTTACTAAAACCCTAAATTCTCCTAGTTCTGACATGTGAAATGGTCATTAGCTAACCAACGAAGAATATCACAGTTTAAGAGTACCTGGATATTTCCTCACAAGTATAGGATTCATAAGGGAAGCGAAGCTTGGGGTCATTTAAGGTGAATGCTCATCCCCAGCCTGGAGATAAGCAGTAAGAGGAAGGGAATTAAGCCAGTCAGGAGACAGTTTAGAGTCAGTGCAAAGTCTACAGGACCATTTGGGGTTTCTAGCACTAGTCCCAGGAGAGAAACTGGTAACTGAGACCAGTGGGGATCAAAGGAATGAGGAGGCAGGCTTTAGACACCTGCCTGGCATATGGTGGGCCCTCACTCCAGAGTATCAAAAATACATGCACACACATATATACACCCCAGAGTATTAAGCATAAATATATACATACATACATATGTATATAACCCAGAGTATTAAATATACACATACACACATACATACACAAGTCACTAAGGAGAAAAAGGACTAGTTAAGAATGATTGCATTAAATTTTGGAGAAACAAATATAAAATAACTGCTGAGTTTGCTGATTTTTGAATCTACTCCAAGCCTTACACCTTGAGCATCTGCTGATGGTTGGGGTATTTGAACCACGAGCCATAAAGATGCATAATTAACCTTAGTTCTAGAACCAAAATACGGGCTCTATATTTTAAGGTGATGACGAAAAAAACCCTAAATATTTAAAGGATTTTTAAATTTTCATTTATAATATAAATTGACGGTCAAACCAAGAATCAGAAAGTATTCCCTAAAGCATAACTTCCAGCCCACACTTAAATCTCTAGTCTTTGCTACCTAGCACTGTGTATTGTAGAGCCAAGTGTATTTTAAAGCTATTCGGTTTAGTGGGACAAAGAGGAATTGGTACCAGTTGTGTGCCAGGAAGGTTTCATGAGGCAGAGAGATGAATAAGACATGGTCCAGTCATTGGAGCAAACATTCTTTATACAGAGGCCATAAAGTCTCCAGAGGAACATTGCACAGTCATTTATTTTGAGTATTTATGTAGTATTTGTGTGCCTGTGACTCTACACAAATTTGGACACAAGGCAAGAGCTCCATAACTGTCACTGAATGAAAAGTACCACTAATCTGATTCATGTATTAGTTTCTTGTGCATCTTCCAGCCCAGCATTTCTCATGATGTACTCACTCTGCATATAAGTTAAATAAGCAGGGTGACAGTATACTGCCTTGACGTACTCCTTTTCCTATTTGGACCCAGTCTGTTGTTCCATGTCCAGTTCTAATTATGCTTCCTGACCTTGTTTCTCAAGAGACAGGTCAGGTGGTCTGGTATGCCCATCTCTTTCAGAATTTTCCACAGTTTATTGTGATCCATATAATCAAAGGCTTTGACATAGTCAATAAAGCAGAAATATATGTTTTTCTGGAACTGTCTTGCTTTTTCTGTGATGCAGTGGATGTTGGCAATTTGATCTCTGGTTCCTCTGCCATTTCTAAAACCAGCTTGAACGTCTGGAAGTTCACGGTTCACGTATTGCTGAAGTGCGGCTAACGACAAATTTAGTGGCTTATAAAAATACCCACTTACTATCTCACAGTTCTGTGGGTCAGAAATTGGGCACTACATATCTCAAGGTATTTCTACTCGGGGATCACAAAACAGAAATCATGGTGTTAGCTGGGCTGGGATCTTATCTGGAAGCCTGGGGAAGATCCCCACTTTGTAGTCAAACTCAGTTCCCATTTTTCCTGACATGTGGCCCCTTCATCAGTCACTCAGTAGTGTTGGACTCTATGCAACCCCATAGACCCTAGCTCACCAGGCTCTTCTGTCCATGGGATTCTCCAGGCAAGAATACTAGAGTGAGTTGCCATTCCCTTCTCCAGGGTATCTTCCCAACCCAGGCATCAAACCCAAGTCTCCCACATTTCAGGCAGATTCTTTACCATCTGAGTCCCCAGGGAAGCCCTTCAATCCAACAACATACCTCTAATCTCTGATTTCCCCTTATGCTACCAGCTGGAGAAAGATCTCTACTTTTCAGGAGTTATGCAATTTGATTAGGTCTGACAACATAATTGAAGATAATCTTATTTTAAGGTCAACTGATGTGTAGCCTTAATATTATACATGTGCAAAACCCATCGTGCCAGGTAATATCACATACTAATAGCAGTAACATCAAGGGACCAAGATTCTGCCTAGCACAGTTCAATGGATTGCATGAATTTGTCCCAAGTAGTTTAAGCCAAAAGGAAAGTTATTGGCTAACTGGGAAGTTAGAAGTGATGTAGTCTTCATCACAGATAAACCACGCCTGAAGATATTGGACCTCTGACTCCATCTCTCAGCTGTACACCCTCTTAAGTGTGGCTTCATTCTCTCCCACTGCAGATTGATCTTCTTCAATTCTAATTTTGTATGTTCTCAGATTAGTGACCTGCAGCAAAAGGGAGCTTCTCTATTTCAATGTCCAAGTAGAGCATCTTTTTGGGCTTTGGTTGTGAGCAGAGTGTTCCAATAATGGGGGCATGGTTGGTGTTCACTCATTCAAATACCATAATAATTCATCCTTGACACTGAGACCCACTATGTCCTCCAGAGCAGTCTGGGTTTTTATCTTTCCTGAGTCTTACCTCCTTACCTTCCCTAGTAGATGTGGTGGTCCCCTAACCATTCCCTCTCTACCAGCCAGTGTACTCATTACCCAGCTGCTGTGTATCTAGCAGCTTATATGGATACCTGCAACTTTCTCCAGAACATCACCTACGGCTGACTGGGACGTCTCACTCAGAGATGTCTGGGAGGTTTCAGTATCCCCTACCCCAAGACAACAAACAACTGATTGTACAAGGTAAGGGAGGTATGAAATTTCATCCTCTTCACCTTAAAATACACAGCTCCAAAGTAAGAGGAGACATCATCTGAGACTACATCCTCGCTTAGTTCCTTGCTCCTACCTGTACTGGGTCCCTCCTTCCTTACAAGTTTTCCTGAAGAGCAAACCCTCAGTGAATCACGGGCTCCTCAATCTCTGTCTCGGACTCTGCTTTTAGGGAAGTAGATACTAAGATACTTCCTGTTAACTCTGCTGATTGCCTAATGTCCCACCCAAAGTCCAGTTTTTCCTCTCCTCAGAATTCATTTCTCTTGCTTAAAATCCAGGAACCCCAACTACTATCCTGAGAACCGATGAAGAGAGGAAAGGGGAGAGTTTCACAACGACAATCCCACTAAAGTCGCAAGTGCTAAGTCGCTTCAATCATGTCCACCTCTGTACGGCCCCATGGACTGTAGCCTGCCAGGCTCCTCTGTCCATGGGATTCTCCAGACAAGAATACTGGAGTGAGTTGCCATTTTCTCTTCCAGGGGATCTTCCAACCTGGGGTTTGGACCATTTGTTTGTCTCAGGTTTGTCTCATTTCTCCCGCACTGGCAGATCAGCTCTTTAGCACTAGCCCCACCTGGGAAGCCACATGGAGTAGAAAAAATAGTTGTGATGGGAAAAGTGGTTACTTTTGAGTGTCTTAAATCCTTGACTAGTTTGTATGATCCAGGAGAGCAAGAACTCTGCTCTAGTTACCTTTATATCTTCCATAGCAGGTAGCGCAAGGCCTTGCGCAACACAGATGTTTAACAAACATGAGGGGTCCATTTCACAAAAGTAATCCCCACTCCCCACCTCCCCCCCCAACAAGTGATTACTATTTAAAAGACAAATTGGGAATGAATAGAAGTGTTTTGCTTATATGGATCACATTAATTACAACTAATATTTACATAGTAAGTTACAGTTTACAAAGTATGTCTGCATATATCATTTCATTTCCTTATTAAAACGATCATGCAAGGTGAGTTAGCAACAGCCCCATTTTACAGATGAGCCTCTGAGAGGTAGGCTCTTACCCAAAAGAGTATGACTAGTACTCACTGAACAAGAATATTTGATCTAAGTTCTCTATTTCTTCTTCTTCTAAACACAACCTCCCTGCAAAGGTGGGCCCCCTCCCTACTTGATCTCGTATTTATCTGGAAAATGTGTTTGGAGCCTGAGATTAAAGAGAGCAACTGGTAATGAGGAAGTGTGTTGTGCTCTGGCAATCTGTCTTTTCTTTCAAAAAGGAGACTAATGGCAGCATGAAGTAAAGACAGCAGGGGATGAAGCAGGCCAGAGGTGTATAAAGAAGTAAGGAAGACCTCACTGCCTTCAGGGCTCTCAGGGTTAGGTTATATTGTTACGCTTCACTTCTCTAATTCTTGGCATCTATTGTTTCAGCTGCTGAGCACTTTTGAGTCTCTTCCCCAAGAAAAAAAGCAAGGGCAATCCAATTTCTCTTCAGTTACATAGTTTCACTCACATCCTTTAAAGTATAATGAATCAGGGTGGTGTGTGGTCATACCTCATCTAACCTGGGGCCAAAACTTTCCCTGTAACCATTAGGAAAACTTCTGCCTCTCAGGGAGAAAGCTCCTCTTGCTTGTTCTCAATGCCAGAAAGCACAGTGCGAACAGGTCCTCTGACTTAAATCCATAGGTATCATACAGAACCCATGTCTGGTCTTTGAGGTCCAAGAACACGAAGAATTTCATCTAAGTAGCTCTTGAAAAATCCTCTGCGAATCTGTTTGAAATTGTCTATTGGCTGGAGTTTTCACATTCACACCAATGGTGTCTGATTTTCCATTCTTTAATTACGTTTTTCTACCTGGGGCTGTTGATCTCAAACTATTTTATTCTAGAGCTGTTAAGACTCATACCAGCTGGAAAAACAGGAAAACCCCCCTCCCTGGGCACCAGGCTTCCCCCACCCACCACCCACCTTGGGCTCAACTGCAATGACTATGATCTTGCCTGGCAATGCCCACAGCTAGATGATCCATCCAAGTGAAATTTAAGTTCACATCGAAGACAAAATTATCTGCCCCAATACATTTGTCCTTTGACCAAGAATTTGAAAACACTCTTCCAATATCAAAAGATGAAATCTCCCTCCATAGACAATGTTTTGTTGGCCAGTATCACTACAGCCAAAATAGTCCCAGCCACACATTTGCCTAAATTCTGATTTGAAGGTCAGAGAGTAAGGGGTACACCGTAAGCAAGCCAGGGCTTCAGTAGTTAGGGGTTTCTTGTCCTTAATTCTCTCTGTAAGGCTCAGCATGATTGTTTACAAACACAATTTTCTTCAAAAGAACTTGTATGTTTTTCTTAAATCAAACCAACTATCTTGGTGCCAGATTCCAAATATAGGACTACTTCACCACCTCTTATTTTTCATCTTCCCTAAAGGGGGCTTTCCTTGTAGCTCAGTCCGTAAAGAATCTGCCTGCAATGCAGGAGACCTGGGTTCAATTCTTGGGTTGGGAAGATCCCCTGGAGAAGGAAATGGCAACCCACTGCAGTATTCTTGCCTGGAGAATCTTCATGGACAGAGGAGCCTGGCGGGCTACAGTCCAAGGGGTCACAAGAGTCGGACACGACTTAGCGACTAAACCACCACCACCATTTAAAAGCTTATTTTTTTAATTAACATAAAGTGCTCATATTTCACAGAGGAAAGGTATAAGGTTGAAGAAAGAGGGACTAAAATAAGTGGGCAGTCCCCACAAATAAGTGGAGACATACTCAAAATAGGGTAATTCAGAGCAAGGCTATATTTCAGAGGCAAGTTTAACAAATGTGTGGGTTTAGGAGAGTCACAAAGGCGAGTGCAATAACTTGAAAGCAGTGGGACAGTCTCACCAGTGAGACTGAGGATAAAAGGGAGGACGTGTTGTCAGAATCCAGAGGGAAGACTTTGCTGGTGGTCCAGTGGTTGGGAATTCACCTGCCAGTGGAGGGGACATGGTTCCATCCTCGCTCCAGGAAGATTCCACATGCCAAGGGGCAACTAAACCCATGAGCCATAACTACTGAAGGCCACGCACCTAGAGCTCACGCTCTGCAATAAGAGAAGCTGTGGAAATGAGGAGCGCGTGCCCTGCCACTGGAGAAAGACCATGCAACAACGAAGACCCAGTCCAGCCAAAAATAAATAATTAACTTTAAAAAATAGTCCAGAAGGAGAGAGTTGGGTGGAGTCTATTTTGTGAAGAATGGTGACTTTTGGTAGGAGGACAGAGGCAGGTCTCACAACGAAGGGGCCATGGGAAGACATCATTGAGTTTGCGTTCAACCGTCTTACACAGCTTCCTTCAAGGGCTTTCCTTTGGCCAAAAGTAAAAGGTAGTCTGAGGACATGGAGAACCCTCTTGACTGAGTTCATACACATCAGCCTCTTAGGATCAATAATTTTGCTGGGTTGTGATGCCTAGAAATTGTAACAAGAATGACCATATATGGCATCTCTGGTATGTACCAGGCACTTGTACTTTATTTTTTTAATCCCTCTACTACCCTCTGGGGTGTGTATTTTATGGACTTCCCTGGTAGCTCAGCTGGTAAAGAATCTCTATCTCACATATGTGAAAACTGACTCAGAGACTCAGTAACTTGCTCAATGTGGTCACACAGCTGATAAGTGTCCCATCCTGATTTTGAACTCCATTCTATTCTTTCTAGGATGTCCCACTACATATAAAGTGCCCATCACTGTGCTTGGTAAACAGTGAGCTCAGACAAGCAATACTATTCAAGATGGTAAGGAAAGAGCTGCTTCTTATTATGCAAAACTATCTTTTATGCTAAGCCTTTTACATACATAATCTCAGTTAATCTTCACAGCCACCAATGGATCTCATCCAAGAAGGAAAATTTCCCTTGTTACTGAAAAGATACACAAGTTTTGACCAAGGACTGTGTGGTGACCGTGAGAATCTGCCTCTCCGATTTCCCTGCATAGGGAGTGTAATTGACTAAGAGCCCCAGGGGCCACACTCTGAAATGTCAACCCTGCCTTTGCTCTGAGATCACACTTTCCACCAGCTACTCTCAGTGACTGAATACAAGAAGGATACTAAGTCACACCCTTTCCTGGAAGATGTGGAATTCCTCTGATAAGCAGCTTTGGCTTCAGGACTTCCCAATGGCCTCACCAAACTTTTATTAGAACTGCAATTCAGTCTAAGATGTTTCCACCCGCCTCCCTCCCTTTCTTCATTCCTTCTCTCTCTCTCTCTCTCTCTCTCTCTTTCTCTCTCTTTTCATTTGGGGTCAGACCTGCATTATACTCTGATGCTTCTCTCAGCCTCTCCCAGCTTCCTCTTCATTTTTGCTCACAGGCATTTTCCCTAAAATTTTCTTGTAAGTTTAATCCTGCCTTGGTATCTACTTTTTGGCAGACCTGCTTCTTGGCAGACCCTACTAACACAGACCATGGCAGTCTTACTGAAATTTCAGTCTTAAATATAGTATTTTATGGATGATTATTGAGTATCTGTTGAGTATCCTCTATTGAATTGTTAGAAAAGACAAGAGAAATCAATCAAGCACCTATCCACAAGTAGCTTACAATCTAGTAACATATTTGTACAAAGATAGCTGTCAGCTGATACAACAGAAGAAGAGATCACACCGGATAGTCAGATTCCATCCTTTTGTGTTTCATGCTATTATCAGTGGGAATTCCATGCATGTTCCCTGGCAATGTATTTCTTTGAAAATTTGGTTCTAACTCCAATATCAAGCTGTGGTTTTTTTTGAATCCTAAGTGGAAATGGCTTGGCAGAAAGAAAAAAAATGAACTAGCTGTCTTTGTCCAACTGTTTAAAATATGTATTTTCCAAGTCTTCCATTCTTTCCACTGTTTTTTTTTTTTTCAAAGACCCCACAAAATATGTTTGCACTCAGAAAGTCCTTCTCTCCTCTGAGGCAGATAAAAATTAGCAAAAAGTTATTGGTCTAAGCCTTCTTCTTATCCATATAACAGGCTACTCTGTGCATCCCCCCACCCAAAGAAAACAAATGCTTTCCCAGAAATTATTCTACTAGTACTCTTTACTTTCCTCTTAATGAATATGGGGGGGGGGGGGGCGGAGTGTATGTAATGCACACAAAGAGAGACGCATGTTCACACACATACAGGAAGATAATTTTGGTTATCTTTGTTGTTGGGTATAAAGTATATCTTGCACAAGTCAAAGAATTAAGAACTGAAAGACAATTCCAATATTCTATTATTTTCTCACTTGAGAGAACTCATAGACTTTTTGTTTGTTTTTAATCATTTTTATTTGTTTATTTGGCTGTACTGGGTCTCCATTGCAGTATGTAGAATCTGGTTCCCCAAGCAGGGATCCAACCCAGGCCCCCTGCATTGGGAGCTTAGAGTCTTAGCCAATGGACGACCAAGGAAGTTTGGGCTTTGTGTTAAAAAAAAAAAAAAAAAGCCTCAAGTCCTAAGAATAGCTACCACCTTTTTAACATGCATGGAACCTGTAGCAACTAATTAGTCACTTTGGAAATAGGATGAAGTGTTTAGAGACAGATCATTTTAATAACTTCCAAAGTTAGTGATTCAAGTGATTTCTCACCTTTGACATGTTTTTGAAAAAACAAACAAAAATTTTGTCAAACTATTGACTGAAATAAAAAGGGAACCTCCAAAGTTGACAATGCCTTCACAACTGCCAGATACCCCTGTTCGTACTGAAAACAGCCTACAAAATGTAAGCAGGAGGATAATGGAAAAACTCTCTGCTTTTCTAATGATCTCTAAATGATGTGGCCAGATGTCTTCAGTTATTATCCTTGGGACATGCAGCTAATTCTGAGAATCCCAGCACGATTATTGACAAGAACTCAATGAAGTATGAGTCCCAAGGTGTTACTTCCTCAACTGTAATCACAAGAGATATCTCACCCAGCTTGACCAGAGAGAAGAGCAGACCTCTCCCTCAGCTGCCTGGCATTCAGGACACCGCTTCAGCTGAAGGGGCAGAATCTTCTCTATCTTCCATTTCAGACACCCCAAATACTTACCTTTATTTGAAAATAATTCTTGACAGAAGCAAAACAATAAGGGAGGTTTTTAGACTCAATGAAATGAGGAAAATGGCCATATCTGGTCAATTTCATAAACTACTAGAGCTCAAGAAAAGTCAGTGCTTTTTACAGAAACTTGTCTCCCTGCTCTTGACAAGGCTCTTTCACAGCCTTGACACAATTTACTCTGAATCTGTTTTAAATGTGCTATACTTACCTTCCTTTAATGTAGCTCCTCAAGGGTTAGAATCAGCCTGTATCTTCCCTCCCTTAGTCTGCCCCTCCCAGCAAAGTACACAGTGGTTTGAACTTCAGTTCAGTTCAGTTCAGTCGCTCAGTAGTGTCCGACTCTTTGCGACCCCATGAACCGCAACACGCCAGGCCTCCCTGTCCATCACCAACTCCCGGAGTTCACCCAAACTCATGTCCATTGTGTCGGTGATGCCCTCCAACCATCTCATCCTCTGTCGTCCCCTTCTCCCCCTGCCCCCAATCCCTCCCAGCATCAGGGTCTTTTCAAATGAGCCAGCTTTCCGCATCAGGTGGCCAAAGTATTGGAGTTTCAGCTTCAACATCAGTCCCTCCAATGAACACCCAGGACTGATCTCCTTTAGGAGGAGACCAATAATTAGGTAACAAAAATTGAATGCCCAGGAAAAATAAATCAATTACTTTTGCCTTCATGTATATTTTAACTATCTGTTCTATTGATTCATGAGTAATTAAGAGAAGGATTTCAAAAAATCATAAATGTCTTTTCTGTAAAATATATATATATATATATACATATATATATATACACATACATACACACACACCAATATTTATAAATGGAACAATATTTATCTTTACCTTTCTGTGATCAAAGCTATCTATTTGACCACAGAACTGTTAACTGGTTACTTTTGTCATTTAGAGTCATTTTTTCTTTTTCTTTCCTGTCTCACTTTCCTTCATTTTAAGTCTTCCTAAAAAATGTCCCTTTCAGATTGGGTCAGAAGGCTATGACTTTCCTACTTTCCGTAAGAAACCCCCCAGAGGAAAACCCTAATTGACCAGAAGGGCAGAGATAAGGTTCCTCTGAGGAACAGTTGAGCTTTGGGAGTTATTTTCCAAGGTTATATGGCATGGCATTTTGAGGTGGTTAAGTCAGAACTGTGGTCATTGGAGGGAATCAAGTGTACAGTAGGAAGGTTAAAGCATTCAAAAGCTGGAGCAGAAATGATCAAAATGTAAGGAGCCATCTGGAAAGCAATTCTGACTCCACACACAGCATTTGAAAGCCTACCCATTTTGTTTCATGCCCAGAATTTTTGGAGAGGGGATAATAAGAGAAGAGGCAAGACAGAAAGAGGGGAAGTTCTTAAAGAAAGCTTACCATGCCAATGGCTCCTCTCTTCTTTAGATGTTCCCTTAACTAAGCAACAGCCCATTATTGTATTAAAGATGAGCATAACAGAGGCCATTTTCACCTGAGAAAAGCTGCATCGTATAGCTGAAAGTGCTGTGGGCCTTTCCTAGCACATTTGGTATTATGAATGACCTGGATTATGGAAAGATTTTTCCAATCCCTCAAACAAAAGCAGAAGTGGCCACATCAGTAGGTACCACTGAAGAGAATTTTGAGCATCTTCGGTATTTAAGATGGCCCAGAATATATCAGCCTGTTATTAAGCACAGATTAAAAAAGTAGTTTTTACAATTTGAAGATGCATTTCCCTTCTTATCTTCCTTGCGTCCTCTAGAGGTGGAGCACTTAGAATTCCAAGAACTGCAATTCGGCTCCAGCACTACTTACTCCCTTGTAACTTTGGGCAAATTTCTTAGTCTCTCTAAGCCTGAACTCTGCTCACCACCCGCAACCCATCTACAAATTGGAGTATTTTTATATGCCTTAATTAGACAAAAGGGGCTTTGTGAGGCTCAAAAGGAGAAATTGATGTGAAAGCATTTTGTCAATTATAAAGAAATTCACAAGAAATTATATTAAATGGATTAGCTGTTGGTAGGGTTCCTTTGATGATCTTTGCTTGAGTTCCACCAACCATTCAACAATTGATTGGTCCTGACATGATCACTATCCATCCAGTCCTTGGGCAGACCTTCCATTGCCTAAGTCCAGTACTGAATATGAATGGAGATCAAAATTTGTGTTCTCCTTGTTTCTGACAGATCTCCTGATAATTAGAATCCTAGAGTTGTTTTCAAAAGTAAGCATTGGGAGAGAAATCATATTTATATCAGTTTAGGTCCTTAAACTGTTGGGAATTAATTGTCTGTTTCATGTATTCTATTATTTTCGGAGAGGCCAAATTAAATTATGTAAGTTTGTGTATTTCTTAAGAATGTACATAAATATTCATGTTCTTTGCTCAGGTTCTAGAAAATTCTTGTGAAAAGTGTTCCTTTGCCCCTTGGATTGCAGTAAAGATGTTTTATTCTGCCTATTAAATCATTTTGAATTATGTTCCATGCCAGCAGTGTACATTACATATCCTGCCAGTCAATAGCTAGACTGTAAAGGCATTCATCCAGATTTTCATTTTTACATAAATGGTTTTAAAACACGTTCTCTATATTACATCCTAATCTCATTCTGGCCCAGCAAAATATACATGATTCAATATAATGCAAATAATATGATGATGAGAAAAAGTTACCAAGGAGTCAAATGGTGTTATAAAGACTTACTATAAAATCCATATGCTCACTCTGAACAAGTTCCAAATAAGCACTAGAAACTGACAGTTTAATGCTGTACTGAAAAGGTCAGATCAAGAAGCAGGAAGGCTCAGGAAACTGAAGCACATGCAAAAGAAATAGCCAAAAGTGTATGAGAACTCCTGTAAAGAATTCAGCATAAAATGAGGTCCAAATTTCTAGCCCCAAACTTAATATACTTCTGTTCATATCAGAGACAAAATATCCTATCCATATTAGAAATATTGGAAAAGCAATAACATGGGTATCATATATTTGCACTAATCCAAATCAATGAAAATTTTAGCCACAAAATCCCTTTCTTAGAATTAATAAATGTAGAATAGTATTGGCTTATATACACTGATAAAAAGTGTGAAAGTGTTAAGTCACTCAGTCGTGTCTAACTCTACGTGACCCCTGGACTATAGCCCACCAGGCTCCTCTGTCCATGGAAATTTCCAGGCTAGAATATTCAAGTAGGTAGCTATTCCCTTCTCCAGGGATCTTTCCCACCCAGGGACCAAACCCTGGTCTCTTGCACTGCGGGCAGATTCTTTACTGTCTGAGCCACCAGCGAAGCCCCATATACATACCCAGGTGGCACTAGTGGTAAATTACCTGCCTGCCAATACAGGAGACTTAAGAGACTTGGGTTCGATCCCTGGGCCCGGAGGATCCCTGGAGGTGGGCATGGCAACCCACTCCAGTATTCTTGCCTGGAGGTCCCACTGCCAGAGAAATCTGGCAAGCTACAGTCCATGCAGTTGCAAGGAGTCAATATACACTATTGTATACAAAATAGATAACTAGTGGAAAGCAGCCGTATGGCATAGCAAGCTCAGCTCAATGTTCTGTGATGACCTGGAGGGGTGGGATGCAGGGGGAGGGAGGGAATGCTTGTAGACATAAAGCTAATTCATATCGTTATACAGCAGAAACCAGCACAATATTGTAAAGCCATCATCCTCCAATCAAAAACGTTTTTAAAAAAATTCATGAACAACTAGATTTTAAATTTCCCTGCATACCAAGATTTATACATCTATCTGCCATGTAATTCACTTGCCTGATGAGAATTCATGGGCACGATACTTGATTTTCTATATACAGTTTGCTGCTGGTCGTTTTAGGATAATGTTTCAGGCATGATTCTTGGCCAGTATATTCCCATGGGTGCTTTTTCAGGATGAACCTCTTAAATAATTTTTTCTTATGTAAGTATAGCTTCAAATGTGCATCTTATAAAAGGGACCATGAAGGATCTGCTAAGGCCTTTTAATTATTGTAAATTTGTGGTCTACTACAACACCATCCCTTTGTTGTATTCCACATTCCCATGTTCCAGATGGAGAAGCTGAGGCAGAAACAGGAAACTTGGATTCAGAACATTCAGTGATTGAGTCCAGAGACAGAACTCATGTTTCCAAATTCCAAATTTACAAGAGTTTTCTGGAGTTGCCTTAGAAGACCCTCCAGGCATGACCAGAACTCTGACAAACAAAGAACTGCTTTTAAAAACAGGACAATGACTGCAGGGATTCCTTCTAATTGGCATGAGTGAAATCAAAAGCCGATAGAAGCAAATAAATTTGACTGAGGCTACATAATGATTCTGACAGTAAAACTCCAAAATGCAAGCATGCAACTGTTTAGCAGGGGGGAAAAAAAGAAGAAGAAGCTTCAACATGTCTTTCAATTCAACAAAAATCAAAACAAACATTAATGGAGTCATGAGATGGTTCCAAACTGACCAGGACAAAGCAAATCACAAAGCTGCAATACAAAATAATTGAGGAGAAGCCGTCTCCCTTGAATGAGGTAGTGGACCCCAGGGTTACATGTCCTTCCTTCCTCTAGTTCTCCCACCAAGGTAGTCAACTGACTCCATCTGAAAAGGAGTTGCCGTCTTGTGCACCAGGTCCCGTGGGAAGTAGCAGCCAACCCTCAACCTCCATTTAAATAAGAACAAGAGTCAACAAAGTATTCAATCAGATATTTTCTGTATTGAGAAAAATACCAAGAAAAGCAAAAAGGACTAGCGAAATCATAAGGGGGAAGTGAGCTTTCCCAGCACTCCCCTATGCTGGGACAAGAAGTTGGAACAATGACAAGAGGAGACTGAATTCTGAGGGCTCTTTGGTTTGTGGCTACTGCTACATACCATTATGTTTTAATTCAAAAATTATTTCCTATAGCAACTTTGCATAATCAGGAGTTGACTTTTAATTCTAAAATTGAGAGACTAATTCCGCCTCAAAAACTAATCCTAATATGTTAAGAATTAGAAAAAAACATAAATAACAATGTCAAAGCAATCAATAAATAGTAACAATAGAAATAAAAATTCTAACTTCCTAGCTCAAACACACTGTTCCCTTCCTTCAGCAATGTTTGTTACAGCACAGGTGTAATTTTATGTCTACTTCGCAATGTATTTCATGATAAATTCTTCCTCAGTTGAGGGGTCATTTTGAAAATGTTTTTGAACAGTAAAGTGCATTTTGAATAGTTCAAGAATTCAGAGTGAACTAAAGTATGTAAAAGCAAATTTTATACAGCTCCTAGATTTCTAAATTGAAAACTGTTCAAAGAAATTATCTGTTCACATATATACTAGTATCCCCTCTGTTACAAATTCAGGATTTTTAAAAAGAAAACGATCCATAAGGATCATAGAATCATAAACTTGATAAGCTAAAGGGTTTGGAGACCTCCTATTACTTATAAAATTCCCCAACAGAAAAGGAAACTGGGTTAATAAGCCAAATGCTAACCTTCAACACGACAGACTCAAATAGAAAATAAACCTATCAGCAATTTGCTTATGACCCTTTTAAAATATGCTGCAGAATCTTGCACTTCCATTAAAATTTCAATTCCTTTCCCACTAACTCCAAAAAAGAAATCAGATTTGACATCTTATAACTTGCACCTTTAATGTAAGAAGTCACGTGTACACTCAGAGATTTCTTGCTAATTCTGATTCTCATACAATTTTATTACTATTTTGTCATCACTAAAGATCTTTTTCAATGTTGTATATGGGAAATGTCGAGGGTGGTAAAAACATCATGAGCGCAAAGGAAATCCAAGTAGATGCCTCTATGTGGCTATTGGAAGAAAGCAAGGACTAGTGTTTGTGGCTGCATGTAAAGAATTTTCACTGTTGAAATCATTGTGATATTTCAAGGGAAAAATATCTCTAAATACCTAAGTAGTTATAGTGAATATATCATAAATTACACCAACTGGTTGTGCTCTCTTCCTGTAGAGATAATGTATTAAATAAGTAAGCGTGAACAATACATTAGAATGTGCCAGCTCATGGAGTTCCTTTCACCCAAAGAAGAGACTCCATTTGGTAACTGTTCTGCACCAAATAAATCCAGAGATGAAAAGCATATCTTTCAGTAAAGTTGAAGGGCAGATACATAACAGCATGGAAGATTATCTGTCAAGGAACTGCAGAATCCTAAAGCTCAAGGCCATCTTGTTCAAAATCCTCCCTTCAAAGGTGAGAGGCCTAGAGAAGTTGCTCAATAGCACAGACAGTAAAGTGTGGTTTATAACCAGAACTCTGAAGGTCAATCTACTGGAGTTCTCTACTGATTCTTTTATTCTGTGAGAGGACATAGGTGAGGTGATTGTTCTTCCTGAAATCAGAATGTGAATCCTAGATGTTTACTTGAATTTTCTGTTTCGCCTGTGATTCTTGGTTGGTATTCAGCTATCATGTTGAGTTGATACATGTTTATAAAATAAACCTAAACTCAAATCCTCTAGACTATTTCTATTTAAAGTATTTATTTTTTTCCCTCAAATTCTATAACTCTGCTCCTAAAACTCTGACATAAAATTCCCACATACTGCTATTCTATATAGAATAGATAATCAACAAACACCTACTATATAGCACATAGAACTATATTCAACATCTTGTAATAATATTTAGTGGAAAAGAATCTGAAAAGAATGGATATATACATAGATACATAGATACATACATATATATATATATAACTGAATCTCTTTGCATCATAAATCAATTATACTCCAATAAAAAAATAAGAATTAAAAATTTAAAATTAAAGTCTCACTTATAATTTAATGAATATCCTAAACCCACCTCCTCCATGATTTCCTGCAGTCTTCAGCCAGAAAGGGAACCTTTTAAGTCCTAGGATATCTAATTTACAGCTCTTATTTAGCATTTGTTGCATACTTCCTTGTATTGCTGTCATCCATAAGTGCAGTTCATCTGCCTCACTGTATCTAAAACACTCAAGAGTTTAAGTCAGGACAGTGACTCTCCCTCAGTTATGCTTCTAAAGCACATCTGTCTTCTGGGTAAGCCCATTAGTCCTTTCGAAGCCATTATCTGATTTGCATTGTAGAGAATTACTTATGGATCTGGATCCTGCAACAAATTAGGAAGTCCCGATTGTCCACAATTTTTCCTTTGCTGTTTTTAAAAGCTCTCATTGCACTGATTTTTGTACCCTAGAGCTCAGATGGTTAAGAGTCTGCCTGCAATGCAGGAAACCTGGATTCAATACCTCCGTCAGGAAGATCCCCTGGAGGAGGGCATGGCAACCCACTCCAATATTCTTGCCTGGAGAATCCCATGGACAGAGGAGCCTGGTGAGCTACAGTCCATGGGGTCACACAGAGTGAGACACAACTGAGCAACTAATACACACACACACACATACACACACACACACATACACACACACACACACACACACTTTGGGAAACTAAGTGCTAAAATAACATCATGCCTGGCATTTAGCAGATGCTCAAAAAATAGAGCTCCACAATACTGGGGAAATCTTTCTAATGTGCTATTATAACACTAATCCACTCTTCTAAAAGCTGTGCAGTATTCTGTAGCATGAATAAACCCACTTTACCCAATCATGTCTCTATTGAGGGTTCTACATTTCCAGTTTTCAGCTACTATTAAAAAAAAAAAGCTGCAATAAACAGCCTTCCATATATAAGTTCTGCTATATCATGATAAATGCATCCCTAAAAAATCACCTGGCTACACAAAATTGTGCAGTAAAAATCACAGGGCTGGGACTTCACTGGTGGTGCAGAGAATGAGAATCTGCCTGCCCGTGCAGGGGACATGGGTAAATCCCTGGTGTGGGAAGATTCCACACGCCCCAGAACAACTAAGCCTGTGTGCCATAGCTACTGAAGCCCCCGCGCTTACAGCCCATGCTCTACCAGAAAAACCACCTCAAGGAGAAGCTCACCACAGCAACAAAGAGTAGTCCCCACGCGCTGCAACTGGAGAAAAGCCTGAATACAGAAATGAGGATCTAGCACAGCCAGAAATAAATAAATAAAACACTTTTTTAAAAACAAAACCATACTGCTTCTGGCACGTATGGGGTTAGGGAGGTACAGAAACCTCGTCCCAGAAAGCAACATATTGAAAAACTAGGACCCTAAAAAATGGTAGTACCATTTCACATATGATAAATGGTTAAGAAATGCATAAATATTATAAAAAAGAAGTCATTCAACCTTGAAAAAGACATGAAATCTGCTTTAGGAAACTGGCATCAGAAAGGTTGTTACAAGTTGTGAAGTAGTGGGAGGAGGGTTATTTAGAATCAGATGGAAAGGTATAACACCAGATGTGGAGGGTGTGGCTGCTAACACACACAGTGAACTAAGGTAGCTAGACATGTATGAGATGTGCTCTGTGTTTTCCCAGGCAGCCGGGTTCAGCTGGGTGCAGTTTCTTGCCATCTCTTAGTGGGTTTTTTTGCAAAGGAAATTGTGCATAAGCCAAAGCAAAATTCACGTTATGCTCAAGTGTTCCCTAATATATCAATTGCATTGGAACAAATTCATATTTTCAAAGTAAAGTGTTCTAGCAGAAGTGACTACATAGGTATCTTTAGATGCCAGTGCTTTCATTCCTATGGGTTAGATTTCCAAGATAGAGACTGATGGGTTGAAGGATTTGTGCCCTGTGTCGGTTTTTACATATTGCCAGATTGCATCCTAATCAGTTTTAACAATTTTAAGATATTTGCTATTTTGTATCCTCAGAGAAAACAATTCAGTCCCACACTCTACAGCCCTTTATTCATCAATTTGAGATAACAACCCTTCGAATTCCAAGCAGAGACCCAGGAACCTGCTTTGTACTAGTCAAAGCAACCAAATGGTTAAAGGACCAGGCATTTCCTGGGAAAATCAAGGAAGAAAGCAACTCCTCTTTATCTGTGATTCACCTCTGGCTATGCTGCTAATGGAGAGAAATTAAAGATTCTCCAGGTGCTTAAAAAAAATGTTTGTTAATCTCTTTTGAAAAAGGTTGAACTATATAAAAGAGAGAAAGAAAATACATTCACTAATGACTCTTCCAAGTGGATAAAACCATTTTTAATATATTGATGGTTTATGTCCATGTGTTATGACATCATGTAGTATTTGGTTTAGCTTGACTACTCATGTCATCATTATCATTAAGGTGCTGCTTATTAACACTTCATGTCTGCATGATACTCTATTTTACAATGTACCATAATTTACCTAGACATTTTTCTATTATTAAAAATTAGATTGTTTTCAAATATACTCTATTATATCTCTTCCATTGGTATTTTTGTATGTATATAAAATACATATGTGATTCTTTTATATATATACATATATATATAATAGTTATATGTAGTTACATCTTTAGAATAATTTCCAAGGAGAATTTCTCAAACATAAAGAATTACGGCTAATGAAATATTTTGAAAAATTCCTTTTCAAAAAATTTACACCAGTTTAAAGATCTACAATCCTACCCTTAAACCTCATTTTAATATTATGTAAACCTATCTTGATTTGATGTTTGAAACATTACATAATTTATTACATAATTTGCATTTCTACTACCGGTAAGAATAAAATATTTGAACCCATTAAGCACTCTCTTTCCTCTTCTGAAAATTTTAAGGTTCTATATCATGCCTTTTATTGATATATGCAACTTAAACATATTAATTGTATTAATCCTCTGTCTATAGTATTTACTGTAAATATTTTGACAGTTTATTGTTCATCTTTTTATTTTTATGAGGTTTTATAATATTAGAGAATTAAACTAAAGTTTAAAAATTTTATCAATTATTATATATTAATGCATATATATGGAATCTAGAAAGATGGTACTAATGAACCTATTTACATTGCAGCAGTGGAGACACAGACATTGAGAACAGACTTATGGACATGGCTGGGGTGGCGGGGAGGAGAGGGTGAAATGTATGGAGAGGAGAACATTGAAACTTACATTACCGTATGTAAAATAGAATGCCAATGGGAATTTTCTGTAGGAGTCAGGGAAATCAAACCAGGGCTAGGTGACAACCTAGAGGGGTGGGATGGGGATGGAGGTGGGAGGGATGTTCAAGTGGAAGGGGACAGGGGTAAATCTATGGCTGATTCACGCTGATATTTGGTAGAAACCAATGCAATACTGTAAAGCAATTATCCTTCAATTAAAAATGAATAAATGTTTAAATATTTATCTAGTGAGATTTGTCAAAATCTCCCTTTGGTCCCTTCACCTTGCTTACAGTTTTAGGATTTCTTTTTAATCTTTCAATTTATATACAGTAAAACTCACTTTTAGTGTACAGTTCTATGGGTGTTGAAAAATAATGGAGCCCATATGCAGAGTACATCATGAGAAATGCTGGACTGGATGAAGCACAAGCTGGAATCAAGACTGCCGGGAGAACCGTCAATAACCTCAGATATGTGGATGACACCACTCTTATGGCAGAAAGTGAAGAAGAACTAAAGAGCCTCTTGATGAAAGTGAAAGAGGAGAGTGAAAAAGTTGGCTTAAAACTCAACATTCAGAAAACTAAGATCATGGCATCTGGTCCCATCACTTCATGGCAAATAGATGGGGAAACAATGGAAACAGTGACAGATTTTATCTTCTTGGGCTCCAAAATCACTGTAGATGGTGACTGCAGCCATGAAATTAAAAGATGCTTGCTCCTTGGAAAAAATGCTGTGACCAAACTAGACAGCATATTAAAAAGCAGAGACATTACTTTACCAACAAATGTCCGTCTAGTCAAGGCTGTGGTTTTTCTAGTAGTCATGTATGGATGTGAGAAAGTCACATATGGCCCTCAGAAAGAAAACTGAGGGCCGAAGAATTGATGCTTTTGAACTGTGGTGTTGGAGAAGACTCTTGAGAGTCCCTTGGACTGCAAGGAGATCAAACCAGTCCATCCTAAAGGAAATCAGTTCTGAATATTCATTGGAAGGTATGCTGCTGAAGCTGAAACTCCAGTACTTTGGCCACCTGATGCGAAGAGCTGACTCATTTGAAAAGACCCTGATGCTGGGAAAGATTGAAGGCAGGAGGAGAAGAGGATGACAGAGGATGAGATGGTTGGATGGCGTCACTGACTCAATGGACTTGAGTTTGAGTAAACTCCAGGAGTTGGTGATGGACAGGGAGGCCTGGCGTGCTGCAGTCCATGGTGTTGCGAAGAGTCAGACACAAATGAGCGACAGAACTGAACTGAACTGAACTGATACCATCACAGTCATGACAGAATAGTTTCATCACAGCAAAAGTTCTTCCTGCTCTCCCTTATTGCCAACTCCTACCCCTAAGCCCGAGTTCCCAGTAAGCACTGCTCTGTTTTCCATCCATGTAGTGTTTCCTTTCCCAGCTGTCATATGACAAAATCATACAACCTGTAACATTTGGGGTCTGGCTGATTTTACTTAGCAAAGCAAATTTGAGATCCACCCTTGTTATTGTGAATCATAGTTCATTCTTTTCATTGTTGAGTAGAAGTTCATGGTATGAATGTACTACAGGTTTTTTTTAATCCCTTAACTAGAAAAAGGACATCTCAGTTGATTCCGATTTGGGGCAAATATGAAGCAACTATAAACATTTCCATACAGAAAACAAGGAGATCAAACCAGTCAATCCTAAAGGAAATCAACCCTGAATATTGATTGGAAGGACTGGTACTGATGCTGAAGTTCCAATATTTTGTCCACCTATTGCGAAGAGTCAAATCATTGGAAAAGACTTTGATGCTGGGAAAGATTGTGGGCGGGAAGAGAGGGAGACAACAGAGGATGAGATGATTGGTAGGCATCAATGACTCAATGGACATGAGTTTTCACAAACTCCTAAAGATAGTGAAAGACAGGGAAGCCTGGCGTACTGTAGTCCATGGGATCATAAAGAGTCAGACACAACTGAGCAACTGAATAACAACAAAATACCTATAGTAAATTCTGAATTATGTAGTAAGTCTATTGTATTTACATGTTTAACTTTATGAGAAAATGCAAAACTGTTTTCCAAGTAATAGTAAATTTTTGCATATATCAATATATCAGCAGTGCCTAAGAGTTCCAGTTATGCAATTCTAGTGAGTATCTAGTACTGTTGCTTTTTCTTTAGCCATTCCAATAGATATGAAGTAGTATCTTACGACAGTTTTAATTTGCATCTCCCTATGTGAAGTTGGCTTCCCAGGTGGCACTAGTGGTAAAGAACCCACCTGCCAATGCAAGAGACGTAAGAGACACAGGTCTGATCCCTCAATCAGGAAGATCCCCTGGAGGAGGGCATGGCAACCCTCTCCAGAATTCTTGCCTGGAGAATCCCATGGACAGAGGAGCCTAGCAGGCTAAAGTCCATGGGATGCAAAGAGTTGGACACAACTAAAGCGACTTACCATGCATTCATGTGAGTTGAGCATCTTTTCTTGTGTTTATTTATCATCTGCGCAATCTTTGGACAAGTCTGCATCATCTTCTTTGGGCAACAGTGTGTTCAGAGAGTTGATGTTGCTATGGTTACCCTCAGTGAACCTCAGGCTTCAGATATTCTAGAAATACCTTGCATTCAGGATGAGAATAGTTTCTGCAGATGGGTTTTCTCCATATCTAATTCACCCTCAGTCTTAGGTCTTCCCTTTTCATTAACCTTAAGAGAAGGTATCCACACTCTTGCAACTTACCCAGGGATTTTCCATATGTATTTGTCACTTTATACTTTTTGGCCTGGGTGTGCATGTGTGCCTAAGGTGATGGAAAGAGGTAGAAGCCTCTGTTCTAATAGATTCAGTGTCAGAGTGGCACTAAATCCCCGGATCTGGAGGGTGATTTATTCTCAACGACTCTGCCCCTCCCTCAAGGATAGAGGATATTTTTCTATTCACTTCCCCCAGATCAAAGGCTTTTTACCAGTGCCCTAACAAGGGTTTTCCTGGTGGCTCAGTCAGTAAAGAATCCGCCTGCAATGCAGAAGACCTGGGTTTGATCCCTGGGTTGGGAAGATCCCCTGGAGGAGGGCATGGCAACCCTCTCCAGTATTCTTGCCTGGAGAATCCCCATGGACAGAGAAGCCTGGCGGGCTGCAGTCCATGGGGTTGCAAAGAGTCAGACACGACTGAGTGACTAAGCCCACATTATGGGCAACAATGTTAGTTGTCCCTCCCTTCTGCCACCCACACACATAAATTAAGACTTTTGTTCCATGGAGTACATAAGAAGGAAGTGTCCTGGTGGGGTTCTGGACACTCAGCAGCCACAGGAGCTCTATCGGTCTTAGAGAGTGGGAGCCCATGCTTTTGGGCTCACGCACAACTTCCATCACGGCCACGTGGCTACCTGTGCCAGCGCTGGGAGGACCAGTGGAAAGAGCTGGCTGAGAACAACTGGCCAAGGCATTGTATCTATTTGTGTTTAGTACTTATTCCATGGTTTATGTTCCCTGGTAAGAGTGAACATTTGAAAAAAAAGACTGTCACACTTTTTTTCCCACCCCATAGATCTGTCCACATGCCTCTCCCCCAGACTTCCCTCCAGGATTACAGTTTCCTTTCACCACACCTACCCTCTCCAAGTTCAACCACCAAAGCATTAACAGCTCAGGAGTCCATGTATATTCTTAACTCAGGCTGTTTCTCTTTCCATGTAAAGTGGGTGACTAAAGCTCTGCTCACTGAATTTTCACTCACTTCTGCTTTTCAGGGTTATCCCAAGTAGGACTACAGGGCAGCAGTAATCCTTCTGTAGCTTGCCCTGACATATCAAACCTACACTTATATGAAACAAATTCTCTTTTTTCCTCCCTGCATTGGCTGATTTAAAGGAACCCTCATGAAGTTCTGGTGCAGAGTCTTAGACAGCACATGAATATAAACCACCTAGAAGTGACACTCCCTTTTTCTAACAGATTACTGATAGCTATCTGACCCTGTAGCTTGACAAGTCTGACAATACTCTGCTCACAACCAGAAGCTTTCGCTGCACAATCACCCTGTGTCTCAAGGTAAAACATCCCACTTCCACTCACCCCTAATAGCAAGCCAAGAGCTGTTTTCCAAAGTTTATAGCTCACTGATGCAGATGTATTACAATATCTACTGCATTATAATAATTGTAGATGATATGGCCCTGTTTCAAAACCTTAGAGGTCTTCCCTACTGAAGCTCTTCATACCTGCCACATGACATATTTTCTCACCACATAGTTTTATTACCAGAAGGTCCCCTGGAGAGCTCACCCAACTGGCAGGCTGCTATACCATAGCCGAAGCTTTCACGGAGGACTTTTCTGCTCTGGGCCTCACCGAAAGCTGGCAATCTTTTGTGTGAGCTGGGAAATGGGTCAGAGCAGTATATACCCAAGTATGCAATATGCTGCCTCCAGAACCAATGAAGCCATCCATGTATTAGGCTTCACACCCAATGGTAGGAGTTTCCTTCATTTGACAAAGTCCTAGTAACCTATCAATGTGCTGAGTCACTGAATCTTCAGAGTTTACTTCCCACTGTGTACCTTACCAAGGCCTCCAACATCCTTGTGCGTCTGGTACAATTAACATGGTATCATCAGTAGATCAATGTGATGTTTTATGGAGCACCCAGGAGGTCTAGATCTTGTTGGTCTGTATCATGACAGAAGGTGGGAGAGGTACTATAACAGGGCCCTGAGGTCAGGTCACAAATGTATACTACTTTGTACACTGCTTTTTTTCTCATGTGAATGAGACCTGCTTCGAATCCTCCATAATAAGTATGTGAAATAATGCACCATTTAGATCAGTGGTTGTATGCTTTGTATCTGAGATGTTTTGTTAGTCTGTTCTAGCAGACACAGAAGCTATAAGTGGAATTATCCCTTGATGGAATCTGTTGTCATCCTCTAGGATACAGTTCTCTCTTGTAGGGGCCAGAGAGGTGAATTAAGTGAAGATGTGATAAGACATTGCTGCATCCTTCAAATCTCTAAATGTGGCTTTCATACCCGTCACCATCCCTCTACCTGAGATACGTATGGTTTTGGCTCACAGTTCTTTCCTCTCAGTCTTCTGATCCTGCCTCCTCCATCTGCTGTCAGAGTCCTGACATTTCTGCTTCACCTCATGTGGGCCAGCATTTCTCCAAGTACCATCTTAGCAGCATCTCCTAGGTTCTTGATGGGATGGGGTGTTAAATCCTGTAGCCTGGGAGAGTACTCTCCTGGAGACAGATTTTTTCCCTTATGTAACCTATTGGTCTAGCTCCATGCCTTGATCCAGCATCCTAAGTATGCTTGTGTGTGTGTGTGCACACACACACACACACACACCCTACTAGTTCCTACCAATACATATTAGCCTAGCCAAAGTGCTCCTTGGGTTTAAGCCTCTTCATCCCTTAGCAGGTCCAGCACTCCTTGACTGACCTTTATTGTGAACTAGTCTTAGACTTGGGCCCGTGTCCAGAAATGAAGGTAAAGATAGCACCAAAGGGAGGCTGTGTTTGCTCTCAAAGCCTGTGTGTCATCTTCAAACAGCAAGAGGGACCTAGTATCTAATAGTGCAGAGTGGGCCACGTCAGCGGGCCTGCAGTCTTAGGAAATCTGGGGACTCAAGGTTTTTGAAGACAAACAGAGATGTCCCCATTTCAAGTCTCAGAGTTCAACTACGTTCTAACTAGGGTGCTAATTTCAGGATACCAGACTTGCTGGGGTTGAAAATTCAACCTTCCCTGAAGCTTCACTATCCTCATAATCAAGCCCTGGGCCTGATCCTCAGCTTTTTTCCCCCTCTGGTTATAAGAGATAAAATTCTTTTCATACTCTGTCAAAAGACCCTGGAACTTCTCCGGTGGTTAAGACTTTGTGCTCCCAATGCAGGGGCCCCGAGTTCAATCCCTAGTCAGGGAACTAGACTCTATATGCCACAACTATGAGTTGGAATGCCACAACTAAAGATCCTGCATGTGGCAAGGAAGACCCGGTGCAGCAAAATTAAAAAAAAAAAAAAATCTGGCTTGCATATTTCACCTTAAATGAGTTATTAACCCTTGGCCCTTGTCTTTCAATGCACTGCTTACACATAGCAAAAGCCATCTGATTGCATTGGTCTGACAGTCACACTTTACAAATGCCTGAGATGTTACCTCTGGCAGGGCATTTCCTTCCGCTGAATCCTACCCTGCTTCACCACTTGTGAAAGTTCTAACTGCACGCTCCAGCAGGCCAGGGGCTCACTGCCCCTCCCTCCACCAGGGATGGAGTTCTCACTGCCCTGCAGACAGCAGGTAATCCAGCTCCAAAACTCTGCTGGACAGTCTGGATCCTCAGCCCACTCCTGGAACCAACTAACATTTAAGTTGGGTTCCTCATAAAACAGTCTAAGGCTGAACAACGTATATTAAGGAGTAAGGAAGGAGGCTTGGGCAAAGGGAGAAGCCGAACTTGTACAGGGCAGTTCTAACAGGGGCCTCAGTTAATCCTTCAGGAAGCCCTGGATCTAGGATGGCCCTTCACAGTTTTCTAGAATTAAGGCAAGGAAACCAAGTCTTTAAGGTATACCCATATGTGTTAGTCATGCAATCATGTCTGACTCTTTGCCACCCCATGGACTGTAGCCCAACAGAATCCATGGGATTCTCCAGGCAAGAATACTGGAGTGGGTAGCCATTCCCTTCTCCAGAGGATCTTCCTGACGTAGGGATCAAACCCAGGTATCCTGCATTGCCGGCAAATTCTTAAAGGTCTGAGCCACCGGGGAAGCCCATACCCATATAGATCAATATTTAGTTGGTGAGCTGTCTCCAGGGAGAGGGTATAACATTGAGCAAAGAAGCTATCTTTATTCTAGAGCAATTTCCAAAGAGCTCCCCAGCTGTGAGAGGTCTTTAGCTATCACTGCCCGCAGACCTGTAGGAAGAATCTGGGTGACACGCTGGAACACCCACTACACACTTCCACAGCAACCACAAATTTGTAGTTGAAAAAGATGTTCATGAAGGTCAGAATATTGATCAGGTAGCAGAAAAATGGTGTTATACATGGGGAAGTCAATAAGCCCAATCAAAAAGAGAGTTTGAATATTAAAATGATCAGAAAAGATGTTCATACAAATCAGCATAATCAACAGGTAGGAGGATTAGCTGTATTATAAATGGAGAATTTAACATTAGATAGCTACTAACAAGTCGAGGTTTCCCTGGTGGCTCAATGGTAAAGAATCTGCCTGCAGTGCAGGAGACCCGGGTTCGATCCTTGGATTTGGAAGACCCCTGAAAAAGGAAATGGCAACCCACTCCAGTATTCTTGCCTGGAGAATCCCATGGGCAGAGGAGCCTAGTGGGCTACAGTACATGGGTTGCAAAGAGTCAGACAAGACTGACCAGTTAGCAACAAAAATAGGATCAAACTCTGGCTAGGAGATAAACTTTCCTAAGCACCTGACATATTCTGAAGCTGCACAACCTCCCCAGCCCTGAATCAGTCTCTATCTTAAAGTTGCTGTGCTGCATCTATACAATGCTCACCTGTCTCCCTTCCACACCACTACTAGCTGTGTTTAGCCCAACGGGCAGGAACAGCAGTGATGGGGTGAGGTCTTGGTTTCCAAAATGGATATAGTTTTGTGTAATACCAACACTGCTCAGCCAGCTCTCTGCTTTAAGTGGGATGATGAGGGAGTGGAGGCTAGGATTTGCTTTCCGGTTGCTCACATCAGGAGCTTGGAAACCATAATCTCATTCTAGGAGCAAGTGAAAAACTGAAAAGACCAACATCAGCAACTCATCTTGTATCCGTAACAAGAGTGCACAGAGCAAATCATTGCTGCCAAGATTAGAGAGACAGGAAAGTATAAGGTATAACCTTTGAGAACCAAGCAGAGGGCAGGAAGCCAGGAACTGTGAATGATGAATTGATGCCAGTTTAGCACAGACAAGCCAGAGAGTTAAAAACGCCATGAGGACCCAGTGACAGGGGGATTTAGCTCCGCCAGCCCGACCAGATTTCATCAGAAAACATCAGAGAAATATCCTCTCCTGCTTCTAGCAGAGGAAGGCAGAGAAGGAACATTTTGAAATATCCCAGAATGCTCCGTTCTTCTTAACAAGCCTGCCCGCAGAGGAAACTGCTTAACCAGAGCCTCACCTGCAGGGCATTATCAACACCTGTGACTGACCTCAGTTCCATTCAGTTCAGTCGCTCAGTCATGTCTGACTCTTTGCCACCCCATGAATCGCAGCACGCCAGGCCTCCCTGTCCATCACCAACTCCTGGAGTTTACTCAAACTCATGTCCATTGAGCCGGTGATGCCATCCAGCCATCTCATCCTCTGTTGCCCCCTTCTCCTCCTGCCCCCAATCCCTCCCAGCATCAGGATCTTTTCCAATGAGTCAACTCTTCGCATGAGGTGGCCACAGTATTGGAGTTTCAGCTTCAGCATCAGTCCCTCCAATGAACACCTAGGACTTATCTCCTTCAGGATGGACTGATTGGATCTCCTTGCAGTCCAAGGGACTCTCAAGAGTCTTCACCAACACCACAGTTCAAAAGCATCAATTCTTCGGTGTTCAGCTTTCTTCACAGTCCAACTCTCACATCCATACACGACCACTGGAAAAACCATAGCCTTGACCAGACAGACCTTTGCTGGCAAAGTAATGTCGCTGCTTTTTAATATGCTCTCTAGGTTGGTCATAACTTCCCTTCCAAGGAGTAAGCGTCTTTTAATTTCATGGCTGCAGTCACCATCCGCAGTGATTTTGGAGCCCAAAAAATAAAGTCTGACACTGTTTCCACTGTATCCCCATCTATTTCCCATGAGGTGATGGGACCAGATGCCATGATCTTAGTTTTCTGAATGTTAAGCTTTAAGCCAACTTTTTCACTCTCCTCTTTCACTTTCATCAAGAGGCTTTTTAGTTCCTCTTCACTTTCTGCCATAAGGGTGGTGTCATCTGCATATCTGAGGTTATTGATATTTCTCCCGATAGTCTTGATTCCAGCTTGTGCTTCTTCCAGCCCAGCATTTCTCATGAGGTACTCTGCATACAAGTTAAATAAGCAGGGTGACAATATACAGCCTTGACGTACTCCTTTTCCTATTTGGAACCAGTCTGTTGTTCCATGTCCAGTTCTAACTGTTGCTTCCCGACCTGCATACAGATTTCTTAAGAGGCAGGTCAGGTGGTCTGGTATTCCCTTCTCCAATACCACAGTTCAAAAGCATAAATTATTCAGTGCTCAGCTTTCTTTATAGTCCAACTCTCACATCCATACATGACTACTGGAAAAACCATAGCTTTGACTATACAGACATTTGTTGGCAAAGTAATGTCTCTGCTTTTTAATATGCTGTCTAGGTTGGTCATAGCTTTTCTTCTGAGGAGCAAGTGTCTTTTAATTTCATGGCTGAAATCACCATCTACAGTGATTTTGGAGCCCAAGAAAATAAAGTCTGTCACTGTCTCCATTGTTTCCCCATCTATTTGCCATGAAGTGATGGGACTGGATGCCATGATCTTCATTTTCTGAATGTCGAGTTTTAAGCCAACTTTTTCACTCTTCTCTTTCACTTTCATCAAGAGGCTCTTTAATTTTTCTTCACTTTCTGCCATAAGGGTGGTATTATCTGCATATCTTAGGTTACTGGTATTTCTCCCAGCAATCTTGATTCCAGCTTGTGCTTCATCCAGCCCAGCATTTCGCATGACATACTTTGCATATAAGTTAAATAAGCAGGGTGACAATGTACAGCCTTGACATACTCCTTTCCCTATCTGACTTGGGGGAAGGGAAATACCCAACTCAAGTCCACTCTAGCCATCCTGTCTCAGTTAAGAGAGGAGGAAAAAGCCAAGAGGCTCTTGTGAAGTCCACTTTAAGTGAGGCATAAGCTCACCAAGGGGCTTCCCACTGGTGACTCAGTGGGTATAGAATCTGCCTGCAATGCAGGGGACATAGGAGATGTGATCCCTAGGTCAGGAAGATCCCCTGGAGGAGGGCATGTCAACCCACCCAGTACCCATGTCTAGAGAATCCTACAGACAGAGCCTAACGGGCTACAGCCCATGGGGTCGCTAAGAGTCAAACACCAGACATGACTGAGCAACTGAGCACACACAGGCTCACCAAGACGGAGGCCTCATGATTGGAAGATAGAGCGCTTCCCCTCCTCCACACCTCACCACCACAACACTACAGGCTTCTTTACAGCGGTTCCTTTTACCTGTTAGCGTCGTGTTCAGCTACCAGGAAACAATAACAAGGCACATGATTGTTGCTGCTCTTTAGTCACTAAGTCATGCCTGACTGTTTGCAGCCCCATGGACTACAGCCCACCAGGCTCTTCTATCCATGGGATTTTCCCAGCAAGAATACCGGAGTGAGTTGCCATTTCCTTCTCCAGGGCATCTTCCCAACCCACGGATCAAATCTGTGTCTCCTGCATTGGCAGGTGAATTCTTTACCACTGAGGAAAGTCCCACAACAAGGCACACCAAACAGCAAAAACACACTTTGAAGAGAGAGAGCAAGCATCAGAACAAGACGTGGCAGGGCTATTGGAATGATCACATCAGGAATTTTAAACTATGGTTAATATGCTAAGGGTTCTAGTGAATAAGCAGACACCACGCAAGAACAGGTGAGCAATGTGAGTAGGAAGATGAACATTCTAAGAAAGGACCAAAGAGAAATGCTGGAGATAAAAAGCACTGTAACAGAAATAAAGAATGCCTTTGATGAGTTTATTGGTGGACTGGACTCAGTGAAGGAAAGAATCTCTGAGCTTGAAGAATGTCTCAAAAGAAACCCACAAAACTGAAAGCAAAGAGAACAAAGACTTAAAGAACAGAATATCCAAGGACTGTAAGATAATTACAAAGGGCGTAACATACGAGTAATGGGCATACTGGAAGGAGAAGACAGAAAGGAGCAGAAGAATTGTTTGAAACAATAATGATGAGAATTTCCCTCGAATTAACGTCAGATACCAAACCACGGTTCCAGGAAGTTCAGAGCATACCAAGCAATATAAATACTAAAGAAAAGAGGTTGAAATTAATTGAGTCCTTCTCCCTCCCTCCTGAGTGTTATTTTTTTAATTGCAGTACAGTTAATTTACAATGTTGTGTTAGTTTCAGGTGCATGGCAAAGTGAATCAGTTATCTATCTATCTATCTATCTATCTATCTATCTATCTATCTATCTATCTATCCATCATCCGACGACTACCAATCAGCATAGATTATTGTAGAAAGTGTTGTCAAATCCAAGTTCAATGTGCCCAATGCACAGTGAGCCCATACAGACTGAAATGTCAGAGTCTGGAGCAGAGAAATGTTTATGGCAAGGGCCAAGCAAGAATTAGTGGCTAGTGCTCAAAAAGACCCAAACAGGGAAGAATGTTTAAAGGCAAAATTTGGAGTGAGGACTGCAGGGTGTGTGACTTCTGATAGGTTAAGTGTTAGTTGCTCAGTCATGCCCAACTCTTTGGCAACCCGTGGACAGCAGCCCACCTGGCTCCTCTGTCCATGAGACTTTCCAGGCAAGGATACTGGAGTGGGTTGCCATTTCCTTCTCCAAGAGATCTTCCTGACCCAGGGATTGAACCCAGGTCTCCAGCACCGCAGGTGGTTTCCTTAGCGACTGAGCTACAGGGGAAGATTGATTGGTGGTGAGGTAACAGGGCAGTGTTCCAGGGATCTTGTGTTCAGCCTGAAATTACCATCCTCTTCCTGGGCGGGGGTTTTAGTTTCTACAGAAGAACTCAAAGATGTATTGTTATGCTTATTCCTTGAGGAGGAAGTAGGTTTGATTGCTTTTCCTTTGTTTCTGCATTTCTTCATTTCCCTGATTAGCAACTGTTTGAATTTGCCCTTTGGAACTTAGGGAAGGTATAGGAGAACAAAGCCTTTATCCTACAAACAAGGAACTGGGGACACAGAAAGGTTTTTGTACCTAGGAGGGTCCCATAGACGCTGCTTGGTTTCAGAAGCATGTTTTTCAAAATTCTGTGGCCTAGGTGATTCTGATCAGTTATCTAGACCAGTCTTCTTCATCCAATTTGGTGTGTAAACTACTTTAGTTAGACATACTCATGACTCACCAGCCCCACTTCTCCTGTTTTTCATGGCAAAGAAAATTCTTAACCCCATTAGTGGTAGGAACAACATTGTTTTAAATGCGCTGTGCTGTCGTTAGTCATTCAGTCGTGTCTGACTCTTTGCAACCCCATGGACTAGTCCATGGGGATTCTCCAGGCAAGAATACTGGAATGGGTTGCCATGCCCTCCTCCAGGGGATCTTCTCAACCCAGGGGCTGAACCCAGATCTCCCACTTTGCAGGTGGGTTCTTTACTGTCTGAGCCCCAGGGAAGCAACACCATTTGGAATAAAAAGAGTCAAATGAAGTAGTTTCTGAATTTATTAAAGTTATAGATAAAATATCTTGCTTTACAAAGTATAGGCATTATTATTTTATAAATATTCTACTACCCCACCCAAGGCCAACTTTCAACTCTTATGAGAACTGGCAATATTGAGACAAGAGGGAAAGGGGGCAGGGCACACCCATTAAAAGAACGACTCAGCCATTGGGGACAGTATACAACAAAAACTGGTTAGAACCTACCAGGCCCAAAATGGCAAGAGAGTCAGCTTTCTGTACCTTGAGCCTCATTATATGTATGTTTTAATGTACTAGCATGCTAAATGACACATTCACAGGAACATGACAGTGCTGACACTGGCCATAACATGTGCCCGACGCCGGGAAACCTCCACTGTGACTCTGACTCTGACGATCACAGGAAACTATGGAAAGTTTTTAAAGAGATAGGAATACCAGACCACCTTACCTGTCTCCTGAGAAACCTATATGCAGGTCAAGGAGCAACAATTAGAACCTTACATGGAACAGCTGACTGATTCAAAATCGGGAAAGGAGTATGTCAAGGCTGTATATTGTCACCTTGCTTATTTAACTTATACATTCAGAGTACATCATGCGAAATGCCAGACTGGATGAAGTACAAACTGGAATAAAGATTTCCGGGAGACATATCAACCACCTCAGATAGGCAGATGATACCACTCTAATGACAAAAAGTGAAGAGGAGCTAATGAGCCTCTTGATGAGGGTGAAAGGGGAGAGTGAAAAGCTAGTTTGGAACTCAATATTCAAAAAACTAAGATCATGGCATCTGGTCCCATCGCTTCATAGCAAATAGAAGGGGAAAAAGTGGAAATAGTGACAGATTTTCTTTTCTTGGTCTTCAAAATCACTACGGATGATGACTGCAGCCATGAAATTCAAAGACGTTTGCTTCTTGAAAGGAAAGCTATAACAAACCAGGCAGAGTATTAAAAAGCAAAGAGATCACTTTGTTAACAAAAGTCCAAAGAGTCAAAGCTGTGATTTTTCCAGTAGTCATGTTATGGATGTGAAGGTTGGACCATAAAGAATGTTGAGCTCCAAAGAACTGATGCTTTTGAATTGTGGTGCTGGAGAATACTCTTGAGAGTCTTATGGACTAGGAGATCAAACCCATCAATCCTAAAGGAAATCAGTCCTGAATATTCATTGGAAAGACTGGTGCTGAAATTAAAGCTCCAATACTTTGGCCAGCTGATGCGAAGAGCCAACTCATTGGAAAAGACCCTGATGCTGGGAAAGATTGAAAGCAACAGGAGAAGGGGTGGCAGAGGATGAGATGGTTAGATAGCATCACTGAATAAATGGACATGGATTTGAACAAACTCTGGGAAATAGTGAAGGACAGAGGAGCCAGGTGTGCTGCAGTCCATGGGGTTGCAAAGAGTCAGACAGGACTTAGCAACTGAACAATAAGAAAACTAATCAGTCTATATTTCTGGGCCACCTATTATCTTCTGAAATGTCATACACTCTGCTTATGGAGTAGGCATCTCTATTTTGTTTTTTTTATTTTTTTTTTAATTGGCCACCCCACACAACATGTGGAATCTTAGTTCCCTGACCTGGGATCAAAATTGTACCATCTGCATTGGAAGCTCAGAATCTTAACCACTGGACCACCAGGGAAAGGTCCCAAGTGTGTATCTCTCTAAATAAACTTGCTTTCACTTGACCGAGGTTCACTCTTAAATTCTTTACTGAGCAAAGCCAAGGCCCCTCATTTGGCAGCCCATCCCAGAGACTCACTAGAGACCAGGGCTATGACCATCCTCTCAAGCCCCATTCTTCTGCAACAGTATGGCCTAGCATGGTCTTTGGATTTAAATAAACCTAAGTTAAAGCCCCAGCTCTGCTAGCCTGTAACTTTGTCTTAATAGGAAAATTATTTAACTTGTCTATGCTTCATTTGCCTCTTTCATAAACTAGTCTTAGTAATGATACCTACTTCACTGAGTAGAAATAAAGATCATTTTGAAATAGCATAAGGAAATAGTGTTGGACCTGACACAAAGAAAGTAGTTAATTAATGATACCTACACTGACTGACTGACACATTCACGTTCACACTAATTAGCATTGTATTTAGTGCACTGATTATTATTACTCATATTAATATTAGTCACCGTGTAAGCAATTTCCTTTCTCAGTATGCTTGTGTTGTCAGAACATAGCTTAATAGAAACAAGAGTTGATTTTTGCTGTGTCTTATATTGTGGCCCTGCAGAGGAACAGCAACTCAACCCTGCTTGTTTAATGTGGTTTGTTCTGAACCATATGCGTGTGGGCTTCTAATAAATACTATTTGATGATGACGATGAGTTCCTGGAGACAGCTGTGTTCGGCAGAGTCACTACATTATACTTGGCCTAACTTTCTGCTACTCAGCTCCAGGAACGCTCCTGTGAGCAGTACAGAAACTTCTGAAATTTCCATTTGAGGTGAAGTACCACTGCCAACAAGCCTCATGAAGGGAGTCATTAACCCTCACCCTTTTTTCTTGTGGCTCCTTCCAAACTGACCCTCAGAAGGGCCTTCTCTGCAGGCTGCCTGGTTCTCAGCTGTCCCCTGTGTTCCTAGCAGAGCCATCTTCTGTGAGTTCAGCGGGCCAACTCCCAAAGCCCAAACTGCGGAGTGCAGTTTGCCACAACCCCAGCAAAAGGAAAAACAAAACCAAGTACTCACAGGCTTTAGCCCCTGACTGATATGAAATGAGCTAACAGCTCTAGTGTCTCAAAGAGGGTTTAAACTCTTTTGAGATGCTTGCATTAAAAACAGTGTAATGTATTAAAATATCAAGCCTGAAATCTGAGATCAGACTTTTTTCTCCATAACTTATATTAAAGTGACTGGGGGGCAGGAAGGGATTTTCCTCCAACAGAGCTCAGGCCATGTGAAGGAGCACAAGCTCATCTTCATAGGTAACTCTCTTTCCAATCCGCGAGGGCCTTTCAACTTCGTTTTGTCTTGGTAAATTCTCCTCACTGCTATAAAACTGTATATATCATTTGAATTTGAATTAAAAGTCTCTTTTATTTCCAATGCACCCCCTTATTTTTAGAAGACAAAAAATTTCTTCTAGGGTGAAACGTTCACAACCTTGCCTAGGAAGCTTCTACCCTCCTGCCCAAGCATTATAGTTGGAAAGAGTCTAGTGATTCCTGGTAGAGCCTTCCCAAGAAGGATGCTTCAGACCGAGTGCTATAAGTGAACAATGCTTCCTTTCAGACAACCTGGGTCCTCTAAACACAGAGATAACTGTGATGCTTTGCCAGATCTAGCAAGAGCCCATGTTGAACACTGATGACCTGGACTGGCAGCAACATTATGAGCTTTGCAGACAGTCTGTCTATGCAGCTCTGGACCTGGTTTTCAAGGCTCATTGAGACCATTGCCTGAAATAGCAGGGAAGAGTGAAAAGAGATACGAGAGAGCAGAAGGACATCAAATCACATGTGGGGGCAAAAGGGACACAGGGAGGGGCCTCAGACAACTGGGCCTCTCCTTAGAAGACAACAACAAGCCTGTGAGTTCAATATCACAAAAGCCACAGAAAGGAGAAATCTTGCCTGGCTCACCTAAGTTTATGTGTTTGCTGTGACACGCCAAGCCACGCTTTGATCCATTTAATTCAATGGTATGGCCACTTGATCAATCATTTCATCAAGTTTTTAAATTCATCCACAGAGACTTTGCAACATTATTCCAATTTCTTCTTCTTTTTTTTTTTTTATTTTTTTCATTGTGGACAAGTCTGTTGTTACTGGCAATGTGTGCAGGAACTAGTCCTGGTGACCTCTCTGTGAACCCACCAAAAAGTCAAAATTTGCAACTTCTTGTGCAGTGTAAACCTGAGCTTTGACCTCAAGGACTTTGTTGTGGTGGCTTTCCCCAGGAAATCAAAGAGACTGGTCATTTCCCAAGTCCCCAGAAGCAACTCTGCTGTGAGGATCTCTCAGGGGCCTCTGAGTAAGAATCTTCCAACTTAAGGGTTCAAGTACAAGTTCTCATTGGTATACAGGGGCTATAATCTAAATCTCAAGTCTTTCAAGAGGTGAAAGGAAGACAAAAGGAAGAGGAAAAAAAGAAAACTTTTTCTGAGAAAAAAAGAGATAAAGATAATATAAAATGTCATAGGAGAGGGTCTGCTTGTGCTGCATGACCATGGTCCTCTTTGGGGAATGTCTTCCCCATAGACATTTTTGGGGAATATCTCATTTCTTTTGTCAGGTCCCTTCCATTGTTCTTGCTGGCTCTTCTCATAGACAGAGAAAATTCTTTCTCTGCCAATCACAATTGAATCCCTTACACCTCTGCTGGAAACAATCTTAGGCTGACCTTCATTCCAATTTACTTGGATGCCCTTCCTGTTGACCTTATTTCCATTGTGTCTCATTTATCAGCTCTGCCTAAGAAATTAGGTACTGCTAATCTACACCTCACTGAGATGTTGACATAACTTTTGCCACCTGCAATTCCACTTGTCAAAAGCAGCTGTGTGTGCAGTTAGATGTCCAGAGACCAGCAGATCATCTTCAGATACAGTTCAGCTCAACTTGTAGATATATTCACCCATATTCTTCTCCTCTTGTGTATCCAACCCATAGGACCACTTCTCTCTCTTACTAACACAAGGTTTTATGAGTCCAGGATCAGTCAGTATTTACCTTTATTTGCCAAAATTTTGTTAGATAAAAAATATATAATATCATGAACAGAGCAAACAGGACACTACAGTTTTAGTCTAAATGTGTTAAGTTTCATACAAAGAAATGGTGATCAGGAGAGGTAAAATAATTTTTTCAAGTCATCCTACAATATTGTCGGAAGACTAGAACCCTAAAACAGTTCTGGTTACAACTGCTGAGCTATCACATGTTCATGGGGCTTCCAACAGAGTTGCAGTGACAACTTAAATTCTATAACATGATAACCCCAAAACACTTCCATTTAAACGTACACAGTCCCCTCTATTTAAAAAATTCTATCCTGTTTGAAAATGCTTATTGATGCCTTACCTTCCCAATGTTCTCCATGAAGGCAAACTCTAACAAGAAAGCTAATGAATTCTTTAATTTTTTTCATTGTTCAAATTCTCACTGATCTTTTAGGTCCCAGGAAATATCCCCTATCACCAGTCCCCAAAGAGTCATAAAGTAACACATAAGTCTGTGAATTCACTCAGTGAATAGAGAGCTGCATTGGTCAGGAAGTCTGTGAGGGGGAAGCCTCAGAACTATATGCAAGAATTTAAAGAGGGTAACTCATATTCTGATCAATAATAATGCTGGTAAACCAGACAAGGAAAGCATGCAATTTTATCCAAATATTTAATCGAAGTGAAAAGGTCAGTTTTCATTCCAATCCCAAAGAAAGGCAAAGTCAAAGAATGATCAAACTACCACATGATTGCACTCATCTCACATGCTAGCAAAGTAATGTGCAAAATTGTCTAAGCTAGGCTTCAACAGTACATGTACCGAGAACTTCCAAGCGTTCAAGCTGGATTTAGAAAAGGCAGAGGAACCAGAGATCAAATTGCCAACATCCACTGGACCATAGAAAAAGTAAGAGAATTCCAGGAAAACATCTACTTCTGCTTCATTGACTATACTAAAGCCTTTGACTGTGTGGATCACAACAAACTGGAAAATTCTTCAAGAGATGGGAATATCAGTCTACCTGACTTGCCTCCTGAGAAATCTGTATGCAGGTCAAGAAGCAACAGTTAGAACTGGACATGGAAAAATGGACTGATTCCAATTTGGGAAAGGAGTACATCAAGGCTGTATATTGTCACCTTACTTATTTAACTTATGTGTGCACAGTACATCATGCAAAATGCCAGACTGGATGAAGCACAAACTGGAATCAAGATTGCCAGAATATCAATAACCCGAGATATGCAGATGACACCATCCTTGTGGCAGAAAGCAAAGAGGAACTAAAAAGCCTCTTGATGAAAGTGAAAGAAGAGAGTGAAAAAGCTGGCTTTAAACTCAACATTCGAAAAACAAAGATCATGGCATCTGTTCCCATCACTTCATGGCAAATACATGGGGAAACAATGGAAACAGTGATAGATTTTGTCTTCTTGGGCTCCAAAATTACTGTAAATGGTGATTGCAGCCATGAAATTAAGACAGTTGCTCCGTGGAAGAAACGCTGTGACCAACCTAGACAGCATATTAAAAAGCAGAGACATTACTTTACCAACAAAGGTCCATCTAGCCAAAGCTATGGTTTTTCCAGTGGTCATGTATGGATGTGAGAATTGGACCAGAAGGAAAACCGAGGGCCGAAGGATTGATGCTTTTGAACTCTGGTGTTGGAGAAGACTCTTGAGAGTGCCTCAAACTGCAAGGAGATCCAACCAGTCCATCCTAAAGGAAATAAGGCCTGAATATTCATTGGAAGGACTGATGCTGAAGCTGAAGCTCCAGTACGTTGGCCACCTTATGCAAAGAGCTGACTCAATGGAAAAGGTCCTGATGCTGGGAAAGGTTGAAGGCAGGAGGACAAGGGGACGACAGGATGAGATGGTTGGATGGCAATACCGACTCCATGGACGTGAGTTTGAGCAAGCTCTGGGAGTTGGTGATGGACAGGGAGGCCTGGCGTGCTACAGTCCATGGGGTCACAAAGAGTCAGACACAACTGAGTGACTCAACTGAACTGAATCCATGCAGTACTTAATACATGTGCCTTAAGTCTGATCCAGGGTCCCCTCAAAGCCAGCATGTCCCTGTGTGTGTGCATACATGTATGTGTGTTTCATCCACACAACTTTCACTTAGTGAGAATCTGTGGAATCACAGTGTGCAAAATAGAGAGGCTTCAAGAAGCAAGAGAAATGAGAGCACAGTCCCATATTATAAGCCATCTTGCTCAGTCCTCAAACGTCCAAGTGTCTCATCTGCCTTAGACCACATACATTCAAGGTTTTGAGAAGGAAATGCATGAAGAGCAACTTCTAATTCAAATTTCTCCTTTCAATACTTATTCTATGCTGAAGTTCATTCTTGCTTCCGGTGTGTGTGGCCCACTTTTTCAGACCCATTGAGTTAGATCCTTAACAACCCCTTTGCTTGTATTACTAATAATGTATCTTCTGATGATGTCTGGATCCTTGAGTCTTTACGGTCTATCATTTTCCTGGCCTGGGTTCCCCTGTTTCTTACCGACTTTAACCCAAGACACCTTCTTATTTTCTTTGAATTTGACATAGGGTGCTTTTGATGTGGTAATTGCTAGCACCTTTCTGACTTTCCAGTATCTTTTTTTTCTAATGTTGGAGAAAGATTAGTATGAACAAACAGAAGACACGTGAGTGAGGTCATAAAGAATATCAGGCTGTGCATAAAACCTCCTGGGGCACAAGCATGATCAAAAGTCATTCATTAAGATGTAGAACAGATAGTAGATTAGCATAAGAACCCAACTCTTACTTTCAAATGATCCAAACATTTTTTTTAACATGTTCAAATTTTTATTAGAAAAGTTAACAAGCTTATATAAGGAATTACTCTAAAAATTCTCTCCCTAGATATATGTCCTCATTCAGTATATATTCAGAATGAGCTCTTACATTCTATATATTCAATTCCAGAATCTCACACCAATGATCCTGGAGCAACAATAGTCTTTTATTTATTGACTTAAGATCAAGATGGCCCCACTACATTGTGTAGACATTAAGTTGTAGTAGACACTGATGAATGTTGAAATAATTTTCAATATCAAAAGCTTGGACCCTTTATTTTTCAGAAAAACTAATTAAACGGACAACACTAACTTCTAATATTTCAATTAACTGAGATTTTAAAATATTTATTTAAAACATTTAATATACAACATGAATTGAACATTAAATATTTTAAGATATTGAATACAATGGGAAGTTAGTATAACATAATTTGTTAAATGACTTTTGTAGCTGAGAACTGAATGCCAGCCAGTTCCCTAAAATATGCTTGCACTGGAATGATACCACTAATCTTGCATCTACCAGTAACTATACTTAATCAAGTAATTTAAGGTCTTTAAGACTCAATTTTCTCATGTGTAAATAGGACTGGTAGGTATTCAACTAAATGACACTTAAAGTCCCTTCCAAATGTAAATTTATTTGATTGTGTGAATTCTGTAACACTGTTTGTGTCATATGATAAGTGTCACCCAAATATTAATCCTGTCCTCCGGCAATAAAGGGAGGAAAAAAAAACACATAAGCACAAAATAAAATCTCATACGGTGTCTCCAACGTGCTAAATACAAGTCTGTGATTCTCATTGACTCCAAAAGGAGTTCTGCAGATGTGGAAGGAAGAACATAAATACTGTTCAAGCCTCTGTGAAGTGAAACTGAATGACTGTGAAGCAGACAGCTGCACCAAGAATGACTTCACTTGAGCTGGGCTTTCGTAGCTGGTACTCAAACCAGCTGTGCACAATCTCAGATCCAATTTTATTTGCAACAAGAAAGTGTTAGGCGATGCAAAGGAGAGACTTTATTTACTGGCAGGAGATTATAGATTGAGAGAAATCACTACTGTCTTGCAATCATTAGTGACCATAGTGAATTTCTCAAATAGAAATATTTTCTAGGTTTTTCTGTTTTATTTTACTGTAAACCAATATCCAATTGAGCATCTTACCAGGTAACAGACTCTGCAGAGATAGAAGGATAAAAAAAGCATAACATTTGCCTTCAACTCTATAGGGAGGGATAAGACATAGGCAAATAGATACATATATCACATAGACATAAATGATAGGTACACACATGCTGCAGATAAAGTATGATCATGGTAATTAAACATTTTAAGAAAACAATAATGAACTAGATAAACTTGTGACAATTCAGAGAGGTATATAATTATAACCCTAATGACCCTGTTTTACCTCACTAATAGCTTCTGACACTTGTTCTAGCAGAAATTAGTAAATCTGTTCAAATCATTTCATACATGTCCCTCTAGTAAGCGAAATGTTTCTTGGAAACACTAGACTAAAAGCAAAATGAATGACTCCACCCCAACACACTATTCCTTGGAATTTCTGACAGTCTTGTTTAAAACTTGAAGCATTACAATTTCTGATTTTGTTTCTTAAGTAATTTTTAACAAAATCTTTAAAAATCTTTAGTAGAAATGGCACATTATTAGAAAATAAAGACTAAACCTTAAGTTCTATATACCAAGAGTTTAGCTTCCTTATAAGATTGGCCACATGTATATAACTCTTCAGGGCGTCCCTGGTAGCTCAGCTGGTAAAGAATCCATCTGCAATACATAAGACCCTGGTTCAATTCCTCAGTTGGGACGATCTGCTGGAAAAGGGATAGGTTACCCACACCATTATTCTTGGGCTTCCCTGGTAGCTCAGCTGGCAAAGAATCTGCCTGCAATGCAGGAGACCTGGGTTTGATCCCTGGGTTGGGAAGATCCCGTGGAGAAGGGAACAACTACCTTGGCCTGGAGATTTCTACGAACAGAGGAGCCTGGCAGGCTACCATCCATGGGGTTGAAAAGAGGCAGACACAACTGAGTGATTTTCACTTTCACATACAACTCTTCTCTCCAAAAATGTGCTAAAATGTCAGACAAAGCATCACCTCTGCCAACATGGCAGTTCCTTCCTTTGCCCGCTGTCCTACTGGAATTGGGATAACAGAATGAATAATGTGGCCTCTGTAGTTTTAAATTAAGTTGATACTCCCAGGTGGAAGAATTCCCCTTCCACCAGGAACCAGGATCCCCAGACCCACAGAGTGAAGGATTGCCTAGTGACTGTGTGCTGGATTATGCACACGTCCCAGAAGTCCCTGATGCTTATAGACTACCTGTTAGGGGCAAAATAACATATCAAGGTCATTGCTTTAAGGCAAATACTAGATCTGAAAGGACAGTGTCCACCATCTGCAAGTGTCAACAGGTTGCTGAATTGTGCCATTAAGAGGTCATTCCAGCACTCTATCAGGCCGTTAGCATCCAGAGAAGGCAGCATATTTAAGTGAGTAGCAAAATAACATCCCCTGAACCTGGGGATGCAAGCACCAACCTGTTAAAGGGAATCTGGCAGGGCACCTACAGCATCTGCCACAGGAAGGTCACCAAGAATTGAAAATTGAACTGATTCATGGTTTAGAAACTCCAAAAGGCTGAGAAGTCCAAGGAAACAGGTAAGACAGAGTACAAAAAGAATCATCACAAAGTTTAAATTCTCAAAAAGGTAAGAAAGAAGTGGTACTAATTCAACCAGAAAGGAGGCATTAAAAAAGAAACAACCCAAAAATAATAAAGAACTCTGAGAAAATAGAAATGTGACAGACAAAATTTTAAATTCCGTAGAAGGATTAGATGATAAATCAAAGATACCTCTCAAAAATAAAATAAAAAATATTAAATGGACTGAAAGTTGCTAAAAGGAAGTCTTAAACGTTCTCATCACAAGAGAAAACTTTGTGACTATGTATGGTGACAGATGTTAACTAATTGTGGTGATCATTTTGCAATATACACAAATACTGAATCATTGGGCCGTACACCTGAAACTAAGACAGTGTTACACATCATTATACCTCAGTAAAAAGGCATAAAATGATTGAAAAATGAAAAATAGAATAGATAGAATAAGTTCAGAATATTCTCAAACCTGATGAGTGAGAGTTCCAGAAACAAAGAACAGAAGAAGTTAGAGGGAAAGTTATCACCGATATAATCAAGAAAATTTTCCCAGCAGTACACGCCTCCACGGATTAAGAAAATCCACTAAATGCTCACACAATGAAAAGACCTATAGAGTACTTATCATCACAAATATCCACAAGCATCCAGGATAAAGAGCGCAGAAATTTCCAGAGAGGAAAGAGGGGCAGGGGTGCCGTACATGCAAAATAATTAGAACTGTATTGAAATTCTCAAGCTGAACATTAGATGCTAAAAGACACTGAGAAAAGGCTTCAAAGTCCTGAGGGAAGATTATTTTCAATCCAGAATTTTGTATCTAGCTGAACTGTCAATCAAGGATGAGGAAAAGTAAGTTTTGCCCTTCTCAAAGTCTTCTTGGGGAAGCTGCTTAAGGATGTGCTCCAGCTGAAGAGGGAAAGACAAGATGCAGCATGTAGACATTGAACACAAAAAAACTAATATGGAGGTAAAACCCAGCATAACAGCTATGCAGAAGGCTTGAAGAATAACCAGTCTGGAATGGAACAGAAGTACAGAGACCTCAGGGAGAAAAGTCCCAAAAGATTTTTTTTTAAATGTGGTATGTTAATCAAAATATTTCCAAAAAAAAAAAAATGTTTTCAGCATTTGGGAAAATATAGTGACGGGTATATGACCAATCTGATAGAACAAACAAGAAAAAGAAATAATAGGTATAAGAGAATGTTTAGCATAAAATAAAAATAAATAATTAACTCAAATAACAGTAGAAAGATGCACAAGAAAGTAAATGCACCCACAATACATTGTAAAAGAACAGTGGAAATATTTGTATTATTTTTGTTATTGCTATTTTGGTGTTTTTATTGGTAGGACCACTATCTGCTGATTTAACTAAAAATACAGGCATGTCAAAGATCTAATCTTCCTTTATTATAAGAGAAAATCAATAGATAAAGGCTAAAATAGATAACTGTATATAAAGACAACTATTTAGGAATATGGAAGCAATTATCAGAAGTATATTTTTAAAAGAGTTGAAAGTGATTGTCTCAGAGGGTGGCAATAATTGAGGGATAGGTTAGAGAATTGATGATGATCTTTATAAGCCTTGCCTATAAATACTGTATTATCTAACCATGTGTATGCATTACCTTGATAAAAATGTAAATATTATGCCAAGAAAATGAGATAATCTGGAATAACAAAAATTATGTTTTACATTTCTAACTTCCCTGTATAGGTAAGACAGATAATTCTCAACACATTAAGAAGGAACATTTGAGCAAAGTGTTTAGCAAGCAGAAAAATCAAAGGTAATCAAATGAGAACCTGAAAACCTATGATCCCCCCCTATTGATTCTCTTCATTCATCTTTAGCATTATTTTTATAAGCTTAGCTTGAAGTATTATTAAGTACTGTTTTATGGATTTAAAAAGTACTTAGGACTATGTTCATAAGTTTACAAATCAAAATGCACAGAACATTTATAAAGCATATATCTGATAAACAATATGTATGCAGAATATGGAAAGACCTCTGATTCAATTTAAAAAACAACCCAATATTTAAAAATAGGCAAAAGATTTGATCAGATATTTCACCAAGGAGATATATGGATGGCAAACAAGCATATAAAAAATGTTTGCCATAATTAAACATTAGGGAAGTGAAAAATAACCACAATGAGATATCACTACACAACTATAAAATGGCTAAAAGTAAAAAGATTATCCATACCTCAGTTCAGTTCAGTCACTCAGTCATGTCCGACTCTGTGCGACCCCATGGACCGCAGCACATCAGGCCTCCCTGTCCATCACCAACTCCTGGAGTTTACCCAAACCCATGTCCATTGAGTCGGTGATGCCATCCAACCATCTCATCCTCTGTCATTCCCTTCTCCTCCCACCTTCAATCTTTCCCAGCATCAGGGTCTTTTCAAATGAGTCAGTTCTTCGCATCAGGTGGCCAAAGTACTGTAGATTCAGCTTCAACATCAGTCCCTCCAATGAACACTCAGGACTGATTTCCTTTAGGATGAACTGGTTGGATCTCCTTGCAGTCCAAGGGACTCTTAAGAGTCTTCTCCAATACCACAGTTCAAAAGCATCAACTTTTTGGCGCTCAGCTTTCTTTAGAGTCCAACTCTCACATCCATACATGACTACTGGAAAAACTATAGCTTTGACAAGATGGACCTTTGTTGGCAAAGTAATGTCTCAGCTTTTTAATATACTGTCTAGGTTGGTCATAATTTTCCTTCCAAGGAAGTAAGCGTCTTTTAATTTCATGGCTGCAGTCACCATCTACAGTGATTTTGGAGCTCCAAAAAATAAAGTCAGCCACTGTTTCCTCATTTATTCGCCATGAAGTGATGGGACCGGATGCCATGATCTTAGTTTTCTGAATGTTGAGCTTTAAGCCAACTTTTTCACTCTCCTCTTTCACTTTCATCAAGAGGCTCTTTACTTCTTCTTCACTTTCTGCCATAAGGGTAGTGTCATAAGGGTAGTAACCTCATATCTGAGGTTACTAATATTTCTCGTGGCAATCTTGATTCCAGCTTGTGCTTCATCCAGCCCAGCCCTTCTCATAATGTACTCTGCATATAAGTTAAATAAGCAGGGTGACAGTATACAGCCTTGATATACTCCTTTTCCTGTTTGGAAGCAGTCTGTTGTTCCATGTCCACTTCTAACTGTTGCTTCCTGACCTGCATACAGATTTCTCAAGAGGCAGGTCAGGTGGTCTGGTATTCCCACCTCTTTCAGAGTTTTCCACAGTTTATTGTGATCCACACAGTCAAAGGCTTTGGCATAGTCAATAAAGCAGAAATAGATGTTTTTCTGGAACTCTCTTGCTTTTTCGATGATCCCGTGGATGCTGGCAATTTGACCTCTGGTTCCTCTGCCTTTTCTAAAACCAACTTGAACATCTGGAAGTTCACAGTTCACATATTGCTGAAGCCTGGCTTGGAGAATTTTGAGCATTACTTTACTAGTGTATGAGATGAGTGCAATTGTGTGGTAGTTTGAGCATTCTTTGGCATTGCCTTTCTTTGAGATTGGAATGAAAACTGACCTTTTCCAGTCCTGTGGCCACTGCTGAGTTTTCCTAATTTGCTGGCATATGGAGTGCAGCACTTTCACAGCATCATGTTTTAGGATTTGAAATAGATCAACTGGAATTCCGTCACCTCCACTAGCTTTATTCATAGTGATGCTTCCTAAGGCCCACTTGACTTCACATTCCAGGATGTCTGGCTCTAGGTGAGTGATCACACCATTGTGATTATCTGGGTCGTGAAGATCTTTTTTGTATAGTTCTTTTGTGTATTCTTTCCACCTCTTCTTAATATCTTCTGCTTCTGTTAGGTTCATACCATTTCTGTCTTTTATTGAGCCCATCTTTGCATGAAATGTTCCCTTGGTATCTCTAATTTTCTTGAAGAGATCTCTAGTCTTTCCCATTCTATTGTTTTCCTCTATTTCTTTGCACTGATCACTGAGGAAGGGTTTCTTGTCTCTCCTTGCTATTCTTTGGAACTCTACATTCAAGTGGGTGTATCTTTCCTTTTCTCCTTTGCTTTTCACTTCTCTTCTTTTCACAGCTATTTGTAAGGCCTCCTTAGACAGCCATTTTGCTTTTTTGCATTTCTTTTTCTTGGGGATGGTCTTGATCCCTGTCTCCTGTACAATGTCACGAACCTCCATCCATAGTTCATCAGGCACTCTGTCTATCAGATCTAGTCCCTTAAATCTATTTGTCACTTCCACTGTATAATCATAAGGGATTTGATTTAGGTCATACCTGAATGGTCTAGTGGTTTTCCCTACTTTCTTAGGCTTGGTAAAGATAATGAGAAACTATCAGAACCATAAACTGCTGTTGATGAGAATGTAAAATGATGCAATCAATTTAGAAAACAGGTTGGAAGTGTCTTAAAAGTTAAAAAAACAAATCGTACTTAAATATTATATCACACAATGTAGCCATTCTATTCCTAGGTATTTACCCAAGAGGAAAGAAAGCATAAAGACCCATACAGAAATTTGCACATCTAGTTAAATTCTCACCGAACTATGTACACTATGAACAGGGTACATTATTCATAGTATCTTTAATTGTAATAGCCCAAAATTAGGAGCAACCCACATCATCAACAGGGAATAAATAAACTTTTGTATATGCATATAATGAAGTACTATTCAGCAGTAATAACTAGTGAATTAAAAAAGAAATGAACTCTTGACACATGCAACAGCATGTCACCATGTACAAATCTCAAAAAAAATTATGCCAAGTGAAAAAAATCCGGAGAAAAAGAGTATACATTACATGATTTTTGTTTCAAAGATGGTCATTAGTGTTCCTTACCTTTCTTTTCTATCAAAATATTAAATAAGTATAATAAAAGATGTTAAAACTCCTTTCACATAAAGCCCTCTTTCACCAGCAGCTGTTTCTCTGTTACTCACACTTTGTTGCCCATTACTCCTTGGCTGGTAATAGTACTGACAGCTTTCCTTTCCAATGCTAGGGTATTAATATTCCAAAATCATCATTACTCATTGACCCACACTAACAACAGCCAACTCTCAATTTTGATAGTGGATTTCCCAGAAACCTGGCTTTGTCCTTGCACTTTCCTGCTTCTTGCATGAGGTTCACTTCACTATTCGTTAGCACCTGCAATCAAGGGTGTTCAGTCAAAAGAGTAGGTAAAACTCAAACCCATCCAATAGTCTGCTGAGAATCATAAAATCCTAAAATTGAAAGTAGTCTCCAGTGTTATCTTTTCCAATTCCCACCCAGTGTTGGAATCTCCTCTGGCCTATCCCTGACAGATATTCACCCAAGCCAGATCTTGTCTGAACATTTTGAATAATAACAAAACCAATGTCCTGTTACCCCAATAATAAATTCTGTAGTCCCTGGTTTAACTCTTTTTGTGTTAGCAATGCAAGGAGTAATTGGAAACAATATTTAACTTTGGTTAGGGAGTAGTAACATGTTTTTTATTTATTACACACATATACACAGAAAATATTTCTCAATCAAAAAGAATTCTTTCAAAGTATTATAATTACCTCACCCCCAATATTCCCTATGAGTAAGGGAGAAAGGGTAAGAGAGAGTGAGGCTGGGAGGGAAGAAAATGCTAAAGAATGAATTCATTCATTCTATGGAATGAATTGTGTCTCCTCCTGCCTCCCCCATTAATATATTAAAGTTCCAACCCCCCAAGGGGACTGCAGCCAGCCAGGCTTCTCTGTCCATGGGATTCTCCAGGCAAGAATACTGGAGTGAGTCACTGTGCCCTCATCCAGGGGATCTTCCCAATCCAGGGATCGAACCCACATCTCTTATGTCTCCTGCATTGGCAGTGGATTCTTTACCACTAGCGCCACCTGGGAAGCCCTTTGGAGAGGTAACTAAGATCAAATGAGATCTAAGAGAGGGTTCCTAATCCAATAAGATTAGTGGCCTTACAAGAAGAGGAAGAAAAAGGAGATGTCTCAACTACCATGTAAGGACACAGCAAGAAGACAGCCATCTGCAAACGAGACAGCAAGCCCCTACCAGAACCTGACTGGATTCGCACCCTGATCTCAGACTTCCAGCCTCAAGAAATACAAGCAAATAAGTTTCTATTGTTAAAGCCACCCATTCTATGATATGTTGTGCAATAGCCCTACCTGACTAATACAGTTAGTCTAAGGAAGACTTTTTTGAAGTGTATCAAGGAATTTAGGAGCTCAAAATACTTTCTTGCACATCTCCAGTCAATTTAAAATATATTACAGGTTCATTTTTGTCCAGACCACTTATTTAATTTTAACTTTTTGATTTTTTTTCAAAAGAGAAAATGAAGATGCAAAAGAGAAGGAAATCTGTTGAGGGGGAGACTGAATGCCTGGATTCTAGATGCACACTTGCCAAGATTATTTGACATAAGCCACACTTGTTTCCTCTTCTATGATATGAAGAGTTGACAGTTTTTGAAGATTCCAAAACTTCCCTCCATCTATTTAGACTCCCTAAATCTTTAAATCTAAAAGTGCCTTGTAATATTGTAGGGAAAGGAACAGATCTGTAGTCAGTTTGGCTAAATCTCTGAAGAACTTTGAAACTATTTAAGAGGAAGTGATTTCTTGTTAACAAAGAGCATTACAGATCTCTCCACCAGGAAGCTGAATTTTTCCTAGTAAGGATTAAAATATCCTTATTGGGGGCTCAAGTATAAAAGGAAAAATTATAGCTGAGGCATCCAACATGTAGTCTGTACATCCCACTTCTTCCTAAAATGATTCATTCATCCAACATACCCGGAGGACTGAGATGCAAAGTCTTGTATCACCTCAGAGTACCAAGCAGTAGTGAGCACTCTTAGTTTTTCTGATGAACTCAGTAAACATTAATTACTGTAGGTCTGAAAATTTTGATAGGCAATATAACCCCTCCATTTAATACAATAAAACATATAAACCAAAAGGGAATGAAGTCCTATATTCAGGGAATTTTAATATAGGAAGACACTTCAGAGACTCTCTTCCCTGAAGCCTCTTCAGGTGGCCTTGGGGACAATCAGCTGTCCCCTTGGTGGAGCTTCCATAGTATTTAACTCTCTCCCCTGTGACTGCATCTCGTTATAGTGTAATGTTCATTTAAATGTCTAGATGTTAGGGGTATCATGCAGAGAAACCAAGCCTTATTCATCTGTTTCCTGGGACCTTGTACCACATTTGATACACAGCTGGTGCTCAAAGCTGTGTTTTGTAGTTTGAGATGAACTAACCTGGTTGAACAGGATGAGGAGGCTGAGATTGTAGCTACGTGTCCTAGGTCTCACAGACAGGGGTGGCAAAGCTGGGCTGGGTCCCAGATCTCAGGCTCATAGCTCAGTGTTCTTGCCTTCAATGGCTTGCAGCTAAAGAACAGGTACCTCACTCAAACACCACCTCTGTGTTAAACTGAGAGTAATCAGAAAGTCTAGCGGTATAAATAATGCTGGGAAAGATTGAGGGCAGGAGGGAAATGGGCAACAGTGAATGAGATGGTTGCATGGCATCACCAGCTCAAAGGATATGAGTTTGAGCAAGCTCTGGGAGATAGTCAAAGACAGGAAACCTGACATGCTGCAGGAGTCAGACACAGCTTAGTGACTCAACAACAAAGCAGTATAAGGGAAAAAACAAAATTTAAAACAAGAAGAGATAGTATTTAAAAAAAGAAAAAGAAACTGCTTTCAATAGATATTTCACCAAAGGAGATACACAAAAGGTTAACAAGCACATGAAAAGCTGTTCTCCATCACTAGTCATTGTAGAAATGCAAATCAAAACCACACTGGTGTACCACTTCATACTCATTAGGATGGCTATAATCACAGTGACAGAAAATAAGATTGTAATAAAAAATTAAAAAGACAAGCAATAACAAATGCTGACTAGGATTTGGAGAAACTGGAACCTTCATCCATTGTTGCTGCTGCTGCTGTCACTTCAGTCGTGTCCGACTCTGTGCGACCCCATGGTTACTGGGAATATAAAATGGGCTTCCCTGGAGACTCAGATAGTAAAGAATCCTCCTACAAAGTGGGAGACCTGGATTCATTCCCTCGATTGGGAAGATCCCCTTGAGAAACCTCAGGGACAGAGGAGCCTGGCAGGCTGCAGTCCATGGGGTTGCAAAGTGTCAGACATGATTGAGCAACTAAGCAGCCAAAATAAGACTTTGGAAAACAGTCTGACAGTCCCTCAAATAGCTAACATAGAGTCACCATGTGACCCAGAAACTCTACTTAAAAGATATACCCAAAAGAAAAGAAAATATGTGATCATACCAAACTTGTACATCAATGTTCACAGCAGCATTATTCATAATATCTGAATAGTTAAAATAACCAAAATGTCCATCGACTGATGACTGGTAAACAAAAAGTGGTACATCCATGCAACAGAATATAATTTGGTAATAAAAAGGTAGTATGATGTACAGATACATGCTAAAACATGACGTACCTTAAAAACACTATGTAAGGGAAAAGATCCATACACAAAAGACCACATATGTATGGTTCTATTTATATGAAATGTCCAGAACAAGCAAGTCAATAGAGACAGAAAGTAAATTTGTGGTTGTCAGGGGCCTGGAGAAGGATAAAATGGGTAGTGACTGCTAAGAGTATGTGTTTTCTTTTAGGGGTAATGAAATGTTATAGAACTAAATAGTGGTTTTGGTTGTACAGCTTTGTGAATACAATAACAATCACTGAATTGTATATGTTAAAGCCATGAATTTTATGGTATGTGAATTAAACCACAATGAAAAAATATGAAAAGAAAAAAAAAAAGAAAGCAAACTACATAAAATGGCAAACTTATGCAAAGTAATCTTTATAGAACAGTGCTTAATGGTGCTGTATATAACCTAATACAAAGCAAAATGAAATATTAACTGCCCACTGAGTCTTAGGCGGGAGACTAAAGGGAACCATTGTTTATTTGGAGCCTACCTAGGCCAGATACCACCATAAGTGCACTTCCTATTTTCTTATTAATCTTTTGAGGAAAATATTACTCACTATACAGAAGAGGAAACCAAGTCTCAGAGAATTTAAATAACTTTCCCAAGATTACACAGTAGTATAGACCAGACCTGGGAACCCTGTTCAGAAATATAGAATTCCAAAGCAAGTATTTTTAGCACTGTAGCACAAAATTCCTTATTTATTTTCAAATTTCATAAAATTCATACTTGCAAGTTCCTTCAGAAGTTGTGAAGTAAACTAGAGCAGCGTTATCTTCAAAAGCCTACGCAAATAAGCCCAGTGCTTTCCCTGATTTATCCCACCTGACGTCCTGACCAGAGACTTCCAGGTGGCTCCGTGGTAAAGAACCCGCCAGCCAGTGCAGGAGACATAAGAGACACAGGTTCAGTCCGTGGGTCAGGAAGAGCCCCTGGAGGAGGACATGGCAACCCACTCCAGTATTCTGGCCTGGAGAATCCCATGGACAGAGGAGCCTGGTGGACTAAGATCCATAGGGTCACAAAGACTCAGGCACAACTGAAGCGACTTGAGCACACACATCCTGACCACCTTCTGCGTGACTGCCAAACTGGGGGACAGCAGTTCACCCCCGAGCGCTTCCTACAGCCAGTGGACCCTGTACCCCTGTGGGGTGTCTAGTTCATCACTGCAGTTCCCAAACACCCAACTGTACTTCGGATTCAGTGGAGTCAAGGTGTGATTGTGGTGACTGAGTAAACAAACATTTTTCTTCCCCTTACTTAAAATCTTATCATCGTTGGAGGTGTAAGCTGAGGACACAGTAAAATCACCACTTTACCATTCCATGACCAGGGGCACCCAAAAAAATACTTTTGCAGGAAGAGTGCAGCAGTGGACAGACTTGATAGATATGAAGTGATTCCCCAATCTATCTGCAGAGGATCACAGACTGACAGCAATGGGCATCTTCCACATAGATGACAGGCATTAATTCTATAATTCTCATGGGATGAAGCCATGTAGCTAGGTTGAAAGTCAAAGGGGCAGATGTCACTTCTGGACCAGGTGTAATTGCTGACCTCATGTGCAACTCCTTTCTGCTGCATCATGGCCAACAACTGCTGAGATAATAGCTGCTCCCTAAGGCACACAAGGAACTATGGGGCCCAACTTGCAGTAGACCCACCTGAATATTTTATGTCACTAAAATTTTGAAGTTGTTTTTGTTTCCCCAGCATGATCTGGCCTCTCCTGACTGATCCAAGTCTCTAAAGTCAAGATTATATGCAAAAATAGTACAATTTAACTGGAACAGGCTTGACAATGACAAACTAGAGGAGAGAATCAGAAAGATAGTTTGGGGTCAGATAATCCAAAGCTTTGAAACCTAGTCTAGTGTAGAAGGTCTACTGAAGGGGGAAAGTACTACAGGAGGGAAAAATAGTTACGTGAAGCCCAGAGAAACTACTGGCAGAAAGGAATCTAAAAGCTGAGAAATGCACAGTCAATAGGAGATACCAAGGCATGGATGATGTCCCCACTTGGAGATGCAAAAAGAGCTGAAGTAGATAACTGAGGTCAATATAGAGGGGCCAGTAGACAGGAGATACCAAAAGTCAACCAGAGAAGTATAGAAGCCCACGTTGTCAAGGGAGCGATATTAATTTGCAATGCCAACATATCAAGTTATCTCAAAATTAGTGGCTTAAAACAACACAGATTTATTATCCTGCAGATCTTATATGAGAAGTATGACCTGGACCCCACTATCTAAAACCAAGGCATCACCAGGTGCTTTCTGAGGAAGGGATGATCCATTTCCTTGTCTTTCCTAGCTGCTAGAGGCCACGTGCATTACTTGGCACATGGCCCCCTCCCTCTATCTCCAAAGTCGACAAGGTGGCCACCCTCTGACACTTTTCTGGTAACATCTCTTTCTCTGAACAAATGAGTAAAAGTGCTCTGCTTTTAGAGACTTATGATTCTCCTGGACTCAAGCAGATAATCAAAAATGATCTCCCCATCCCAGCTTTCTTAACTGCATCACATCTGTAAACTACCTTTTGCCACATAAAGTAACATTTTCACAGGATCTGGGGATTGGGATGTGGCCACATTTGGAAGCCCACAATTCTGCCTACCACAGTAGTCATCTATGAAGAATGAGGAAGAGTCAAGGTATCAAGAAACAAGAGTGTGGGACCGGCAGGAGAACAACCTCATTTAATACACTCTACACTGCCGCTGCTGCTAAGTCGCTTCAGTCGTGTCCGACTCTGTGCGACCCCATAGATGGCAGCCCACCAGGCTCCCCCGTCCCTGGGATTCTCCAGGCAAGAACACTGGAGTGGGTTGTCATTTCCTTCTCCAATGTATGAAAGTGAAAAGTGAAAGTGAAGTCGCTCAGTCATGTCTGACTCTTAGGGACCCCATGGACTGCAGCCCACCAGGCTTCTCCGTCCATGGGATTTTCCAGGCAAGAGTACTGGAGTGGGTTGCCACAGCCTTCCCTGACACTCTGCACTATAGCAGGCCAACCCTGAGTTCAGTGGCTCTTTCTCTGAGACCCCTAAAGGGCAGGCTCAGTAGTCTAAATGATAGACCTGCACTTTGCTTGTGGTAGAGAATGGTATAGACAGTAGTGCCCATGATAACCTGAGATTAATCCTTTCCATGTACAAGGTAGAGGCTTGAGTGAATGGGTGAATGAACGGAGGGGTAGATGAAATATTGACCAAATAAACAGAACTTGACAACAGTCTGGATACCAGAGGTGATAAAGAGAGAGAAGAATGAAAAAAGCTGACAACCAAGGAAGCAGCTAGAAGTTCAAGATCGGACAGTGAAGAAAGCATGGAGGAGGGTTACGTGGGATATCTTCCCCACTGTGCTCTGAAATTTCATTGTTTTTCAAAATTTCTGTTTCAGAGCTGAAGGGGTAAACATACTGGCAAACAGATAGAAAGCGAGAGATGTTTAAGAAAATATATTAATTATATGTTTAGAAAAGGATTATTGGGCAGGTTTTTTCAGGAAACCAAAAACTAGACATAATATTTGTGGGAAAGAATTGGGGGAACTTCTAATTAGGAGCATAGGATCATTTTTAAAGGAGATTTTATCTTCAAAGAAATCTAAAGAGATAGAACCGTGTTTTAATTATGAAACGATGGCTTTGAGCATGTGTACCCTAGATCTCCCCAGCGGAGGTTTGCTGCATCTGGGTCCACTGACTTAGTAAGATGTGGTGGAAACTGAAAACTATACTAAATTACAACCCCTGTGGGCAACATCCGATTAAATTTCTTTCTGGCTTTTGCACAATGGTGTCAATGGCTATAATCCAGAACATAAACAAAAAGTCATATGGAAGCAACAAACACATTAAAAAAACTTTTTATTATTCCCTAGTCCAAAGAACGTTTTGCCTAAGACTTTGCTGTGACTTATTTATATTACTGAGTAACTCTACCCATGAACATAAAGCCCAGATGACTACAAAGAGGTAGCATTGACATAGTCTAATGATTTCCATGTACGGATGATAGATGTGCATGCCAAGAAGTTTGGCATTCCATTTCAGAAGCTGATTTAATAAGATGGTGACAAGTGAAGTGTGTACATGGTCAGTCCCATGATAACCCAGACATTTCTATTCTCATCTCCGGAAAATCAAGTCATTCATTCCCCATTACCAATGTGTTTCAGAGCAACATGTAAACAATGGGCGAACTGCCACACATTGAATTTGCTCAAATCAGCCCCATGGTATAAATAGAAACCAGAGCTATGAGCACTACTAACGCATTATGATAGTTGATGAGAGTGACACAAATCTTAAACCTCCTGTGTTTTGACGCTTACTCTAGGGGCTTGACAAACATCAATAAACAAGGACCAGAAAGAATCAATTTGGCTCGCCACTTGAATTATGAGTTCTTCCAGATATCCACAAAGATTATCCTACTAATGTAAATTGTCTCCGGTTAAACTTTAAATGGATGCTGGTCTTCCCTGACATGCAATACATCCTTCTTTACAGGACATCTGTGTACGAGAGTGCGGCTTACCTAGGAAAACTATCCACAGGAAACGAAACAAGGTTGGAAATTCCCATTGGGTCTTCCTACTTTTTAATCAGTATCTAAAGGGGTTTGCATAATTGGGGATTTTATAAACATCAGTCATGAAGAACTGATCTCCCACGGTGGAATCATTAACAAGTATAGGCCAGTATACAATACATCTAACATACAACCAGGAGAGTGTATGTCTGGAGTTTACCGCCAACCCATCTCGCTTTAAGGAGGGTGGCTAGAGTCACACACTCAACACACTCTTGGTTTTCTTCTGTTTCTGTTTCCAACATTATGTCACTTTTAATCCATCTAAAACCTGGCACTATAAGACTTCATCTTTGATGCCCTCACAGACTCTTAGCATAACACCTGATTTCCATCCTGGTTTTCCCCATCAGACTTGGTATTCTTACCTGATATCCTTGTCATATTCATTAATCAATCCATATTTTCCCATAAATATTTATTGAACCTGACTCTGTGTTTCTTGGTAGGTACTGAAAATACATTGGAGCGCAAGACACCAATGTTAGACCCCAGCTTTCCCTGACTGATCAAGCTTTAGCCTGGTTCCTCCAGCTATACCCCCTCAGTCTTGAAAAGTTCAAGAGGGCCACTTGGCCCACTACCCTGATACAGATCATGACGCAAGCATCACAGCCAAGTTGACCCTGCTCCATTAGCAGAGACATAGAGAAGATCTGTAGAATGTCAGGGCCCCTGCCCTAGTCGGCCCTTCAGCACCCTACACTGCACTGTCTCTTTTTGGTATCAATGAAGATTCGACAAAGATTTGTAGCCACTCAGCCTGCAACTGCTCAAAGCTCAATGCCTAAACTTTGATAGAAGAACTATATTGCTCTTAGGTAATTTTTATTTGTTTATTTAATTTCTGCTCTTAATGACTTTGCATAAATCTGTGCCATTCTGGGAATGAGAAAAGGAGTCTCTTTGGTACCACTCACCCCCTTTATACAACACTTCTTTGCTTCCAAGGAAGAGGGATCTATATGGGGGAAGTGGATTAGCTATAGAAAGGAATGTCTTTTCAAAGGAATGTTGTCTGGAAGTTCACTCCCATTACTCACAAGCCCTGTTCTCTCTCTCTCCAAATGCCCTTTCAAAAGAAAATAAGAAATAAAAACTCTGGTTACTAAACTCAATCTATAGACTTAGATAATTGCTGTTTAACTTCTGCTTACCCACAACATGTTGTTTACACTCACCTAGTGAAAGTAGCTTCACATTAGCGTCAAGTGAAGAAAATCATAAACAGTTATGGAAATTTAAAACAGACTACACACATCAAAAGTATATGAAGTTCCAAGTAGAAATTGGGGACAGAAGGAAGTTTCTAAAGCATTCCAATGAGTGTGTTCAGAATTTCGAACAAATCTGTACAAAATTTTTGCTATAAATGAAATGCTGTGGTCAGATTTCAACCTTTTCCTTCAATTTTCTCCCAATTGCATTAAGGTCCAATATTGAATCAATCTGTTTAATACAGGCAAATGCATTTGGCACCCTAACACTGAATCAAACCATCTAAGTGCATCACCCTCCACAGTATCTGAAATTATGTGATGTCACCTCATGCCGTAGAAGAGTTTCTTCTGGGCAGAGTGCTGAAGGGGAGAAATTGTTTTCAAAAAAATTTTTTTTTAAAATAACAGAAAAATTCTACTCTTTAATATCAAGAATTCTCTAGCCATAGACCTGTGTTCTCTTTACCTCTATGCAATTCAAAAATTCTCTGACATACAACTGGAGTAATGTTTCTCCTTTCTCATCTACTAGGGTAATAAAATTATACTAGCCTAGCCTATGCTCAATGTACTAAGTCGCTTCAGTCATGTCTGACTCTTTGTGACCTCATGGACTGTAGCCCTCCAGGCTCCTCTGTCCGAGGGATTCTCTAGGCAAGAATACTGGAGTGGATTGCCATGCCCTCCTCCAGAGGATCTTCCCAACCCAGGGATTGAACCCACGTCTCAGTCTCCTGCATTCGCAGGCAGGTTCTTTACCTCTAGCACCACCTGGGAAGATTGTCCTAGCCTGAACACAGCTAATAAAAATGAAATGAGATAATACATGTGGAAATGCTCTGAAAAGCATCAAGTGCTATTTGTACTTAGGAGGAAATAATGTTGGTATTACTGTTGGTCCTAGTGGTGGGGGTGTGACAAGTTCTCCGGCAGGGTTCCCAAATTTAGGGACCACAGAGCGTTAGTTCTATGGGAAGTCCCTTGGAAAGAGGGATTACTATGGGGTTGGTCCTGTAAGTCAAATAATCTTAGGAAACACTATGTATAGTATGTTTACCTTTTAGAATATGAGAAAACACATTAGCCACGCAATAAATAGCCCTGCAATAAAGAAATCTATCTAATTTTAATAATCTGGGATTTCTGAAACATAACGGATTGGACATATTTTTTCATATACCTAACACCTACTAATATTCCAAGGTGCCAGAGTCCCACAGAACATTATTATTATTATTCAGAGGAGACAGAAAATTAGATTCCCATCTGGACCAAATGCTCATGGTACCCAGTCATCTCAGAGGGTCTGAAAATGAGACGTAATGAGTAACAGGCCAACTCCTTCCCCTTGTGAGACCCTATGCAAACAGCATGAAAGGTGAGATTTTTAATTTATGAGTAAAGGCAGATACTGACTTCTTCAAAAATTAAGACCCAGGATGAAACCTAAAAAGAGGGCTCCAAGTACCTCCAATCACTATTTTTAACACAGATGCTATTAATACTTCCGTCACAAAGAGAAATAGTCAGATGCAAATATATTCATGGATTTTATAGATGTATCATCTTCATGGTCTCAAAAGGGACATAAATCAACAAGTGTTTATTGAGGCAGTCAGCCTTATGCTGACACTTTGAGTTACACTGTTCCCTGCATTCAAGAGATGTTTTGATTTCTCGGTTTGAGAAACTTATAAACTAGAAAGCAGAAGTGAAGAAAAGATTCCACAAATTAAAGTAGAAAGCAATATCCATTTGTGATGACAAACACATAACTTATCTTCAGAAATGTCTAGTAGGAATCCTCCTAGTCTAGTTATAGAGAAAGTGGGGAATGGGGAAAGACATCTGATCCTGAACAGGGTTCCTCCACGCCACATGGCCAGATGCAATCTAAGTACTCACCTAAATCTCTGGTAATAAACCCAGCACAGAAAGTCAAATCAAAACGAAGGGTCCAGAAAGGGTACAAAAGACATACAACAAGATGGAATTTAATGAAAAAGTAGGAAAATGAAGAAATTGGAACACTGAAGAAATGAGGACAGTGAAAAATAAGATGAAACCAAGATAGTATGAAATAGACACCTTTTCCAAAAATCCAACCGGACCAAATCTATAAATAACAAGTTACAAGAGTTTCATGGGATCAGGTCAATTTTTGCACAGATATTTAAGTCTTGCTTCTTAACAGGCCATTTCTCTTCCCATTCCCTTACATAGACATCTAAAGCCCATTTAACCACATGTTAATAACTTTGGTGTCTGTAATGTTATCTTGTAAATAGACTTGCCTATTTCCTTATGCATAGAGTGAAACTCCAGGAGTGTGAATTTCCTTCTAGGAAAAGAAGTGAACTAACAGAGATGAAGAGATCTGGTATTGGCACACTGCGTGTGCTCACAAAATAATACAGTGGCCCTAAGCACAAATTATAAGGGGCAACCATTTTATGTCCACATTTAGGGGAAAAAATTGCAAATAATATAGAAGCCAAGGTTGACAGGTGCCTTCTTAGCACAGTATGCAGCATGTCAGTCTCATAATCCAAAGGTCCTGAGTTCAAAGCTCAGAGGGGACAATACAAGCTTTTGTGTTTCCCTGATAAAGAGTCCGCCTACAATGCAGGAGACCCTGGTTCGATCCCTGGGGTGGGAAGATCCCTTGGAGAAGGGAATGGCTAGCTACTCTAGTATTCTTTTTTTTTTTTTTTCATTTATTTTTATTAGTTGGAGGCTAATTACTTTACAATATTGTAGTGATTTTTGCCATACATTGACATGAATCAGCCATGGATTTACATGTGTTCCCCATCCCATCCCTCTGGGTCTTCCCAGTTCCAGTATTCTTGCCTGGAGAACCCCATGGACAGAGGAGCCCGGTGGGCTACAGTCCATGGGGTTGCAAAGAGTCAGACATGCCTGAAGGACTAACACTGTCAACGTAGAATTCTAAATTCTCCCCCTTGCTGTCATGGAGGCTCTTGAAGGCTATCTTAGAAAGGATTTCCTTTAAAGGAAACAGATGGAACCAGATGCCCTGAGATAGCATCCATCACAGAGCATCCAAAGATACATAGCACCAATTCTTTTTTTAATTAATTAATTTCTTTCTGGCTGCACTGGGTCTTTGTGGCTGTACACGGGCTTTCTCTGGTTGTGGTGAGCAGGGGCTACTCTCCAGGCCCAATGCACAGCTTCTCACTGCAGCGACTTCTCTTGTTGTGGACCACGGGGTATAGAGCACAGGCTCAGTAATGTAGCACAAGGGCCATGGGTTTAGTTGCCCCTTGGCAGGTGAAATCTTCCCAGATCAGGGCTAGAACCCATGTCTCTTGCATTGGCAGGCAGATTCTTAATCACTGGACTACTAAAGGAAGTCCAAAAGCCTCAGTTTTAAGTGTACTCAGTAGTGAAAGTGAAAGTGTCACTTAGTCATGACCAACGCTTTGTGACCCCATAGACTACAGCCTGTCAGGCTCCTCTGTCCATGGAATTCTCCAGGCAAGAATAGTGAGGTGGGTAGCCATTCCCTTCTCCCAGGGATCTTCCCAACCCAGGGATCGAACCTGGGTCTCCCACAAGGCAGGCAGATTCTTTACTGTCTGAGCCAGCAGGGAAGCCCACTCAGCATTAGGTGCAGTCTAAGTCAGCCAAGACTCTCAGCATGTGATGATATAGACCAGAAGAGTGTACTCAAGCCCTTTCTATGTCAAAGCAATATTGAAACATATCTACTCAAATAACCCCCGCACCTTGACTGAATGACCAGGCAGGAAGACACAGTGGTCAGGCCAACGTGCAGACTGTCCCTCCTGATCCCACACCCCAAACACAAAGCATATTGTACGGTCCTCCCAAGTGGTGCAGAGAAGGACCAAACGTGGCTCTCCCGTGTGTTTCTCATGCCATCCCGACGCACACCGGGCATTCAGAGTAACACCCCCAAAGCTCCCTCTCATGAGCAAGGCTGCTTGTGGAGCTCCTGCAGGGCCCAGTACTTAGCTCACCCACGGAATGTACCATATGGAACAGAAATTGCCTGTTTATCTCTGCTCCCCAACAAGACTGTTTAAATTCCTCAAAAATGGTAATGAAGCTATATTGGTCTTTTGAACACAGTTTCTCTGACCCTGACAGAAACATACTAGCAGCTCTAAAAAAAAAAATTATTTTTTTTAGTCGAATCAGGTAAAATGGCTAGAAACAGAAAAAGGCAGGAAAGGCTTTATTTCCAAAAAATGTTCCACAGTTCATAAATAGTTATTGACCACCTATTCCATGATAGGCCCTGTGTCAGGGGGAAGAGTTAGGGCTCCAAGGAGGGAGCAATGAATTTGAGGAGAAAATAAGTGAGCATATGTGTGAAGAGTAGAAAATGTTATAAGTACCAATTTCCCTGGAAGATTCAAAAAAGGATCAGGAAACATTTCCTAAAGAAGGTGGTTTTGAAGTATTAAAGGATTTGAGCAGTATTCACCTGGCAACAGGCACTCCATTGACAATAACATAGAAGATGAAGAACTACAGGTACAGATATTATGACAAACAAATGGTTTCTCCTGACCGAAGCACATTTACATGGTGTGTAAATGAAGACTGGGCTTGAATCTGGGGGGCTCTTTAATGCCAGAATATGAATTTGGATGTTTTTTTCAATTGAAGTATAGTTGACTAACAGCCTTCCCAGGTGGCTCAGTGGGAAAGAATCTGCCTGCCAATGCAGGAGATGCAGGTTTGACCCCTGAGTCAGGAAGATCTGGAGAAAGAGGTGGCAATCCGCTCCAGAATTCGTGCCTGGGAAATCCCATGGACAGAAGAACCTGACAGGATACAGTCCATGGGGTGGAATAGTCGGACACGACTTAACGACTAAACAACAATAGGTGATTTACAATGTTATGAAGTTTCAGGTGTACAACATAGTGATTCACAATTTTTAAAAGTTATACTTCACTTATAGTTATTATAAAACATTAGTTATATTCCCTGTGTTGTATAACATATGGTTTTCTTTACAGAGTGGTATCGTTGAAGGCGTCTGAATGAATACACAGTCATTGCTGGGTTTAGGTGATTTAGGGTGATTGCTATAGGGGCAACAGGCCAGATAATTTGGGATAGGTAAGGTCTGATCACCTGTTAGATGTCTTGTCTCAGATAAACATTTTTGCCTGTCAAACTGAGTTTTTCATGAAAATCTTAGGTTGTATAACTCTAAGCAGGAAGTATGGGATTTATTAAAATTGAACATGAGGTAAATATTAATAAAAGCATAAGAGAGTAAATCACAATGAGAAAGCGTGGAGGATAGAAGATAAGGCAGGATTACAAATTATTCAGCAGGGGAAGTCTAGGACCAAGACATTCCCATATTTTAGATAGGATTTAAGATGGCATATGGTAAGGGTGAATATATTTCTCTAGTACTCTGGAAAGCTTTTACTTTTCCACCCTGAAGTAAGGAAAAAATACTCTCCCTGGACTATATTTTTCCCTCTCCATTGCACTGCCCCCATGAGAGAATCCCTACATTGAAATTTTCAACAAACAAATAGAATGGAATGGCTTTAGGTGCCACTGGTAATGGAGAGGGTAAAAGCTGAAAAAAGGTTCAGTGACCCTGGTAGAAGTCTAACAGTTTGGGGAACTAAAAAGAATCACAATCATTTAGTCTATATTGAAAAAGGCAACCAGATCTTTCCTAATTAAAGAAATAAAGAGGTGGAGCACTTGGGCAAGGGAAGAATTCATAGTGGGAGAAGAATAGATAGCTTCTCAGGAAATCAATTTATTCGGACATCAAACAAATTCAGCACAATGAAGAGAATTTTCAGAAACTGGGGCTCTATATGCTGTGGTTACATTTCCACCAATTAAAAGGAGAATTACTACTTGATTCAGAAGAAAAAATTAAAAGGCCTCAAGGTTTAGAGGTTGATGGCTAAATCTGGGAGTGCTCAGTGGTGTCTGGCTTTCTGACCCCTCTGTAGCCCACCAGGCTTCTCTGCCCATGGAATTTTCCCAGCAAGAATACTGCAGTGGGTTGCCATTTCCTCCTCCATTGGATAGTCCCAACCCAGGGACTGAACCTGAGTCTCTAGCAGCTGGGGCATTGGCAGGCAGATTCTTTACTACTGAGTCACCTAGGAAGCCCAAACCTGGGAGACTTCTTCCCAATCCTGAAACTTAGAGAGACAATGGTTACAGTTAAGAGCTAGTTAAACCCCACCTTTGGGGATTCTGGATCTAGAATACAGACAATGTTTAAGGTTGGGGTGTGATCCTCTTATAGAAAACACTGGACTAATACATTATGAGTTTCACTCTTATGACTCAAGTTGAGCATGTGTATCATGGATCATCAAGTTGACTTCACGGGAATACTGAATAAAAGAGGCATCTACTGACTAGTCCAGAGCAGGCATCAGAAAAGTGGAAAGAGCTGGTTAAGCCTCCTTGTTTTACATACAGACACTGAATCCAAAAAGGATAAAACATCTGCCGCAAGTTTGTATGGGTAGTTAGTGGCCCAGCTGGGACTAAACCCCATATTTCCTGACCCTCCATCCAGTGCTCTTTATAAAGCCAGCGGGAGCTGTGAGGCTGTCATCTGTGGATCACCCGAGTCAGTCAGCTCTCTACCATCTGGGCCAACAGGAAAACAGTGACTCACAGAATCCAACGTTCCTCTGGAATGTAGGAGAGGTATGCTTTTCTTCTGGGCTGTGAACCTTTTCAATTTTTGTAAATAAAACCCTACTTTAAATGTCCTAGGAGAGCTGGCAATTGTAAGTGCCTTGCAGTCCAAGATCATATTTGGTGATACTTCACAGAAGCTTAGACTGACTGACTGATGGATCAGCTGATAGACAAAGAGCAAATTTCTGTACATCAAGCTGCAGATCATTGTGATTTTTGTTCAGACCAAAAGCCATGATCATTTGCATTGTGAAGCAATGGAGGAGTGGTAGGAAAAACTGAAGGTTGAAATTTGCCGAGGATAACACATAGGAAGTAATTCAAAGTATTCTAAAAAACATAAATGTGACGGCATAAGTTTTTAATACCAGGGTCCACTGTTTCCTCATCCAGAAACCCTTCAAAATTCAAGGACCTCTACATGAGATCTATTATCTCTGGACTGATACTTTTTTTCTTAATATATATATTTTTTATTGAAGTATAGTTGACTTACAATGTTTCAGGAGCAAAATAAAGTGATTCAGTATATACATATAACCTACATTATTTTTCAGATTATCTTCCATTATAGCTGATTATAAGATACTGACTATAGTTACCTGTGCTACACAGTAAACCTTTGTTGCCTGTTGCATATCTATTTTTTTGAACTAGAAATCTAGCATTCTATTCATACTAAGTCAAACAAGTGGAATCAAACTGTCATAAAGTTTTTAGTTAGGCAAATGTTCATAAGTTTTCTAAAATATATATATTATACATACTACTTATAAACATGTAAACAAAAACTTTTCTACCATGCTCGATAAAGGCTTGAGTAAGACCATCAAAGAAAAAGAGATGGAGAAATTGGAAAAGCTAAACTAAATGAAACAGGAGCACTATGAAATAGAAAAAGTGAAATAAACTAGATAAAAGTAAAAGATCATCTTTTCAATAACATTAAAGCTACAGCAGGTGAACTAAAGACTGGCCCTTTTGACACACAGAACAGGCACCAACCTTCACATTAATCTCATCTATCATCCTGGCCACACTGGGAGAATTCTGCCTTCCCATCTCCTAAGAATCACCCAGGACAACTGCAGGGACAACTGTAGGTAGAGCTACCATCATTTTTGCCACCTCACGCAGACCTCCAAGTCTGCAGGACACAGACACTCAGTTTTTTCTAAGTATACTCATGGCCCTGGAGAGACTGGCAGGTATTTATATGCAAAGCTACTATAAACAGCCTATACAAAACAAAAAGCAAATTCTTAATAATATGCCATTTCCAACATGCCATGCTATGGCTCAAAAGTCTCCAAGGACTTCTCATTGCCTAGAGTTACAGTTCAGACTACTGAGGTGACATTGAAGACCATCCACAGACACTCCATCTCTCCTTTCCTGTTTCTTGGCTTCATTGTTCTGCTACACAGACCCTTCCCTTAAGTCATGCCGGCCATTTACCATCCTCCACATATTCCTGTGACTCCCCCAGTTGTGTACATTTCCCCCCTTGTCCTAGAATTCATCACTCACCCATTCCAATTCTACTTTCCACAGTCAACCCAAATGCCAACGCCTCCCTGAAACCACTTTGCTACCCAACTAACAGGAATTTCATGTTTTTTTTTTTCTTCCTTCCATGAGAGTAGATCTACATTCATACTATTTTCCAGAGATCTATTTTCCTCTGCTTTGAATACCCCACACTGTCTGTATCCATTCTTAATAGGTATTTATTAATTGATTAACTCTAAATTTTAAAAAAAAGTTTCCATTTTCAAAGCTCTTTAAAATAAGGTAATAATCTGTCGCTGTTATTACATTCACACAATGGAAACTTCAGAGCCATCTAGTATGTTGTCATTGGATTCCTTTCCTTCCACAAAAGACCAAACTAGGTCATTTCAAACCTCAGTCACCTTCAAGAGATTCTAGAAGGGCACTCGAAGAGTCAGCAAAGAGATCACATTCCTGGATTCCTGATTTGTTGTCCAGATTTGCTAGAGTTAGATTCAGGCAAGTGTGAACTGGAGAAATGAACTAACCGTTAGCACCTCCCAAACAAAATGAAAGGAGCTCTTTTGTGACATAGCTGGATATTCGAGTTTGAAAGGAGGGAGTGAGGGAGGAAAAAGGGAAAGAAAACACAGCTGTCAATTGCCTTCCCTCTGAATGTGCTTTTCTTGCCTTTTCTGCTTCTATTTTTCACAACTATGTGATGGATCTGGAATGTCTGAAGGCACTAAATCAGAATTGAAAAGGTGATTTGCTGTAATCTGGTAAGTATATCTACTAATACGTGTATCACCCAGAGGTGCCTCTAACTGGGTCTTAATTAGCTTTCCCAGAAAACATTTCTTCACTAAACTATAAAGTTCCAGAAGTGGTAGCTTTCCTGTGAAATCACATTTGATTTCAAGGGTCAACCCCAGAAGACTCAATGCAGTTTTATTTCTAGGTCCAGTAACAAAGCTGTTCATTTCATAGACTTCCTTCTGTGGATTTAGGCATATTCTCAGAGCTCAAACATACTATTTGTGAAGGGGATCTAGAGATGAAAAATTATAATTATTAAAACAAATAATCAATGTCATGAAATATCATGAGTAACATCTGAGTAACTGTTCTAACATCAAGCTTGCATTTATAATAAAGAACTTAAATGTTTCACCTCATATATCATTAATTCTCCTCATATCCCAGGCACACGGGGTTGTTGACTCCCAGACGTATCCAAATGAGAATAAGATTAGTTATGAAGAAAGCAGTTGAGGCTTTGAAGTCTAGAGGCAGACAGATGGGATTATGAAAATGTAAAAGTTATGTTCAATGTAACCTTAACACATATGGCAACTAATATTACTATTATCCAAATACCACTGTGGGATATTTTCTTAATGAATTTCTTTAAAATCCTTTTTTGTAACTGTGGACCTTTTACAACCAGTGGCTCTTAAAGGGAGGAAGGGATTTTTTTGCTCCTCCCCTCCAATTTGGGTAAGTGTAGGCACATGTTCAATTCTCATAACTCAAGAGAGTTGGTGGGTAGAGGCCAGAGATACTGCTCAGCATCCTATAATACCCAGAAAAAGTTCTCACCCAAATTATCTGGACCAAGGTGTCAACAGTACCCGGTTCAACATATTCTGCTCTTGGCCATCATTTTTCCTTCTCTTGGAGTCTGATAACCTCTCCCCACTCCACACACAAAGATATTAGGACTAACCCAAGGGCAGGTCAGGCATTCTACATGGTGGCCTCATGTGCAAAGTGCACATGCGCTGGAAGCTCACCAAATACGGCTCCACTTCTTGTTAGCTTGAGCTAGTTGCTTAACCCTTTGAAATTCCTTTCTTAAAAAAAAAGACTACTACACAATATGAATCATATCTAACTCCATAAGGTTGTGGCGAAATGAATCAAGTTTCATATATGCATATATAGTTATATATCAATATTGTCAGTAAAAGTCATTTCCCTTGTTCTTTTCAGGCCCATCCATCCATCTCCCTGCCCCTCTCTCTCCCCTTGTCAGTACCCCTCATCCCCAAGGCTCAGGTTCTCTCTTTTCAAATGCTTTAATTCCTGTGGTGGCAAAAATCAAACTTGGGCTAGGAAGTGAGTCACAGCTCAGCAGCTAAAGGAGTTTGTTTTTCTTTCTCTGAATGTATTTCTTAAGAATTTCGGCCTGATCCTTCAGCCTCCTGTCGGTTGAATCCTCTTAATGTTTAAGACACACAGGGAGCGAGCTATGGCACCAAGACGTTTTCCAATTGCTAGGAATGAGGGTTTTTAAAATACCGAAAATAACCAGAGGGCAGAGAGCCCTGCAATCCTGTTACATAAGCAGATGTTGGAGGACCGAGGCTGGTTTTGAGGTTCCTTTCTCCACAAGCCAATCTCCGCTGATCCTCTCCAACCTCTGCTGGATTTACCTTAATGCTGCAGAAGTCTCAAGAGGGGCCTCTGGATGCTGCGCACTTTTTCGGCAGCTCCAGGCGAACTCGCTGGTCACACATCACAGTGGGGAGTGATGAGTGAAGGGCCGGCTCTCACCCGCGGGTGGCGGGAGACCAGGGCGCCGGAGGGCAGAGAGCCCTCCTCCGCGCCGCCCACCCAGGGCTCGGGATGTGCTACCCCGACGGCCAGCCTCCCCTCCTTCCCCTTGCCTGTGACATTTCAAATATTCCTGAACCGTTACTTAGCTTTTCGAATTCACAGAAAACACCTATTGTTATCTCCGGCACTCCCAACTCGCTCCCCAGCACCACTACCATCTAAAATGTCCTGCAAAATGGAAAATAATCAAATTCCCCTTTCCCTCCGTATCTGGCCTGTTGGACTGTCTCGGTCTCCTATTCATTTTCTCCCCAATCTTTTCCCTGTCCGTGGACTGACTACATCCCTTGATAAGTTTTCTCTCTTGTCCCTCTCTTTTTCTCTCCTTCTCCCTCCTCTCCCGTTTCCACCGCTTCCTCCGCTCCGCATCCCTCCTCCCTCCCCACCCCTCCTCCCTCTCCCGGGCTCCTGGCTCTGCCCTCCCCGCCCCTCCCCAGAGAAGAGTGTCCAGCTTCCCGGGGCTGCCCGCCCGCCGCTGCTCCTCTGCCCACCTACCATGAGGAGCGGCTCCTCCCACCTGCCCATAAAAGCCAAGTGCATGTTACCCGCAGCGGATCAGAGCACTTTCCCGGTCCTCTCCTGCGGGAGCCCCCCGAGCCTCTCTCCTGGATCTTACGTGCTCAAGGTAAGATAACCCTTCTGCAGGCATCTGACCTACTGGGGGTTGCTTCGGGGGAATCAGTTTTCCCCTGGTCAACGTGCTTACTGTTTGGTTAGAGCTGATCCTTATGGATGCCAGATCGGCTGCTCCTTTAAACCAGCAACTGGTTTGAAAACAAACTTCTGTTTGAACGGTAAAATAAAAGTTCGTTTGGGGCAGAAACAGCAGCATAAATATTGCAAAAACCTTTTCTCCTTTTAAATCACTTTTGCCCCGGGTTGCTGGCTGTTGCCGAGGTTAAAGTGTATCTGTTTGGGGTGTTTTCCTGACCGCTTTTCATTGTAAATATTTCACCTAACAGTGGGGGCAAGGAAAACTCTGTCCCATTGTCAAAAATGTACTTTAAAAGAACACAATTAGTTTCCTAAAAATAGCACAAAGGTCTGCTAACAATTTTGCCATGTTTTCCAAACCCCCAAGACAGCTTCTGTGAGTCCTTTAAAAAATATCTTTCCAGGTTTAAGTGCTTGGAAAAAATGATGCCAGCGGGTACCCTTTGCCCAGAGACCATGATCAGGTGGCTGTAGATAGGAAAGAACAAATCCAAATTGACAAGCTACAGCACAACGGTGAGAGCACGAAGTTGTCTTTTCAAGTCGTCCTAAAATGAGAATTGTGCTGGAATAGAAAAGTGTATAAAAGAACTTCACGAATTTCTAGACACACACCTAAACATAAAGCATTTCAATGTGTTTCACAGTCAGAGAAAAATACAGGCCAGATTATCCAATACTTCTGTTTACACCCGAGGGTTGTAAAGAACGATCAGCTCGAAGGCTTTGGAAGCTGGATCCCTGCTTGTCACCCTCTTTTCCCTTACCTAGTAAAAATGGACCCGATTGGCAGAGAGACAGAGCCTTTAGGCTACCCTCATTTTTAAAGACTTCGGACTTTACATCCTGATCTCTGAGGTCTGAGAATGTGTGCCATGCACCTGCGAAGGAAAAACGGCCTCCGCAGCTACTTCTGAAAAACCAGACACTTAGTCCATGAAGTTTGCAGTCAGAATCTGCGGGCTGTGTGGGATGAAACTCTCTCATGTGGGAGAAAAACCCTCTTCAAATATTTCCTCTGGGGAATTGCACAAGACAGCTGAGAGACGGCAAACCAAAGCTGGCAGTCAGGAAACCAAACCACTGTTTCAGCCCTCAAGGTTCTTAAAGTAAGAGAGGAAAAGTTTTCCTTTTTTATTTTTTTTTTTTTTGGTTTGTTTATATTGTTTCACTTGAAAAAAGAAAAGTCTCCAAAGCTGTAAAAAATTCTTCACTCTTAAAGAAATTAGAATCATTAGAAGTTTAACTGAGGGTCTTCCAAACCTTTCCTCCTTATCGCTTGCATATCAAAAGAAATAATAAAGATATTTAAAATTTCTATTTGGCATGGAGAGGATTCAATGTTATTATTCAAATGAAAAAGTTATATGTAAAACTTTCTGTCATGTGAAATTTGGCTTCATTGGAAAAAATTATTACGAGGAGTGCGGTTTCCTTTAAGAAAATGATATAAAATTACTATTGGCCATGATAATATGTGACCTGAGCATATTAAAATACCTTTTATCTCAAGCCACAGTGCAGAATGCTTGCTTCATATTTGCTGTAAGTGGGTAATCAGCCATGACAAGAGCACAGGTATGGGACCGGGCCAAACCAAGTGTGTGGTATGTCCAAGCTAATTCCTCTTTTATGTTAGTGCCGGATTCACGCCCATCATCACAAGGGTGAAAATACACTGCTTCATTCACCAGATCCCCCTGAGGAAAGTTATCTTTTCTGGGAGGAATGAAAAAAAGTGCTGCCAGTGTAAAAGAGCTCCCTGTGATTCCTAAATGTGGGGATGAAAAGTGTTCCCCCGGGGCTTGCTTCTGCTTTTCCTGGCACTTAATCCACTCTACCAGCTATGAGCCATTTCACAGAAACCTCTCTCCCCATGTGCCATCACATTCAACACCCTAAATAACTGGATGAGATCATCCTAGACTGCTCATGACCTCACTTTCCCAGGGGTCTTTACCAGACACTAAAAATGATACTTTCTCCATAAGTTTCCTTCTTAAGTTTATAGAAAAATCAGTGGTGGGGATTCATGGAGTCCCTGCAATGTCTCCCCCTTTGCACAGGATATAGAGGCATGAGTCTTGTCTATGCTGTTGTATAGCTGCCCCTGGATTGGGTTGGTTCATGGCCATACCAACCCATACCACTCCAGCAAGATGTGAATGACTCCTATAATGTTTCTTATTAAAGAAAAGTGACTGCATGTTTCACTAGAGACACATGGGAAGGGTGCTTGGTTGATCTAGAGGGCCTGTTACATTTAGGGAAACACACATTTTAGATCCTCTGCTATTCCCCAAATTATAAAACAGTATTCTTCCCATAATCAGAAGGTATATCCTACCTTAATTCCATTTGTGAAACAAGAATCAAGGAGAAGGGGCTGGAATGAACAGAGAATTGAGAGGGGAAGCTGGGCAGAGCTACTCCTAGAAAGTGCCCTACAATAGAAAGCCCAGAATCTCTGTAACAAATGCAACTTCTTTTTGCTCTTTTTTATGTGGAATATGGGGAACAAAATCCATATCTGCTGTTGTTGTTGTTTTTAAATCAATGATAGTATTTCTAATAATTTAAGATTCATCTCTACTACACCCTTCTGTAACAGAAAAGAACAGCCCTTCTAAAGACCAACATGATTTCAGGTCTGCCCCACATTAAAACCCATAGATCTTTGCCAGTTATAATTTTATAATAAAAGCTACATTATAACATAAAAAGCCTCAGAACAAATTTTTAACTAATGGGTTGTTCATGTCAACAAATCCACCTCTAACTCTCTCAAAGGGCCCAATGTTCAGTAACTATTTGAAAATTAGAAGTTAGAGGCAGCTGTCTACTCCTCCCTATCCATGGTCTTCAACTGTGATATGGCAACCTGTAGCGTGATTGAGATGCAGCAGTATTTGCCAATCTCTGGTCCTCCAAGTAACCCTCTGAATATTAGGTCTTTCTTCAGGCCTTGGCTTCCTTCTCTTCCACCAGGCCCCCATGAACATCCATATGCATAACTCAAGGAAAGTATAGATCTCAAGACTAGAGAGCAGTCTTCTGAGAGTTTCATTGTTCTAGCTACTGAGTGAAATGGAAAAAAAAGATACAGAGAGAAGAATGAGTGCCCTCTGGAATTTAGAGAATCACTTTAGCATTGTGTAAAAAAGAACCCCTTACTACCCAAAGCATCTAAAAATTTAAATTAAAAAATAAAAAGGCCAGCTTGCAGGTTGTTTCAAAATGCTAAGGATATAATGAAAAAGATCTTCCAATGACCTGACAGTCATTAATATCAGTTTACACCCCCAAGTACTAATTTAGAGCTCTGCTCAACTTCCCCTTTGCAGAGACCCAGGGAGTGAAGACTGGGAAAGAATAGTAACCACATTTCAGCACCAACAGAGAAGCCACTAATTAGACATTCCACTATCAACTTGGGAACTACATTTGCTGTTTGAGGAAAGAGGTTCTTATAGTCTATCTTCAAGCAAATAGATTTGCAACAAGAGGGCTAAAGGGAGTCACACACGGTCGGAATGTCTATAATCTGGGGGCCCTGTGAATGCAAATCCACAAAGCTGTTGAAATTGCAAGGAATCAAACCGAAGTGACTGAAACAAAAATGTTCCCAAAAACTGATCATAGAGTAATCTGCTAAAATAATAATGAATTCTCACTTCTCAGTGTAACATAACAGCAAAAGCTATTGTGGACACCTATAACTGATTATGTCAAATATCAAAACACATTGATGGTCAACCTTTAATCCCCTCTGTTAATTTTGGGCTCACTCCCACTGTCCTTCCTGGGAAATGAAAGCTGTCCTTCTCTCCTTTGGTACAGGATTTACAGATGCAGTCATGCCTCTTTGTGCTACCTCCTTTTTTTTCTTTCAGTGAAAGAAATCTCTTTTCAATCCTTATAGATCTTATAGTTTCTGGAGTACCTCTCATAGCTGTGGCATTTCTCATTATCAAAAGTCTCATACTTATCTTAAACAGGTGATGTAGATTTTCACTCCAACAAATAAAAAACCTTTACATTTTTCTAAATCTTAATTCCTATACCTAGAAGATAAGTAATTTAAACTTGCTCCATGCCTCCAAACTGAAATGAAGCTTCCAAGCAGTTTTATTTATCTAGGCTCTAGTCTAACTTTTGGGGGTTTAAAAATTTATTTAGGGAATCACACAGTACAAAGGCTAAAAGAATCCTTGGAGGTAATTTTAACAAAGTTAATTTTACGGATGAGAAGAGTCAGAGAGGTTGATGTCTTTCCTAAGGTCACCCAGACATGAGTAGGAGAAGCAGGACTGGAGTTCGTATGACCGAACCCTCTGATCAGGGCTCTATTTTGAATAACTATAATGTGTCTTCCCCATATAGTGTGTATCTAAGATGTCTCTGACTGTGATGAGAATTCTGTTGAAACATGAAATACAGAGTTCTCAAAAACCGTAACTGGTAGAGGTTTGGGGCTTCAGCTGTACCTCTCCTGCAGAACATTTAGAAACACTGGTACAATCCCTTGTGAAGAGTGAAGTCACTGGTGGTCTCCATCACAGGCACCTTATGGTCTTTTTCTCTTCATTCCAGGGTCTTATATGTAATAGCTGCTTGGTAAACCTGTGTTGAGAAAGTGAGTGATTGATTTTAAAAAAAAGAGGCTACGTATAAAATATCCATATTTCTTAACTCCTTCCATAAAAATCCTTACAAGTCTATAGGTACTTACAGAGACTCAGATCCCAAGTATATCAAATTTAAGATTCCCTGGTGCTTTAAGTAATGCAGGAGAGTCCATTTAGCCTTGTCAATGGCTGAGTCATTTCCCTGCCTACAGAGATTTCATTAATCCTCACATTTGCCTGAGTTGTAGGAATAATGCTATTTTTTGCAGCAGGCTTAAGATTGAGTTCCAGCTTTTCCATGACAGAACAAATGTATTATTTTTATGTGATGATTTACAGCATAACCTTCCTCTTCTCACATCACATTGACAGTGTGTTATCAATATACCTGGAATCTCCCCAGGTCTTTAATGAAAGAAAGGACAAAATATGCATAATGGACCATTAAGGAACATACTGGTTAAGGGGTGTAGGCATGAGAAGTGTTATGACACCAGAGAGGGATTATCAAGGGGTCAAGAGTATAGAGAGAAGATAGTGCAGCTAAGAGGATCCATTCCTCTAAAACAGAAGAGGGAGAAACTCCAGAGAAGAGATTTTTTTAAACATGATTGTCAGAGCTAAGACCCACTCAAATGTTTGGGAAGTAAAACACTATTTGGGTCAGACTTCTCTCTGTATAGTACAATATTAGGAATGGCTCACATGGGGGAAGGTTTATAAATTTTACATCTATTAAAACTCTTCTTAACCCTTAACTGGACTTCCACTGAGAATGGAACCTCATTGACCTCATTTTAAACTTGACTCTGACCCAGAGTACTAACTCCATGGATATCATGACATCAAAATGTTCTCTGCTAAGATAAAAATGCAACTTTTCATAATACATAAAGTTACCCCAATATGGAAAGTGATAAAGGTAGAAAAGAATATTCTTGTATCTTTTCTAGAAAGAACTTACTGAGAAAGAGAAAGATGTTACCTCAGATGCTTCTTCACTTTCCTCTAAAGCATGCCTGACAATTGTTTGCAGAACTTTGAAATAGTCATTGTGTTTCTGAAATTGGTTTATTGTATATTAAAATTTATATGGTCCGTGACTAAGCTTCACTGTGAAAACATACTTTTAAGTAAGTCTTTCTTGAAGATTGTCTTTCTTAAGCTCTCTTGATGTGTTTACATCTCGGGATATTTAGGCATTGGCATCATTTGATGTGCTGAGATTAAAGACAATTAGTCACTTCATGCACTACTTTTCCAACTAACTGAACAGGCCTGGGTATGGATGTCAGCTGTTGGCTTCTCCAGGAAACAAAATGTATCAGCCTGTTGGGGAGCTTTTCTAGTCCTCTCTGTTAGCTAGATAAAACAGCTGTTTTGCTGAAATTCTGGGCCACCATTAAGGTGTCATGTATGAGGGAACTATGGCCGATTTAGAAAGACATTTGGCCACCCAGCAGCGGCATGGCTAAGCCACAGCTGCCCTCAGTTTACAGCAGGACAGCAGATCTTCAGAGCTGGTTGAGGAGTGTTGTCCTGGGGCAGCTGGGAGATATTTTGTGAGCTCCCATCCCATTTAGTACGTCTCCTCTATCATACCGCATGCACGCTAAAGATAAATCTAAACTTGGTTCATAAATTCAAAGCGATGACTGTACATTATTATATTTCTTTGAAGATCTGTACTTAACAGTTTTCCCATCGAGAGGTCATAGTGTTCATCCGTGCTATAAAGCCAGACAAGTGGCCTCTTGTTAAAGGGCATATACAAGACAAGCCTGAGGAATACAGGAAGGGAGACGCTAGGTGGAGCTAAGAATTTGAGGCTTGGGTGACCAAGACTGTTGAGGTAGGAAGAGTGAAGGAAGATAAAGAATCTGCAGCAAAAATAGGCTATTGGATCCACAGTCCCTAACTTCATGTCCAGTTCCCCTTCTAGCTCCCAGCTGACCCTAGTCCCCCCCTGTCCCGTGAGTGGGGACGGAGGTTATTGACCAGTAGAGGGAGCCGGGGGGTTGAGTGTCTCAGAACAGAAAACTGATTTGTTCCCAGAGGGAGCCTTCAGATTTTCATTTTCCTGATAAAAGACAGAACAACGTGTCTTCTACAACCAGTGGCTAAAATGTAGCACAGGAGTATACCACATTGCTGGTTTTCCTTTAAAAAAAAAATCCCAATTTAAGCCTCTACAAATAAATCACCTGCATTTCAGCAATGCCAGAAATGTCCAGGCATGTAGGAGTTTATTTGAAAGAAAACCATGGCAATCTTAGAAAATGTTCTTTCCGAGGCCACCACCAGCCAAGACTTAAACGTTCAGGACTAAATGCTCAATTCAGCAATAAATAAACCACATCAGCTGGGGGTCAGCAGCAGACAAGCACAGAGTCAAGGGCTGAGAAAACCTCTTGGGTTCCAAAGGGAAGCCCTAGTGTCCTGCCAGGATCAACTCCTGGTCCCCAGGAGAGGGGAAGGGAATTGCAAGAAAGAGGGAGGCAGAAATGGGCCAAAAAGGCTTTGTCCAATCAAGATGGCTCAGAACCTACACTCCAGGATCCTCTTTTCTCCAGGCAGCAGTCAGAGTCTTGCCTAGACCGAAGTGAATACCTTTCTGTTGAACATTTCCATTGCACAGTGGTGTGGGGATGGCTTGTTAAGACTTGAGACAATTGCAAAATTCAGAACCCTCTAGAGGAGAGAGATCAATTAGGAACATTAAAAAAAAAAAATCCCTGGCATACCAGGAAAGGGCAGCTTGCTTTGTAAAAATTATGACATTCACAGGAAAACAGAGCAATCCTCTCTCTAGGACTATTAGTGATCTCAGTAGAGATGAAGCTGTGAAGTTGGTATGCATGTGGCCTGAGAATCCTCTATTCTAGGAATTTTCAGTGTTTTAGTCCCCAGAACACCTTGACTGTTTCTGGGGCCTTGATCATCTTTATGCCTTAATTTACTTATCTTGAATAGAAGAACAATTCTCAAAGAACCACTCTCTTTAGAGGCAATTAAGGCCTTGCCAAATATTTTACAGAATGGTGCTACTTAAGCATACATAGTTAATTGATTGCACTCAGGACACCTGGAGATGGCTCTTGGCATTTACAAAAAACCAAGTTAAAATGGAATAGGAATACAGTGCCAAACAAGCACATAACTTTCCAAGATATACTAGGAGCATTTTTATTTCTTATAGTACAGAGGACAATATTACATGTCCCAAGGGGCCAGATAAGGCCTAGGGTAAGTAGAAAAAGGGAAAGAAACAATAATTAAACTATGACTTCAAGAGTCTCAAGAGGCCTATATGTTCACCTATTCATTATCTTGACACCAGTCAAAAAAATTCCTCATACAGAAAAAAAAGTTTTTGTGATTTTTAAAATTGTTTTACTGGAGAAAGATATTTTTAATAGTGACTGTTATAGTATAAAATTTCTAAATGCCACTTCTTCAGCATTTTCCAAAGTGTGTTTCAAAACCAGTAATATATGGGATATTAACATGTTTATACAGGAAAAGGTTCTATGGTCAAATAAACTTTAGAAATACTCAGTGAAATAACATGACCAATTTTACTTATTATTTTACAATTAATACAAGTAATTTTACCAATTGCTTATTATTTTACAATTTTACTTACAAGATTTCATAAAGACCTTAATATGCTCTGTGTATTTTCATTCTTCAAAAAAGTTACAGTAAATAGTGTGAACACAACATATTCGATGACAAATCTTCTCAACCTGAGGGCATCTCTTGGGTCTGGTATTTTATGGGACAGTTTAGGAATCACAAGCCTCAACTGTTTTCAGTTTAAGTTAATCCAAGACTTACTGGGACATGATATTTTCAGTGTTACCAGTTAATATGTAATATGCATGGAGCGTCAGTATAGATTATGTGCTATGTCAAACCATAAAGTAAGAAACAATCCCAGTGTGATTTCCAAACCCAATTGAAAAGGGGAGAAAAGAAGCAAGTGAACATGTCTTGGCCCCATGACTAAGTTCTTTATGATAAGAACAGCAGAAATGTTAAAATAATTTACCAATAGTTAAGTTAAACAGTAAATGAGAGAGAAAAAGAGGGGAGGGAGTGATGGGAAGAAAGAAGGAAAGGAAATAGGGGAAGTGGGGAGAATATTGGGTAGACTGAAATGATCTGTTCCTTCCCTCATCTTTCTCAGTGTCAGGATATTGTGTTACAAATAAAGAAATGGCCAATAATGAGTAATAAGTCAGTAAATGGGCAGCCTGGATAATTTCATGAATTAGCTCAACAACCCAACAGCTCAATGAGCTCAACAACCCAACAGCTCAATGAGCTGTTCAACATAAACACCACTAATTAATCAAGATCATTAACCAAACATTTTTTCTTGAGAATTTACTTTATCACCATCAATAGGGAGCTAATTCCTGGAAGAGGAACACACTGATATTCTAGTATATCTTGCTACACCAGGGCTTATTGGTTTACCGATGACACTCAGACCTCCTACCCGTATCAAATTGACTACTTCTCTTAGGGTTCTACTCTGGGACATCTCTTTCCCCTCGACAAAGATCATGCTTGGAGGCCAGTATCCCAAAAGCATTGCAGTGTAGCATCCTTTCCTTTAAGAAAATAAGTTCACAGTCATCCAAGGGAAAAACTCAAACTCATCATTTCTAGTTACAATTATAGACACCACCTAGTAAGTGGCTCACAGAACCAGACACTGTACTGCTCTCATTATCTCTATTGCTTACACCAGCAGTACAAGGGTGGTATTATCATTCCCAATTCAAAGATGAGAAAAACGGAGCATCTATTTGGTCAAGCAGCTTGCCCAGGGTCACCCAGCTAGAAGTGACAGAGCCAGGATTCCCATCCCAGTCATGCTCCAAAGGCCATAGGTTTCCTGCTGCTTCATGGTGCCTCTCCTGAGGTCTCGTCATATCATAAAAGGAAGAAAAAATATCGACTCCTGTGTCACTACCTCTGACTCATAAAGAAAGTGAGAGAATTCCAATGGCTCTGTTCCTAGACACTGCCGACTGGCTCTGTTTTCTGTTTAATACTGTGATTTTAATTTCTTTTTCTTTTCTGTATTTTTTTCCTAAAAGCATGCTGCCATTTCAGAGCCAAAGAAGTAAGGTCTGTGTAACTAGAAAAATAAACAAAAAAAGCTATCATTTCTCCCTGGGGTAATTTATAAGGTCTAAGGTTTCTCCATAAATTCTCCCCAAGTGATCCCAAGTTGCTTGGCATGAGTCTGGGAAAAAGAGTGACAAGCAAGCATGTCATTCCTCAAGCAGGAGAAATTCCCATGAGTATATGAGGAACAGCCTAGAACAAAGGTACTCTGGCGTGTGAAACACACTTGAATCCAGCTCCCTGGATCATTCTTCGACTCTTGCTGTATTCCATACCCAGGTGAAGAGAGTAAAGACAGTTTAACTGAGGCTCCAAGCCACGTGAGTCACCTAGACAAAAGTCTATTGTCTTTACACCTGCTGCTTAACCTATTTGAGGGTGTACAGATACCCCCCCTTTCCAAAAGTTACTTTATGCCACTTCACTTCTATGAAAGACCTATATTACTACCTGTTTCTGCTAATCTAAAGAAATCCAAAGAAGATTTTCACCTTTATTGGGGGGGGGGGGGCGGTGCGGAATGCGACAATGTTGGGTTGGCCAAAAAGTTCATTCACGTTTTTCCGTAATATGGTATTGAAAATCGAAACAAACTTTTTGGCCAACCTAATAGCATTCCACACTGCCAAGCTCCTTCCCCAGGAATTACACTCAGCATCAAGCCGCCATAGCTCTGAACCGTGTCGGTAAGCATCTGTGCTTATTCTGGATTTATTTTTTGCATCCATTAACAAGATGTGTCCTGAGGTAGCTGCTTCTTCACTTAACCCCATTTTGCCGTATGAAAGATTTCATACTCATGCTCTGGTTTCAGAGAGCAGGGGAAGCTTGTATGTAGAAAATAATTACACTCTGAGCCCTTCCTTTGTGCTGTGCCAAAGACAAAAGAGGAAAGAAGGTCTAGGTCTTTCCACATGGTCACATTCTGCTTTACGTTGTAGTTTTGTGCTTGATCTTCCCTCTCTGCCAGGAGCATTCCCCATTTGATCTACTGACTTAATTTGTACTCCTCCTCTGAGATCAGCAAACTTCCCCTCTGAAAAGACCTGCCCGCACCCAGCCCGTCTTGACCGCATGTGCATCTCCCCACGTCCACCAGTGTTCTGTGCACAGCCCTGTCACGGCCACGTCTTTGTATAAGACAGTGATCCCCTTGTAGGATTTGTGTGCTGCTTATCTCTGCACCTTCGATGCTTAGCACACAAGAGAAACTTGATAAATGTGAAAAGAAAAAGAGGGATGAGGGGACAAAATGCAGTGATGGTACACGAGAGGCTCTAAATATGCTTTTCCCTATCCCTGTAGGTTGTTCCAAGAAGCACGTGCGCACGCGTGCGCACACACACACACACACACACACACACACACAGAGTATTACTAGGCTCAACTCTGTAGCTGTTTGTAAGGCTCAGGATGAACCCCCAGTGGGAGACTGATATTAAATATGAGCCTTCTGAATACCTAACTACATCAGTTCAGTTCAGTTCAGTCTCTCAGTCGTGTCCGACTCTTTGCGACCCCATGAATCGCAGCACACCAGGCCTCCCTGTCCATCATCAGCTCCAGGAGTTTACTCAAACTTAGGTCAAATTCCACGTCCATCGGGTTGGTGATGCCATCCAACCATCTCATCCTCTGTCATCCCCTTCTCCTCCTGCCCCCAATCTCTCCCAGCATCAGTGTCTTTTCCAATGAGTCAACTCTTCGCATGAGGTGGCCAAAGTACTGGAGTTTCAGCTTCAGCATCAGTCCTTCCAATGAACACCCAGGACTGATCTCCTTTAGGATGGACTGGTTGGATCTCCTTGCAGTTCAAGCATAAGGCAAGATTATTTGCTGGGTGGTGCCACTCCCCAGGACTATCTGTAACCTGCTCAAAACTATTCATTAGCATTAGAGAACAGATGAAACACCTTAGCTTGCCAGCCAGTCCCTCCATCCCTCTTACCCCAATCCAGCTTTCTATTTTTACCGCTCTCCAGTCTGTACCAGGAATTTGACCTAAGTCAGATGGACTGTTCTTCCCCCAAATATTCTTTCCTCTTTTTTCTACTGACTATGCCCCCACTGTTCTTTACACTTGTCAAAATAACTATAAATTGAAGGTCCTCCTAAGATCTTCCTAAGTATTGCAGCCTGCATTGATTCTTCCTTATTCTCAACTGGTTGGTAGTTATTGTAAATATCACTTATGTGTTGCCTGTACCCTGTATTGAAGAAATTGGGGCTATTAGAACTTGCTGCAATTGTAGAAATGTGTTATAACTGAACCGTCCAATATGGTAGCCACCAGCTACATATGGCAACCGAGTACTTGACATGTGGCTAGTGCAACTGAGGTATGGACTTTTATTTTATATTTTTGTAGTCTCTTTAAATTTAAAATGACATAGCCACATGTGGCTAGTGGCTACTGTATTGGACAACACAGAATATTTAACTTTTTGTGTGCTATGTCTTGTAACCTTGATGAGCATATAAACTATTGGGAAAAAAATTGAATTCAGTTCTTTTTTGTATCCTCAGCTAATGCCATGATTGCGGTAGTATTCAACAAATGTGCTCAGTGCATTGCTAGACTGCTGGGTCTGCCTCTTAAAGTTATAATCTCTTAAAGACGTCCTCTCCCATACATACATAATATTAATAAAATAATACAGATTGCCTTTGCTTTTTTAACAGTTTAAACTCACTCAGAATGGCACTGTATCACTACCTGGATTCTTTATCACTCTAAAACCAAAATGAGATGAAGAATGATTTGAACTGAGTCTCTGAAAGAAAAGGTTCCATTATGCATAACTATCTCTTCTCTTTTCCCTTTGGGGGAAAAATATGTTTTAAATGTTTTTTAAACATGTTTCAGACCTGCTGAAACAGAATTTCTTTAATTTTCAAAATGACCTTTTCTACAGAGAAAGACTGTCCCTGAGAATCTGAAACAAGTTCAGCCACCAGATTTTTATTACCCCCTGAAGTCCCATCACTTTCTGAAGGAAGTTAGTTCTCAATGATAGACTTTCCCATAGCATTTTTGTCTCTATTTCTAGTGCCCAATCTGAGGCTCTTTGAAGAAGGCTAAATCTCTCCCAGCAGGTCAGGGAAGGTCACAGGTCTTTGGAATTTGACAATGATGCGCCCCTGGCATTTGCTGGCTTACCAACGGCCCTTCAGGAATCATCATGCCAACAGGCCAACCACACAATAAAACCCTGTGCCTGCAAAGCCAAGAGCAAAGTGATCAAACAGTCTGGCTGCAGATTAGACTCTGACTTATTAATAAGCTTTCAGAAAATAAACCAGAATGTGTCTCTAGCAGCAACAGTTTACAGGAGTTGTTTAATGATTTCAGAGGTCGGCCATACCGCATGCTTTCCTTCTGACTCAGTGAAGAGCAGGACAGAGCAGAAAAGACGTGGACAAAGCCAGGGCAATCAGCTGTATCTTTTCCATTCACAGCTAAGTTTATTTGGAGTGACTGGAAAAACCTTCAATGAAAACTTTTTTTTAAAATAATAAAATAAAAGAATTTACCCTGAGATCATCAGCCAGACAACATCGAGAAATAATTATGGGTCGGTATTTTCCTCTGCCTTGTGAAATATTTACAAATTGTAGCATAAGCAAGCCCTAGAGTATCATAAAGATAGCAATAACATTTCAACTGTATTTTTTTAATATTTAGTCATCAAAGATATCACCATGTGTTTAAATCACATTTGAATACATATAAATAAAATTTTCATCTGCAGACAGGAGCCAGTGGCTAAAGAAAGAATCCACTGACTCCTTTGTAACAGAGCAAGAACACCGGAGAGGTTTGAGATCTTGCTTTTATAAAACAGAATTCATTATTACCACATGAGCAAGAGAGTATTAGTAAGTATCTTAATTTGAGGCCTTTTAAATAAGAAAATATTGATGATGATAATAATAAGCTTGCAATGAAATCTGCAGTTTATGACATATATTCTATATATACATTCCTTTATTTGCATTAGAGATTTTTATCTATATTTCACACACGAGTCTGTGGAGACTGAGAAAGATTAAGCAAATTTCACAACATCATTTAGATAGTAAGTGATGGAGCTTGAATATGAACCTAGATCATCCCATTCCTGAAGTCCTCTTCTTTCTACTCACCTAGGCCTAGAGTATCACACCCAGGTATGGTCCTGGCAGGATAAATGAGAAACAGCAGCAAAGGGAAGCTGAATGATCTTTAAGATTACTTCATAAACCAGATTCAGTGATTGAGAATGTGCTTTTCAAGAAGATAGAACTCTAACTCCCAACAATGATAGGAGTTAATGTGTAATGAAGGTTTACTTGGCGCAGTGCAGAATGCCAAAAGCTTCTCTTTTTTTTATCTTACATATTAGTGCATTTTATCCTGATCAATTTCCTATGAGACAGGATATGTAAGAGAGGTGAAGTAATTTCTTCAAAGTCGCGTGGCTAGAAGTAAAGTAACCAGAATATGAAACCAGTAAATCATATTCCTGAGCTCTCCTCGTTAACTGCTACATCATTGACATTTTATCCCCAAATTATTCACAACACCCTGTTAATAATCTGTGGACAAACAACAGTCACAGGACCAGCAACATAGAAATGCCACGAATAATTAGCAAGAATAGTTTCGTAGATTGTTTTCTGTACAGTTGATGATTTTAAAGAACACACAATTAATTTTAAACCTGCCTGTAAGTTGTAAAGTGTATTTAAAAATCCCCTTTTAATTAAGGCCAAAATGCATCTCGTTAATGGAAGAAAAAATAACAAAACACCTTAAACCATAGACGAGAAGCCACTGTCACAAAAAAAAAACACTGAATTTGGCAGAAGAAGTCACAGGGTCATGTACTACCTCTGCTACCTAGCAGCACAGAACCCTGGGCAAGACAGTGGGTCTCAGCCAGTGTTCACTTTCTTGGCTTTAGAATTAGTCTGCCTCTCTGGATTGTTATGAGGTTTAATAAGATAACATATGAGAAAGTATCTGGCACTGAAAAGGCACTTAGTAAAAGTTATTTGATAATAATGACTCCCAATTATTGAATACTTAAATATTGCTCTATACATAATGCAAATAAGGGCAAATGAAGGATCTCTTTCCTTTGCAGTTCATTTGATGAACTCTAAGACTCCTACTCCAGGGTGCTTCAGCGAGCTTGTCATGGTGGCAGTGTGGGATATTTTTTGGCTTATCTATCTTTCTGGTCTTTGGAGGATTTGGGATTTGGAGAGTAAGGAGGTTGTTTATGTTCTGCTGTTGTTGCTATTTGTTTGCTTGCTTGTACTAAATGGCACTACATCAGTGTTCCCAGTAGTTCGCCAATGGAGGAAATTTCTGTGATTGCATAATCCCTCTCCAGTCCCAAGCTACCTCCCTCCATTACCAGGGCAATGTAGATAACATATAGGCAACTGTGGTATCATCAGAAAAGAGATGGCTGTCCCTAGTGTTTCATCTAAGGTCTTAGCTCATCCCATGGGCTCTGGAGCTTTATGCTTCTGTGCTCTGTACACTCCCATTTAGGGTGCTGGCATTCCAAATACATCCTGATCCCTGCATTTTGATGCAGTAATATACCTTCTTTTTTATTGACATATAGTTGACTTACAATTTTGTGTTAGTTTCTGGTGTATGGCAAAGTGATTCTTATATGTATTCTACATAGAGAGACTATATATATGAATGATGAATTTGGGTGAATACTATCCAAACCACTAGTAAAAACTAAATTATTCCAAGTTTCAGAATTAAAATATATTTAAGGTAACTTTTCATTTACCTTCTTAAGTCATGCACATTCTCCCTACAACATTCAATGTCAGCACCTCAGAGTCCTATCTTATGTGAATTCCATTTTCCTATTTTAAAAACCCTAGCCTTTTTATCTCTATGCCTTAATTATCAAGAAAACTTTCAATCCAGACTCCCTCAAAAACTGGCTCTAAGAAGTCAAATGTTAGAATAAGGAAAATAATAAGCTACAGGAGAAGAAGGTACTTTTGTTTATGAGACAAAGGAAAGAGGGCCATAAGAATCTTAAAAGACTGTCATTCCAGTTCAGTTATCCTAATTTGTTTGTTTATGACTTTGATCTCAACCTCATTTATTCATTCATTCAACAATTCAACATATAGCTTTTGGGGACCTACTACATGCTAAGCCCTAGATGCTAGATGCCATCAAGAACTGTTTCACCTGCATTTAGGATTAGCAGCTGAAAGGTACAGAAACCAATAAAAAGCTATCTGAAGCATAAATGCACAGGGAATCTGAGAACTCCTTTTTATTCAAAGGGGAGGCCAATTTTTGTGCCTTTTTCATGCTGGTCAGGGTGTTCTGAGCCTTCCCTGGGACCAGCATTCTCTCACAACACGCCCATCCTCACTCAGGAAAAGGCTTTCACTCAATAGCTGTCAAGGATTCAAGCCCCAACCTACTCTTGAGGTGCCAAAAACCCAACAAGTCAACACCTTAATAGATACACTTCAGACATTCAGCATACATATATAAAAAGGTACAACGCAGTAAACTCTCTTTTATCTGGTATTCTTTCAACTAAAATTGTTATGAAATCTTTTAATTCTGTTGCCAACAAGATAAAATGAGTGAGTGTCCTAGGGATGACCCCAAGTCACTGAGAAATCCTAAGGGCCTGGAATAGAATCAGGCACTTTGCTTTCCAATAAATGCTGGGTGGATGAATATTATCTGAATCACTAGAAAGAAAATAAATTATTCCAAGTTGAATTTCAGAATTAAAATACGCTTAAGGTAACTTTTCATTTATCTAGCATTCTGAAAACTTCAACCCTACAGAACACAACTGAGGACAAAAAGTAAGTCAAAGGTACTCAGAGATGAAAAGACGATAGTTGTTAAGCTTCGTGGTATGGCGGTGGTTTAGTTGATAAGTGGCATCCAACTCTTTGTGACCCCATGGACTGTAGCCCGCCAGGCTTCTCTGTCCATGGGATTTCCCGGGCAAGAATGCTGGAGTGGGTTGCTCCTCCTCCAGGGGATGTTCTCAACCCAGGGATCAAACCCGGATCTCTTGCATTACAAGCAGTCTCCTGCATTGCAGGTGGATTCTTTCCGACTGAGCCACTAAGGTTTGTATTCATAAGCAATTAGGATACTGTATTGGTGTTTATCTTTCTGGCTTACTTCACTCTGTTGGCTGATTCATGTCAATGTATGGCAAAAACCACTACAATATTGTAATTAGCCTCCAACTAATAAAAATAAATGAAAAATAAATAAATAAATAAAAACATAAGCAATTAGGATTTCTCACTTCAAACCTTATTTACCTCTACTTTGCAAATAATGCTAACAAACTTGGTTCTCTGATCCCTAAGTACAGAGCTTACCTGGCAGCTCAGTGGTAAAAAAATCCACCTACCAATGCAGGAGACATAAATTTGATCCTGGGTTGGGAAGATCCTCTGGAGAAGGAAATGGCAACCCACTCCAGTATACTTGCCTGGGAAATCCCATGGACAGAGGAGCCTGGCGGGCTCTAGTCCATGGGATCACAAAAGAGTCGGACCCGACTTAGCCACTAAACCACAAGAACACAGCGAACTTAAAGTACCTAATTTGAATAGGGGAAGGGATTGCAACAAATTCTTTGACAGCAGGGAGGAATAGAATCATGGAAGCCTAGGAGCACAGGAGGAAAAGAGCTGTAAAATGATCAGAATTTCTAAGGTGTATGGCATTCGTGGAGGAGATAAATAGTTCCATAACTTTAGGAAGTTCCTGGGGGAACCACTGAATCACAGCTGAATAAAAATATTGACATATTTAGTAGTATCATTTAAGAATAAAGGAAATTCTGTATTTCAAATATATCATATAAAAACAAGCCTATGTTTGTCCTGGTGGTTGTAAAATTATCAGCTATTAGGAAAATTTTAATTTATCCAAAATGTCTCATTCCCTGAAGACTCAGGAAAGTTGAGGTCATTCTACTATATATGAGTGTGTATGCATGCATATGTGCACATATGTATATAAATTATATGAAGTAGAATTTTTGTTACACTAGAAAACCTCATCCCCCTAACATGCAGTATAACGGATTATTAACTTTCTGGTTGTTGGCTTCCTATAAAAGCATGATCAAAGTGGTTACCTGGAATCCAAAACCTTGAGTTCATGCTTTCTTTTCATCTAATACAACTGAGATCAGAGAAATTACCTCACTGCTCAGTGACTCAATTTATCTATTGGTATAACGAGAAAAACAAAAGCTCAGCTCACAAGGGTCTGGTGGACTGCTCCCATTTCAAAACTTGGAAATGTTTAATATAAATCCCAATAATAGCCTGGTTTGGGTTATTATTTTTAAGCAAACACCCTTCAAAAAAAAAAAGAGGCAAGGTAGTCAGTCTTTCTTTTCCCAGTTTCTATCCTTACAATCTTTCCTTTCCAAAGAACACAAGAGAGAAATAAAGGAGCCAAGCACTCTGACTCACAATTTTTTCTAATAGTGCTGTGGTCAATTTGCTCCCGCATAAAAAAGTAGTCATGAAGCTTTGAACTCTGGGTCTTGGAAGGCCAAGCGTGGAAAAACATCTTTAGCAGAAAGAAGGGCACGTTCCCAATCTGTCCGAATCTGTCCAGTGTGATGCATTTGTGAAAAGTCCACTTGGGCACACAGCTCCCCCCATTGGAGTCCTTTTCTGATGTTAGAACTTTCTGACAAAAGAAGGGGCTGAACTTTGCCTTTCAATGAAATCTTGAGTCTAGTTTCTTTTTGAGATCTTACTCATTCGATCCTTAAGATGGTTTCTCAGTTTGAACTTGCTTTTAGGACAAATGGGGAAAATGCTATAACTTTGTGCCTAGAAAAGCTGGCTCGATCTTTCTTTCAGGGAAAAAAAAAAAGTTCTATGTGGTTCAGAAAGCTGAAGTTTCACTGAGAGCCTTCACTTAGAGATTTCTGATATTGAAGTTGGTTATTACACCCCAGCAATGAGCAGATATCATGCTTTTTGTTTTCTTCGAGACAGTTTCCTTAAAGTCTGTCACAGTCTAACATACAACTTTGTAGTGTATGAAGGGCTTTCATGTATGTTCATTCATTTGTGAGACCTGTATGCCTCTGATTTCCCAGTATTTTATAGTTGTATTTTATTTCTGGTTTTGACTATTTTTTTATTATTAATTTATTTGGCAGCCTTGGGTCTTAGTTGCGGCACTCAGAATCCCCATTGTGTCAGATGAGATTTTTTGTTAGGACGCACTGGCTCCAAAGTTGCAGTGCGTGGGCTTTCTTGCTCCATGGCATGGGGAATCTTAGATCCCTGATCAAGGATTGAACCCATGTCCCCTGCATTGCCAGGCAGATTCTTAACCACTGGACCACCAGGAAAGTCCCTGTTTTAATTCTTAAAGACAATCACAATCTGAAAAAAATACATATCCATTTTGGTATATTTTAAAATGGCTATTGTCACTCTTTCGCTGAGAAGATTAAGAAGTTGGCTGTTCCTCCATATTGCCCAGTTGAAAAGTTTATCTCAGTACTAAAATCTCAGTATCTGAAGTGCTCTAAGGACATCTCAAAAGTGTCTTCACTCATCTCCCTGGGGGGAAGTTTCTATAGAAACACCGTCCACTCACTGTTACCAAGCATACACCTTACCTGCAGGCCATTCTGTCCCCCGTGCCTCCCCTCTGTTACAGACATTCTTCTTCCTAAATTTCTCCATATTCTCTGGCATTCCTCATCCCAGCCCTCCTGCCTTCTGGGGATTTCACTCTGAACCATTTGCACCATCTGCCCATTACAGCTGTGGTGATCTCTCTCAACCCAGATTGCATCATGACTCACATCTGTTTAAAACCTTTTGGGGATATTTCATGGCCCTCAGATTAATAGAATCCAAACACCATCAGAGGATTTACAAGGTCCTCTTTCATCCTCTGGGCCTGCTGATCTTTCCAGCTCCTTTTCTTTCCATATTACCTGCTGTCACAAAGCCCCCCGCCCCCCACCCAGATGTAGCCAACAGTTTTCTCTGAGCATGCCATAGCTCTTATTTTTTAGGGCTTTCATTCACACTATTCTGTCTTTTTGTCTGGAACACCCTGCCTTCTCATCACCTCCCATCCCCCTTGAAGCCATCCTTGAACCCCAGAACTGGATTAGGTGGCCTGCTGTATGCTCACATGTTACCCCAACATTCCTCTGTGGCATCTAACACTATCACCGTAACTATTAACAGATTATCTCTCCTGCTGGCCCCATTATAAACCCCATTATGGTCTGAATTGAGTTTGTCTTACTGAGCAGCGTGTTTCATTCCTGAGACTGAAGCTAAGCACACATATTTAATATTTGTTGAATGAAAGAATGAATGAAAGACACATAAATGATAGAGAAGCACCAATATCAGAGGTAAAGCAGAAGATTCAAGATTTAACCAGGGTTCTTGAAAAAGTGAGTGGTCAAAAGACTAGTCAAAGAAGTCAGAAATCAAAGTCTTGAACAATCAGCAGTGCAAGGTGGTGGAGGAAGAAGAGGTCTAGACAGGCCTTTTCCCATAACAGCAAACAGAATCTGGTAGTCACAACACCAGCCAGTCCCTCTCATGCTCATCCTGAGCAAAGTTCCCCAAAGTTTCCGACTGTCATATGAGGACTAGCTACATCATGATTCTACGTCCCCAGCCAGCCCTACTGACTCAAAATCTTTTCTAGGCTGGGGCCAGAAATCTGCATTTTCAACCAGCACCCCCCAAGGGATACTTACGTACATTAAGGTCCTAGGCCAGAAGTACAATCACAGTAGCTGGTTGAGTAGGGAGAACAAGAGTGGGAAGCAAATACCCTTCCTTGGTGGTGTCTAGCTCTGTATTGTGAGCCCCAGTTGCTGTCCATGCGGCCCATGACTCATTGATAAGCATCCCTTTTGCTCTGGTTCATTCATAATGAGCTAACACACAGCTGGTCCATGTGTGACCCTTAAAAGTTCCAACAAGGGTCATGTGTAGGGGGGAGGGGGCATGCTTTCATAGCACTGTGGTTATAACTCCCACTTAACTTCTCACTGTGGCCTCCCTTCTCTTATTTGGGGCATGGCCCAGTATAATTCATCTCCACATTCTATCTGGACAGCAACCATTTAACCAATGCTCAATAAAACATATTGCCTTGTCCATGACCTGGACAAAGGGCTAATAACAATAATAACTATGAAGAGTCCATTGTAAGCTATCACTCCTCTGAGGAAAACAAAAATGTCCCCTTTAACCCCACTAAGCCTGTGGTTTTAAAACTCTGTCCAATTTTGCATTATTGTCAAAGAAAAATAATTAGATATGGATGACTGAAAAAAAAAAAAAAAAGAAAATCTAGAAAGTTCTATCTGAGTAAAAGAAGTTCACCTCAAACCAGCATTTCCTGATTTGGGTTTGTGCTCCAAGCAGTCTCATTATTTTCCTTCAGGTTTTACATATAGTTTTGTCCTTCACGGTCATGCCTATAATCTGTCATGCTCACACCAAGTCCAAGGCAAACACTGACTTTCGTTACTGTTCTATTATTTGTAGCTTGAGATTATTCTTCACCTTTCTCCCAAGACTCCGTTCTATCACTGCCATTTGACGTCAGTATACAGCACCTTAAGCCCCCAATAAACTGGAACGTATGTGATGTGGGCGGGAAAAACAATACATCTTGACTTCCCTGAAGTCGTCTGAATCAAATGTTTTAAGTATAATTGAAAACATATTTTACAAGCAAAGAGAGCCAATAAACCAGAAAAGCGGCATGGAAACGTCAGGCTCCACTCCTCTGGTTTTAATGCTCTTCCGTGGAGGACCTTAGGAAGAGTGAGGGACTTGTGTCCCTGGATGGAGTCACACGGGGGGACAAGTGCTCATCTACACGCATGGTCCATCTCTCACACATGCTCTATGAATGAAGCTCTACCAGGGAAAGAAGAGGAAGGATATCAGAGCCCCATGGCTTTGTACAACCTCCCTTACATTAATATGGGGCCCTCATAAGCCTTTACACAGGTGGTAAGATTAAGGGGGAGAATCTCATTGCCTTTGTGTCCCTCTGGCCCCCCAGATCTAAAACCATGATCATTTTCCTATAATTTTTTAAAAATATCACTACAAAGGAGATGTCCCCCTGGGCCAGGTCGCTTTCTCAGTTGCACTGACACAACTCCCGCTCCCTCTGTGGGATAGTGTTGTCCTTCTTCTTAGCGACAAGCATTCTGCTGGGTCTTTCCAGCCCCTGAAACTGGGTGTCTCTGCTGGTGCAGTGGGCCTGGCATGAGGAAGGAGTCTGGGCTATGAGATTGAATCCTTGGCACACACTGGATCATTCTGGCACACCAGCTTCTCCTATAATTCCTCTAGCTATGAATTGGAGCAGATTTATTTATTCAATTTATAAAATGGCACTATTCATTAAAGTAAATCACTTGATGTAAAAGAACTAATTATAGAGCTTTTAATAAAAAAAAAAAAAAGTAAAAGCTTTTTACCCTAGAGCTGGGGGCAGAACCAATTTCTGAATCATAGGTTTTTATTGTGTGTATGTGTTAAAGTTCCAGGGGACGTGATTTGATTTGACCCAAATTTGCTTAATAGCTAACCATGATGTAACAGGCTTTTACTGTTTGAAGAACAGAATAGCTGTGTATAAAGATACCCTTTTCATTGTCTATGTTTATGTCCATTTGTAAAAATAGATCTCTTATGCAGTGCTGACAAGAGAACAGAGATAGGGAGATGATCATACACATTGGTAAGAGTCTAAGTTGGTACAACTTTTCAAAGTTGAACCAGTAATTCCACCCCAAAAATCAGTATCTGGAGAACTCCTACAACTCAACAACAAAAAGTAAACAACCTAATTTTAAAATAGGCAAAGGGGTGAATAGACATTTCTCTAAAGAAGATACAAATAGCCAACAAATGCATGACAAATCTGCTCAACATAACTAATCATTAAGGAAATGCAAATCAAAACCACAGTGAAATACCATGTCATAACCATTAACATGGCAGACTATATTTAAAAAACAGAAAATAAGAAATATTGGTGAGGATGCAGAGAAATTGGAACCCTGTGAACCATTGGTGAGAATGAAAAAATGGTGTAGCTAAGGAAAACAGTATGGCAGTACCTCAAAAAATTAAAAATACAATTCCCGTATCATCCAGAAAATTCTATCCCTGAGTATATACTCAAAATAATTTAAAGTACAGTCTCAAATATATATTTTATATCCATGTTTGCTGCATAGCAGCACTATTCACAATAGCCAAAATGTGTAAACAGCCCAAGAGTCCACCGATTGAAGGATGAATAGATAAACAAAATGTGATATACATATATAATGGAATATTATTCAGTCTTAAAAAGGGAGGAAATTCTGACACATGCTACAACACAGGTGAAATTTGATGATATTATGCTAAGTGAAACAAGCTATATACCTAAATAGATACATAAGTAGTCAAATTCATACAGGCAGAAAATAGAATGGTGGTTGCCAGGGGCTGAGGGGAGGAGAGAATGGTGAGATATTATTCAATGGGTATAGAATGAAATGAGTTCTGTTGTTGATTGTACAACAATATGAAAGTACTTAACAATACTGACCTATATACTTAAAGTGGTTAAGATAGTAAATTTTATGTTAGGCATATTTTACCACAATTTTTTAAAAAAGAATAATGGTGTTAATTATAGTATTCATGAAAAACAGAACACATGCAAATCCTCCAAATGGGAAACAGCCATTGGATAGAATTCCATGTACCATTGAAAAATGTTGTGTATATAAACTTATTAACTCATAAGGCTGTCCAGGATCTATGTTTTGAGTCAAAAAGCAATTTTCAGAACACCATGCTTACATTGACTGTATTAGTTTGCTAGAGTTGCCATAACAAAGTACTACAAACTAGATGACTTAGGACAATAGAAATGTGTTGTCTCACAGTTCTGAAGGCCAGAAGGCTAAAATCAGGATGTCAAAATTTCATTACTTCAGAGAGCTGTGAGGAAGAATATATGTTTCATGTTTCTGTATTAGCTTCTGATGGTTTACTGGCAGGCTTCCCAAGTGGAATGGTGAGTTATCATTTAATGGATATAGAATGAGAGTTTTACAAGCCACTTCCCAGGTGGCTCAGTGTAAAGAATCTGCCTGCCAATGCAAGAGATTCAGGTTCAGTCCCTGAGTCGGGACTATCCCCTGGAGTAGAAAATGGCAACCTACTTCAGTATTTTTTTCGTGGAGAATTCCATGGACAGAGGAGCCTGGCGGTCTCCAGTCCATGGGGTCACAAAGAGTCAGACACGACTGAGCTCACCTGCACACACATAGGTGTTCATCAAGGTAGATAAGCAGGTTGCCTTGGAAAGAAGTGGGAACTACAACAATCAGGTGATCCAAAGTTGTTGGAATACTTTTCAGCTGTCAAATTGCAAAACAGTAATATTTCATATTTTCCCCCTAAAAGGGCTTCTGAGTCAATGGCAGAGTAGAAATAGAACTGCACTGGGGGTCCAGAAGGAGCTCCATTTCTGGCACGAGTTGGCTATGTGACCTTAGGCTCTTAACCACATTGGCATTTGTATTTTCATCTTTAAATGTTTCTGTGAATTCCAGATATGCAATCCCTTGGTCTATGTTTATTCCTATCTGGCTCATACACTTATATTGTACGTCACAACAAAATTTGACTGAGCCTAAAAATAGCCAACTCTTGCTTCTCCTAGACAAAGATCTGAATGCAGAGGCCCTTGATCTGAGCTGTGTGCTTGAAGGACAACATGTAGACAATCTGTTTTATAATCAAGCAGCCTGATTCTTCCATTCTGCCTCTGAAGCATGTCGGTGCCACCCTTTGCTACTGCTATTGGAAAGACAGTTTCCAGTGCAGGCCCAATAGAACAGAGTTGAACCCCACAAACCTAGGTCAGTCCTTCAGAGCTTTCTTCATTCCTCCGTTCAATCAGGAAGTAATGATTAAGTACCCTCTATGTAGTCAGGACTACACCAGGTTCTAGGGATTTGTTGATCAGCAAAATAAACAAGTCCCCTATTAGAACAAGGTCAAGAAAACACCTAATTACAAGACAATATAGAATGTGTTTTGGTAAAAGAATTGCTGAGTGCTCAGGGAAGCCTGGTTCTCTGAGTTAAGGAACCCTAACTCAGACTCAAAAGATTTTCCAAAAGTCTTCTTTTCGTAGAATTGCATCAGCTCAGCTTTGAGATCATGATTTCGGTAAATTTGCCCCCTACCCACTAGCTTTCCAAGAATTTTGTCTTTCGGTTGTGTCCATGGCTGCTGGGGAGGGGCGGGGCTCAGGCAGGGAGTAACCAGCACCCCCGCGCTTCAGCTGCTAAATGAAGAGAAACAATGTCATATCGAACCAGGAAGCATTCTTCCAGCTTTTTGGATGGTGCCACGTTTTCACTGGACATAGGAGAACCCACTTTGCCAAGGCTAGGTGTAAAAGGAGTCAGATACTAGATCATACGGCCTGAGCATAATGAGAAATATTTATTCCTTCTTCATCAGAGTCAATATCCATCATAGCCCACTCCACATTCTTACCAGCCAGTACATCAAACACAAAGCATCCCTTCGAAAGGCTTTGGCGTGCATGTTTGTTAATTTCCTCAGGCACTGTACACGCCAAGGCAATACGGCTCTGGATTCTCTAAATCACCTGAGAATTCTTGTTTCCTGTCCCCATTTTCTCTACGTTGATCTACAGAGCTCAAGCAAATGTACAGTTGTGTTTTGTAAAAAATTTTTAAAGTAATTCTGATCAAAATGGTAGTGATGGTGGTGGTGTTTTGTCTTTTCACTGCAATAAGCTCTATGAGTTTATTAAATCCCAGGATAAGCTGATGTGTGTCACTTTGACATTGTATTTTCCAGCAATACTTGCTGTCATTTTTTCCCTATAATTGACTCCTAAAACCATGGGAAATCTACGCTAGAGGAAACAAGCTTGATTTTTAAAAGGGGTGGAGATGATGAGATTTTTTTTTCCCCCCACAGAAAGGGCTATACCTGTATCCCTTATTGAAGCCAGGTTTCTTTGGAATTTTTAAAAAATACAGACTAATTTTTTTTTTAATTTCCTCGTATATCTAAGAAAAAAACAATTGGTTAAGTTTTTTCCTAACCCTGCCTCAATTCTATAAATTCTTTACCACAATTTTCTGCATAGAATGGAAATCTCATCACAATTCATTGATTTGAAAGCTACAAAATAAATAGGCCTACCTCTAATTACCAAACATTCACTCCATATAGCAGCAACCTCAGACCTGGGTCTATCCATGGGATCTATGAAGAATTCTTGTCCCCAAGTTTTCTCTCTGCCCCAACTGGAAAGAAGTATGGTGGTCCATGTGGTTTTGCTTTCAAATTCATAGTTTTATCAGCTTTCCTGGATCCTCAGTTAGGTTCATCCCTCCTCCCTGGTGGCTTAGATGATAAATAATCTGCCTGCAATGCGGGAGGCCCAGGGTTGATCCCTGGAGGAGGAAGATCTCCTGGAGAAGAAAATGGCAACCCACTCCGGTATTCTTGCCTGCAGAATCCTATGGACAGAGGAGCCTGGTGGGCTGCAGTCCATGGGGGTGCAAAAAGTCGGACATGACTGAGCCAGTAACACTTTCACTTTCTCTGTAATATATGCATTCAGGGAACAAAAATTCAGATCAGTGTGGAAAGTTATAGGAAGGGGAGATTAATCTAACTATGTTGGTTTCAACTTTCAGTTGAAATTTGCTTTACATCTTTATGTAAATCAATTTCCCTTTCTTTACTCTCCTTGCTGTCTCAGCAATGAGACATCTACTTCTCTCAAACAAATGCTATGGCAATTTAATAGAAGAATAGATGTAAAACAGAACTTTGAGTTTATGGAAGAAATCTCTCTTTCTGCTGAAGTTCTGTAATTAACCACACATCCTTTGGCAGGTTTTAACCTCTAATCTTCATTTTCCTCATCTGTCAATTTTAGACCAGGCTAATGCATTGTCCATTTATTGTCTATTCTGTACCAGTTTCTATGGAGAGCATTTATCATGTTACTATTTTATGTTGTTATTATTGTTCAGTTGCTAAATCGTGTCCAACTCTGCAACCCCATGAACTGCAGCACGGCCAGTTTCTCTGCCCTGGAGGAGTTTGGACTTTTCTGTCCTATCTCCCAGAGTTTGCTCAAATTCATGTCCATTGAGTCAGTGATGCTATCTCGTCATCTCATTCTCTGCCACTCCCATCTCCTTTTGTCTTCAATCTTTCCCAGCATCAAGGTCTTTTCCAATAAGTTGGCTCTTCGCATCAGATGGCCAAAGTGTTAGAGCTTCAGCTTCAGCATAAGTCCTTCCAATGAATATTAAGAACTGACTTCCTTTAGGATGGACTGGTTTGATCTCCTTGCAGTCCAAGACACTCTCAAGAGTCTTCTCCAGCACCTCAATTCAAAAAAGCATCAATCCTTTGATGCTAAGCCTTCATTATGGTCCAACTCTCACATCCATATGTGACTACTGGAAAAACCATAACTTTGACCATATGGACCTTGTTGGCAAAGTGATGTCCCTGCTTTTTAATACACAGTATAGGTTTGTCATAGCTTTTCTTCAAAGGAGCAAGCGTCTTTTCATTTCATGGCTGCAGTCACCATCTGCAGTGATTTTGGAGACCATGGAAAGAAAATCTGTCACTGCTTCCATTTTTTCCTCTTTTATTTGCCATGAAGTGATGGGATCAGATTCCACGATCTTAGTTTTTTGAATGTTGAGTTTTAAGCCAGCTTTTTCACTCTTTTCTTTCACCTTCATCAAGAGGCTCTTTAGTTCCTCTTCACTTTCCGCCATGAAAGTGGTATCATCTGCATATCTGAGGTCATTAATATTTCTCTTGGCAATTTTGATCCCAGCATTTTGCATGATGTACTCTGCATATAAGTTAAATAAACACGGTGACAATATATGGCCTTGTCATACTCCTTTCCCAGTTTTGAAGAAGTCTGTTCTTCTATGTCCAGTTCTAACTGTTGCTTTTTGACCCACATATAAGTTTCTCAGAGGATAGGTAAGACAGGCTGGTATTCTCAACTCTAAGAATTTTCCACAGTTTGTTGTGATCCACACAGTCAAAGGCTTTAGTGTGGTCAGTGAAGCAGAGGTAGATGGTTTGTTTTGGAATTCCCTGACTTTTTCTATGATCCAGCAGGTGTTGGTAATTTGATCTATGGTTCCTCTGACTTTTCTAAACCCAACTCATACATCTGGGAGTTCTTGGTTCATGTACTGCTAACGCCTAGCTTGAAGGATTTTGACCATTACCTTGCAAGCATGTGAAATGAGCCCAATTGTACAGTAGTTGGAACATTCTTTGGCATTTCCCTTTTTGGGATTAGAATGAAAACTGACCTTTTCCAGTCCTGTGGGCACTGCTGAGTTTTCCAAATTTGCTGCCACATTGAGTGCAGCACTTTAAAAGCATCATCTTTTAGGATTTTAAATAGCTCAGCTGGAATTCCATCACCTCTACTAGCTTTGTTCATAGTAATACTTCCTAAGGCCCACTTAACTTCACACTCCAGGACGTCCAGCTCTAGATGAGTGACAATGCCATTGTGGTTATCTGGATCATTAAAAACTTTTTTGTATTGTTCTTCTGTGTATTCTTGCCACCTCTTCTTAATTTCTTCTGCTTCTGTTAGGTCTAATGATGCACACAATAAAGGACAGAAATGATAAGGACCTAACAGAAGTAGAAGAGATTTTATTTTGTATTCACAGTAACTCTATTTGAGTTATGGAGAAGGCAATGGCACCCCACTCCAGTACTCTTGCCTGGAAAATCCCATGGATGGAGGAGCCTGGTAGGCTACAGTCCATGGGGTCTCGAAGAGTCGGACACGACTGAGCGACTTCACTTTCACTTTCACTATAATCTGCATTTTTTTGATGAAGAAATGATTCAGAAGGTTAAGTAACTTTCATAACATGTATCTTGGCCACTCAGATATAGAACCTGAATCTAAACCTTTATTTCTTCCCCTTCCAAAGTCCTAATTTTAATTGCTAAAATATGCTACCACCTAAATGAGCTCTGAGCACCCTAAATGAGTCCTTCAGATTCTATGTCCTGATCCATGGAACTATTTCATTTCATTGCAAGAAGTATTGGCAGTAAGTTATTATTGTTGATTTTATATAGAATAAAAAATAGTTATATTCAATATTTTGTAACGACTTTTATATTATGAATGGTAGGGAAAAAAGAACTATCAGGTAACTTCATCTCCTTTGACTTTTTCTTCCAAAAGCATTTGACCCAAACAAATGTTTTCTTCCCCCCTTTTTTAAAAGATTCTCTCAAATAGAGATGATATAGCCTCCCTTAGAAGATGGTCTATTGCTTACTTGCTTACTATTGAAAGGAGGATTTCCTCTGTCTGGTGTGGCTCCCTTCAATTCTAATTCATTGTCAGTCCTTCAGGGTGAATTTCATCATTGTTTCTTATCCCTTTCTCCTGGTGAGAAATAATAGGACAGAATATGCTTAAGGGAAGATACAAAAATGTTGTCCCGAGACACCAAAGGAATGTTAATTCCACCTTGCAGTCAGTGTTTCAACGGGTGTCTGCACAGAGTAAACACAGAAGGAATGAAATGTCTATAGATGGACAGATGAAAAGTGCTAGTCTGACATAAAAGGAAACTCTTCATTTTCTGCTTTTCTTTTAAATAACAAAATTTCAATATCATCTGTGCCTAGGTTTTCTGGACTTGGAGAAATAACACATAAGGAAGAGGGTGGAGAGGAAGGAAAGGTAGCTCCAACTGATAGCTGACTGATTTCATCAAGGATTATCTAATGTGTTTAATAAGAATTATCTTCTACATATGTGCTGGCCCGGAAAATGAAAAATGTCTTGTCCATCAGTCTTTGAAGAATTGAGTCATGATTTTCTTATCAGTGAAACAAAGAAACACTTGAGAAGATAATAGAGCAAATTTTAAAAAAAAGAAAGAAATGAATGAGAATTTGTAGATGTCTTTTTTTTCACTTTGGCAAAGCTATTATAAATAGCATTTTTTAGGCTGTCTGACTAAAACAAAACAAATGTTTCCTGTCAGCATGGAAAAAGAAATTCCTGTCTAAAATTGTGTTATCTGGTTTTTAGCCCACTTAATTAAGAAAGCTGCTAAATGTCATGCTACATGTCATCAAATGCCCTTTTTAAAACTGATTTCAATTTTTCATGAGTTCATCCAGTTTTTGTGTTCTCACTGTTTAATCCTTTAGGATTTTTCATTTTTAAAAGTCAAAGATAAAAAAAATTAAAAAAAAATAAAAGTCAAAGATACACTATTCTTGCTATAACTGCTTTTTGCACATCAGAGCTAAAAATATACCAGAATACAGAAATTCACTAAGATCATATACCAAAATATAATATGGTTTCACACATATCACTGATAGTTACTTTTAAAGAGAAAAACTGATATGGAAACTACTTGAGCTGAATTGAGCTACAGTAAGTCTGACCACCTAATTTTTCACATAAAAAAAAACCTGAGACTCAGAACTTGAACAAAATGAAGATCACAAAGTTAGTAGTAGAAAGCAGAGGTGAGCTGGCTTCACTGACACAGTGTTCAATACATATTTAACTAACTGCTACGTGCCAGGCATTTTGATTATACAAAAGTGAAAAAGACAGGGTTGAAGAATATCATAATCCAATGGGAGAGTAAAGTAAATAAATTGGTAAGTACATTTTTGTGTAACAGATAGTTTACACGCTTAGTAGCTTAAAACAGTGTACATTTATTATTGCACAGCTTCAGAGGATCAGAGATTGAGCATAATTTAGCTGGATCCTCCGCTTCAGGGTCTCTTATAAAGTTCCAGTCAAGTACCAGCCAGAGCTGAGGTCTTATCTGAAAGCTCAACTGGAGAAGGATTTGTTTTTCAAGCCCATGTGATTGTTGGCAGGATTTAGTTCCTCATGGCCTGTCAGACTGAGGTCTTCCGTGTCTAGCTGACTTTTGTCTGAAGGCAATCCTCAATACCTTGCCACATGCACCTCCCCAACACGCCTGCTTCTTTTATCAAGGTGTGTAAGTCAAAGGGGCAACAGCCAGAATCTGCTCATAGGATGAAGGCAGGCATAATTGGGGGCCATTTTAAAGTTTACTCACCAGTTTTGTTTTGGTTTTTTTTAATTGGAGGGTAACTGCTTTAAAATGTTGTGCTGGTTTCCGCCATACATCAACATGAATCAATCATAAGTATACATATGCCCCCACCCTCTTGAATCTCCCTCCCACCCTTCGCCACATCTTACCCCTCTGGCTTGTCACAGAGCACCAGCTTGAGCTGCCTGCATCATCCAACAAATTCCCACTGGCTCCCTATTTTACATACGGTAATGTACATATGTTTCGATGCTTCTCTCTCAATTTGTCCCACTCTCTCCTTCCCCCACTGCGTCCACAAGTGTGTTCTCCATGTCTGTGTCTCTACTGCCGGCCCACAAATAGGTTCATCAGTGTCATTTTTCTAGATTCCACATATATGTGTTAATATATGATTTTTTTTTTCTTTTTTTTACTTACTTTTTTCACTTACTTCATTCATTTGAATGGGCTCTATCTAGGTTCATTCACCTCACCAGAAGTGACTCAAACTTGTTGCTTTTTATGGAGTAATATTAATGGAGTAATATTCCATTGTATATATGTATATATGTACCACAACTTCTTTATCAGTTCATCTATCAATGGGCATCTAGGTTGCTTCCACGTCCTGGCTTTTGTAAACAGTGCTGCACTGAACACTGGGTTACATGTGTCTTTTAGAATTGTAGTTTTCTCAGGATATCTGCCCAGTAGTGGGATTGCTGGGTCATATGGTAGCTATATTCTTAGTTTTTAAAGAAATTTCCATATTGTTCTCCTTAGTGGCTATACCAATTTACATTCCCACCAACAGTGTAAGGGGGTTCCCTTTTCTCCACATCTTCTCCAGCATGTTTTGTTTGTAGGTTTTTTGATGATGGCCATTCTTACCAGTGTGAGGTGACACCTCACTGTAGTTTTGATATGCATTTCTCTAATAATAAGCTATGTTGAGCATTTTTTCATGTGTTTATTAGCCATCTGTGTGTCTTCTTTGGAGAAAAGTCTGTTTAGGTCTTCTGCCCAGTTTTTGATTGGGTTGTTTTTCTGATATTGAGCTGCACGAGCTGCTTATATATTTTGGAGATTAATCCTTTGTCAGCTGCTTCATTTGCAATTGTTTTCTCCCATTCTGAGGGTTGTCTTTTCATCCTTCACCACAGTTTTATAGCAAAACATGATACATCTTCTGAAAGAGAAAGGCTCAGGGGCTGTGGGAGCACAGAAGACAGGCTCTAAACCAGAATAAGGAGTCCAGGCTATCATTTGTTGAATTTCAAAGGATGAGGGGTCGTCAGATCAATGAAGAAGGAAAGACAGTCATTCCAGGCAGAAGTCAGGTCTGTAAATGCACAGAGGCATTAAAAACTACATTTTAAAAGTCTTTAAAGGTAAGTAGGAATAGCACAATATCAGATAATTGGAAAAGATGATGTTTGGTTAGGATCAGCAAATTTTAATGTTGAAGGTTCCAGACGGAGAAACTAAGGCTCAGAGACATTATGCCCAGCACATGGTAGATATTCAAAGAATGTTGAACAAAATGAAATGTCTTTGTAGCACTAGAACTGAGATTCCACTCTCATACCCCAAATAGTAACCATATACATCAACCTCCATATCTTTAAGAAAATTAGGAAGGAAAATTACGAGTGTTGGGAGATAGAAGAAAAGCATGTTCTATAGTAAAAAGAAATCTAGAGATAGCCAGAAGCTACTGGGAAAGAAACAGAAAATTAGATTTCAATTCTAGTTTCTATTCATAGAAGTGAAAATGAAAGAGAAAATTCCTTTGGTATGAGACCAGTCAGTTCTTTGGGGAAACAAAAAAAGAAGAAATAAATAAAGAAAAAAACTTTAGACATATAAGGTAATAATGAAATTTTGGCAATTAATTCTTTCACTTCATTCCAGAGGAAAAAAAGTTTCCCAGAGCCTTTTTCTTGAACTTACCAAACTCCTATACAATTTTGACTCAAAAACAATACATCACCTCTAGGATCCAAAAAAAGAGAGATGGCTTATATTTCACATATTTGTATCAGGCTTAGCATTTGGGGAGGGGGCACCTTGGTTTGAAATATACACGTTTTATATTTCAGCTGAAAAATTTATTTCAAATGAGGTTAAAAAAAACCAAAGTACTACCACTCAGACATTAGCTGTAATTAGCTAAAAAACAAATATTTTAAAGTCATAACCATTATAGGAAGCTTTTGAACCAAAGAGGAATTTGAGTAACAATAATCACATCTCTTATTGCATGTCAGTTATGATTGCCCGAAAGGCACTGAATGGAATTATATACTTACAATTCTTCTACTCATAAAGTCAGCCTGAAAGTGCAAGTGTTATCACTCAGTTGTGTCTAACTCTTTGTGACCCCAGGGACTATACCCCGCCAGGCTCCTTGTCCATGGAATTCTCCAGGGAAGAATACTGGAGTGGGTTGCCATTCCCTTCTCCAGGGGATCTTCCTGACCCAGGGACCAAACCTGGGTCTCCCGCATTGCAGGCAGATTCTTAACCATCTGAGCCACTATGGAAAAGTCAAGACAATTTCTTGAGTAACCAAAGTTCCCAAAGTCCTGTTTTTTTCTTTTGTAGCAGATTGGGGAGAGATGATTTAGATAATTGAATACTTACTCCTCTTAAAACTTGGTATATGAAGACTTCCCTGGTGATCCAGTGGCTAAGCTCCCAATGCAGGGGGACTGGGTCTGATCCCTGGTCAGGAAACTAGATCCCACACTCTGCAACTAAAGAACCCACATGCTATAATGAAGACCAAAGATCGTACGTGCCACAACTAAGACCTGGCAGCTAAATAAATAAATAAATATTAAAAAAAAAAAAACCTGGTATACATCATCAAGGGTTTTAACTTTTCTGCTTTAAAGCATCCCTCATCAAAGAAATTAAAAAATGTTTCTGAACTGTAAAGAATATGAAGAATTGTCTCTTCTACAATATGCTCCAAGAAGGTTCTGATATCACAAACATCTTAGTTATTATCTTTACTTTTTCGTATTTAAAAATAATTTCATTCCTATTCCTTTTAAATCATCTTCCTTCCCCTTTGTTCATGTTCTATATTCTGTTTCCCTTGTTTTTTAGTTTTTAAATTTATATTGAAGTAGCGCTGATTAATAATATTGTGTTAGTTTCAGATATACAGCAAAGTGATTCAGGACTTTGGGAACTTTGGTTATTCAAGAAATTGTCTTCTATAGAACACACTAGCTGAATTAAATGGAGCTATCCACTTTAGAAAAGGGTTAGTCACTCGTGTCAGACTCTCTGAGCCCTCATGGACTGTAGCCTGCCCGGCTCCTCTGTCCATGGGATTCTCAGGCAAGAATACTGGAGTGGGTTGCCATGCCCTTCTCCAGGAGATCTTCCCAACCCAGGGATCGAACCCTGGTCTCCTGCATTGCAGGCGGATTCTTTGTCATCTGAGCCATCCACTTAAAAGCCCGAGAGCTTTTAAAGAGAAAAGACATAAGTAATCTGGAACTGTTGAAACCTGAAGAGCTCCACAGAGGCAGTCAGAAAACTAATTCATAGGGAATCTCCACAGCTCAGAGCAGGAAAAATTAAACTTTCACACTTCCAGAAAAGCAATTGGAAAGAGAGGTAGAAAACCTATTCTCTATTTCAATATCCAAGTTTCTTTTTTTTTTAATTGAAGTATAGTTGATTTGAAATGTTGTGTTAGTTTCAGGTGTACAACAAAGTGTGCTTTGCATGTAAGAAACAGATTTACTTCTTTGAATTATCAAATTTTCACTTCTGTTGACTCTTCCATTTTTGGTGAACTTTTTTTTAACATTTAAGATATCCTTTGTAGTGAAAAATTATTCAAGGATGTTAAGTCTATATCCAACTCTGCGACCCCAGGGATTGTAGTCCACAGAATTTTCCAGGCAAGAGTACTGGAGTGGGTTGCCATGTCCCTCTCCAGGGGATTTTCCTGACCCAGGGATCAAACCAGGGTCTCCTGCATTGCAGGCAGACACTTTACCTCTGAGCCACCAGGGAAGCCCTATAAGAATCACTACATGTGCTTAATTAATGGGCAGCACATAGTTTAGTATCACTTACTTTGGCACAAAAAAATAATGAGGGAGAAGGGTTTGGTTGCCCTCCTTGATTAAGAGTAAAATTCCTTGCATTTCCTAGTGAAAAACAGGCTGAGTAAATTTTCAGCTTCTGATATTAGAGACACCCTTCTTCCCTTCAAAATCTATTATGAGACTACCACCACCCATCAATTTGCCTAAATTATTCTATATTTCTTTATAATAGTTTTAAAATATTTTTTGCCTTTGGTGTAAATAACTTGAGTTTATTATTCATTGAATTAAGCAGTGTCCATATTGTTAGTCCTTAACATTTATATGAAAGTAAATTTTAAACAACAGTATTTGAGGAGAAAAAAATCTTTTTGTTTTTCATTGTTTTATTTTCCTGCCTTTGTTTCACTCAGTATGATTCTGAAACAACTGTTGACTTTGGGCTATTTCTTTTTTAAAAAATCTATCTTATGTTCAAGTTTAAAGAAGTAGCAGAGCATAGGTGTTGAGATTCCCAGTTCTAGAGTCAGATTGACTGAGTCTGAATCCACACTCCACCAGTTATTACTAAGTGTGTAACTGTGGGCAAGTTTTTTAACCTCTGTCCCTCACCTTCCACATCTGGACAACAGGGATGAAAAGAGTGAGAATGATAGTGCCTATTACACAGGGTGTTATAAAGATTAAATGAATTAATAGAGAGAGAAAAATTTAAACTGTCCTCAGTGGATGTTATTATTATTATATTTCAAATTTCCATAAGGCTTTTGACACAGGCATCTCTAAGAGACTGTTTCTAACTATAACCTAGCCTAATGATTTCATAGTTTTATGGAAATGTCTCAAGGTACAACATCTTGAAGCATATTTTTAAAAAAAGAAGAAAACAGGGCTTCCTGGGTGGTGCTAGGGGTGAAGAATCCACCTGTCAATGCAGGAGGTGCAAGAGATGTGGGTTTGATCCTTGGGAAGATCCCCTGGATTAGGAAATGGCAATCCACTTTAGTATTCTTGCCTGGAAAATTCCATGGACAGAGGAGTCTGGCAAGCTATAGTCCATGGAGACGTAAAGAGTCTGACATGACTGAGCAACTGAACACACACATACACATAGGAAAAAATCAATCCTATGCTATCTCTTTTCATGATCTTACTTTTTTTTTTTCATGAATGGATATCTTAAAGGAAATGAATCCAAATAAGCCTTCCTTTTTGAAATCAAAACCCTTTGTTGAGGCTGATGACAGGAAATCCCTTGGGAATGGAAGGAGTTGAGGGAAAAGAGGAACATTCTAGTTCTGTGGTCAGAGGGGGCCCCCACGCTCCCCTGCTGGTCCTGTGAGCCAAGATAAACAAGCTTGGCAAGGAATGCCTTGCTCACTCCACCCCATCAACTTGAAGGTGAAGGTTTTCAACTGCGGTATTGCTACTCCACCCAAATTCTGTTCCATTTTTAATTTAGCTTTGTGATAAAGTGAATTGTATCCATTTTTTAAAAAGTCTTGAAGGTGTGGCTGACAAGGAAAGCAATATCCTGCCACAGGTTCAGACTTGAAAGGCCCACCAGCCCTAGCTCATGGCCCACCCTCTCTAGTCTGGTTTGTATAGCTCAGGCTCTGCATTTTGTTCCATAAAAGCAACAACATCTACATACCTTACCACCTGGGAAAATGCCATAAAATGTCCCTAGTTGTGTGTGCCCTGGCAAACACCCAGGTAGATGACTGAGCTCACCCTGACCAGTCACAGAAAGAACATTAGTGTACTTTGCTTCCCTCAACAATGTGTTGCTGTAACTCTGCATGAAAATCAAGTGTTTGCAAGTTAAATCACTTCTTGAATGCACTGGGAATTTGCTGCTTAATAAATGCTGCAGCAGGTTATTTACTGAATAATAAAATCCCTTTTTAAAGTAACAATGACCCTTTAGTTTATCTGTTTTCACATATAGAATTTTGGAATATGATTTTCCTTAAAGCAAGTTTAGCATTAGTTTTCTATGTGTGCTTAGTCGCTTGGTCATGTCCAACTCTGCAACCCTATGGACTGTAGCCCACCAGACGCCTCCATTCTTGGGATTCTCTAGGCAAAAATACTGGAGTGGGTAGCCTTTCCCTTCTCCAGGAGATCTTCCCAACCCAGGGATCAGACCCCAGTCTCCTGCTTTGCAGGCAGATTCTTCACTGTCTGAGCCACCAGGGAAGCTCCAGTTTCCTACCATCATTTCAGTTCAGTTCAATTGAGTCGCTCAGTCGTGTCCAACTCTTTGCGACCCCATGAATCGCAGCACGCCAGGCCTCCCTGTCCATCACCAATTCCCGGAGTTTACTCAAACTCATGTCCATCGAGTCAGTGATGCCATCCAGCCATCTCATCCTCTGTCATCCCCTTCTCCTCCTGCCCCCAATCCCTCCCAGCATCAGGGTCTTTTCCAATGAGTCAACTCTTCGCATGAGGTGGCCAAAGTATTGGAGTTTCAGCTTCAGCATCAGTCCTTCCAATGAACACCCAGGACTGATCTCCTTTAGGATGGACTGGTTGGATCTCCTTGCAGTCCAAGGGACTCTCAAGAGTCTTCTCCAACACCACAGTTCAAAAGCATCAATTCTCTGGCACTCAGCTTTCTTCACAGTCCAACTCTCACATCCATACATGACCACTGGAAAAACCATAGCCTTGACCAGACGGACCTTAGTTGGCAAAGTGATGTCTCTGCTTTTTAATATGCTATCTAGGTTGGTTATAATTTTCCTTCCAAGGTGTAAGCGTCTTTTAATTTCATGGCTGCAATCACCATCTGCAGTGATTCTGGAGCCCCAAAAAGTAAAGTCTGACACTGTTTCCACTGTCTCCCCATCTATTTCCCATGAAGTGATGGGATCAGATGCCATGATCTTAGTTTTCTGAATGTTGAGCTTTAAGCCAACTTTTTCACTCTCCTCTTTCACTTTCATCAAGAGGCTCTTTACTTCCTCTTCACTTTCTGCCATAAAGATGGCATCATCTAGGTGTCACTTAATCTTTGACAGCTCAGTTTTCTTTAGGGGAATATTAGAGCACCTGACTCAATGACCTCTCCAATCCCTCCCAGCTTGAAATTCATTTTCTTACCAAGGCAGTCTAGGCATAATTGGATATATGTCTTTTTTCTTGGTTATTCTCTCTGATTTTATCACTCCATTCATAGTCTAAGGAAGAGTATGCTTCCACCAACAGTTTGTGGAAGAGTTCCATTTGACATTTCACAATGGCCTAGAAAGCTACAGCCATAGTCAACTGATATTTTGAAGATCCTCAAAGATCTCTTCCCATTGCTACCTTCCCTGCTTTATTTTTGGTCCAGAGAAAAATCATTTTCAAATATCAGAACTGCTTCTATCAACTTCACAGATCAAGACCTTCTTTCTGGATGGTTCCCTGAAGCATAATGCACTACATACAATATTGAATTATTTGCTATGAGTACCAATGATGCACAAAAGGAAGATCAGGTTAACTTCATACCCTGGAAAAAGAGTACTACAGGTTAATTAGGTTACTCGCCCAAGCCACCCAGTCAGTAACTAATGAAGGTAAACACACTTATTTCTGTAACAGAATTACTAGCCTGTACTGCTTAAAATGGAAATGTCTGACAACAGAAACATTTTAGTTAAAAACTTTCCTTATCATCCCCACTGAACATCACACTCTTCATTCAGGGAAACTATGCCTTCACCAACACATCCTTGGAATAATCTCAAGAACAAAAGGTAACTGAAAGGTAATATATATGAGCTATTGGCAGTATGCCTCAGTTTATAGAAGCAACAAGTCTCTAAAAACAAGTATAACTATTATTAATAGCATTTTGATTCCCCTGTGGCTGAAGAAGTACTTTCATATTAATGTAAACATTTGATGTCACAGGGATAGGAAAGAGTCTGTGATTTACATCCGCATTATTTCATCTAATTGCATAAACTTATGTGATAATAGGAAATGGCTTGGCAAACTTCAAGGAGTGAGCATCGTATTTGGCGTTATTATTGGCTGTAGAAATAGCATTGTAAACTATTAGCTGACATTTAAAAGATTATTAGAAGATAGTACGAAACACTTTATGCCAGTAAATATGACTACTTATGTGAAATTATTACCAGACTGACACCAAAAAGAATAGAAAACCTGAATTGTCTGATATTACAAAAGAAATTAAATCTATTTTAATAAGCCTTCCCACAAAGAAAACTCTACTTACCAAATAGTTTCACCAGTGAATTATTTCATAATTTAAAGAATAAATAACACTAGCACCAATACTTCCAGAGAATAGAAAAATTGGATAAGAGACACTTTTCTATTATTTATCACCCCAGCAGAACCTTACAAGGACATTACAAGAAAGAAAAATAGTAAACAGAGAGAAGCAAAAATCATAAACAACAGTAGCATGACCAAATGGGCTCTTTTCAGGAATGCAAGGATGGTTTATGATTCAAAAATTAATCAATGTAATTCGCCACATTTACAGAAAAAAAAAAAAGGAGAAATCATGTAACATGCAATAGTTTCAAAAAATTTTTGATAAAATTCAATACCCATTAATGATAAAACTATCTCGCAAACCAAGGAGACTTTTTTAATCTGATAGTGTATTTACAAAAGTCTTACAACAAACATTATCCTTACTTGTGAATTTTGGAACAAGGCAAGGATGCCCACTATGATCATTTTTGTTTGAATTATAGTTAAGGTCCCAGTCAATGCAATAAGACAAAAAACAAACAAACAAAAAAAGGCATAAGAATAGGAAAGGGGAAATATAATTTTCATTATTCATTATTAAAATTAATAATGCATATATAAGCCCATTGGATATAAGTTTCAATATACAAAAAATTATTCATTTCTATACAAACATTATACAAATAGAAAATGAAACTTTTAAAAGATATCATTTACAATAGCATTTAAAGCATTAACTTATTAGTTATGTGCAAAGAAATTTAGAGAACAGACATCAAGAAATGACTATTTTAAAAGTAATAATCTGATGGGACAAGTGCTGAAGAAAAATAGATCAAAAACCCATGTAAATATAACTAAATTTTGATAGTAATTTTCTAAAACCAATCTCCAAATCTTCATTCCTCTTTCTCTCTTTCGTTAGCTGCTACATTTCTTAAAAGCAGGCTATCATAATTCACTGATAACATCAGAAAATAGAAATGGACTTTAGGACAGTTTCCATCAAAGCCACTGGTTTTAAATTGGTTTTATGTCTTAGATAGAAGTAGAGTCCCAAAAGGAAATAACTCATGATGGTCTGGGTCTTTCTGGCTCTCTTAAAAAACATGTAATCAGATAGCTTCTTCAAGCAGAACACCTTAAAGGATATCACATGAAAATACACAATGTGTCCATAGAAGCAATTTTGAATAGAAAACTTCTGAATACCATCTCAAGCAAGGTCTAAAGAACTCAGTATTATGTGACCTTTTGATGAGTTTGCTAGACAGCAGGGCGACCTGCAAGTGTTCCTTTCCACTTTTCCATAGGGTTCCTCACTCGGAACAACTCCAGCTATCTACGGGAAAGCTCTACAAGATGAAAAGCTAAGATTTGGTCACTTACACACAAACCACAAATGAATTACCCAGGGTGGGCTGGCAGAGGGATTTGAACTTAAGGACATGGGACAGTCTACACAGGTTGCCAATGGTTTGTGAGTGTTGTGAGAAAAGCAAAAAACCTTCCTGGCATAATTTACACTGGACAATATGAACACATTCCAGTCAATCTACTTCACAGACATGATCTCATTGGTCTCCCCAACATCCTTACAAGGAAATGAGGGGGACGAAAGTAACTCCACCCTTTAAGCCAAAAGCCCCATCTTGCACTCCCACTTGTGGGTATGCGTGGGTGGAACACATTTATACAGGGAACAAATTACCATCTTCTTTGCTTCCTCTCAACATGTGGGTGAACAAGTTTGCCTTTCTCTGCTTGAGGCCATACAATTCCCCAAGCAACTTGTCTGAAATGTTGGGGACTGAGTCACCAGCCAGCGATATTCTGAGACAACTAACTGCTGGTTTGTTTCTCAACCATTGTTTGGCCATTCTGACTTGGACTTGATACACCATGTAACGTAAGTGCCTGGGATGAAATCTTCCTCGTTGGCCTACAGCAGACTTTTAAGAAAGGGAAGACAGTGGTGAATATGGAAAAGGAGTCACTTCAACTTCTGTAATAGAAGGATATGTCTCTAGCACTATGCTCATCTAGAAGATACGTTAAGACTAGGTAGTTAGCACATTGAGTATTCAGAAGTTCTCTCAGATAGTAAACTGGATAACCATTATTCTGGGTATTTTTAACTTTTGCAACTAGATTGCCTCTCAGGACTTTTTTCACTCCTCCCTTTGTGTACTTAAAAGAAATGTGGCAGAATTGTTCAAATTCACCATTAAAACAGTTGCTAATAATTATAATTTTGAGGAGAGCTCATAGGGAAAGAGAATGTTTTAAGATCAAAAAGCCATTGGATAGCATTTTCACATTAAGAAATATAAGATAATTTATTCAAAACCAACACCTTAGGACACATATCTGAGTGTTCTAGACTTAAAGATATGCTTATATTTTTCTTTCTCCCACTACAAATAGAAATGCTCCAAATATTGAGGAATGAAAGCACAGGAGATCATTCCCCATATAAATGTTGACATACAAATTCACTCCAACCACAAATGGATATCTCTGATTGGTATAAAACTCAGCAGCTTCTAGCTCATCTGAGATGAGCACCATATGTGACATAATAATGCATTATTTCACTAAAGCTTTCAGAGCTTAAGAAAATAGCCTGAGGAATAAGACTGCTCCTTTCTGAGCCAAGGTTGCAATCTTCTAAGTCCAAGATGTGCTTAAAAAACAGTCATTAGGTAATTGTAAAAGCCAAGGGAGATCAGTTTAAGAATATGAAATAATATGACGACCAACTGCCCTTTTCTGTGTTCAATCCAGACAGAAGCTGGACACGTAGGAATTGATATTTGTATAACAAAGAAGGAGAATGAGGGAACAATCTTCCCACCTATATTCTCTTTGTAGGATTTTATTACTATCTGCTCTTTATCCACCAGAAAAGGGGAAAATTATATTTGTTCAGAACATTATGGACAGTCTTTCCCTATCTTTCTATGACATAGTTTCAGCTCGTTATTAGGCAGTTTCATTTCATCTATCAATAGTAGCCTATCAGTTTACTGCAATTAACATAAAAGGCAGTTCTTGATATCAAATAAAGAGCCTTGAAGTCAGAATACTTCACTCCCATTAACTTGGCATATGGTCATGAGACATGAGATAAATTATCTCCACAGGTCTTTCCAGAATTATTCTATTCTTTTTGCAAATCAGTTTATATTTGTAGAAAAGGTTCAATCTGTTTCTGGCATGGCAATGGCCAAGTCAGAATCTCAATTTGAGATAGTAAGAAAATAGGCCAACACATTACACATTTTCAAGATGAATTATTGTGGATAAAAGATATATAAATATGGATTGGGGTGTATTTTTAATATCCAGGAAAATTTTCATCCCTGAGTTACTTCATTAGCAACTGTTTCATCATCTATCCTTGGCTGAAATTTTCCTGTAAATCTAGGTCAGAAATTATAGACTCTATTTTCAAAGAAAAATCTCTCGTATTTTCCATCTGCAAAATTTTTACACCAATGGCCTAATTTCTTAAAGGGTCCAAAGGGGACTGAAAGATTAGAGTGAGAAAAAATTATGTAGACACAGTTTCTGACTGGGGAGTGTATTTAGTCTAGAAACAAAACCTCTGAAGTGTGGCTGATTTAATAAAAGTCATCAAGAATACAAAAGACCAGCTGCTCTGAATTTCCTCAGAGACTAGAACCCGAGAAAACCGCCTTCAATTACAGCAGAAAGTGGTACTTTGGATTAGACCCAAAGAAGAATTTCCTGGTTAGGTCTCTGAAACAAGTTACTAAGTAAGATTGTCACTGCCTCTCAAGGATACCTTGACACTGGGATAAATAATAGCCCATGTGTATGAAGGGCTTCTACATTCAGGCTCCGCACTAAACATGTTAACATTCCTTATGTCTTCATGTCAGTACAACAAATCTATGGGAGAAATATTGTTGTCCTCATTTTATCAATGGGAAGACTATGGTTTGTTAAGGAGCTCACATGCAGAGGAGCTGGGATGTGAACTCAAAGATTTAGACTCCAGAGCCAACTCTCTCCATCGTTAGGATTGATGCAATGGTGATGCAACAAGAAAGAGTAGCTATTAGATTTGATGTTCAAGTGTAGGAAGACCCTCATAATCTGACATTCTCCGTCAACTATGAAATCATTGGAAAAGGCTTCAGTGACTTAGAAGTGTGTTAACACAGAATTTATGAGAACTTAAGAGTTTTGTGATTTCAGGTATGTCACTTACCCTCTCTGATGCAGTTTCCTCTCTCAACTTATTCAACACTATCCATTAAGCACTTACATAGATCAGAATTCAATGGTGAAGAAAATCTGGAAAATGAGAGCAATACTAACTACACCTTGCATTGCTGTGGTTACCACTCAAAGAGTTCCTTTCCCACTCTCCCTCTGCACAAGGGTCTATGGTGATAGAGGAAGAACTTTTGATATTATGTGTGAGAAATATGCTAAGTGCAGAAAGGGAGACTAGAGAATTGTTATCTTCTGAGAGAGAGATGACTTTTCCAGAAAAAGTCCAAAGAGAAGAAGCACCAGTTTGTTTGTTTGTTTTTTAATTATTTGCTTTCTCCTTTGTACTTTCCTACCTCTATTACAGTGCTTATCATATTCTAATAATCCTCTCACATGTCTTTCTTCCCAGTGAGATTCTGGATTCTAGAATTGTTCCATATTTACCAAATTCATACCGAGACCTGAGCCTAGCAGACTATAGGCATTCATAAAATATCTGTTGAATGAATGAATGAAGGTTCTTAATTGGAAAAAGAAGAAAATCACAGGAGAAAAAATATAAATTGAATCTTATTTCCTTTACTAAGATTGATAGACCATTCATTGAAGATGGAAATTCTTTTTTGCCTTATTTAGGTGTGGGAAGAGCTATAACTAAATACAATACCGAAGCATCTTTCATGATTGTTCAAAACTTCCAGAACTCCCTTCGCAGCAGCTCTTAAGGAGCAGGACAAATTCTGGTTAGTGAGAGGGAGTGGGTGGGCCTTCTGGGAATCAGGTTGATAAAACCGCATGATTTCTTCCATCCTGGGTTTTGGTGACTCAGTGATACCAAATGAATCCTGGGGAACCCTTCCAATCATATGATTCTTTCCAGTTACCCTGACTGTACCTTAAACAAGCTCCTATAAAAAGAAGAGTCCAGATACTTAACCCAATATTGTCATGTGGCAAACATTCTGTTTTTATATCAGTAGATTCTTGCAGCCAAGCACAAGCGCTATGAATGTCAACTAGGAGCGTCTGTGGCTTTGCTTCCATATGATCAGAAGAGTAGGATGAAAAATCAAACACTTTCTGAAACCAGGTTTGGGGGCTGAGATCTGAAGGGAGCGAATTTTTTATGTGGATTAGCTAAGTTCAGATTGACTGTCCAGAGCAGTCAGACAGATTCAGGTCCTGGGAACCTGCCACATTGTCAGAATGTCTTGCATTCACTCAGGCTTTCGGCATCAGGTTATGTGAGCCAAACATGCTATGGGGACCACACTTAGGATATGAGTTTACCAGAAGGGCAGTCACATTTATCACTGTGCATGGAGCACTTTCTGGGTGAGTCTGACTGTACTAGACATTTTATATACATTCTCTATAATCCTAAAAATATTCCTAAAGATAAAGGCAGAGGTCATTATTCCCATTTTATATCATATTCCCATTTTATAAAAAGGGGCTTCAGAGAGGTTATAGAAACTCCCCAATTACTGTCCAGCTACTAAGTCAGAGTCAGGATTTAAAGTCAAATGCCTGTCTCTGCTTGCCTTTCAGAGTGGCACACAGTTGACCATTTACAAGCATCTGAGCCCCAGAGCTCTGAAAAGATAGAAAGTAGACACAAAGAATTATTGAATGAGTAGTTTGACATTTGGTTTAAATCAGTTGTACATTTTTTCCTACTGAAATGGAGAGTGTCGGATCTCAACCACCCATTTTCCATTGCTCTGTGAATTGTCAGTATTATTATAATGATAGAATCATTTCCTAAGGTAGAGTATTTTCTTTAAAATGTCTGAATTTGGCACCTTGCAGAATAATTTTCTGAACGGGAATTGTGCTTCCATTACCTAATTGCAAAAGGTTGCCAAAATTTTAAAAGGTTCTGGGAAGGGGAGGCAGTGCAAAAATTCAAGTGGCCCTCAAGGTCTCACTCTTAAAAGAAATGGAAATTTTTTGGACTGAATTGTCATCCTATTTGTTGGTGTAACTACAACAGGAAAGGGAGAATACAAGGCAACACTTTTCTCCCCAGCTTCTCCAGTAATACCTACAACTGAATTATGCTATTCACAAAGAAAATATTTGAGTATTTTGCAAATTTTAACATCTTTGAAAAAAATGTTAATCTACTACTTTAATGTCTCACTCTAAGGAATAAATAAATTTATTCTTAATGTAATAAAAACTCTAAATAAAAAATATGTCAGTCAACTACATTGAAAGCTCAGTCAGTAAGAAGACGAATGCAAAAAATACAAAATACAGTATAAAAAGCTGATGGAAAGGCATGCGTGATAACACCATTCTGCTGCCATCAAAAGCAGTAAGAAAGAATAAGAATTTTTTATACCCATGGTGAGTCCAGAATATAAATATCTTTCAAATGCCACACATTTCAGTTTTTCATTTTGGAATTGTATTTTATATTCATAACTATGAAATAATATTAATTTAGCCATGTTCTACTGAATAAGAAATTAGTATATTACTTCCATCTTTGCTAATTTTTCTTTCTCAGTTTCCTCTTGAACTTAAAAATCTGCCAAATAAAAGTGTGTCAATTCGAAGAAAAGAAACGAGAGTGACCCTTCTCTGCACTGTCTAGACCATACACTATGTCCTAAACATTTTTCTCCCCTTTTCTCTATGTTGTAGAATTTTAAAGTCTTAAAAAATTCTCCTACTGGGTTTCCACATAGAGTAAAAAATTTTATTTTCAATCCAAACATGTATAATTTATCTCTGGATACTAAAAGCGTATGGCCGGGTCATGTTGATTTTTGCTTATTTAAGTCCATAATATGGCAATAAATAGAATAAGTTCTTAATAAGAGTGATAATTCATCCACTGCGGCAATTTTCCATGATTAACAAAAATACAGATATAATAGTCAGGCCCACGTGAGGGTGAGCATGTGATATACCCATGTGAGGTACTTAGCTGGGGGCTTGGCAACCTTTTCAATCATACAAAGGTTTTTATTTTTGCCATTTTTGTTTTCAGTATTACAGAAAATAAGTCGCTTCTAATAAATATTTTGATGCTATCTCTGTTCTTTATCAAATGCTTGAAGAGAAATATCCCAAAGGTAGTAACTTTTGAAAATTTCAGAACCATATGCAGCCTAAAATTTCCCAGATGAGGCAAAATAAATTTAAACAATAGGCTGCATCCTCAAAACAATAGTCATGGGTTATATTTTTGATTGAAGACCTGCACTCAACTTTTAATAGAATTTACCACAATATTAAATAATATTAGTGGGATGCTTTATTCAATTTAGTACGAACCTTTTTATAGTATGTGAAAATTTAAAAAAGAGAACAATGAAGTAGCTAATCATTCATTTCACTTCTTGCTAGTTTATTCTATAGATTTCAGATGGACCTAGAAATGATCATATTATGTGAAGTCAGAGAAAGGCAAATGTCAAATGATATCACTTATATGTAGAATCTCATTTTAAAAAAATGATGCAAATGGACTTGTGTACAAAACAGAAATAGGCTCATGGACATAGGAAACAAACTTACAGTTATCAAAAAGGAAAAAGGAGAGAGAGGAATAAATTGGGAGCTTGGAATTAACATGTACACATTATTATATATAAAACAGAGAACCAGCAAAGACCTACTTATGTAGCACAGGGAACTATACTCAGTATCTTGCAATAACATATAAAGGAAAAGAATATGAATAAGAATATATATATGTGTGTGTGTGTATAACTGAATCACTTTACTATACATCTAAAATTAACACAACTTTATAAATCAACTATACTTCAATTTTTTAAAAAAATAGATTTTAGAGAGTGCAAATCCATAAAAGGGTCAATGAAGTAGGAACCAGGGGACCCTGGGGAGAGAGCTATACCACAGCCAGGAGACAGAGAAATACTTTCCCTCCGCCAGACTAATGAGAACAGTGAAGTTTCAAGAAGAGGTCTCCCAAGGCCCAGAGGCAGAAATATTAAGTCTTAAAGGCAGGAGAGAGACTTCCCTGGTGGTCCAGAGGTCAAGAATCCAAGTGTTCAATGCAGGGGCCTTGAGTTAGATCCCTGGTCAGGGAACTATATCCCCCATGCCACAGCTAAGACGTGGTGCAGCCAAATAAATAAAGAAATATGTTTTTTAAAAAGCAGAAGAACATTAGGTGCCAGCTGACTGGGCCACATATAGGGCACTCCTACTATATAAGTGCTCAGCGTGATCACCACAGTGACCTCAGCTAAGCTCTATAACTGCCCATCTTGGAAAATCCAGAAGCCATGGAACCACCAGGCAGCAGGTGGGCAGCCACATTAGAGAAATAAAATTTGAGTCCCACCACCCCCTACTGCCTTTTTGACATTAGACAACTCACTGAAACTTTCAGTTCCCATTTCTTAATCAGCAAAACAGATTGAGGATAACAATTAAGGACTATAAGACAACAGAGGTAAAAAGCACTTTGTGAGCTATTGGGCAGCATTCGAATGTCAGCTACCCTTATCTGTTCATGTGTCTTTGTGTGGATGTGTGTTTTTGTTGTTGTTTAGTCGCTAAGTCGTGTCTGACTCTTTGTGACCCCATGAACCATAGCCCACCAGGCTCCTCTCTCCAGGCAAGAATACTGGAGTGGGGGGGCCATTTCTTTCTCCAAGGGATCTTCGCGACCCAGGGATCAAATGCACGTCTCCTTCATTGGAAGGCTGATTCTTTACCCCTGAGTCACCTGGGAAGCCCCCGTGGATGTGTGTACTATTTATTAAATAAGTCTAAGTTTTTCACACTTCACAGATGGAGAGGGTAGATGAGAGTGCTGCCCTTGGCGTGATGAGGTTGGTTGTGGCGAGCTGTGCCTAGGTAGGAGGTTATACACACATCACACCAGTGAGTACACACACCGTGTGTTAACAGCTGCAAACCTCCATGCTGCACCCTGGACATCACCTGACTGCTTAGAACCGTACTGGATACGGGCCAGAGAAAAACAGGATAGCGCTCGTACTCAGGGTTCAGACTGGAAAGCAAGATTTTAGAGAGGCTGCAGTGAGAAACATCATGATCATCTTATGATACCAACCAACTCAATATGGTTGCTGTAAAAACGAATAAAACCATTCAAGTGAGAGCATAACAAATGTTTATAATCTTGGGGAGTTCATGAAGAATTGTTACAGCTACTCTGACAATAGTTCCTCATACTTTTGCAGCTTCCAAACCACTTGATGGGTTATTTTGCCCATAAATTGTCTGTAAAAGAAGGCAGCATAAAGTTGGCTTATTTAAGATTCTATCAATTAGCTGTTATACCACCAACCCTTCTTCTTCAGTAAGATCATCCATCCTCATGCAAAACCCCCAAGTGCCTCCCCTACTCTTAGAGGAAAAGTGTTCCAAATAGCTATAGTGCTAACTATAATTTTTGTCCTAATGCAGTAAAATCTGAAATCCATTTCTACTATCTGTGGAAATACATATAGTGGAAATAATATGTGGAAATATCCATTCTCAAAGCATACCAAATGATAGTGTATCAGTTCCTTATTCCTGCTGTGACAAATCACCACAAATTTAGGAGCATAAAGCAGCACAAGTTCAGTATCCTACAGCTCTGGCAGTCAGAAGTCCAAAAGTCTATAGGTCTAAAATCAAAGTCTTAGCAGGGATATAATCCGTCTGAAACTAGAGGGGAAAATCTATTTCCTTGCCTTTTTAAATCTTTCAAAGACAGCCTGCATTCCTTGGTGTATGGCCTCTTCCTCAATTTTCAATCACATCACTGCCACCTTTGCCTTCATCATCACATCTCCTTTTCTGACCCTGACCCTCTCGCCTCCCTTTTTATAGATTTAAAACCCTTATGATTAGATTACGCCCACTCCGACAATCCAAGATAATCTCCCCATCTCAAGGTCCTTAACTTAATCATATCTGGAAAATCCTTTTTGTTCTGTAAAATAATACGTTCACAGGTTCAGGGCTTAACAGTTGGATATTTTGGGGGGTCTAGTACCCGGCATACCACAGACAGTTTACTATGTTATCATTACTTTTTCACTGGGGGAAAAACGTGTTGGGAGCATAAAAAATGTGTTCATATATGCCCCATGAGCCTTGTATTTATTTGAGTTCTGTAATCACATCCAATTCTTCCTACATATGTCATTCTAACACAAGGCTTCTCACCCTTGGCCCTATTAACATTTGGGACCAGATATTTCTCTGTTGTGGGGAGCTGTCTTGCACATTGTGGGAATTTGAGAAACATTTATGGCCTCTACCCACTAGATATTCGTAGCACTGCCCCCACGGTTGTTGACAACAAAGAATAACGTGTCTGCACATAGACAAATGTCCCCTGGGTAGAAACAATTTACCCTCAGTGGAGAACCACTCATGTAAGAGAAAGCAGCCAAATTATTGTCATTGCCTCTTTGAAGGCAACAGTTCATAGAAGGCAAAAGATTTGGATATGTAGACCGATGGCTAATCTTAAGGGGGCAAATGTGAGTCATACATCTTAGCATTGCAGACTAAATTTACTGCCAAATGTATTTGTCCAAAAGACACAAAGCTCAGAGTTGTCTTATTCATTGGTAGTAACTCATGCATCTGATGAGTCCAGTGTGGGTTATGAGGCTTTCAGGGCTTTGGATATCAGGCAGAGAGGAGTGCCTCGGAACACAGTGTCTTACAAGAGCCATGAGCTCTTCAGCAGTGGGACCCATGTCTTACCGTCTTTCACTTCATTATGAGTAGCATAATCTCTGGAGAAGGCAATGGCACCCCACTCCAGTGTTCTTGCCTGAAGAATCCCAGGGACGGGGGAGTCTGGGTGGGCTGCCGTCTATGGGGTCGCACAGAGTCAGACCCGACTGAAGTGACTTAGCAGCAGCAGCATAATCTCAGCCTACATCTTTCAAATTTTCTATTGTACTATGATGGTTCTCAAACACAGGGGTGATGGTGCCTCTGAAGTGACACAGGCCAGGCCCCAGAATTCACTTCTTGGCTAATCCTCCCCAGATTGATTCCCAAGCTTTTGCTGTTGTTCAGTTCCCCAATCATGTCTGACTCTGCAACTCCATGGACAGCAGCACGCCAGGCTTTCCTGTCCTTCACCATTTCCCTGAGCTTGCTCAAACTCATATCAATTGAGTCAGTGATGATATCCAACCATCTCATCCTCTGTCGTCCCCTTCTCCTGCCTTCAATCCTTCCCAGCATCAGATTCTTCTCTAATGAGTGAGCTCTTCGCATCAGGTGGCCAAAGTATTGGAGCTTCAGTATATTCAGTATATTCAGGATTGATTTCCTTTAGGATTGACTGGTTTGATCTCCTTGCAGTCCCAGGGACTCTGGAATCTTCTCCAACACCACAGTTCAAAAGCATCAGTTCTTTGACACTCAGTCTTCTTTATGGTCCAACTCTCACATCTATACATGACTACTGGAAAAACCATAGCTTTGACTAGATGGACCTTTGTCAGCAAAGTGATGTCTCTGCTTTTTAATACTCTGTCTAGGTTTGTCATAGCTTTTCTTCCAAGGAGCAAGCATCTTTTAATTTCATGGCTGCTGTCACCATCTGCAGTGATTTTGGAGCCCAAGAAAATAAAGTCTGTGACTGTTTCCATTGTTTCCCCATCTATTTGCCATAAAGTGATGGGACCAGATGTCATCATCTTCGATTTTTGAATGTTGAGTTTTAAGCCAGCTTTTACACTCTCCTCTTTCACCTTCATCAAGAGGCTCTTTAGTTCCTATTCACTATCAGAGCCATCAGGGAAGCCCTCCTAAGTTTTAGTCACTTGCACAAATCTTCATAGGGGCTTCCCTGGTGGCTGAGATGCTAAAGAACCTGCCTGAAGTATGGGAGACCTGGGTTCAATCCCTGGGTCAGGAAGATTCCCTGGAGAAGGGAATGGCAACCCACGCCAATATTCTTGTCTGGAGAATTCCATGGACATTGGAGCCTGGCAGGCATATAGTCCATGGGGTCACAAAGAATTGGACATGACTGAACAACTAACACACACACACACATAACTCCTTCATGATTTCTTTTTGTTATTAATTACTCAGTATTTATCTTTAAATCAGCTTATGATTTTCAAACATCAATGTTTTAACAATAATATAAGTGAAATCATGTTTCATAATGCTACTGAAATTTTTCAGAAAAACACACTGAATTAAATATGTAACTATAAAGAGTTTCATGTTTATCCACATGCTATCTAAAAGTATCTCACCCCGAGGTACATACACAAGAGCTTAAGAAATATTGTCCTGGAGGCAACCAACATCAGGAAAAGCCTGACATTTATTTCTAGATCTAAAGAGGTTTCTCCCATCTACTCAAGTTGCTCACAGATGAGGGACCATCGAAGTTCAGAAAACCAATTGCTTTTGCAATCAGAGGGAAAACCTCAGGCTTGCATTTACACACTTTCCTAAACATCCTCCTTTTCATTTTCCTTTAAAAACAGATAATAGTTAAGATAATGCCCTTAAAAACAGCAATATCAGGTAGTTCGTACTGATATGTTTAATGTATCACATCAGTCAGATAACTACCAAAAAAGCAAACTCAAACACTAGAGAAAGTAATCCAGGCCAGGATTTCCCACAGTGTATTTCACAGAACACTAATTCTATATGATCTCAGTAGACATTACTTGAGGGGAAAAAGGTAAGGGGGGAAGTTGGCAGAGATCTAGTCAAATAATTTGAGGAAATGTTGTTAAACATAATTAATTTTCTATTGTAAGACTTGTCAAAAGCTTTCATTTTCTACTGTGCTTTGTAAAACTTAAGAGAAATAGATATTAAGCATGCAACCTTAAATGTATTTAATGACAAATATCCTCTTTTTCCCTAAGAGCATTCCCTGGAACTAGTATTCAGAGGAACATATTTTGGGAAATGCTGATAAATCTAGATTAGAGAAAACAGTATTTTCCTGAGATGAAGAACAAACTCTAGGATAATGGATATTTTTTTTAAATGTACACTCCCTTATATTTTAACAACTACCTAGAAGAGCAGACTGTCTTCTCTGGATTAACTTTGTTCATCTCTGTTTTGCACCCCCAGGGACTCAAAAACATTACTGAATGCAAATGACAAGTAAATATATGAGACAATGTGGAAATTATTTTACTGGCTATAGCATGGCTTATACTCGTTACTTCTTTGCTTTGAGAAGTAATTAACATCTTTTTTATCTTAAGTCATAAAGTGGCACAGAATGTGCACCCTGATAATCTAAAAGCAATCATTGCTGAAGTTAATATCCCCTGAAGACTGCAAATGGACAGTGGTCACAGCACATGGAATCAGCAAACAGGATTTTTTCCTTAGCGGACTCTTACTTCCTCTACATGAGCAGTACATAAACATGCAAGGGTCATTCTAAATGGAGACTAAGGCTAAGAATTGGAAAGTGGTAAATTTTTCAAATTTGATTTTTCTAGCAACTACTGCAGACAGTTTGACATGAAATTGTGAATGTAATGAGATAGTGTGGCCAAAATATTAAACCCAGAATAATCCTAAGAAATATAAAGCCCCAAATGTTATCAAAGAGTTTTTAGCTTTGGAAGGGATATATGAGAGATGTAGAAAGTGGTATTGCCATCAAACTAATAATATGATGCCAGGGATTCTTCTATGGGGTGCACTACTCGATTGCCAGGTGAGCTTGGGCAAATCATTCTACCTGTTCATGACCCACTTTCTTCTTTAGAATGAGACCGTTGGGAAAAATAATCATCGAACACCTTGTAGGGATCAGCAGTATCAGCATCACGTGGGATACTGTTAGAAATGTAGAAACTCAGGCCTCACCCCAGACTTACTGAGTCAGAATTTGCATTTTAACGAGATTCCTAGATAAACTAATACACTGGTTTTGTAACTCTGTTCTTAGTACCTGAGTGAAGTGAAGTGAAATTTGCTCAGTCGTGTCTGACTCTTTGCGACCCCATGGACTATACAGTCCATGGAATTCTACAGGCCAGAATACTGGAGTGGGTAGCCTTTCCCTTCTCCAGGAGATCTTCCCAACCCAGGGATCGAACCCAGGTCTCCTGCATTGCAGGCAGATTCTTTACCAGCTGAACCACAAAGGAAGCCCCTCTTAGTACCTAAGACCATACCAATCCTAACCATCCTCACCCCACCCAACCACCCTCAAGGCAGAATTTGCAGTAAGGATTATTTTTGTTTTTTCCTTTTTTAAGTGCCAGGATTCCAAGCCCTCTCTTTCAACAGGGAAGGAAACTGAGGCCCAGGCAGGTAAAGCAGATTTCCTGAAACCATACAGCTAATTAGCAGCAGAACACAGAATTTGTTATTAGTTTTTCCAGTGCAGTTGATTACACAGTTTCATGAGAATGTTACCAAAATGGTGAGATTAAATTGCCAAGTGTTAATGTTATAACAAATGAACAGCAATGCTTTTCTTCTCTTGGAGAAAGCTTTTCTTAGTTTAAAAATGACTGGTTTTTAGTGAAATTATGTTATTTCTGGAGGTACAACCAGAAGAATCAAGTTACAGGGTGTCTCATTCTTCTTCCAGGTGGTAGGAAGACCTCTAGACTCAGGCCAGATGCTTACTTTCCTGCTTGCTCCCCCTCTCACCACTGAGGCACCCATCTCTACCCAAGCAAATGTGCAGCGTGCACACACACACACACACATACACACGCATGCAGGGCCAACACCAATAATGTGTAATTCAATTATGAATAACAGCAGAAACAAGATAAGTCCATGATCCAGGATGCTCGCAAGTCCAGTTTGAATTAATAATCCCTCTTAGCAGCCAGCATTGTGCCTTGTCTGTGTCTGTGCGTTAGTCACTTGGTCGTGTCCGACTCTTTGCAACCCCATAGGGTGTAGCCTGCCGGACTCTTCCATCCGTGGGATTTTCCAGGCAAGGATATTGGAGTGTGTTGTCATTTCCTTCTCGGGGGATCTTCCTGACCCAGGGATCGAACTGGGGTCTCCTGCATTGCAGGTAGACTCTTTACCATCTGAGCCACCAGGAAAAGCCCAGTGCCTTATCTTAAGGCACGAGGTTTTTCAAGCTTCTACAACTTGAAAACCAAATTTATCTAAAGTAACCATAAAGAAATGGGTAGAGAGAATAAATAATATATGGTGGCATTAAAAAAAATTTCACTGGTTCATTATAGAGTATAGTGAACATTTGTATGTTTCCCAGCAATCTTCCCTTTCCATTTTGTTCCCACTTCTCTTTCCACTATCCCCACTGAATAGTGACCTAGAAACAAGAGAAATTAATTGTCCAAAGTCAAGAATAATAGCAAAACCACTTGAAAGAACAATCAAGCATACTATATTTGGCCGTAGTCATACTGTCAAATACTTTCTTCAGTTTGCCTCCAGACTACTCTGGGTTTTAAGTCCCAGGCTTTATATTTAAAATGGGGGAAATATAACTGCACGGTACCATCCTCACCCTTTGGAAATGATCTTTTCTTTGTCTTCTTCCTCATAGCATTATCATCTGAGAACTGTCGATCCAAAGGCATCCAACCAAAAGTTAATTTCACTATTTCTTTTATGCTTAATAAATCTCCAGTATCTTCCTCACTCTTTAGTTTCCTGCTGTCTGTAAATCTTTGTAAATTGTTCTTATTTTCTTTTACTCATATAAAATTATGTGGTTTTTTTTTTGATAGACCAGCAGCATTCACTGTGGTAACATTAGGTGATTTACCAAGTTTAGCCAAATAATACAAGTATCTAGCTTGTGGATGGGAAGCAAAATATAGTTCAAAATGCATAATGCCTCTTCTCAAGAAATTTTTAACTTATGGCAGAAGTAAAAATTGCTGTGGATCCTTATAAAAGACAGATGTTCAGGGATATAATTAAGCACTCCAACCAAATAATCTTTTCTTTTCTTTTTTAGTAATGATTGTTAAGGGTACACGTTATGAAGCACAGTCTATCCAAAATAATTACAAATTTTCATACCAAGATTCTATAGCAGTCTTTTCAATAGAAATATGAGAGTCATATAAATAAATATAAATTTTCTTGCAGCCACATTTAAAAAATAGGTAAAATTAAGTTAGTACTATATTTTATTTAACCCAATGTGTCCCAAGTAGTATCATTTCAACGTATAATCAAAATAGAAATTTACCAAAAAGCTATTTTACATTCATTGTACTAATCTCCATGTTAAACTTAAAAGATTAGGAAGAGAAAATGATTAGAATGATTAATAAAAACAGTTGAAAACTTATTGGAAAAGTATTCTCAGTAATAAACTAGCATAAGTCCTAAGATAATTGAATTACAATAGCCTCTTACCTTTTGTATCAATAAATCTCAAAATAAAACGGAAGGTTTCTCTCATCACTACTTATGAGTGACATTTATAGTTAGCAAAGTTTCTCCATAAAAAATTTAAAATAAAGATAATTTAAAATCATAAGACCAGCTGGCTATTCCCTCTTTCCCCCCCTTTCCCCCTTGTATTTGCTTCCATCAAAGCACCAGGTTGTAATCATTCATTTATGTGTTGCCTTCCTTCCTTTTCACAGCATATAAGCTCTGTTAGAGCAGGAACCACACATCATGTTATGTTATGTTATGTCTACTGTTATTTCCAAGAGTACCTGCCCTCCAGCCTGGCAATGAGAATCACTCAGTATTTGGTAAAAGAATTATAAAGCAAATTAAGAAACATCGGCTAGGTCAGCATAAAAGTAAGGGTCTTTTTCATTAATAACACATACTAGAATTCTAAATACTAGGGTTAGATTCCTGGGTCAGGAAGATGCCCTGGAGAAGGAAATGGCAATCCACTCCAGTATTCTTGCCTGGAAAATCCCATGGACAGAGGAGCCTGGCGGGCTACAGTTCATGGGGTTGCAAGAGTCGGACACGACTTAGCGACTAAACCACCACCACCACTGAATTGAACAAAGCCGAGTGAATAAACATACCAAAAGTTTCAACTTTTGTAGCACAAATTCCTAGTTATTTAAGAATAACTTCTTCCTCCAGATGTCAAGATTCACAAGATTTATGGGACTTCCCTGGTGGCACGGTGGTGAAGAGTTTGTGCTTCCACTGCAGGGGACACGGGTTCAATCCCTGGCTGGGGAACTAAGATCCTGAATGCTCCGTGTTGAGGCCAAAAGATAAAAATTAAATTAAAAAAATAATAATTTTCATTAAAAAAAAAAAGATTAACAAGATTTAAGGCTTGTCTGGGTCCCACCTCAGAGCTAGAAAGGGTCTGTGCTAGCTAGGGGCACCTACCACGAGAAGCCTAGCCCAAGAAGAGAGATTCTGAGAGTTGGGGTATTTTCTGTCAGAGCAGCCAACAGCAGTTCAGTCAGGAAGGGACCTTTGAGATAGGTTCAAAGAGGGAGACTACAGGTAGAATCCACAGAAAGGCCAAGTGAATATCTGAAAGTCCTTCTGAGGGGGCAAACAACGGTCACAGTACCCTGAGGGGCCTGTTTGCACATGGCCAGCAGCTCTGACGAGACCTGGAAGGCTGCGCTGCGCAGACCCTGAGCAGCCTTTGGTCAGGCCCAGCGTCACATGGTTACCTCACCGTCAAAACAGAAGCTAAAGCCAGCCGCACTCACACCCGATTATGGTCACCAGACCTAAAGGCGGCTACCAAGGTAGAAACAGGGGTATTTATTTTGGAACTCACGTGACAGATTTATGCATCACTCCTTCAGATCTGTTTATCATATTTTCACCATACTCCCCTCAATCTCACATTATTTTAGTTTTTTTTTTTTTTTTAAACAATTATTAAGTAGTAATTTAATCAGTTTGGTATACTCTGCCTGAAATAGACAAAAATTTAAAACCACACACACACACAAAAAAAAAAAACCTGAGTGCCTCTTTGAGGTATGAAATGCTTCTTGTTCACCACAAGTGATGTCAAAGGAGTAGCTACGATGAAGACATCTTTGTGATGATTAGATCTGCTAATAAACTTTATAGGTTTATGAGTCAGAATTAAATTAGTCAGACTAGGAAGTTAAAAGGAAAACAAGCAAATTGTTTTAAATGCTGGCATTCCCTAAAGAGATTGGGGGAGCTGAGATGAAAGGATGTTTTAGGGAGTTAACTGAAAAGGCTTTGGCATGAGAGAGAATCTTTCAGCACCTAGAGCTTGAAAAATACACAATTCTAACAATGAGGGTTATAAATTCTGACAACAGAGAGTCAAAGGAGATGTGAGATACTCAAGTTAGCACAGGGAGGCTAACTCAAGTTACCTCGGGGAGGCCAGTTTCTTTGAGAAGATTTGTGGATACACATTGATGCCACTTGTTCTTTACTTCCTAACACATGACCCTCTTTAGACCCAACTGTGTCTCCCCCTTACTGATGGCACTGTTGCTACCTGGCCAGCTCGGAATGCAAATACTTGCCTAAGGGAAATACCAGAAATGATGACATAAAAGAATCGAAGCATTCAACAGATTGGGCACCTGGGCACCATCATTTTGTTTACTTGGAAGCCCAATGTCTACAGACATGTGGGTTGTCTTCCACTTAGAAAGTTCTAGTAGCTTCCCGTGTATAGACTTCCCCAGCCGTCTCCCCATAACTTCATGATTTTTGCATCCAGTTCCTAAGTTTAAAAGGAACTCATTTATAAGAAGAAAGGCAAAACAAGAGGACCACTCAGATTAATAGTATATGTCTCTTTTCCTCTGTGAGGACCAGTGGATGAGCATCTGAAACCTGGCTGAGGGAACTGGGAAACACCACTCACTTTTAGTTTAGTCTGTTAAGCAAGATGTTTAATATCAGCCTTGAATTCATTTGGTTTCCATTTACCTTTCACAAGACACATATATGGTGAAAGATCCCATGCTTGTGTTTTCCTTGCTGCTTGCAAATTTCACCCCATTTAAAACAAAAAAGGAGAACAATAATGGTGCTGACCAGAGCCAAGCATAAAATGGGTGGACTCAGTACAAACCTTCCCTTAGAAAGTCTTACACATAGACTTCATGGGTGAGATTTCTCCTTAAGAAAAAGAGAAGCATATCTTTGGCAGTATTTTGCAATTGGTAGGATATAACACATACCCCAAAGGATCTTCATTCTCCTTAACTTTTGGGGATCCCACCTGCTCCAGTATGTAAAAGGAAGTTGGACACACTGAGGAAGCAGAAGTGATACAAATTATCTTCTCAATTTTTTTTTCTTTAAATAGAAGTTCAGTGATTATTCTTGAATTGCCAGATCCTTTCCCGGTCTATGTCTGAATCCCGTGCACCATTAACCAATAATATCTACAAAAGCTTATGCCCACCCTCTGTCCCTCCCTTTAAAAAAAAAAATCTCAACTATGGACTTCCAGTTAATTATGGAGCTTTAGAAATTATTAATTTCAGATCTGAAACACTTGAGCAGTCATACCGCATGCACGTGTGGCTGAGGTCTTTCGCAGTGAAGTTCTAATATTTCTTAATTAGAGACAGGGCTAACACTCAAGCCCATGCCCTTTACACGAAAGAATGAAAGCATTAATTGGAAGGTACTTTGGTATTCTGGGTTCCATGATTTTCCTCTGTCCTGTCATACTTCTGTCCTCTCATGAGGTGATCTAAGCCACTAACTGTGCATGGAAGCCCCCCACAATGTCATTTCAAGGGTGATGGAGAGACCTTGTCTGTCTGCTTCCCCAGTCCTACCACACACCAACAGTCTCCACTGTGAGGTATTCTGAGTGTTAGCTGAGGTACCACTCTCTCCACAGTGTCCTACCTTAAAATTCAAACATCCTGAGAGGCATAATACTTTTTTCTTGGTGAGTCTAGCTAAGGTTTGTCCATCTTGTTTATCTTTTTAAAGAACCAGCTCTTAGTTTCATTGATCTTTTCTATTGTGTTTTTAGTCTCTCTTTATTTCTGCTCTAATGGGAATTCCCTGGGAGCTCAGTTGGTAAAGAATCTGCCTGCAGTGCAGGAGACCTGGGTTTGACCCCTGGGTCGGGAAGATCCCCTGGAGAAGGAAATAGCAACACACTCCATATTCTTGCCTGAAAAATCCCATGGACAGAGGAGCCTGGCAGTCTACAGTCCATGGGGTCACAAGAGTCGGACACGACTTAGTGACTAAACCACAATTTCTGTGAACTCCTTCCTCATACTAAGTTTGAGCCTTATTTGTTTTTCTTTTTCTAGTTCCTTGAAGCATAGCATTAGGTCATCTATTTAATATTATTTTTGTTTCTTGAAACAGGCATTTATTGCTATGAACTTCCCTTTTAGAACTACTTTCCTGCATCCTGTAACTTTTGGTATATTACATTTCCACTTTTGTCTCAAGGTATTTTTTGATTTCCCATTTGACTTCTTCTTTGACCCACTGGCTGCTCAGTAACATGTTGGTTAATCTCCATATACTTACGAGTTTTCCAATTTTTGTCATGTAATTAACTTACAGTTTCAGTGTAGCCAATATTTTATAATAACTATACATGGAATATAACCTTTAAAAATTATGTAACAAAAATGAATCAATTAAAGGATACATTTTTAATAAAGAAATACATTTTTATAGTTTCATACCATTGTTATTGGAAAAGTTGCTTGACATGATTTTAATCCTTTTAAATTTATTTAGACTTGTTTTGTGGCCTAACATATGACATATCTTGGAAAATGTTCCATGTGCCTTTAAATATATGTATTCTGATGCTTTTTGGATATAATGTTTTGTAAATATCTGTTAAGCCTATCTTTTTTAACATGTTGTTTAAAGTCAATATTTCCTTATTGATTTTCTGTCTGCATGATCTATCCATTGATGTAAATGGGGTATTCATTTATATTGATAGCTATTTCTCCATTTAAGTCCATTAATATTAGCTTTATATATTTAGGTGCTTCTTGTTAGGTGCATAAATTTTTACAAGTGTTTTATCTTCTTGTTGGATTGACCCCTTTATCATTATGTAACATTGTTTTGTCTCTTATTACTATCTTTGTTTGAAAGTGTTTTTGTCTGATATAAGTATAGCTACTCCAGCCTTTTGGTCTCCATTTGCATATAATATCTTTTTCCATCCCTTAACTTTCAGTCCGTATGTGTCTTTACACCTAAAGTGAGTCTCTTGTAGGAGCATATCGATGAGTAATTTTTTTATCCATTCAGCGGCTCTATGTCTTTTGATTAGAAAATTTAGTTCATTTACATGTAAAATAACGTTTTATCAGTACGTGCTTATGGCCATCTTACTCATTTTTCTCTAGCTGTTTTTGTGGTGGCTCTGTTTCTTTCTCCTTTTCTTGCTCTCTTCCTCTGTGGTTTGATGACTTTCTCTTTAGTTGTATGGTTGTAATTCTTTCTCTTTATTCTTTGAGTATTTACTATAGGTTTTTGCTTTGTGGTGACCATGAATCTTACATATAACAAGTTATATTGTAACATATCATATTTCATTTCATATCATATACAATTGTATAGCACCATATTTTAAGTTAGTAATAACTTAAGTTTGATGCCATTCTAAAGCTCAACATTTTTACTCTTCCCTATGTTTCATGTTTTTGGTGTCACATTTTACTACTTTTTTTTATCTTGTGTATTTTTTAACTAATTTCAGACATACTTCAAAGACACTGTGGTCAGTTCCAGACCACCACAATAAAGCAAATACTGCAATAAAATGAGTCATATTAATTTTTTGGTTTCCCAGGGCATACGTTATATTTACACCATACTGTAGTCTATAAAGTGTGCAATAGCATTATGTTTTTTAAGTGTACATACCTTACTTTTAAAATGTCTTATTGCTTAAACTACTAGCCATCATCTAAGACTTGAGCAAGTTGTAATCTTTTTGCAGTAGTAACATCAAAGATCACCATAACAAATATTACTTTTAAAAAAAAGTTTGAAATATTGCAAGAATCACCAAGATACAACAAAGAGACATTAAATGAGCAAATGCCGTTGGAAAACTAGTGCCAACAGATTTGTTCAGTGCAGGGCCACAAACTTTTAATTTGTTTAAAAAATAAATGCAGTATCTGAGAAGCACAATAAAATAAGTATGCCTGCATTACAATCATAGACATTTTTACTATGATTATATTAGCTTTTATAAGTAACTAATCCAGCACCTTTACTATTTACTTTTCCAAAGAGATTTATTCTTTCATATATGTCCTCATTACTAATTGTCATCATTTGTTCTCAGATTGAAAAAGTCCCTTTAATAGGTTTTGTAAGGTCAGTTTAGTGGTGATAAACTCCTTTATCTTTTGCTTATCTGTAAAACTCTACCTCTTTTTCAATTCTGAAGGATGACTTTTCTGGGTAGAGTATTCTTGATTTTAAGGGTTTTTTAAAGCACTTTGAATGCATCATGCCATTACGTGCTGGCCTGCAAATTTTCTTCTGATGAATCTGTTGATAACCTTATGGGGCCTCCCTTGTACATAAAAAGTTTTCCTCCTGCTGCTCTTAATATTCTTTCCTTGTCTCTAACTTTTGACATTATAATTACAATGTGTCTTATTGTAAGTCTCTTTATTCAGAACTTTCTTGGCATCCTGGATCTAGATATCTGTTTCCTTCTCCAAATTAAGGAAGGAAATTATTCAGGGAAGGAAAAAATTCAGCCATTAATTTTTCAAGTAAGATTTCTGCTCCCTACTGTTTGATGTTGTCTCATAAGTCCCTTAAACTATCTTCATCTGTTTTCATTCTTTTATCTTTTTGCTCTTCTGGGTGAACCCCACTGCCTTGTGTTCAAGTCGATTGATCCTTTCTTCTGCTTCATCTGTTGAATATCTTTAGTGTATTTTTTAAATTCAATTACTGTGTTCTTGAACTCTGTGACTTCTATTTGGTACTTTCTTATATTTTCCATTTCTCTCTTGAAATTCTCATTGTGTTCATCCATTCTTTTCCCCAGTTTGGTAAGAATCTTTATGACCATTACTTTTAACTCTTTATCAGGTAAAGTACCTGCTTCATTAAGATTTTTTATGTGGGTTTATCTTGTTCTTTCATTTGGAACATATTCCTCTGTTTGATTCTCTGTGTTGGTTTCTATATAGTAAATAAAACAACCACCTTTCCCAGTCTTGAAAGAGTAGCCTTGTGTTGAAGATGAGTTTTTTTTTTTTTAATTCAGCTCTGTCCCAGCTCCTGGTCATCTCTCAAACATCTGTGCTTATTAAGCAGCCTAATATATTTTTAATACCTCCCAGTGGTTGAACACATGCCAAGACCTTTCAGAGTCCCAAAGGGAAAGATCTCAACATCTAGATCAGGCTGACAGGAAGTCAGACCCTCAGGCAGCTGCTTTTAAAAATATGCAAATATATGCAGTTCTGAGGGTAAGCAAGCAGAACCCCTGCTGGCCACCAGAGTCGGGTGATCTGGCAGTGTCCCCTGAGCTACAATCACAAAAATCACACCCCAGATGAGTGTGTAAGCTCCTTTCCTGTGATACTGTTGAGCTGGAGCAAGGTAGAAGGAGAAGGCCAAGACGGCATTCACACCCTACCTCCTTGAGAGCAGCTCTATAGGTCACTAAATATGTGCCAGACCTAACACCTCAGGCGGAAGCTCCAGAACAGGAAAAGTGGCATAATTCACAGAAAGACTGAAAAATATGCCTCAGGCTGCTATCTGAGCTGTGTCCTGGGGGACTGTAAGCTGCCAAGAACCATCCCTCTTATCACCATAGTCTCATGGGACACCAGAATACAAGTTTCTTCATCCACCAGAACCAGGCAATCAAAGGCTGTCCCTTGGGTGTCAGCTGCAAAAACCAGGCACCAGACACATGCAAATCTCCCCTCCAAGAGACACTGGCACTCTGGAGTGCAATGGAGAGTGAGAGTGAATATAGCACCCACCCTCCAAGGTCTCTGGAAAGAATTACAGCCAGCCCCTAGGTACATGTTTGATTAGAAGGCTGCCCCTCTGGACAGTCATGATTAGCTAATATACCTTATTCACAGAAAGACTGAACTCTTAGGTCTGTTACCTCTTGGTAACCGTGTGGGTGGTAGCTATTTAAGAACTTCTACACTGGTTACAGTCCTGTGGGATGCACTGGACACCAGAGCCAGGTGATGTAAAGGTGCTCGCTGGCAGCAGTCATAAAACTCAGGGTGCCAGACAGGGCTAGGAGCTCCTTGCTGGGTGACACTGATTATTAGAGTCCCATGTGACCAGGAACACAAGTTCCCCTGGCCTCCAGGGCCAAGCAACCCAGAGACATCCCCTGAGCAGCAGCCACAAAATTTGAGGCACCAGCCATATGTTAAGGCTCTCTTCTGGGAGATTCTGGTGCCCTACGCATGGCAAAAGGAGAATCTCCCAGGCTCTGTCCACAGAGAGTGTTGCAGCAGGCTCATAGAAATGTGAAGTGTTAAGGCAGTAGATGAGACTCCTTCACTTTAAGTCTGGGCGTGATCAGCTACTTCTGAGCTGGGTCCTGCAGCAGGTGAGTCTGAGTGCACTGGCCCTTTAAGAGCTGCCAGCCAGTTCACTGCCATCCTGTGAGTTTGGGGATGCAAGCCCTATTGGCTTTTAAAATTAGATATTTGGAGTGATCCTCTCTCAAGTGGGTGTCTTAAAAGTTGGGGTGCCTGATGACAGGTCTGAACCCTTTGCTCCTCAGGGAGAAGCTCCAGGTTTTGAATTTCCTCCCAGCTGTGGGTCACTGTACCAGGAGGAGGGCTTATGGAAAGATAAGTCTCAACCTCTCCTACCTGCCATTATAATTTTTTTTTTAATTTGACTGCACCAGGTCTTATTTGTGGCACATTGGATCTTCAATCTTTGTTGCAGGATGTGGGATCGTGAGTTGTGGCATGTGAACTCTTAGTTGCAGCATGTGTGACCCAGTTCCCCAACCAGGGATCAAACCTGGGCCTCCTGCATTGGGAGTGTGGTATCTTAGCCACGGTACCACCAGGAAAGTCCCCCCTCCTGCCTTGGTGTGGTCTTCTTCTCATTTGCCCAACGTGCAATTGTCGCTCAGGCAGTCTTTAGATTTTTAAGAGAAAATTGGTCCTTTTGTAGCTGTAGACTCAGTGTGTCTGTGGGAGGAGGTGAGTTCCGGATCTTCCTATATCTTCATGTTGAACCAGACCATGGAGTTGCTTTTTTATAGACATGGTCAAGGAAGGTGCCAAGTGTAAAAGCCACATTCAAGCAAAGACCTAAAGCAAACAGGACAGTGAGCTATGAATATTTCTAGGGAAGAGTGTTCCAAGCAGAAGGAACAGTGGGTACAAATGCCCTATATAGGAAGTATGATTGATGTATTTGAAGAATAGCAAGAAAGCCAGCGGGACTAGAGTTTAGTAAGCAAGAGAAAGAATGGTAGAAGCTGAAGCCAGAGCGCTCCATGCAGATCCTTATAAGCCATCCTCAGGACCTTGGCTTTCACACCAATAGAGGTGGGGATTCTATGGAAGTGTTGAGTAGAAGAGTGATAGGATCTGACTCATGTTTTTTAAAAAAATCATTCTGGCTGCTCTGTTCAGATTAGACTTTAGAGGCAAAAGCAGATGCTTGTATTAACTCGGTTATGCATCATGAGTTATGAGATTTTTATAATTTTCCGTTTTGCACATGACAAAGCTGGGAGAAGTCACACAGATGGCAAATAGCAGAACCAGGATAAGAACCCAGGCAAGCTGGCTCCAGAGGTCATGCTTTTAACCTCTACACTCTCACTTCTCAAGAAAGATGTCAAAGGCTGAGGCAAGAAAACCTGAGGCAAATATCATTGGCTGGGGACCCCTAGGGGTAGTTCTGATTGGGGAAGGAAACATCATTTTGCTTCATTCTATTTCCATTATTTCATGGACTGAGTTGCACTTTGTAGACAAATGAGTCAGAAATATCTGGCTATGTCAGTTGTTAAAAAACAGTACATTGCAAGTCAGAAATATAAGAGTTATAGCAGAACCTATTAATAACTTTGCAGCAGGTGCCTAAACTGTCAATTGCAGTACTGGAAAGGAGCTTTGCACATTTATTTTCCCACCCAATGTGAAGTCAAGAATATGAAAAGGACTAAGATTCCCTTTTGTGATTACTCCATTGATATTACACATCAGTGATTCTCAACCTTCATTCCCAGATGACTTGGGTTTCTCTAATTATTTAAAACTTGTAAAGAAATCCTTCCCCAAATTTTTATTATAATCGTCAATTCACCTCTACAAATTCTTCAAAAAATTAAATACCTGACTACCAAACCTTTAAAGAGAAAGTTACCACTATGATATCTCTTCAACACTATTTTTGAACACAAAGAAACATAACTAGAAACATAACATCTTCTATAATGTGCCAGAATTTTAGAACTATCACAATTAGAATGTGTAATATTAGTAAAAATCCATCTTTTCACAAAATTATGTAAAATATTTACAAATAATTATGGGAGAATATAGTGCCATATATACAAGTAATTATGCAATAAAAATTATACTTCAAGCATGGCGTTTTTCTCTAGTTCATTTTTTAAGAGATTTTCAAGTAAATTAAATGAATCCCACCAAATAACCAAAACCCAGTTTAGCTCAAAGAGAATCTGTTCAGTGCCTTAACATTTTGAAAGAAAGTATGAAAATGAAAGACAGTCATGTCCAACTCTTTGCAACCCCACGGACTATACAGTCCATGGAATTCTCCAGGCCAGAATACTGGATTGGGTAGCCTTTCCCTTCTCCAGGGGATCTTCCCAACCCTGGGATCGAACTCAGGTCTCCCGCATTGCAAGTGGATTCTTTACCAGTTGAGCCATAAAGGAAGCCCAAGAATACTGGAGTGGGTAGCCTATCCCTTCTCCAGCAGATCTTCCTGACCCAGGAATCGAACCAGGGTCTTCTGCATTGCAGGTGGATTCTTTACCAACTGAGCTATCAGGGAAGCCCTAATTTTGAAGGAAAAGGTAAAGAAGCAACTAGATACAGGGTATTTCTACACTCAAAGAATTTACAACCTTGTCAGAGGACAAGGCTTATATGATATATATCTCAAAGGCTTATATGTGTGCATGCTAAGTCACTTTAATCATCAACTCTTTGCAACCCTATGGACTAGGGCCTACCAGGTTCCTTTATCCATGGGGTTCTCCAGGCAAGAATACTGGAGTGGGTTGCCATGCCCTCCTCCAGGGGTTCTTCCCAACCCAGGGATCAAACCCGCATCTCTTACATCTCCTGCATTGGCAGGTTCTTCACCACTAACACTGCCTGGGAAACCCAAATCTTATACCAAAAGGGAGGAAAAATGCAGATAATAGTTAATGACAGTGTTGAATACCCAGGGCACTGACAGAAGTCTTGGGCTCAGCTCCCAGGCAGCCCTGGCCTGCCTCAGCTCTCACTCCTCCTGCCAGTCAATTTTCTTCTGTTCTCCCTCTGAGCCCTCCAGACTGTCAACAACCTGGGTCATTTTACCGTATATTATTACACTCCTGCACTCCCCATTTGAATCTTGTCAAGTCCATCCACACACTTTTAGCAGTGTGAAGGGGCTTTCTCTTCTCACCCAGTTAGAAGGCCCCTTACACCCACAGAGCAGAAGTTTTGATTGATCAGAGAGAAGAAAGGCTGATGCAGGCAGTTCTGAACATGGATCCCATTAATAGGGCGAACAGTCCAAGGCAAGGTACCCAAGAGGCAGCTTTGGACAATAACAAGGTACTAGAAGTCTACGAGTTTGAGAAAGAGGATTTCAAATGTGGAAGAGTTGCCCGGCAAGGCACGTAGGAGGGGAGCTATCTTTCAGACTTGACAGGAAGGACTCAATAGAGGACAACTTTATCTACATGCTATTCTGCGTCTCCCACACAAGACAAGTTAATGGTAGTGTTATTTGATTCCAAAACCAGGTTTCCCATTAGAATCCCGAGGTAGTTCTGATGTACTGACTCACTGCAAGAGCTTATTTATTCATTTAACAAATTTATGGAGCCTCTGTTATGAATTAAGTAGGCCTCTGAGGACTAACCTGGAGCCCAGCCTCCATCGTTTCCATAGGCATTCTGTGTTTGGAGTTCCCGACTACTGATTTACGCCTTTGGGAACTCTTCCCAGTAGTAAATAGAGGGTTTCTTGTATCCTTTCTGTATTCCAATTTGCATGCTGCCTTTTCCTTAATTTAAGGACAGTATGAAGGTTCAGAAGAAAGGGCTGCACACCGCTTGATTTTATTTATTTCTCTCCCTTTCTTTGTACTTGAATTATTTGCATTCTGGGAAAAGCTCAAGGGATGGCATTTTTATAAAAGTCCCGAGAGAGATATCCATCACAGCAGTGGTTGAGAAAACTGTAATACAAGGCAGGTCACTTGATTTACATAACAGTCTGCAAATAAAGAACATGGTTTGTGTTTCAAAAATTGGAAGAGGTAAAAAAACTCACTTTTTTTTTCAAGAAGCAAGGAAACTCTGTTTGGATTCAGGGGATGGATAAACTCTTACCCGCAGATATGACCCTTTCAGGGGCATAATAAACAAATAAAAGGTGAATAAGATGAATATTTATTTATTCAATTCACCCAATTTTAACATCTTCCTAGCTTAGAATGTGGTGATAAATAATAATACCTGTTTTAACATGTCAATATATTTTTGTCAGCACACATTATATATATTTTTTAATCTCTTTCTGTACTATGTTTCCATAAATGTCTTAGGCATGTTAGGAGAAAGTCCAAATTGTATGGGGCTTAACCATAACTACAGTGAACTGTGGGACAGGTACATAAATTAGTGTCAAGTCAGGAAAAATATGCACACAACTTCAGAAAAGCAAAGGGCAATGTAGTCTCATCTTTTCAACAACCCCATGCCACCCACCTCAAACATCACACAGGTCTGAGTTTGCATTTGCCCTCCTCACTGGAAAATGGCAACAGTGTGAGCTCTTGACAGTCAGAAAGGATCTTAATATCCAGTTCAGGGCTTCCATTTTCCTAACATGACCTTACAATATTTGAAAGAATGGAGGAAATTTTCTCAATGAAAAAGATTTGTTTCTAGAATAGGTTTTTTTCTTTCTTTCTTTCATTCTTTTTTTTTGTTTGTTTGTTTACCTGGAACCCAGTTAAGCAGTTGGAAGTTAAGAGTCATTTTCTAAAACACAAGGTGCTCAACCATATCTGATGTGGTCATTTTCCCAAGAAAAAGTGGAGGAAACAATGTATGACAAAACCCACTGAAATGTTGTGAAGTAATTAACCTCCAACAAATAAAAAAATTAAAAAAAATAAAAAAAAAAAAAAAAAAAAAATGCTGGACCCTGGATGAAATTCCTTGTTAGAATTCCAGAGTTAGAACTCCAAAACTCTAAACACATTTTCAGACTGGGTGGTTTTGTGTTCTTACCAAATGACCATTATATTTGTCCATGATAAACAGTTGTAACTGCTTGACTGGTTGGGACTGGTAAATCTGGAATGTGTCAGCTGCCTTTTCATTAGAACACAGATTACCTCTCACCTTAATGTGCATATTTTTGTGTCACTTCTAAATAATAATTCAGATCCAACTTTCATATATCTGCAATGGTGATTCACTAGCTACTTAAGAAAGGTATATAGATTTTGCTGTCCATGAGTAATATTGGGTTCTCTTGGGATGACTGCAAAAAGGATATTCTTATATAAAGTATCAAGGAAGAGAGCTAAATTTAAGTAAGAGAGCTGCCTGGATCTGTACAAGTCTTGCTGAATGACCAACGCCTTGAGTTGATTTATATAATATGTGCTTTTTAAATGTTTAGCATTTCTTTTTTCCAAAAGGATTCAGGTCAGCTTATAGTGACACAGATGATGAATCAAAGAGGAACTAAGGATGAAAACATGATATGGAAATATGGAGAAAGGCTGTACCAAACGTGCATGACATTCTGTATAGTTGCTACAGGCAGGCCACAGATAGGGCCTAGATCTTTCTATCAGACCATGGGAAAACAGAAACATGGTCAGTCACAAAAAAACACACACACACGAAATTAACCTGCTGCTCACACCACTGCTGACACTGCCGGGTAGAATTGTGCAGACCTCGGGAGAAGGGTTACAACTCGGCAATCCACGGGGAATCACCAGGCTCTCAAGCTCCAAGATGACACCAGGAGTTAGTTCAATTTTACATCTAAGTGTAGAGCACCTTTCACTTTATATTCGTGGCGACAACCAGTAAGCTTCAAAACTTCAGCAAGTGAGACAGTATCCTCCTTTCTTCTGCCTATAACAACCCATCATTCTTCTGGGAAGGCAAGTGCATGACTACCTCCCCTTAAGAGCCTAGTAAGTGTGTTCAGGAAGAAGTCACTGGGCTGTCCCTTGCTTCTGTATCATTTTGGTCCTGATGCCTTAGGCAGAGGCATAGGAAAGTCAAAAGAGTTCAGGTGATTCTGCCCAGGCCCTGCCTAAATTGAGGCATTATTCCTAGAGAGACAATTGGAGAAAAATGCCGTCGAGTAAGAAAAATATAAAATAAATTAAACATACAAATAATTTATTAACATGTTAACATGTTTAATAAAATGTGTCCTCAGTTGCTCAGTCATGTCCAACTCTTTGCAACTCCATGAACCAGGTCCCTCTGTCCACAGGACTTTCCAGGCAAGAATACGGGAGTGCATTGCCATTTCCTATTCCAGGGCATCTTCCTGACCCAGGGATGATGGAACCCGGGTCTCCTGCATTGCAGGCAGATGCTCTACCATCTGAGCTACCAGGGAAGCCCTTAATAAAATAATAGTTAACATTGATCAAGCTTCCTATGTGTTGATACTGCACCAAGAGCTTCACATTTCATTCATTTAATCCGCTCAACCACTCTATGAGGTAAATACTGTTGCATGTTTTGCAGACCTAGAAACTGAGGCACAGAGAGGCTAGGTGATTTCCCCAAACCACACAGCTAATAAGTGGTACCCTCAGGATTTGAACCCTAAAGGTGTCACTTCAGAGCTAACCTCCCATCTATGAACTCCAACATCCGCCTCACCTCATCCTTCACCACTTGAAACTTCTGTTCTCCCTGGGTGATCCTGATGCCCTTTCCATTTAAAAAAAAAAAAAAAAAAAGTTAAAGGAAAGCCCCAGAGTGTTACTTGTGCCGCTGGTCCATCATCCCCAACCTCTTTCTCCAAGACAAGGCTGCTGGCTTTGTGCGGTGAGCAGGCATCTGAGGAAGCGCTGAGCAAGTTCCCTCCCAGAGCTGGAAACTCCACAAGATGCCAGAGGCCTTCAGACAGACAGTCTGTGGTCAGGGACTTAAATTCGGGGGAGTGGCTGTCCCTAATTCCTCATTTCTCCTTCACCGCTGCGTCTCCGTTCCTCCAACTCGGATCCAAAACTCAGACGTTCACTCCTCTCACTTGGCCCATTGACTCGCCTTGCCAGAAAATCACCAGCTTGAATTATTCTGATGATAAAACCTTCCGCCTGAAGCTAGAGCCTACTTCCTCCGCCCATCTTTGATCTCTGCAGAATTTTTCTTTTTTGGAAAAACCATACTGGCAAGCACACCAAACTCCTTCCACATACTTGGGATTTTACAGTGGCTTTTTTGGAACGCCGCTGTATTTTACATGTCAGTCGATCTCTCCTGGAGAGAACGCCACGAAGACCTGTTGACACCTCACGGCAGAATTTCACAAAATGTTCTAGGAAGAGATAATTTTCTAATTATACCACCAAAGTCTGCTTAGGAAGGCATTTTCCAACCACTCCGTTTGCAGTGGTGAGAATAGTCTGAGGGTGAAATTAGACCCAGGGTGCATACTTGCCTTTCCCTTCTATCTCTCTCTCTTTTTATTCCTTTTTGGTATTAGCAAGTATTGCCTAGTTAACTGGGTCTTGCCTTCTACGTGCTTACCTGAGAAAGCAACCCTAAAGAAATGCTGTCCCCCCACCCCCAGCCTCCACCCTCCACCCCCAATTAACACCTGGAATTGACAGAATGAGGACTCTTTTCCTGCACCCACGAGGTCTAGGGCCCCCAGAGGAGCCTGCCCACCATTCTATGTCCCTTTTGTCCCATCTCTAACATGTCTTCCTGCTCCTGTCTGCCTGGACACTTCTTTCTCCAACTACCAACTAGAAAGGTAACTCCCTTTTCATCCTTTAGACCGTGTTTGAGTTTCAGTCCTCAGGCCAGCTTTTCCTGACTCACTAGACAAGGGTTCTCTCTCAAAGTCCGACCACTTGCATCAGAATGATCAGAGCCCAGAAAACTGTGCTGTTAACAAATTCCCAGGTGATTCTTATGCACCTGAAAGTTTGAGAACTTCTGTTCTATACTGAGTTAATTCTGTGCTCTATCTTCTCATAACCCCTGTCCACTCCCTCATCCTAGTGCTAATTGACTTAATGTCTATCCTCTACATCCCATTATCAGCTCCATCAGGGCAGAGACATAGTTGAGTTTTAAGTTCTTGGCATCTTCTGGCTTCTGGTAGGCATTCATTAAATATTTATTGACTTGAATTGAAGCAAATCAGTTCTTCAAAATGTTTTTTTTAAAGAAATATTGAATTTAATAGGAAATATTCAATTTCTCAAATTATCCATTTCCATTTTTACCAGAAAGTGATAAAGCAATTAAAACAAGTTTATAAGAAGAATCTAGTCAAAAACCAGAACCCACACAATGTTCACTTGCCTTTCCATATTGAATCTGACCTCACATTCATTTATTTGACCTGTGTACTTTCCATGAATGTACTGAATAGAAACAGAGGCATTGTCAGTGATTAACAATTAATTATTGGCCAGAAAAGGCTTCCCCGATGACTCAGTGGTAAAGAATCCACCTGTTAAGCAGGAGAAGCAGGTTCGATCCCTGGGCCGGGAAGATCCCCTGGAGAAGGAAATGGCAACCCACTCCAGTATTCTAGTCTGGGAAATTCCAAGGACAGAGGAGCCTGGTGGGCTATAGTCCATGGGGCCACAAAGAGTCAGACACAATTGAGCAAGTAAACAGCAGCCAACAATGGCCCAGAAGATGAGTTTTTTGTTGCAATTTTTTGAAAGATTTTCAAAAACAAAGCTTAAAGCACCAAGAGTTTTTATATCAAAGATCAATTCAGAGAGACAGTGATACATAGGAAAATCCCTTTTAATCTCACACCCAACTCCCTTCTCATGTGTGAGGAGAGCCTGGCTATTTAACTCACTTAAAATGTTATCGAGAAAGAAAATTCTGAGTTAAATGTTAAACTAAAAAAAAAAAAAAAAAAACAGATGACTCCAGGATCCCAGAGCAAAGCACTGTTATCTATGAAACTGGGATATTTCCCAGGCCTCAACTGGGCTACTCCCCAAATATTCTCTCCTTACCCCGCCCAAAGAAAAGTGGCCTCCATGAGAGAGGAGCAGGTTATAACAGAGGGAAAGCCACAGGACACTGAAATAAAACAGCTCTGTGATCTCCGTGTGTTCTCCAAGCACCAAGAGCAGACTCTAATACAGAAAAGTAACAGCATGATAACTCTTTTAAGGAATTCGGTTATGATCAAATAAAAGGGACATTGTTAAACTATGTTTTCAGTACCCCATAAACAAAATTCCAAAGAACAGTGAATGAACTGAAGCTGAGGAAATGCAAGCATAAAACAAGAGGTTTTCACCAACTTTTCAAGAGTTTAATCTACTTGGTCAGCTACTCTGTCAAGAGGAATGGTCAGTCTGTTGACTTTCAAGAACAAGGTTTCCACCAGGCACAGATAGGATAACATCTGTACCAGACACAGATATGACTACTATTATTATTATTACTATTTTATAGGTGAGATGATAGAGATGTTAAGCAACTAGTTCACAGTCACACAAATGGCAAATGATAAAATTGATGTCAGGGCTGGGCATCCAGGGCCTGAGCCTCCTGCACTGTTAAAAATCTGGAAGCTTCTGCTAATGTTATAAATTTTTTAATGAACTGAATGAATGTGAGGTAGAAAAACATGCTATATTTTCTTATGTAATTTCTGGCCCCACTCCAGGGCCTTACCTATAGGAAATAAAATTCACCATTTTTGAACTCTACCTTGGTACCAAAAGGCAAATCTGTCCTCAAACCAGAAATGATGAAGGGGAGGGTCCCGAGAAAGTTTGGCTGCCCTGGGCAATTTATTATGAAAATTACAAGACTCTTTTCTGGACTTATATTTTTCCGATTGCAAATCTTTACAGTGATCAGGCATTGCTTTTTCACTTCATTATCTCCTGTATGAAATCACTTCCTTTTCTGGTTTAGGAGCAAGGAGGCAATTTGAAAGCCTTTTGACTTTGGGAAACAACAATAACAACAAAAAGAGAAAGCAAAGAAAAAATGTGATAGTTATTCAGTAGTTACATAAAAATGGAATTGAATTATGGTCTGAAAATTCAGAGAAAGTGAGTCACTTTAATAGAAACAAGTGTAATAGTCACCATATGATTAATTGTTTTGTTTTCAGCCCTCTGAAAACCTTCTCGCTTCTCTTCTCAAAACCCTTTCTCCCTTTTCTTTCTTTTTTCAAAACTCCTGGGACTTCTTTGCACATCTGCAAAACCAATATCAGTTCCAGGTTCCTCTTCTGGTGTTGAACCAATCTGGCGTCCAGTCTCAGAAAAGGAAGCCAGTTCTCACCAGACAAACAAATGGAGGTGACCTAATACCTGGGGGGGTGGGGGTGGTACCCCTGACTTATAAATGACAAAGAACGCCAAGCCCGTCTGGTCCTAGACCACGACAGACTGAACCACGTCAGAACTTAGAGGCAATTGATGAGGTCATGAGAAAGCAGGTGAATTTTACTTTTGATCAGAGGGAAAGAACACGGGATAGAATTTAATAATAAGCTAAGTAGTCTGGTTCCTTTCTAACAGAATGTTTTTTAGGAAAAAAAATCAGCAAAGCAGGGATAATATTTTCTACCCATCTACCTTCTTAATGATGGTTCATTTCTCCAAACTGAGGATGGTTTAAAAAAAAAAAAAAACAACATTTTGATGCTATCAATAAATAGAAGCAACTATTCTTTCCACTAATAAAATATACTTGAGGCTGTCAGAGGTTTTTGTCAACCTCTATTAAATTCAGGTAAACATGGAAGTGAACAAAATATATATTATTTGGAAAAAGACAAAGTTATACTTTGGAATGAGAAATTTTGAAAGGTTACGAGAAAATTTGCTAAGCCAAAGTCAGATCTTATTATCCCCACCTTGAACAGTGAAGAAAAACTGAGTTATTTGTGATTATTCAAGTGGTACTTTCTTGAAGGAAAAAGATCCCAAACAATTCCTGGAAACACTACTTCTCTGAGAAGATGGCATTTTTGTGAATTGAGGGCAAAGGCATGAGTAACATATGGAGTACATTTCCCCTTACAACACTGATCTGTTTAAAGTTGAGGGGAAAACCACTTGGCAAGGTACACTGGCCAAGCCAATGGCAAAAGTCATTTCAGTTTATCCTGAATCCTCTCCATGGTCCACCTCCCAGCCTGCTGGACATTGGGCCCATGATTTCTAAGCCTTGAATTGAAAACCAAGCAGCTGAAGATGCATGGAGAACCCCGCTCTCCTTGGCACTCTTTTTTTGCCCCATGTCTGCAGAGATGAGGTAAGGGAAAAGATCTAAAGATTTTCCAGAAACAAGGTGAATTTCAAAGAGCATCAGAGTGACTGTTTTTTGAAGGCTTGCCTAGCCTAAGGAAGACCTCACAGAACTGGGAATCAGACATGGGATCTTTCCAAAGGTGGAGTGATTCTCCAGCCTGATTGGCCCAGGTCCTTCCTGATTTGGACCCTGAAGGCCTAGCATCTCTGGAAACCCCTCTTTCCATGCAAACTGGGACAGGAGGAGACTGGTCACCCCAGTAGAAGACTTTGGATGCCTTTGTGGCTCAAATTTTGAGAAAGAAAAATCCTAGCGATACTGAGAAAAGTTTGTTCAATGTGAACAAGGGAGAAAATAGAAATAAAAACTCTTGATAATAGCAGCTGACATTCACAGAGCCCCTGTTTTGTGCCATGCCTCTGCTGTGTGCTTTGCAAACCTGATTTCAGTTAATCCCAATTACAGCCTTGAAAGTTACTTCTTCTTGTCCCCATCTTACATAAACTAAGGAACAGAGACATTCAAGTAACTTGCCCAAGTTTACACACACACTGTAAGGCAAGAGCCTGAATGAATAGCACAAAGTACATTGAGCTTAACCAAGAGTTCTCCCTTCCACTTGCCACCATTCAGAATCTTCTCATGCCCCATGAGCAGCCTCTTTAAGCTTTAAGATGGAATTAGGCTTCTCAGGTGGTGCTAGGGGTAATGAACCCACCTGCTCAGGCAGGAGACATGAGACACACGGGTTCAATCCCTGGGTTGGGAAGATCCCTGAAGAAGGACATGGCCACCCACTCCAGTATTCTTGTCTGGAGAATCCCATTGGACAGAGGAGCCTGGCCGGTTACAGTCCATAGGGTCGCATGGAGTGACTTAGCACACACGCACGCAGAACAGGACATATCACTTCTTTGTTTGCTATCCTAAGAACATGCTAGATACCAGATGCTCCTTCAAGAAAGGGATGAAGGAAGAGAGAAAATGGTACAGCTAACGCTTGTTAAATGGCAATTGGTTTAGCACCTCCTAAAACAGAATCCACAGGCTTTGATGGAATAAAGCTATAAACTCTACAGCAAAGTTACTTGTATCTGCATGAGTTAAGACCTTCGGTGACTTCTCTCTAAAGCATTCCTTCAGTCATTGATCCTAGGCACTGGGCAACGTCTTTGGAGTTAAGCACCTTGCCAGACAGCTGCCCAGGAGCCCTGTTTAATCCCTCTCTCAAAGAGGGGGGGTGTTGTTTGAATAAAGTTGCCACTGTAATTGCTTGGCTTACCACTTAAGAGTATTATAGGCTCTGGGAATGGATTTCTGGAGGGGAAAAAATACAATTAGAAGAAATGTTAACAGTATTTTGTTGAAATATGGAGTGTATAGTTGCACAGGAGGAGACAACTTGCCCCAGACTGGTCACCAGAGGATTGATCTTATGGAGAGAAGCTGTTTTACTTAAGCTGATTTCCTGCATAAAAAGAGGAGGCCGAGAGCTTCTGGCTCTGATGAAAGGGGAGGGAAAAAAGGCAGTCTGGATGTACCTCCAGTTTAACACTTAAAATCAGGCAAATGGAAAACACATCCAACTGGGAGTCTAACCATTGATACATGTGGATGACAAATTCAGATTTCCACATTTTAGCTGAGAGCCCCTGACATTGTTCTCCCTGGACACATCCCGAAAACACATGTATTTACTGCTAGTGGGCCAGAGACCACCACCACACAGTTGCGGCTGAAATGCAAGTAGCTCTGCCTTTTTTTGTATCCAGACCATCTGTTTTCAACTTAGTGCTCTACTGGACTTCCTAAAACCTGACCCACCTCAAAGTAAGATGACATTCTTTTTCCCCCAAGGGTACCCTTCACCATGAAAGTAAAGCATACGCATTAGGACCAGCTGGCTGGAGGGAAGCAGTTTCTAAGCCAGTCCCATAAACTTTCCAGATTCTCAAGGAAACAAGTGACTCGTGGAGCTCTTGATGTAGGTGTCCAGTGCTTCCCAAAACTTCAGCAGACAAGATGAGGAACTGGAATCTATCTGAGGAACTGACCTTTGTTCTGGGGCTCCTGCAGCTTAAACACATGTCTGCAACCTACTGGCCACCTGCAAGCAACTGCCTTTTGTTCAATGGCAACAATCCCAAGGATCTGTTTCCATCCATCTATCCATCGTTCATCTCTCTATCCATCCATCTATCCGTTTATTCATTCAACAAATACTTGAGCATGATTTTAGGCTCAGGAGTATAGCAAAGATCAAGACAAAGTTCAAGAGTGACAGGGAGAACATTTAAGAGATTGTTAAACAGTAAACAAATGAGAAATGATGGTGACTTGGACTAGTAGTGGAGGTAAACATAGTAAGAGATAAACTAGTAAGAGGTAAACATAGCAGTGAAACATTTTAAAGAGAGAGCTGAGCGGTCTCATGGTGATTTAGATACAGGAGATGAGGGACGGAAGAGAACCAAGAAGGACTCTGGAGTGTTGGGCTTCCACAACGGGGTAGGTGGTTGAGCCATTTCCTGACACTGATTCCGCATGAATAATCCTAAACCAGGTCGGTAGAATGAGTTCTGTTAACTGGTCTTTTATTTTATTCTTGCTTTCTTGAGATACAAGATGCTATTTATGCTTTCAGCCCTTGGTCTTTGTAATGACAGCTTTTTTTTTTTAATTGGGGGATAATTGCTTTACAGTGTTGTGCTGGTTTCCTCCTTACAATGATGCGAATCAGCCATAATTATATATACATATCCCCTCCTTCTCCAGCCTCCCTCCTCCCGCCCATCCTACCCCTCTAGAATGACAGCTTTTCAATGCAGATCTTTTCTGCATGTATCTCAAAACAAGAAAAAAATGTGTTGGAGTCAGAGATACATGAACTGTCAGCAAAAAGAAAATAATTCCCGTCAGTATCTGAGGAAATGAAAGAATAAATGAAGGCTTGCATTTTGATTTTGCAGGTTTTGCTCCTTAAAACGAGCAACCTGATTAAGTCATTAAAAGGGAACGCTAAAAGTAGGATTAGGGTCAGGACCTAAAATGTTTGCTCTCTTAAACAATCTGCAACGATTAGTGGACTCCCGGAGACTGCCTCTCTGAACAGCCTATTGCATTTCCATATTCCTTGGAGTCTAGGAAACAGAATTAAAAGGTCTTACGCACTCATTCTGGGGCACTTTTTAGATTGCCATTATTAAAATAAGAACACTTTATATTAGCATAACCCTGTTCATCTAAAGGTGGAAGAATTTACCATCAGCAAACTGTTCATTCACTAGGTGATACCTTTTGGAATCTGAACTAAACCTGGTGTGTCACATCAGTTTACCTACCCTGGCCTACACAGGTTAGTAATTATCGGGCCAGAAGTAGACTGGAATGTGTGTGCTTAGTCACTCAATGGTGTCCAACTCTTTGTGACCCCATGGACTATAGCCCACCAGGCTTCTCTGTCCGTGAGATTCTCCAGGCAATAATACTGGAGATGGTTAGCCTGGTATAGAGTAGGGTAATAATTCTCTTAGTAAACATATTAACTGCAACTGATTGGTCCTTGAGCATAAAGTAAAAGACTGCCCTGAGCACTCTAATTCTCATGTTGGTTGGGAAGCACCCTGTTTATCTGAATTCCTTCAGCCTGTGAAAGTTTATCCATCAGACCAGCCTCTTGAAAAAGCACCCAGGGAGTTGCACTGGAAAAAATTACTTCTAAGAGAAACATTCTGTCCAAATGATTAGAACCAAAATGCAAATTCATTAACTCTGTGAACATAACACATAGATTCTTCTAATAATAATGACAGTTTTTTATGCATGCTCTAAAATGTGCCACAAGAAGGAAGCTTATTAAATAATAAGAATTTCAGTCAGCACACCTTGTCAACAATGCTGGAAAAAATAGAAACCCAGATGAAAAAATGTAGTAAGTAGGTGGTCTTCCTGTCATACCAGATGACTCACATCACCCCCCTCAGAAGCCCTCTCAATGGCACAAACCACGTTGCAGTCAACCCTCAGCATTTCTTTGCATGACATTTGAACTTAGGAAGAAAAGTATTTTGCTAACCCCTTGGTGCTGAATGTTTGACCTTAAAGCTTACTGTTTGCTCCCTTTTGCCTCAATCCTCATGACTACAAATGCTATTATTAGTCATAAGATTGTTCAGTCCCTTTTAAATTCCAGCTATGGTATTTGACTCTCTGGCCTAAACATAATAGGGAACACAAAAGTCCTAATTATTTCTAAGGGGCCTAACTCTTTCATCTTTCCTATGTGCTCCAAATTTTCCTGGCTGTATTCAGAACCAGCACCTATGTTTTAGCAGTGTTTGCCCCTGAATCCTTCACTGAGCAAGGAGACATTCCTAGTTTTTTTAAAAAAAAAATGCATAGGTTTGTGTGTGGACAGCCCTGGAACTGAATCTCAGCATTGCTACTGGTGAGTTAGGTGACTTTGGGAAAGTCATCAAAACGCTGTGTTTTGCACAATAAATGGAAGGTACATGGAGGACTATTATATAAATGATACATATATCATATAAAACTCCTGGTACAAAATCAACATTCAATAAGTAGTGTATATTATTATCATCAACAACATCACTCCATTTATGTAAAGGTAGGGAGTGACTGAACACTATTTTCCATTTGAGCCTAACCCTGGAAAGGCTTAAAATCTTTAATCTTATGATTGAATTGTTTGTGACCACACAAAGGTATGACACATCCAACATACCTCCTAGAACAATCCATTTAAGAGAAACTCAGGCTGTTTTGAGTTTAATCTGAAAAATCCATCCTAGTTTATCCACCATAAAAGATCACACGGGTGCAAAAATGCAAAAAGAGTCATAAAGTCACAAGTCTTTGAGTTCAAAGTGTCATTAGAAATGAAAGGACTCAGTTTATTCTTTACAGATGTGGAAACTGAGGCCCAGCTAAGACAAGTGGTGTTTATGAGGTCAGTTTTCCGTCTCTCCCACAATATCGCCCCTCACTTGTCTGGCGGCATCGATCTCCCCGTCTTCTGAACTCCTACAGTTCCCAAAGCTAGCTCACAAGAGAGGAGGAAACAGTTCTACTGGCATGACATTTTCCTCATTGTTTCCTGTGTACATATTATCTTTTCAAGTAGACATGGCCCCTTGAAGACAAGTACTATGACTTAGGCTTACCTAGCTGTAGTGGAGCAGAACTGTGACGGATGAACTCAGAGGTATTTCATTAACACTCAGTTGACTGGGCAGGGGGCAGAGAGGAGAACAAGCTTTTACTTGTCTCTAACCATTCTTGATTAACTTCTGAGAATCCACAAAAGCTAACACAAAAACTTAAAACTGGAAAGTTTGATTGAGGTTTTGAACTAATTAGAACTAATTAGGGAGGGCAGGAAAGGACAGCAGATATACCACTCCTAATCCCATCCTACAATCCTTTCTCTGAAATGTGGAGAAAATCCACTTGAGACTTCCCAGGTGACTGATAGCTGTTTTTAAACGAGATTTCCACTTCTGTAGCATCAATTTCTGGCAATAAGTCTGCTCTTTAGACTTGAAACTTTTCTCGTGGGGTAAGAAAAGTTTTATTGAATCCATGTGATGAAAGATGAATAATATGAACCTCTATGAGCCAAAATTATTTAAAAAATCAGTTGCCTACTTAGTTGTACCAGAATGCCACAGCTTCATTATATAGACATGAAGTGACACTTGGCACATCTTAGGAAAATATTTCTTATCCTCGCTTATTTTCTTTTAGCTTGCATTTATTGAGTGCATCATGATGGTAATACTTACAGACCATTAAATAAACATAATAAAAAGTTAAAAGCCCAGATTCAAGAGTCAAACAATCTGGCTTTGAATTCTGGGTTCACAACTTGGTAACTGTGTGGGCAAGTCACTTAACATTACTATACCTCACTTTCCTCATCTATTAAGTAGAAAAAAGAATAGTATTAAATCAGATTTGTTATAAGGATTAAAACAAGATAATACATGAAAAAAACACTTTAAATGTATGACATGTGGTAAGCAATCAGTAAATATTATTTATCATTACTATTATAATCATTATTAAATACTTATATGTCAGGCACCGTGCTAAGCAGTTTATATATATTTTTAGCAGATATAATTTTTGCAAAAATGTGTGTGTTCATTAACATGTTTCAAGCACCAATAGGAGCCCCTAGCCCACACCGTCACTGAGTATATAACTGATGAATGAATAACTGATTTCATACACTCCTCACCAAAACTTCACAATGTGGCAGGAACCCAGAATACAACAGTGAGCAAGATGATATCCTAACCTTCAGGAGGAAGCAGGGCCTTGCAGGGAAGGGAGGCAAGTCAACAGCAGTTTGATCCAGGTTGATAGCTCTGGTAAGGTAGTACAGGGCATATGGGAGAAGGTATGAGGACCCTGATGCTGAGAAAGATTGAGGGCAGGAGGAGAAGAAGGCAACAGAGGACGAGAGGGTTGGATGGTACCACCAATACCACAGACAGGAGTTTGAGCAAACTGGGAGACAGTGAAGGACAGGGAAGCCTGGCGTGCTGCAGTCCATGCGGTTGCAAAGAGTCAGACATTACTTAGCAACTGGACAACAGCATGAGGAACGTCTAGTCCAAACTCAAGGAAACCACATGCCTTCTGGAAAAAAAAAATGACATCCTGATTGAGACGTGAAGGGTCTGTTAACATGCGACAGGGCATGGTCACTTCCTTTGACTGGTGTCACTCAACACAATGAAATGAGGGAGAGAGAGGAGCCGCAGAGGTCAGTGGGGCTCCGACTGCAGTGGGGATTCCATCCTAATAGCCATGCACCCATTTAAGTGGCTTTAGTGATGACTGGTGTCTTCCTCCATCCCACTGCTTCTCAGAGTTCTACCATTTGCTTTGAGAAACATTAACTTTGACATTTATTTGCCTATTTGCAAGTCTACATTGCTAGAACAATAACCATTTATGGCTTTCAGATCCAGGCCTGTTTTTGACCATCTTTGTGACAGCAGTTTCTAAGCCCAAAGCTATCTTGAACCTTTTGAACCCAAAGCCTATGTGTAGAAGTTCTTATCATGAGTAGATCCAATAGGATTTGTTATTTTTGCCACAGAATTTCTCATCTGATTACCTCCACAATACCATACTATGATTCAACAGTTAATCTCTCTCTGAAGCTTATAGCAAAAGAGGCTGGGTAACTTTTTGTACATGGCTGACTCCACCTCATCAATAAGTGTATCTTCTATTATCTTCTAATATTAAATGACAGGCAGAGAATTTTCAGGGAAGAAGATAAGTGGCGAGATGTGGAACAAAAAAAAAAGTTTTGTAATCCTACTGACCTTCCACTTAACATGTTCTTAATTCCAGTTCTTATTGTGCATGTATATGCTACATTACTCTGGACTTCCTAGATGGTCGCCCAGCTAACCTGAATTTTTCTTTTTAGAATTCAAGGTGATAACATTGAATAAGAATAACACAATAATAATAATGACATGTAGACTTTCAGCTGGAGACTTCATGGCAATTTTATATTCACCAAAAAGCAGCCTTTTATATAAATGTGTCAGGTCAGTTGGCATAATTATCTGAGAAAACCTAAATTCAAACAATCTTTTCCATCACTAAACCATGTGTGAATTGGTTTATCTTTGCAGAGTGATCTCCTTAGTGGTTAAGGTATTAGGAAAAATTTGAAAAAAAAAAAAAAAATAGGCTATGTATTTAAAATACTAGGTTCCAAAACTGGAACCTAGTACTAGTCTGTGTGTGTGCTAAGTCTCTTCAGTCGTGTCCGACTCTGCAACCCCATGGACTGTAGCCCACCAGGCTGCTCTGTCCACGGGACTCTCCAGGCAGGAATACTGGAGTGGGTTGCCATGCCCTCCTCCAGGGGATCTTCCCAACCCAGGGATTGAACCCAGGTCTCTTACATCTCCTGAATTGGCAGGCAGGTTCTTTACCACTATCACCACCTGGACTGTAAGAAAAGGCAGTCTTTGTTTTTGAAGTGAAAACCAGAAAGGAAGGCAAGTTACTTAAGTCAACGCCTTAGAAAAATGATAAGGAGTTCTGGAGAATGAAAACAAATGGGAGGAAAGACTGCATCATGATTCCTTTAGCCCCACGTCGTTCTGTACTGTCCTGTTTGTGATTTTGGTGTGGTGAGAGGATGAGGGAGGGAAGACAGGCAAACAAGGGGCAGGAGAGGAAGAGTGGGAAACTGGGCAAAAAAAGGGCTGAAAAGATGAAGGGCGTGGCAGGGAGCATTCTCAGACCGTTTAGAATTAGGGAGTAGCACTGCAGATAGGCGCTCAGGCACGCCATGCCCCTTGCTCACCATCGACTCTAACACCAAGCCAGGAGGAACGCCTACTGGGTGAAAAGTGCAAACATCACTCAGGGACATGCTATGTGAGTTATGTGGTGCAAGATGGGACAAAGGCTTGAAGAGAACTGTTGAAAATGTCAGCTGATTGCCGAGCAGTCCAGTCGGCCAGCCAGCGAGCCCAGAGCACATGCTCTGTGCTCAGTCAGTCTGTAAGCTGTGGTCACAGCCTAGGTAGGGAGGGCTGAGGGGGAGGAGAGAGGGGCCTGGTGGTCCCCACAGGAGGGCAAAAGATAGGCTTCAAACCCAGGTAGATTTTGTTGTTTGAGACAGAAAATAAATTGCTGACAACCCGGCAATAGAAGAAAAATGGCTCAAGTTTATACAACTGTCTATTCTTTTTTGATATCTGGAATATGATTAAATACAGACTTCCCTTCCTTAATTAGTCATGAGGTTTGTTGAAGAATATTTTTCAAGTCAAGCAAGCAAAAACCAGGCTAATGCAGGAAAATGAAAAAGGAAAGATGAAAGTATCCATCTTTCTTATAAAAATCCCTGAGAATATTTCAGCAGATGCTGGCTTTCTTAAGTCAGGGAGGTGCTGTGGCTAACTCTGATATGGCTTTTGATGCTTAATTCAAAGTTCAGCAGAAGTTTAAAAGGAAATGAAGTGAAAATTGATCACTCAATATATAATCACTTGGAGAAAGAGATCCACCCCAAAAATATTTTTGCCATGGACTTTTTTCAATGCCCTACTTTTGAAAATTCTTTCAATAATGTAAATTTTTTTTTAAAATTCCATGCTTGGAAAATACAGAACAAAGTTCCATATAGTTCCATTATATACAAATCTCCTGTAAATGCATTATCATACTTAGGTAATTTAAAAAATAAAAATAAATAAATAAAATATTCCATGCCACTTAAGTGTTTGAAATAGAAGAATGTCTTTTAAAGGGAATCCTATGTGTCATCATATTCTCAATATACTTTGTTTTAGTATGTGGTTTAAAAGACCCCAGGGCAAGAAAGATGGAAAGCATATCCATGTGGATAGAGAAGATGGGGAATTATAGACTCCTTTCCAGAAGCCTAAAACCAACTTAATGAAAAAACTCATATATGATATCAGTGGCCTTGCAAAAATATTCAGGCAATAATAAACTGGAAAATGACAGCATATACAAAAACGCATACCCTTTGACATTAATGTATCATAGAAGCAGAAATAGGTACCCAAGAAGACCTATATTAAACTATGTAAGTTCTACCTCAATAAAAAAATGTTAAACAGAGTTTAGGAGGTTCTTGCTTTTAGAAATCAGTCATTGGATGACACATTAACATACATAGGATTACTGCTATTGTAAGAATACTGTTAGTTAACTGTTAGTTAATAGCTGCTCTTTGGGGCCAAAGGATACTTGGAACTTAGCCATGGGATTGTTGAACAGTAAAAGTACACAAAACTTTATTAAAAATATTTTGTCCATTGTCTCACTTGATAGTTGTGAAAAACAAGATACCCCCCCACCCCAACCCACTGCGATATCTACAGGTAAATTCTTGCCCAAGGGATTAAGAGCTAGGAAGTGGCCATTAATAGGTTGAGACTATCATCTCACCCATTCCAAAAAAAACAAAATATAAATTCCAATGCTCTTTTATATTTTTATGACCTAATAAATAAGACCTGATTGCAACTAGATAAATGAGACAGGAAAAAATATATATAAATAGATGACATCTGAAATAGAAAGAAAATCCAGGAAAGAAAGAAGCCTGGGATGTGTGTTTAACCACTGTATTCAGAAGAATGACTGTTGTAAGATAGTTCCCTCTTTTTTAATGAGGACAGAATAGGAAATGAATTTAAATTACAACCCAAGGAATTTAAGTTAAATTGAAAGATCTTATTGGCAGTGAAGGTTTTATAAACCCTGTAAAAGGTTCCTGGGGAGGAATCCCCTATCTGGATATATTTTAGGGAAGAGAGATACCTATCAGTCCAGGGTGGTTGAGGTAGAGACCCACCTGGAATTCACTTTCAGCTGAACTCTGTAAATCCAGATTAAATCCTGACAACATTTGAGAAGTCAGAGACAGCAAGTACTAGACAATGACAAAAAGTGTTGCCCCTTATTTAAAAAAAAAAAAAAAAAATCCACCCAAAGTAATCATTTCCTTGAAAAATCAATTGGCATATGCTAGCTGATTATAAGTGGAATGTACAATTATAATAGACTCTGGTTTTTATTTTCTTTTTAGCCTGGTTTCCAGTGGAAAGAAGGCTTATGAAATCTCTCTGGCAAGCTATTCCTTGCTTAATAATTTTTACTTTCCTTCTAACCAAACCTCTTAGAAGAACCTAGACCTAAGTAGAAATACACGTGCCTTCAGAGCAAATACCTGGGAAGGAAAAAAAAATTCTCCCCTCACTGCAAAGGAACACTTGTTTTCCTCCTAACTGAAAGAAGCAGGGTGATCCCACCTTGAGCATCATCCACATGCTCCTTACCCTCATACAGACTTCAGCAAGTTCTCTGCAACTTGTGGAACTTCCCGTCACTTCCAGAGCAGAAACAAGAGCACTTGCACTCAGTTCATACCCAAATTCTCTAATTTGTTGTACTTCTTTGTTTATACAGCTGAGCATCTGTTTGCCCCATTGTGTTCACACATCTATTGTCTGGTTTTTATTGTGAGCCCCTGGAGCAGACACATGGAGTCTGTTTAATTTGCTTTGCTCAACACTGCACATGCACACTGTGCCTGACAGTGACAATTCCTGGCATGCCTGGATCCTCCATCAATCAATAAACTCCACGGACTAATCAAAGCTGGAGGGAGATGACTAAGACTCGGTTCTTAGACTCTCTATCATCCCATAATCTCCCAATATGCAGCACGCCAAAGCCATAGGGACAGTCAGGGGCCATCAGGAACTGAGCAGTATGGATGAGCGTCCCATCAACAACAGGAAAATCTGATAAACCAGGGTGGGACACGTACAGAAAGTAAGACCTCATTCATTTGGGAGCTTTCCCAACACCATGACCCTCCTTTCTCTTGTGTATAAACCCAGTCTTGCTGATGCTGTCAGCTCAGAGAGCCATCTGTCAGATTTAAGACCCTCCACAGAAGACTGTCAAGTCCAGTCTCTTGGCTTTCTTATTTCTTTATGTTTACAACCCAGATATTTTCACCAGAATCAGTATTTTTCCCTTCCCACCAATCCCTGCACAATCCCCCTTCAACCTTACTTTATGGCATAAGAGACAGAGACAAGTTGATCCATGTTTTGTAGTTGGGTTAAACATTTCCAATGCCTGTTCATCCCTAAGCGTCTTCAAAGCTACATCAAAGGAGAAAATGATTGATAAAAGCCCATCCCTCAGGAAAAGCACAGGGACTGACATTTCATTTAATTCAACCAATGTTTTCTAGGTACCAATTATGAGCCACTTGTGTTCTGGGGAGACAAAGGGGAGTAAAACATAAACTCTATCTTCAAAACATGTGTGTCTGTGATGAGTTAATTTGAAATGTTATTAAATTATCTTAAATATAAGAGATTGCTTTATTGTAGAATCATAGTATGGATTAAATAATATTAGATATATGTATATACATGTAAATTATACTGAGTACAGAGCCTGCCATATAAGACATCCTCAATAAGTAATAGCTAATACTATTGCTGCTGAATTATAGCTTAATTTAGAGCAATTCTTCTGAGAAGGTTATCTCTCAAATCCAACTTGACCTTGGATTATGGGCAATATGTTTGATTGTTATGGGAGTAAGAAGAACCATCACATTCAAATGCAAAATCAAAAAAACTATAATCAAGAACCCTGAAGTCAGTATTTTGCCATTAAAATAGAGCTCAGCCAGGTTCTAACGTCCTGAGAGTTGGGTTGCCATCTTTGTCTGGAGTATTTCAGAACCTTGTCCACACCGCAGATACGCACAGCACATTTTTTCCTCCTTCCCGCTTCTTTCTACCATGGTCTGCGCCAAAGTTATTCCACAGGCAAGTGACTATTAAGGGACACTTGAAGTTTTCCACATTTATTTCAAAGGTACATAAAATGCTTATTTGGGGGCATCATTTTAATTTGTTAGCTGTTATTGAATCAGTATCATCAATTAGTCTTCAATAAGAATAAATCCACTTTTAACTGGAAGTGAAACTAAATCAAACTTTACTCACCCAAGGCATTTTTTTTTCACTTGCCTCAAACAAATCAGTTCACAGGTCATCTTAGATGATGTATGATGTTTAATTAATCAATTACTCAATTATTTAATTATTTGGATGAATAGATTAATGAATCATGATGCAAATGACCAGATGATTGAATGCAAAGTGGTCAAAATATTGTCAGCCCTAACAAACGAATTCACTTACTTTGCAATTTTTGGTTCAGTTTAAGCATTGCTATATAATGCAAAATATCTGAATAACTGAAAAGAGACTCCATGCTAGATTCTCCTTGAATATTGACCTTACAAAGACACAGCCTTAGTTTTTTTCCTGAACTCAGTTGTTTAGAAGACCTCTGAACATACCTTGAATCACCATTATATTACTAATATTTTATCCTGTCTGAAAGTTTATGTAACGGTTTCATTTAAAGGGGCTATAATTTCTCAGCAAGGATGAGGGACTTCTAGGAAAGGGTGATATATTTTTATCAATTGCAAGTGTCAAGAGGATATACCTAGGATGAAAATTTCATTGACTACTTCCTGTCAGTGATCTCTTCTTAAGTTGCATTATGAGAACCTAATTTTAGATTGCAACCAATGAACCTTCTGCTTTCCAGTTGCCTAGAGTCACTATTTCTCAAATTTATTTGCATATAGAAGTGTTAATTTCTCACTTCATCCTTCATTATTCCAAACTAGTAGGAATTTCAGATATACTTTGGATATTTAGATCTTTTCAATGCTTTTTTCTACCAGGTCATTTATACTCGGCTTCTTTGAAGTATACTGTGTGTTTGTAAAATGTGTGACTATAACGTGGGTCTTATTTAAAAAAAAGGGAAAATGAGTGTCTCTCTAACCGCAAGGTACTTAAAAGAAGGCCAGTTATCCACAATCCAGACCCTCAGTGGTGGCTTAGTACAACCTTAGGAGATTTATTTTCCTCTCTCTCATCAGGATTTAGTCATCAATTCAGAACTAATCCTGTCTCAGTAGATATGAAATTTCACAATCCTTGTTTTATCTGAGACATACAACCTTAAGTTTTTATAAAAAGTTAGCTGAAGGGTGAAGGCGTTCCTTCAGACGGGTGGAGAAAGGGAAATGGTCTGCCCACCCCTTCCTCCAGCTCTCCAAACATTATTAATGAAACCAAATCAGATGTACCACTCTGTGGGACTGTGAAAATAGCCTCCAGGCACCTTATCCAGTTGTCTTCTAAAGCCCTGACATTTCTAAACCACTCAAATACACGGTTACTATGCAAATCTTGTGCCCAATTTAATAACACTATAAAATCAATGAACATTTTCCACGCTCCAGACAACTGCCATGAATCAGCATAGTAAAATATAGTGTCCCTTGAAAAACTTGGAACTAAACCCTGAGACAATGTCAGTGGGATAAGAATAGGCAGTTCTTTTATTTTTCTGATTCCTGATTCATCAGTCTTCTTTAATATTGTGTGAGAGAACGGGAGGTCTCTTCTCATGGCCTCACTCACGTGTTGCACACTTCTCAGGATTAAATGAGTCTGTGCAACTAACACAACTCGCAAGGAGACTCGCCCAAAGGACATGTTTAGTAAATGTGTATTTCCCATCCCTTCAAGAATCATAAGAATGTGGCCTGCCTGCTTTGTGGAGGAAATTATAAACTAGTAAGGATAGGCTATGTTGAAACACATATCAAAACTTGTGCTTGAGTGTCTGAATGTTATATCACTTCTGAAATGGTGTAGCCTATTTATAAATAGCAATTCAGATTTTTCTCATGAATTTTATAGAAACAGATCTCATTTCTGTAGAATCTTGTAATCATAGTTGGCCACTGAGACCCAGCCACTGAGGTTCCTGCAATTCCAGAGAGAATAACACCAAGAGGAACAGTTTTAACTCTCATCCACTCAAGGGGACAATTAAGACATCTCATTCCAGAGGTTTGTATTAAACCAGCCTCAAAAGATGAAACTCTGTTTTCAACACTTTCAGTGCTGAAAGGGAAGTTTTTCAAGACATGTTCCTTACCCAGTGAATAAATCATATGTTCAGCAGCAAAAAAAAACATTAGTGGGAGATGCACATTCTTCAAGTCAAAGCAAGGAGCCTGTTGAGTGGTGCTCTAGTTTTGGAAAGTATCTGATTTGACAGGGGAGCTCTCATCACAGTCCTGAAATGATTTTATGATGTTGTGATTTTGTGCTGGCTGTTTCTTCTTTTTTAAACTGAAGCAATGTACTTTAATCAGAACCATCAAAGCTTTGAAAAATGCCCATATAACATACAAAGTCTAGGTTTTTTTTTAATGGTTTCAAATGCTGTGTCTTCTGCACGGCTAAGTTTTGTATTTCAAAAGTACAAAAAGCATTTGCAAGGCATCCAGCAATATTTATGAATCACCTACCATGTGCCCATCCTAGTTCCAATCACAAGGGATGTTGTTGTTTGTTGTTTAGTCACTAAGTCACATCTGCCTCTTTTGTGACCCCATGGACCATAGCCCAGCCAGGCTCCTCTGTCCCTGGGATTTCCCAGGCAAGAATACTGGAGTGGGTTGTCATTTCCTTCTCCAGGGGATCTTCTTGACCCAGAGATCCAACCCCACATCTCCTGTATTGGCAGGCAGGTTCTTTACCACTGGGCCATGAGGGAAGGCAAGGCATGTTATTAAGAATGAAACAAACAAGTTCTCTGCTCTCAAGGAGTGGGGAGAGAGGAAGGGTTGCTCTTGAGGCAGACTATGAACGGATAATATGTATGATGAAGTAGGGAGTATACAAGTGTTACTGTGTGATGAAAGGGAATTAGAGATACATGAAAATAAGTGGCTGACTTTAGATGGTCAAGAAAAACCTCTCTGCAGAAGTGACCTGTAAGTGGAGATTTAAATGAAGAGCCCAGCATTCAGGGTTCTGCAGAAAGAGCATTCCTGACATGGGAACAGTAGAGGCCTGAAGACAGGGACCAGTATGATATTTCCCACAAGGAGAAGGCCAGTGTGGCTGGAGAATAAAGGGCAAGGGGGAAAGAGGTGTGCGGCAATGGGGAGGTCGGTGGAGTAAGAATTATATGGGGCCTGGCAGCAAAAAACCAGTTTAGATCTGACCTAAGTGCTGTGGGATTTCCGTGGTAGCTCAGCTGGTAAAGAAACTGCCTACAATGCAAGAGACCCTGGTTGGATCCCTGAGTCAAAAAGATCCCCTGGAGAAGGGAACAGCTACCCACTCCAGTATTCTTGCCTGGAGAATTCCAATGGACAGAGGTGTCTGGCAGGCTAAGTACTGAGGGGAGCTATTAGGTGCAAGAGTTGGGGGGTGTTAAGCGGCTGAATGGGGGATCAGATTTTTTCAAAATTCACCTCATCTGCTGTGTTTGTCCGCAGAGCAAAAGTAGATACATTTTTCATGCAATTGGAACCATGGAAGAGTTATGCATAAGGAAATTTGGAGGGAAAGTGAGGGTGGTTGAGGCTGAGGATGCTGTGGCGAGAGGCGCCCTGAGGGCAGGAAGTCCAGAGCCGGGGTCTGAGGAGGAGAAGCCTGTGGTCCTTATACAGGCTGACAGGAAGCAGTCAGCCTCCCACATCCCCGAGCGCCCAGAACTGCCCTGTGGCCGTCTGGTCCTTCAAGTGCAGGAGCCAAATGAAATGTGGGAAATGGAAAGACAATGTGACCGTCTCAATTGGGTAGAACAAGCCACAGGAGGCCGTTCGAAGTGTAGTAAGAAGCCTGGGTACCAACCTGCAGCTGAAGCCACGTTCCCAGGCATCCTGGAGATGCGGCCCAGCATCCCTGACCTGGGTCTGAGGGCTATGCCCTGGGCCCTACCCTGCTGACATCGGCTGTATGCTACAGATGGAGAAAAGCCGCCTACCCGGGTCAGGAGCCCCTGAGGAACGCCTGCAGGCCCGGGCCTGATTGTCAGACGGTGCGCTGTCTCGGGGCCCAGCTTGCCTGAGACCAGGGTGAGGCTCCTGGCCTTGAAGCAGCGCGGCCAGCCCCATGCCGCGTTCCGGAGCTGCGCCTCTGCGCCAACGGATGGCTAAAATCATGGCAACCGTTGCCGCTTCGCTTCATTAACAACAAATTCCTTATCTCCGGAAAGTTCAAAGGTCTTTCCCCCCTTACCTCAGTTTGGATCTTCACCCCACAGCTTCCTCCCTCCTCGGTGACATCACCCAGGAGACCGAGGAGACTCCTTGGACTTTCTGTTCTGCCAGCCCTGATGTTGCAGAGTGTCTCTCTGTCCCAGGCCAGCAGCTTTGCAGACATGATGGGTAGCCCAAATGACTTTCACCGAAAGAAGTAGAGGCAAGACCCCAACCCGGGTTTGTCGACGGAGGAAGACCCTTCTAACCTTAACTCTGAATTTACTCTGAAGGAAGAAGGTATCACAGGAAACAGCTCAGTTCTGCAAACTCAGTCTCAGCCTCCTGGAATTACTTCAATAGTGTCCCTCCACACCACAGGTGTTGCTGCCTCTCAATTAGAAATCTTCAGCAGCTGTCTTGCTGGAGGTTAAAGCTTGGACTTAAAGAGAAGAGCTGCGTTACATGTTTTCCATACTTCAGACTTGGGAACCCCGGTGGCTCTGCGGTGAAGAATCTGCCTCAGTGCAAGAGCCGAGGGTTGGATCCCTAGGTCTGGAAGATCCCTGGAGAAGGAAATTGCAACCCACTCGGGGAAATCCCATGGACAGAGGAGGCTGGTGAGCTAGAGGTTCATGGGGTCACAAGAGTCATACACAACTTAGCGACTAAACCACCAGCAAAATTCAGACTCAACCAAAGGCCAGTTTTGAGCTGAGACACGTTGCAAGTAATTGTATAGATTGGCATGTCCTAGTTTAAAGGGTGAGACAGAGGTTTCTGGTTTTTCCTTGCCCTTGGGCAAAAACAGGTTCTAAATGAATGACCAACTTCACGGCATTAAACTCTGGACATATTTATTTTCCAGAAAATTTGTACTATGTACACTCCACTTTACCCAAACCAGTGTTTAATATTTTTTTTTATTTTTGCCAGTTTGATAACCAAAATTTTAACCATTGTGTAATTCACATTTCCTTTACTTACTAGGTTGAACATTTTTTACATTTTTTTTAGCCTTTTTATTTTTCTTTTGTGAATTTTGTGTTCATTTAATTGCTCACTTTTTAACACAATGTTACAATTCTTTCCCCTGATAATTCATAAGAGCTCTTTCTATACAAAGGATATTGACTGTCAATTTCTCAAACAACTTCACAGGGTGTCTTTTACATTCAATTTCTTAAATTTTTACTGTAAAAACAGCACACATATATGCAGGTATTCCCCAGTTTTCTATCGCTGCATGAAATGCACAATGAAGATGCAGTGGCTTTCAAATAACCAACGTTTTATTGTACCTCACAATTTTATGGGTCTCAGCTGGGAGCTTTTTCTCTCTCTTGGCTTATTTACCTGATAGACTGGCTGACTTGGAGGACCTCACATGGCTTTACTCACACATCCAGTGCCATGGCAGGGATGGAAGGAAGTCTGAGCTCTGCTGGAATTGCCCCTGGAGCACCTAAACCTGGCTATTCCAGCAAGGTGGCCTAGGGGTAGTCAGATGTCTTACCAGCTCAGAATTCCAAAAGACAGTGTTCTAGAAACCAAGTAGCAATTGCCCTTTCCTGAGGCAGACTCAGAAGCTACATAGTGTCAGTTCCACTGTGCTCTACTGGCCAAAGCAGTCACAAACCCTTCCAGATTTAACTAGGAGGGAACATAGAGGTGGGTTAAACAATCTGTGACTGTTTCAGACTTCCATAGTGATTAAATATTTTAAAGATTAAAACAAATTCCATTTCACCTTTCGTTTGCTTATAATGTTTTTAAAGAGCAACTGGTTTTTAAGTACTTATATTAATTTCTTTCTTCTTCTTTGTGATTTCTTCCATTGCTTTGTAATTCATTTTTAAAAATTATTTTCATACTGTATGTCTAAAATATTAAGGATGTTATCAGTTACTATATTCAGAGAAATGACTATAGGGCCTTTAGGTGCTTTAAGTACTATGTATGTATTCTGGCTGCATTCATTTACTGTAGTTTTTAATCTTTTTCATCCTTAAATTTCCATCAGTGATACATTGAAAAATTCATCTAAAAATTTAGGTTAACCATACATTTAATTATTCAGTTGCTCTAGACAGTGAGGGAAGTGTGGCTAAATAGTTCTTGCTTGGTTCTTTGCACTTTTCTGGTTCATTCTTCCAAAATGAACTGAAACACAACGAGCTACATTTGGCCTGTGGAGCTAGTAGTTCCCATCAGGTGTTGCAATGGTGCTCAGATTTTGAAAAAATTGATTCATTTCATAAATGTGATTGTAGCACTCTTTCTTACAGTGTTCTGAGTGGCAAAGCAAAAAAAAAAAAAAAAAGTGTCCTCCCATAACAGCATTTAATTGGCAATTATTTTAAAGGACATTCTTCTAGTTAACAGAGAGGAAAGAACTCTATGTTAACATATATTCTAATAACTTAATAAATGCTAAATGATGATGGTCATTGCATGTTCTAAAAATTTAGATTGAGATCTTTTCAGTTATTTCCTGTTTCCAATGGTGCATTTCAAAAACTGGTTTTGCCATCTCAGTATGGAACTGTGAAAGCTGTGTGGAAAGAAGTAAATTGAATAAGATGTATGACACACATAATCACCATCTTCAGTGTTTCTATTTATCCTGTGTGTCTTTCTCCTATTTTCTTTTCACCACATTCAGGAAAAGAAAAAGGAATTTTGGAAGAAGAAAACACTGGGAAAAATTTTATTGTCTAATGCAGTTAATCACAAGGGTGTGGTTTCATATCTTTTTTTTTCTAACATTTTATCTCCAGCACTAAGCATTGTGCCTTTTGCGTAGTAGCGCTCAATGAATATTTAGTGAAGAATGATTTGGGTAGAGGCACAAACGTATTTACCAGCCTGTTCCTGTGATCTGCTTTGAATCTGGAGAGTTTCTTTTTCATGGAGGCAGCTACATGTATGGAGTATCTCTTCTATATCTGTCCCCGATGCCTGCCAGTCATATCACACAAACAATGGATTGGGAAAGTCAAGCCCTTGAGTCCATTTACAGTCTGAACTCTATTATGGGAGATCACTTGAGATGCCACAGTTTCTATACACAACGTGTTCTCAGATCATCTATGGTTAACCCAAACTTTAACTTTATGTCAGAATATCCCCAAGTTGAGCCAAAATTCAGAATGCTCCTGGGTTCACTCTTCTGGCACAAGCTCAGATGTCAGAGCCTGGGCCTTGTGTTTGGGGAACATAAGATGTATGTTCCTTCAGCAACTAGAACCATTCAAGTCCTTCCTCATTTTGTGTTGAACACAAAATATATGTAAACTCCAGAATTATACTCGTCAATACAGTAGCCATTACCCACAAGTGAATATTTAAATCTGAATTAATTAAAATTAAATAAAACTAAAAATTCACTTCCCCAATTGCACTAGCCACATTTCAAGGGCTTAATAGCCATTTGTGGCTAGTGGCTATCATATTGAACATTGCAAAATGTGAACATTTCCTTTATCACAGAAAGTTTTACTGAATAGTACTGCTCTAGAATATATCACTTATGTCAAATTGCAGAAATTCTAAATTAGAAACCCAATTCTGCATTTATTTCCTAATCAACTAATCCTGGCTTTCAAATCTTTTTAAGTGTCTAAAGTTTCCCTGTTTAAATCTTTTTTTGAACATCAAATATAAATAATATTTCCTAAACAAGTTTCTGTGAAATGTGCCAAAACAAAATAGAGACTAATATGCGAAACACAGAGTTAAATTTCTGAAATTCTGATTAAATGGGGAGAAGTGTCCATATGCCTTGTAAAAAGTCTAAATTACAGATGGTTTATAAAGTATACTCTAATTAAAAATCTCAAACAAAAACCTGAAAGTGCTGCTGAATTAAAGTTCTACCAGACCTGATTTGATAAATAACAGAGAATAATTTCTAACTCAAATACTATTGTATGCAAATTAGATGGAACTATGTTGATGGCAGAGATCACTTTTCTTAAATTAACCTAACATTGCTCCCTGAGGTATTACTTCCATAAATTTCCTCCCACTGTAGCAATTGCCCACATCCTTTCTAAATTATCTGCAATCTGTATTAACAGAAATTAAATTAATGGGAACCTAGCACATAATATAACCATGAAAAGCAATAAACATATACAAGAAATGTTTATTTGGATAAAAATTATATATATGGTAGTAAGTGTTTAAAAATAAGCACCTATTTGCATACATAGAAATGCACAAAACTATTCTCTCTCCTAATCAGCATACAAATATCTCTAATATCAACTAAATATTTACTTAAATTCTGGTCCATAACAGCATCTTTTATTGCAGTGTGTATTTATACGTTGCTATAATGTAATTTCTCCTATGATCCCAGAACAGTGCACTTTGATAATAATCCAGATTCTTGTTGTCTTTCCAACTGAGTAAAAGTATTCTCTTTCTTTTTCTACCTCAGAAGCTGTTCTGGAAGTGGAGCAGCATCTGGGGAAGGGACGGAAACCAGCCCCACACGTGCCCCAGGGAGGCCCAAGCAAGGACAGCGGTCCTGGACTCCGCAGGCGGCCGAGTCTAAATGTAAGTGTGAGCCGCCGCGGAGGGCGCGGTGGCCTGGGGGCCGGCGGTCCGCAGGCGCTGCGGGGGCCTCTGCAGAAGTCACTGTCTCTTCTGGGAGCACGGGGGCTGCTGGGGTGTCCAGCCTGCCTGCTTGTCCTATTTCCCACCCTCATCTCCACTGCAAAAGCCTTGAAACCGCCGCTACTGATGCCAGGTTTTAAAATCCCTGAGAGTAAAATACATGTGCAGAGTGTGATTCGAGCTGATTTTTAAGCCTAGGCATGCTGAATAGAGTCTTAAAATAATCATTTCCATAGGACCTGACTAGGTATCCAAGTGTTTGCCAGATGCTAGCAGCTAGATTTGCAGAGGAAAATTGCTAACTTAAGCTTCTTTTCATGATTCAGCAGAGGGTTTTAAGTAATAAAAGATCTGGAGATTTGTAAAATAAATAATTCTAGCGCAATGGGAAAATTAAAATAATCTTATCATCTCCCAGTCATGTCTGTATGTGCTTTTCTACCATCATCAAATTTCTCTTAATTGTGCCAATTTTTTTTTTTTCTGGCTGATACTTTATAGTTTTAAGTTATGAGTTGTAATGAAGAAATGATTCCTTTCAGATGACTGAAGTGACATGTACTAAATTTTCCTAAAGACAATCTAGGATGTTTGAAACAGAGCGTGGTGTAACAAATATGGTTTTATTCATATGCAATATTGAATATATCAACAGTGAAAAATAGTAACAGCATGACAGAATCTCTTTTATTCCTTAATAGATCTCTCAGTAGAAGCAATTAAAATATAAAGTAAATCATTAACTTTTGAACTTCGACAGAAAAAAATTCTATCCATTTCTGACAAGTAGACATTGTCTCATAGTATCCACAGCCATCTCATGCTTATTACCCTTGCCTGGTCTTAAGTGTGACTTTTGGACACACAACTCAATGTTTCCTAATATTTAATAGTACAATGGCTTTTTATAGTCTATTTAATTTTATTTAGTAATTTAAAGAATGAAGAGTTAAGATTCCTCAGATTTTTGTGTTCTTGCTGGAGGTGCACTTGAACAAAAAGAAAAACAGCATCTCTCCCTATACTTAATGCCACATGACCACATCCTGTCTAGAATGAATCTATTCAGAGTTCCTGGAGAAACGCAAATACATTATTCATTTTCCTAATGTATCACATTTTTTACTACAGGTACCACTAATTATTTTGGCTGCATTCCATCAAGGCCAGATATTAATTGAATGAAATATTTATAATGTAAAACCATTGAATAAAAAATATATGCTCATTTAAAAGCAACAGGTTGTAGAACTCAAGCCAATCACACATTTTGGAGAAGCCGAAGAAGGAGGCATGATGTGGGTTACATTCATAATGTCAGGGTAAGGTTCTGAACTCAACCCAGAGAAACTTGATAATTGTTACTAAAGCTCAGCTACTTCTGGCTTTGTTGTAACAAAATCTTGCCGCCAAGGGCATTGATGGGTTCACACAGTAAAAAATTACAATAATGTTCAAGTAAATCATAAAAATACAGAAGGTAGTTATTATAGGGAAGAGGAAAGGAAAGTTATAAAGTTATGATGGAAATATCAAAAATACATTTTTTTGAACTTTTAAAAAATTAAACTTTGTTTCTAAACTAGGGTGTAAAAGCGAGAAAATGTAACATTTGTTCAATAAATGATTTCACTCAGTGATCAACAGCAATCATTCAACAAGTGAAAATAACAATTATATTTATTCAATGTAGTCATCAGTTCAGGCAGAACTGAAGCTTATGATAGTTTTCTAGTAAAAAAAAAAAATAGATGACCAGACGAAAGTCATTTTTAAGAAGGAATTTTGACTGAAAAGGAAATAAAGAACTTCTTGAGTGCATTCTTCTCAGCAAAAATGAACTTGGCTTATGCTTAATTTCACATAGTATAAAGATAAATATTTTATGTGGTTTTTAAGTTCTAGGAAGAAATTCATTGAAACAAATGTAGAAAATGACCCTAAAATTTTAAATATGAAAACTATAAAAAAACTTACAATTAGGGAAATAGATCATAATAACTAATCTGCTCTGTGCCCTCCAAAAGTAAAGAAGATAGCTTTTTAAATTATTTTTTGGAAAATCTGGAATTTTCTTTCTGATCATCCTTATATCTTCCAAAAATATAGATTCCTGAATCATATATCATAGAAAGTTTGTTAGGCTCCATATTTTTCCTCAAGTTGAAGCATGTATTTCTGAGTGACGATTATCATAGAAACAAAGTCCATTTGCTCCTTAAAAATACTTGATGTGTCTTATGCACAGTAAGCACCAAATAATATGGTGAATTGAACTAAATTATTTCCACTTTCTGTTCAGAGATTAGTGTGTCTCTTGGACTGACACTAGAGAGGTGGTGTCTCACACATGGGGATTAATGAGTTACATCTGTAACCAAAAATGTCCATGGAAAACCTGATAAATTGATCCATATCTGTTTTATTAATCAAACCCAGTACAGAAGGGCTTTCTTGTGGTTATACTATATTTTGGAGATAAATAGAGTGGGGAAACCACAGGTCAATTTAGAAGTTGTTTGAAACGCTGAAGAACATATGGTTCTATTACAGGACAGCAATAAAGTCAATCCTTGATGGTTGTAGTGATGATATTTAAGTATATAAATATCCTCAATGGATCATTTTACTGAAGAACATCATGACAGTGTCTAAGAAGACCCTAACTATTTAATATGTAATTTATTTCTTGTTGCCACTCTCTTCCTTCCTTTCTTTAAATAAAAATGTTTTTTGTTTGTTTGTTTTTAAGCTAGCATATTTTGAACAGCCTTTAGTTGAAGCAGATGGCTAGAAGTCAGAAGTCCCAGATTCTATCCTTGATTCTCCTACCAACTGGGAAGGTGGCCTTGGGCAAGTCATGAGAATAAATCTACAATAAAAGAGAGCTATAATGCCTTACATATGTCTGGTGCTTTATGATCTTACACAGCATTTTCAAATACAATGTAGTATTTAAATCTTCCTCACAGCATTCTAAGAGGAGCCTGGCAGTTATTAACAGTCCCTGTTACAGAGAGTAGAAATTTGAGACCCAGAAACACTAAATCACTTGTCATCTCAATATCAAATGTCAGAGCCAGGAGCAGACGTGTATGATGATTCCAAGCTGGTCTTTGTCTCATATACCACACTACCATGCTGCAGAACCTCCAAAGCTGAACTGTCCAATATCGTAGCCATGAGCCATAGGTGGTGATATAATACTTGAAATGTGGCTAGTCCCAACCGAGACATACATTGGGCATATTTTATACAGTATTTCTAAGACCTTGAACAAAAAAAATCAGAGTGTAAACTACCTCCTTAATATTTTTACATTGATTTTGATGTGGATCAAAATAATATTTTTTATATCTTCAGTTCAATAAACTGTATGATTAAAATTAATCTCACCTGTCCCCTTAACTTCTTTAACGTGGCTGCTAGAAAATGTCGAGTCACATATGGCTCACAGTGGTTCTCGTGGTCAGAGCTGGACTAGAGGATTCCCTTGGTCAGAGCCCACAGGCTGGATTTCACGGTCCTGGATTTCTTTATACACCTGCCGTGATGTGGCTCAGACTAATTTCCAAAAATTCTGTCAAACGCAGAGCGGTGTAGATTTGCAGTAATGATTTAGTAATTCTCACCCATCTTCCACAGGCAGGTAAAAAGTCAGACTTTATTAGTAGATGCCTCAAATTGCTCATTCATTAAAAGGTCTCATTTTATACTTGCTGAATGCTTGGAAAGCTTAGAGTAAACATACCTTGGAAAGAAGAATTAACTATACTTGTGACTCTGAAGCACAGCTTATTTTTAGATGGGTTCCCATTAACATTATGAGTGAATGAGACACTGGGCGATTAGGTGATACAAGTAATATAAAATAATAACTATATATAAATTTATTATAAAATGTAGTATATTTTGTTCCTCCTACCAACTCTTTAAGATATTTCATATATAATCCCTAAAGAAGTAGCTTATTTCTGTTTTGAAAAATCTAAGTGAAAGTCCTCAGGAAAAATGGTAAATTAAAATTTCTTATTTAGCAGAGAACTACATATGGTTAAAAAAAAATAGCTCAAATTACTGAAAAGTAACATCTATTTGGCATTTATTATGTAGTCTTGGGCACTATATTAAGAGTTAAGCCAAGATTATCTCATTTAGAGATTTGAAAATTAGCAACAACGAGCAGAAACGTAGTTCTTAAGTATTACTGCCTCTTACTTCCATGCTGTTTGAAGTCACAATGTGAGCTATGGAGACAATATTAGAATATAAGGTAGTGTTGAGTAATAAGATCAAAAATCAGTGTTCAAAGAGGGTACAAGGTAGTAGAACATGTTTTTGAAAAATAGTTGTTATCGTTTAGTCACTAAGTTGCGTCCAGCTCTTGGAGACCCCATGGACTGTAGCCCTCCAGGCTCCTCTGTCCATGGGATTTCCCAGGCAAGAACACTGGAGTGGGTTGCCATGCCCTTCTCCAGGGGATCTTCCCAACCCAGGGATCGAACCACATTCCCTGCTTTGCACCAGGAAGCCTTCTGAAACATACATACTTATAAACAAGATTATAGGAAGGAGGAATTACTCTTCACTTTCTAAAGCTTTCTTTATGGTACAATAGAAATCTTTGCAACAATGTTCTCCAAGGTATTAAAATTTACCTATTATTTACAAAGCAAAAGTCCCATTTAAACAAAATATAACTATATGAGTTTCAGAGATTTGTTTTCCTCTATGCATTATAACCACTTGGAGGATTCAACCTTAAATGTTTTCTGGAAAAATAAGAAATGAATATAAATAAACTAAAAGAGGGTTTAAATCAAAATGGCATTGATAATCACAAAACAGTGAAAACTAAAGAGCTTTATAACTTTTTATACAATAAAAATAAAATGCTACCTTTGAAGGTTGACAATAAAAATTGTATATATAAAAATTGTAATATGTATGCTAATTACATATTAATAGTTTTCATTATTACATATTAATACATATTGATTATTTTAATATTATTTTAATATTAACATTATTAATAAAATATTAAATTATTTTAATATTAATATTAAAATACACAGAATATTTTAATTTACATATTTTATGTATTTTTAATACATAAAATAAATAAAATAATGTTTAAAATACATATTAATAATATTATTATTAATAATAAAATTATTGGGTTATTTTAATATTAATATTTAAAATACATATTAATTAATACATATTAATAGTTTTCATATTAAAGATTTCAAATTGTTACCAATTTCTTAATATTCATGCTTACTTGAAATGAAATAAAAAGAAAAATAGTAACACTAGCCAACTCTGGGTAGCAAAATTTTAGATATTTCTGTCCTTATTTATAGTTTTTTTATAATAATTCTTGAATAAACATGTACTGCTTTTATAATAAGTGAATAGAAAAGTTGTAATCAACTCCAGAAATGACTGCAAATAAGAAAGACAAAATTATCTTGCTGAGAGGCTGGTGTAAAACGCAAATTTTGTTCTCAACCATAACATTTTAAAATAATTATATATTTTATATGTTCTTCTTTTGAGGCATTGTTGCCCTTCCTTTGATTCAAAATAAAACATCCTGTGAACTATTATTCAGTTTCTCTAGATAGGGTAAAACCTAGGTTGGAGTTTCTAGATTTTCTTAAGAAAGCAGTTTCCCCTCAGCCATGTACTTGAGTATAAAGATCAGGGTTGTAATATGTGTGCTTAAAGCTCAAAGTTGTTACTATAGCAACGAGAAGAGCAGAGCATCGTGTGACGTGCACCTCTCCTATAAAACAAACTGCCTATCGGTCATTTCTAATGGTGTCTACAAGCTGGCCTTCGTCTTAGACCTTGAGATGTGTAAGACGTCATGTGAGAATATGTTATATAATCATATCTCTGAGCAGGATAGTAATCGTAGGGATCCTAAAAAATAGTGGAATACAGAGCTGTTTTAGGCTTCCATTTCAAGTATTCATAGAGAAATAGTTGGTCAGCTAACTTCTTTGATAACAACAACACTAAAATTTAACTACAAAGAAACCTCAGAAATGAGTTCCTTATGCCATTTAATCATTAAATCGTAAATCCACAGACCATTAGAGCTGAAAGGGGCTTTATAGATTATCTCATCCAATACCAACATTCTACAGATGAGAAAACTAAGGACCGTAAAATTTATTTTCTCAGGAAAAAATGAAATCACTGAAAAATATCCCAAAGTATCTAGGAATTTCTGGAAGCTTACCTAAGAAAGGGGAGAAGGAAATGACAACCCACTCCAGTATTCTTGCCTGGAGAATCCCAGTAACAGAGGAGCCTGGTGGGCTGCCGTCACTGGGGTCACACAGAGTCGGACACGACTGAAGCGACTTAGCAGCAGCAGCAGCACCTAAGAAAGGCTAGGTATTTCAAATGCTACCAGAACTTGATAGTTTAGTTGTGCATACTCCTGTGCAAGAAAGAAGATATACTAATGTTGACTAATATTTATATCATATGTTAAAAGCATATTTCCAGTGAATCCCTATAAAGTAAAAACCAAAAGCATAATAAAGCCAATGATTTCAGACCAGATCACTCACTCCTTACTCAGCTTCCTTTCTTCAGTGAGTTAAATAATTGAAAGGAACTTTCTTTGCCACTTTTCAGACACAAATTGTTTGTTATCATGAGAAATTGGCTACTCCCACAGTTGCTGGTAGACCAAAAAATAATGGAACATTCATTCCTAGAGTTTAAAAAGAATGTCAAAATCCTCCTGATTTTTATGCACTTATGAAAGCATGCTTATAATAAAATTGTATGTATTAAAAACATATTCCTCATCCCTCTCCTAAAAAAATACATACTACACATTACGGAGATTCTTCTGGAACAAGTAAATATTAAGGCTCTTTTTTCTAAATTTGTCTAAGAAACTGAGATAGTAACACTTGATTGTAAGGAAAATAGAACAGTGCATGCAATCCATAAAATGGGAATAAGAGTAGATTCTCACAGAACTGTTTAAGGATTAAATCAATAATAAATGTAAAATGCTTAGTACAATGTGTGGACCATAGTTAACATTTGCTAAGTGTCAGATAGTCGTCACAGTAGTGAGATTACTTAAAACACACTAACTCCTCCACACATATCTTTCCCCTCTAGCAAACCAAACTCCTGAGATCCCCTCTTTGTTCCATGGCCCCTTGTCCTCACACATGCTGACCCCTCTTTCCACATGTTCCTTCCCTACTTCCCCTGGCGGAAGTTTCAGCTCTGAAACCTCCTCCTCTTACTTGTCTTGCCTCATCCCTCTGCCTGACTTAGCTGCTTTCACTCATTTCCCGAGGTGCCCTGTAACATGCCTCTTCTGGCGACTGAATCCAGAGAAGGCGATGGCACCCCACTCCAGTCCTCTTGCCTGGAAAATCCCATGGACCGAGGGGCCTGGTGGGCTGCAGTCCGTGGGGTCGCGGAGAGTTGGACACGATTGAGCGACTTCCCTTTCCCTTTTCACTTTCATGCATTGGAGGAGGAAATGGCAGCCCACTCCAGTGTTCTTGCCTGGAGAATCCCAGGGACGGGGGAGCCTGGTGGGCTGCCGTCTATGGGGTCGCACAGAGTCGGACACAACCGAAGCGACTTAGTAGCAGCAGCAGCGATTGAATCGTGCCTTTTTTTTTTTTAAGTTTCATTTCTCGCCTCTAACACACACACGTACACACCGAACTGGAAATGCATCACACTCAATGCATTGCATACACATTTTTGTATCCCTATAGAAACATCTATTTATATGTGTTTTTTTTTTTTTCTTCATAAGTAGTTATGAGGCTAGAATGTATATCTTGTGACCTCAGTTTTGAAGGGGAAAGAGGGTGAAGCGTGTCGTGGGAAACGTTGGGGACACGGCTCCACAGCCCTGGCCCTGCCACAAGACTAACCCTGTGGTCTTCAAGAGTCATTTAACTCTCTGGGCTCACTCTTCTTAGTAGAATGAATGAATTGGGCAAAATGATCTCTGAAGACCCACTCAATGCCAACTTTTAAGTGATGCTAAACACTGGTTCATCTCAGTGGTTCTCAAACTTTAGCAGAGATCAGAATCATCCAGTGGGCTTGTGAAAATACCGATTCCTGGTCAGCGGGTCTGAGAGGGAGCCCCAGAATTTGCATATCTAGCAAGTTCCCAGGTGATGCTGAGGCTGCTATGGGGGTGGGGGGGGGGGCGCGCCCACACTTCCAGAACCAGTGATTAATCTTCTTAACACAGGGTATCCTGACACTGTCCTGTTGCCACCTGGCCAAGAGCAAGGAAACCCAGGCTTCTGGGGAGCTGCCATCAGGAAGGTTGGGTGCCTGTGGGTGCATTCCAAGAGTGGCCGCGGAAGGCAGACTTTGCTGACCGGAACAGTTCTGTTAAAGGCCCAACTTGTGGGGAAGGGGCAGCCGGAGATCACAATGCTGCCCTGCACAGAAAACAAATTCCGGGGTTTGATCCGTCTGTTAAAACCGACTGCTTCTCAAGTCATAGTGGGTCACAGTCGCCATCTAGTGACGATTTTGAGTTACTGCATCTAGAGACTACAGAATGAAGGGATGCTTTCATTGGGAAACTATTTTTTACAGAAGTGTTTAAGATGAGAACTTCCGAAAACAAACTCTAATGTACGCTGGTCTTGTTTACACTTTTACCTCGGCGCTGTAGAAATAAACAGGCCCATATCACTTACGATATGCTAGCACTGTTCTAACACAGTATCTGTGTTCAGTTATTCACAGCAACCCAATAATAAAGACACAACTATTACACCCACTTTATAGACAGGAACTATAGCTACAAATATGCGAAGAAATTAAGCTTTCCTGAGGCTGCCCAGCCAGTAGAGTGGTAGAGCTGGGATTGAACCTAGACAGCTGCTGGAGAGATCCTGCTCTAGCCAGTCTTTCTTGTATCAGCCATTTAAAGGCACAGGTAATGGAAACAGCTAATACCTGTACAGTAGCCCCATCTTTATCATGGTTTTGTTTTCTGCAGTTTGTTACAGTCAACCACCATCTGAAAACATCAAATGGAAAATTCCAGAGATAAACAATTCATAAGTTTTAAACTGCATGCCATTCTGAGCAGCATGATGAAATCTTGTGCCCTCTTGCCCCAACCCACCCAAGACAGTATTAATCTTATCCCTTTGCCCCATTAGTTAGTCATTTAGGAGCCGGTTCAGTTATCAGATCAGCCGGGGTGGTATCTCAGTGCTGTGTTCAAGTCACACTTATTTTACCCAATAATGACCTCAGAGCCCCAGAGCAGTTATGCTGGTAATTAGGACATGCCTAAGCCTCACGGGCCACAGTCCATGGGGTCACAAAGAGTCAGACACCACTGAGCAACTCAGCACAGCACAAGAGGAGCTATAAAGTGTTTCTTCTAAATGATAAAGGGGAAGCTCTTGGCTTCATAAAGAAAAAAGAAAACATGCTGAGGCTGCTAAGATCTACAGTAAAAACAAATCTTCTATCTATGAAATTGTGAAGAAGAAAAAAGAAATCCATGCAAGTTTTGCAGTCCACACTATAAACTGTAAAAATTATGGCCCCAGTGTGTGATAAGTACGCAATTAAGACGGAAAAGACATGAACTTTCTACAATTAGATATTTTGAGAGAGAGACCACATTTACATAACTTTCATTATACCATATTGTTATAATTGTCCTATTTTGTTATTAGTTCCTATTGGTAATCTCTTCCTGTGATTAATTTATAAATCAAACTTTATCATAGGTATGTAGGTATAGGAAAAAACATAGTCCATAGGGCTTGGTACTATCCAAGTTTTCAGGCATCCAGTGGGGTCTTGAACCGTATCCCCCACAGATAAGGGGGTACTGCTATGAACAGGTACCAGGTCCCAGATATGGGTTTGAAATTTTTATAAAATATATATTGAAGCAATTAATTTTTTTCAATTCTTCCAAATGAAATCAGCTTATGTGTAATAACTAAAGAAATGTTTCTACCTACAAAAGATACCACAATGCAAAAACAGGAGAACCAACTTGGAATCAACTTCGAACTTGCTCTGCAACTTTGGTCAGGATGCTTAACCTCTCTGGGCCCTGCTTCCTTCATCTATGAAGTAGAAAAAGTTAAAATGTAATTTACATGGCTGGAAGTTCTTTAAAGCTAGATTACATTTTTGAGTCACTACTCAACTTATCCAGTGAATGTGGTCATGAGAGCAAATAGGGAGACAGTGGGTTTTTTCCAGACTAGTTTTTTCTCAAATTGTCCTGCACAGAGGAAAGGCCAACAGGACTGCAGGCTGGATCTCCTGGTCGATTATGCAGAAGTACTAGAGGTAATAATGACACTCGCGGTGAATGCAGAGAATTAAGGAGCTCAATAATGGAGGTCTGTGTTTCATTCTTCTTCCTGGGTGCTGGCCTCAGCCTATATACCTGAACTCGACACCCTTGTGTGTCCCTGCCTTCCAAGAGTCCTCACGAAAGCACTTTTGCTTTAAAAAGCTGACTCTTTGCTGGTGGATTGAGGTCTAACCGCCACCTCCCCTCCACTCCAGACTTCTTTTATCAGAGATTTCCTTGGATTTAAAACCCTGGTTGCTGCTAATCCTTTTAACTCCCTATCTAAGACTTCTCAGTTACCAAACCATGTCTAACCTCAATAACTACAAGATCGTTATCAAACCAAAATATTGACCCTAGTGGTACAGAGATACACATGTTGGCTATTGCTTGGTGCTGAGTTCTGACCGGAGAGAGAAATGAATATTTCCAGCACCTGATATAGGATCTTTTGGACAGAACACATGAATGTAATTATGTATTACAATGTACATACTTTTCCTTCAAAGAGCTCAAGTTTCTATAAGGTTACTTTTAAAATAAAGATACTCAAAATAAGGTAAGGTAATGGTGCCTAAGTAATAGTGACTCAGGGTAAGTCTTTATGGAGAGATCCTAAAACTGGCTGATGTCAAAAATCTTTCCTCAGTATCTAAAACAGTCAAACTCACAGAAACAGGAATGGAATGGTAATTGCCAGGGGCCGAGGGGAGCAAAACTGGAGAGTTGCTGTTCAATGGGCACAAAAGTTCAGTTATGTGAGATGAGTAAGTTTTAGAGATCTGCTGGGGAACACTGTATTGATGGTTATTGACGCTATGTGTGCGCGCTTAGCCACTCAGTCGTGTCCGACTCTTTCCAACACCATGGACTGTGCCTGTCAGGCTCCTCTGTCCATGGAATTTTCCAGGCAAGAGTACTGGAGTAGGTTGCCATTTCCTACTCCATAATGATGCTATATTATATCTTTAAGAATTTAAGAGATTAGATCTTGTGTTATCTGTTCCTACCATGAAAGAAAGAAAGAAAGGGGGGAGAAAAGAAGAAAGGAACGAAAGATTGTTGCTGCCCATGTAAGGCAGACTTTAAAATCTAATTACTTTGAGGTACTGTTTTTTAGGGAAATAGGACTAGTTTTCAACATTATTCTTTGTGATCCATGCAATGTCATATAACCATAGCTTTCTTCAAAACTTATATTTAAAACACTATGCATTTATCAAAATAAGTATTAAATTTTAAAAGAACTACAGGGGCTCTCATAATTTCTGATGCAAAATAAATACATAAACCAAAAGAACATCTCCTAAACTTTGAGCTTGAGCAATCAGGATTAAGTGGTAATATCATTTTCCAAAATAGGGAAGCCTAGGGTAAAATTAGTTTTCTGAAACTTATAAACCTCTACTTGTATTAGTTAATTCAATTTCAGAAACAATTTTTTTAAGTGAAAGGAATTTTTAATTCCAGAGGTTCTGGGATATGTCACCACCTTTTCAAGGTTGAGCCACGTTTGGCAACAGTGATATTCCACTGCCACATGGACTCCACTCTGAGAGAGAATCCTAAGTCAGGCAATCAGCCTGATCCAGTGTGATGTTGCTAGATATTCTTTTATAAAATAGTTTCAAAGACCCATGACTAGAGAATTACAAAATCATGCCTTCCGTTTAGGACATGTTTATAAATATGCATAATGGAAGCTTAGCTCTCCACTCTTTCAAGAAGTACAAGGTAAAAGTCCATGGTTCAGTTCAAAGGAATGTTAAATATCAGCCTGAGATTTATACTCTTGGGAAAGAATGTTACAGTGGAAAAAAAAAAGGGAAGAAATGTGCTTGGTTTGTGAGCCAGTGGCTCTTTTGTGAGAACCAGAGTCTTGAACTTCCAGGCAGCCGGGTCAAACTGAGCATGGCCACAAAGGTCTGGGGACAGTGCCGTGACATCATGATTGCTAAGAGCGAGGAAATGCTTTGAGGGTGTAGCCAAAATCACCTTAAATCTGCGTAAAGCCCAAACTAAGTAAACAGTATTTTTCAAATCGATACTGGAATTATTTGATTTGCATGCGAAGTAAACCAAAGGAACCCCAAATTCCAAGGAAATACGGTTTCTTTGTCGGGTCCCCTCTTTTTCAGAGAATGCCTCCTTTACCACACTGTGGCATGTCTGATGGATACTATTAAAATTAGCTATAAATTGTTTCTAGATAAAGACATGAAATTCTAACAGCATATAAAGCAAGGACCTTTCTGTCTTCTCTATTGCTGTGTCCCCAGAAATTAGAGTGGTTCTTGGCATACAGCTAGTACTCAGCACATTTTTGTTGAATGAATGAACAAAAACTGGAATAAATTGCTAAGTCAATGGAAAATACAAGAAGTAAAAAGGAATCTTCTCTTCCTAATTATTTTTATGTAAAAAGCCATATTGTCAGCTGAAATCTAACAAAAATTACAAGAGAAAATTTTCTTTCTGGGGAGCATCTCTTATTTAATGTACTTTTTTTCTCAGCTGCCATCCTTGGGTTCTCATGGCCCCACATATTTACAATATACATTGGCATTGACAGAGCATAATAGATCTTTATCTTGAGTTTCACCGGTTTTTATGTAGTCTACATACTTCACCCCATCTTTATCATCTTTGACAAGTGAGCATCACCAAACTGAAGAGTTAAACAAAAAATTGAATAATTGACAGGCTGGCAACCACAAGTGTTCATTTCTTTTGACCACCCACTCAATTCTAAGATTCTAATTTGCCTTAAATTTACATCAGTTCACTCTTCTTTAAATTTTTTTTTTTTTTTTACATCAGTCCATTCACCCTAACCAGCTCTACCTCAAGCTCAAGGGGAGCCTTTTTTCAATTGCTGTCATTCTATCTGGCCACAGGAATTGTGTAGCAATGGATTGAAGCTAGTAGAGAGAGGAAAATATGAAACAAAAAAAGGAAGTATCCTTTTAGGAAAGTTGATGAGGAAACAGAAGCCTCAAACATCTAAGGTATGGACCTGTCTGGAATCTGGTCTGGATTTTAGAGGCCGTTATCACTCAGCCTCAACTGGATCCACCGGCATCTATTCTTGTATCCAATGTTCTTTGAGATCCTTAACTCAAAGACCTTTTAGAAATGTGTATAAGTCATTCTAAAGTGAGAAAGTGAAAAGGATACATTCTAGTAGAAAGTCAAGGGAAGAGAATGTAAATCTTTCCCATCCCATTTTTGGTGACATTACATTGTAAAAATAGATTTGGGGAGGAGCCTAGGGGAGGAATTTCAGTTAAGCTACTACTTACAAGTAGAATTTCTTCCAGGCTACAGGAGTCTTTGGCAAATGTTGGTTGGCACATTCTTCCTAAAAGGTAAAAGCCTTTTTCTCCCCCTTTGGCAGGTTTTAAATGATACTTAAGAGTGTCAGGCAAACCTTCCAAACCATGACCAAAAGCAGGTTAATCCAAAATACACAGCATCCTCAGCCAGCTCAAGATCAACAAAACAAAACTAGGCCTGGGGATTAGGGGATGTTAATTGTGAAATATAATCCCATGATACTTATGGCTCCAGAGACTGAATACAGCTACTCTTGAGCACAAGAAGTACTCCTTCCACTGGGGCCATTGCTTATATTTGATGCTCTCAGTTCAGTTCAGTCATTCAGTCATGTCCGACTCTTTGCAACCCCATGAACTGCAGCACACCAGGCCTCCCTGTCCATCACCAACTCCTAGAGTCCACCTAAACCCATGTCCATTGAGTCGGTGATGCCATCCAACCATCTCATCCTCCTTGTCCCCTTCTCCTCCTGCCTTCAGTCTTTCTCAGCATCAGGGTCTTTTCAAATGAGTCAGCTCTTTGCATCAGGAGGCCAAAGTATTGGAGCTTCAGCTTCAGCATCAGTCCCTCCAATGAACACCCAGGACTGAGCTTCTTTTGGATGGACTGGTTGGATCTCCTTGCAGTCCAAGGCACTCTCAAGAGTCTTCTCCACACCACAGTTCAAAAGCATCAATTCTTTGGCACTCAGCTTTCTTTATAGTACAACTCTCACATCTATACATAACCACTAGAAAAACCATAGCCTTGACTAGATGGACCTTTGTTGGCAAAGTAATGTCTCTGCTTTTTAATATGCTCTCTAGGTTGGTCATAACTTTCCTTCCAAGGAGTAAGCATCTTTTAATTTCATGGCTGCAGTCACCATCTGCAGTCATTTTGGAACCCAAAAAAATAAAGTCAGCCACTGTTTCCCCATCTATTTGCCATGAAGTGATGGGACTGGATGCCATGATCTTAGTTTTCTGAATGTTGAGCTTTAAGCCAACTTTTTCACTCTCCTCTTTCACTTTCATCAAGAGGCTATTTAGTTCTTCTTTACTTTCGGCCATAAGGGTGGTGTCATCTGCATATCTGAGGTTATTGATATTTCTCCCGGCTATCTTGATTGCAGCTTGTGCTTCATCCAGCCCAGCGTTTCTCATGATGTACTCTGCATATGAGTTAAATAAGCAGGGTGACAGTATACAGCCTTGATATACTCCTTTTCCTGTTTGGAAGCAGTCTGTTGTTCCATGTCCAGTTCTAACTGTTGCTTCCTGACCTGCATACAGGTTTCTCAAGAGGCAGGTCAGGTGGTCTGATATTCCCATCTCTTTCAGAATTTTCCACAGTTTATTGTGATCCACATAGTCAAAGGCTTTGGCATAGTCAATAAAGCAGAAATAGATGTTTTCCTGGAACTCTTGCTTTTTCGATGATCCAGTGGATGTTGGCAATTTGATGTCTGGTTCTTCTGCCTTTTCTAAAACCAGCTTGAACATCTGGAAGTTCACAGTTCACGTATTGTTGAAGCCTGGCTTGGAGAATTTTGGAGCATCACTTTACTAGCATGTGAGTGTACCATATTGAAAAGAACCAATTAGCTACAATCTGTGCAATAAGATTGTGGTTCTCAGACTTTTGTGGGCCTACGCATCAACTGGAGTAAGCCTGTAGAAAATCCAGTGTTTGGTCCTCACCCTGAGTCTGTCTAGTTAGACTCCTCCATAGGGGAGGAGAGCAGGAATAAGGGAGACCAATGAGAGAGATGCAGTGCTTCTACCAGCATTGATTAGGAATCACTGCGTTGGGGTGTGGAGCCAGTTCCATGAGCTCAGAATTCTCTCCAGCTGTAGCTCCCTGCACCTAACACTGGCTGGAACCTGCTAGATACTTGATGACTATTGAGTGAATTAAAGACAGTGAGCATTTATGGATACCAGGCACTGTTGTAAGCACTCTGCACATATTAAGCCATTTAACACTCACAGTAAAGGTCTATCATTAGCCTTGACACTTTCTGGGCACTACGCTCATACTCTGTCCAAAGTCACGTGACATGTTCCTTTGTTGCATTCAATTGCCACCTCCTCGGGAAAACCCTCCCTGACGGCCTTCTAAAGTAGCACCAGAAAAAAACAAACAAACAAACAAAAAATAACAAAGTAGCATCAGTCTTATACCCACCCCATCACAAGATCCTGTTCCTCTTCTTCACAGCATTTGCCTCTGTCTAAAATACCTGGTTTGGTTTTTGGTTGTTTTAATTTTTTTTCTTTTTTTCTTTTTTAAGTGACTTCCTTCAGTAAAATATTGGGTTGGCAAAAAAGTTTGTTCAGGTTTTTCTGTACCATCTTACAGAAAAATCCAAACGAACTTTTTAGCCAAAACAATATATGCTCCATGAGGACAGAAATCTTGCAGGTTTTATTTGTCACTGTATCTTTAATGCATGACTCACAGTAGATATCAAGGAAACATTTAAATGAATACATGTTAAAAATACACAGCAAATGTTAAATAAAGGAGTTGTGTTTGCTGTGTAATTTCTTCATTCTCTCAGAGATTCCAAAACCATGGTAAGTGTAAAAAGCTAAAAAAGAAAAGAAAAGAAAAACCTCTAACCCAAAAATGTCCTGAAGATGGTTTCCTGATCTACCCTGTCCCAAGTCAGAGATTGGACATGAGAAAAAGGGAGAACCAGTAAGGGTGTAAATGAAAAGTCTGGAAGATTTTTTAACCCTAGGGTGTCAATATTTTGTTTGAAATGAATTCTTAGGACATCAGACACACCTGTGTTCAAATGTAAGTAAAAAACACATTCCAAGATTAAATGTACATGATTTTTAGATTAACCAATGTTTTTATTAGCCACACAATGACTCTGCTTTACTAGTTTAAAAAGTTGTATCTACGTGACACTTGAAGAGCTAGTTAAATGAATGAAACTCAAGTCAATTGTTTCAATACTAAAAAGAATGGGTAGACCGGCTCACTCAAAATGGTGAATGTGTCAGCATCATTGACCATTTTACCCTGTGCCAACAAAATTAAAATTAGGAGCTGACTGTAGACTTTAGAGAGAGAAAGAAACTCATTTAAAATGGATTTCTCAAATAGTATGGCTCAACACCATGGTCTTTGAAAAAGGCCAGTTGCTAGTGATGTCATATCACTGCTAAACAAACCCCGGCAAGACTCTGATCACGGATGATCAAATCAACCTCCGTCTCTTCATTTATGGTAACAGGTCTCAGGCAAATAAGAGCTAGAGCTGAGGCACTGCTGCTGAATGAAGCCTTTTGTTCCGAGTCATTTTTTACCACTTCCACCGAAATGCCAAATGGTAAATTTTTTCAGGCATGTTGTTGGATAGAATATACTCAAAATCAAATAGAAACATTTAAAAAAAGTTTTCATTGTTTTATTTTGAGAGTATTTTTCACTGTGATCATGCCAGGAGTTAGCCAGGCCTGGGCTGGCTTCATTAGTCATCTCAGAGAATGTGGATAGATCATGGGAAAATCATCCGTCTTTGAGAAATTGCTGTTCCCCCATCATATTCACTTCAGTCAGTCTTTGAGGCTTAGTATGAAACTTCGAACTTGGAAGTACCGAAGTAAATGAGGGAAGGGCCAGAGGAGGGCGTACAACCAATAGTGAGGTCCATTTTCACTGCAGGAAGGAAAAGATCCTTTGCAAATACCTTCACCTATGAAGAATTTTGCTGCCACCCACCCCACCCCAGCTTTCTAGGGGGCTCAGAATCTGCCTGCCAATGCAGGAAATGCAGGTTTGATCCTTGGATTGGGAAGATCCCCTGGAGAAGTAAATGGCAACCCACTCCAGTATTCTTGCCGGGAAGAACAGAGGAGCCTGGTAGCATACACCCACCTCTGCCCCACCCCCATTGAGAAAGAATCAGAATTTTTAAAACAAGAGAGGAACTTGTTTTCATTGAAAAGTTTTTCAAGTGCAATCAATCAAGAGCAAAGATAATTTCTATATTCATGACCCAGGCCTTCAAAACAGTCTGGGTTAACTCAAAGCCAGGTTTAGCACGTTTTGTTTCCATTTTGTGAGCAAAACATGATTTGGATTACAAATTTCTCTGAGGCTCACGCATGGAGCTGAAAGACTCTGTCATTTCCTTATCAGAAGCAACAGGAGAAATTCCAAATATGAAGAATCGCAGAGATTTATTGCCTCAATTCCTGGTCTGACACTTGGCTCAGAACAAAGAGTGCGCGGCCAAAGAGAAGTCCTTTCCTGAGGTATGAAAGGAACTGGCTGCTTGTGAAGTCCAGACTTGGGAGTGACAGAAATGGGGGTTTGGGCTTGTACACAGCCAGCTAAACCTAGTCTGTTTGAAGTCGGATCAGTTGATTTCTTGAACATTTCAAATAAGCAAAATTCTGCAGGAAATGGGAGCCAGATGCATTTTTTAACTCAGGAGTTCCTTGGAAGACGGGTAGAAAATAACCACACAACATCCTCTGGTTCCATTCTGGCCCTTCTCCTAGACCTGCTGTCCTGAACCATACCTCTGACAATGTATGCAGAGAAAATGATGGAATAAACTGCGGGAAGGGTACAGGTAGAAGTGTTTTTTAAATTATAATTTGAGTTTCTTACATCATAATTTAAAATTTATTTACATAATAGTTGTATTTAAATACAAAAAGAAATAGTATGTGTCTGATAAACCTGTAGGCCAGTTTTAAAATACTACATTATTTGGAAGAGGCTCCAAAACACTTTAGGAAGCATCTATGGTAAACTAGGCACTGAGTTGGCAATTTTCCCAATGATCCTCTGAGGCGCATTGTCATTATTCCGGTGATAGCCCCAGGAAACAGAGGCTTCTTGAGACTTGGTGATTTGCCAGAGGCCGTGATGATTATAAATGGAGAAACAGTCCCCTGTTGGTCCTCAGGACTGAGATCCAAACAGAAAGCATCTGAGATCTATGTTTCTTCTACCTGACTTTTGCTAGTCCTCACATGTGTCCCAGGAATAAATGTTGAAGATGGGACAGGAGTGGTAGGCAGCTGTGTGCATGCCAGAAATGCCACCACGCCAAGTAGGCTCAGGCGACTTCCCCCCAGAAACTTTGAGGGGAGAAGGAAGAGGCACTCTCCTTTCTCTAAAAAGCTTTGGCTTCAGACATTTACAGAAAGCATAAGAAACATGAAAACAGACTCACTCGGCCATGCCTAGCCACTAGCTTGCTAACACCTTGTTCTTTGTTCTTGTTGACTTTCACAGAAGATGAAATATTTCTTGCCTCTTAACTTCACATATGCTGCCCAGAAGCCCCCAGGTTTCCTGGAATTTTTATTAAGAATTCCAGATATTCCAGCAATAATTCTCAGACACCAAACTTTGACTGACAAAGGGCAGATACAGACCCGGTTGGGTGCAATCAAAGTCTGGGGATTTTCCCTCTGCTTTCTTCTGCTTTTTCTTCCAATGAAACTGTCCCATTAGTGGTTTTGATTTATTAATTATGATCATATTTTCCTTTTCAGAAATCTTATTTGCAAGATTGAAAAGAAAAGACTAAAAATGGTAGTGGATAGCCATTCCTGGTTATTTTGTTCGTTCTCCTCGGCTTTTGCTTTTGAACAGCCTGCTCTATTTCTTGGGCCTTCCTGTGTCAGCAAAGAAAATCATGGACATTTTATCATGGAATGTGTGTGTGTGCTTGCAAGAGGTGGCTTTCACTGGGGATTTTTTTTTCTGCTTTTCCAAGTGTTCTGATTCACTTTTCAAGAACATTTCTAAAGTAAAGCTTCTCACTTTTGATCCTGACTTTTCCTTCAGTTTTTTAAAGTCAGTGTTATTGGAGCATAGTTGCTTTCCAACGTTGTGTTGGCTTCTACTGCATAGCAAAAAGAATCTTCCATACATATGCATATATCCCCTCCCCTGTGGGTTTCCCTCCCCATAGGTCACCAGAGTGCATTAAGTAGAGTTGGCTGTGCTATATAGCATGTTCCCCTTTGTCTATTTTATACGTGGGATCAATAGTGTATATGTGTCTCTCCCAGTCTCCCAATTCCTCCCACTTCTTTCCCCTTGGTATCCATACATCTGTTTACTATATCTGTGTCTCTCTTTCTGCTTTGCAAATTAGGTCATCTGTACCATTTTTCTAGATTCTGCATGTATGCATTACTATACAATATTTGTTTTTCTCTTTCTGGCTTGCTTCACTCTGTATGAAACTCTCGATCCATCCAGATCTCTCCAAATGACCCAATTTTGTTCCTTTTTATGTTTGACTAATATTCCACTGTATATACGTGCCACATCTTTATCTGTTCCTCTGTTAATGGATATTTAGGTTGCTTCCATGTCTTGGCTATTTTAAATAGCGCTAGTGCAGAATTTTTTTTTATGTGTATCCATGTTAATTAGGCCCACTCCTAACATGTTTATTATAAATGGAGGCTCTCATGTACTACATTTAAGTATTTAAAAGTTATGGATAAGACTGACAGAACGTCAAAAGCTTTATGTTCTATCCTCTTTCTTGACAAGTGTACATTCGTGGCAACCTGAAAGTCCATGTTCACATTTGGAGTTCTCAGCCTCCTTGAGGCGCTGCCCAAGGACACAGAGGCACGGGGAGGTCAGCCCAGCCCTGGCTCATTTGTTCTCACCTCCAGCCTGGCCACAAACCACAAGAGATTTCACAGCCAGTCACGTGAACACCCCACCTACACAGTCAACTCCATCCACAGCCCCCAACAAGCAGCTGCTCCCTGGCCCCTCATTGGACCCAGAGGGACAATCTACCTCAGGAGCCTGAGCCCTGAGATAAACTCTTCAGAGTCACTAGAAGGAGCTCAGGATCATCTGGGTAGAGAACTCTAGGGTCTGGTGTAGAAGGGAGTGGGCTCTGGACAGCGCAATCTCTGGGTTCGTTACCCCCACAGCAGACGGAGGCGGCACAGCTTCAGGGAGGTCAAGGCAGAGGTCTCTCTTGGCCTGATGGAAGCAGCGCTTGGACTTAATGTTCCCGTTGCTGTAATGGCTAAGTGAGGGTTAACCTTATACTGGACACTTTTTAATCCATAGCTTCCAAGTCACAGTGAAAGGTTTCTCAGAAGAATATTTAGAACTAAAGGCTCCAGATCCATGGTTTTTCATAAGGCAAGGCTTCTACACCTCAATATCACTGAGGATTATGCAATTTGCTCTTTGAATTGCAAGCCCAGTCATCTGATTTCCTGTTCTAGTTTTTGTGGTCCAAAGCCAATGAAGAAATAGAATCTGTTAAATATTCGAAAGGAGACGTCATTAGCGATGGATTATAATCTAACGTAGAAATAACTTTAATTAAGAGGAAGGAGAATAAGCACACATGTCATTGTCATAAATTTCCTTAGAGGATGAAGCAAACAAGAGCCAGAGAAATGTACTCTGGGAGATGGGCGGGAGGAGAGACAGGGTCCCTTGGGTTTACATTCGTTTCAAGTGAGGTACACTTTGATTCTCCTGCCTGCCTAATGCCCTGAATTCACTCCTGTCTCTGTCAGTAATGATAGCAACAAAACAGCTTATGTAACACTTATTCTGTGCCAGACATCATTCTAAACACTGCATCTACATTTACCCAGTTAGTCTACCCAAAAGCCTTATGAGGTAGCTAGTATTATTATCTTCATTTTATATAGGAGGAAAGTGAGACATAAAAAGATTTGGGGGGGGGGGGGGCGGAAATTAAGCCTCACCCAAGGTCACACAGGTAATAAGAGTCAGAGTGGGGATTTGAACACTGTCTGTGCATCACTAGAGTCTGCACTAGCAATACCTTCTACTGCTTCTTGGGATGTCCCACCACCCAGGGACTTGCCAACTCAGCCATTTCTCACCCTCCGCTTCCCCTTTCTGCTTTCTGTGGGAAGAGGAAAGTGTCCCGTGGCCATCACCATGAAGTGCAATATGGACCCAAGGACTTGGTTTTAAGCCCACTACAGTTTGTGTATTGAGCTTACCTGGTGGCTCAGTGGTAAAGACTCTGCCTACCAAAGCAGGAGACACAGGTTCCATCCCTGGGCTGGGAAGATCCCCTAGAGAAGGAAATGGCAACCCATTCCAGTATTCTTGCCTGGGAAATCTCATGGACAGAGAAGCCTGGTGGGCTAAAGCCCATGGAGTTGCAAAAGAGTCAGACTCGACTTAGCCACTAAACAGCAACAATGGTTTTTTAATGATACTAAAATTGTTAGTCACTTTTAAAACAAACTGTTGATTAGTGCATCATTTAAGAAAAAAAAGTCAAGGAAACCATAACAGTCCCCAAATTCTCTCAACAGCTAATGAAAGTTTTTCTTAGAACTTTGTGTATTAAAATTTTACTTATTCTAATCTTTAAGGGTCACAAAAGATTCGGGGCTGGGTCTCATTTTTCGTTATTTTCAGTTCTTACTAGATAGAGTACCTTACATACAAGAGGTGTTCAGAAGTTTTTAAATGAATAAGTTTTGCTATATTCTTCAATAATCCTGGGTTTAAATCTGTCTGTTCAATGAGTATAAAAAACAGAATAATATTTGCATAAAGACTCCAAATGCAACTGTTGTGGGTGGACATCAATATGGAAAGTTTATGTATGCTCCAGAGTCTATTCTATATTCAAAATTCCTATTCAAAGAAGTGATATGCTATAGCAGTTAAGTGCCTAGACCCTGGAGGCAGCCTCATCGAGTTCAAATTCTAATCTAGCTACTTGCTGACTTTGAGACTTTTGGCATGTTATTCAAACCCTTTATGCCCAGTTTTGTATAGGTAAATAGGAATGTTTATGATAATAGCTTCCATTCTCGGGGGGGGGGGGGGCAGATTTCTGAGAATTAAATAAATTAATCAACACAAAGTGGTTAAATGAATTAATTAATATAAAATATTTTCAGTGTGTGTTAGTCAATCAGTCGTGTCCAACTCTTTACAACCCCATAGACTATAGCCCGCCAGCCTCCTCTGTCCATGGAATTCTCTGGGCAAGAATACTAGAGTGGGTTGCCAATCTCTTCTCTGGGGGATCTTCCTGACCCAGGGATAGAGCCCAGGTCTCCTGCATTGCAGGCAGCTTCTTTACCCTCTGAGCCACAAGGGAAGCCCCAGATAGTAAGTTCTCCATGAATGTCAGCTGCCATGCCAAACTGTTCCATAATTTAAAAACAAATACAGTTTCTTTCAGCACATAAAATAATTATATTTTTAGGGATTGATAAAGTAGTTAACCATATTTTTTCTTAATGGTTAAGGGAACAGTTGTTGATAATAACAGTTAACAAAGCACAACCAGGAATAATAGAATATAATACCTGCTGCATTAGCCACTGAGCATAGGCAATATATTAAGTTCTGTCATGAAAATATGGTTCTCAGAGGCAAGGTCTTGGCCATCACAGAGTCAGCTGACTCACTCTCCCCCTCTCTCCTCGGAGCAGGCTTCACCCTTCTAAGAATTTAGGGAGCAGACACATCAGTCTTAGCTGTAGTCCGCCACAATTGCTTAGAGTCCCACAGGAAACACCAGGGGAATAAGCTGCGCAGTTCCCAGACCAACACTGCATCCATTCAGCAAAGTGTCTCTGGTGGGACAGATAGTTCAGTGGGAATCCTCAAGCACTTATTTTTTTCTGTTGTTTATTCAGTGAAGCCAGAGGAAATTACAGCAGGACTACATATCCAACATGTTCCAAAGCACACACACCAGTTTTAATATTTTTTGGAGCCCAAATTCCTTTCTTCAAGATCTTAACCTTTGCTGTATGAACCCTGCCCAGACTCCTCCCCAGGCCGTTCTTCACAGTGAAGCTTGGAACACTCACGGTACTGCTTCTAGTTACTGTCTACCTCGTTGGCACATGAGTTTCTCATTGTAATATCATTAGCATAAGGCAGGAGTTCCTTCTGGCAAGGTAACCAGAGTCAAGTTCAGTTGGTCCTTTAACTCCTTTTGGTTGTGTTCGTGTTTTTGGCTTCCAGGCCAAGAATGTTAACATTTCACAGCTTTCTCCTGCTCTGTAAATTTCTCCACTTGTAAATAAGCCAAGTCTCATTGGCTTATTACAGTTTTTCCTTAATTTTCCTTTAGTTCTTCTAGATATCCTCAATATCCTCAATCCAACACAACAGACTTCTCTTCTGATGCCTACTCAACAGTATCAAAATTGCATTTTTGTTTCAGGAAAGTGTTTCAAACATCATTCAGGGCAAGCAAATATAAATATCAGATGCTTGCTCAACAAACCCAGGATAGCTTATATCTTTTAAGGATGGTTTTGTTTATGGATGTGCCTAAGATACTAGAATCAGCTGGTTAAAGATATGTTAATATCCTATTGTATCCTGGAACTATGGTAATAGAAAAAATGCAAAGCTATATACATCCTTATCATAATAGCTACCCTCTCTTGAGTTTCTGCTACTTTCCAGGTCCCTATTAGACACTTGTTATCTAATATAATCCCCCAAAGAATTACTTCCATTTTCCAGGCTAAGGAGTGGAGGTTCCTAAAGTTATACAGATGGTAAGAGCCAGGATCCCAATCCAGGCGGTGCAGACTCTCCAGCCCACAGCCTTCTCCCTGGAAGGCCCCTCTCAGCACATGGCCCCCAGCAACTGCGGCACATCTGACAGGAAAGAACTGAAACTCAAACAGCTCCACCAACCCATGCATTCAAGGCTGGGATGAAAATTATCTCTAGAATTAACCAGGAAATGAAAACTCAACTTTTATATTCCTGGTTCATTATATCATCTTTCAATGGTGCTTCACTTGCCCCTAGTGTTTTCTTTGAGAAAAAAGATAATAAATCTTGAGGCAAAATATGGGGCTACTAAAATTAATATTCACTATAATAATTGGATTTGACTTTAGGAAACCAGTGCTCCTAATAGTTAAAGATGATGTCTTCCTGGGGAGGGAGACTTATGATATCACATTGCACATTTGTGTAAAGCATTAATTTCTTTAACTCCTTCAAACGGGTACTAAGCTCAACGATAAATGTGCTACCCCTACAACTTCAAAAAGATGGTGCCTCCTCCGAGCCTAAAATGAGCCATGATCCATCTTTTCCCTGTGGGTTTCATCCCACAGCTCAGAACTGACACCGTTTACAATGCAACCCCATTCCCTTTGGAAATTTCTTTCTCTAGCGATTTGAGATCTTACCTATTTTGCAGTTTATTAATCCTGGAGCTCCTCAGACACAAGGTTTTCATTTAATATTTAACTTTGGCATGGAGACATTTTTAAGTTTCTCCAGCCCAAAACTTGGAAAAAAGCTAAGTAAAAGTAGCCAGGAGAACTCTACAACAATATTTTTTAAACCTTCATATGTCCAGATTTAAAAATAAATACATTTATCTTTTCTTCAGAAACAGCAATAACTCTGAGCTGACATGATTTTTAATAATGTTCTTGCTAACAGCTGGTGTACCCAACATGTTTGGGGGGAGAAAAAAAAAGGGAAAAGGAAAAAAAGAAGGAAAAGGAAAAAAAAAAAAGAAGAGAAGAAACCTCAAATACCTCCCATTTACCCGTGATGACCTGGCTCCGTACTTGAGAGGATTAGGAGCACTTCTTTCATAAAGTTGCATTTCATTAGGATGAACATTTTACTCTAACCCAAATACATTGCAGACCATCATCACCATTTAAGTTGATTATCAAAAAGCAGATCAATGTATAATGCACCCTGCTACTGGGTCTGGGAATCACAATGTGCAAACTATAGAAGTCCAATTACTACAAAAGACAAAGCAGAAGTCAAAACAAAGGAGCTGCAAGTAAGATAATATTAATGATAATAAGACACGTATCTCAGAATCAGCGTGAGGAACCAACACTAAAATAATTTCAAATTCCAGGATCTATGAAAGGAACAATGCCCCCATTCTCCTTTTAATTATGATATAAGGAGATTGTCATCATTTGTCAAATACAACGGAAGCTCATCTACACATAACTAAAATTTGATTGAAATTGGCAGATTACCAATCTCATCTTAAATGAGATGAACTATTAAGTATTTCAGGTAGTTGAAATTTTTCCTTTTCTCAAACTGAAAAAGTCGTTGGTGACATTAAGGTTAATTAATAGCAGAGTTGCAAGAGCAAAGTAGAAATTCGTTTTAGTCAAAAAGTTACTACATTCCTGGATATGAGGAACCCCACAAACCCAACCTCTAGAGAGCTCATCAGCTCCAAAAGAGACTCTTTCTTTTTACCCCAGTTGTCCCCACCATTAAGCACCAAACCATCTGTTCTGATTCTAAATGACTCACTAAAATGACCACATGAGACTCACAGCTTGTCACCGGCTGATGGCAGGTTGAGACTTTCAAGTGGCTTGGGCAGTTGCACACGAAGGGCTGACATTTATGAATCACTAACTCCAGGCACTGTGTATGGGAAAACTTCATTTACTCTTTACAACCCCCAAGGGTAATATGCAACACCAGTTAGCACCGTTTTTATAGGTAAAGAGTGTGAGGTACAAGGAAGTAAGTAACTTCCCCAGGGTTACCCAGACCGTGAAGAGCAGAAGGGGTAATTAACCCTAAGCATCTGGTTTAGATCCCTTACAAGTGACCACCCTGTCACGCTTGTCTCACACTTAGCATCCTCCAGTCAGCCTGCCAGTCAGACTTCCTAGTAAATTCCCTTCCAAATACCTGTTACAAAATGTCAGGTGGACGCAGCTCGGCAGGCTCCCCAGACCACCGCCCTTCCGTCCCCACTGTCCAGAGTCTCTCAGCCCACCCAGTTCTGCTCCCTGACCTGTCACCCTCCCAGAAATTCCCCTGCCCACCTTCACAACTGTACCTCCTCATGCGATAATGACTTCTATTAGAGAATGGGTAATAGTCCATCTTCTCAAAATTATTAGGACAAATGTGTAAATGATTTACTAGGATAACTCTATCTGAGACCACCTGCGTTTCAGAAGAAAGGAAGAAGTCACTCAATCATGTCCGACTCTTAACCCAAATGGATCATATAGGAGGGGACTTCTTTGCTATTTTGTTGTTGCTTTTTTTTTTTTCTTTCTTTTTTCTTTTCTTTTGGTGCCTATGGTACAAAGAGCACACTCATTGGAGTCAGAAAGAATATGCAATCCTGGTTCTGCCCCTATCAGCTATGTAAAGTTGGGTGAGTAACTTATTCTGAATCTCTGGCTCCCCACCTATTTTAAAGATCAAAAGCAATAACTCTTCACAGTAGTATTGCCACAACTAAGTAACATAAGGTATGTGTAGCACCTAACATACTGCCTTGCACTTGGTAGGCATTCAATAAATGTCAGTCCTTCTCCTGTCCTCCCAGCACAACACAGGTCCATAGGGCTAGTCCCTGATGTAGGCTGCCATCCCTTCACCAGGGAAGCTGGCTCGACAAGGCTCCTCCGTTAAGGCAGTCATCCTGCTATCTGCCTCCTCGGCAGCCTGCACTCCACTCAGACACTCGCCAGAGAAGGAGAAGGAGTCAGCAAAGACTTTGGAAAGCCAGTGAGACTGCACCTTCTCTAGAGACCAGCGTTCATGATGTTGGATCATATGTCAGCATGGCATAGCCTGGCTTTTAAAGCAGTTCATCAAAATCACCTACAAACTCATCCGTTCACTCAACAACATGAATGAGCTCTCTGCTACGTGCCACGCGTTGTACGAAGCCCTGGAGAAAGCAGAAACAAAAGCAGCCAATGTACTGCCACGTGCTACCAGGTAGCAGAGGTGATAAAAAACAGCAAAATGCTTCCCCCAGAAGTGCACACACACACACTCACAAGACAGAAACAAACCCGGAACACAAGAATTACCATCCGTGGTATCACCCATGCAGTTAGTCATTCTCCAGATTTTTATTGCGCATGAACTACATGCCAACAGCAGAGTGAGTGAGACAGACCAGGTTTCTTCCTTCACAAAGCTTATAGACACAGCAAGAGGAATAGACCGTATAATAAACGAGCAAGATAATTTCAGCTACTGAGAAATGTTATGAATGAAGCAGTGATAGAGAATGACCATATTTGAACATTCCTCTGCCAGAGCAGTCAGGGAAAGCTCTTCTGGAGAATGGCATTTAGCTGAGACTTGCATGACATGAAAAGGAGACATGTGCGGAGCTGCTCAGGCAAAAACAACAGATGGTACAAAGTCCCAAGCAGGAGCAAATGGGTAAGTTAAATGAGCAGAGGAACTCCGCTAATCAACAGGGAGAGGTAAAATGAGGGACAGGCGGGAACCAGATGAGATCAAGATCTGAAAACAGTGAAGGGAGTTTGGATTTTATGCAAAGAACAGTAGGAAGACATTGGAGGGATTTCAGCCGAAGAGTACTGTGCTCTGACTTACATTTGTTTCAGTGATGATATTTATAGAATCACACTCTAATAAGATGGTTGTTGTTATTGTTCTTTAGTCGCCAGGTTATGTCCGACTCTTTTGCAACTCCATGGACTGTAAGCCTACCAGGCTCCTCTGTCCATGAGATTTTCACAGGCAACCATATTGGAGTGAGCTGCCATTTCCTTCTCCAGGGGATCTTCCTGACCCAGGGATCAAACCCTCGTCTCCTGCATTGGCAGGCAGATTCTTTACCACTAAGCCACCCAGAAAGCCTAATAAGGTTAAATAGACTCAAAAAATAATAATAATAATTCTTTTATCACATTATACATACAATGACCATCAGTTTTTAAATAATTATAATACTGTCCACTATTATAACTAGAAGTATAGTTTCAGCATCACTAGATTAAATGCTATGATTCAGTAATCTGGGAACATTCAGTAGCTCAGGGGTCAGTAATGATCATCGTGACCCAAATGGTGAAAAAAAAAAAAGTACCCTTTAATAAGTTCTAAACAAACAGATGCCAGGCAAAGTAAACACTATGTGAAACGAATACTCCTTCAGGTTTGTGTGCATTCTACAAAACAGCAGGTTTGAGCTGTAACCTTTCTAGCTCATCAAGCTGGTTTGTGATTAATATTAATCCTGCCCAGCTGAAAGTAAGCCAGGGCCTCTTCTGTGGTTTCCATTCATGAATCCCAGCATGCTAACTGTGAGGGTACTGATGGACCCAAAGTGTGGCATCAAGCTGGTGCTCAAAGAATCTTAGCTTGCCTGCCCTCTGGGGATGAGGTGCCCCCTATGCTGTGATCCCAGAGGCATCGAGAGGCCACCTTCCCCTCCAAGATCCTCCTAGTGATCCTTGCACTCCTAGACTTCCTCATCACAAACTCCTCCTTGAGGTGATGAGCACTCTATCAAAAGACAAACATCCTATCCTGGAGAAGTAACCCATGACACCATGGTCAGTCATGAATACCTTCCAACACTGTTTTCTTAAATTACCTGACTGTGGCTAGCAGAGTCCATATGCAGTTTTTTAAGTCGGGGGAGAAGTTTGGGCAGTCAAAAATATGGTTTTAAAAGGAGTAAATTGAACTTTGTAATAACCTCTATGGAAAAAGAATCTGAAAAAGAATAGATATATGTATGTGTGGTTAGTTGCTCAGTCGTGTCTGACTCCTTGTGACCCCATGGGCTCTACATAGCCCGCCAGGCTGCTCTGTCCATGAGGATTCTCCAGGCAAGAATACTGGAGTGGGTTGCCTTGCCCTCCTCCAGGGGATCTTCCCAACCCAGGGATCAAACCCAGGGTCTTCTGCGTTGCAGGCAGATTGTTTAGCATCTGAGCCACCAGGGAAGCCCAGATATATGTATATGTATAACTAAATCACTTTGCTATAGACCTGAAACTAACACAGCATTGTAAATCAATCATACCCCAATATAAAATAAAAATTCTATAGAAGCATATTGATAAATAAACCAGGGCACAACCAGACAATGGAATATTATCCAGCAGTAAAAAGAAATGTGCTATCATCCTTATTTACAAAAGCCAAGACACAAAAGATGAGACACACGTACACACAAAGCCACTTTGGACCCTCATTCCCATTTCTGCAAAATATATACAGTAGCACCGGCCTCCCAGAGTTGGTAGGATTGTATTAAATGAGATAACTTATGTAAAGTACCTCGCACAGTGTTTGGAACTTGGTAAACATTTATTCAAGGCTTTTTACTCTGAATATTATTAATAATAGAGTTAGCAGTGCCTAAAACCTTCTCAGCCGTTACAAAATGTGTTCAATGAATTAATAACGAGACTTCAATTAACCGCTGGTATTGCCAGTGTCGGGGCAAAGGATAATGTCTGGTTTCCATTTCACAGTGACGATTCCAGATGTTAAGGTGTGGTAGCCAGGAGTGAGTCAAACCCTCTTAACAGGATTCTGCTGAACTTTAATATAATGTTTCTGCCCTGATTGTTGCCTCTACCTATGTTTCATGAATCTCACAGGATACAAAGTAAATTAAAATTCAGTCTATTACAATTTCTAGTTGCAAAAGATTTTTACTGTGAGGATCTTTATTTTAAAATATCTTTATAGTAAGAGCTCTTGCAAGGAAAAGTCTCTTGTAAACTGTAATACGTAATTACATTTTTTGTGTTCAATCCAAAAGTTCCTTTAACAGGTGCAGGAAATACCCACTTCTCTATCCAATCAGAACTTAGAACGAAGCAAACAGCCAGCCTTTGTGTCTCTATAGACTGTGCACTCATTGATAACTACAGGTAGATGGGGAGAAAAGTGATAGATTGGAAGTTGAACAGGAGGGTGGGTAGATGATAAACATATATCAAAAGGAATTTTCTTCACATATTCATGAAAATGCTTTGTTATTTGAGTTTGGTAGTGGCTAGAACATGTAGCGTTCAGCCGAGAGAATCTGATTCCTCTAAAAAGAAAGAAACTCAGAATATTATTATATGCTAAATAATATGTAGTTTGAGGAATGCTTTGCCTGCCTCAGACTTCTCATGGATAACTCATTATTTTTTTAATATGCTTCTGTATAAGGCCAGACGTTCATAGAGATAATTCAAAAGTTATGTTAGCTATGCAGTGTCTTCCATTTGCATTCTTCGCAAGTCTTGTTGAGACTGATATTAAAATAAGTTTGTTTTTTGTGGATGCACATCAAGGACTAGAGTGTAGAAGGAGCCCAATCACACACTGGAAGGTGGAGAGAAGCCAGCATGAGATTGTAAAACGGCTGGCAGTTATCCTCCAAGTGAGTTGGTCAGCCCAGCACACATGAACAGGAGCTGAATGTTTCCTTGTGACTAATTTCACAGAGATGGAAACTGAGCCAGGGAAGAAGTCTGAGCCGTCGCCTGCTCGGCCAGCCAACCGCTCTAGACTGTGAGTCATTCCAGGACAGGGACCTCATTCTCCACGCGCTGTTGTGTCTACAACACCTGGCACTTGCTAAGCACCGAACAATGTTGAATGGACGGATCAATGAATTAGGTAATTAATGGGTGAAAGCATCACTCTGCAGCCTTTATATCGTAGAATTCCATCCCCAGCTGAGTACGGGGCGGGGGGGGGGGGGGAGGATGTGGAAGTTGTTGTGCAAAGAAAGACAAATGACCAAGGAGTGTTTCAGGGAAATTTTACAAAGAGAGGAGCAGTAACAGGTGTGAGGGTCTCCCCCTGTCCTTGGCATGTTCCAGGCAAAGGTCATACATAAAAGTCCAGCAGGCCTGAAAGTCAGGCTTCCCAGAGAAGAAACTGCTCTTGGCCTGTGAGGCATTTAAACTGTGTGACGAGGGACACACCAGCCCTTCCCCTGGTGTGATCAGAGGCTGAGATCAAATAGCTCGATGATGTGGCAGAACTTTGGCTCCAGCCCCCTCCTGGACACGCAGCAATCGTGGCTGAGGGGAGCACTGACACATCTCGGGGAGACAGGTCCTAGCCTTGCACCTCCAGCTGAACAGTGCGGTGAGATGCTGTTGGGATTTGCCCCATCCATATTCATGTTTGAGAAACAAGTACCTCTCCTGCAATCCGCCCACCATGCAGGAGACCTGGGTTCGATACCAGGGTTGGGAAGATCCCCTGAAGGAGGGCATGGCAACCCACTCCAGGGATTTGGGGGAAAGGAGGGCTGGGGTCTGAGTCTTGCAAATGACCAAGGTTGTTCATCTCAAGCATGCTGTGCCTGGGCTATAGTCAGTTTCCTTGGAACTTTACTGGAGGGAAGCTTTCTTGAACACATGAGCTCTGCCTCTCAGCGATGATGTGGTAGACAAATTTCATCATGCCATAATGACCAGCCCTTCTCTCCAGGAGCTGCTAGAGATTCTTCATGGTAAGGCTAAGCTTCATGCTTCTATCTCATGCCTCTGACTTCCTCGAAATACCTATTACCTTGTACCTCCATCTTACTATCTACCCATTCCCACCTAGGGCAGCCCCCAGAGCTCCTACACTGTCCAGGCCCCGTTCTTCTAAACTGCCTGAGTCCCAGCGCCTTGGGCCCTGTTTGTTCTTTGTTATAGATCAATCATCTGTCATAAAAAAAAAATCTTTGGAATGTATCCGTTTTCCCAGGTTCTGGAACTTTAACAGAAATTTCAGGTACTCTGCAGACTTATGGAGGAGGCATTTTGGTCCCAAGTAGGGATGGGTTCCTTTTAAAGCCACCCCAGTCATCCCATATGGCCTTTCTTCCTTACTGATAAGAACCCTGCCCTTGAATCTAGTGAAGAGAGAAGATGATTTGGTTCCTGTGCCCCACTGTGGCCTTTGAACATATTAGCTTTTATTCCCTCTTAGGTTCAAAAGACTGGGCTTCCCTGATGGCTCACCTGGTAAAGAATCCACCTGCAATGCAGGAGATGTGGGTTCGATCCCTGGATTGGGAAGATTCCCTGGAGGACAGCATGGCAACCCACTCCAGTATTCTTGCCTGGAGAAACCTCATGGGCAGAGGAGCCTGGAGGGGTGCAGTCTGTGAGGTCGCAAAGAGTCAGACACGACTGAGGGAGTAAGCTCACAGAAGCAGGTTCAAATTGGGCTGATGAAATTGTAACCACCAAGTGGGAATCAAAACCCTGGAAAAGAGAAAAGGAATTAGGGATAGAGTTGGGAAAGGACAAGGGAAGAGAAAAGTATAAGAGAAAAGGGGTAAACAGGAAGTAGGATCAAGACAGGAAGCAAGATCAGTTTCTTTGCATTTTTTTCAGACTTTGTCTTTGTCTTGGGTTGCCATTGAGGTGTGGTAAAGAACCTGCCTGCCAAGGCAAGAGATATAAGAGACTCAGATTCGATCCCTGAGTCAGGGAAGATCCCCTGGAGAAGGAAATGGCAACCCACTCCAATATTCTTGCCCAGAGAATCTCATGGACAGAGAAGCCTGGCAGGCTACAGTCCATGGGGTCACACAGAGTCACACATGACTAAAGCGACTTAGCGTGCATGTCATTGAGGTGGAAGTGATATCTTAGTTCTGCTTGAATCTTTCATGGTCCCTAGCATGGGGGTTCAAAAACTGTCTGTGGAATGGGATAAGTAAGAAAATTAAAGTGGTGTGTGGTAATGACCTCAGTGAAGTGGGTCATGGGTCCTGGGGACACCACCCCAATCCCCATTGCATGTCATCTGGTCAACATCACTTATTAAGCAAACCAAAGAAGGGAAAAATGAAAATCATTTATTTTAGTGGTAATTTCTATGGCAATAGCTGAAGCCCTCTCTCTCCTGGGATTTTTTTTCCCCCCTCAATATCCAGATTCTATTAATCTTACAGCAGAGAAGCTAGAAGCCTACCAAAGCTGAGTGGCTTACCCAAGGCCACACAGAGACAAACACTGCTGTCTCCCAGCTCTCAGGGCAGGAACTGTGAGAAGGGGGAAACTGAAGCCATAGGCTGTTCTGTTCCAGAGCAGACACAGATTAAGTACAAGATTCAGATGAATTAATACACTTTAAAACAAAACATGGAGAAAGTAAAAATAAATTATAGACTACACAAAACTGAAAGGGGATCGTGACACCTGATCCTGAATCTGTTTGCTATTAGGGTGGAGAACAAAATAGTGCTTTGCTTACTGGAATTCAGTCACACTTTCTATTTATTATTTATAAATTTAAATATTTATAAGGGATACAAGGAAAGTTCACACAGGCCAGGCTGGGCCTCTTTATAATGCAAACACCTTTCCAATGGGGGGAAAAATTATTGAAAGATGGTGAGTTTGTTGTCTGACAGTATCTCCCAGACATTTTTTTATTGTTAGCAAAACTCCCTTGGAGTGTAACTTAAGAGTTTCAGCAATGGTAACGTTAAAGCAAAGGGAAGGAAAATTTTCGATAAGAACCAAGCTGCCCCAACTCCCCCTTTATTTTCGAGCAGAACCATCAAAGAGCAGCTAACGGAAATATACTTAAGTGGCATTCATTCACCCCTGAGAGGACTCTCCAAGAGTTTTATTGCTACATAAGAGAGCGCCATAAACCAGCAGGAGGAGAAAGCAAAGAAAATAAGTCTGGCGAGTCGTCCTGTGTAAGAAAGTGAGAGGGTGGTTAGTAATGTGTCCTTGGCCGGTTTCCACGGTCAGGAGACAGAAATTCATGCAAGGATGTGGCCCGCGACATGGGCCATCCCAGAGAAAAGAACCGTGGGACTTTGTGAAGTGTTATTGAAGCGTTCACATGAATGTGAAATCATTACATGGCCATCCCTCCTCCTCCTTCTCACCTTCCATCCAATTTCATGTTAATACTTGACTCCACAGCCTGTTGCCTGACACCTTCCAGCATCTGGCATAATTAGGACAGAACAGAAAAGGACTAGACTGGGTAGAGCCAAGGACAGTGAGTCTTTAGACTTGAAAGGAACATTAAGGATCATTTAATGCGACACTCTTGGTTTTCCAAACAAGGAAGTGGAGGCTCAGAGGTTACTTTTATAGAGGGCAAGAACTTCAGAGATTTTTCACTTGAGCTCCAGAGTCTAAGTTGAATGTTAAGATGGAGGATTCACAAAACTGCTTCCGTGATTCTGTCATTCAACTCAGGCCAAGTCTAAGACCTTATATAGACCATATGTAGAGCAGCCATAGAGACTCTAACAAGCATCCTACGATGAATGACAATAATCACCAATCTTGAGACTAGGTTACCTTCAACCAACCCTTCCCCATCTTTACAAAGTTTGTATTTTTAAATCAAAAAGAGCACTCAATTAACTTTTAAGTCAGAAAAGCTATTATGTAGGATTTTTCCTTCTTGTGATTAGGCAGCAGACACTAGAACACAAAATCAGGAGTAAGAATAAAAACAGAAGACAGAGAGAATTATGTTGATCCAGTATTCAAAAACCTTAACATTCTCTCAGCCTTCACATCACCTAAGACCTTATTTGAACATTTAGAAAAGGCAGGAGGGGAGGGGATGAAAATATGGTATCATTCATATACTTGTTCAATAAGCTTCATAAAGTCTACTCTGTCCACAGTTATGAACTAGGTGCAGAGAATTCCCAAAGACAAACGTCTGACGCCAGGGTTTCAGACACTTCAGAGTGCTCTTACGTGGAACTTCCTGCCCCCATAACCAGCTCCTAAAATTTACCACCATGTTCAAAATAAAATACATTACAAATTTCATTTGGAGGGAAATTAATATTTTCTATTGAAATAAGTGTTCATGGCTAAAAGATGCTTAGAGATTTATTTGGTATTTTGAATTTGAGGTTACTATTTTGCACTAACTATAAAAGAAGCATATATTGAATTGAGTCTGTGTTTTTTCAGATATAAAAGTGAAGGTGTTAGTTGCTCAGTTGTGTCTGACTCTTTGCAACCCCATGTACTATAGCCTCTAGGCTCCTCTGTCCATGGGATTCTCCAGGCAAGAATACTTACCTGGTTGCCTGGAGTGGTTGCTATTCCCTTCCCCAAGGGATCTTCCCTACCCAGGAATTGATCCCAAGTCTCCTGCATTGTAGGCAGATTCTTTACCGTCTGAGCTACCAGAGAAGCCAAAACCCAACATAATCTTGAATTCAGCAAGGATCTATGGTGGGAGTAATATGAATCTTTCAGACACAAGTCTTAGAATATTTGTTGTTGTTGTTGTTTAGTTGGTAAATTGTGTCCAACTCTTTTGTGACCCTATGGATTACAGCACTCCAGGCTTCCCTGTCCTGCACTATCTCCCGGAGTTCACTCTAACTCATGTCCATTGAGTTTGTCATGCTATTGAACCATCTCATCCTCTGCCACCCCTTCTCCTCTTGCCCTCAATCTTTCCCAGCATCAGGGTCTTTTCCACTGAGTTGGCTCTTTCCAACAGGTGGCCAAAGTATTGGAGCTTCAGCTTCAGCATCAGCCCTTCTAATGAATATTCAGGACTGATTTCCTTTAGGGTGGACTAGTTTGATCTCCTTGCTGTCCAAGGAACTCTCAAGAGTCTTCTCCAACACCACAGTTCAAAAGCATCAGTTCTTCAGCACTAAGCATTCTTCCCTGGTGCCTCAATCGGTAAAGAATCTGCCTGCAATGCAGGAGAATCAGGTTCGATCCCCGGGTCAGGAAGATTCCCCTGGAGAAGGGAATGTCAACCCATTCTTGCCTGGAGAATTCCAAGGACAGAGGAGCCTGGCAGGCTACAGTCCATGGGGTTGCAAAAAGTTGGACACCACAACTGAGCAACTAACACACTCACACACAGCCTTCTTTATGGTCCAGCTCTCACATCTGTACATGACTACTGGAAAAACCATAACTTTGACTATACAGACCTTTGCTGGAAAAGTGATGTATCTGCTTTTTTAATACACTGTCTAGGTTTCTCATAGCTTTCCTTCCAAGGAGCAAGCATCATTTAATTTCATGGCTGCAGTCACTGTCCACAGTGATCTTGGAACCCAAGAAAATAAAGTCTGTCACTGCTTCTACCTTTTCCCCTTCTATTTGACATGAAGTGATGGGACCAAATGCCATGATCTTTGTATTTTGAATGTTGAGTTTTAAGCCAGCTTTTCACTCTCTTCTTTCACCCTCATCAAAGGTTTTTTAGTTCCTCTTCACTTCCCTGGTGGTTCAGCTGGTAAAGAATCTGCCTGCAATGTGGGAGACCTGAATTTGATCCCTGGTTTGGGAAGATCCCCTCAAGAAGGGAAAGGCTACCCACTCAATATTCTGGCCTGGAGAATTACATGGCCTGCATAGTCCATGGGGTCACAAAGAGCCAGACACGACTGAGCAACTTTCACTTTCACTTTCTGCCACGAGAATGGTATCATCTACATATCTGAGGTTGTTGATATTTCTTCTGGAAATCTTGATTTCAGTTTATGATTCATCCAACCCAGCGTTTTGCATGATGTGCTCTGCACATAAGCTAAATAAGCAGAGCAACAATATATAGTCTTGACGTACTTCTTTCCCAATTTGGAACCAGGCCGTTGTTCCACATTGGTTCTAACTGTTGCTTCTTGACCTGTATACACGTTTCTCAGGAGCCAGGTAAAATGGCCTGGTATTCCCATCTCTTTAAGAATTTTCCACAGTTTGTTGTGATAAAAGGGTAAACATTAAATGAATGTTATAATAAATGTTATTATTATTCCTAAACTCCCTGAAAATAGTATGAAAAGATTAAGCTTCTAAAGAAAGTGATTGTAAGCTGATTATTTTTCTGACCTGAAAATAATTCTATTATTAACTTGTGAATCTTACTTCCTTCAACAGTAAGACATATCCTAAATCCTGTAGCCGCTCCAACAAGGCCAACTTTCTACTACCACTGCCTAGAGAAATGTCTTTGCTTCTCCGAATGCCATAGCCAAAGCCCTTCTTAGTCAATACAAAAACAGGCTGCAGAGCGGCCAGTCCTGTGTGGGATACGAAGCAGGAAGGGACCCAGAATTTGAACTAGTGCTCACGTGACAAGCAGGTGGGGGTCCAGGCTGCACTGAGGGGTGGGAATTCTGACACTACTTGTTATCCACATAGTAGGATCTTCTGTTACCTGACCTGTCCTGGTATCTCAGGCAACAGGACAGTTGGGCAGCCTAGTTTTTATAATAGGTCAGGAGCAAAGTAAAGACAAGAGTCTTTGTCTTTTCAAATTGTTCAGAAACAGGACTGCAATAAAGTTAAGTGTGGGGGAATAAATGCTCAGAATCCCCCCTCTGCTTCTCCTCCTTCCCCCTTCCACTCCTCCTCCAAATAGTAGCTAACACCTACCTATATAATGCTAGCTACATCTGAGCACAGTTCTCAGCATTTTACTTGTATTAATTCTCTTCCCACCCTCAATAGCCTCGTGAGACAATGCTATTATCATCCCCAATTTATCAAGAGGAAATGGAGGCACTGAGAGGTTAAGCAACTTGCCTGAGGCCACAGAGCTCGATAGAATTAGAAGGCACGTGATCAGGATTGAATTCAAGCAGGCTAGCTCAGGGCTGCTGCTCTCAACCACTCTCCCCTACAGTTGCCCTTTAACTGTTGTAGCTGCCAACGTCTGTTTCTAGATTATAGCCTCTACTGCCCTCTTTACTCCGCCAAACAATGCCCATTTATTCTTCAAACCTCAGTTCTAACACTGTCCCTCAAAGACCTCATGTCTGACCAACCCTGCCACCCATGCATCGCAATCAGGTTGAAGTCTTTTTTTCTTTTTTGTCTCTATTGAAGCACTTACACCAGATTAAGATCTAACTTTCAACAGTTGACTAGAAACTTCTTGAGAGTAGGTCCTTGTATTTCACTTATTTTTATACATCGCCAGCCACTAACATGTGCGGATTCAGCCTCTTCAGTCATGTCCGTCTCTGTATGGCCCTATGGACTACAGCCTGCAAGGCTCCTGTCCATGGGATTCTCTAGGCAAGAATACTGGAGTGGATTGCCTTGCCCATCTCCAGATCTTCCTGACCCAGGGATTGAACCCAGGTATATCTACCTGCATTGGCAGGCAGGTTCTTTACCACTAGCGCCACCTGGAAAGTCCCAGCCACTAACATGGTAGTGCCTAAAAATTCAATATATAAAGTGTTGGGTTTAATATTAATAATTAAGCTAATCAACAGCCACAGTAGAGAGAAACCATGCCAGGAGTTAGAAACTGTAGCAAATAAAGGCAAGGGAATCCCCTATACAATATTTTAGGACGAGAGATATGTTAGAAACCATCTGACCCCAAAGGCATGCAGCAGCCCAACATTTGGATTCTGCCTGCAGAGAGGTATTTCTTTTTTTCTACCAGACATTATTTTTGTTTAAATCAATCCAAAATTTCAAGATGAAGGGGTTTTACAAAATGTCCCAATTTGTGGCTTGTCTTGAAAAACTGGAAAACCTGCCCAAACCCGGCACACAAGTGAGTGTGTTGAACTTCTGCCCCGTTAGACAGGGCAGAGCTCCCTAGTTCACCGAAAACTCTGGCTAGCCAACTCCACTCGCTCCCCCGTCTCCCTGCTTCCTCCGGGTATTTGGACTCCCTCCCCTTCTAATTCATTCCCCTCATCTTACAGTTGAGGAAGAGGAGGGCCTGAAAAGCACAGGAATATATCCACGACAGAGCAGTGGCTGCATATACCCCATGTCTCTCATCGCCAATTCAGTTTCCCATTCCCACCAAGTCCTGAGAAATGGCATTTGTGAAGCACGGTTATTAGTCCAATCCCTCATTTTTTTGTGAATTCTTTGTGCCCTGTAGCGAGGTTTGCTAAAAAAAAACCCAAAAAACCCGAAAGTCTCTTCCACACTCCCAACCTCCTCCACTTTAGCATTTCCAAGAACTGGCATTTGTTACATAATTCCTTGTCCTTTCCTTTCTCCACTTCCATTTTCTCTGAAAAATGTTTGGTGGATTAACTGTGAAAACCTTATGATTTTCCTCCCAGACAGCACATCCATCTCTTTCTCCCTCAAAATAAATTCCACCCCTGAAAGAAGTAGAACTTCCAATACCAAGATAGCTGTGGTTTAGTTGCCTCAGCACTTTGCCTCTGTTCAAAGGACAGGATGCTACCACACAGGCTAATTATCTAGATGAAGCCATGGTTGAAAAGTGGTGGATTTAGAGACTGCCCTTTCTGTGGCTGACAATTTATCACAGCTTGGCGTTTTAGGCTTAGCCCCAGGTTGAGAGCGAAATTTTTTTCATATTTAAATTCATTTTTGGGAACAGTCCTATGGACTGATCTCTGCTACTCTTGAACCACACAACAGAGAAAAAACAAATTCACATTTTTACTGCCTGAGAAATTGTCGAGTTTTTTTTTTTTTTTAATTCTTATATAGTTCAGAAATTTCCAGGGGTACATGTTGCAACTTTAATAGGATTGCTGTTCTGACTGGAGATTAGCCAAGTGAGTGTGTGTGGGCATGAGGGGGGAGCAATTTTAAAAGAAATTTATTAATTATTTTTATTTCCAAGTGCTGTTGATTTGATTTAATGTTTTGCCCATGTGTGATAGAAACTCTAGAGCTTAACTTTTAACATCAAGTCATTCAAGGTTATGTGACTCAAAGTAATTTTAGCTAAATAAGACTTCAACAACGGAATCCCTTAAATCACTAGTTCAAAAGTGGGGGAGGGGGATGTTAATTGGCAGCCTCACGTCCTCTATCTCTTGCCTTTCAATCCACGAAGACACCTATGTACCCATATAGTAATTTCATTAATAAATATTTTAGTATTATGAAAGATAGGAAAGGCTAGGATTTGTTGGTCAGTCGAGGGAATTTTTGTTTCACAGTTTCCTATAAAAATACTAAAATGAACAGTCTACTTCCATAATGGCTGGCTAATAAAAAGAAAACGCGAGCATGGGAAACTGGCTTGCTTGCTTCATCTTCTGGATATGCTGATAGAGTAAATACTAAGTGCCAAGCAGAATGGGGCAGAGACAGGAGACCCTTCTGTAATTTTCAGTCCTTCGTTGCCACCATCCTAGGAAAGTACTGGGAGCAGCATCCACGTAGCAAAATCACTCCCTGCCCCCTGCTTCCGGGGAGAGCCCGTGTTGGCTGGGAACTGACCCTGCTGTACTTTATATTTCAACTTGCTCAGTTTTCAAAACCTCGACCAGAGCCACCTCATTTGGGTGTCACCTGATCTCTCTACTTTTCTTGAGTAAGATGCTGAGCAATGGTGAAGCATCTAGAAGAATATGCAGAACTACAGAAAAGTAGATAAGGCGAGAGCTTCTAATATGGCAGCCTTCCTCAGAAAAAGTTGGAGTCTAAAGACAAGCCATCTCCTCCTCCCAATCACTCCCTCCCACATCTAGAGGCTACTCCAGGACCTACATCTAGAGGCTACCCTAGGACCCACACCTAGACGTTACCCTAGGACCTACATCTAGAGGCTACCCTAGGTCCCCAACTTCTACAAGTTCAAGACCTGGATAAAGGTCATTCAGGAAATAAGTTATGTGCCTTCGTCTTTTTACCAAATTTGGTTTAAACTTTCTAGCCTCTGTAGCCTTAGATATTTTGGAAATGAGTATAATTTTTTTTTCATTTTACTTTATTCAACTCACTCATGTTATTTATAAAGAACAATTTCTACCACAAATACCAAATTTTAGCTATGCATATGACAAAGACATTGCTGAATTTTGTTTGGTTAAAATTCATTTGTAATCCCATTGGTCTATACAAGAGTTCAGGATGAAATGAAAGTGTCTGCAGTGAACAAATGTTCCATGAAATTTACATTTTTTTCCTTCTAATTTTACTGAGATATAATTGACACAGAGTACTGTAAAAGTTTAAGGTGTAGAGCACAATGATTTGATTTATATACATCATGAAATGATTTCCGCAGAGGCTGAGTGAACATTCATCATCTCATAAAGATACAAAAGAAAACAAAAACAAAAATTTTCCTTGTGATCAGAACTCTTAGGATTTACTTCCCTAATGACTTTCACACATAACATTCAGCAGTGTTAATTGCATTTATCGTGTGTACTTATTTACCTCATAACTGGAACTTTGTACTTCTGTGTACGTGATATTTATATTTTACAAAATACATTATTATAGTTATTTGCTCAAGATAAATATTTTCACAATGTCCAGTTCAATATTATGTCAGAAAAGACTTCCTCACACATGTCTCTCTCTTGCAATGGCCTGAAAACACATTATTTTACATTGTGTCATTCACATAAACCATAGTAGTGCAGAGAAGGCAGAAAGATGCTTGTGTGGATGGTAGAGTTCTTTCCAGCCCTCCTTGGGTCACACCAGGAAGGAATTTGCCTTGCTACACATTCCCAGGCTCATGGAAAGGTGAAGGCTTTATCCTTAGGAAGCTCTCATCTTTGTCTACTAAAGACCTGCCTCTGAATTTTGGATCCCCCATTTTTCTACGTCGTACTTATTCACTGCCTACTTCTCCTTCCTGAGATGCATAGTTTGTATTCATTTGTCATTCCTATGACAGGAGGCATACATCAATCCTTGCTGAATGACTCTGGGGGACATTTTGAGCCTATATATTGTAAAAAGGTTTTTTCATTTATAGCCACTTTTTAAAGATTTCTCATTAAGCTTCCATTTTTAGTAAATCTTTGAATATGGTATTAAAAAGTTATAAATCACTGTTTTATCTGTAAATGTTATTTCTTATTGAGGTTCTTCCTTTGGTTTCTTGTCAGGTATAGCTTATTTCATTAGAGAAATACTTGCAGGGGTCTGTTCAAACTCTTCTTGCTCCATCTCCACCTGTAAGAAGATGAGGAGAGTAAAATACTGAAAGATGTGTGAGATGACATTGCAAAAGGCCTAAACATGCACCTTCGTGAAAGCATTTGTCCATGAAGTGTGGATTTGTTATTCGGGTTCACAGCTACCCTGGCATTTTAGGGCTAGAGGGGACCTTGAGATCATCTAGCCAGTGTCCCTGTTCTGCAAATGAGGAAACAGATGTCCACTTAGGGTAGTGACTTGCTTAGGTCAGAACCAGCATTTAGGTACCATAAACGATGATGTCTTCATATTATGGGAAGAAAAGCTAAACAAAACAAGACAGGATTCTGCTTTAGCACTTCCCTTTTAGGGGTTCTCTCAAGAGTTTTAGAAACTCTTTGGCAGCTGACATGATCTCAGTTAGAGAAACAAAAGGAGTTAATTGCAGACTTCAAGTATGTGAGCTATTATTTTAAGAAAAATTTTCTCCAGATGTTTCCCACCTCCTTTGAGAATACAAAAGAGGAAATGAGTTTAAAGTTCAGCAAGTAAGATTCAGATTAGATGTTAGGAAATGCAGGTCTGCGAAGCCTGCAGTTGGTTACTTGGGAAGGTTGTGAAATCTCTTCTGGAGGACGTGTGGAATGTGGTGGTTGGCCATCCGTTTCAGAGGGGTTATGTGGGTGGCCTGTTTCTAGGGCAGAGGACACAACCTAATTGACATCTCAAGTTCTGTAAGTCCCGAGAGGTCATGCTCTGCTTATGGCTGGTAGGTGGGGTTGTTGGCTCCTCTTAACTATAGTAGATTCAGGATTCATCAGTGAGGCACATATTCAAGCTCGATTTTACATATATATATCAGTCCTAAGAGGTATAATTGGGCAGATTGACTAAAACTAATGAATGCTTATTGGATTTTCTGCCCACTGCCTTTACTGGATTGACAGACTAAAATCTGATGGTTTAGTTTCTTTGGGTTCCATCTCAGCATATTCACCTTGCCATCATTAATACCTCCCAAGCTTGTGTCCCTAGTCCAGAAAGCAAAAAGTAAGGGATCTAGTCCAGGATCTTACACTATATAACAGGGAAACTCTTTATTTCAATGAAAAAGGCAGCCTTGAAATTTGGAGGACAAGATGGAAAAAAGTGGAAATATAGTTAGATCTGTATCTGGTTATTTAATATATTGATGAGGCTCCTAACAATAATCAAATAAGAAATACTTTTTAAAAATTTTATTGCAATATAGTTGATTTACAATGTGGTGTTAGTTTCAGGTGTGTAGAAAGTGATTCAGTTTATTTATATTTATGTCTATAATTTATATGTTTATATATAATTTATATATATATATAATATATTCTTTTTCAGATTCCTTGCCTTTATAGGTTGTTATAAGATATTTAGTGTAGCTCCCTGTACTATACAGTAGTTCCTTGTTGGTTATCTACTTTATATATAGTTGTGTATATATTTTAATTCCACACTCCTAATTTATCCCCTCCCCTTCTTCCCCTTTGGTAAACATAAATTTGTTTCCTGTCTGAGTCTATTTCTGTCTTGCAAATAAGCTTATTTGTATCACTTTTTAGTTTTCACACATAAGTGATATCATATGATGTTTGTCTCTTTTCAAGTAAGAATTTAAACTTTCTAACTTGGACTGTAACAGTCTTGAATTTCAGTAAAATAATCAACTATTAATATATGAATACAGGATGGGGAGATACCATATGAAAGAGTTTAGCATTAAAAAAAGCCGAGTAAATGGATGAAAGATTAGTGATTTGTATCTGAAATATGTTCATGGTGCTGGCATAAAGTAAGTGCTTAAACACATAGCTAATATTATTATAACTTCGATGTTTATTTTTTTTTTCTTCCCCCAACCATTCTGCAGCTCTGGTTTTCTCAAATATAGTCACTGATTTTGCCCAGTGCTAATACGGAGCAGTTCTGAACTATTTGTCTACCTACCCTCAAAAATGCATTCCCCCAAAGAATTAGGTTTTCTGAAGGTGTCATCAGAAGAATAAGAGTTTCAAAAAGAGACTCACAGACTTAAAGAATGGACTTATGGTTGCTGGGGGAAAGGATGAAGAAAGGGATAGTTAGGGAGTTTGGGATGAGCATGTACATACTGCTTTATTTAAAATGAATAACCAACAAGTACCTATTGCATGGATCCCTGCTCAGTGTTATGTGGCAGTCTGGATGGGAGGTGAATTCAGGGGGAGAATATATGTGTATGGGCTAGTTCCTTCACTACTCACCTAAAACTATCAAAACATTTGTCAATACCACAATGTTAATACATAATACAATGTAATACATAATAAGTTGTTTGTTTGCTTTTTTTTTTCTGAAAAAAAGGGAAGTTTATTACTGACTCGAGCCAGGGCTTTCTGCCGCAACCATCACAGTGGTGCAGGGTCAGAAAGCCCATAATAAGTTGTTAATACAGCTATCGTTTCAGTTCAGTTCAGTTACTCAGTCGTGTCTGACTCTTTGCAGCCCCATGGACTGCAGCATGCCAGGCCACCCTGTCCATCACCAACTCCCAGAGTTTACTCAAACTCATGTCCATTAAGTCAGTGATGCCATCCAACCATCTCATCCTCTGTTGTCCCCTTCTCCTCCCGCCTTCAATCTTTCCCAGCCCCAGGGTATTTTCCCATGGGTCAGTTTTTCCCATCAGGTGGCCAAAGTATTGAAGTTGCAGCCTCAGCGTCAGTCCTTCCAATGAATAGTCAGGACTGATTTCCTTTAGGATTGACTGGTTTGAGAACTCCATGAACAGTATGAAAAGGCAAAACACAGCTATACCCCAATACAAAATTTAAAGCTTTTTTAAAAAAAGACAGAAGAAGAGTTTCTTCATCTCTGAGGACACGGAGGAGGGATTTTATAACAGGTATCCTATTATAAACAAGAAGAGCTCAACTGAAATTATGTTTTCCTTTCTTGACTCTTCCTCCCCTGGAGATCTTTCCTCTCTTTGTCACGCAGCAATCCCAATCTCCTCCAGATTTCCCAACCAGGCCAACTCTCTGTACCCTCTATTAGTATTGTTTCTATCTTTCTTTAAAACACAGGTGCCAGCCCATCCAAGTGCAGAAGGCTCAATTTCTACAGTAAAGTGGGTTTCAGGGCTCATCATCTCAACATCCGTACCGCCCTCTCTTTTGTTTTCCTCCATATCATCCAACACACCATACATTTGTGTTTTTGTTTAATTTGTGTCCCCATCAAAGCATAATACTCAAAATGTTAAAAACACAATTTTCATTTGTACATGAACATGTCAAGGTTTAAATAACGACAAAGTCAATTTGAAATAAAATATTAAAACTCTGCATTTTTCATTGTAATGAGCAGATAAAAAGTATGCTGAGATAATGTTAAATTTGACAAAATTAGCATTAGAATACTGGTTAATATTCTAAAGGGCAATAAAACCATAACCTGAGTGGGTTTAATCAACATATAGAGTGGTTAATGCCTTGTAATACTAATAAATTGTGCAACAAGTTACATATCCCTAGTTTGATGACCCTAAGGTGGGTTTATTGGCATGGCAATAAAAGATCATGTGACCATCTATCTTTTGCCTTAGCCAATTTGGCGATACATTTCTTTCAGCCTTCTCTACCCCTCACCAAAAGTAAGCTACCTGTGCACTGCCAGTTATGAATCAAAAAAGGTGGATCTCCCCTACAAGCTGCTCAGATAATAAAAATAGCAAAAAAGAAAAAAAAAAGCTGCACAAGAAGGTAGTCAGCTGCCTTAGGAATATTTCCAACATAATTAATATTCAAGTAGGAAATATGCAAGACTTCTGTCAACAACTGTTGTAGGAAGGATTCCAAACTGGGAGTCAGGCTGAATTCGATATTTTTCTAAAGCCCCTATCAACACTGCAAGTTTTTATTGTAAGGGTTTGTTGATAAATATTGAGGAAGTCAAAGAATATCACACATTTTCCTTGTTCTCAGGAAACACGATCATATTGAGGTCTCGTGGGAAAAAGTAGAAAAAAGCATAGCATTGATTGGGACTGCATTTAGCTTTTTGTTAAACTTTCACTAGTGCTAGCAGAATAATGATGTCTGAGGAGGTAGGCAGGGAAGACTTTACAGAAGAGGTAGGCATTGAGCCTACTAGAGGAATTATACGTGTTATGGGCTGAGTTGTGTTCTCCTGAAAGGAGGGGAACATACTGAAGTCTTAATTTCCCATACTTCAGAACATGACTGCCTTTGGAGATAGGGTCTTTAAGAGGAAATTAAGTTAAAATGAGGCCAAACCGCTGGGCCCTAATCTCATGACTGGTGTCCTTATATGAAGAGGAGATTAAGCCACAGACACACAGAGGAAAGACCAGGTGAAGGCACAGGGAGCAGACACTCATCTACAAGCCAAAGAGAGGCGCCTCAGAAGAAACTCACCCTACCAATACCTTTATCTTGGACTTCTGGCCTCCAGCATTGTGAGGAAATACATTTCTGTTGTCTGAGTCACTCGGTCTGGGGTCCTTTGTCCCCAGCAAACCAATACAGTTGGGCTGAAATCTGGAGAGGGGTTTAAAAAGAATAAGGATGCTGGTGGTCCAGGGGCTAGGACTTTGTGCTCCCAGCGCAGGGAGCTCGGGTTCGATCCCTGCTCAGGGAACTAGATCCCACATGCCGCAACTAAAACAGTTCGTGAGCTGCAGCTAAAGACTCCACATGCTGCAGTGAAGAACAGAGATCCCAAGTGCTGCAGCTAAGCCCTGGCACAGCAAAAAAAAAAAAAAAAATAGAATAAGAATCCTCTAAAGAGAACAGGATACCCTCAATAAAGAGGTCAAAATGAGGACTGACATAGATGAGGAACAGAGTTTTGAAACAGGGGTTTACATTAGTGGATGTTGTATAAAACTACCTTGGAACTAATATAGCTATCTCTTGTAACTAATAGGACTCTTTTTTTTTCCAGTATTGTGTTTAAAGAGAGATAAATAAAGCTTTCAATCCTCACACCCCTATCCAAAACTTACTTCCTCAGAGATGTCTTCCCCTCTCACCCTTCCAAAACAGCATCTGCCTCCCCAAGGCATTCCCACGCACTTTCCCCATCTTTGTTTTCTTCACAGCATTTAAATCTGAGGTATTTGGGTTGTTGTTTAGTTGCTCAGTCATGTCTCTTTGCGACCCCATGGCCTGTAGCCCACCAGGTTCCTCTGTCCATGGTATTTTCCAGGCAAGAATACTGGAGTGGGTTGCCATTTCCTCTTCCAGGGGATCTTCCTGACCCAGGGATCGAACCCACATCTCCTGCAATGTAGGCTGATTCTTCACCACTGAGCCACCAGGGAAGCCCCCAAATCTGAGATTACAAAATTTACGTTTAACTTGTTAATTACATGTCTCCCCAGACTAAACTGTGAGTTCATGAGATCAGGGACTTACCTAATTCACTTCTCTTTCTTCAATCTCCAAGCAGTTTGTAATGATTAGTAGCTGTCTCATAAATATCCGTATCCAGTGAATGAAGTGCCCTGAGAAGTGTAATCAACCGTGAGAGAATTTTCTAAACAATCCTGCTGAATACTGGAGGAGTAGGGTGCTGCTTGACTTTCCCCTGTTTTAGGTGTGAATCTGAAGGCCTGAGAAACTACAAACCCTGTGTGACAGGGTGATTTGGGGGCACAGAAGGGGCAGAATGAGAGAAGGCTTGTCCACCACAGACGACACGCACACGCATACATACACATACAGACATGCCGGGAAAGGGGACGCTGTCCGTGGGAAAGGCAGAGTTGGATTTAGCACAAGGACTGATGAGATGGTCGGATGGCATCACCCACTCGATGGACATGAGTTTGAGCAAGCTCCGGGAGTTGGTGATGGGCAGGGAGGCCTGGCATGCTGCAGCCTGTGGGGGTCGCAGAGTCAGACACGACTGAGCGACTGAACTGAACTTGAAGGCTTAAATACTTACACATTCTTTCGGACAGCAAGCCATAATCTCATGAGGATCAACATACTAAGAAAACGCCGAAGAGCGTCTAAAATAATACATATCACACTATTCTGTTATTTACATTGCAGGTTTCACATGAGGAAACTGAAACTCTCTGCAGCAGCCCAGCCCAAATACAGGGAAGCATTTAGGGCTGTTCAGAATGTTAGGACTGGCAACTCCCACCCCAGAATGAATAACTGTCTTGGTTCAGCTGTTCTGTTTTCCCATTTTTAACAAGTACATTTTAATGGCCATTATTGTTTTCTTCATGTTAGGTTTATCATTATTGCAGTTAACCTCACATTTACTTTGGCTAGCATCTTTCTTTGAAAGTCTTTTGACGTTTCAGTTGGTTTTGATTTGTCTCTTTGGTCACACTCCATTAATAATAAATGTGAATAGTGCTTTTCGGCCTACAAAGAATTCATATTATCATGTGTGCCCTTCAGTAGTGCTGTGGGAGAGGCAGAGATCATAATTTCTGTTTTACAGGCAGGGAAACTGAGGCACAGTGAAGATAAGGGACTTGCAGAAAAGTCATGAACATGCAGACTGGCAAAGCTACACCTCAGCTCCTGGTCTTTTGGCTTCTTCTACAATGTATGACATGACACCCATCACTAAGTCTGCCTGGCTGGCAAAAATCCAGTGTCCACAGACAGTATGAATGTTCATGTTCACATGCACACACATACCACATATCAGTTTCCAAATAGAAATCCAAGAAAACATCAAATAGAACTCACAGGATTATTGCATTCTACACCCTTGGTTGGGGGGGTAGGAAGAGGCAAGAAAACCCACTACCACCGTTTCTCACCAGCAGGAATTCTGAGGCTCCCTCTTCCCACCAGGAGTCTGTACAGCGTTACACAAGCCTGATATTCTTCTGAGTGATTTGGGGAGAACCTCCGCAACACTTTGACCACCAAAAACATCCTCAGGGACAAGAGGGAAATGAGTAAGGATAAGTCAAGTGCTAAATTCTAACCAGGGCCCCTATGTAAATATTCACGCTACAACTGAGCGGAGTTTATTTAAATAAAGATCCAGAGAAATGGCAGATGGCAGACCAAAAGGGGTGGTTTTCAGGAGAAACAGGCCAAGTCTGTGAGAGGAAATAATCACAGTCGAGCAGAATTCCGGTGGGCCTTTGATACTGAACTGGCCTTCTTCTAGGAATTCGCCCCTTTCCAATGCTCCGGTGTTTCACTAGGCCGTCCTGGTTTGAAGCTTATTAAGTAAATCCAACACATCCACTGAATTGAAGGACAGGTGAAGGACCAGGCCTGCTAACTTATTACAAAGGACAATTTTAGCGGTGAATAATGAAACTCATTAACCACCAAAGGTAGAATTAAGTCCCAGGTACACATCACCAGATATTACCATGCTATTTCGAGTAAGGATTACCATTGTCAACTCCCTAATGACTGCCTGAGACACCGAATGTTAGAATCAGATGGGGCTTAGAGAACAATTGAGTCTCATTTTTAACCAAAGAAGAAGCTGAAGGGATCTGTTCAGATACACAGAATTACGATGAATTTATGGTCTTCTGCATGAAAATAGTAAGAAATAGTGGTGTGTAGAATAAGTGTAGTTTGTCTTAAGTGGGTGCATATTAAATGTGCATCTTCATAGATTATCTCTTGGAAAATACAAAGGAAAATGTTACTTCAAAGGGAAGGGATTTTAGACACTAAAGAACGAAAGTGAGGGGAAAATTTACTTTTTCCTGGTATCCTTTGCTGCTCATTAATAGGTTACACATCTGTCACTCCTACTAAAACAGTTTAAGCTTCTTGATGGCAGGACCCATTGACCATATTATAGTTATCCTTGTAATCCATGGACAGGTATCTCACTGTGTCTGGTAAGTACTCAATAAGCCATTGCTGAGTACTTAGAACAGATGTTCTTTTTTCATCTAAAATTAATTTGACTATTACCGGGTATAAATCAGTATTAATTTTGTGAGTGTTTCCAAATGATTTATAACAATTAATCGCTCTTATAAGGACATAAAATAACAGCTGTCTTCTCCCATTTATAATACACTTGAAACAAACAGTTCTTAAAGACTATTCCGATTTATGAAATGGAGAAAGTTTTATAAATCTTTTTGCTGACAGGTATTTCTTCATTTTTTCCTCCCCGAAGGGGAAGAAATGATTAGTATATTTTTAAAAAATTGTAATGCAATGAATTTAATGGTAAAGCTTCTTATTAACTATTTTCTTAGGTGCTTTTTATTAGTCAGTTCTATAGCCTGTTCACACTCTTAGCATTACATTTGAATAAGATGTTGCATTGTCAATGCACATTTTCTGAGAAGTAGAAAACTAAGATCCAGGATTAAGTAAGGCAGAAACAAAGAAAACAAACTCTCAGGAGAATGGAAATTAAAATTCGTAGACACAAGTTTACTCAAAGTTTTCCAGAAGACATTTACATTAAGCATTGTGAGAAACTTGCCACTTCTCCTCCAGCCCCCCACCCCTGCTCTCCGTGTCTGTCTGTCTGTCTCTCTCTGCAGCCTTACCACAACACTCTACTTTGGTAAGCCCTTTAACAAGATGTGAGAACAAAGCTTTGTGTGTGGTTTTAGATCTGGGAGTCATTGAGCTGACCTCGATGTGCACCACACTTGCCCTCTAGTGGGAATTCGTGAGAACTGCAGTTCCCTGGGCTGTTCCACTTTGAGCCCTTGGCGTCTCCAAACAGATGTCTTCTCAAGCTGTTTTTAATAAACAGATAAGCCCCACTTATATTTATTCTATTAATTACTAACTTTCAAAGGGTGCTGTTAAAAGGCTTAAAAACAGTTTATCCTTGTGAGTTGTTTAAACATCTTTCATTTATGCAACAAATTTGCTTTGAAAACTCCTTTCTTTCATAATAGTACAAAGAGAAACTTCAGTGATCTCCAGGTCCAATTAACTGAATTCTAAACAAATGACTTCACAGTACATAATTAGAAGAAAGAAATGGTATCCTTGTGTGTATGTAATTATAATGGCGATTTTTTTTGTTTAATGACATTCAGGGCTGTCACATGAAGTACCTTCTTTCCAATTCAGATGTCTTTGGTTTTCATTGTCCTTGTTTGCTCTTTAACCTTTACACATGCTTATAACCCCACCAAGTTCAACCAAGGCCGAGATTTCTTCAAGCTTTTTGCTCTGCCATCCTCAATGCACAGTTTTCACTCTATAGCCCTAGACATGTCCACTCCCCCTTTACAGCCTTTTTGGAAGCTGTGCCCATTACACCTACACCCAACAGGCCAGAACTTTGTCACATGGCCACATCTAAATGAAACATCTTCGGTCTGGGCTTGCTTCGCTCCAGCTTAGAGTCAGAGGTGCCAATACTGTGGAAGAAGGCTGAGGTCATGTTCAGAGACAGCTAGCAGGCTCCCCATAGCCTGTTTTTGTTTGGTCACTAAGTTGTGTCTGACTCTTTTGCAACCCCATGGACTGTAGCCCTCCAGGCTCCTCTGTCCATGGAATTTTCCAGGCAAGAATACTGGAACGTGTTGTCATTCCCTTCTCCAGGGCATCTTCCCGGACCAAGGATTGAACCCACATGTCCTGCATTGGGAGGCGGATTCTTTACCACTGAGCCACCAGGGAAGTCCCCGCCCATAGACTACAGTCTCACCAATTGCCTTCATTTGGTAGATCCTACTCTTCCCTGGGTTTTGTCTGTTTTCTATTGAAAGGTGACATTTTCCCTTTCATTTGTCTTCCACTCATGAGGCTCTGCTGATAAAGACTGCGTACGCTTCCTTTTCTTTCTCAAGTAAGCTCTGGTCACCTGGCCGGCCGGTTTTCACCATCTGGGTGCGTGTCTTCCCCCACAGGTGATGGCTGGGCCACATTCCCCTCTGCAGCTGCTGGGAGTCCTGCTCACCCTTTCCGTGGGCTCCGTCCGGCTCATCCAAGCTGGTGCCTACTATGGAATCAAGCCGCTGCCACCTCAAATTCCCGCTCAGATCCCACCGCAAATTCCGCAATACCAGCCCCTGGGCCAGCAAGTACCTCATATGCCTTTGGGCAAAGATGGCCTGAACGTGGGCAAGGAGCTGCCCCACATGCAGTATGGCAAAGAGTATCCACACCTACCCCAATATAGGAAGGAAGTTCAGCCGGCACCGAGAATGGGCAAGGAAGCGGCGCCCAAGAAAGGCAAAGGTAACACGCTTCGGTACTGCTGTGAAACAGCAGCCTCCCCAAACCCCACGAAATGAGGTGGGGGTGGCGAGAACTAAATTTTGGGTGTTTTTATTTCAGCCTGTATGTCTGACTTTCATTAAATGCCTACTGTGTTTTAAACGCTATCCTTGAAAAAGTTCAACTCATAAAGAAAGACATAGTTACCATTTTATGTTGTGCTTTAATTCAACAGCATCAAATGGCACAAGATGGATTTAATAACAAATAGTTCATTCCCTGATTCATTATTTCTTTATCCAAACACACCGCAACTAATGAGCATCTCTTCCAGTGTCAGGCTCTCAGCTAAACGCTGAGGGATAAAGCACTGAAAAAAATTATATATATATATGATGTCAGTCTTCAGAACTAGGAGAGAAATGTGGTAAGAACCTGTGGTGTTAAAAAAGAAAATATGTAACTAGATGCCAGATAAGTGTGCTCTTAAGACAGCTCAAAGGAAGCTGCTACACATGTCAGTCAATAACCAACAGAGGGAGCCTGAAGAGCACAGACAGCGTCTAGCGACGACACCTGAAAACCTCTCCATCACTTCTAGGCATAGTCACCAGTTATTCAACACCTGCTAAATACCTGTCACTGTGAGAGACATTTTCTTTTTCTTTTCTGGCCGCACCGCACAGCTTATGGGATCTTAGTCCCCCGACTAGGGATTGAACCCCGGGCTCTCGGCAGTGAAAGTGCTGAGTTTTAACCACTGGACCCCAAGGGAATTCCCAAGAGACATTTTCTTAAACACTCAGTTGGTTTATAAGAACGCTAGGAAACCTCGCACTTGCAGGAAAGGAATTGCAATCTGAGTAGCAATTCCCTTTGAGGAATGGACGCCCTTCCCAATGGTCCCCGCAAAAGCAGGAGCTCTACTTGCGGGGAACTGTGGGGTTTGGAGCCAGTAGGCCTGGGTGCCCAGAGGCCAGAAATGAGAGAAACCTAGTCATTCAACCTCTCTGAAACCACTTTTCTTCACTTGTAAAGTAGGATTATTGAGAGAGTTGATGACATAAGGTAAGTACTAAATAAATGCTAAAGCCGCCCAAGAACTCTGAGTTGCTACAGCTGGTCATTCAACAAAGCCTAAGTAAGGACAGAGTGAACTCCAGGCACGGGCTGGACACTGGGGACCCCTGATGAATATGACATGACCCTGCCCAAGACGCTGCTCGATACAGGAGCTACCCAACCCCTGCTTAGAAATGGCACACCTTAATCACACATAGTAAGGTCTATTAGCACAACAGAAGTATTTCCTTCTTTCAGGAGCTATATTTTCTTCTCTTTGGGAGCTGATATTCCACTTGGGGGATTACTCAGTCATTTGTTTTCCTTCCTTTCTTGAATGGCCGGCCTGGATTTTGAAACTTCCTGTACTTATTCAGATGGGTACCAGATTGCAACTGAGGAATTTAGAAAAACATATGAGTTCTGTGGTTCTATTTTGTTCCCTGACAGTAGGTCAGTGAAAAATACAACAACAGGATTAAGATGCAACTAATGGTTAAAAATAAGACTTTGGGGCCATGAATTTCCTTTCTTGATGTGATTCCTTACTCCCAGTAGCACGGGAGATCCAGAGTTTTGTTTCTCTGCAAGGCATAGCTTAGTCAGTGTAACAGCATGTGCTTCGTATTCTGATAACAATTCGAGGAAGCATAACGCCTTTCACATCTATCATCCAAGCTTGTAGTGCAGGTGTATCACACTTGCCATACAGATAAGCAAGCAAAGATGCTGATGGCTTAAGTAACCCAGGCAAGATCTCATTTCAAGGCCAGAAAGCTTCTTGCTCCTGATCCCAGCTCGGTTCCTTATCTGTACTGCTTATCATCCTAACATATCTAATTCATTTCTCCCGTTTCGAAACCAAATTTGCAAGTGAGAAATAGCTTATTAAATTAAAGAAATATCTGAGGCTTAGGAAATCCTATAGCATATTAAAGAAATTAAATAAATCAATTTGACTCCAGAAGACAGATGTTTAAGATGTCATTAAACCACATACAAAATAAAATGCTTCTATTCTTCCTTGTGTCCACATCATAATGACCATCATCCTACATCATACTATACTTCAGTACAAGAGAAAACATTATTTTACCATATATTATTACATTTAAAACTCAAGGACATAGAAAAATACAAGTAGGGATAAAAGAGAAAAAATAAAAATGGCTCCAACATTGTTTAAAGTACACACGCACACACATATATGTACACATATATACATTTATATGTATATATAAACACATGAGACAGAAATACACATAAATGTCAAGCAATTTTCTCTGAGTAGTGGAGCTTACACACAACTTTGATTTTTCTTTATCCTTCTTTGAACTCTTTATAGTGAACACACCAAAATATTTCCAAGTTTGTACTGGGAAAAATATTTCTTCCTCACTTGTTAGCTTTTTTACTTAACCTAACCTGGTGCTGGGAGGGATTGGGGGCAGGAGGAGAAGGGGACGACAGAGGATGAGATGGCTGGATGGCATCACCGACTCGATGGACATGAATTTGAGTGGACTCCGGGAGTTGGTGATGGACAGGGAGGCCTGGCGTGCTGCGGTTCATGGGGTCCAAAGAGTCGGACAAGACTGAGTGACTGAACTGAACTGAACTGAACACTGATAAAAGCAGCCACAGATATCAGTTCTCAAAATAGTATCTCAAACATGACAAAGAAACTAACAGCTTAATTGTCCATTAAATACAGGTCATACAGTCCTGGAATACGAACACATTACTCCTCATCTTTTCTCTTGATAATTGATGGGCCAGTGTCAGAACTTTATAATGATTGAAATGCAGTGAAGGATGATCAGTGTTAATCTCTCTCTCTCTCTCTCCCCCCTCCCTTCCCTGTGCCCTGCTCTTTCTCTCTCCCTTCTCCCAGTAGAAATACCACTAGCCAGTCTGCGAGGGGAACAAGGTCCCCGTGGAGAGCCTGGCCCAAGAGGACCACCTGGGCCCCCCGGTTTACCAGGTCAGGGGATACCTGGAGTCAAAGGAAAACCGGGGCCGCAGGGGTATCCAGGAATTGGAAAGCCAGGTATGCCCGGAATGCCAGGAAAGCCAGGAGCCATGGGAATGCCTGGGGCCAAAGGTGAGATCGGACCCAAAGGGGAGATTGGACCCATGGGGATCCCCGGACCGCAAGGACCTCCAGGGCCTCACGGACTTCCTGGCATTGGGAAGCCAGGTGGGCCAGGGTTACCAGGGCAACCAGGTGCCAAAGGTGAGAGAGGACCCAAAGGACCACCAGGCCCCCCAGGCCTTCAGGGTCCTAAAGGAGAGAAGGGCTTCGGGATGCCGGGTCTGCCAGGCCTGAAGGGTCCTCCAGGGATGCACGGCCCTCCTGGCCCTGTAGGACTTCCAGGAGTGGGTAAACCAGGGGTGACAGGCTTCCCTGGGCCCCAGGGCCCCCTGGGAAAGCCAGGCCCTCCAGGTGAACCTGGACCACAAGGCCCTATCGGGGTCCCAGGGGTTCAAGGACCTCCTGGGATACCTGGAATTGGCAAACCGGGCCAGGACGGGATCCCCGGACAGCCAGGATTTCCAGGTGGTAAAGGGGAGCAAGGCCTGCCAGGGCTGCCAGGACCCCCAGGCCTCCCAGGGGTCGGGAAACCAGGCTTCCCTGGACCCAAAGGTGACAGGGGTGTCGGGGGTCTTCCTGGGCCTCTGGGACCAAGGGGGGAGAAAGGACCAGTAGGCGCTCCTGGATTGGGGGGTCCCCCAGGAGAGCCAGGCCTGCCTGGAATCCCAGGTCCTATGGGTCCTCCAGGTGCTATTGGTTTTCCTGGACCCAAAGGAGAAGGTGGGGTTGTGGGGCCACAGGGGCCCCCAGGACCGAAGGGTGAGCCAGGGCTTCAAGGCTTCCCAGGAAAGCCAGGTTTCCTGGGCGAAGTGGGGCCCCCTGGCATGAGGGGCTTGCCAGGTCCCATAGGGCCCAAGGGGGAGGCTGGGCTCAAAGGCTTGCCAGGGCTACCAGGCGCCCCAGGGCTGCTTGGACCAAAGGGAGAGCCAGGAATCCCAGGGGATCAGGGTTTACAGGGCCCCCCAGGCATCCCAGGGATTGCAGGCCCGAGTGGCCCCATTGGACCACCTGGAATTCCCGGCCCCAAAGGAGAACCCGGTCTCCCAGGGCCCCCGGGGTTCCCTGGAGTAGGGAAGCCTGGAGTAGCAGGACTTCATGGCCCCCCGGGGAAGCCTGGTGCCCTGGGTCCCCAGGGCCAGCCTGGCCTTCCAGGACCCCCAGGCCCTCCGGGGCCCCCAGGGCCCCCAGCTGTGATGCCCCCGACACCACCACCCCATGGAGAGTACCTGCCAGATATGGGGCTGGGCATCGAGGGAGCGAAACCCCCGCACGCCTACGGGGCTAAGAAAGCCAAGAACGGAGGAGGGCCGGCCTACGAGATGCCCGCGTTCACCGCCGAGCTGACGGCGCCTTTCCCGCCCGTGGGGGCCCCGGTGAAGTTCGACAAACTGCTCTATAACGGCAGACAGAACTACAACCCGCAGACGGGCATCTTCACCTGCGAGGTCCCCGGGGTCTACTACTTTGTCTACCACGTTCACTGCAAGGGGGGCAACGTGTGGGTTGCTCTGTTCAGGAACAACGAGCCCGTGATGTACACCTACGACGAGTACAAGAAGGGCTTCCTGGACCAGGCGTCCGGCAGCGCCGTGCTGCTGCTCCGGCCCGGAGACCGGGTCTTCCTGCAGATGCCCTCTGAACAGGCCGCGGGGCTGTACGCGGGGCAGTACGTCCACTCCTCTTTTTCAGGATATTTATTGTATCCCATGTAAAAAAGAAAAAAAAGGAAAGAGAGAGATTTAATAGAAGAAAAGAAAATGATGCACCCCCCAAAATCCAAATGAGAAACATAATTGCTTCGAAACATTTATATAGTTGGAAAGTTATATTTAAGTGAAAATTTGAACCGACATGTACAAATAAAAACTAAGATGCATGCTTAGTGCTCTGCACGGCAGCCTGTGATTGAAAATGATGGGATAGATTTTATGTATCAAGTACTGACACTTGTGTTGTACCCACTGGAATTGTATTAGCTGCTTATGTTATGTGCTTCCATGATAACCTGCTTAATTCAGATCGAAGTATTTCAGTATGAAAGAGCATCATAGGTAATGAAAGTCACTCACTCATATTGTTTACTTTAAAATATTTATAAATATGGCTTAAAGAAATGTCAGTGATAACAATTACATACCGTATTTACTTGCATAATTTCCTCTGTATTTGTGCAGATATTTTGCCCTGGGATGTGGGGGTGTCCTGCAGTGCTCTTCCCCAGTGAGACGGGGACGAAGAACCAGGGTAGGGCTTTAGTCCACAGGATATTTCACCCCTGTTGGAGGCTGTGTCTTTTACAAGAGCTCTACTCAGAATTGTATGTCTAGTGTCCCTGGAAGAACAACTGTAGTGTATTTACTCGTGCCCTTCTCTGTGCCGAGCACTGGATGACACATTTTTGCGGGGCTTAAGACAGTGAGTGCCCCAGAAGAAGCTAACAAACCAGCTGGGAGACATGAGCGGAAAGTAACTCATTTGTTCCTCAAGGAACAAATGTATTTGCTTGTATTTTCCTTTCCCGTGATTTTTTTTTCTTTCTTCTTGTCTCCATGTAATTTACACTATGAATCAACTAATATGAACACCTAGAAGTCATAAGAAAAAAATAAATAAATAACCCTCTCCCCGCCGAACTTTCCAGTCTTGTGGAAAGTTCATTATCAATAGCAGTTCTTAACTGTGTTTACATGCATATAATAATCCCCTTCCTCTGGCTACACACACAAATAATTACAATGAGGTTTCATCCATGAAGGGGATATCAGTACTTTTTAGTAAATATTGAATTTCAATGAAATTTCCCTGCGTAGTATACATACAAATCCGTGTGTCATCTGAGGTTCCAGAGTGAAGTCCCTAAATCTAAGCTGTCCTTTACTTGGGGAAAGAAAGGGGAGCTTCAGGATTATATAGGAAAATAAATTTTTCTGAAAAAATAATTTCTGAAGTCTTAAATGAACAAATGGATGTTACTTCCTGCTCTAAGTACTAAAAATGCAGGAAGCGACTCGTGAAAGAGCCGTGTGGAATGTTAAAGGGCAATGACAGCACATGCTTTTTATGTCACCCCACAAGTACAAGAATCAATACAATTTTAGAGAGAAAAATAAATATTTTTCCAGGTTTTCACTTAGTTACATATGAATTGCTTTGCATATTAAGATCTGGTCTCAAAACACAGACAAAGCATTTCAAGCTGGCTATGAGTATGCTGCTGATACTATAAGCCACTGGGGGGATAATGTGGGGCCATGGCGGTGAAGTCTTGCATCTTCTCAAAATTAAGAGTGAGGAAACAAGGTGATAGGTACAGATGGGAAAATACACAAATAAATACGGTATATAAACACACATGGAATTGTGTCTACGTGAAATCGGAATCCTTTTAACCATCGAGAATGTTCTCCTCAGCCTAGTATCTGTCTTTTCCCTCTTTTCCTTGTATGGTATACAAGCACCATTTGTTCTCAATTCGTTAGAATGAGGAATGAGTTCATTATCACGTGGTTTCTTACTCATGGCTAAACATATGACAAACTTTTCCCATCAGAAACATATCCCACTCAACCTTCATTTTCAAAGCAGATAATAGCACCTATGTGGCCAAACATCTTTTGGGTTGGTCTTGAGGGTGCTGGTTGTGGGCAAACGGCTGTGAGGGCCACTTGGGTCCACTTGGGTTCCATCTGCTGAATAGCTGCATGGAAATGGCTCAGAAGCAAGTCAGCTCAGCTCGTTTATAAAACTGTATTTATCTGTACATGTATGGGCTTTTTATTTCCACAAAGAGAGGAAGTACCTTTTTAGTCAAAACCAAATTTCACTTTTCAAATACCTTCCAACTTATTTATTGGTTGTTACTCAATTGCATCTGTGTGTGTGTGTGTGTGTTTGTGTATTATCAGGCATATGCTTCTAACTTTTAGATAGGAGAGGAGCAAAATCTATGCCAGATACTGTGTATTCTATTATACAATGGTGCTAATCTCAGAGCTAAATGAATTACTCCATTTAATTTAAAAAAGAGTTTTAAGTAATTATCTATGCATCTGTGTTTCCCTTCGGAGTGTTACACATCATGTTAACACTCTGAGTGTACAGGCAGATGAAACAAGCACATGTGCTAAAGTTTAGGGACAGTGCTACAATTCCTAGTAATTCAAAATTAACTAGAACTTTTCCATGTGAAATGGACCAAACTGACAATATTGTTATTTCAATACAGAGTTTGAATGCAGGGTAACATCCCACAGGGGCGAAGAATGTCTGCAGTGGGTGACTGTTCTCAAAATATTTTACAGATAACCATGAATGGTGAACAGACTGGTAACTTTTTTTGAGTTTCCATGATAGATTTGAGACATGTCAATAACAAATCATTTTTGTATTTAAAATTTTGTACTGATTTGAAAAAAAGAGTCTTATTAAATACCTTTAAAAGTATGTTTCTCCTCTTGTTCATATCACTCAGCTGACACTGTCTGAACTTTGTAACTGTTTATCCCCTAATGTGTTAATTAGCTGCTGAAACACAGACCTAACATAATCCTAGCTTGAAAGTGAAAGTGTTAGTCGCTCAGTTGTGTCTGACTTTTTGTGACCCCATGGATGATAGCCTGCCAGGTTCCTCTGTCCATGGACTTCTCCAGGTAAGAATACTGGAGAGGGTTGCCATTCCCTCCTCCAGGGGATCTTTGCGACCCAGGAATTGAAGCTGGGTCTCCTGCATTGCAGGCAGATCATTTACTGTCTGAGTCACTAGGGAAGCCCCGATCCTGGTTTAATGGGGACAATTCTTTCTCTCTGAGAGAGCAGCTGCAAGTGTAAGCAGGCTGGGGTGGCCGTGGTCGCCCCAGTCAGGGCCCCAGGCTCCTTCTGTAGCGTTGATCTTCCTCCCCGAGGGCGTGGCCCTTGTCTCCAGGGGCCAGGAGAGCAAACCACTACAGCCCTGCTCCAGTCCGAGGGAAGGAGGACAAGTCAGGAAGGGGAGAGCATGCTTCCTTCCTAAAGAACTCAACTGAGGGGTTGCTGAAATCACCCACCCACATCCCGTGCTCTGAATTTAGTCACATTGCCACAACCAGCTGCAAGGGAGTGTGGGAAATGGAGTATTTATTTAGGGCAACCACGTGTCCAACTAAAAATCACAGGTTCTATTAATACAATAGAAAGTATAACTGATAGTGGGGGACAATTAGCTGCTGCATCTGTCACATCCATCCTAAAAGGAAAAACTGCCACAAATTTCTTTTCTCCCCACCCCTCTCCCACACAAAACTAATCTGTAAGTACTAAATTCTGCTACAGTTTGCCACACCAGAGCCAAAAATTTTGAAGGGAGATAGTGGTGGGTGGAGCTTCAGACGGGAAGCAGATCTGTTTCAAGAATCTAAGGGTCTTAATAAGCATCACTGATAAGGAAAGAATTCTTTCGCGATGACTTATCAAGCTCCGAATGATCATAACTTATCACAAAACTTATTATAAAGGGATCATTCAATAAACAACTATGGAGCACCACTCTGTGGCTGGTTAACGTCCTTGTTTAAACCCTTCAATCTGAAAGCTCAAGACAATAGTTTCCATTCCCACGTGGCCCAACCAGCTCTATCTCCTCCCACGGCTAAAGGCGATTCCAAAACACACATCAGTTATCTCCTGTGCATACAGTGCTGGTCACAAAAGGCAATGGAAGGACAGATAACAGGAGACAGAGGCAGGAAGGAATAAATGGCTGGGATTCAGAATGCTGGACAAGCAGGGCAAATCCATTATTACTATGTGTCTACTGTATCCCTTATGTTACAATACAGAGTAGCCCCTACTTTGCACGTGATGTTACCAGGCAATGTGAGGGGTACATAAGGAACAGAAAACATGACCATTCATTTAAAAAGTATCATCTGTTTAGAGGGTATCAGGGTTTGTTACACAAGTTGATTTCTAGGTGATCTGCAAACACAGGTGGCATACAGCTGACTGGATGCATACGTGCCAGCGAAGTTCAGAAAAAGGAAGGCAATTCCATGCTGCTCTGTTCCTGGGAATGCTTCTCTGGCCTGTCTGCTTCTCTGATTTACCCCTGGTGAGGGGTAAATCCTCTTCAGCCTTCGGGACACACACAAGCATCACCTTTCCTTCCGACCTTGCCTATACCATCTTCTGTCGCTTCACTTTTCCTGCTTGGCCACTGAACTGTCTGTCTCCCCTACTGAGAGAGTGGAAGCTTCTTGAGAGCAGGCACCTCATTGTTTCATCCACAGCTCATGACAGAGTTCTGGTCCAGCACCAGCTTGGAGGAATAAAGAATCTCTCAGGGCGGCTGTGGGAGGTAGTGCTAAACTTGATGTGAGGTGTGACTGAATCCAGCTCCAAGACTATACAGAAGATTATATGTCCCAAGATTATTTAGAAACCTAACGTGAGATGAAATCTAATCTCAGGTAGTTTTTTTTTTTTTTTTTTTGAGAAGGTGACTTTTAAATAAATCATCTTTAATTTGATAGAATTTGGATGAATGGAGCATAGGGCATCCCAAGAAGAATAGCCTCCAAGAAGAATAGCCTCTCTTCCTCTAATAGAAGAGGAAACTGGTATTGTGTGTGTGTGTGTGTGTGTGTGTATGTGTGTGTGAGAGAGAGAGAGATTCAGGAAGGGCAGGGGGGTGGGGGAAAGAGCAGAGTTAAAGGAAATGGCCTGACTAGACCAGCAGAATTACTCAAAAAACTAATAAAGGAAATATTGAATAACCAAAGTAGAATCACATGATGCAGGGCTTTACATATAGGGAAGATACATTTATATTTTATCTAATATGCAATAAGACATGGTAGGTCCTTAAGCAGAAAAAAATGGTATGAACATAAGCATTTTAGAAAAGTTACTTTGATAATTCTATGGAGAAGCTATGATACAGGTATCAAAACCCCTGAATAGGTCAGAACAGCTTTAATCCAGGAATGGGATGATGGTTTGGTGGTTGAGGGAGCCTAACCAAGTCTCAAGAGTGAGAGTAACTGTCAGGTCAGTGTCAGGGTGTAACGACTGCATAACCATGGAGCTATCTCAAGGGCTAGGAAATGGAATGAAGAAGAACTGGAAACTGAAGAGGCAGTTGATAGACCGAACTGAACCTGGGGACAATCCCAGAAAGGCCTTATGAGGGAGATGGAAGTTTGACTCCAAGACGGTTTCCTCTCACTGATACACTTGGAGATGGTGCCCCTGATAGAAACAGGCAGTCTTTCAGGGGAGCCTGCTCCAGGCAGGGAAAGAAGAGATGCTCGATTTATACACAGACCTGTGGGATCTGTCTGTGCTACAAACACGTATTTGCTGAGAAGATAAAGGGTGGAGCCATGAGCCTGGAGAGAGACCTAGTGGCCTATGGTAATAAGAGGGAGAAAAAAGACTTACTCAAAGTCAGTGGCACCATTTGCAGACAAAAATGATAAAACTCCTTTAAAATCTCCCTTACTCATTGCAGGACTGTATTTGACAAATCCTTTCATCATAGATACAGCAAAGGGAAATGTCATCCCAAACCACATGGAATTACGATGAATTCCAAATACACAGGGCCAACAAAGAGTGCAAATTAATCATGTTTTACTATATTTCAGAAAAGTTTTTCTTTTTAATGGTCCTTGTGACTCTAAAATGTAAATATCTTGCTCATTCCATATTACGAACAAGACAAATATCTATGTAATAGCAGTTATCTTTCTTCTGGCAAAGAGTTACACGGGATTTCTGATGCTTTCATCTTCAAAACCAATACTTGTATCAGGATCAATTTTATTCTCAAGTAAGCTAATCTTTACGATGTCAAATACCTGTTAATGACTTTTATTATTAGAAAATTATTTTTTGCTAATTCCTAGAGATAAGTGCACTAGAATTTGAATTTTAAAAGTGGGGCACATTATCCCATTTTAACAAATTACTCAGAAGTTTCTCGTGTATGTTACTGAAACACAGAACCATCTAACTGATTTTTCCTTCAAGCCGTCCAGAACCTTTTCAGAGGTTTTTTTCTCTTTGCTATCTTAATGCAAGTAAAAATGGACTCTTAGATTCAAAGGCACTTCTAAATTAAAGTTGATGATTCTCGCGGAGACCTACAATTCACATGCTTTGTTAAAAACCACCAAGACCTAAAAATTAATTCTATAATGAGTATGGCCAAGTCAGTGCTCATCTGACAAGTGAGTGGCTGGCAGCAACGTTACCATCTGCTCTTCATTCATGGGTGACAGACACAGAGGGGAAAGTTGATGGAATGCTTACCAGGCTCCAACTGCCTGCTGGTGAGAGCTGCCTTTCCTCACAAGGACAAAGCTCTCTTTGTCATTTGTTCTGCCAAAATCATAGCCACCAACACAGAACGTGTTAGGAGAGGGTCCTGGGGCCAGGCTCAGAGAACCAAGCTCAGCTCCTCCACCAGCTGTGATATCTTGAATCAATTATTTTAAGGTCTCTAAACTTCAGCTTTTGCATTTATAAAACAGTAGGTGGTAACAGTAACTATCTTCGACACTTGGGAGGCTGGATGAAGTTGTGGCCGGTATTATGGTGCGTTACGGAGGGGTAACGACTGCCACTATTTACTGAGTGACAACCAGGGATCAAAATGCTTTAAATGTCTATTTATTAACTTAGTTACTCCTTATAATGACTCTGTTATTAGCTCCATATTACAGGGGAAGAAACCGAGGCAAGGTAACTTGTCTGAGATCTGATAAAAGGCAATGCCAAAATTTTAACCCATGCATTTGGCTCCACAGTCCACGCTCTGAGCTGTTACACCATATTGCCTAAAGGCACAACAGAAAAGTTCTCAGCCGCCTAAGAAGCAAACCCTGCCAGTGAGGGCTTAGAATATTAGCTTGCCCCCAGAGAGAGAGTGATGACCTCAGTTATTTCTTAGTTACTGTCCTTACCAGAGACAACAGAGACAGCCAGCTACCCAAAGACTATATATTGACAGATGTCATGGTGACATCCTTCTCCCTTAAGAGATATGAGGGCAGCTGGCTTTAAAAACTAAAGGGACTATCTCACACCTATTAGGATGGCTACTAGGAAACAACACAAAACAATACCAAAAATAACAAGTGTTGGTGAGAATATGGAGAAACTGGAAGTCCTGTGCACTGTTGATGGGACAGTAAAGTTGGGCAGCAGCTGTGGAAAACAGTATGGAGGACCCTCGAAAAATGAAAAACAGAATTACTGTGTGACCCGACATTTCTAGTTCTGAGTAGATACCCCAAAGATCTGAAAGCAGGGACACAAAGAATTATTTGGCATGCTCCAATTCATAGCAACATTATTCACAATATCTAAAAGGTAAAAGCAACCTCAATGTTCTCTGAGGGGTCAGTGGACAAACAAAATGTGCTATATACATATAATGGGATATTATTTAGACTTCACAAAAGAAGGAAATTCTGATACATGTTACCTCATGGATGATCCTGGGGGGCATTATGCTAACAGAAATGAGTGAATAGCAAAAGGACAAAAACAGTATGATTCCACTTATGAGACATATAGAGAAGTCAAATCCAGAGACAGAGAGCAGAAGGGTGATTTTGTGCTGGGGGGGAGAAAGGGATGAGGAATTATTGCTTAGTGGGTGTAGAGTTTGTTTTGCAAGATGAAAGGACTTCTGGACATGGATGGTGGTGATGGTTGCACTACAATGTGTATATATCAAATGCCACTGAACTGTAAACTCAAAAGTAGTTAACATGGTAAATTTTATGTGATGTATATTTCACAATGGATAATAATAATCTGGAAAAAAAAAAAAAAAACCTAGAGGGAAAACATCTGTTAATAGGACTAACCCATGATGTGGGAGGTGACTGAAAATGACCTCCAGCAGCCTCCATTACCAAAGTTCACCACAGTGTTCACCAAAAGAGTAAGGAGTCTTGGCAGTAGGATAGTGGTGGTCCAGAAACCACAAGCAGAAGTCCCAGCCTCTCCCAGGGAAGTTCTGCAGACCGCCACGGGCCTGGCACCTACTGCATTTGCTCCACTTCAGTGGATGTGACCTTCTAGGGAGCTTAAGACCAGCAGCCAGAGACAGACAGTCCACTTTCACCCAATGACTCCAAAGGGCAAACTAGAATTGTTTCTTTTTAAGCCTAAACATGCAGTCTCCATGGCAATTTTCTGGTTCCAAAGGTGAAGTTAAAGAGCCTATGTTTCTTCTAAATGAGGGGATCTTTAGGGCTCACACATATTCAAGATACGCACTCTTTTTAACTGTAAGGTTTACTTTAGCCACTTGACTTCACCAGGCCCTGTGGGGAAAAAGATGGAAAATTCATTTCAACTCTAAGTAGGGTTCCCTGCAGGCCATAAGAGATTGGAAGCAAGCATGGTTTCTGCAACTTACAGGTTTCCCAAGGAACAAGGTCTCCCTCTTGTGGCCAGAGGAGAAACAACGGTTCCACAAGCAGGTTTTTTTCCTTACATGAGAAAAGTGGGTCTATAATTCACTTCTGAGGACAAGAGTGGGGATGGTTTGTTTCTGCTCCATGATGTCTGGGGCTACAGCTGGAGGGAAATCAACAACTGGGGCCTGTAATCATCTGAAAGCATCTTCATTTACAGGTCTACCTGGAGGTCCACAGGGACCTCAGCTGAGCAGCGGGCCACAATATTTACATATGTTCTTTTCATGTGGTTTCTCTGTGTGGCTTTCTCACCATATTACACCTGGATTCTGAGCACATATTTTAAGGGAACCAGGTGAAAATGCGTGGGATTTTTCAAGATTCAGCTTCAGAAGTCACAGAATAGCTTTCCTACCATATTCTATCAGTTGTTTTGCTGTTGTTTAGTCACTAAGTCATATCCAACCCTTTTGCGACCCCATGGACTGTAGCCCACTAGGCTTCTCTGTCCATGGAATTCTCCAAGCAAGAATACTGCAGTGGGTTGCCATTCGCTTCTCCAGGGGATAGTCCCAACCCAGGGATCGAACCCATGTACTGTGCATTGGCAGGTGGATTCTTTACCACTGATCCACCTGAGAAGCCCAAATGCTTGTCCAGATTCACAGAGAGGGAACTAGACCCTGCTACTCAATGGAAAGCACATCAAAGTCACATTGTAAGAAGAGTATGTGGGATGGGAAGCACTGGTGGCCTTCTTCATTAAATATAACCAGCAGTATGTCTTCCTGGATATTTAGTGTCTCATCTGCAGCGGATACTCACCAGTGGACCTGGACGTGGGACACAAAGATGCACACACTTTTGCCCACTACCTGGTTCCCTGCACATGTCTCTTCCCAGATCTCCTTGCTATTGAACTTCAAACATTATATCTTCTAGGCCCCTGGCCCACTCAACCACACAATTCACTATTGCTCAGGGCTCAATTTATCCTGAGCTCATGCTCTCTCTCTCCCCATTCAAAGGAGATAACTAAATGTACACCTTGAGGTTCTGCCTACGGGAAGGATTCGCCTCACTACTATCCTTCAGGACCCCTCCCTCGTGGGCTGCAGTGCAGTAGCAGTCCATTTTCAGCTCTAATAACATATCAGGCCTGAATCACTTGTGAATATTTCCACCATTATCATCAGCTGGTCACAGGGAACACCTCATGAAGCGATAGGCACGAGTAAGGAATACAAGACACAGAGATCTTTGCCACCTGTTAATGTAAATTACAACCTCTGGACCTGCTTAGATATGATCCCATGTATAGCATTTCTGTTTTTCACTTACAAAACCTAGGTCCAGAAGGGCAGCTCTGGTAATCTATTCATTTGATGCCCCACAGTCAAATGCTTAGTTTCGGCTAGAACCCTGTATGTCAGTAGCTGCCTTCTGAATAGTTGGCTGATCAAGGCATCACTTCAGATCAGTTCAGCGGCTCAGTCTTGTCCAACTCTTTGCGAGCCCCTGGACTGCAGCACGCCAGGCCTCCCTGTCCATCACCAACTCCCAGAGCTTACTCAAACTCATGACCATTGAGTCAGTGATGCCATCCAAGCATCTCATCCTCTGTCATCCCCTTCTCTTCCCGCCTTCAATCTTTCCCAGCATCAGGGTCTTTTCCAATGAGTTAGTTCTTCAAATCAGGTGACTAAAGTTTTGGAGTTTCAGCTTCAGCATCAGTCTTTCCAATGAATATTCAGGACTGATTTCCTTTAGGATTGACTGGTTTGATCTCCTTGCAGTCCAAGGCACTCTCAGGAATCTTCAACACTACAGTTCAAAAGCATCAATTCTTCGGCACTCAGCTTTCTTTATAGTCCAACTCTCACATCCAAACATGACTACTGGAAAAACTGAAGTCATGACCATACTCTAAAACCCTAGGAGTTGTGCTGTGGTTCTCCTTTCAGGTCCTGCCAGTCTCTACACGGCATCATTACCTATCACCCAGCACCATGGAATCTGCCATATCATTATGAACTAAGGAGAAGAGCAGCTTGTTCACAGCCAGGACCAACTGCTGAGTTTTCTCTTCTTTTGCCCTACTCAAAACTGGCAGCCTTTTGACTCCACTGATAAGTGAGTTAGAGCAGTATTTCCCAGTATGGCATAGGTTAGGTGTAAAATCTAAACAAATGCACCAAATGCTGTTTTCTATTTCTTGCATAGGTAGTAGGTGGTCAATAAAAGATGCAGTAACTTTTCCTAAATCAAATCCCTTATACAGTGGAAGTGACAAATAGATTCAAGGGATTAGATCTGATAGACAAGAGTGCCTGATGAACTATGGATGGAGGTTTGTGACATTGTACATGAGGCAGTGATCAAGATCATCCCCAAGAAAAAAAAATGCAAAAAGGCAAAATGGTTGTCCAAGGAGGCCTTACAAATAGCCTAGGTGGCGGGGGCGGGGTGGGGGGGAGATGCGAAAGGCAAAGGAGGAAAGGAAAGATATAACCATTTGAATGCAGAGTTCCAAAGAATAGCAGGGAGAGATAGGAAAGCCTTCCTTAGTGATCAGTGCAAAGAAATAGAGGAAAATAATAGATTGGGAAAGACCAGAGATCTCTTCAAGAAAATTAGAGATACCAAGGGAACATTTCATGCAAAGATGGGCGCAATAAAGGACAGAAATGGTATGGATCTAACAGAAACAGAAGATATTAAGAAGAGGTGGCAAGAATACACAGAAGAACTACACAAAAAACGTCTTCATGACCCAGATAACCATGATGGTGTGATCACTCACCTAAAGCCAGACATCTTGGAATCTGTAGACAAGTGGGCCTTAGGAAGCATCACTACGATTAAGCTAGTGGAGATGATGGAATTCCAGTTGAGCTATTTCAAGTCCTAAAAGATGATGCTGTGAAAGTGCTGCACTCAATATATCAGCAAATTTGGAAAACTCAGCAGTGACCACAGGACTGGAAAAGGTCAGTTTTCATTTCAATCCCAAAGAAAGGCAATGACAAAGAATGTTCAAACTACCACACAGTTGCACTCATCTCACATGCTAGCAAAATAATGCTCAAAATTCTTCAAGACAGGCTTCAACAGTACATGAACCATGAACTTCCAGATATTCAAGCTGATTTTAGATAAGGCAGAGGAACCAGAGATCAAATTGCCAATATCCGTTGGATCATAGAAAAAGCAAGAGAGTTCCAGAAAAACATCTACTTCTGCTTTATTGACTACGCCAAAGCCTTTGACTGTGTAGATCACAGCAAACTGTGGAAAATTCTTCAAGAGATGGTAATACCAGACCACCTGACCTGCCTCCTGAGAAATTTGTATGCAGATCAAGAAAAACAGTTAGAACTGGACATGGAAAAATAGACTTGTTCCAAATAGGGAAAGGAGTACATCAAGGCTGTATACTGTCACCCTGCTTATTTAACTTATATGCAGACTACATCATGTGAAATGCCAGGCTGGATGAAGCACAAGCTGGAATCAAGATTGCCCAGAGAAATATCAATAACCCGGATGTGAAGATGACACCACCCTTATGGCAGAAAGTGAAGAACTAAAGAACCTCTTGATGAAAGTGAAAATGGAGAGTGAAAAAGTTGGCTTAGAACTCTACATTCAGAAAACTAAGATCATGGCATCCGGTCCCATCACTTCATGGCAAATAGATGGGGAAACAATGGAAACAAGGAGAGACTTTATTTTCTTGGGTTCCAAAAGCACTACAGATGGTGACTGCAGCCATGAAATTAAAAGACGCTAGCTCATTGGAAGAAAAGCCAAGTCCAACCTAGACAGAATATTAAAAAGCAGAGACATTACTTTGCCAACAAAGTTCTGTCTATTCAAAGCTATGATTTTTCCAGTAGTCATGTATGGATGTGAGAGTTGAACCATAAAGAAAGCTGAGAGCGTAAGAATTCATGTTTTTGAAGTGTGGTGTTGGAGAAGACTCTTGAGAGTCCCTTGGACAGCAAGGAGATCCAACCAGTCCATCCTACAGGAAATCAGTCCTGAATATTCACTGAAAAGACTGATGCTGAAGCTGAAACTACAATACTTTGGCCACCTGATTTGAAGAACTGACTCATTGGAAAAGACCCTGATTGATGCTGCATGGCAAAGATTGAAGGCGGGAGGAGAAGGGGACGTCAGAGAATGAGATAGTTGGATGGCATCACCACCTCTAAGGACATGAGTTTGAGTAAGCTCTGGGAGTTGGTGATGGACCGGGAACCCTGGCTTGCTGTAGTCCATGAGGTTACAAAGAGTCGGACAAGACTGAGTGACTGAACTGATTCTGATTCATCCTCATCAAATTGAGAGTCTCGGTCCTTTCTGAGAATGCATTCCCATCATTAGCTTAGACCTTTACTCTTACATGCAGTAGTTTCTCAAGTTGGTGAACTCTGGAAGGCGGGATCATATCATATTCATCTTTAAACCAGTATTCAAAACACAGTGCCAGGCACACCGCGTGTATTTAATGCATTTCTGTATGGCTTTCACCTCAGTGTCTGTCCTGAAAAGTATCGTCCACACTTAGTTTCCAGCTGGCCCCAGCACAAGGCGCCAAGCAGCCATCTCTGCCACTTCAGGACGTGAGACCAGCATTGTAGGTCTCTTACCCAAACTTGGGCAGCAGTTGGCTCCTTTCTTCTTCCCTTGTTTCACAAAACCGAGAGGGGTCGGCGCAACCGAAGGGCATGTGGGGAAGTCGACTCTGAAACCCTGATTTCTCGGGTCTGTCCGTGGGCAATCCCTTCTGGACCAGGGAACATTTTCTTCCCTCATACCGTATTAAAAAACAACAACAGTACTCTCATCTACCACAAAGGTCCAAAATTCATGGTCATGACTTGGGTACGTTTTTCAAAAAAGCAAACAGTGCAAAAGACAGACGCCCAAACTGTAACACACGGACGAAAACACATCCACGTGCTACGGTCTTCTCCCGCGACCCAAAGCCTTTGAAACTGAATGGAGAAAAACTGTCTTAGCATTCTGTCTCCCACATTCGACAATATCTATTCGGCAGGAATAAAACCTAAACAAAAAGTTTTAAAATAAGAATTTAAAAATCTGATACAGTTTTATTTTTATTTACGTGTCTTCTCTTCTTTTGGCTTTTGTAGGGGTTTATTTTAAGTCTTCAAACTGATCCTGCTCCTCCACACTGGTGTAGAAACTGCGACGAGCTGGACTCGGCGGCCGGGGAGGCGGGGCCGATGTTATGACGTCATCGCCACGGGGCGGAGGCGACCGTGTCTGAGGAGAGGCTCCGCGTGCTGCAACGCCCGCTTCCCGGCTCTGAGGCAGCGCGAATCCCGGCTAGCGCCTGCTCGTCCCTGGTGGTCCGCCCCGGCCGAGTCCCGCGTGGCGATGGCAGACGACCTTGGAGACGAGTGGTGGGAGAACCAGCCGGCAGGAGCAGCCAGCAGCCCAGGTACCCACTCTGCCCGCGCTCCTGCGGGGCCTCGCGCACCCCCAGCCCTTCCGTGAGCCTCAGCCCGCGCCGGCGCAGCCGCTGGCGGTCGCCGCGGTCGGTCCCGCGGCGGTGCGCGCCGCTGTGGGAGCGCGCGAGCGCTGCGGAGCAAGTGGGGCAAGAGATCTACTAACACGTGAAACACACAAGAGTGACAGTAACCCAGATCTGCCCTCTAGCCAGGAGGAGTCCCTTCCCTAGCTGTTTTCTGTTTTTCCTTATTTCTTAATGGATAAGACTGGGAGTTTGAGCGTAGCGGTTAGGGGTTAACTCCTGGATTAGATTCAGGCTGCTTCTGTTAGGTCGCTCCTACAGCCTTTTAATACTGTTTCACTTCCTTTCCCTCATCCGTAAAATAAGGGTAATGATGCCAGTTTTGTACGATTGTCGTGAAGATTAAATGAAGATAACACAAATGATGCCCTTTAGCACAGTGCCTGGTACATAACATGTGCGCAGTAAATAAAAGCTTTAGGTTTTCTTGCTATCATCATCATCATCATCATGTAATTTGGACTCTTAGAATCATCATCATCATCATCATCATCATGTAATTTGGACTCTTAGAACCTGCGACTTGGAGATTCGCTTGGACTCACGCATTTGACAGCTGAGGAACATGAGACCTAAAGATGTCAAATAACATGACAATTTCACAAAGCTGGTTGGTGTCAGAAACAAGACTAGAATTCAGTTAACACAATTTGAATAGTGTTTATTATGTTGTGTGTACCCACTGCCAGTGCAGTGAACATTTTATCCTTGAGTAGATAGCATCAAATAAAGCATTAAATAATTTCTAATCACAAGCTGGCCTTGAGTTTTTCAAGTCCCTGGCTTAATATACAATTGTTTTTTAAAAATCATTCTTCAAGGTCTGCCTCTCTTCTTTACTAGATTCTAAGATTTTTTGAAGAAAAAGCCAAAGCCTGATTTATGTCTGTAGAGTCCACAGGGCCTTGCACGTGATTGACAGTTGATACATAATTTGCTACAAATACTAATGTTGAAATATCAGTTGAGAAATAGCCATTAAAAACAACAGAATTCTGTTTTCTACAGCATTGTTTCCAGAAGGACAGGCTTTAGGTACATCCAGAGCAGATGGCATTTTTACAAAGGTTGACAGTATAATACTTCCTTGATTAAACTTCTTGACTCTTTTTGTGGCTTTGGTTTTAGCAGATGTATGTGCTTGAAAGCACAGATACCTTTTTTTGCCTGTTGTGGTATCTCACGTTTAATAACCCCTGCCTCTCATAACTGAGGTGTTAAAAACTATATTTCATGGCATGATTCAAGGATAAAGGCTAATTAAGAAGTAAAAATTTTTTGAGTGGTGAAGGGGATCTTAATTCTTGGTTCTAGTCCTTTCTCTTGCCCATTGCCAGCTATGTGTCTCTGAAGTTAGTCACCCTTTGAAAAGAAGGAAATTAACATGTATTGAGTATCTACTGTATGCCAGATGTTTTCATAAATATGAATTCACTTAATCTTCATAACATGCTTAAAAAGTAAGCATTTTCATTTAATATTCATAACATGCCTAAAAGGTAAGCATTTCAATTTAATATTCATAACATGCCTAAAAGGTAAGTGTTACCTTCATGTTTGAATGACAGACAAGGGAGAGATCTGGCAAGAGGTTAGTTAAGAGCACCTGACTTTCAAGGTCACACTTTTCTCACGTTACTGTGTGGCTTCTCTGGTCCTCAGTGTCACAAACTGCAAAGTGAGGGATCCTTAGAGATCACCTTTTTAAGGATCTTACCAACCAAGAGTTTTAAACTTTGAACCTAGATAGAACTGTGAAGTGCTACAGCCTCTCTCATCTAAGTTGCCAGGATTCCCATCAAGGTATGTTGCAGTCTCCAGGATCACCCTACTTTTTAGGTTCCTTCTAACTGTAAGTCTGAGCTTTGAAAATTGCCAACGTTAAATTTACCAGAGGCCTTTGCTTTGTTACCTGCTCTGAAGAATGGTAAGTATATGTGCTTCCTTGAGATCTGCTTGGTTAATTAGTTATTGGTGATTTGTCTAACTAATCTGAATAATGTTTCTGATTCAGAAGAAATCACAGGTTTCAGGTTTCCTAATCCTACCAGTGTTAATCGAGGAACATCAGTCTAAAATGTGTGAATTATATTTTGTTTTGAAACTCAAAAGAGAAATAGTGCCTTAAGTCACAGAAAGAAAAGATAGTTGTAATATGCCTTTATTCCTGTATGTGTTACACTGTGTGTATGCTCAGTCATGTCCAGCTCTTTGGGACTTCATGGACTGTAGCCTACCAGGCTCCTCTGTCCATGGAATTTTCCAGCCAAGAATACTGGAGTGGGTTGTCCTTTTCTACTCCAGAGAATCTCCCCAACCCAGGAATCGAATGCGCGTCTCCTGCATTGGCAGGCGGGTTCTTTTTAAAACTGATGTGTTATGCTACTTGTCTATAAAAGTAAACATCTTTCCTTGAAGATCCCCTGTTCCCAGTTCATGCTTATGGTGGCAAGGTGATGGAGCATTTACTCATTTATTCAGAAGTCCACGTTTATCTACCACAAAAGCCTAACATTCGTGGTTATGAATTCTTATGTACATTTCCTAAGAGGAAGCTATATATACACATGGATGCCCAAACCCTGACACATACTGCATAAAATACTCATCCGGCTATCTGTTGTCAAGTAAATAAACCGTTTTTGCTGTTTTCATGACTTCTTGGATGTGCTTTGTAATTCAGAGTCCATTACTAAAGATCTTGATCTACATATGACCTTTTTTTGCATACATCTTTTGGCTTTTCATGGAGAAGGCAATGGCATCCCACTCCAGTACTCTTGCCTGGAAAATCCCATGGATGGAGGAGCCTGGTGGGCTGCAGTCCATGGGGTTGCAAAGAGTTGGACACAACTGAGCGACTTCCCTTTCACTTTTCACTTTTCATGCATTGGAGAAGGCAATGGCAACCCACTCCAGTATTCTTGCCTGGAGAATCCCAGGGATGGAGGAGCCTGGTAGGCTGCTCTCTATGGGGTTGCACAGAGTCGGACGCGTCTGAAACGACTTAGCAGCGGCAGCAGTTTGACTTTTCATAACCTGTTGTTTTTCTAGAGTCATTCCTTTTTTTTGCACTTTGTCGTGCTTCACAGATACTACATTTTTTTAAACAATTGAAGGTTTGCATTGACCCTGTGTTGGTTAGCCTTTTTTGGCAATAAATTATTTTTTACTTAAGGTATGTACTCTTTTTATATGTAATGCTATTGCACACTTAATAGAGTACAGAATAGTGAAATGTAACTTTTATACACACTGGGAAACCAAAAAATTCATGTGACTGTCTTTATTGTGATACTCACTTTATTGTGGTGGTCTGGAACTCAACTGAAATATCTCCACGGTATGCCTGTGCTAGAATCCTGAATCGTACTGGAGCCCAACATGGGACCTGGCACTTGGTAGATGTTTAGTAGATATTAGCTGAATGAGTGAATGCATGCTACAGGACTTCTGGTGATAATGCACACAAGTAGACATACAATTTCTCATCCAGTCTAGACACTTTTGAGAGTGGAAAGCCATGCTCTTAGAATTTTGCTGGGACTGCCTACTTGAGATGTCTGGTTACCCTGTTGGCATCATCGTTGGGGATTGGAGTCATGGCCCAGGACAAGGCAACCGAGAGTTGGCTCTGCTGAAGTGGGTGCTGCGCAGTCTGCCTCAGGCAACAGAACCTAGGAATCCTCTCGTGATTTCTGATGTTTCATTTCACTTATTTCCTTCTGCTCTGCTTTATTCCTTGCCTACCTTAAGAAATTATTGACTTGCATGCTATAGTCCCTGGGGTTGCAGAGTGGGATACGATTTAGTGATTAAACAACCATACGTAATCCTACATAACACATAATTACTGTAATACACACAGTAAACAGTACATGCAGCAGAATCGTGGCTCCAAAACATTAGTGCTAAAGTGGCCGGGTGCAGTTGACCAAACCGGGCCCTTTCTCAATGTGAAGCTGAATGTTACTCACATTACAGTTTTTGTGACTTACGGAGCAGAGCAAAGAATTCCTGCTGTTGGAAGCAGTCAGTCATTAACTTACTGAAGAGAACACTGATTGTTTTCCCTTTTTATTCCAATAATATGCTCACTAAATTATCAAGTCAAGAGTCCAGTGGACAGCTGGGTTTATGAGTCTACAGCTCCAGGGTTGCATCTGGAGACATGCATTTAGGAATGACTGGCACATATATAACTTACTTTTAAAGAGAATATTTTTAGCAAACTGCAGGACTCTTCGCTTCCACTTCTTTTGAGGAGTGTTTTTTCTATGCTTCCCTGGTTATTCTAAACCTTTGATGCCATCTTACTCAGCATCTAACTAGAAAACTGAAGTATGAAGACATTTCTGTGTATGGTGCAGGGAGATCGCAGGTAACAATACTGATTTGCACTTGTTGAGTGGTGACTCTTTGCCAGATACTGTTTTGATTGCATTCCATGTACTGGCTCATTTAATCTTCACAGATTATTCTATAACCATGATATATAGGTACTATTATCTCCTTTTTTTTTTAAGGAGGAAATTGAGGCCCTAAGTAGTTAAGTGATTTGCCCAGTGTTATTCAGTTGGTAAGTGGAGAGGCAGAGATTCATAGACAGGCAGTCAGGAAGCCAGTCTGTGCACTTAAATTTCTCAAAGTTATTTAATTATCAATGATAATTTCATCTCTAAAATAATAGTTTAAAAAACCTTTTGTTTATATATGTCATTGTTGTCAAATTATCTGTTAACTCTTAGTCTTGCCAAGTGTACTGTTCTAAAGATCACTGACTACTCTGAGATGCAAATAATCTGGTTGCACCATTGGACTTTTCAGAACAGTCTCTTCCCAGATACTCATACTTGGCCCTAGAACACAAGGCTCATATACCTGGCTGTCTTCTTGAAGTCTTTACTTATTTGACGAAAATGTTAAATGTAAATGAGGCCCATCTCCTGAAGTTTTCCCCAAAGCTGCTTTTTCTCCAGACTTCCCTATCTCAGTAAATTCAGTCACCAATTAACCAATTTCACAAAGGCCTAGGAATATTCTGATTTATTCATTTACTTTTTTCACCTGTTATATCTGATCTATCCAGTCTTGTCTCTGTCTCCAAAACACATCCTGAATTTATTTTTCCTTTTATTATTATTTTTTTGCTTGTTTGTTTACATCATCTGAATATGTGCTGTCATCCTCACTTGCCTAAACCTCTGCAGTAAACTAACAGGGCTCCCAACTTCCATCTTGTCCCTCTGTTCTTCGCTCAGCAGCTGCAGTGATCAATCACATCACATTCCTGCTTAAACCTGTCAGTGGCTTCCCCCCTGGATTGCTTACCGTGGTTGCTATCTGCTGGAACCTACTTACTCTCCTCTAGGTTATTCTGTACCAGCCACACCAGCCTTCATACTGTGCCGCAACTGACCAAGCTCATTCTGTCTTATCCATTTGCAGTAGGTATTACTCTTCCTTTCTGGGCTGTCCTGAATTTTGAATGGTTGGCCTTTTCTTGACATTAAGAGCTAAGTTCAAACATACTAAATAGGAAGCCCTTCCTGATCAGTCAGTCTAGAGTAGCTATCCACTTACATTATCATGTTACAGTAATTCTCATCAGAGCATTGGTCACCAACTATTATTTTCCTTATTAAATTATTGCAGTCTCCCCACACTAGTACATAAGCACCATGTGAGCAGAGGTTTGTTTATCTTGTTCTTTGCTGTATCCTCAGGGCCTGTAGTAGTATCTGGGTACTTAGAAGACACTCATTAAGAATTTGTTCATTAAGAAATTGACTGTTAGTATTTCCCAGCCACATCTTGGAGACTTTAACATAGGATTTCCACATCTAAAGAAACTTGGTCCACTGGAAGGGTTGTCAACATCTTGCTCAGGCTTTTGTTAAACTTGGCAGATGTTGTTTTTCTCTTTCTGAAAACATATTAGAAGTTGGTGTTTTACAACTGTGTCTACTACCGTTTCATTCTAACCACATTTGGGTTTAGTTTTTAACTTATGTTTTTAAATTCTGTATTTGAAAGGACAGAAGACTTTTGCTTTGTAAATGAGCTGATAATTCCCACTGGTGATGGCTTTTATCACCTAAAATCTTTGTGAGTGTTCATTTTGTTTGAAATTACTGAAGTAAGCATTATAAATATTTTTGTTGTAATATTACTTTATCCTTTAAAAAATCACATTGCTTTATGCTAAGTTCCTTCTGGAAATGGTGAAGTTGGGGCACACCTTGGATTTTTTAAGCGTAAGTAGCTTCAGTTTTTGTGGGGTTTTTTTGCTTTTCTAACACCAAAGTGAGGCCTTACAGCATTAACTTTACCTATAGGCATCCATGCATGGTAGATATTATAAAGCATTGCCTCTGCATGTAAAATTCAGACTTGGAATATTTACAGTTGATGTTGATAACATACATCACAGGATCAATATCAGAGCATGTTGTTTTCAAAATCATTTATTGAGCCCTCATGCTTGGCCCTCTTTTAGTAATTGCAATGGAATTAGAGGAAAAAACATAATCTGTTTACCTTATGAGAGTTACACATTGATATGGTTCAATCAAAATGCAAGTAATATTATTTTAAGACAGATGTTTAAGGGCAGAAAACAGGGGTAGGATAAATTATAAAAAGAAAGAGGAGAGAGCATACAACATTTTTGTTCTGTACTTGAAGATTGTAACAAATTGACCAAGTTTTACTTGTGGTGGTGGTGGTGGAGTCGCTCAGTCGTATCCTACTCTTTGCGACCCCATGGACTGTAGCCCACCAGGCTCCTCCGTCCATGGGATTTTCCAGGCAAGAGTACTGGAGTGGTCTGCCATTTCCTTCTCCAGGGGATCTTCCTGACCCAAGGATCGAACCCGGGTCTCCTTAATGGTAGACAGATGCTTTACCGTCTGAGCCACCAGGGAAGTCCATAAGTTTTACTTCACTGTACACAATTTCTGTGATTCTTGTAAATGATTGAACAAGTGGTATGCGTATGTATGCATGCATGCTCAGTCATGTCTGACTCTTTGAGACCCCATGAACTGTAGCCTGCCAGGCTCCTCTGTCCATGGAATTTTTCAGGCAAGAATACTAGAGTGGTTTGCCATTCCCTTCTCCAGGGGATCTTCCCAACCCAGGATTGAACCCATGTCTCTTGCATCTCCTGAATTAGCAGGCCAATTCTTTACCACTGCTCCACTTGGGAATCCCTAAAGAAGTGGTTCTTGACAACAATTATGAATATTTAAAGGTGCAGATTTACACATCTTTCTCTAAATAACATGTATAGTAGTTCTGCTGTCTTAGAAAATACCAGGTATTTAGAAGGCCTAGAAATAGTTTGCTTCCCCACTCAGATTCAGCAGTTGCACATTACATTATTTTGTGACATAAATCCTTTGACCTGTTCTTATCTGATGTTCTTTAGTTGAACACTTTAGTGCAAATGTGGAAGTATACATTTTACAAAAGATATCACAAGCAAGCTTGAAATACAGTTTTTTCATTTTCATCAGCTTTTATGGAATTTTTAGTCACATTCTTAAATTGCTAGCATTGCTTTTAACAGTTAGTTGATAAAGCATTTCTTAAGTTGTTAAGTTCCTTTTTAGTCTAGATCACACTAGAACAGCAGTAAGGAAACTCTTTTTGTAAAAGGCCAGGTAGTAAGTGTTTTAGGCTGTGTTGGCCAGTGTCACAGCCACTCCACTTTTATGCTATCGTGGCGTAAAAGTGATCCTATAATCAATATGTAAATAAATGAACGTGCTGTGTTCCAATAGAATGTCATCTATACACAATGAAATCTGAATTTCATGTAATTTTCACATCTCACAAAATATTCTTCTTTTGATATTTTTTCCTATTTAAAAATATAAAAACTATTCTTAACTTGGAGAACATACAGAAAGACCGTGGGCTGAATTTGGCCTGTGGGCTGCAGATCCCTGCCTCTGACTCAGTGTCAGACCCCCAGTGTTATGACACATATCATTTGAAAAAGGTCCCAAAGAAAATTCCAGCATCACATCAGTTACTCCATTACTTAGCCCATAATTGCCAGTCATGTATTAGATCAATCAGTTTCCTGTTAAAATCAGACACTTGATTCTAAAAAGTTATAAGGAGATCAGTTCAGAAATCATTGAAGTTAAATAAATGAAGAGCTGAGGAAAGACTCCAGCATACAAATATCAGGTTATTAAACTTTTTTTCACAATTTGAATGTATCTTTGTTCACTTGTATTTTTATCTGTTTTTAAAAATTTAACCTAATGAAAGCACTCTAAAATTATTAGGATAGCTTCTTTTATTTTTATTTTTAGAAGAACCATATTTCTGCAGAAACAGGATTATGCTCAGGAGGCAGAATTCTTTATATTTTGGTTGTGTTACAGGTCAAACACCATTTGTTGAACTTTCCCTGGTTGTAAGTTGTTCATGCATTTTTGCTGTATTACACATTGCTTTAAAATAAGAAGTATAGTTTTTGGCTGGTAATCCTTTTGTTAGAATAGATTTTGTTATTTTAAAGACCTGTCTAAATAGTATTCTGTTCAGTTCAGTCACTCAGTCGTGTCCAACTCTTTTCGACCCCATGGACTGCAGCCTGCCAGGCTACCCTGTCCATCACCAACTCCCGGAGCTTGCTCAAACTCATGTTCATCGAGTCAGTAATGCCATCCAACCATGTCGTCCTCTGTTGGCCCCATCTCCTCCTGCCTTCAGTCTTCCGCAGTATCAGGATCTTTTCCAATGAATTAGTTCTTTGCATCACGTGGTCAAAGTATTGGAGCTTTAGTTTTCGCATCAGTCATTCCAGTGAATATTCAGGACTGATTCCCTTTAGGATTGACTGGTTTGATCTCCTTGAAGTCCAAAGGACTCTCAAGAGTCTTTTCTAACACCACAGCTCGAAAGCATCAATTCTTTGGCACTCAGCCTTCATTATGGTCCAACTCTCACATCCATACATGACTACTGGAAAAATCATAACTTTGACTATACAGACGTTTGTTGGCAAAGTAATGTCTCTGTTTTTAATTTGCTGCCTAGGTTTGTTATAGCTTTTCTTCTAGGGAGCAAGTGTCTTTTAATTTCATGGCTGCAGTAACTGTCCACAGTGATTTTGGAGTCCAAGAAAATAAAATCCATTTAAAGATGGATTTCTGCTGTTTGCATGCTCATCCTCAAAGTAAAATATTCACAGGGTGTTGTGTTTTTCTGTGACTACTGTTGGTGCTTGTTTTTCCTGTCTTGTTTCATGCTTCTTTCCAGTCTGTTTGGGTTCCACCCTACGAGGTTCAGTGTTTCCTCTTTGTATTAGCATAATTATCAGTGTTGAATGTTATGCAGCATAACCGCTTTTCCAAACCCTGTCATGTACCATTGCCATCTCTTAGCACATTTTCTCACTTAATTCTTGACTAAATGGCTTTTCTGTCCCTCATTCACTCATTCTCTGTTTGCTGAATATTACCTGCTAATATCAGGCACAGTCATAAGCACCCTCCACTTTTTCCCACTTCACCATCTCCCTATTACTGCCCTGTACTTCCTTCTGAACTGTCTCATATTGTTGTCATGTCAGAGGGTTATCAGCTTTTGTAGTTCATTCCTTCCATTGTTCTCTTACTGCTTTCCTTTAACTTAGACTTTTCCACTTGGTGTTTTTAATCCAATTAACCCCCCTACCCTCCCCTTATGCCACTTGCCTGCTGCCTGCTGCACGTCATCCCTCTTTTTAACTTGCATAGCTCAGTGCTGCCCAGGCTTTCAGCTCCTTTTCCTCTTCCCTGAAACTGAAGCGGGCCCCAGGGGCATTTGTATACTGACATCAGTGCGCTGGAGCGGGCTTGGCTGGATGAATGTGGAAATGGAAGTTCCCTTGCTCCTGCTCGGCTGACTGCATCCCAGGACAGTGAGCTAAAGCACTGTCCTCAACCAGGAGGGTTTCTTCCAGGATCATGCCTCCAGTTCTTGGTGCCAAAGTATAGAAAACCTTGGGTCATTCTCTTCTAGAATTTATTTATTTATTTATTTTTTGACTGAAGCTTTGTGAGATATCTGTGCCCCATGTCAAAAACACCTTATTTGTCTTAAAACATCATTGTGTCACTCTGCCCACACTAAATTACAGACACACCTTTCTCTAGACTCAGTGAGTTTTTAGTGGGAAGAAAATAACTAGTTTACTGCCAGGAACCTGAGCTCTGCCTCATAGATGATTGGTTGGATTCAGTATTCTGTAGTTGGATGTAGTCATGGATGAGCAGAACTTGAAGGAACCAGGGGAATTATTTAGCTTTTCTGTTTTTACATTCTGGAAACTCAGGGCCTAGTTTAATGAATGCCAAGCTCTGTCAAATGAGTGAAAAATTTGAATTGGAACTTGAGTCTCCTGATCACAAGCTTTTGTTGGATCAAGTGATTTTTCTACAGTGTTGATTCAGATGTAATTTAAAAATGTCATATGAGATGATAAATTTTTTTTTAAAACATCTAAGACAGTGATTCATATCTCCCTAAAAGATCGCAGAATTAGTGACCTTTGACTCTCAGATGTCCTGATTACTATAGAAAGTAGAGATGTCAATCTAAAATGGTTTGCTTTATAAGCCTAGCAGTGAGATTCCATGGCCTGGTATATACAGGGGGGGCAACTTACTAGGAAAAGAAGGACAGAAGACTGAGTGCCGGCAGCCAAGTATACACACCACCCCAGCAGTTACCAGGCAGGCCACAAAAAGGGCGTGTTTGGCTGTTACTCATTTTTGTTGTTTCTTTCTTTCTTGTAACTAAGAAGAACCACTTTTTTTTTTCTCCTCCTGGGTCAAAAGAAGTCATATTTTTAGACCTTAAAGTATGATTTAATCAGCTTGCCATTTTGATGAAGATAATCTGACTTTCTTGAAGCAGAGTAGGAATTCTTGCTACCACATATTCTTAGCAAAGTTCTGTGGAATGAAGAATTACTTCTGGGTTCGCCAGAAAATTTTCAAACTATTCCAACACATCCAGTCCTGTTTTGGGCTAATGTCCAGCTTTGGGTTGCATTATAAGAAGGCTGACGAGTTGGGAGGATTTGGGGTGTGTGTCTGGGTCTGTGATTTTATGTGTATGTGTCTGCATATACACACAGAGGTGCAAGAATTGTAGTTGTGCTGCTCCTTCAGGAAGGTATTCACCTGGCCCAGCAACCTGTGGATGAACCATCTGTCTGTCTGCTGCTTCACCATTTCCTGGAGAGGTGGCCCTTCATCTTTGTCCTTCCATGCTAATAACTCCAGCTTCCCAGATATTTCTGTCATGAATGTATCCAGGCACTGCATTGGCATAACTTACCTTTTCCCTCCCAAGTGGAGGAAAGTGTTAGAGGTGACAGTCCTTATGATGTGTAGCTTCCCACAGCCAGTCTTATCCATAGGTCCTGGGGGAGCTTTAGGGGAAGGCTTAGTGATGCCTGTAGATTTTGGTTTAGGGATCCGTGTTGGAATTCTCTGCTTGCATACCTCCTTAATCTTGAATTAAACAGAAAAACAGAAGGTAGTTAATAGTACAGTTGGTAGAGAAGCAGACATTGTTCAGGACATAGAGTCAGATTGGAGATTCTGGCTTTTTTGAAAACACTAGGTTCTAGGGACATATCAGATTAAGGATTGTCATGTTGAAGAAAAAAAATTCAGTTAAACAGTTCATCAACATGAGTTAAGTGTGTGCTGTGTTCAAGACCCTCAAGTGTAGATAATGTCAGATACAGAGATAAATAGGTTATGTTTCTTGCTTTTTAGCAATCATGGTATAGTGGGAGATAAACAAGAGAAGTGTCCCAAATTCATCTCAGAGTTTAATGAGATTGCCAGAGAAAGGTGAATTTCAACTGAGGGATCTAAGAGAGCTTCATTGAGAAAGTAACATTTGTCTTGGGCCTCCAAAGACTAGGGGCTTCCCTGGTGGCTCAGAGGGTAAAGCGTCTGCCTCCAATGCTGGAGACCTGGGTTCGATCTCTGGGTCGGGAACATTCCCTGGAGAAGGAAGTGGCAACCCACGGCAGTACTCTTGCCTGGAAAATTCCACGGACAGAGGAGCCTGGTAGGCTAACAGTCCATGGGGTTGCAAAAAGTCGGACATGACTGAGCAACTTCACTCACTCCAAAGACTAGTAGGATTGTTAACAGCAGAATGGGAGAGCATTCCAGAGTAAAGGAATACTTTTTTGACAATGTTCCTGAGGTAGGAAATTGGATACAGTTGAGAAGTGGAATGACTTTAAATTAGATTGTGTTTGAGAAACAGAATGGGAATGTAGACTAGGGCTAGATAGGGAAAATTGTACCTGATTCTATAGACTCTGTGTGTGGGGGGGGTGGTGCGGGGGTGATGGTGGTAGGGGAATAGTAAGGACTTAAGTTGAGGGAAGACATATTGTGGAGGTACAATTGAATTAATATTTATCCACAGCATATGAAGGGTGAGAGAGGAGTCACAGGTTGAATGATCTTGACTGGGAAAGTAGGTTGTGGAGTGTGAAAGAGTTAAAGACTTGACTTAGTTCATATTTGCTTAGAAATATACTCTTACTTATTTAGGAAAAATATTCTTGATTAAGAATACATGTTGGTAAAGAGATGGGAAAAAGGTCTCAGGTAACTGTAGTTCTCCCATTATAACCCACAATGATGATGATGATGAAGACAACTTCCCCCATTTTGTTGCATTGTTCCTCCCTTGCTGTGACCTCAAAAATAGAAATCTTTTAAAAATCCATTGTATTTTTCATCATAGATTTCAAATAGTGTTCTTATGGAAACCCTTTTTGTGTTGTTTTTTGTTCTATAGAAATCTGTTTACACATGTACTGATAAAAGTACAGTAAAGTCCCATGGTCTCTTTATGTAAACATTCACATTTTAAATGTCCCCTAACTATTAATAGCAACCACATTTAGGTTTTCAAATAAATACTACACAGACTTGGCTAGAAAATGTGAATCCTTCAATAAAGTATAAACTATATGAGGACTATGCTTTCTTTTGGTACAGCCTTCTCTATGCCTGGGCACGAGGAGAGTTGTTAGGCTTTGGTGTTCGTACTGACATTTTTGAATACTTAATCCTAAGCATGGCAACCCACTCAATACCTTGCCTGCAGAATCGCCATGGACAGAGGAGCCTGGTGGGCTACCGGCCATGGGCTCGCAGAGAGTGGGACACGACCGGGAGACTGAGCACAGCGCGCAAGCACAGCACCGAAATAGTGGTGCTCTGATACCAGTCTCCTGCCGGGAAGTGATCACAGATGCAGGCGAGGCACTCTGTTTTAGCATTATTTGTAACAATGAAAAACGGACAGAGTTTAAGGCTGTAAAAATCAGTGTAGAGTAAATGAATTACACTGTAATCACATGAAAATATTATGCTGTCTTTAAATAATGATGCTTTTGAAGATATAGGAGAGTGTTTACTGGAAATGTTAAAAGCAGGCTTTAAAACTCTATACATGCTTTAACTGTGTATATTTGAAGAGAAAATACTAGGAGAAAATACACCAGTGGGGAGATCAAACCAGCCAATCCTAAAGGAAATCAACCTTGAATATTCATTGGGAGGACTGATGGCTGAAGCTGAAGCTCCAGTACTTTGGCCACCTGATGCGAAGAGCCAACTCATTGGAAAAGACAGTGATGCTGGGAAAGATTGAGGGCAGGAGGAGAAGGGGATGACAGAGGATGAGATGGTTGGATGGCATCACAGACTCAATGGACATTAGTCTCAGCAAACTCCAGGAGATAGGGAAGACAGGAAAGCCTGGCATGCTTCAGTCCCTGGGGTCACAAAGGGTGAGACACAACTAAGTGACTGAACAACAACAAATCAGTGGTTAACTCTGGTTAGTGGAGTTATAGTGTTTTTTATTTTTCTTATATCTTCTATACTCCCTACGTTTTCTGTAATTAATAAGTATGTAATTAAAAAAGCACACTAAGTTATATTAAAGGATAAAAAAGGAAAGAAATACTTAAAGGGTCAGGACATTTCTGTGAATATCAACATATTGTGCAAACCATGAGTAAGTCAGCTGACCTTATAACCACAGCATTAATAATAGCCTCTACAAAATAGGTTTCAGTGATGTCCTTTTACTTTGTCAAGATTTAGATTGGTTGTCCTGTCTAGTGTACAAAAATCGGTGTTGGGATTCTACTTAAATTGTGGATTCTTGGACGTTACCTCTGGGAACTGTAATTCATTTAAATGTCTATGAATGCACCCTGGAATCCACATTTTTAATAAACTCTCAAGGTGATTTATCTGATGCAGGGTGGTCAGCCTGATATACTTTGATAGACACTGCCATAGTTGAGTCTCATTTAGATACAAGCTTTAAGGTTTCTTTCTACCTAGAACTCTTGTCTGCTTGGCTGTGGGAGGTTTCGTACTGTAGAAGGCCAGTGTTTCATGGCCCGGTGGTCCTAGATGCTCATCAGAACCACCTGGGGGGCTTTTAAAGCACTGCAGATGCCCAGATCCCTTCTCAAAATCTCCCGACTCAGATTGTCTAGGAATGTGGAATGAGCACCACAGGTTATTCAGAACTGAAATCTGTCCAATAAACTAGTCGATATTGAAGACAGTATTGATGGGTCCTGTTTCTGGTGAGCTATACTGATACGTGTTTGTAAAGACAACATGACTTGGAATGGTCATTGGTAGGCTCAGCTGCCTGGAAGTTATTGGGTTTCCATTGTTTGTATACCATTGATGCTGCAAGTTAATTTTGGTTTTCTTGATAACTCTTGATCTCACTTCATAGTTTTTACCTTTAGATGGCAGCAGAGGCTAGTTGTATTATTAGGACAACTCTAAATTTCATTCCCAAATCTTAAAAAAAAAAAAAAGAAGCAGCAATTTTTTGTTTGTTTGTTTGTATGAGTTTTATACTTGGACATGTTTCAGTAAATGAGGTAGAGAGCTTTAAAATGTGTCATCTCTTGGATCATTTTTATAGAACACTATGTCAAATAGCTCCAAGAAAACTTTACCCAAATTTGGAGACCATATTGCAAGAGGAATCGATGCATATGGCTCTTTTAAGACCACACAGTGAATAAGAATTGGCGGTTTCTGGGTTTCATCAGAAAGCAGATGTCTTGGAGGAGATTAAGCAAGTTGGAAAGCTCATTCATAGAAGAAAAGTTTGTGGGTTTTTTTTTTTTTTTTAATGTTTAACTCAGTTTAACATGGAGATTGGGGTTTGGAATGGATTGCAAGTTTGAAAGATGCTAAGTTCAGTGAGGCAGAGGCCTCACTTATATTTAGGTAACAGTAGAAAGAAAAGGAGAATTCGTTAAGTTCTTAAAATTTTACCTTGTTTACCCTGTAGGTTCTTAAAAGAAACCGAGCTGTCTATATGATTGTGATTATAGCAAGTTATTAGATGGCAGTGAGCCTTAGTGACCAAAAGAAGTACTGAAAGGTGAAAATGTTTTATTCAAAATCTCAATTCTGCAATCCAATTTCTACTTGATCCTTGTTCTCTTTCACACTATCTTGGAGGGCAAACACCAGAACAAAATTAGTTTCCTTGTATGAGGAAACTATCAGATCCTAGTTTTACAGCTGGAGTCAGGATGTTTCCTTTCCTCTAAATGAAATTAATTTGTAAGTACTTTGAACTTTTTGGAGATGTATTGGCAACATATTGTATAAGAAAGCTGTGTTCCCTCAGGAGTGTTCTTGACTCCAGGGACTGCAGGGCCCCTCATTACACCTTTAACTCTAGAGGTTGAAAGGCTCAGGACTTGCAGAGACCTTGAGTCGTTTTCATCTATGGTCACTGGGGTAGACAAGGGAGGGGCGGATTCAGGGCTGCCTGACTCACTTAGGGACCCGGCTCTGGAATGCTTGGTCAAGGCCCTGGTGTTATCAGAATGGCAGTGTTTTGTATTTTTGTTTTTATCTCTGTTTATGGGAAAGTACATAAGTAATGATGATGGATATGGTGATGAAAAGAAGGAAATGCTAAATTGAGAAAAAATGTCTTTGGAATATTATTGCCTTATTTTGTCTTTTGTATTGTTTGGTAAATCATTGCCAATTTTTTTTTTTTTTAAAGGAAACAACAGATAATGAATCTGGCAGATAGCCCAGAATTTCATATGCTGCTTTGGCTTTTTTCTCTTGATTTTCTGAGAACTTCCTCATTATACAATAAAACTTGGTCACTAAAATTTTAGTTTTATATGGCAAACGGTCCTTCAAAAGGATACTCTGTAGTTTCATTAGCTCATTCCCACTAATGTCTTGTGAGAGAACATTTGGTTTTAAATAGAACTACAGTGCTGTGACTTATATTTAAGAGTTGTCCAGTTTCTGAGGTGAAGGCTAGAGGAAATTGATGCCTTCATTTTATAATGTAACATGGTTTGTGGTTGTACCTAGTCACCTCCCAGTCTTTCTGTGGTAATTACACCATGGGTAGTACAAGAATAAGCATTGAAGTACAGTTTTCAAAAATCCTTCCCAACCTAGTTACTTCCATTTTTGTGTCCAGACACATAGCCTCCCATAACAGAATGTTAAAGTATACTAACCTGGAACTGTTTTATTTATCCGCTTTCTTTTTATTCATCTGTCAGGCTTTTCACCTCAGCTCTTTTTTCTTTTTCTTCTGTTTTAGTATCCACTCCCCTCTTTCTCATCCCCTCATATACACCCATGTAACTTTTAAAATCATTCTCCAGCTTGTATTTTACAACAGCCTTGGGTTAGTGACTAGAGCTGGCTGTGGAGCCAGATAGACCTGGGTGGGTCTCTTCTGGTCCTGCCACCACTGTCTGTGTGTTCTTGAACAAGCCTGTCAGCCTGTGGCCGACCTTAGCTTCCTCATCTTGTAACCCTTAGGGTTAGACGGCCTACTTGCAAGTTCCTTAGCGGGTAGAGATACTGTGTAGGAAAGTCCCTGGCGCGTCCAAAGTGCCAGTTTTTCCTAATGTCAGCATTATTATCTTTGCTCTTTTCTTTTTTATTTGTCTTTTTCTTTATACCTGTTCTTAAGGTACTCATTTCTTGACCATAACGATAACTTGTCCTCTGTGGTTATTTCACATTTCTTCTTTTTCGCTTGGTCCCCTGCTCCCCCACTTCTCCAGTCAGTCCTTGGACACACACTGCTCAGCGGCCGCAGCGGCTGACCGGGCAGTGCCAGTTACTGGGCTGCGTTTCTCACCGCCCCTGGCCCAGAAAACCTTCACCATCCTTTTCTGTCCTCATCCGACTTAGTCTAGTCATTGTCTTTCTTTTTTAGAGTTTACTTGAAAACATATTCTATCCTGTCCTTTGCTTTTAATTGTTCAAAAAATGAAGCCGTTATACCATCTATAAAGTCCTTTGGCCCTGACATTCAGTGATTCTATGAAAACAACGAATGCAAGTCCACTGTGGCCCCCAGGTGTGTTGTTAGACCTGTGCGCTTTTGCTCAGCACCTGTCGCCAGCAGTGCGTAAGCCCTGGATAATGTAGCTCAGTGGTCCTTAGCTTCCATAAGCCCAAGAGTGAGCCAGGCAGCTTGTTAAGATGCGGATCCCTTGCTTTGGGTTTCACAGGTCTGCGTGTGCGGAAATCTGTGGAGGACTTGGTAATTCTGATAAATGCGATCAGTGACTGCATTTTGAGAAATATTGATATGAGAGTTTCAAAAAATAAATGACAGCTTATTCTTACTCTCAAGAGATTATAGGATTATAGTGTAAGAGGGGTGACAAAAGACTATAATGAGGCAAAATTAAGTGCTATAATAAAAGTATAAACAAATGTTTTGGAAACTCAGAGGAAAATTGAGAAAAATAATTTTCTGAAGGGATTGACACTTGAGGTAGGAGGAAGACTTCAGTAAAGGAACAAAGAAAGAAGAGCATTATTGTCCGAGGAAGAGCATAAGCAAAGGCATAGTGTGAGAAGGCCTGATGGTGTGTGAGGAGATGATCAGTGCAGTGTCCTGGGGAGGGCGCACATTCTGTCCAGAGTTTCAGAGGGAGAGGAGGTGACAGGTGGAGGCCTGACTGGAAGTTTGGATTTGGGCCACTCAGTAATTTAAGTGCCAAGCAAGTACAGTTTTGAGGTGAGGGACTGGAGAATTGCCTTGGTCAGGACAGTGTTGTAGATAGATCACCAGCAACACAAGTGAAGGTTGGATTAGAGGTGTGGGGTTAAATGCAATAGTTGAACTATTTTACAGTAGCATCTGTTCTGAAGTCTGGTTTTGGGGAGTACTAGCACAAATAAAAGAGAGAGGGCAGAGGGAGAAATACCAGGGCAGAGTGGTCAGCTGGATCTAGAGGATGAGCAGAGAAGTGGAGAACAGGACTCAGATGTTGACCCTGGGTGACAGGGGAAGGTGGTGGACCACTACCAGAAGTGAGACAAAGCAATCCAGAGAGTGATCCAAGAGGGACAGAGCCCAGGCTTGTGGGCACATGCCAGGTTTGAAGTGTAGTCCCATCTTCCATGTGCAGCTGTTTAGTAGGCATTGAAAACTTGGAGATGCTGCTTTGAGAATCTTCCTAGAAAAACTGCTGATACCATTCAAGTGGTTGAGACAGCCCAGGGAGAAAATGTGATTCCTCTTCACCTGCCACTTTTTCCTTCTCCCACCGTGGGTACTTCTGTATACTTTTCCCAGAGTCTGAGAGGTGAGTTTTATGCCCACATTCCCTCTACAAGGCTGCTTGTCTTACTAATTGGTAAGAGTGTGACTAGTTCTGAGAGCAGCCCTCTAAGGAGATGTTTCTTTCCAGTCCTTGAACAATGCACAGTGATTGAGCCATTTTCCAAGCATTGATTGGCTCTCTGAGAGGAGGGAAACCCTGCCCCTCTCCTGTAGTTACCAGGCTGGCCCCTGGGCCATTATGTTTGGGCTGAACAGACAGATTACTTAAACTTGCAGTCTCTGAGGAGGTCTGCCACTCCTTAGCACAGGGGTGTTCAGTAATTACAGGATGGTCCCCCTGTAGCGCATTTCCTTCCTCATTGGCAGTCTGAGAACGCCTGGAATAGAGCCATAGTTGATAAGTTGGCCTAAGAAAATAGTACTAATTGTCCATTGTTCTCCCTAGTCCTCTCATTATGCTTCTTAGAAGCTAAAATCAGCAACTCTGGCAGCATTTTTTATATTTTCTAAAATTTTTGCAATATATATGCATTATTATAATCAGAATAAAGTTTTATATAAAAAATTGTGCTGCTTGTGTCTGTCACTGTGAGAGAGATCGTCCTTCTCAGAGTGATCCCTGCTACCCTGAAGGGACCCGTCACGTGTTTAAATGTTTGTCATGTAATGGACTCTTTAGGGATCTGTTGCAGTTTTTCGTTAACTCCTCTTTCTATAAAATGATACTTCTCTGAGGCCTCAAAACTGACTGGTATCAGTGAATTTAAGCAAGAACACCATTAAAAGACAGAAAACAGAAAAGTAATAGCTCTTTTTTAAAGAATAAAGAGAAGGGGCAAAAAGCAGCCAACTGACTACATTGTAAAGGCTGGTAATTTGTTCTTGAGGAGTTGCTTTGAGTGGCTGCACTGAAGCAGGTCTTTATGTGCACTTATTGTTTCCAGGGGCTTCCCTGGTAGCTCAGCTTCCCTGGTGGCTCAGATAGTAAAGCGTCTGCCTGCAATGCAGGAGATCCGGCTTCAGTCCCTGAGTCTGGAAGATCCCCTGGAGAAGGAAATGGCAACCCACTCCAGTATTCTTGCCTGGAAAAGCCCAGGGACAGAGGAGCCTGGCAGGATACAGTCAATGGGGTTGCAAAAAGAGTCAGACACGACTTAGCAACTAAACAGCAATTGTTGTGAGAGATACTTGGAGATCAACTTGAAGGTTTTTCTCTAAAATGACAATTTTGTTTGTGATAACTCCCTAAGTTTACAGTTATTTAATTCTGAATTGGAAGCAGAATTTAGAGACTGACAAGGTTGAACCCTGGGCTTCCCATATGGCTCAATGGGTAAAGAATCTGCCTACAGTGCAGGAGATGCTGGAGATGTGGGTTTGATTCCTGAGTCAGGACGATCCTCTGGAGGACGGCATGGCTGCCCACTCCAGTATTCTTGCCTGGAGGATACCATGGACAGAGGAGCCTGGCAGGCTGCAGTCCATGAGGTCTCAAAGAGTCGGACATGACTGAAGCGACTGAAAATGCACGCGTGCAAGGTTGAACCCTAACATTTCTCCCTCTGAGCTCAAGAAATTCACAATTCTTTTTTTGTAAAGTGATTTTGGGACCTTAAGTCTTTCCTTGTAAGTCATGATGCTGCTTGAGAAATGTAAACCCTAAATTAGGGTATGCCATCCCAGGAAGATTTTCTAGGGTTCTGCAAAAGCAGAAGTCTCACCGCCTCTGGGCTAAGCTGGTGGTGCTTGTCTTTTTGATGACTAGACCTTGATCCCTAGATTGCTTTCTCTGGACGTTTTGGGTCACTGTCAGGACTGTCAGTGTGGCCACCTGCTTATAAACTTTGATGTGTGTGGTTGTGATGTTGCTTCTGTGGATCATTGTCACTCATTTCTGATGCTTTTCACTCCAGCCACGTCTGAGGAGATCAGGTACCTCTGTTCTTCACAGACTGATAGCCTATGCAAATTCATTCTTCACTCCTGGAGTTTGTGCCTTTGCTTACAGACACCTGTTTTAGGATAGAGTGGGCTTGGACTGCAGCTTTAGTGCTCCCTGACAACTTGTACCTCTCCTTGGTCTTGCTTTCTCCCATCTTCTATCCACAGCATCATCCCCAGTCAGTCTTCCCCATGCCTGCCCATTGGTGTGGGGCTTGGCTTTCACCTTCATTATCTCTCAACAGTGGTCTGCAGATGGGAGGAGGTGAAAGAGGAGGCAGATTGCTGCTCTCATCTGTAGTGATCCTGGAAGGTTTCAGAAGGTCAGGCTTGAGCCAGACCTTTCGCTGTAGATCACTAGATTGGAGCAGAGAATTCTCTCCAGGTAGAGCAGCGGAGAGGAGGCAGGGTGTGTGTACACACAGACATGTGTGTATGCAGGCGTGTTCCCAGTGTTCTGGCTGAAGTGGCAGACTGTTAGGCAGAGCGCAGGCAGCTGATGTTAGTTGCCCTGTCTGTGTTCTGAGCAGGATTAGATGTGATTTATTATGCTTCCCCCTTGCGCTGAGACAGCTTCATCTCTAAAATTGTGATGATATCCACTTTACAGGGTTATTATGAAATAAAATAACAGTGTATAAAGCATTAGTTTTCTCTGATCTCACTACCCAGAGAACTTCTTTGAGGACAGCGTGCCCCTAGCATGGTAGTCAAGGACCTTCAGGTTCTGACAGTACTGTGCCCTTTGCATCTTGTTGTTCAGTCGCTCAGTTGTGTCCAACTCTTTGTGACCACTCCCCAGCCGTGCCGACATCAGCCACACTTCATCACTCACTGTTCCTTGAATGCTGGTTTTCTGCTCTCCTGCCTGCCCCCGTACCTCTGCTCTGAGATCCTCCTAGAATCTCTATCCCAGTTTTCCTTCTCTCGCAGACAGCTACCTCTCCTCCAGTCAGATCATATCTGTGTCTGAAACCTGACCTGTGAGCCCTGTCCAGGGTAATCTCCTCCTCCTCCAAAGGCCTGTAGAACTTGCTCTCTATAGGATTCCTTTTCTGTGGTGTGCTCTTAAGTACCTTTTAAGGTAGTTCTCAACTCTTGCCTTAGATTCTAAGTCTCATCACCTGCATAGCTGTCTTGCACAGCAATGAGTAAATATTAGGTGTTTCATAAATGTCTGTGGGTTCATTCTGTAAGTGATTTGTTGAGGAATGAATGGTGCTTGTATCCTCATAGAAGACATAGAATCACTTGTGATTATAAGCTAATACAAATGGGACTGAAACTCCTCAGAGGAGACTTTAGAAAGTTCTAAACAGTAAAGGGTTATTTCCCAAGTTCTTAGGAAATAACCTAAGGGTTATTTCCTGCTGAAACCCACCTTTCCCCCATTTTGCCAACCAAAGCAAAGTTGGTTGGTTGTCTAGTGTTCTCTCTATTTCTTCCAAAGGCATGTGAAGAATGGAAAGCTCATCTGAAAATGCTGGTTTGTAGTATGGTATCTTTGAAAGAGACAAAGGTAAAAGGTATTAATACAAATAAAAATGTTCAAATATGCATGTGCTCCAGGCCTATCTATCAAATTAGTAGAAGCAAGCCTTTTGCAATGAAACTCCTCAGTGCAGATTTTTAAAGTTGCTTTGAGGCTTGTTTTAGTCTGGTTCAAGATTCTTATCTCTGTATTCCAGACGTAGGAAGCTCTTGGAGGACAGTGAATCTTTCTCCTTAGTACCCGCCCCGTTCCGTTTGTCACTGTCAGTGGATTGATGCATTGTGTCCCTTGTGGTTCTTTGAAGAGGAGACACTAATGCTGAGATGCTGTGCATGTCACTGAGACAGGGGTGCTATGTCAGTAAACCTACTCTACCCTTCCAGAGGCCTGAAGAATGGCAGAGAGTGAGACAGCCTTTGTAGGTCTGTAGGGCCTATTGTTGATTATTCAGAGATGACTAGCCTTTGAAAAAAAAACAAAACTGATAGGCTAAAAAAAGGGTCTGTTTTAGGTAACCTCACAAAAATATCATACAGAACCATTTGGCTATGGGGGAGAAATGAACTCACTAAAATAAAACTTTCAGGCTTTCAAAAAAATTATCTCACATAACTAGATAAATTTTATTTCTCTTGACCAATAATTTTGTGACAAAAATAAATTTTAAAATGAGGCCACAAGAGGATTATCTGTCAGATTGCTGACTGCAGTGCTAAAGGTTAGCCCAGATTACATTTTTATGGCACTATTCTAACTGTTATAAAACCTGGTATCCTGATAGAATATTGACAGATTTGTATGTGTTGCCATATGAACAGCATTAATTTATTATCAGATTATAAGGTACTTAGAAGTGTGTTAGCTGGTTGACTTGCTCAGCTCCCTAAGGATTCTTTATCCTACAGCCGTGCCTTTGGGGGTGCCTGCTCTGACTGCACAGTAGAAGGATCCACCAGTTGCAAAGGAGAGGACTTGGAGCTTAATCTAAATGAAAATGAGTTTTAAGGAGTTTTAAGGTCTGGGGATTTTATTGAACCACTTATCTTCCTTATTCTTTCTTGGATTTGCTTCACTGTGGCCTAAGGTGAATGGAGTCCTTTGTTTTGGCTCATCCAAACTGCTCTCTTTAATGTGTGTTCTGGACCATTCCCAAGAAATGCTTGTAGGGTTATGTTGAGGCCCAGGGACCTGAAGGTGAAACAGAGCTTGTAGTTGTCAGACAGCCTGCTACTGCTCAAAGATTCAGACATCTTTGCTTTGCTACTGTTGTAAAACTGGGAACCTTCCCACCTTATAAGATGGCAGTTTCTATTGAGCTCTTCTTTTGAATAAAAAGAAAACCTGGAGAATAAGCCATCTGTTTGTTATGCCAGCCACTAGAGGGTGGAATGGTCACACTTCCTGAAACAGGTGTAATTCATTCTGATAAGAGCAAGACTAGAGTCAGAAGTATTTGCTAGTGTTTATCAATATATCAATAGAAATGTCGAAAACAATGGAATTCCTTCTTTGTGTGTGTGTGTGCTGAGGGGCTTTAGTCATGTCGAACTCTTTGCAGTGCTATGGACTGTAGCCTACCAGGCTCCTCTATCCATGGGATTCTCCAGGCAAGAATACTGGAGTGGGTTGCCTTGCTCTTCTCCAGGGGATCTTCCTGACCCAAGGATCAGACCTGTGTCTCTTATGTCTCCTGCATTGGCAGGTGGGTTCTTCACCATCAGTGCTGCCTGGGAAGCCCAATTCCTTCTTTAGGTACATAGTAATCAGCAGAGGAACTTGTTAAACAATGCAGCTTCCTGGGCTCTACCCTCAGAGATTGGGATTTGATAGCCCTGGGTGGGACATCAGGGGATTTTCATAATGTGTTTTGAATTTTACTTTGAGAAATGTAGATCCTATTGTTTTGGGCATGCATTATTGCCTAATTACTTTCTCTCTTAGGATTTCAAAGCAAAATGATTATCTGGAGGAAAAGACAACATCAGAGGCCAACATGTAGGGAAACTAGTGTGTTATTAAAGCTCTCTCCCTGCCTTTGTCTAACAAGTTTCAAAGGAGACTCACTTGGTAAAGATTAAGAATCAAAACAGCTGTGAAAAATGTTTTTGTGTGGAGTTATATTTTAGTCAATAAAGATCACAGAATCCTTATACTTCAAGTCTAAAAATTTTAAATTAAATACCCCTTTTATGGTCATCTCACAGTGCAATCTAGTTTATCCTTTGCCTAATGTCGTGGCATTCTGAAATGTAGTTGTAGAAACTCTCTAACTACTGATAGAATTTATATAATCCTGTCATCATCTTGAACACATAAAGAGACTTTCCTTTGTATATAAAGATCCAGTTGTAATGTACAATGTCCTTCTTGTAAGGATGAGTTAGCAGTGGCCTCCTTGGGAAAGCTTTGCAAATGGTCTTAAAAGGCAAGAAGAATGTCATTAAAATAAAATGACAAAATAAAATAAAATGTCACAAAATAAAATCATTCAAAACTGTGATAGAATGCTGCAGCGCAAAAAGTTAAAAGGATCAGGGACTGAGTAAATGAATCTTGGTTCTGAAGCTAGGACCTCAGATGAAATGAAAGGAAGATATTTTTTCAGATGTTTATAGAAATAGTCATGTCTCCTATGACCCTCTTAAGGGCCTTCTTTTCATCAAGAACACAACCCTCCACTTTCACATATCTCATATGAAGATTTTCCAGTGACATTTCCTCTCTCCTTCCTAATTTTCAGGGTTTGTCTGTGATTTTATGTGAAATAAAAAGAAAGTCCTGGAACTCACATACACATACGCACACACAAGCACACAGAGTTGTGAAGGAGTATGTTTGAAGGTAAAGCCCAGTAATCTAGTCTGTGTCGCTCTTTGCATGACTTTATGGAAAAGAAACTTTTTAAAGAGATGATGCTCTCTTTACCATAAACTTTGATTAGTAGCACTTTTAGTAATCTATATATGTTATTAATACAACAGTGTTAATAAATTTTCATGTGGATATGAATTGTTACACTGAAGTAGTCCTAGTAGAGGAACCTCTAAAAGAGGTTCAGCTCCTTGAAAGTCAGGTGGATTTCCAATAATATTAAATTACTTGGGAAGCCTATTTGTAGTTAATATCTGGAGCAGGATGATGAAATGAGAATTTGTGCATTATAATCATAGAGCACAGGACTTGGGATATTAACTTTATTATATAAAATCCTTACAAGACAGTGCAACTAATGAATGGTCCAGAGCCTCTCAAACTCTTAGTTACAAGTGTGCCAAAAATGGATCTTTTCCTCAGTACTTGGGGCAGCTGGGAGGAACCCAGGGGTGACAGGAGTCCCTCAGGTCATCGCCTCTGCCTCTTCATCCATCCAGTGTGTTTTCTGTTCGTGTCATTATGTGACAAAAGCTGGTAAGTGCTGGGAAGACTTTGTATTTTAATTCTTTCCAGTTTCTGTTTATTATTAGTTGATTATAAACTATTTCTGTTTTTTATTAGTTGATCACTGTTCACCAAAACTGTATATGTACTCTCTTTATTATTATCTTAAAAGATATCCCATGTAGCAACATTATCAGTGTCTACTTTAAAAGATGTAAAATAACAGTTGTAGTTTCTTCTAAAGTTCTAATCCAAGGTAACTTAAAAATAAAAACAGTTTTGGAAAACATTTAGACTGTCATGTATTTTGTAATACAGTTGGGTCACTGCCGATTCCCAAGATAAATGTGTTTAAACAGAAGCTTTCTCATTCATCACTAACCTCAGCTTTCATCCAAATTTATTTAATGATGATGCAAGCCCACAGTGTTGGTGTTGCAGTTCATCACCATGGAAGTGTTTCTGTCAACAAATCCTTGCTTTGCTATCATGAAATTGATTTTGCAGAGAAAGGAGGATAATTGTGAAAGATGCCTCTTACTTCTAAAGATCTTCACAGTTTTCCTGGGTGTCTAAATGAATTGTGTTTAAAATCAATAACTGGCAATAAAATTGACCACACTGAATTAACAGTTATGAGGTTGGAAAAGGGAAAATGGCAGTGAGCTACTTTGTCTGAAATCATGTTTTTGGAATGTGGCTTGGGGACCAGATTTGTAATATGAAATGTTCCTCTGAAAGCTGTTGTTCTCTGCTACAGAGGTACAGATTATGCTGACAGTCTCAGTATCAGAATTCCTAGGATGCTTTTATTTTTTTTTAAGGATTACTGAGTATTTCTCACCTACCTTGAAAATCACGTAACAATAATCACAGAAGAAACTTCCTCAACTAACATGCAGTATTTTAAAAAATATGCCTTTTCTATAACTTATGTTTGTAACTATCTTTGCTTTTTATTTGCTTGTTGGGAGGTTAAAAAAAAAAAAGTGCAACAACCTACAATTAAGTTTAAGCTTCTGAATGCAGACCACTAACAAGCAAGGTAGGAAGCAGCTACCTTAAGTAATTCAAACTGTTCTGGGAGCCAAATAGAAGAAAGGAACAATAATGACATTTTTGGTTCGAAGCAGAGTGTTCAAGAGCATGTGTTTTAGTGGCTGATTCTAGGTTTAGATGTAGACAAACATTTTAAGGGGATTTTTAATGTATGGTAGAAAGACAGTCTACTGTTCATTGTCAAGGTAACTTGTGTTTGCAAATGTGCTTTTTCTGGCTTCCTAACACACTTTTTACTTTCACCTGACATGCCTCAGCTCATACATGTTCACAAAAGCAAATTAATATTATTTTATTCAGCAATTATGAGTAAGCATTTTATTAAGTTCCTAAATTCCTAATATGTGCTAAATACTGTGCTGGGCACCAGGGATATTAGGATACATCTCAAGCGTGAAGTCAAGTTTGCTCCTGTGAGATCTTGTAGTTCACCTTGAAATCAAAGAGCCATAAAATTTTATTTATTTCAACTACTTCCTTCTCCTCTAATACGTGATCAGAAGTTGACTATAAATGGGAAATAGATCCTGTTTGTTTTTAATGAAGAATGAATAGACATTATAAACAGGAAATAAAATTCTATTATACATGCAAAAAAACACACACACACAGAATGACCAAAAGAAAATTCAGCAAGCAATGGTAAAAATAACAAATTATTTACTGCTTTATAATGTTAAAGTATTTCACCAAGACAAGTTGCAGTCAAATTAATGTGAGTTATGGAAAATGAAATACATAAAGATGTATTTAAACAAGTGCAGACTAAATATTTTCCATACAGGGTATGTAAATGAAAAGATACACAGTAAGTGCACACTTGATATGACTATGCAGGCAACACTTAGTTAGTTTCAGATACTCTTGGATAGTTCATGCATAAACCTTCCCAAAGTACAAGTTCAGCAGTCTTTGGGGGGATGTGGAGGGATAATTAAAAAGGACTGAGTTCCTTGCAATAATATCAGTATAAACCGGATAAGGAAGGGTCGTCAGTTATATATGTTACTTACTGTAATTTGTGATTGTCGAGGAAGAGGTGTGGCTGTTGGTGTGATAGTAATACTGCTGGTGACTTTATTGGTGGCTTTGTTTAGTGCCCCATTAGTTAAGCCTTGAGTTCTGTTATCCTGCAGTGGTGTTGAAGGGCTGGCAGGTCTCACGGGGCTGGCTACAGCTTGCATGTAAGGACTTCCTAAGTGAATGTGGATTTTATTATCCTCAGTAGTTATCACACTTGAACTGTTACTGTTTGAACGTTGAAACTGCCATGATGACTGCCGGTCAGGGGAGACTCTGAAAATTGCGTGCTTGGCACTGATTTCTATCGGCTCAGGAGAGCGTCCCTGCTCAGGGGAGCTAGCTGAACCAGTAACAGCCAAAACCTGAATAGGTGACATTGTCCTTTCTGGAGTTATAGAACCACAGGACTCTGGGGTCTGTGCCCTGGCAAAGGTTGCCATGGTAATTGGGGACATGCCTTGCTCTAAATTCATCAGGCCTTCAGCAGAGGTTTTTGATTTCACTGGTGTTATGGAGGCATTTTGGAGGATGGTGATCCTTTGCTTTGGGGTGCCACAGTTTGGTATCACTGCAGTGCTTGTGTAAGAGTGAGGACCCTCTGTGGTCGGACTTGTGATTTCAAGAGTGGCTGTGTTTTGGACATGGTCTGGAGTAACCTTTATGTGAAGTGGCTGCCCAGGTGTGTGGCTGAGGACTAAATCTCCGGGTTGCACGAAGCTGCCATTGGGTTTAGTCTGTATTTTGCCATTCTGAGGATGGCCCTCCTTGGACTTCATCCAAGGAATCCAGAGCTTCCTGTTAACAGGACAGGGAGTAGATGAGTTGCATTTGAAGGAAAGCACAGACTCTTCCTCATTAGGGTCCTCATCCTGGTCCTCACTCTCCTCATATAACTGACCATTGATGACTGCTCGTTCCAGAGGAATGAGGCTCTTATAATCAGGTGGCTCACTGTCTACTGCTTCTGTCTGAACTTCTTTAGAAAATACTTGAGGGTCAGAGATTCTTCTTCCGTTGAGACTGGGCCGGAGGCTCTTACTGAAGTGACGATACCGCTCTAACTCTTTAGTGAGGTTTTCAATCTCTCTTCCTAGATCTCTGTTCCTGTTCTCTTGTTGGTTGAGCTTCTTTTGCAGAACTGAGTGATCTCCCTGGAGGTGACATATCAGGTCCTCAGTCGCCATGTATTCATGAATTTTCTCTTTCAGTGCATCCACTTCTCTTGAGAGGTGACCTGACTTAGCTTCTTCTTCTTGAAGCCTTTTGAAAAGCCATTGTTCATGGCTGGACTCTGTCTTTTCTGCTAACTTGTACTTGGCAAGTTCCATTTTAACATGCTCCAGCTCTTCAGATAAAAATTGAGCTTTGTCACGTTCATTAGCATACCTTCGTTCCAGAGTCTCGTACTCATCTTCTGTTTTCATGAGGTCATCCTCGATGGCTTTCATATCCTTTAACTTCAGTTTCAGTCTATCCACTTCTTGAGAAAGCTCTTTAATCTTATTGTTCTCTTGGTGTAATGCTATTGTGGATTTACCAGAATCCTGATTTAATTTGTTTTTTGGGAAATCTTTCTCAATTGCTTCCAGGGATTGAAGCCTATTTTTCAACACATTAACCTTGGACAGGAGATCATTTCCTTTCTCTTCTTCTGCCTTCAGTTTGTTTTTTAGATCATCTCTCTCTTTGGTTACACTGTACATTTTCTCTTCCACGTCAGTTTTGGACTTCAGTGCCCTTTTAGTTTCCTCAATTAACTTCTCAGTAACTGTTGTCACTTTATTTTGCTCCACTTGAAGCTGAGAAGCAGCAGCTTGTAACTTATCTTCAGTTTGCTTTAATTTTTCACTCATTGTTTTCCGTTCATCTACCAGCATCACAGTTAATGTTTTCAATTTAGTTAAATCCTCTTTTAAGGTGAATTCTGTCTTTTCCAGACGACTTTCAATGGCTTCCAGCTCTTTGATCCTTATCTTTAAACTCTCTAGTTCCTGAGACAGTTGCTTTGTGGTCATCCTTTCTTTTTCCAAATTGCATTTCAGCGAGTAGCACTCTTGTTTGCTTTTGCTGAAAGCATCTTCTAATTTTTCCAGAGCCATAATCCTTTTATTGAGTTTTTCAACCTCAATTTTAAAGTCTTTACTCTGTGATGTTTCCTTTTCTAGCCTCTTATTGAGATCTCTGCACTGCTCCTCCATTTTTATGAGCTCTTCATCCTTCCCTTCCATTTCTAGCACACGTTTCCTGAGCTCCTCCACCTCAGCCATGATACTAGAGTTTCCATATTCTCCCTTGTTAATTTTTTCTTTTATATCTTGCAGCTCTTCTTCTGCTTTTCGTAAAGACCTGTTTGTCTCTTCTAACTCATCAATTTGCCGGCTGAGTGCTGCCAGCTTTTGTCGAAGCTGGCGATTTTGGCTGTCCTCATTGGTGAGCTTCGCCATAATTGTTTCTTGGTTCTGGTGAAATTTTGTGGTCTGCGTTTGCAGTTCGTTCTCTAGTCTGGTTGCCTTCTGTTCTTCTTCCTGAGCTCTGGCTTCAGCAAGGGCTAGTTTTGCATGTGTTTCCTTTGCACTTGTGGTTAGGTCCTGGATTTTCTGTCTTTGCAGGGCAAGTTGTGCCGTCAGCCTTTGTTGTTCGTCCACCACCATCAAAGCAAAAGACTTCAGTTTGGTCAGCTCCTCTTTCAGGGCGGTGACCCTCTTCTCTTTTTCTTGCTCCTTCTTCTCCTGGGACTCAGTTTCTTGGTCAATCAGCCTTTTTAATCTGAAAAATACAAGAGCGCATTCTATTTTGTAACTGGTGCTTTAGTAACTTATGGGCTATGAGTAAACATGTATGTAATTTAGACAGTATCAACTCATACAGTAATGGAAAGGAGTTCCTGAATTTGATGGGGGTGGGGAATCTTGGCTCTTTTTTTTTCACTTCCTGCTTTCTTCCCACCCCTCATTGATTGCTAACAGTTTTAGTTCACCAGGAGCCTTAGTAAAAGAGTAAGGACAAGAATGTTTGGTTTAAATTGCTTGTGTAAAATATAATCAATAGACACTGTAGCCTGAAGGTTGTAAAAATAAGCATAAGCTTGAGACTCACTTGCACCAAGCTTCAAGACTGGCCCTCCTCATACCAACTAATTAACCTGGGCAGTTATTTAACATCCCCTGGGCTTCAGTTTCCTCTGTGAAAACTGGAGGTGATAACTTTATTATCCAGGGGCCATTTGTGAAAATTAAATGAGATAATTCATCTAAGATTCTCACAGTGCTGACCCATAAGCATTTGAGTTTTGTTGCTGTTGATCTGCTTTATTAATGTGGTTATTATTTGTATTTATCAAATGGTTTGCTTGAAACATTATGTGATTACTAATGTTTGATTGGCTTCCTTATTCTTAGTTAAGATTAAATTTATCCACATTGCTTATAAGTTAGGCACTTTACTAATGGACCTATTTGCCAGTTTAAGCTTGGTTTACACTAGCCTGCCATTGTGTCAGGAACCCATACACATCTATGTTTGTTCCTACAGTGGATGGTAGCTGAAGGAGAGGAACTGACGAGTACCTGAAGGGGGTTAGGGTCTTCATAACATACGGGAGAGCGTGGGCTTTGATACAGAAGAGCTTGATGAGTGTCAGGTGTTAGACATGATGAAGGAAAAGATCTCATCAGGAACCTTTTTGAATCATGAGTCCTTTGAATGATGACTTTGATAACATGTTATTTTTTTTCTTTATGTTTTAAATTTGTCAACAAAACATGGAAGACATATTGCATGCAGTATAAACTCTCTTCCACACACTTTTTCCCTCAGTATTGAGGTCACAGTTTTAAATTTGTGGCACTCCTAATTACACTGGGAATGGCCTGATTATAGAGGATGTAATTACAGCTTTGCAGTATTGTTATAGAGAAGCTAAAATAGGATGGAATCCCTGAAGAATTTAACTGAAGGACTTGTCATGGGTGAAAAGTTGTAAATATTTGTTTTTTTGATCAAGCATAGAGAGTTTTAGTGTATCTTATCTACTAGGAATGAGTTAATTATCCAATGCAAGTCTTTAATCCTTGCCACAGAACTTTCTTTTTAAAATTGTTTAAGTATGTGAGAGAACATTGTACAGGGAAATTAACTTGGGGTATTCTTGGAAATAGAGTCCTTTTTGAGATTCGAATCTGCTCTTCTGTAATTACACTACGCAAGAGGCTATGTGTTTAAAATAATTGTATGATGTAAGAACTTTCAAACTTTTTTGCGGGGAGGATCCACTTTTAGTTTTTCCTGTTTTGAGAACCTGACAGGCTGGCCCAAGGGCTGTGGCCTGTGCAGTTCTGAGGAAGCCGGGGTGGGGTAGGTTGATGATCTAATCCACACTCTTGGCAGGAGGCTTGCCCAGGGCTTCTGGCCCTGTCCCATTCCCATCTGATACACATGGGAACCTGAGAAGAGAAGCATGGCGGCTCCCTCCTGAAAGGTAGTGGGACTTCACAGCTCAGCGGCAGAGTCCATGGTAAACTGTGCCGGTGGTGAAGTCATTACAGAAACTGGCGAAGTTTCCTCCCACATGAGCATTAGGATGATATTTAACAATGCTGCAGTGAAATATTTTCCCCTCTCTACATCACAGTTCTTAGAATTTTATTAGAGAATAGTTTCACAAAAGCTTTTCAGGATTTCTTTTCAGCTTATTAAACAATGCCAAGTGCTGTTTCATTTTCATAAGAAGAAGGTATGTTTTCTTAGGATACAAGGAAGGGAAGATTGTGTGGAGTATGAGGAAAAGAACCTTAAAACTGAATGGCCATCAGTGGATCCTGGCATTGCCAAAACTGGCAAAAAAGAGTTTAAAGACATTTCAGTTGTTTCCACTGTGTTCAGTGTTTTCTTGGAGCAAGCATGATGCATCTTTTTCAGCATGGTGCAAGTTCATTTATTGTTTTCTGTAGTTTCTGAAAATCAGCTAGTATCCCCATCTGTTTCCAAGCTCCATTTTACATGGTTAGATACATAAAAGTGGCAATGTGAATACATATGTCTCAGCATTTCCTTACTACTTGTTTCTTAACAACCTGCTATTTCCCTGGACCAGTCCCATGAGCACACCTTAGGCTAGTCTGGTAAAGCCTTTCAGGGAAGAAGATAGGAATTTATATGCAGAAAGAGTTACACCCCCAACCATCAACCAGTTGAGCCCATGTTAGGAGGGAGGCCCTGATGGATCCATCCCAGGGCCAGTTGGGTGCCTGTTAGACACTGTGCTTGTTACACACCATCAGCTAGGCAGACCTTTGAATACTTCCATCGTGAGCTACCTAGACATGTGCACTAAGTGGGGTAATTAAGATAATGAATAGCCTTACATCTGTTCAGGTTTCACAGACAAATTAGTTTAGGTAAGAAGGTTTGCTGTCACAACTTGGCAATTGAGGGTCCCCTGAGGCAGCTTCCTTCCTTGGGATTTAAACCAAACAGTAATAGTTTTGTTTCTTTTATCTTTCTTTGCATGTTAACCGGTTTTAGGTATTGAAGCTGACTGACTTTATATGTAACAAGGTTATCATTGACTCTGGTTTTACTAGTAACAGCAGGGAAGTAAGTCTGAGAGCTTTTAATCAGGATACTCATAATCTTGAAAGCAGCACAGATCTTGAGATATCCAGATAGGAAATTCTTCCCGTCAGAACTGTGGGGTCAAATTATGGCTCCTTCTCCCATGAATAGTTCCAATTAATATGCCTTAGTGCCTTTTCCAATTGAGAGGTTTGTGTCATCTATGCTAGGGGTTCTTCATCTTCAGCACTACATTTTGGGCCAACTCATTCTTTATGGTGGGGGGCCTTGTAATATGTTTTAGCGGCGTTCTTGGTCTCTCACCAGTTGTGACATCCAAGATTATCTCCAGACACTGCCCAGTGTCTTCTGGGGTGCAGAACCACCCCCCCGTTGAAAACCACTGTGACCTACACCTGTGTGTGTGTTGTGTGTTTATAGACATGTGCATCTGTCAGTCTGTCATTAGAAGTTAGGCTCTCTACCTGTTCTTTACCAGTACTTCTGACAGTTTAACATTCAATTGAATCACCTAGGAATCTTGTTAAATGGTGAATTCCAATTCTCAAGGCAAAGAGTGGACCTCAACATTCGCATTATAACAAGTTCCCAGGTGATGTCAGGACTGACTAAGACTTTACTATTTATGTGTCAGATGTTTTCTAGTAATGGTATTCTGGCTGAATATTAACTTACCCAATTGTTCATTATTAATAATATCCCAAACTGTGGGTGGGTACAGCCTGTATTCCTGACCTACAGGGCCATCCATTTTTCTCACGGAGAACATCCAGTAGGACTAATGACTATCTAAATCTGTTGTTATTACTGGAAAAAATGACTTAAAATGCATATCAGAAGTGTTTGAGTTAGTAACTAAGTTTTCTCCTTTAAAAAAGGCAGTAAATAATTTTAGTTTCAACCCAAAGACTAAAATGTATGAGACTGTATAATGGCTACCTTTTAGGGCTGGTGACGTGCTGCCAAGCACTGAGCTGTCTTTAACTATAGCTGTTGGTTCTGATTCTCATGGTAAGCCTACAGGATTTGAGATTATTCTCTATTTTACAGAGAAAATGAAAATGGAGAGTCAGAAAGATCAGGAAGGGGCAGAGCCTGTTCTCTTTCCCCAACCACACTGCCTCTCTAACAGGAACACCAGCTACTTCATGGACCTGCTCCACATCTGGTGTCTTTCTCAAGGGACATTCTGTGTATTAGAGAAACTTACCAGCCTAAATAAAAATTCTCATTTATCATCGTGCTTACATTCTTTTTAGTTCATATCTCATAGAGCAGTGGTTTTCAAATGTTTCCTCTTATAGCTCCTAAAATAATTTTCTATTATGTACAATTAATTTGTTCATGTAAAGAATAATGATCTTGTTGTTTAGTTGCTAAGTTCTGTATGACTCTTTTGCAACCCCATGGACTGTAGCCCGCCAGGCTCCTCTGTCCATGGGATTTCCCAAGCAAGAATAGTGGAGTGAGTTGCCATTTGCTTCTCCAGGGGACCTTCCCGACCCAAGGATCAAACCTGTGTCTCCTGCATTGGCAGGTGGATTCTTTACCACTGAGAGCCACCAGGGAAGCCCAATTATAGCACTTTCTTTTAGTGAATGCTCTTTTTTACTTACTGAGGCATAATTGAAAGGTAATATCTAAAGCATGCAATGTGGTGATATACATATGAATTATGAAAGGATTCCCGACAGTAGCTCCATCACCTCACATACTCATCTTCTGTGTGTGTGTTACATACTCATCTTCTGTGTGTGTGTGTAAAAACACTCAGTTCTACTCTCTTAGCAAATTTCAATTATAAAATATGGTATTAACTCTAGTCACATGTTATACATTGTAACCTCAGGCCTTATTCATCTTGTAACTGTAGTTTTACCAGCTCCTTCCTATTTCCCCCATTCCCATAGTCCCTGGAAGCCACCATTCTACTCTGTGAGTTCAACTTGTTTTTAGATTCCACATTTAAGCAATTTCCATGTGCCATATGTCTTTCTCTGCCTGGCTTATTTCACTTAGCATAATGCCCTTTAGATTCATCCATGTTGTCACAAATGTCAGGATTTCCTTCTTTTTTAAAGGCTGGCTAATATTCCACCATATATATGTGTGTGTGTGCATATATAAAAATGTATTTGTGTACTGTAGATATATGTTATATAGTGTATCATATGTAACATATGTGTCCATCAATATAAATGTTATACATTTATTTATATTTATATACATTTTATAAAATGTACTTTACACATATATATGTATATATGTGAACTGTTTGCATATTTACATATGTAAAATACATTTGTATTTAAACACAAATACATGCCACGGTTTCCTTATCCACTCATTCGTTGTCAGACACTGAGGCTATTTCCGTATCTTGGCTAGAATAAATAATGCTGCAGTGAACATAGTTATAGATATCTCTTCAAGATAGAGATTTCATTTTGTTCAGGTAATTTTGTTTTTAATTTCTTGAGACACCTTCATACTGTTTTCTATATTGACTGTGCCAGTCTACATTCTCATCTATAGTGTACAGGAAATGTTCCCTTTTCTCCACATCCTCTCTAGCATTTGTCATCTCTTGCTTTTTTGATAACAGACATCCTCACAGATGTGAGATGATATCTCATCATGGTGGTTATGCATGTCCCTAATGGTTAGTGACGTTGAGTACCTTTTCATACACCTGCTTATTTGTGTATCTTTTTTAGAAAAATGTCTATTTGGGTTCATTGCCCATTTTTTAATTGGGTTATTTGGATTTTCTGCTGTTGTATGAGTTCGTATATTTTGGATATTAACCCCTTATCAGATATATGTGGTTTGCAAATATCTTTTCCCATTCCATAGGTTACCTTTTCATCATGCTCATGGTTTTCTCTGTGTGCAGAAGCTTTTCAGTCTGATGTGATCCCATCTGCTTATTTTTGCTTTTGTTACCTTTGCTTTTGGTATCAAGTTTAAAAACTCATTGCCAAGACCAGTGTCAGGGAGCTTATCCCCTGTACTTTTTTCTAGGAATGTTAGTTTCGGGTTTTAGGTTCAAATCTTTAATCCATTTTGAGTTTACTTTTGTGTGTAATGTAAGATAGGAGTCCAGTTTCATTCTTTTGCATGTGCATGTCCTGTTTTTCCAGCCCCAGTTATTGAAGAGACTGTCCTTTTCCCCTTGTATATTCTTGGCTCCTTTGTTGAAGATTAACTGACCATACATGGATGGGCTTATGTCTGGGCTCTCTTTTGTGCTTCACTGGTCTCTTGCGTCTTTTTTATGCTAACACCAACTGTTGTCATTATTATAGCCTTCTGGTATACTTTGAAATCAGGATATGTGATGCCTCCAGCTTTGTTCTTTCTCAAGACTGCTTTGGCTATTCAACATCTTTTTGGTTCCATATACATTTTAGGATTGATGTTTCCATTTCTGTGAAAAAATACATTGTAATTTTGATAGGAATTACATTGAATCTTTTCATAGTTTGGGTAGTATGGACATTTTAACAATATTCTTCCAATCCATAAACATGGAACATCAGTCCATTTTTCTGTGTCTTCTTCATTTTATTTCATCAGTGTCTTACAGTTTTTAATATACAGATCTTTTACCTTCTTGGTTATTAAACTTCTAATTATTTCATTTTAAATGGGGTTTTCTTAACTTCTCTTTTGATAATTTGTTCTAAAATAATTTTTTAAACTAAGTACCACTTTGCTGGAATCTGGAATTTTGTATTCAGGGTTTAAATAACTGCAGAAGATACATATTAACATCTGCCATATAATCTAAAAGTCATCATTGGCAAACCAGTCAGCCAAACAGGCATTCAGGAAAAGTCTGGCTTTTTTTTTTTTCAACTTAAGCCAATGTGTAAATGCACATCCCTCTGGCAACCACTTCATTTGTGAGAGAGATGAGGCCCAGATGAAATGACAGATACTGTTATTTGCGTATTTCCATCCAGTGGTTGGTCCTGAAGCTGCTGACGCTCTGCTCTCATGGGACTGTGTAAGAAGTAAGTGTTCCTAGAGTTGTCCCTACGTCTGTACCATTGAGGGTTTTGCAACCCAGGAAAATGCATTCGGTGAGATTCTGTTAAGTATGACTTTTTTGAAAAGGAAGCTTTTAGAGCACAAGCATTTTTTTTTTTTTCTCCTGGCAGATCAGTCTTGGAAAGCATGTGTGAGAACTGCAGGTATAGACACTGATTCCTTCATGTTCTTCATGCTTGTGCTCTGAAAAATTCTTGTGTGCATGCTCAAGAGTATATGTACTCCAGTTTGAAGAATCTTTTCTTGGAGTACTCATATTCATGTTGAAGGACTGACACAAGAAGATTATAGGAACAGTCACTGAATCTTGTCCAGTGAAAACAGATTGTAGAAGCTGGTTTTATGGACGCAAATGCGAGGTAGTTAAATCCAAACTGGTTTACAGCAGTGGCTTATGACAGTTCTTCTTTAGAGTTTCTCTTATGGCTTGGAAATGTTATAATTTGCTGCGGTTTATCGCTATTATTATGTGCAACGCCAGCTCCTTGTTTTTTCAAAAATAATCACATCTGTCATCTTGAGTGTTCTTTGGTACTAGCCATAATGCTGGCTCCTTATTATAAATTATACATTCAGAGCATCTTTGCAGTTTTTATTTACACACAGACATGTCAGCACACATGTATGACTGTATTTTATCTCCTCTATGTAAGACTGTTAGTAATTGCATCACATAAGACATAGGAAACAGATGGTGTGTCTAAATGCTATAATGCCAGTCATACCCATAATGATTTATATATAATTCTCATCACTTTTTATTTTTGTTTTATTTATGTATACTACAATCAACACTATTAAAATACAAGCTTCTTAAGCACAGGACATATGTCTGATTGATTCATTTGTGTCTTCTACAGTGTCTACTACAAAGCCCTTACATGTAGAAGGTACCAAATGAATGGTTTTTTAAATGAATGAATGAACATTTTCCTGTGGAAAATACTGTACTATTATCCTAACTAATTTTATTCATTTTTAAAAGAAGGTGCTCTGGTGCTTACCATGAGCATGGTTTTAGGTATTTAGAAAAATTGTGTATGATTGGTTGAGTACCGTGTCCTCTGGAAAGAATCGAGACGGTTGGAGTATCTTCTCTGCCTCCTTGAGAACCCTGTGTTAGGACTCTGTGTGCTCGCTTGTCTGAGAAGGGAGAGGCTGCCAGTGTCCACATCCTAGTCCCTCCCTCTCCTTGATAATTTCATCTCTGCACACAAAGGGGTGGCTCTTTTTATTTTTCCTCAGAGCTAGAGCTCCCCTGGACAAATATGCTTGTTTACTACACAGACAACATTACATCAACAAACAAATGAAACTGAAAAGGAAATAGTCATCTCTGACCTGACCACCCTAACACACCAATTCTGGCTCTGCTTTTTCAGATTCTTTCCTAATTTTTCAGACAACCGGCCCATATAAATAAGCTTAGCATGATTATTGACCAATAAAACCAGTTTCACAAGCCATTAGTGGTACTGTGTTGTTTCTGGTAGCTGCAGAAATCAACCTATAAGTAGTGAAAAACTTCAGAGTCAGCTTAGCTTCTCATTTGTCATCCTTTAGGAGACAAATATACTGTGTGGATCTTAAATGTAAAGTTTTTGATGTTATGAATATAGCAACACTTTTGTTCATTTAATTTGCAAACAACAAAGGAATATAATACCGGGCTATACTGAGATGAAGAGGGGAGGATCCTGTTCTCCAGAGTTTGTAGGCTCTTGGGAAAGATGAGCAGATAATTTCAGTGCAACTCAGTAAAATCTCCATAGCAGCGGTTCTTAAAACTTCTTGGTCTCATGACTCCTTTATACTCTTAAAAATAATTGAGGACTCTGAAGAGCTTTTGATTGTGTGGGTTATGTCTACCAATATTTATAGTATTAGCAATTCACACCAAGATATTTTAAAATATTTATATATTCATTAAAATAGTAAACATTAATAACGTATTTTTTTTATGAAAAATCACTTTTTATAATGCCAAAACTTGGTGGAAAAGACTGTGTTGTTTTGTATTTCTACAAACTCTAATACCTGGCTTAATTGAAGGCAGTTGGATTCTCAGATCTGTTTCATACATCCGTCAGCTGTCAGAACAATGACATCACCACACATCACATCTCTGGAATACTCCTTGTGAGGGACTGAGTGAAAAAGCTAGTGTTACTGTGAAAATAGCTTTGACCTCATAGACCTCTTGAAAGGGGCCATCCCTTGAGAATCACTCTTTACCTCGAGGATAGGTGGTTGAAGCATAAATGGCAAGTGTGTCTTTCTCTGGAAAAGTCTTTGGTTTAGGCTGTCACTTCTGCAGGCTGTTACTGAGTGAGCCCTTCGCTTCATAACACACTGATGAAGTCCCCAGATTCACTGGCCTAGTCACTGCTTCAATGTTTATGTCATTAATTAAACTAATTGCTCCCCATAACAGCTAGGTGGAAGATTCCCTTCCTTCAGAAAATACCTCTTTCCCAGTTCTTAGAAAAATCCTAAATGACAAAGCTCTCTCCATAAGACATCATGTTTTGTTTCAAACCACAATTTGAAATAAGGGCATGGAAACCACTGAATGACCTGGTTCTTAAAATGGGTTCATCCACAGTGCTGTGCAGGTCAGCTGACAGTTAACTCATTTCAGACTTTTATTATACCACTGTAGTAAGCAACTACTGTGTGCAAAGTACCGTGCCTGTTATTTAACAGCTTACCTTTTTTCTGTTAAAACCTGCCTGTATATTTGCAGATATCACTCTAGTCAGAATTTAAAATAGTTGCCCATCAACAACCAGATAGTGTGATGATACCAAATCTTGTTTGGTCTTTTCTGAAGATAGACAAAATAGTGTATCTCTCATCCTAGACCTAACTGTGTAACCTCACCTTGATGGCTCTCAATGCCTATATTTGCTTTTCATTCTTTCCATGCTAGTTTAATACATTACTTTTTCTTCTTGATTTAACAAGTTAACTGATAAGCAAGAAACTACATACTCTGCTTTATTCAGTTTTATGTCTGCTCTCATGGCTAGACTTTGATAGTCTGCTTATGATGATGACCCCCTATATCTCTTAGCAATTTTTATCTAATATGTAATTTTAATTGTTGCATTGTATTGATAGCAGCTGGGTTTATGGCTAAATAACCACAGAATTCTAAGTAGTTTAGAGTAATTACATGGAATTTGTTAGAAAGCTTCCTTAGGTTGAGATAGGTTCTTGGTAATCAACCAGTAATTTGTGTTTCCTTGCTCGACTCTCTGCTTTTTCAATGGGACTTTTCACTGTTTAGTCTAATTTTTAAGAGCACTCATAAAAATAGCTACGACTAGTCTTTTTTATTCTATGTAGGCTGCTTCCTTTTATTTCTCTCAGAAGTCAAAGGTTTTTAAAAAAATTACAGCTCCAGCATACCATAGTCATAATGTAATGCTTGATTCATTTGACTTGGTCAGCAAGATATAGAAGAAACAGTAACATGTTTTTTGGCGTCTTCTAGCCATGTATGAGTATAAATCTGTGTCTGCTTTATGTCCTTATTACTGAAGATACTGTCATCATCATTGAGATCACTAGGAGACACCATAAATGGGTCCAGATCCAGGAAACTGGGTTGCTATTTTCCTTCACTGTGAAACAAGAATTGGGGCAAGAGGTGATAGAGAAGGCTTTAGTTGGTGTCAGAGAAATATAAAGTAAAAATGGGGCACGGTGAGTCAGGACTCTTCAGCATCTGAACAGTCTTGTTTGGCTCCCCAAGGGTCATAGGAAGTGAATTAATAAGATGCAAATAGTTGAACAACCTATTAATTATCAGGAGGTTAAGGAGCTTTTAGCAGAGAAACAGGATCCTAAGAGGAGCTTATAAAATCCTCAGATTGAGCAAAGGGACCAGCATTGGGAGAAAATCTTTAAAGAAATTCAAACAAAGAATCTCCTAGAAAGAAAAACTAGTGAAAGGAAAAGTTTCAGAAGCAGAGAAAGGTCCGCCTAAGAGCTCACCGGCACAAAACTTGAGGAGAACAGTCTCCTTCTGAGGCCGTGGAGTCTGGTCTAGGAGACACGGCACCCTCCAACAAACGGCCGGGCGGAGACTTAAAAAGGTGCTCAGTCTAGGGCCAGGGGAGGAAACGGAAACTTGAGGAGAACAGTTTCCTTCTGAGGCCATGGAATCTAGTCTAGGAGACACTGCACCCTCCAATCAAACGGCCGGGGGGAGACTTTAAAAGGTGCTCCGTCTAGGGCCAGGGGAGGAAACGGAAACTAACAAGGGAGTTACGATAAGGATAGCGTGTGCAAATGTGTACCAGCATAATTACTTAGAGCCTGAATTATATGTTGTTACTTCCTCAGCGCTATGTTGTCAGTTGAGTCACTTTCTAGAAAGAACTATCGGGTGATGGATGTTCATTGAATACCAGTAAGCTTGTGCTTTCTTGACGCCCATTTTAATTTTTCATATTGAAAAGTGTCTTCTCAGATGAATTTTTCTTTTCGCCATTTGCTGAATAGGTTTTTTTTTTCCTTTGCTTTGAATATATTATAGCCATCAAGAAGAAACTTTAAAAAACAATTACTTTGAGTATGCACTGAAGAGCCATTCACGTTTCATGTTCTCCCTCCCCACCGCTCTGAATGTGGTTCTTAATTATTTGAAAGCAGTTCCTCAGATCAATATTTTAACATTTTTTTCTTCTCCAGACTTTCCGTTTTGATTGCTACACTAAAAAACAAACTTAGGGAGGAAAAGGCAAACCAGCCTGTCTTTTAACAGACTGAGACTTCAGGTGCTTGGCCAACTGAAAGTTTCACCTCCCTGATCTGTCGAGGCCTGCCTGGGGCTCCCACAGGCATGGCGCCTTCCCTGGCTGCCTGTTTCTTTTCTAGAAGCATGTAAAAAAGTCCCCCAGCATGTGATGCCTTGGATTGTCACAGACAGAACTATGCATCTGTATTCCCAAGAGCACCTTGCCTGGTAGACAGCATGCAGAGCCATCTTTAACTTGATGGTAATGATGATATTGGCTTGTCCCCAGGTTGCTAACACTTTGACTGTGTATCATTCTTTCCATTTCTTCCTCCCCTCTCTGTGGGTGACTGGGTACCCGCTGTGATCTGTGTTCTTCTGTATCTTATTGGCTCCACGATGGCAGTAGCCTGCTTTAGGATAGGAATGAGGTCCTCTCTGCTGCCTGTTCCCTACTGCCCCAGCAGCAGATGGCAGGAAGCAGTGCAGGTGGCTAAGGGCAAGGGGCAGGCAGGATGACTGACGGAGCCAGTACACCCCCCAGCACTGATACACCAACGGGAAAGAGGCAGTGGAATCCTGTGGGAGGCAGGGTAGTGCTGGGGGAGAAATTGAGATTTTGGAGTTCAGTTTTCAAAGCTGAGTCAGTTTCCCCACTTCTACCCAGGGTGACGGAGCAAGCAGTTTAACCTCTACAGGTCTCATTTTCTTCATCTGTGGGACAGAGTTAATACTGGAACCTCCCTCATTACAGCACTGTTCTAAGGGTTAGGTAAAACAATCTACACAAAAGCACCTCGCACACTGCCTGGCACAGCACACGTACCAGTTGTTACTGGAGCAGGAAACCGACGATGAGGACAGTAGGGGAGAGCATCTGGGGGCAGGGAGTTGCCGCTGGTAACCACCACTTTAGGGCATAGTTGATTGTTTTTGAAAACTTACGAATGTCAGAGACAACAAAGAGATCTAACATTCATAACTCTTCACTATTTGCTTCTGAAATATATTTAGGATCAGTATTTTCCATTTCTCTTTTGTTCACAGGTCTACACCACAAGCTCTTCTCCCTTCCTGGAAGAGTACGATACTTTGAATGTGCATTATCCAGTGACATGCCAGCATACCACAATGGATGCTAATAGCTGATTCTCCCAAAGCCTCTTTGATGTTCTGTTCATGTTTCTCCTGTTCCTCGTTTCTTGCGTGTAAATGTGCAGTGCACTTTCTCTGCTGAGATAATATGCTCCTAGACAAGTAGACTTGTCTATTGGGGGACTCAGCGGTGGGGTGGGCTGACAGATCTTTTTCTGTATGTGCTACTGCTGGGTTTAGTTTTCATAGTGGAAAATGTGAAGAAGACTATTGATGATATTTTCAATTCTTTTTGAGCATTTCATTAAAAAAAGTACAGACAGGTTGAAGGATACCCAGGTTATCTAAGAAGGAGGTCATTTGAGGTTTTCATACTGTTGTATACTTAGCTTTGTAATTAAAAGTTTTCTTTGCTCAGTCTTAATTCTTCACAAGTCTGAATTTCAGTCTTTGATTTTAGATGAGCATTCCTAAATATATAAAATACATTTCAAAATATGTATATAAAGGTACAGGATCCCACGTCATCCTTCATCTACCAGTTCCTCTTCCCCAACTTATAACCACTGATACTAGCTTCTTACATGTACTTCTATAGTGTCTTTATGAGTAAACAAGAAAATACAAATAAAGATTCTTATCTACCCTTTTTTATATAAAAAATAGTTTATTCTTTATCCTTCACCTTGATTTTTGCAGTTAAGCATTTTTTGGAGATCTTTCTAGTAGATCAGTGTTCTTCAGCAGGGGCAGGATATGGGAATAAAAATCAACATGGCTACTAAATCTTTACAACTTCATGCTTAAAAAATTAAAATTTGTAGGATTTTTGAGATGAAGTAACAGAGGAAGAGGAGTCATATATTTTTGCAGTTTTGCATTTTTAACATTAAGATAAACTGTAATAGTAATATTCTTTGATTATCATGTTATGACAATAGCTTAACTGATTTATATCTGTTTTTATAATGTCTGTGTGTAGCATCTACAATTTCCTTAGTTAGGAAACTGAGGCCCAGAAAGATTAAATACCATGCAAGGCCATTATTACAGTAACCCCGGTACTGGAACACCGACTCCGATTCCCAGTCGCTGTCCAGGGTGTGATTTAGTTTATAGCAAAAAAGAAAAAAGCATGTTGAGGGTCTAGTCTGTGCCTGCTGATCTTACTTGATCCTTAAAACAACCTTATGAGGTATTATTCCTGTTTTACAGATGAGGGTAAGGACCAAAAAACGAAAATATAGAGAGATTAAATAGTTGCCAAATAGCACAAATAACCAAGCCAGAATAAAAAGTCACTGTCTGCAAAGCATGTGCTCTTTCAACTAAAGAGTCTACGCGTTCGAAAGCCCAGACAGTACTGACCTCACAAGCTTCCTCTTTCTCTCGCCTCATGCTCTCCGAGTTCGTTTGTTCACCCCCGCGCTGTGTCCCTGTCCCGTCGGCCCCCCGCGCTGTGTCCCTGTCCCGTCGGCCCCCGACCCTCCCTCGGCTCCGTCTGCTCCAGGCACACTGTCCCCGACACGGGGGCCGGTGGCTCCCGCGCCCCCGCCTCCCCAGGGGAGGCCCCTCCCCAGTGCTTGTCCTGCCGCTGGCGTGCCTACTGTCTTTCTCTTGCTTGATCACTGGCTGTCTCTCCTACTAACTGAATGTAAGCTTTGTGTGAGTAGGGAGGTAGGGATGTCTGTGTGTGTGTGTGTGTTCAGTGACAGCTCAAGTACTGGCCTGTTTTCTTCAGGGCTGTATTTTCTAGCTCAAGAACAGTGCCTAGTATGCATTTGGTACTCATTAAGTATTTGTTACATATTTGAACAAATACCTAATAGGTAGAAGTAGAGTTTACTTTTGAACTAGAGTTTTGTGACTGTAAGGAATAGACACACAGTGCTGCCACCCTCTATATCTGTGGAAGTAGACCCCACCGGTAAGGAGGGCTGACCATACTACACCATTTTATATGAGAGACTTGAGCATCTGCTGATTTTGGTATCTGTGGGAGTCCTGAAACCACTCCCACTTGGATACCGAGGGATGACTGTTAATAGTTCCTTTCTTCTACAATCATTGATTAAGCAGTTAATCATTTATTGAGCAATTACTACATGCCATGTACCATACTAGTTCTGAAAACAGTCATAAGAAGCAACTATTATTATTCTCATTTTACAGAAAAGCAGTTTGTCACCACCATGACATACATCCACACTTCCTATCTCATATGTACCATCCTCTTCAGTGAATATATGTATTGTAATATTCTGCCCATGAAAGGCACAGAGAATCATTACCACTTGCAATCTACTGTTTTGTCACTGTTATTCTCTATAAGCTCTCTATAAGGCTACTTTGAGCTTGATCATGAGACATTAGCAAATATTCCCTTAATCATTGTAATAATAAAACACGTTTAGTCATCTGGCATAAATTCATGATTATTTTTGGATAGTTTAAAAAAATTGTGACTTTGCCAGTAATAACATCTCATGTTCCCTAGAGGAGGTAGGTTTGTCATAAATACCATTTCCGTAGAACATTTCAAGGAACTTAAAGTTCTCGGAAAATATTTTTAACAGGCAGCCTTTTCTCAAACAGACTTCAAGGGCATGATGCTGTATACCCTTAAATGTGTATTGTATGTATTTTATCTTATTAATAATATTTATATGTATTTGTCCTATTGCAAAGTCCATTTATATTCAGATGTTCCTTTAGTGGATTGAGGAAAACAGAAATAAATTCTTTAGAAAAGCATTCTGATGTAGCTGCAGAATTTTGTTTTTAGTCTCTTTCATCCCTTTTTTCTCTTCCCAGATCACAGGTTATTTTCATTCATATATTGCAAATTGGTATTTTGCAAGATTAGTATAATTCCTTTCTCTTAAAGCTTATTCCTTGGTAGGTTGTTTTTCTTTCTTTTATTCTCTTTTTTAAAAAGTCACAAAGAATAATCCTTTTCTGAACCTTACTCTGAGCCAAAAAAAAAAAAAATTTTTAAGCCCCTAGTTCCTATAAGTTTTTTTTTTTTAAAAGGTCTTCCTCTTTTATTTGGCTTTCATACTGAATTCGCTGGCATTCATATTTAACATAAAAGGCCAAAGCATGGAGCAGTCATGTGCCAGAGTGGATGAGTTCACTGGTTTTCACCTCCCTGCAGTCTGGCTGCCTGTACAGAGGCAGCGGCTAACATGGTATGCTTGGGAAACCAAACGTTTCCTAACTTGTTAGTGGGAAATTTAGACTTCAGAAATTTAGAAACCACAACAACAGACGCTTATGTTTTATTGTGACTACTGAAGTCACAAAGCTTGCCGTGAGAAACAGGCTAGACAGGAACCCCGAGAATGTAAGATGTGAGACATGGTGATCCCGAGAGAACTTCCGTCTTTCCCCTTTTCCATTTTAGCTCCAGTAAATAAGTAAGTAAGGAAGGCAAAGGAAGTAGGAACATTTAATACCATTAAATAGTATTTGGAGGTCAAAGCATTTGGAAGATGAGGCTTGATGCTTGGCCTGACTGCATGCTGAACAACTGACTCGTGAAACACAGTGAACATCCTCCATCTACCCTTACTCACTTTTCCTATTAATAGTTCCTGAAGGTGATTGGTTTCTGTCTCCTACATGATGTTTGGATGAATCTGGGCCACATGTAAATTTTAATTACAGACAGGTGGGAAAGTTTCTGTTGGAATATAAAAGACCATTTTTCTTGTGGACTGTGCATGTCCTCTTGCATACATTTTAAAAATTAAAATTATTTTGGTCATCTAACCTTGTTTAATTTTCCATAACAATTCAGAGCATTGGGTTGTATTTCCCTTTTCTGCCACTTTTGAGCATTGAGAAGACAGAAAGCATGAACACAGAGTTTGATCCTATTTTCTCTCTTAGAAGTTGGGTTCTTTTAAGATGAATGTATTCTAGAGAATATTTAGCTTGTGCAGTACGGGGCAATTCCATCAAGATGTTACAGTGGTTTGCAACAGGACTGCTAGAGGTGAGAGCAGTGACTTAATACTTTACTTCCCTGGGCCCCGGGCCTGTTGGCAGTGGGTTTTGTCCTTGGGCAACAGTGTCCCCATTTAGTTATATTTATCTGCATGAGAAATTCTGTTTGTAGCAGAATTGAAGAAAAGGCTATATAGTACACCTCTGCGTGTGCTATATGAAGACCAATCTGTTTTGCCCTGACCATATCTTACTTTCGAATTTTATTTCATTTTAAGATTTGAATTTTGAGAAAGGGCAAACTATTTCACGCTTGCAGTAGTTGAAAACAGTGTCATTGTTTTTTCAAGTCATTGAAAAAAAGCACTCACTTCACTCTCCCTCACTTTTAAAGTTCACTCTCTTAAAGTTCACAGCTAAAAACAAAGAAAAAAAGCAAAACCCCAATTCTCAAACAACAGACAAGGCACTTTCGGAGGAGCCATGTATTCAATGGACAGGAATATTTGACCAAAATCTGCCATCCACTTAACTGTGTGACCTTGGCTCATCTGCGTGCTACCTCAGCTGCAACATGGGGAAAGTAATACACCTTCATCTTGATGGTTTACAAAGCCTTTAACGATCCTCAAATCCCAGTTGCACATGATAAAAACCACTACCAACCTTAAAGGGCTTTCCTCATCGCTCAGTTGGTAAAGAATTCACCTGCAATGCGGTTCCATTCCTGGGTTGGAAAAATCCCCTGGAGAAGGGATAGGCCACCCATCCAGTATTTTTGGGCTTCCCTTGTGGTTCAGTTGGTAAAGAATCCGCCTGCAATGCAGGAGACCTGGGTTCAATCCCTGGGTTGGGAAGATCTGGAGAAGGGAAAGTTTACCCATTCCAGTACTCTGGCCTGGATAATTCCATGGAGTTGCAAAGAGTCCAACTTGACTGAGTGACTTTGACTTTCACTTCATCAACCTTTAAAGTCCTTTCCCTCCTTTCTTTCCTATATAGCACTGTACACAAATTCACATGTCAAAAATGTATATTCCATTCTATCAGAAGAGATTTTGTGACTCATCTGATCTGTGGTTCATAATAGGGGAACCTTTATTGGAATTTCATGGGATTCACATTTATTTTGGGTTCTTTATATGTCAGGCATTTATTGTAGTTAGGTTATAAGTGTGCTGTAAAAGTACAGAAATAAATCATTTTAGTGTCTGACACCTAAAATGTTACGCTAAATTGAAAGTATAATTAAACTGCAAATTGAACACCTAAGAAGTATTTAGTAGTTTTTGAAAGGGAATCTTTATTGTCTGTGGCTAGGACATAATATATGCTACTTAAGCTCATGCTGGAACATCTGTCTCACCTATTTGTGTTATATGTGTGCCTCTCCAGCCTGGTAGGACTTTCAAGGTAAAACAGGGAGATTCCAAATTAGCTTTTAAGCCTTTTGCTCTCTCTCCTTGATCCTTTATTCAGTGACTTGGTTTTTATTTCAGGTGACTGCAACTTCTTTAGGAAAGTTTAAGTGGGTTTCTCATACTAGGGATTCCTTACCAGCAGAGAAATTAGGATAAAGGATAACCTCATTTTTCAGAGTGGCTAAAGTTAAGCACTAGAGACATGGATTTTCTCCAATAAGCTTAATGCTTTACTTCCCCCATGGCTGGATTACAAAACCATGAGTTCTTTGGGACTGCATCCTGCAAAGTACCTCCTGTTTGGCCCTAAGGCAACCCCTTGCACCTCAGCCTGGTGGACCCCAATAGCATCAGATGCCGATTGAGCATCATTCTTATGAGCAGACTGGCATAATATCTAGAATAGTAATAGGTACCATTTACTGAGTGTCTCCTATGGGTCTGGCATTGGGCCAACTGCTTTATCATCACTTTTAATCTTCATTTTAAGGATTGAAACCACTGTGGGGGTCCAGGTTGTTCTAAAGGCCAAACGATGGAATTAAAAATCTGACTTCGGGTATTCTGATGCTGGGTCAAGCCTTCTTTCTCTTTTTACCTCAGATTCCCTTTTCAGGGTAGACTTCCAAGGAATAAATCTGTCATTTTTTAGAATGCTACATTTACATTTCATTTTATATCTTTTCCATGAATGTTCCCTAACTTGTCTGACCCTGGCTGAGTTCCCACAGCTCTTAACGGTTTTGTGGCACAAATACTGTGTATCATTTTATACTACTTTCTAGTTTGTTATGTTGTATTAGTTTTGCTCTTGAACAACTATAACTCCTTAAAGATTTGATACCTCTGTGTTCTCCACATGGGTCTGAACTTGGTACATACTGGATGACCAAACGATTTGAGAGGTAAGAAGACCCATTTCTAAGGGGAGCATGACTCCGTCTTAGACTGAATGCCACCTAAAGTTCTCAGAGTTTACTCTAATTATTATTAGAGCAAAAGAAAGAGAAGTAGAATTTTGTTCCTCTTTTTCCTGTCACTTTTGAGGACGGAGAATCATTCAGTGACATGAAGTCACTTCAACACAAATTTAAATCAAGTTCAGATGTGGGAAAACTAGCCAGAGAATGTTAACTTTGTGTTTCTTTGCATCTTTGCTCAGGCCAGTGAATTTTATGGGACTGTTAGAAGATTACTGTGTAGCATAATTTTAGGGGACATGAGTAGAACCATAATCACTTAACAAAGTTGTTCTCATCTTTATCTAAAAGATCTTGGTCTGCCCCAGGTAGGCAGTTGTATGAAAGCCTGAAGGATAATATGGAACCTCAAACATAATGTATTTCTTTTAACAAAATGAGTGTTTAACTACTTTGATGATAAATGAATTGATATTATTCTTAAAGAATAATTAATCTCATTAGCGGCAAAGGATTACTTTTCACAAAACTCCACAGAATGATTGACATCGTCTGCCATTCCCAATTAAGTGACCAGTCCCTGTTGAGGCTGAGGGACTTACACAGTGTCTCACTGCAGGCCCTTTGTCTTCAGCAAGAAGGAACTTTCTTATGCTGTCCCCAAGCAGCTCCTTCCTTTTCTTCAAATGTAACAGCAGCGGTCACTTATGTCTTGTCAGCCCAAATGTGATAAATATTTTACATTCCTCTTATGATTCTGCTCAGAGCTTTGTTTTTGTTTTGATTCACTTAAAAAAGAATTTTAAAAAGAGAGAAAAAAACTTGGTTCACCTTTAAACTTTTGTTCTGAGACTGGCGGGCCATGAGATATGACAAATCTAGAAGGTTCACTCTTGTCAGAATCACTCATCTCGAAGGTCTGACCTCATCCTTGAGGCTGCTCTTGATAGGATGATTCGGAGCTCTCACAGGCTCAGGGCTATAGTTATGTGAATCTTGCTTCTGGCTTTAGATTGGGCTTTTCCCCTCACATTCTTCCCATTTTCTTTAGCTGATTTGTCTCTGTAATGAACGATCAGTGGGTTGTATTTTTATAGTCTTTGGCTCTACTGGACCAGAATTCCCTCGGGGCTGACTGCACACTATTCTGTCCTTTACCTAGTATTGAGAGATGCTTATAGTGGATGACATCATGTCCTTTTATAAGTTAATGGAAGCCAAGGCTACAGGAGGTTTATGCAGAGCATGGATGGCAGAGCCAAGAAGAGTAGAACTTGATTTACGAACCATCATTCCTACTCTGTAGTCTTAGTGTTGAGATAACACTATTTGTCTATCAGTTTAGTGTCACTAGTAAATAAGCTTGGAGATTGACTACATTTGTGTTGTATTCTTCTAAAAAATAGTCCCACATGGTTTATCTTTACTTAATTTTTATGTACAGCTGACCTACATTATCTTGTATTGCTTTATCAATTCAATAAAAAAAGAGCCTAAACAGGACAGTGACCAATGATTGAAACCATTGTGCAAGAGCTACTGACGATCTTAGCCCTTGTCACCGATGGTAGGTGTGGCTGTGCTAGCGACATGGTGTGGCGTGAGGAGAACTTAGTTGCTGGGCTTGCCCAGCCTTGCACTGAGCCCAGTGCCTAGTAGACACTCAGTAAAAGTTTGGCACTGATGAGGAGTCACAAGCCCTAGGCTGGCTTCACTGGTGGACACTGGCATTACCTAACTTTGAAACTACAGAAAAATCATTCCTTTTCTGTAAAACCTGGCAGATGCACTGGATAATCCACAGAAACTCTGGAATCAAAGTATATATTTGGGAAATGGGAATCTGCTAATTTCTAATCACAGTAAGGACAAACTGTTTGGTCCCCATGAATGCAGTAGGGGCGGGCATTCAGCTGAGGCACAGAGATGAGGGGGAAACAGAGGAATACCCTTCATTAAAGACAAAAGCACTGCACTCTGCTCTTTCATGTTTTGCTTCCCGTCCACTCCTTGCCCAGAGGCAATTCACCTGGTACTGTTTCAACATCTTCATTCTCATTATTCTGGGGAGGATGTTTAAGTGAAGTAGGTAGAGGTGGGTCGGGTCGACAGAGAAGCATCTGACTTGAAGTCTGCCTACACAGATATAATGTACGGTAAAAGCAGACTGCTTTGACTTCACCGCCTTGACTTAATCTGAGCCTAATTTGTTTTCTGGTTTTTGTTTGTAAGTCAGTTCTATGTGGTTTGATGAAACAGTGGCAGAGATCTGTTTAGGGCTTCTGCACAGAGTCTGAAGGGACCCTTCCTAGTCCACTGTTCCCAGAAATCCTCTTTTCTTACCAAATAAGAAGTTTCTAGGTTGTAATTTGTTCATATGTTCATTCAACACCCTTCTTGGCCTTGTGACATACCTACTAACTTAACTAGGTCTGTCTTTTCTCCAGGTGCTAGGCACAAAGTGGTAGCAAAACTCACCCTCGAGGGATTTATAGTCCAGGAGATAGATGATAAACAAATTAGCAGTTAATGTGCAGTTTAATGTCATGAGAAATGCCTGCTATGAAGGAAAGAAAAGCAAATATCACTGGAGCTTAAAGCCCACAGTAACTTCCTCTGAAAGTTTTGGGAGGGTTGTTTCAAAGGCATTGAGTCACTTTGGGTTTTTAAAGGGAACCTGCTAGCAGGGGAGGTATAGGGAATGCAGAATGCTTAGCTGGAAGGTGCTGAGAAGAGGTCACTATCATGTTAGTGGTTCAGGCCTAAATGACTTTAACTGTAAAGCATACACACTCTTTGCAGGGCACCTCTCAGCTTTTGGGCAGACAGCGAGCTTTGCCACTCAAAGGACCTGTAAGTACATTTATTATTTGTTTTCTTTGTTCTCCCTTTATCACCTCCCTTCCATTGTTGTAGCCTGGTTAAACTGTATTGATTTTCACCTCCTTCCTCTTTGTCTTCTTACTACTTGTACTTATCAACAAGAACTTTGAACCTTTCTACTTTCTTTTTTAAAACGGATTTTATATCCAAATTAACACCTACAGTACCAAGGCTTCTTCTGGGGCTTCTGTTCTCATCTTTTCCTGCCCTTCATTTAAGGGGAAACCAAAGGCTGCAGTCTAAAAATGCAGGCGGCCCTGGCTCTGCCTCTGAGCAGCTCTGTGTCTCTGAGGCAAGTCACACAGTGGACATGAATTTCTTCTGCAAGGTGAGGCATTTGGGTCGGATGGCCTCCAAGGCCTCTTCCAGGTATCAAGTTCTGTGGACATTCCCTGCTAGGGTGTGTGTGGGTGGGTGTATATGTGCACGTGCATGCATGTGTGTGTGGGTGTATATGTGCGTGCGTGCGTGTGTGTGTGTGTGTATGCACTCACTCTCTGGGGCCTGGGGCATCCCACAGTCCATAAGAATTTATCAAGGCACGTCTCAAACCACATCTGTGGGATTGAGTGCTATTCTGACATAATACACACTCTCTTTTACTGACAGTAACTGTCCTTTAGGCTGGAATCAGTAGCTGTCATAAACAGAAACAAGGAATTTACACTTCTCCCTGTCCCGGTGGTAGATACACTTAGCTACCTACTCCTCTGCATACCGTCTTACCCTTTCCCCCACACAGAGACATATCATTTCCTAAGCTACTCTTTAAAAAAATAATAATTGTACCTTTAAGAGTTAACCTTATTTTGAAACCAGTAGGGCAGAGGAATGTGAGGATGGTTAGACTGGAGAAAAAACGCTGCTAATGTGTTATTCTCTATTCTTGGGCTCAGAATGAAAACTGCTGCTGTCCTATCTAACCTGCTAAATTAGAATCTCCTGGAACAAGGATGAAAAGGGAATCCTCCCATATCTGAAAAAGAACCAAGTGACTTTCCTTGGAGAGCCTTCCCACTTTTACTTGTCTTGCAGCTTTCCCAGTCAGAGGTAATGTTAGAAGGCCAGGGGAGAGAATCTCAACTCTGTTTTTAAAAAAAGGAATGCAGGAAGACTTAGGACATTGGTGGTGATGATCTGCTAAGGAATTAGTGCACCTAACCCTCCAAGCAGAAACTAACTGGCCAGTGGATTTTCTAAGTCTTTGCAGCACACATGAAAGAAACATAAGTGATTGAGTTGGTGGCCCGTATAGACTGTAGTGATGGCAGAGGCAGCCATGAAAATGTTTCTCTGAAAGTCTTATGCTGCATATGCAGTGTCTCTTCATCTTCAAATCCTCATTTAAACACAGTTTACAAAAACTAAATCAGTTTTTATTGAAGCTAAATTCACAGTCAAATGTAAATTAAACTCTAAAAATCATTTAAAATTAATGATAAGCCCAAGAAGATAAGGTGTGTTCGATTTTTCCAAGATAATGATTGTCTATGTGGATAACAGATTTCAATTCCTGAAGCAGGTTGAGACCAATATTGCTTTACATACCCTGATATTACTTCATAATATCCAGTCTTTTATAAACAGTTCTCTTCCTGCCCCCCCTTCCTTCTTCCTTTTAATAGGAGGCTGTATTTTCTTTTCTCCATTCACCTTGTAAAAGCATTCACTTTGCCCTGAAGCAATAGATATAGATAGAACATGATCTAAGAAGAATTAATGGAATTTTATTCTTCCTCTCTCCCATTTTCATTTTTTACCTCAAAATCCATTTATTACTAAAGGCAATTTTTGGAGGGGGAGAGGTAGCAAAGAATCCTAAAACAAAATTCACAGCATTTTGAGAAAGCAGATTAATGGGAATTCCAAGTGGACTTGAGAAGTTCTAAGCTTGACTTGTATTTTCATATTGACTGTTACTACAGACTTCATTACAGCATTAGGAAAATATCACAAAAATACCAGGACTTAACAGGTAAGGTTAATCACCATAGAAAGGTAAATGAGTTTATTAATTATAAAATTAATGTTTTATTGAAGATGTAAAAATTCACACTGATTCAATCCAAAACATTTTTTCCATCATACAACTTGTCTCAAGGACTAAGAAATGCTCACTAAGAGAGTACACTGTGAGATAATGTATCCATGAAAAATCTCTTTTAACTTTCAATTTTAAAAGGGATTTTAACGGGTGATTGTTCTTTGAACTGTGCTTTAAAGTTAATAGATGGAAAATAGTGTGGAATATTGAAGTGTGTCATTTAAAATTTTTTTTACAAATTGATGCTTGCCTGTTTTAAAAAAAGTAAAATGCAGACTCTGGAAACACAGCTGTTAGAACTTTGATAGAGGTTATGATTTTCAACAGTTGAGCTATAGTTTATGATACAGATGGTACTTTGGGTAAAGCTAAAACAATAATTGATGGTTTCTGTTTCCCTCCTCCTCTATTAGATTCAAAAGAGTGGAATACCTTTTTCCCAAGACAGGAATCTTTTTCAGTTTCCAATTACAGCATATATCAAGTAAACAACTTTGCTGTTGCATATTCTGTACTTCTCTCCAGTAACCTGGGTGTTGTCCCCACTCTCTTCTCATTATGGTAGGCTTCCCTAGATTTGAAATAATAGTTTTGAGGAAATCCTGCTTCTCAATACTAACCTGCAGTTTATAAAGCCTATCTTCAGGCCAAGGAACATATAATTTTTCTTTTAGAATACTAAAACCAAAGGCCTGCATTGCTCCAAACAAAATTAGCTAACAAAACAAAAATCCTCTGAAGCAAAAATGGCAGGCACCAATGTCATATACTTTAAAAAAACTCAACCACAGAATTACTAGAAATACAGATATATTCCACATTTTGACCAGGTTAAAAAAAAAAATCTATGTTTCAAATGATAAATAAAACAAAGACTATTTTACAAGGAAAATAATTCTTTCACACACTTTTTCTTAAGTTTTGTTTTATAACATATGTTCAGACCAAATAAAATTTAAGTGATAAATCATTTTTTCATCTCATATTCCAGTGTTTTTGACATAGCATATTTTAGTTTTAATTCCTCTGATTTTTATTCTGAAAAATAAAGTAAAATAAGTCGATTTTCAGCATCTGCCACTTGTTCAGTTATCATAGTGTAAGGATTCATTTATAGCAGTAGTCTACTCGAGGTCTAGAGGTAATAAATAATGGCTCAAAATGCCACTGATTAACAAAATTCTTCTATGGGCTTTACTTTTTAAATTTATTATGTATTTCTACATCATAAACTACTGTGCAACATATTACTGTACAGAAACTAGCTTTATGTTTCATTGCAGTGCAGTTTGTCATTTACCCATTGACTGGAGTTGAAGTAAAAAGTTAGAACACAAAACTGTGATAGTTACTTTTTTGTACTAATTAAAACTTGTTTTTAAGACAGATTAGCATTTGTAGGAGTTTTCTGAATCTTAAAAAGTGCTTTACTTTTAAAGTTAGATCCATCCTAATTACAAGATATATTCCTAACAAGAGTTTTCTAGTCTTTCAGATGAAGATTTATAAAAGAGAGAGAGGACACTGGGTGGGAATCATATCCACTGCCCTGTGGTAGGTAGGTTTTCGCTTTGTGCTCTTGTAAGTCCTAAAGGACTTTGCGTCCTAAGAGAGATAAGACCAGGAGAGTTGTTGTATTACAGCAAATCCCGCACCCCCCCCCCCCCCCACCAAAGATTTCTCAATAGAGGCAGAACACAGTGCATAACTTATTTGGAAGGCGTCTGTAATACATAGTCATCCCTCACCTCTCCACATTTAAAAATAGATCCCAGATCTGTATTCTCCGTCAGAGAAAACTTTTTAAGTTTTGTGTAAATTGGGAAAGGTTTTGATTCTAGAGTTCATTGGACGCGCTTTTCGAAACCTGTTTGCAGTTCGTGATGCTGATAACTTTAAAAGCCACCTACAGACTGCCTGGCTCTCCGCTCCCCTTGCTGGAGCGGAGCGGCTCTCCCGGGCTTACCTGAGTCGCCTGCGCCGGGGCCGGGCGGGGACCGGGCGGGGGCCGCAGTCGCGCGGCGTCGCGAGCGGGCTGTGCGCGCTCCGGGAGTCGCCCGAACAATGCGAGCGGGGCGCCGAGCGCGCCCGGCCTATGGGCGTTACGTCACTGCGCTGCCTTATAAGGCGCTCCGCGTGTGCGGCGCGGGCGGCGGGGGCGCCGGTGACAGCCAGACCCGCAGCGGCGGCGCTGCAGCGCGCCCCGGCCCCGCCGACGCTCGGACCGTGTGAACGGCCCCTCGGTCCCGGCTCCCCGCGGAGGGGAATGGGCGGCGGGCCGGGGACGCTGGCGCCCTCCTGCCGGGCTAATCTAGTCTTTGGGGGTCGTGGTCGATCAGCTTGTAACTTTTATTCCTCTGGGGCGCTAAAGCTGCTGTTGTTGCTTGGGATTCTTAAATATACATCATGTTATTCTTATGTGTGCTTTGTAAATACGTTTTTCTTAAGTTTGTTTTTTGCTCGCTGGGGGCGGAGGCAGGGTGGGGAGGCGGGAGAGGGAAGCGAGAAGTCTCTTTTTTTGGTGGTGGGGCAAGACATCTCCGGGAGTGATTTAGACTTCAAACCTTCTCTTTCCTCTTTGTAAAGAGTTAGGGTCCTCAGAGGATAGTATTTTATTTCCTGATGATGTAACTACCAAACAATTCTTCAAGTGATGATGGGAAGGCCAGATGAAATCTTATTTTTTTCAGTGTTTTTCCTGAGAGGAGAACCTCATTCCTCATTTCTGCATGCCTGTATTTTAATGAAAGTAGTTAAAACTAATCAGTTTATTTGGCAGGGACAGTATTTATTAAAGAAATTTAATGTTTTGTGCTGTACTTTCAAGATAGTATAAAAATAGAACTTCAAAACTAGTTTTAATTCATCTGTTCTTTTCTACAAATTAAAACAAAATGCAAAATACCTGAGAGGAAAAAAGAAACTGACCAAGTATGACTGAGTTAAGCTTGCTACCCTTTACTCTGGGACAAATTTACTTGTTTAAAAACTTTTTCTAGTAAATGAGGATTAACCTCCTAATTGCTTTGCACATCGATAAAAGAAGTAATCTCAAAAAGTCCTAGCCAACTATATGAATCTGCTAAGTAAATTAGAGACGTGGCTGCCTCATTTATTTGTGAGTTTCAAATAAACTGAGTAGTTTAAATAACTTGAGTCTGTTTAATTTTTAAAATTACATTAAAATAGGATTGCTTCCTATTATGATGTACAATGTCTATGGAATTATTGTTTCCATATGTTTTGTCAAACAGAAATAATAAAAATAGTCTGCCTGTTTCTTTTCTTTAGCATGGAGTGGAGAAAGGCTGCTTGCAGAGGATTTATAGTTAGTGAAAATGGTGTGGAGAAAAGATGCAGGGCCCCAAAAGAAGTGTGTATCATCTTTAATAGTGGGCTCACGTTGACAGTTCTAGGTCACTCTACCTGTCTACTGAGAGGCATATTAAACTAAACCCTGCTTTTCTGTATATACTCATTTAAGAGCTGTGAATGACCATTCACTTCAGCTGAACTTAAATTTTAATATTTGATTTGCAGTTTTGTATTAACAGATGTTAGTTTGTTGGTTTTAATGGTTACTTTGCCTTCTGGTGTGTGTGTGTGTGTGTGTGTGTCTCAGTCCTGTCTGACTCTTTGTGACCGTGTGTGTGTGTGTGTGTGTGTGTGTGTGTGTGTGTGTGTGTGTGTGTGTGACTCAGTCCTGTCTGACTCTTTGTGACCCCATGGACATGTGTGTGTGTGTGTGTGTGTGTGTGACTCAGTCCTGTCTGACTCTTTGTGACCCCATGGACATAGCCTGTTAGGCTGTTCTGTCCATGGGATTCTCCCAGCAAGAATATTGGAGTGGGTAGCCATTCCCTTCTCCAGGGGTCTACTGGACCCTGGAATTGAACCTGCGTCTCCTGCATTCTTTACCACCTGAGCCACTAGGGAAGCCCATGAAGTGTATTTAAATCTTTTTTTTTTTTTTTTTTGGTGTCCTGTGCTTACCTTGTACTTATTAAACATACTTTGAGATTTTTATACTGTTACAAATGAGACAAAATGACTGTTAGGAAAGTTGCATGAGGCACAAATTTCTGAATCTCAGTTCCAAACTGGTAAGGTAAAGTACCTTTACTCAAAGCTAGCATTTTTATGACTTGTTCTGCTTCCTTTCCCCTCTGATAGATACAGAGACTTCCTCACATTTGACACTGCCTTTTATTTCTTTCTTATGTTTTTGTATTTCTGCTTTGCATTTATGTCTATGCTTTTGACTTCCCAGTTTCCCTGTAAAACTTGTCAGGATTATTTTCTCCTTTTCTTTGGTTGCAGTAACTGAAGACTAGAGAAGTTAAATGGCTGCAAGACTTGTGTAGGATTCTTGGAGCAAGAGGAAAGAAGATGAGTGCTCCTACTCCCGTTCCTTGCCTATGCTGTTGCTCCCTGGAGCACTGGTCCCTGACACAGCTATGACTCAGCCTTGCAGCTGAGGTCATGGTCTGTGACCACTCTCTTCAGGAACCAGTGAGTGACTCTCGTGGGTTGAGCTTGTAGCACACACCAGCCCGTCTTAGTGCTCTGCACGCCCGCCATCCTTCAGTCTGCATAACATTCTGAGGTGGTTTATCCATACTTTTCAGATGACAAAACACATTGGAAGGGGTAAAATTGCTTGACCAGTCACACTGCTGGTAAAGTAATGAAAAGAAAAATTTGAAGCAGTGTTTATATGTACACAGGCTTAGTCTTACCCTCCCTTAGGGATTTACTCGGAATCTCTCAGAGGTGTTGTTAGTAAAGAAATAATCAGATTTAACTGAGAAGTTTGTGTCTTTATTTTCCAGACTGAAAGTTGAACTGGGAAAGCTAAAACTCTTCAGGGTCTACACACCAAAGCCTCCCTGATTGTGTGCTGATTAACCCCCGGGAGTGTTTACATCGGAGACATTGTGGATTTGTGTATTTACTAAGATAGTTTTCTTGAGGATGCTGGCAACATGTTCTAATAAAGTTAGAATATTGTAACAGTTCTCCAGCAGTTGAAAGTCGAACATTTTGAAGAAGGAGCATCTTTATCGAACTGACACCAGGGCCCCCTGCGTCTTATAGTGCACACTTCAGCCAGCCATTGGCGTTGTGTTCCACTGCCAGATGTCAATGAGTAGAGTTTTATCTCCTTTCTTCCTTTCAGCATTTTCTTTGTGATGTAATTTTTGTTCTTTTAGCTTCTAACGTATATTTATTATGAAAAGAATAGAGATGTGACCATTGTGCCACAGTCTTGGCTAAGAAAGTTGTTACTTCCGTTTTTACTGAGAACTTTACCGCCCAATTCCCGTATGACTCTTCATTTTATAATCAAGAATTTTGTACAAATAAGTATACCTACAAATAAAAGTCCTTTCTACAGTGAGTAAGCTGATTTATAATGTAAATCAGCGATAGTTTAAGTTATCATTTGGAGATGGCACAAAGGAATTTTCCTAAGCTAATTGCTGTCTAATGTGAAAGTAGGGTTTGTAGGCAGCAAGGCTGGAAACTAGGATATATTGATTTGATTGAACTGTGTGAGGTCACTTTTGTTGAATAGTCAGAAACAGTTGAGTATCAGCAGTTTCCCGTGGGTTAAGCCACTGCCAGGGGGTTATTACAGTGACCACAGCAGCCAATGTTATTAGTGATGTCCACAATGTCATCATTACTTAACTGTTTTAAAATACCATTAACATGTTACCAAACCCAGCAGCCAGTTTCTCTTTGTGAAGTGACTGCTCTTTCTTTCTTGCCCTGTCTCTGTGCCATTGTTTCTTCTTGTGATTGGTAAAGTCTTTTAGTCATCCGAATCAGTGCCAGAGAAGCAGGATTCATCATTAGCTGAACCTTTTCTGGAGCCACCCACAGTTTTCGCTGTTGGCTCTTTAATCAGGTAAGGGGAGATGTACACTGTTCTGTGAGGCTCTGCTGTAAGCTCTGGGATGGTAACGCTAACTTTGAATGGGACACATTTGCCCCTTTGCCTCTCATAGAGTTTACGTGGAAACACTGTAACAGGCAAAGAAAAGCAACAATTTTTATTATGGGCATGGGCCTGTTATGAGAAGCTGAAGGGAACGGGGACAGATCCAGGATGGCATGGGGCGAAGCAGAATGCTGTGGTTCTCCATTGCATCAGGCTGCTGTTGGGTTGGCCAGAGCGTGAGTCTTTGGTGCTAAGACACTCCTCCTGACAGAACATTCTAACATCTCACGGGCAGACTTCATGCCACATGGCTTTGCTGCTGAGCATTGGACAAGCCTGACATGGATGTGGTACTGATGGCTTATCTGCTGCTCCACAATTTAAGAGGAAGGCTAAGGGGACTGAGCCCCACGGTGGACAGCTGTGGAACATGGAGCCAAAAGGGAAGTCTGAGGGTGAAAACGGCTTCTCTCCATGTCAGGGACAATCAGTTTTCTGACCTACCTCTTTCTTTTTACCCTTCTTTCAGCTTTCTGGTGATATCTGCCTTACTCTGTACACATAAATGCCCACATGAAATATCCCACATCCCCAGGCAGCCCATCATTTAACGTGTACACGGAGAGCTTTCACCAGCAGTTAATGGGCTGCAGTGAACTTCAGTTTACATGTAGGTCGTCTCACTTTTACCTGCAGCCCAGGTCTCCTGTCCCAGGCCTCCATATGCGTGCATGCTTAGTCACTCAGTCCTGTCTGACTCTGCAACCCTGTGGACTGCAGCACACCAGGCTCCTCTGTCCATGGGGATTCTCCAGGCAAGAATTTTGGAGTGGGTTGCATTTCCTTCTCCAGGGGATCTTTCCCACCCAGGAATCGAACCCACATCTGCTTGGCAGGCAGGTTCTCTACCACGGAGCCACCTGGGAAGACCATTCATACTTTAGCTGACTTTGACTTTAAAAAGGGACCAGTGCCTTTGAGAAATAACTTGGGCTGATAGCAACAGTATCAGTGCTAATGTTAGGAAATGGGAAATCCTTTATTCACATTAAAATGAATGCTATTTTGTGGCTTTAAAAATTAATTTAAAAATAGTTCAGTGCCCATGTCATAATTTGGAAAATGCAAAAAAGTCAAAAAGACATTTTACAACTAGTCCTACCACATGATTACTGCCAGCTATTAACAATTCCATGTACTGTGTTTCCTTTTAGTCTTTTTCTAAGCATTTGTAAAGCATGATTGTTTTCATACTGTGGGATATAATTGTATATTGTTTCTTACTCTTTTACCTTTTTATATCTATATTTTTAATTATGTTCCTGTCTTTTCTGTAGGCATTGGGTCATTTAAAAGCATTTATTTATGTATTTTCCCTAGAAATGGTGGGTCACAAAGCCAGCCACTGACATCACCATTGTTTTTTCTTCAATAAGTAAAACAAGGTAATGTGTAGTTAATGGTGACGCCTCTGCTTCAGAGACCTCCTGTTCTTGGTTTACGTGGGATGCTGTGGGTTGACTATAGGATACTAGGGAGCATGCCAGTTAGTGAGCAGGATAACTTGGAGGGGATGAAGTATTGATAATATGATGCCACCGTAAGATTATTAAATGGGAAGCAGGAAAAGCCTGCTATTTAGGTCCAGTCCTTTTGCTTATTTATTCCTGTAACATTTTGTGTTTCCTTGGTAACTAATAATAGTTTTGAGAAATTGTTGCACTCACAAGTATTACTGCAAGAGTAAAAAAAAAAAAAATCCTCGAATCACAGAAATTAGACAGAAAAGACCTATTAGGTCATCTTCATTGTCCCTTGCCAGTACAGATTGTTCTCAATACTTTGTTCAGTCCATTTTTTTAAAGGGACCTTGTAAACTAGTTTATGCTTCATGTCTTTTTTTAAGTAAGGCATTTTAAAAGCAACTTCTCTGACAGATTTTTCTGTATCATTGTGAAGCTTGATTTCAGGCTAAGTATTTTTGGAGGAAGACCTATGGATTCAAAGTCAAAGTACAGTTAAACAGGTTTTTTAGTTGAAACTCATTGGAGCAGTTCAGGATGTTACTAGAATAGTTGACTAACTAAGGATAAAACAGATGGGTGAGTTGAATTTATGTTTTCTTTTATCCCTGGAAAGTCAAATATAACAGGGCATGAGGTTAAACTTTTAATTACATAAATTCATTGAAATGGGTCTAGAAGGCCTAAGGAAATAAAGCATTTAGGAAATAAAGAGGAAATAAGAGTAAAATGGCTCATTCTAAGGTTATTTTTATGAAAGAGACTTTTTATGATCTTCCCGCCTGTCCCTGATTCTGCTTTGTCCATTATTTACAGTTGATTATTGCTTGTTGTGAAGGTGGCTTCTGGTTGTTAGATTCTTTCCCTCAGTAAGGCAACTTTTTCCAAACCATGGAGGGATAGAATAAAACTTTCTCATGGAGCAGTCAGTGGTAGTGGTACAGACTAAATGCTTCACTTCCCTACATTATGGCTAAAGATAAGATATCTTCAGCAGGATAAAATGGCAGACAAATTAAGAAATGAGAAATGTGCTTTGAGTTTTACTAGGAAGGATGATTATTTCATAAAATCACGTTTTATAGTGTAAAAGACCTCAGAAAACATCTACTCTGCTTATTACCACTCTTTGTTCTCCCTCTTTAAGTGGATGAGATAACTGGAGCTCAGAGAGGTTAAAGGACTTGCCCCAAGGTCAAACAATGAACTGGTGATCCAGCCACTGCGTTTTATGGGTCTGCATGCCTCTGTCGGGAAACATGAAAAATCAAAAGTGACTAACTAAATAATGTGATTAGAACTGTCAAAAAGAATGTATCTGAAATCCTAGTTATTGTAATACTAATGTAATCTACCATGGCTTATACTAACTACAGAACTAATATGGAACATTAATGAGCAAGTTATCTACTTTATGGATTAAAAATGCAATATTTTGTTGCATATCTTTTAAATTAAAGATCTGTATAATACTGGTAATCAACCCAAGCCACCAAGATTGGTAATGGATTGACAACCCTGGTCAAAAATATCTGAACTTTTAATGTTAATACTGCGTTATCATATAACAACATTGTCTTACATGCTTGCCAATTGTTTATTCTGTACATGAGAAATCCTTTTATAATTTATGCCACTAGGCATCCAATCTGCATCATACAATACAGGTTTGGGAGGCAGATAAAAAGTTCTGTGTTCACCCTTAAATTGGAATCGCTCTCAAGTGAGAATTTCAACCTTCTTCCCAGTAATTGGTGCATACACAGTTCAGTTGTAACTAGAGCTGAAGAGCCCCAGCAATTTGTTACTTCCTCAACAAGTCCACTCCATTCCAATCTAAAAACTGGCTTTTTCCAGCTTCCACTGACATTCCTGACCTTCCCGTGGAGCTGTGTTGAATAAGCGCATTGCTTTGACGCGACGGTTTTTTTTAAGTATTTGAAGACGGTTGTCCTCAACTGTCAGCTGTGCCTGTTTGATATGAGCCCTCTCACACCTTGTCTCTAATGGTTTGGAGCTCAAAATGAGCAGTTTACTTCTGTGTTAGGATCATCTTCCTCTTCATCGACTTACAGACTTTGTGTGTATACCTAAATTATCTAAGCATTTTAAGATAATTATCTAAGACAACGTACATCAAACTGCTGTGTCATTGAGCTTCCTGATCACCAGCCTCCTAATGAACAACCTCACACTTAAGTATTTTCATCATGCACTGCTCCTGTGATAATCTGGGTTAATCACTTCTATCCTGTGTTGGTTTTGTTCATATCTTTGTTTAATAACAACAATTATATATAACACATTTATTATTTAATGGATGCCATGAAGTGTATGCTTTACATATAATTGCAACTTTGTCCACATAATGACTCTGTGAGTTAAATAACTGAGGGATAAGCAGAGAGGTGAAGTAACTTATACAAGATCACAAAGCTAGTCAAGAATGGTACCAGGATTTGAACTGCAGACTGACTTCAGCAACCTCTGATATCACACTCAGTGTCTTTGTAGTAGAATTTGGTCTTGGAGGCAAACAGTACTAAGCCTGGAGTACTAAGCCTTTGTATCTCTCTTACCTGCCATCTAGTTCATTATTGCCCTGTAGGGTAGCAGGGGCTTCCCTGATGGCTCAGAAGGTAAAGAATTCACCTGTAATGCAGGAGACCCAGGTTCAATACCTAGGTCAGGAAGATCTGGAGAAGGGAATGGCTACCCACTTCAGTATTCTTGCTTGGAGAATTCAGTGGACAGAGGAGCCTGGTGGACTACAGATCATGGTTGCAAAGAGTTGGACAGGGCTGAGCGACTGACACTTTCACTTTCGCTTCATGGGCTAGTAGAGTGAGAATGAATCTTGGAGATCATCTGGTCAGCTTCCCTCATCTTGTAGTCTGTATAACTGAAACTCAGCTGTGCCGCAGCCTGTTGAGGGACAGGCAGAGGGCACAGTTGAGGCCTGTGTGTGCACCACGCTTCTCTGCCGCAGAACTCGGAAGTGCTTCTGCTCTGTGCAGTTTCCTCTCTCTTCTTCCTCCCTTTCCTCTTCCCTCTCTTCCTTCCTGTCTTCTTCTCTCCCTCTCCAATTATTTTTGGCATTGAAGCATTAAAACAATAACAGTAATACAAATCACATTGAAAGGACCACTTAAAAATCCTACCATACTGTGTTTTAAACTATTTTCATTTATTGCCAGCTTCTGAATCTGTAAGTTCTTTATCTTTTCAGATTATGACATAGGTTAAGAATCTTATCAAATATATTCTTAGAATCTCTCTGACTTAAGTTTCATAGTTCAAAGAAGATTTAAGGAGTGGGAAGGGAATGGCAAGGAACTGCTGTCATTTACTGAGAGCCTCATAAGTGGTGATTACTCTGCCCAGTCCTCTACCTTGATGTCTCAAACCTGCTTTCCACTCTCTGAGAGTCTATATGAGGACTGGCACAATACCCTGCACGGGGTGAGCATTCCACAAGCCTGCTGAATGAGGAAATGACTGGAAAGAAGTGCTTTGGATCCAGCAGGAGAAAGAGAAAGAGATGCTGATCATGTGCACACTATTACCACTCATTGACTCTTAGCTTTTGCATCATTTTATGTGCCATTTATTTCACATCTGTGAAGGCACATGTGTGTGCAGGATGCTATGGGATCTTATTTGCAGTGATAGATTTTGGCCTTGTACTTTTAACTCAACATGATACTGATTAAGTCTTGATCCAGAAGCTATTCTTTATTACATTTAATCAAGTTTCTTTAATTTCCTTGATCACAAATATCATTCGATAGGGAAGTTCCCCCATGGGATTGTATTTAATCATGCAAGTAGGGAAAAGTCTGTCATGATAGTGCAGACAGCCCGAGAACATGAGGAGTAAAAACTGCAGGGACAGAGTTTCCTCCTAGCACTTGTCTCTTGGCAAAACATAACTCAAAATTGAGCTGATTTCTTTTTAAATATAATAAATTCTAATGAAAACTGATCCAGTTGAGTTTTGAAACACAGAATCAATTTTCAGTTACCATGAATGGCTTCTGCCCTAGTGATGCCAGAATGTCCGTCTTCTAACTCACTCACACTGGGAATCTGGAGAGTTGCTGGTGTTGACTTTGCGTGACCTTAAATTTGGACTCTGAGATTTATCTCCAAGTGCTGATCTACTCTGATAAGATTGACAAAAATGATACGTTTATCATAAGGTTACTTATTTGTCTCATTATTAGTCTATGCCACTTAAGACAGTGCTATAAATTAATTTTAAAATAAATCCTGTGAATAGCTCAATTCTATTTCATTACCTGACCTTTCATTACAAAAATTAAAAGTTCTTTCATAAATGCAAGTATTTTAAATTAGTATGAGTTCATAAACTTATATTGGCATTTCTTCATTTCCTCTTTTTAGTATATTAGTAGGTTCAAAACATGAAAATGGCTTAGATCTTGCTTCATCTCTGATATGTGCTGAACAACTTTTGGTTAAAAGCAGACTATCCAATCATCCATCCTCTATCTATGGCTGCTGTTTGCTGAAACCTTATGGAACAGATGTCTAACTCTTCTTTCTTCCCTCCTCATTGCTTACAACCTCTTTCCCCTGGCCCTAAAACACGCACGCACTGTGTGAGTCCACATTCTGGCTTTTATGTGTGCTCACTCACAGCTACAAGAGAAAATGAAGAATAATAAAGTTCAGCTTTTTCGGTCAGGAATGAAAATCTACTTCCCAAAGGCTGTCTGTGTTACTTTTTTTGTCCAGTGCTGCTGCTGCTGCTGCTAAGTCACTTCAGTCGTGTCCGACTCTGTGTGACCCCAGTGCTAGTGACCATCAAACTGTTCCTAGGAAACGGAATTTCCTCACATTATATACTTACTCTTTATAGATGCTTTCCACCTAAATAAAGTCCCTTTATATTCATATAGCTGTATAACCTTTCTTTTGATTAGTAGCTGCCTGATAATGTCTCTTTTTCCATATAGTTGGGAATTATTATTGCTAGAATTGCTTTAATCCAGCCTGACAATCTTTGTCTTTTAATGTATTTAGTCTCTTACAGTGATTATTGATGTTTTTGGATTTACTTTTGTCATCTTATTTGATGGTTCTGTTTTTTACCACCTTTTTTTGATGTTGTTTTGTCTCATTTCTTGGCTTCTTTTGGATTTTATTTTTATTCATTTTCGCCCTCTCTACTTGGAGTTATACACTGTTTCTATTCTATTAGGAATTAATTAACCTATACATTCTGCCTCACAAGTTAAATTATCAGAATCTAAAGCTAATCACTATTTTAATCCCATCAGAAACTTTAAGGACTTCAGAGCACTTTTAAGCATATCTTCCCAATTTTTATATTATTACTGAAATACCTTTTAAACAGTTCTTTTTTTAAATTCTGTAAGATATCATCATCATCTATTTTTGTTCTTTTAGTCAATGTTGGTTTAGATGTACCAACATATGTACCACTTTCTTTGCTCATCATCCCTTCCTGTATTCCATACTTCATCTGGGATCACTTTCCTTCAACCTAAATACATACTTTTAAAGTTTCTTTAGTGGAAGTGTGCATTTTTCAGACTCCGTCTTTTTATTTTTTTGAACATGTCTTTATTTTACCCTTGTTCTTAGGAAGATTTTTACAGCAAATAGACTTCTAGGTTGACACCATTTCTGGCAGGACATTGAAAGTATTATTCCACTGACTCCCATGTTACTGTTGAAAAGTCAGTCATCAGTCTAATTGTTACTCCTTTTGTCTCTGCTTTTGTGATTTTTTCCTTTGTCTTTTGTTATTCTCCCATATGATATACTGAAGTATAGATTTCTTAATTTTATACTTTCTGGGCTTCATTAAGATTCCTATATGCATGAATCGGCATCTTTCCTGACTTCTAGAAAATTCTCAGTCAGCGTTAACTTGTCAAATATGACTTCTAAATAACTTTTTGTCTCCTTACCTTTTAAAACTTAGACACGTTAGACTATCTTACTCTATTCTTCATATCCCTTAACTATTCTTTCACTTGTTCCATCTCTTTAGTTCTTCAGGCTGCATTTTATTATTTCCTCAGATTTTTCTTGCAGTTCACTATTGTGGCTCATGTGGTAAAAAATCCATCCACAGTGCAGGAGACCGGGATTCAATCCCTGGATCAGGAAGATCCCCTGGAGAAGGGAATGGCTACCCATTCCAGTATTCTTGCCCGGAGAATTCCATGGACAGAGGAGCCTGGCAGGCTACAGTCCATGGGGTCGCCCAGAGTTGGTCATGACTGAGCGACTTACACTTGACTTGACAATTCTCTTTGCTGATCTGCAGTTATAATTTTCATTTCCAAAATTTTCTTTTTTTCCCCTAATTTATCTGATTTTTTTTGTAGTCTGTTACTCTTTAACTAGAAATTTCAATCTCCCTTTTTAATATATTAAGTAGATTTTACATGCTATTTGATAATTTAAATATCTGAGGTCTTTAAATATCAGCAGCTCTGATTCTGATTTCTCTGGCTTTCAATCATTATGCATTATTTTCTAGTGTGTTTTTGGATACTTTTAAAAATATGAATTTAAACACCTTAGACTTTTGTATGTGGGAATTCTTTGAACCTTGGGTTGAAGATGGCTTCCTCTAAAGAGGATTTACATTTATTTTTGCCAGGTGCCAGGGGATATTGTCAGCCCAGAATCTGTAGGCTTTTTATTTTTAGTTTTTGGACCACCCAGGTAGAGTGAATTTGGACTGCAAATTCTCATGTTGGGTAACATTATTATAAGTACCTAATGGAGTTTATGTCTTCACTTCCTCCCAATGCCATAGTTTAAGAAAAGTAGTTTTTCTTATCATTCCTAAAGGTTGGTTTTGTTTCTTAGTCACCTTTACACCGATGGCTTAGCTCTTTGCAATCTCAACTTTATGTGGGGCTGGGAGGACCCTGGGCTTTGTCATCTGTGCCCTCGGTGCCATAAAAAAATTTGCAGCATTCAGTGTTCTCCAAGCAAAAGCCAGCTTGGGTTCCCTGTCATAGCATTCAAACAGTGCTCTCCAAGCAAAAGCAAGCTTTTGTTCTTTGTGCACCCCGCTATACTTCTGATTTAGAAAAAGTTCATGTAATAAGCTTCCCTATTTCCTATCTCCCCAGATTTTCCCTTGCTCTTAATTCACTATCATTCCTTTACCCTTAAAAATGAAAACTAGTATTGGAATAGAAACAGAAGTAATGAAATTGAAGAGTTTGAATGGATAGAAGTGTTATTGAGGGTTCTGTTGACAGTGTTTTCTGATTTTGATAAAGCCTGAACTGTCTAGTCGGAAAAAAAATAAAAAATCATTTGCCAAAGACTTTTTGTTGAGATGTTACCATATTTTATTGCTAGATCATTGCTCTTTTTGATACGATATGGTGACTAAGTTTGTTTTAAATATCATAGGGGCTATCATTTCTGTTTGTGTATCTTTAGTTAGGTGTGAGTGCCTGCATGTGTGAGCAGGTGTTTGTTACACTAGCTGCTTGTGTGTGCATGTGTTTTCCTTATCACTGTATTGCAGGTGCCTTGTCCTCAGCTTAAGAATTGAGGGAATGAGATTCTGAAGATGGTTTTCAAGAAGGAATGATTTGAAGTCTTTAACGGTTGGGTGAACAGGTTTGCAGTCCTCATCCCAAGTCAGGTCTTCATGTTCTGTGGCCTTTGTCCGTCTTCTACGGGCCGTTCCCGGAGAAGACCGAGTGGGTGAGGTGGGCAGTGGTGACTGCGGCCCAGGGCTGGCGATGCCTTGTTGGGACGGATGTAGCAGGCTCTGTTCTGTCCCTTCAGGGCATTCCTGTGAGGAAGTCTGGGACTCCCAGGACACATCCTTCTGCTTTCAAGTATCTCCATCTTCAGAAACAGTATTTTTAGAGTCTAGGTATTTTTGAATGGGAAGCACAAAAATATTGTCCACTTTTGTAGAATCTCCACAGCTCTTTATGCTCTATAGATAATTACTTTATACTTATCACTATAAAATAGAAGTAGGGTTCCATGCTAATTGAGAACAGTTTTTGTTTGCCAGCATCCATCATAGAATATGTAGATATTTTATAGTTAGATTTTACCACCAACATCAAATGCATTTTGAAGGTAAAAAATCTGATTACCTCTTTTCTGAATCCACAAATGTTTCTATCAGATTCTTTACAGTTTTCTTTTTATTGAAGCTGGGTGAGTAGACATTCAGCTTTCATTTATTAAGTACCTGCCTAACTTAAATGACACAAATCTGAGGGAAGAAAGACATTTGACATGCAACCAGGATGTAATAGGCTCCTTTCCTGTGTGCTTTTGTAGCCAAAGTTTTGTGCTATATGGTGGAAAATAAGACAGATTCCTCACTTCAGGGAATTTACAGCTGGGAGTTGGTTAGGGAGGTATTAATATGGAAGAAGAGATAGACTGGTTAAAAGCTAAGTGAATTACACAAGGTGCTGTACTAGAAGTGCCTTCATGTGCAGATGAAGAAGTTAGGCATCTGGGAAGGTGTGAGTCAAGGTGGCGATGAGGAGCTGAGGTAAAGTTCCACCCACTTTGCTCCTCTGTTGCGGCCACGTAAGATGTGCAGCCTCTAAGGAGGAGCTGGCCTGTGCCAGGTCTGGGCCAAGAGGGCTGGAGGGCAGAGTTAGCATCCACATTACTCTTGTGTGCTCACATGCTGCTCTCTTCTTTCCACAGACAACCATTGCTTGCTTTTTTTTGCTTTTAAAGTCTGTGTTGCTTATGGTTTTTTTGCTCATGGAAGAAACCTGGGACAATGAAGAATTTATGTCGATTTTAGGGCAACTTGGATTCTTATAGCAAGAAGTAAAGTGAATATGTTCATCTTCCAAATGTAAGAATTGCCCCATTTTGCAAAAAGATTATTTGAAAGGTTCATTTGTAAGATCTTTCCCACAGAAACAATATTATTAAGTTACAAACTAGAGAATTGGTTCCCAGATTAGCACAGGGAGATTTACTAAACCCATAATAAAGCTGAAAACCTGTATTTCGGAAACTGTGATAGTATGGTAATATTGTACCACAGTCATATCATAGCTCACAAGACTTACATGTAATATGATTATTGTAGCACGTAGTGGAGAACAATATGCTTGCAAATGATAGAAATTTGAACTATATTTTGGGTCAGCTAGCTTTTTGTGGAGTAGCTGGGAGCCTGTGTTTTACATAGAACATAATGCTTATTAGTAAATGCATTCCAGGTTCCCACTTAGGATTCTCAGTGAACACTTCCCTGCCAACGTCCATGGCAGGCCCTGGCCAACTAGCCTGAGGAAAATGAAGTAGCTCTGGAAATACTCTTGCTCTCCAGGTATCATCCTTTTGAGCCGAATGTAGGTTGGCTTTTTATATAGAAGGAATGTTCACGAGTCAGGTGTTCATAACCCCGAGAATGCTGGTGTGTATTTTATGTGACTTGGAGGGTTAAGTTTAGTATATTTTATTCTTAACTCTCCCAGGTTCAAGGATGACAACATGTTCTTTTAAGCAACTTGCAGTCACCCATGTTCATGACTGGAAAATCTGAAAACATCCCCCTTTAAAGAATGAATCATAATTCAACTAGCTTTGCAGTTGGTTTCATAGATTTAATGGGTTGTGTTTTGCCATATCCCATCACATATGAATCAGTTCAGTTCAGTTCAGTTGCTCAGTCATATCCGACTCTTTGTGACCCCATGAACCGCAGCACGCCAGGCCTCCCTGTCCATCACCAACTCCTGGAGTTTACCCAAACTCATGTCCATTGAGTCAGTGATGCCATCCAACCATCTCATCCTCTGTCGTCCCCTTTTCCTCCTGCCCTCATTCTTTCCCAGCATCAGAGTCTTTTCAGATGAGTCAGTTCTTCACATCAGGTGGCCAAAGTATTGGAGTTTCAGCTTCAACATCAGTCCTTCCAATGAACACCGGGACTAATCTCTTTTAGGGTGGACTGGTTGGATCTCTTTGCAGTCCAAGGGACTCTCAAGAGTCTACTCCAACAACACAGTTCAAAAGCATCAATTCTTTGGCGCTCAGCTTTCTTCACAGTCCAACTCTCACATCCATACATGACCACTGGAAAAACCATAGCCTTAAGTAGACGGACTTTTGTTGGCTAAGTAATGTCTCTGCTTTTTAATATGCTCTCTAGGTTGGTCATAACTTTCCTTCCAAAGAGTAAGTGTCTTAATTTCATGGCTGCAATTTACCATCTGCAGTGATTTTGGAGCCCAAAAAAATAGTCTGACACTGTTTCCACTGTTTCCCCATCTATTTGCCATGAAGTGATGGGACCAGATGCCATGATCTTAGTTTTCTGAATGTTGAGCTTTAAGCCAACTTTTTCATGCTCCTCTTTCACTTTCATCAAGAGGCTCTTTAGTTCTTCTTCACTTTCTGCCATAAGGGTGGTGTCATCTGCATATCTGAGGTTGTTGATATTTCTCCCAGCAGTCTTGATTCCAGCTTGTGCTTCCTCCAGCCCAGCGTTTATCCTGATGTACTCTGCATAGAAGTTAAATAAGCAGGGTGACAATATACAGCCTTGCCGTACTCCTTTTCCTATTTGGAACCAGTCTGTTGTTCCATGTCCAGTTCTAACTGTTGCTTCCTGACCTGCATACAGGTTTCTCAGGAGGCAGGTCAGGTAGTCTGGTATTCCCATCTCCTTCAGAATTTTCCACAATTTATTGTGATCCACACAGTCAAAGGCTTTGGCATAGTCAATAAAGCAGAAATAGATGTTTTTCTGAAACTCTCTTGCTTTTTTGATGATCCAGCAGATGTTGGCAATTTGATCTCTGATTCCTCTGCCTTTTCTAAAACCAGCTTGAACACCTGGAAGTTCACTGTTCACGTATTCCTGAAGCCTGGATTGGAGAATTTTGAGCATTACTTTACTAGCGTGTGAGATGAGTGCAATTGTGCAGTAGTTTGAGCATTCTTTGGCATTGCCTTTCTTTGGGGTTGGGGTGAAAACTGACCTTTTTCAGTCCTGTGGCCACTGCTGACTTTTCCAAATTTGCTGACATATTGAATGCAGCAGTTTCACAGCATCATCTTTTAGAATTTGAAATAGCTCAACTGGAATTCCATCACCTCCACTAGCTTTCTTCGTAGTGATACTTCCTAAGGCCCACTTGACGTCACATTCCAGGATGTCTGGCTCTAGGTGAGTGATCACACTGTCGTGATTATCTGGGTTGTGAAGATCTTTTTTGTACAGCATTCACATATGAATAGTGGTAGTATTTTGTGGCATTTTCAAGGTACTGTATTTCCTTTCTGCTTATGGACAAGAGCTTATTTTTTCACCGACTTTTCCACAAGAGGCCAAGTTCCTGGTAGAGTTTGCCAGATACATAGTTCAAGGAACTTAGTTCAACAGTAGCATAACTATTAATCCATGGCAGTGTTTCTTGGTCTATAGATTGGTTTCAGTAAGCCAGAAGAAGATAATCAATACAGAATGAAATAGCATTCATTTCTTTTTACTGTACTTCTAACACCAGACTTCCCCACTTTATCTCCATAAATTCCCTTTATCTTTATTGGAAAACCCCTTCTTCTTAACTAATCTCCGTGTCATTTTCTCCTCTTGACTCAGGGCAATTGATCACCTAGCAACCTGAACCCATGGAGCAGGTGCCTTGTTAAAAAGACTGAGGCTAAATGTTGGGTAAACTCTAGCAGTGATTACTGGAAAAGAAAAGAATGTTGATAGTCGGTGAGGGTTTGACAAAGAAGCCCCTCGCCTGTGTTTGTCAGGTTGTAAGCTGTAAAGATAGGCTTTCTGCAGCAGAGCCGTGCAGTGCAGTTCTGTGGAAGAGAGAACTGTTTGCCTCCACAGGGGATTGCTGTGCTTCCCTATTCTAAAGTATGAGTCACGGATGTCTTTATGATTACACATCCCTCTTAACATATGAGGAATAAACTATGGAGAAAAGGAAGTTAAGAGAAAACAGAAGTGTGAATAACTACTAATGGTGCCGTCTCTGGCTCCGTTCCGTCTGCCATTTCATCATACATAAAGCGGGTAGTTCAGAGATTCCTCTCCTGGCAAATAAGTGGCAACATATGTTTGAAACAGTGAGTGGAAACTATAGGGAGAAAATGACAGGCATATGGCAATAGGAAGGTAAGGGAAAATTTGTGGCACTAACGTTCAGTTTAGTTCAGTCGCTCAGTCATGTCCGACTCTTTGCGACCCCATGGACTGCAGCGCTACCGTTAGCTGCACAGTTGGTGTGCTCTTCCTTCGAGGGACTGTTTTGCTTTAAAAAGTCTGCATGCCCCATTAGTACATCATTTCTGTGTATGGAGTGTATAGGTTTTCTAGGATTTTCGGTGGTGGTGTCTTTTTTTTTGTTAATGGCATTCACCTTAAACCTTCTCATTCTATACAGAGGTCTTGAGAGAAAGGTTCCCAGAGGGGAAAGACAGAATTTAATCAGGAAATAGGACGTTTTATTAAAATACCAAAAATGAAGTGTGGGAAAGCACTTTGAAACAGTCACTTTGAAGACCTGAGAATAGAAGAATGGGCCCCAAATTACTGTCTTCAGGCATCCTCTTCTTTTAAATAATTCTGCAGTGACAGTGTTTAGGATTTATTTGTTGCCATAGCAACTAAATCTGCTCAGTAGTTTGAGATTTCACAAGTTACCTTAAAGGGAAAGTGTTTGTTGTTTTGATTTCACAAACTATGAATTAATCAATATTTACCTTCTAACAAACCGAAAGCATAATAACTTACTTTGAAAAAAGTAATTTTCTCAATATTAAAGAGAAATCTGTGTATACTAAGTGCACAGAAGCCCATTTCCAATTGTGTATCATACATGACTAATAAATAAGAACTGTGCTTTAAGTCTCTAAAATTTAATTATGGCTTTTTGTTATATTAGAGATAAATACTAGAGAGAGAACCCTGTAGGAGGAAATGGTCACCCACTCTAGTATTCTCGCCTGGAGAATCCAATGGACAGAGGCGCCTGGTCGGCTACAGCCCATGGCGTCGCAAAGAGTTGGATGTGACTGAGTGCGCACACGCTAGAGAGAAGCATAATTTGTTTCTCTGCACAATTTTTTGGTTTACTTTGTTTGCATAGAAATGATTATGGAAAAAGATATTACCAACTTTTATGTGTCTAAAATTTAATTAATTTCTTAATAAGACTTAACTTCAGTTGTTCAGATTCTGGGGAATAAGCCATTCGTGTTATTATTGATTTGGGCCTTGACAATGAATAATACTAAGATGAACAAAGAACTTACTAATATGTATATATATTTGTAAATGTGTCAGTGCTACAGAACCCAATTATTCTGTACCTTCTCTCCAAGTATCCTGCTTTATTATGATTGGTATCAGTGATACATTTTTTTTTATGTCTGGTCTCATGCTTTAAAAATGGATGCCTAAGAAGCTAATGTAAACAAAGTGTTTTGTTTGTAGTCAGAAATTTCTTTATACATTTACATGTATAAGAAAGCAGGGCATGGCAGAGAGAAGACATGACTAAGCTTTATAGCCTGCCCACTATCAATTTTGGTATCAAGTTAAGAATGGTTTTTATATTTTTAAGTAATTGGAAAATAAGAATAATATTGCAAAATAAGAATAATATTTGGTAATATGCAAATGCAAACATTATATGGAATTCAGATTTTAACATCCATAAAGCTTGATTGGAAGATAACCACACCCATTTGCTTATATTACTGGTTGCTTTCCTGGTATAATAGCAGAATTGAATAGTGGAAACAAGACCATCTGGCCTACAAAGCTTCAAACACTTATTACCTGTTCCTTTACAAAAGACAGGTTGCTGACCACTGTTCTATAGCTTTGGCAATAAGTACAGTTCAAAATGAAACAAATATGTGGGGGCACCTGCAACTTTGGCTCTCTGTATCTCAACTAATTTGTGTTCATTTGCCCGACACCAAATTTTAAATTTTCTGTACTAGTACTTTTTTTGATCTTCGATCATTTATATTCTCTGAAGATTTATTAATCCATTATTGTCAAGATAATGGATGCCTTTTGGTGGAGTATTGCGGTGATGTTGATGTACCTTTGAGGAGAAATCTATTGTAGAACAGTGAAAGTAGAAAACCAAAGTTTTGTTTCTGAGACAAATGGGAAGCTGTGAGGTTTTGAACTGGTTCTATTTAGTTTCATATGTTCCAGTCAGATCACTTTCTCTTATTTTACCTTTTCTAGAAGGGGATGTCTAGAATGAGTGATGGAGATTATAGGGGAATTCTGTAAGAGACACCCCTGTATTGTGTCAAAGCTTTCTGCTAAAGTGTACATGGCAAAACAAGCCACCAGAGAAGTATGTGATGCTCATGACTAAACGAAGTTTTCCTTATTGTCTCATCACCATAAGTAAGAGTGTTAATAAAAGATAGCCTGATTCCAATTTGGAGTCCTCATACTAGTGTTGTAACTATTGTTCTACCACTGGACTTTTTTATACCTGAATAGTCATTAATATGTATTTCTAAATAGACTTAATATAATTTGTCAGACTCTCAGAACAGAAGGAAACATTCAAAAGAAGTCTTGGTTGCTTATTTGAGAGTTTAGATGTGATACATTATTATTTTTGTTTCATATTTTGTTTCATATTTCCATATTTCATCTTTTGTTTCATATTTTTCATATTTCATTGCACTTTTAAAAGGTTGTTAGACAAAGACTGTATTTCTATATTGTAGATAGCATTATTTTTAGAGGTATGTCATGTCATAGGCATATGGATTGAAAGATGTTTCAGGTAAATTGTTTTATATGGAATTACGCAATGCCCAGGGACCACGTTTGCTCTGGTTCTTTATGTCCAATCTCATCCTTTTCAAACTCACTTCCTTTAAAAATAGAAACCTAGAAATTTCAGCTAAACAAGATTTTTCTTTGCTAGTGACAGATTTCTTACAGATCAACTGTTACCATGCACACCCACACATAAACACATATATGCATTTTTCACATTGTCCTAGTAGTTTTGTTTATTTTAATAGGACTTGGAATATCACACAAGAATGTTGGAATAAGGTACAGTTAAATGAGGTGTATTCCATGAACACAGAGTCTACACTATAGAAGTTTAAGTATTCATTTCAAGCTATTCTCTTATTTGAAATACCAAGAGAAATCCAATGTGTATTAATATTATTTATTAGATGATTGTTAATATTAATTCATACACATTGGATTTCTCTTGGTATTTCAGACCACCTGAAGAAGGCTGAATATATGTAAAGAAAAAATATGAACACTCCTTTTTATTTAGGGCCTTAGAGACAGCTACAATAGATATGCTTTGGTTATATTAGATGAAAATTTTATGTGTGCATTTATTTAGAGGCCTCAACTAAAAACTCATTTCTTTTCATCCAAAAAAACCATTTTAGAGAAGGTAGATTCTGGTGTTCATTAATGTTTATATCTATAAGAAGTGTGTTCATTGGTTATGGTTTTTCAAAGCAGATTGCTGGCTTCTGATACCAAGTTATTACATTTTGCAGGTGTTTTGGTGGTTTCTTACTGTGATATATCCTTTTAACCTTAATGGGCATTAACAACACATATTTTAAGACCATATTAAGAAGTATTCCAAATAATTGTGTCTACAAAGAAGTTCTCAGTAAATTATATCGACTGTATAACTAAAATAATTAAAAGTTATTGAATATAAAGGTTTTAGGTTTTTGTGAAATCTATGTGGTAGCTGTTGTGATTACTGTTGTTACTTTTTTTTTCTAGCAGCTTCCTAGCCCCTCTTACATTCTTTAACAAAATATTTCTAAGATAAAGTGTGAGGAATAACATAGAAGGTGCACTGTTTTTAAAATTATTATGATGGACATTTTGGATTTCCACTTCCATCTTGACTATGACTCCGCCATAGTTCACCTTCAGGGCATTTTTCCTCAATGCACGTTAACATCTCAAGGGTGATAAGCAAGGCTCTGAAATCAGACTTGCTGCATTTGATCTTAAGCTCTTCATTTATTGATTTTATAACCTCTTTGTGCATCTGTTTCTTCTTCTGTAAAATGAAGACAGAGTACCTTCCTTATAGGGTTGTTGAGTATTAAATGAATTATGGCTTGTAAGTGCTTAGAATAGCACCTAAACATAGTAAGTATTCAACTAGTTGGGCTTCTCTGGTGCCTCAGATAGTAAAGTATCTGCTGGCATTGCAGGAGACCCAGGTTCAATCCCTAGGTGGGGAAGATCCCCTGGAAAAGGGAATGGCTACCCATACCAGTTTTCTTGCCTGGAGAATTCCATGGACAGAGGAACCTGGTGGGCTGCAGTTCATAGGGGTCACAAAGAATCAGATACCACTGAGTGACAAACGCTTTCACTTCCCTTTTTTTTTTCCATTCAACTATTTAGCTCTTATTATACATTCTTAAGATGCCATCTGTGGTGTCCTGGTTGTTTTGGATCTTTGAAACCCTTTTAATTCTAAGGTCAGAATCAACGTGACAGTATTTTGTTGTTAAGTCTCTAAGTTGTGTCCAACTCTTTTGCAACCTCATAGACTGTAGCCTGCCAGGCTCCTCTGTCCATGGGATTTTTCAGGCAAGAATAGTGAAGTGGGTTGCCATTTCCTCCTCCAGGGGATCTTCTCGATGAAGGAATCAAATCCTCATCTCCTGCTTGGCAGATAGTCTGACTCTTTACTGCAGAGCCATTGGGGAAGCCCTTGACAGTATTTTAGGATGAAATAAATATTAATAAAATGTTTATAAAATTAAAGGATTAATTACAATTGAAAACATTATACATAGTGTTATGTTAAATTGAGCATATCATAAACATTAGTGATGTCATTCTTAAAATTTTAAAATTCATAATGAATAAATTCTGGAAATGAAATCCATTCAACTCTTTTACATTTAGGTGAGATTATTCATCTGTGTAACATAGATGATAATAAGAATATTAATAACAACTAAAATATATTTGTGTAAAATACTGTTCTAAACATGTTACATTTATGTAGATTAATTCATTGAATCTTTATAGCAGCCTATAAGGTGAGTACTATTATCCCCATTGAATAGGTAAAGAAACTGAGTCTAAGAGATTAAATTAACCAGGATTCGGCCCAGAAAGTTTGGCTGTGGAATCTGTGCACTTAACTCTGTTGTAAATAAGTGATAGTTTCGTTATAGTTATTTAGTGCAGCCTTTTTTCTCCTGATTTAATGTTCATCCTAACAATCATTAAGTACCAAAGGTGTTGATCATTGCTTAGCTCTGCCTCTTTCTGCTCTCCTGTGCAAGACTAAAAGCACTGATCCTCAAACGGGGCTGCACACTGGAATTACTTGGAGAGCTTTCAGCACTATTGTGCCATGAGCACTGGGAGTTTTTAGAGCTCCTCTAGTGATTCTGATATCTAGCAAAGTTTTAGGTCCATTGATCTAAAGGAAAATGAAATTTGTTTGGACCGGAGAGCATGTCTGAGGGGTAGGGCCTGGAGGTAAACAGGGACCTTGGGGCATGCATGGTGTCTTGTTGAGGTTTCCTTCCTCTGCATGCATAAAGTGGAGATACTAGGTAACAATGAATTTAAAAGTTACCCAGGGATTACATTGTATATGTTGTTCTTTTAACTTGTTTTTTTAAAAAAAATCAGTTAAGCTTTCCTATTGCTTTAGTCATGGGGCCATACATGGCTATTGAAAATGTTCAGAAAACATTTGGAAAAAAACAAAATTGCTATAAGTGGGAAAAGGATTGTGCTTTCCTTTCAGGTTATAGTTTTTGTTCCAGTGAGAAGAGTAGACTGACTTTACTAAACTGTTTAGGAAAATTGATATTTATTTCAAATGTTTATGGTTTATTGTCTCAGAAGGTTAATGCCAAATCCTCAAAAATGTAGTGACGAGCAATGACTCATTTTAGCTCATGTCGAAACAATTCACTTTTGTAATTTTCCTGTCCCTGGAGAAGCTATTAAACACTAAACAAAAATGCCTCAGAATGAAACTGATTGAATGTTTTAAATTAGATACTTTTGCTTGGCTATTAGCCAGATGTTATTTGGGAAAGCTTACTGCACATAAAGACCTGTGATTTGCGCTGACAATGATCCTACACAGTTTACGCTGCTTAAATATCAGCAGTGTGTATTCTAAAGCTAAATAGTCGAGCAAAGCTCAGTCTTTTTGCTTAAATAATTTGTGTAACTCCACTCTCAGACAAGTGATTTTTATCTTTGTTAAACTCTGGGCAGAATATACCTAACAAGTAAAGTACTTTTCTCTACATTATGTTATTGGTAAGTAACACAGATTCCAAGAAGCCTAAAAATAGTTTTCTGTGTGTGTTGTATGTATACAGATATACACATATACATATATATACTTTTAAAAAAGGTTAATATATTTGTTTCTGTGTAAGTAGTACCAAATATCTTGTCCCCAGAGGAGCTCAATGTAATGTTTTGTATGTAGTTTACATATGTATATGTGTGTGTTGCTGATAATATATGATACCGATGAACAAAACAGAACATTTTCATTAATGTCCTATGGCCTGTCTGCCAATACTATATGAGCTCTCTTAAGAATCAGCATTAAGCTAACAATATCATATTTTTTAGGAACAAGATACTTAATGATAGGCTTGCTTTCACTGACTTCCTAAATAAAGAGGATATTTACAATGTTAGATGAGACATTTTTAGGAAACATTTTCATCAGTGTGATTGACCGAGTATTAGTAACCGAGACTTTCTTAGTACCATGTGGCATTTTCTGAATAGGCATTTGGGAGCACGATCTTCTGGCAACCAAAAGTATGGGCCTACTCGTGAAAGTCTGTGGCATGCCCAGCACCTAGGATAGAGTGGGTGCTCAGTAGGTGTTTGTTGAACAGACTTTCTACTCATACTCACCTCTTACATGATTAGAACCAATGTTTCAGGTGTAGTTCCATGAGAGGACATGGAAAAGGTAGTGAAAACTAAGTACCTTCAGAGTGATTCTGTAACAGGGTGATGGACCATCATTCCCAAGGAAATTATCCTCATTCATAAGGATATCTAGCTATTAGCCTATTCTAAGATGGAAAATGGTGTGAGGAGTGGTAATTCAAGCTGCATCTGAAAACTATAGTTTTGATCTAGGGAAAAAACTGGACAGCCAGAAAGGGCTAACAACAAAATGGGAAGGGATTCACACTAAATTAATAGTGTGATCTTATTTTTTATTTAAAATGTAGCATATCCAAATGTTATGTTTTCTGTCATACTAGTTTTCTGTCCTGAAAAAAGGTTTAACAAGAGTTGGAGGTTTCATGTAAGTGCAAAGTGGTAAGCTACCATTCGATTTGCAAAGTGGTAAGCTACCATTCGATCTAGCAATTCCACTCCTGGTTATTTATCCAAAGAAAAAGAAAGCATGAATTCAAAAAGGTATATGCACTCACATATGATCATTGCAGCATTATTTACAATAGCCAAGATATGGAAGCAGCCTAAGTGTCCATCAGTAGATGAATGGATGAAGAAGATGTGGTATATATACACAGTGGAATATTACTCAGCCATAAAATGAAAAAGAATGAAATCTTGCCATTTGTGACAATATGGATGGACCTAGAGACTATTACAATAAGTAAAATACGTCAGACAAAGAAAGATAAATACCATATGATTTTGCTTACACTTACATGTGGAATCTAAAAAACAAAACAAATGAACAAATATAACTAAACAGAAGCAGAGTTACAGATACAGAGGATAGAGGAGAGGGACGTGGGGGAGGAGGAAAATAGGTGAAATAAGTGAAGGAGATTAAGAGGTATAAACTTTCAGTTACAAAATGAAAGAATCACATTATATAAAATGTACAATATGGGGAATATAGTCAATAATTACATAATGTCTTTGGTGATAGATGACAACTAGACTTATGGCGATCATTTAAAAATATACAGAAATATCAAATTTCTATGTTGTACACCAGGAACTAACATAGTGTTGCTCAAAAACAGAGAAAAACACTTACAGAAAAAGAGACCAGGCTGTGGTTAGCAGACACTGTGGTGGGGTGGGGGGGCCGGGGAGTTGGGAGGAGGGGAGTTGGATGAAGACAGTCAAAAGTGGAGAGAGTTGGGCCATAAAGAAGGCTGAGCACTGAAGAATTGATGCTTTTGAATTGTGGTGCTAGAGAAGACTCTTGAGAGTCCCTTGGACTGCAAAGAGATCAAACCAGTCAATCCTAAGAGAATTCATATTCATTGGAAGGACTGATGCTGAAGCTCCAATATTTTGGCCACCTGATGTGAAGAGCTGCCTCATTGAAAAAGACCCTGATGCTGGGAAAGATTGAAGGCAGGAGAAGGGGACGACAGAGGATGAGATGGTTGGATGGCATCACTGACTCAATGGACATGAAGTTTGAGCAAACTCCGGGAGATAGTGAAGGACAGGGAAGCCTAGCATGCTGCGGTCCCTGGGATTGCAGAGTCGGACACAACTTAGCAACTGAACAAAAATAGTCAAAAGATATAAGCTTCCAGTTATTTATCTTGTAAGTACAAAGGATATAATGTACAGCATTACAAATTTAATTAACACTGCTGTATGTTGTATATGAAAGTTAGAGTAAATCCTGAGTTCTCATCACAAGGAAAAAATTTTCCTATTTATTTAATGTCATATTTATATGAAATGATGGATATTCACTAAAGTGTTAATTACTCAGTTGTTTCTGACTCTTTGTGACCCCATGAACTATAGCTTGCCAGGCTCTTCTATCAGTGGAATTCTCCAAGCAAAAATATTGCAGTGGGTAGCCATTTCCTTCTCCAGGGCATCTTACCGACCCAGGGATCGAACCTCGGTCTCCTGCCTTGCAGGCAGATTCTTTACCATCTGAGCCACCAGGGAAACCCAGGATGTTCATTGAACTTACTGTGATTACCATTTCATGATGTAAGTAAGTCAAATCATTATCCTGTACACCTTAAACTTACACAGTACTCTATATGTTAATTATACTTCAGTAAAACTGGGAAGAAAAAAGCATATGACTAAAATGTATGAAATCATAAAGAGTGTGGCAGGGCAAACACACTTGTTTACCCAGCCTAGAATTGTAAGAACTAGAACCTTGAAGGAAATGCATTTACTCAAAGAGCAGTGCACTAGAGCGCGTGGCCGCCTCGTGGTTAAGAATACAGACAAATGGTCAAACTGCTGGGTTCAGTTCAGCTCCGTGTCCGTTTCTAACTCTGTGGCCTTAATCACCTTATCGTCTCAGTCTTTAGTTTCTCCACCTAGAAAATGCTGCCGATAATAGCACCGATCTCGTACAGCTGTTAACAAGGATTGAAGATGAGGTGACAAGCACGTAAAGCAGCTGGCATAGAGTAAGCTCTGTGTGTGTGTGTGGGTACATGTGCTCGTTTTAAAGCACTTGCCATATAGATCAGGTGGGTTAAAAAAATAAGTAGCTTTAGAAGAATTACTTACATTTGAAACCCAAAATTGGCTATTTAGAGTAATTTATTTTTTAAGGTTGCATCCTCACAGGCCCCTAAGAGGTTTCCATAAGAAACAGGAATCTTGGAGTGGTTGGCTGGTTTGATCAGTGACCTGACCCAAAAAGTATTTGTTTCTGTTCTTACTAAAATGCTTCACACAGAAAACCGCGCAGCTGTTTCCCAGGCTGAAATAATGAGATAAAGATAAAGCTCTCCTTCCTGCCGCTTCATTTGCTCGTACTAATTTGTCCTAAATGAAAAACTCTTCATTTGGTAATAAAAAAGTATGACTTCCAGTAATAGAAACAAGCCCAAGCTAATTGAGTTAAGCAAGATCTTTGGCCAGGAAACGTAACTATTGAGATACGCATCTTGTTTTTCCAAGCAAATGCTCCTACTTTGGAATCTGAGTGGGCTTTAATCTGTTTACCTGGCTTGAGTTGCCCAGTTTTCAGACAAGCACTTTGCATTTCTGGCAGCAGTAAGTGTGATGAATGTTTTTGTTATTGTTGCTCTAAATGATAAGTGTGTGGTTTTTATTCTCACTAGAAAGAAGGGTCTGTAAGGACCATAGGCCAGATTGTTTAACCATTAGAATGTGCTTATTTTGTTATTTCCATCATTTGCTAGTATTTTTGTTCTAATCTTGGAATAGATCTTTCAGTACGAAGAGAAAAACATTGTTTTCCAATCAAATATTTATAACTTCTTTAAGTAGTAGAACCTGCCTGGTAAAAGTGTATTTCGTTTCTGTTAAGGCAGTTTTTTTTTGGCACTGGCATTTTTTCAATGACCAAATTAAAATAGGACCTTTTACAAATATATTGAACATGCGCCTTTAAAATAGGCTATTCCATTAAAATGAGGTCAAAGAACCTTCCGAACATTAATTTTTGTTAGTTTGACATCTCCCTGTTCTAACCCTAAGAAGCTTAGAGGTTTCCATAGTTTTCCTTTGCCGTTGTTTTCATGACTGCTCCTTCCTTCTCAGTCAACCTGAGATTCATGCTTATTTTAACTCCCCATCAGTGTCTGTAGTAACTATCTCTTTCTTGCCTCCCACGCCCACTTGTCTTCCTTGGGACTTGACTCTAGTCATCCTCTCTTGTTTCATCATCTTTCAGTCTTAATTGGCCCCTTTCCTTCAACTTTGCTATTTCTACAAGTGAACAGCCTTTTCCCTTCCCATCCCTGATGAATTTCTTGAAAAAATATCACTATACTCAGTGTGTCTACATCCTAACCATGCTCTGGTTCCTTCAAATCTGGTTTCGGCACCTGCCATTCTGATGAAATTATTCTCAGAGGTCATTGGCGATTTGATCATCAGGTCCAGCAAACTTCACCTCTGCTACTTCTCTCAGACATCGACTCCTTGAAATTCTTCCTTTGGCTTCTAAGACACTGGGCTCTTTAAATTCTCTTTCAATATCATAGACTGCTTCTTCTCTATTTTCTGTGATAGCTCATCGCCTTTTCTTATCCTCTGAATGTAGGCATTTGCTAGTACAACCTAGCGCTTCGCATTCCACGCTCCTAGATACTCCAGTCTGCTCCGAGTGTTTCAGTCCGCCTTTCCGTGCTGGAATTCCCACATCTCTGACTTTAGCTGCTGCTTGCCTGAATTCTCTCTGGTCCCATGTGTGCAGTTACTCCTAAATGTCTTCTCAGTTTCTCAAGCGCAGCATCCCAAGGTCAAACTCATCCGCCTCTCCGAATCTTCCAGTTACTGTTATGAGAACCAGTCTTCTTGTTACCAGGCCAATAAGAGTTGCTGAGTTCAGTCATTTCTACTTCTTGCACCTTCAGAATGTGTAGCATATCTCATTTCACAACTTAGAAGTAGTGTTTTTCCATTTTTTCCCTTATTGAGGTATACTTTATGTTTATTAAAGTGCACACATTAAACATGCAGGTTAGTGAGGTTTTATAGATGCATATACTTGTATAAACACTATGCATATCAAAATGTAGAATATGTCAGAGTCTGCCGTAGACCTCCTTTGTGCCACCTTCCCGCTGATAGCCACTTTCTTCCCAGGAAGTAACCACCATTTTGACATCTATTACCACGGTTTAATTTGTTTTCCTGAACTTCATGCAAATTCACTCTCATATTAATGGAAATTCAGCTTCATATAAATGGAACTTATATTGCTACCAGAAATATATATATAAGTTCCAGTTGCTCTACTTCTTCAGCAATACTTGATATTGTCCTTTTAATTTTAGCCTTTCTGGTAGGACTGTAGTGGTATCATTATAGTTTAGTTTGCTTTTCTCTGATGTATTAATAATGTTGAACTTCCTTTTCACATGATTCTTTGGTTATCCAAATAAGTGTCCTTAAGTCTTTTCCTTTTTTATATTCGTTTGCCAGTCTTTTCTTTTTAATTGATTTTTACAAGTTCTTTGTACCTTCTGGATGTTAGTCTTTTGTTGGTTATATGTATGCAGGTATCTTCTCCGGATCTGTGCTTTGCCTTTTGTAGAGGAATAGTAATTAGCCAAGATGGTGATGGTCAGGCTCTCTCACCCCACTTCCTGTAAACAATGACTTTGCATGGTTATGTAACAGCTGAGGTCATCCACAGCACTGCGCACACACATCGTGATGTAATAGCTTGGCAAATTGCCACCTTTGTTCACGTATACCTAGATTAAACCCACCTGAAACAGCCCTTTCTGGTGCGTCAGCCATTGGTGAATAAAGCATGTCTGCAGTTCCTAGGGCTTCTCTCATTTTCTTCTAGCTTCCCAGCTCACACCTTGCCTACCATGGGTTCAGCGCTTGACAAGACACCTTTTCATCTGACTATTGTTATATTTAGATTAATTTATTAATTTATAATGAATTGATTAATTTTAATAAAGTCTAATAATCTTTTATGATTAGTGCTCTTGCGTCCTTTTTAAGAAAATGTTACCCTCTTCAAGATCATGAAGATAAACTGAGGCACAGAGAGGTTAAGTGGTTTGTGCTGAGGTTGGGGTGGACTTGTTAGTTATCTTTGAAACATCGATTGGCTTTTTTTCCTTCCTGGGCTTATATGGCTGCCCAGCCAGACATTTCTACCTCTCCCTGCATTGAGAAGAGGCTGTGTGAGTTTGGATTCGATTAGTGGAATGTGAATAATAGAGATGGTCAACTCCAACTTGAAAGCAAAGTACTTTTCATGTATTTTACCCTCCTTTCCCATCCTCTCCATCCTCCATGCTCTTTAAGAGAGACATAGTGGGGTTTCAGCTTTGATCATGCAGAGGAAGACAACATTCTGAATGATCTCATGGCACTGAGCATACTTAAGTTTACTTAAATGATGTTTTCAATTATTCAATAAAGGTAGCTCAAGTGCCACTTTGTCCATGAAACCTAATCTTGTCCCCTGATTAGTATTCACCTCTTTTTTCTGCCACCTGAATGCTTTTCTGCCCCTGAGGGAAAGGATCATTTTTGTGTTTTAGTGCCTTGCACACGTTAGACACTCAGTAACTGTTTTGAAATTAGTGGGTAAATTAGACAAGTGAATTTTTCAGGATTGGGAAAGGAGTACAGCAAGGCTGTATATTGTCACCCTGCTTATTTAATTTGTAGGCAGAGTACATCATGTGAAATGTTTGGCTGAATGAAGCTCAAGCTGGAATCAAGATTGCCAGGAGAAATAGCAATAACCTTGGATATGCAGATGATACCACCCTAATGGCAGAAAGCGAAGAGGAACTAAAGAGCCTCTTGATGAAGGTAAAAGAGGAGAGTGAAAAGGCTAGCTTAAAACTCAGCATTCAGAAAACAAAGATCACGGCATCCAATCCCATCACTTCATGGCAAGTAGAAGGGCAAAAAATGGAAATGATGACAGACTTTATTTTCTTGGGCTCCAGAATTACTGCAGGTGGTATCTGCAGCTATGAAATTAAAAGATGCTTGCTCCTTGGAAGAAAAGCTGCGAACAACCTGAAGTGAAGTGAAGTGAAGTCGCTCAGTCGTGTCCGACTCTTTGAGACCCCGTGGACTGTAGCCTCCAGGCTCCTCGGCCCTTGGGATTTTCCAGGCATGAATCCTGGAGTGGGCTGCTATTTCCTTCTCCAGGGGAATCTTCCCGACCCAGGGATTGAACCCGGGTCTCATTGTAGGCAGATGCTTTACCATCTGAGCTACCAAGGAAGCCCGTGAACAACCTAGACAGCATGTTAGAAAACAGAGACATCACTTTGCCCACGAAGGGCCATCTAGTCAAAACTATGGTTTTTCCCCTAGTCATATACAGAGGCGAGAGTTGGACCATAAAGAAGGCTGAGTGCCGAAGAATTGATGCTTTCGAACTGTAGTGCTAGAGAAGACTCTTGAGAGTCCCTTGGACAGCAAGGAGATCAAACCAGTTAGTCCTAAAGAAATCAACCCTGAATATTCATTGGAAGGACTGATGCTAAAGCTGAAGCTCCAGTCCTTTGGCCACCTGATGTGAAGAACCAACTCACTGGAAAAGACCCTGATGTTGGGAAGGATTGTGGGCAGGAAGAGAAGGGGTCAGCAGGGGATGGGATGGTTGGATGGCATCATTGACTCAATGAACATGAGTTTGAGCAAGCTCCGAGAGATGGTGAAGGACAGGGAAACCTGATATGCTGCAGTCCATGGGGTCACAAAGAGTCAGACATGACTGAGCAACTAAACAACAACAAAAACTATATATATAATATTAGGAAATGTTGATCTGGTCATTTAATGAGTGTAGCCTCACTGGAAATTTAAGCTGTCTCCACACTGGTTCTATGCCTTCTCTTTGCTGTGGTTCTGACTCAGCAGTTCTGAATCAGTACTTTTGCTGTGCTGTATCACTCTCACCTTCCATAACCCAGCCTGTGTAGCTGGCTGTCCAGATACTAATTGCTGTCATAGTGTGACCATGACTTCATTTGACCTTTCAGCAGACAAGACCTTTCTCATTGCTATATAGTGAAAAGTGGTTCACATGGTAAAAGAGATGCTATTTTCTTTTCAAAGCTGATGATTTGACATAGACAACTATGTGACAACTGGCTTCACTCAGGTTCTCTTGGCATCTTAACAGAACATTTAAACCATGTTTGAGATGCCATTGTGTTCCTGTTTCTAAATGCTCCCATTGGAGATTCTGATTCAGGATATCTGGGGCTGGGCCCAGAAATCTGTACTTTTAAATTGTTCCCCTGGCAACTTTGATGATCACTTACTTAATTTTGGGAACCACTCACAGAGAAAGGTTAAGAACTCAGATTCAGGGGTCAGATAGACTTGAGTTATAATTCTTCTCTACAGTTACTAGCAGTAGTGTAACTTTGGGAAAGTTATGTAATGTCCTTAAGCTTCAGTTTGATTATTTGAATATTATGTGGACAATACCAGTCTCTACTTTAAAAGATTGTTATGAGGATTATATGAGATAATGCATTTCTTATACTAAGGACAGTGTTTAACAGTAAACATTAAATAAAATATAACTATTGTTACTATTAGTATTATCACTAATTATTGAGTTCTTTATAAAGAATTTGTATTGTTTTTATATAAAATGTACAAAGTAGAATCTACTTGTCTCTACAAAAAAAAAAAAAAAGATTCGTGTTATATGTGAGTATGTGTGGTCTTTAATAGAGTTCTTAGTTTCAGGCATTTATTTAAAAGAGTATGTGGGATTACTCTGATCCCAGTTACTCATCATGAATAATTTACCGTTAGCCACCCCCTACTGTTTTTTTGTGTGTTTTTTTTTTTAAGTACTGAGGGACTATTACTCTGGGGTTGTGTTTCTGCCTGTATAGGGGAGTATTAGAAAGAAATGCTTTCCTGGAATGTTTAAGAACTGAACGTTAATGCTATCAAAACTTGGGAGCTCAAAGTTGAGGCTTTGGCTAACAAGTACAGAGTCACCTATTTCAAATTCTGGTCTCTGTTTATAAAATTCTCTATCTGGTCCAACATCAGAGAATGGAGCAGAGATAATCTGACCTAGGGTTTGGTGATGCTAAAGAATCCACCTGCGATGCAGGAGACCTGGATTCGATCCTTGGGTTGAGAAGATCCCCTGGAGGAGGGCATGGCAACCCACTCCAGTATTCTCGCCTGGAGGATCCCCATGGACAGAGGAGCCTGGTGGGCTACAGTCCAGGGGGTCACAGAGTCAGACACGACTGAGCAACTAAGCACAGCACAGCAACTTCAAGGTAACCTGAGTTCTGGGATGTGTGTTTCATATATCAGTGGAGGAATGATGGGTATGGAATCCTTGGAGCAAGAGGGAGGGACTGGGATTAGTGAGCGTTACAGCACCAAAAGGTTTTCAAGCCACTCCCTTGTACCTTAGTTATTGTTTAAATTTACTCCCCAGGGTATCAGTGAATAATAAGTTAAACTTTGGAGCAGAAACAAGAAGATTTCTTTTTAGGTAAAGCAGAAACTTTCTAGAACAAAAGAATGAATGGATTTATCTTAACAGTCTTCTTTGCATAAAAAGGCAATGCTATGGCTAAAAGTAGGGTGTTACAAGGGGAATAAACTGTTGACCCTTGAATAACACAGGGTTGGGGGCACCAACCCTCCAATACAATTTTTTAAAAAATCCCTCTATAGGTTATAGTCAGCTATTTCTACATGTGGCTCATGCATTATATGCCTTTGATCTATGTGGATTAGTTAGCTCTTATAATAACACTATTGCTGTCATTTCTAGTTAGATAATTGAGATTGACTTCTATTTTGCCATGTTCTGATTCTGTTTGCATTCAACTGCATATTGAATTCTCAAATTGCCTGGAGAATAGGTGATGAGAGCCATGGTCTATGACTCTCACTTTAGTAAACCCTTCACAGAGTTCATTTATCACTGTCAACAAAGAACTGTTGTCATCTGACCAGAACAGATGAGAAAAACTTTAGTTCTTGGGGTAAGACCTGTATTTAGAGCTGAAATTTTAATTAAAAACAAGGTTTATTAGTTAACAGTTAAAGGCTTCATTTGGGGTTCAGATTACCCTCATTGCTCTCTCAAGCATTAGACTTTCTTAAGTTATCCAGAACCTGTGGGATTCTTAATAGAGTTAGTTTATATATAATTTCTACTCTTTGACTCATATGAACTTAAATCTTGTCTAAAAACCTATCTGGATTTCAGAGGCTTAGAGAGGATTAAAAAGGCTATAAAATTTTAAATAACTTCATCCAGTGAGCATGTTTACCTAAATGTGTCATCAGACTTCTCAGTTTTCTGGTTAGAAAACCGGTTTGGGACAGACTGACTCACCCTGTCAACTGATAGAATACAAACACATTCAGAATTCTCCTGGCAAGACCAATGCAATAAAAACAGACTTCTTTGAGCTTTTAGAGGTGAAGTGTTTCATTTCTCTAATAAATCTTCCTATCACTAAGAGCTTTCAAAATAAACAAATTCATGTCTTTACAGTTGTTACGTGCTAGAGAGGTGGCATAGGCATACTACCGTATCCCTTACCTCTTTGTGGCTCTTAAACGGCACAGTTTTTTTTTTTTAATTCAATTTCTATTTTATGTTGGGAAATAGTTGATTTCGGCTGTTAACCAAAAGGTTAGGGATTCCCTTGTGGCTCAGATGGCAAAGAATCTGCCCTCAATGTGGGAGACCCAGGTTCGATCCCTGGGTGGGGAAGATCCCCTGGAGAAGGAAGGGCATGGATACCCACTCCATTATTCTTGCCTGGAGAATTTCATGGACAGAGGAGCCTGGCAGACTGCAGTCCTTGGGTTCACAAAGAGTTGGACACGACTGGGTGACTAACACTATAGTTGATTTACAGTGATGGGTTAGTTTTAGGTGTACTGCAAAGTGGTTCAGCTATACCTATACATACATGCACTCTTTTTCAGATTCCTTTTCCATATAGGTTATTGCAGAATATTTACTAAGAGTTTCCTGTGCTATATAGTAGGTCCCTGTTGATTATGCATTTTATATATATTACTGTATATATGTTAATCCCTCACCTTTGCCCTTTGGTAACCGCAAATTTGTTTCTGAATTCTGTGAGTCTGTTTGTAAATAAGTTCATTTGTGTCATCCTTTTAGAGTCCACATATAAGTGATATCATATGATACTTCTTTCTCTGTCTGACTTACTTAGTATGATAATCTTTAGGTCCATCCATGCTGCTGCAGATGGCATTATTTCATCCTTTTTATGGCTGAATGATATTCCATTATGTATATGTACCACATCTTCATCCATTCATCTGACAGTGGACATTTAGGTTGCTTTCATGGCTTGGGTGTTGTAAACAGTGCTGTAGTGAACACTGGAGTGCCTGTATATTTTCAGATTGTGGTTTTCTCCATATATATGGCCAGGAGCAGGATTGCTGGATCACATGGTAGCTCAATTTTAGTTTTCTAAGGAACGTCCATACTCTCCTCCACAGTGGCTATGCCAGTTTACATCCTCACCAGCAGTGTAAGAGGGTTCCCTTTTCTCCAGACCCTCTCTCTGCAGCATTTACTGTTTATAGACTTTCTGATGCTGACCATTCTGAACAGTGTGAGGTAATGATACTTCATTGTAGTTTTGACTTGCCTTTTTCTCATAATTAGTGATGTTGATCATCTTTTCATGTGCTTTTTGGCCATCTGTATGTCTTTAGAAAAATGTGTGTTTATATCTTCTACTCATTTTTTGATTGGGTTGTTTGGTTTGTTTGATTTTTTTTTTTTTTTGATGTTGAGCTGCATGAGCTGTTTGTATATTTGGAGAGTTAATCCCTTGTCCATTGCTTAATTTGCAAATATTTTCTCCCATTCTCTTGGCTGTCTTTTCATTTTGTTTATGGTTTCTAAAGAAAGTAATTTTTAATAATTTTAAAAAATTTATTTAGTTTATTTTTGGCTGTCCTGGGTCTTCAATGCTGCAGGAACTTTTCTCTATTTGCGGAGAGAGGAGGCTATCCTCTAGTTGTGGTGTGCAGGCTTCTCATTGCCGTGGCTTCTCTCATTGTGGAGCATGGGCTCTAGGGCGCTGGCTTCAATAGTTGTTGTGGCATGTGAGCCCTCGAGCACAGGCGCAGTCGTTGTGGCACACAGGCTTAGTTGCTCCATGGCATGTGGGATCTTCCCAGATCAAGGATTGAACCTGTGTCTCCTGCATTGGCAGGCAGATCCTTTACCACTTAGCCACCAGGGAAGCCCCTAAAGGAAGCAATTTTTAAAGGTTATCTGGGAAATATTAGTAGTTAGCCCTTGGACTGATAATTCCTATATGTAAATAAATATTTCATTTGATTCATATTTCACTTCTGGTCCACAGATCTCAAATTCTTTGCCCAAATAATTGTCCTTATTTTTCTTAATTAGCCCTCATGCAAGAAAAGTGGTCTGGAGAAGGAAATGGCAACCGAGTCCAGTATTCTTGCCTGGGAAATCCCATGGACAGAGGAGTCTGGCAGGCTACAGTCCATGGAGTCTCAAAGGGTCTGACATGACTTAGCAACTAAACAACAACAACAAGGGAAGTGGTAGGTAGGAAGACTATTTCTGCTCATTTTGTAGATGGATACATCAGCCCAGAACTCAAGTTTGTTTTTGTTTTGTTTTTTATCAAGTTTGCTCAGGAAAATTGGGACCAAACTCAAAAGATGGCCAGAGACAGGGATATTCTGTAAGTAAGGTTAGCTAAGTAACTCTTTTCAAGGATGAAGGGATGAAATTGGAATGTTTTCTTGGCAGAGCTCAGGCTACATTCAGAATAAATAGATGCTCCTGTTCCTTTCTGTTTTCCAGTTAGTTCTATCTCTGTGCCATTTATTCACATATTGCTGTAATTAGCCAAGTTTAGGCCAGGCAAAAGGGATTAGCTAGCATATTACACACCCACATCTCTCTTCCTGGGATTTAGGATGGAATGAGATTTATTTTTCCATGTGTTTTAGTTAAATGAGCATGTACTTCTCCAATCCCATTTTACTGTTGAGTCTTTATCAGGAAGTTGTATAGCAACTAGTAACGTGGAATCCAGTTCTCAAGAGCCTTACCCTCTTTGGTGTTTGACTTATAGTAGTAGTTTATGGGTGGTGGTGTTAATATTTGTATTACCATATGTTCTTTCCAAATTTGACTCTGAACACGCCTAACACAGTGTTTTGTGAATGCTGTAGGTTCTCTGACAGATCACCCATGTCAAGTTGAGATTTTTCTTGGGCTCAGAATAAAGGGGAATCCCAGGGTAATGGCACATAGGGTGTGTATACCCTGGCCCTAAACTACTCATCTTCAACAAGACTTAACTCCACAGACTCCTCTTCTTCAGTCTTTTTGTGCCTGTGGGTATAGTTTTCTGCCTGGAATACCATTTCTTCTCTTCTCTGCCGGATAAGAGTCCACTAGGCCTTCAGGCTAATTGCTCCCTGCTGGGATGCTTTCACATTCCGTGCAGAACTAATCCATCCCTCAAATGGGATCCTGGAGCACTCTGTGCATGCTTTCATTGCAGCCCACAATTAATTACCTCATCCTACTTACGTTTTCTACTGAGACCGCAAAGACAGCCTCCATATCTTATTCATTACTTTTTCCTAAGTTCCTGGTTCCATGTATAGTGTTCAGTTAAATGAATGTCAAATGAGTGAATGAATGGGTGGTAGATATCCTCATTGTCCTTTTTTTATTTTTCCTTCCATGTAGAACAAAAATCTTTCCCCCGCACCCCCCCCACCCCACCTCCAGCAAATATTCATTTGCCTTTGGGCACTTCCCTTTGGTATATCCCCATTACCTTATTTTCAAGTCTTTGCCCTTTGGTTCAAGAGTGTGATCTGGCATTAAAAGGCCTTCCTTGTAAAATTTTAAGAAAACAACTAACCTATGACTCATGAGAAATATCTATTGTCATTAATAGTTTTATATCTATCATATTGATCACTTAGATCAGTCAAGTTTTATCCACAAAGACCAGGAAGGGTTTTATTCAACCATAAAAAGGAATGAAGTGCTTTTTAGGTGCTATAACATGGATGAAGCTTGAAAACATTATGCTAAGTGAAAGAAGTCAGATACAAAAGGCTACATATTGTATTCCATTTATATGAAAGGTCCAGAACAGGCAAAACCATAGAGACAGAAAGCATATTAATGGTTTCCAGGGGCAGGGAGGGGAAATGGAGAGTGACTGCTAACGGACACAGGCTTTCGTTTTATTTGCCAAATAGTAGTCCATTGTGTGCATATACCATAGGTTTGTTGATCATTTATGTTGATAGACATTTGAATTATTTCTGTTTGGGGCTATTTTGAATAATGCTGCTATGAATATTCATGTTTAAGTTTTTGTGTGGGCATATGTTTTCCTTTCTCTTGGAGTGGAATTTCTCTAGGAGTGGAATTGCTGGGTCATATACTAATGTTATAATTGACTGTTTGAAGAATTGACAGACTCTTTTCCAGAGCAGCTTCATCATTTTACATTCCTACAGCAGTATGTGAAGGTTCCAATTTCCCTACATCCTCACTAACACTTATTATGATCTATCTTTTTTATTATTATCATCCTAGTGGCTATAAAGTATGACTGTACTAAAAAAGACAGATCATAACAAGTGTTAGTAAGGATGTAGGGAAATTGGTCTATCCCTGGGTTAGGAAGATCCCCTGGAGTAGCAAATGGCAACTCACTCCAGTATTCTTGCCTGGGAAATCCCACGGACAGAGGAGCTGGGTGGACTACAGTCCACAGGGTCACAAAGAGTTAGATACAACTGAGCAACTAAGCATGCACATTGATTGCAGAAAGTAACATCTCATGGTTTTTATTTACATTTTCCTAATGATTAATGATATTGAACACCTTTTTCTGTTCTTATTGCCCGTTTGTACATGTTCTATGGAGAACTGGCATTATAGATACTTTGCCAATTTTTAAATCTTTTTTATTGTTGATTTGTTAGAGACTTATTTATTCTGGATACAAACCCTTTATCAGATGTAGGATCTGTAGATATTTTCAATCTTGGGCTGACTTTTCACTTTCTTTATGGAGTCCTTTGAAGACCAGACATTTTAAATTTTGATGATGTTTGTCAAATTTATTTGTTTTTGGTGTCATATCTAAGAAACCGTTGCCTAATCAATGTCACAAAGATTTATGCCTCTGTTTTCTTCTAAGAGTTTTACCATTTTAGGTGTCATATTTAGTTGGGTCTCTGATCCATTTTGAGTTAAATTTTGAATATAATGTGAGGTATAGGATCCAACTTTACTCTTGCTTGTGACTAGCACTACTCTTTTGTAAAAGTTTTTCCCCCCACTGAATTGTCTTGGCACACTTGCTAAAAATCGGTTGACCAGCAGCATAACAGTTTATTTCTGTACTCTTAATTCTATCCCACTGATCTATTTCCATATCCTTTCACCAATACCATGCTGTCTTGATTATTGTAGCTTTGTAGTAAGTTTTGAAACTGGGAAGTATCAAATATTCAACTTTGCTCTACTTTTTCAATACTGTTTGGGCTATTCTGCGCCCCATGAATTTCCATGTGAATTAAGATCAGCATCTCAATTTCTGTAAAATAATCATCTGGGATTTTAATAAGTATTATGTTGAATCTCTAGATCAATTTGGCAAGTATTACTAGCTTAACAGTATTAAGTCTTGATTCACTGACGTGGGATGGATGTCTTCTTGCCATTTACTTAGGGCTTCTTTAGTTTCTGTCAATGTTGTTTTGTAGTTTTCAGAGTTTGTCTTGTACTTCTTTTGTTTATTTCCAAATGCTTTATTTCTTTTTGGTACTATTGTAAATGAAATTGTTTTCTGAGTTTCATTTTTAGTTTGCTCACAGCTACTATGTAGAAATACAGTTGATTTTTGTGTATTTATCTAGCTTGTACTTTACAATCTTGCTGAGCTTATTTATTAGTTCTAGTAGTTTTCTCAGTGGGGTTCTTAGTGTTTAATTGTTACTACTATTATTATCATTGTTATCAGTTTAACAAAAATGTTCCAAGATTGTTCATCTTTCCTAAAAAACATTGATATTTGATCTGTGCCTAGATCTAAGTTTTTATATGACCTTGTGAGCTACTTTTGGCTTTCCAGGTGGCATTAGTAGTAAAGAACCCGCCTGCCAATGCAGGAGTTGTAAGAGACATGAGTTCAACCCCTGGGTCGGGAAGATCCCCTGGAGGAGGGCATGGTAACCCACCCCAGTGTTCTTGCCTGGAGAATCCCATGGACAGGGGAGCCTGGTGAGCCACAGTCCATAGGGTCACAAAGAGTCAAACATGACTCAAGCAACTTAGGTGCTGCTGCTGCTAGGTCACTTCAGTCGTGTCCGACTCTGTGTGACCCCATAGACGGCAGCCCACGAGTCTCCCCCCGTCCCTGGGATTCTCCAGGCAAGAACACTGGAGTGGGTTGCCATTGCCTTCTCCAGTGCATGCAAGTGAAAAGTGAAAGGGAAGACTCTCAGTCGTATCTGACTCTTAGCAACCCCATGAACTGCAGCCTACCAGGCTCCTCCGTCCATGGGATTTTCCAGGCAAGAGTACTGGAGTGGGTTGCGATTGCCTTCTCCCAAGCAACTTAGCAGGGATGCTTTATATGTATATATCATCTGTCTTAGTTTTATAGTTTGAAGAAAACTTTATTCCACCTATAAGCTGTATGAGCATACATTAACACTATTATCTGTTGAGATTTATAGTATTTTTGTAAAACTTAGTTTAGAAAAGAAAAAATTTCCTGTATCATTTTCTCTGAAAGAAGAAAGTGGCCATAGATTACAGTGGCTCACAGGTTCATATTAGTTTTTATCTCTTATTTTGCTTTATTTCTGATTTTCCAGAAAATTTCTAGGGACAGTTTGGAGTTCATGAATCATGTCCTTTTCCCCTCACAGGCAGTGCCATATCCAAATAAGTAGCATTCCTTGTTTTGGGGACAGCATAAAGAAAGTATATGTGGGCTTTACTTCTACAATCTGTTACCGTTGATGCGTCTGTGGTCACTTTGTTCACTGCATCAGGCAGATACTACTGCAAATAAGTACAAATATCATTTGAACTGCCTGAGCTTCTGCTCTTGCATCAAATCCCTGCTCTGTAGCTTTTACAAAATGGCAACCCACTCCAGTATTCTTGTGTGGAGAATCCCATGGACAGTCCATGGGGTCGCAAGACGACACAACTTAGCAACTAAACCACCACCATCACCTGATAGCTCTGAAGACCTCTTGGGGAAGTGCTGACAAGTAAATGAGTGTGGTCTGTGGACCTGACTCTGAAAGTGTCATCTCGTGCTGTCCCTGTCCTCATCCCCACTACTATCTTCTGTGATGTCTTGAGCTTCCCATGCAAAGGCTTCTTTTCTTGTGTGTTTTAGTTCTTCATTATGCCAAAAAAAGAAAAAAAAATGCAAAGTTACTAATGAGTAACTTGTTTCTGAAAGAAAGTTGGAATTAACCTACATCTGAATTTATTGAGAGTCAATTGACCGGGCAATGTATGGTAGCAAATAAAAGCAAAAAGAATACTATCTAAAGCCTGGCCAAATGAATTGCATCTCTAGAATGAAATAATATGCAGCCACTTTTTTTTTTAAGGTAGAAAGATCTCTTTTATGAATTACTTATGATATATGCTTACAGTAAATTTTTAGAAATATACACGGAAACCTATTAGCTCCAGTTTACCTTTGGGGAGTCGGAAGTGAGGAAAAGTCAGAGAAAGGTTAATTTTCATTTTACTTTTATAAATCTTCACTTTATACTTAATTTTTATTTTGTGCGTTTCTGTTGATTTAAATTTTCTAACTACGTTCTTGTGTTATTGTTTGTTCACTTCTGTGTCATTTCTAACACATAAAGATGTGGAGATGATAATATGATGAACCCCTTTGGGCCCCCCTTACAGCTTCAGTAACTAACTCTTGGCCAGTCTTGTTTCTTCTGTATCACCCTACTGAAGGGTAGCAGAATATGCCACCAAAAATATATCTCCTTAGTATAAGAAATGTTTTGAGCTGACTGTTTAAATAAACAGCAGGTATAGGAAAAGTTCTGAAAATAAGAGTAGAGTTACTCTTCTGTAAGGGAAATATACGTTTATGAAGGAAATCTCTGTGTAAGGGTATCTCCAGAGAAGGATGACTAAATTATAAGAGAAGCTTATCAGCAAAGAAGGCACCAACTTAAATCTGAATAACAACCATACACAAGCTTTTTCTGGTAACTTCCCGTAACTGGCTACCCTTTTCCTCATTCCTCACTACTCTTCTTTCTTTTGTCTTTAGATGAAGGTGGTATTTAGAATTGTAGTTTAGGTCATCTTATAGAGTTTCTCATTTTCCCTGGGTATCTCCTATGTATACATGAGGTATATATGTTAATAAACTTCTGTTTGGTTTTCTCTTCTTAATCTGTCTTTTATTTCAGTGGGTCTCAGCCAAGATCTTGAAAGGGTAGAGAGGGAATTATTTTTCCTCCACTATGCTATGCTTCTCAATCTGGATTATTTTGAAGCAAGTCCCAAACATCCTATTCCTGTCATTTTCCTTACTGTGCTGTCCCCTGAAGGCATTCGAGGCTGTAACACTGCCCCCACCCCATGCCTTTTTATGTTTACCAGGCAGTAAAAAATCTGCCTGCCAATGTAGGATACCCAGGTTGATTCCTGGGTCAGGAAGATCCCCTGGAGAAGGAAATGGCAACCCACTCCAGTATTCTTGCCTGGGAAATCTCATGGACAGAGGAGCCTGGTGGGCTGCAGTCTGTGGGGTCACAGAGTCAGACATGATTTAGTGACTAAAGAATAACAATCATTACATATTTTAAATTAAAATATTGTTAATAAGACACTATCTGTAAGAAAGTATGAATTAGCTATCACTATTTAATAAAAAGGAGAATTTGAACATCTGAAATCTAAAGAAACTTTCTTTGGGTTTTTTGCATGATTTGGTGAGTTGTGAGCATTCAGTCATGGTACAGGAACAATTCATTCTGAAGCCACAAACCTCTTTGGATTCCTGAGGCTTCTTTTTGGAACTGGAAGTGGGAACTGACTGACTGCCCCACATGTTCCCTAACAAAATAAAATCAATTTGAAAGAATACAGACTTATACAGAGAAGACAAGGAGACATGTTTCAAGATTAAACTCTTCCAGTCTAGAAGAGAATTCATTTGCTGCCATCCAGATGTTTTTTCAGGATGAAGTTTTCTCTCATTTCTCTGCTTTGTCATCATTGAGGCATCCTCACTTAGATTTCAACACAGGTGAAAATTAAGGAGTGATTTCTCCCTCTTCTAGCATTTTTGTTGTTTTGTGCTTCTTACTTTGTTTAATGATAAAATCTTATCCTTCAGAGGAACGGTGAGAGTAAGCCACTGAATTCTTCTATATGAAGAAGCCACGCGAATTCTCTATCTTTGTATCCACAAATAAACACATGAAAAGACCATTCATTTAATCTATGTGCTGTCCTAATGGCTCAATGCTGTCATGCTTGGAAGTATGTCTGTAAAACAGCTGGAGTGTTCTTGAGAAGATTATTAAGTGGAGTTTTGATTAATTGACAAATATGTTTAGAGTAAGAAGTAATTTGACATAAACCAAATGACAGATGAGCCTCACAGGGAAATGGTCTTTTTATGGCCATTTGTATTTGGTCCTCACTAATGCCATTACTGATAAATATTGCATTTTGAGATCACCTGCATATGATTCTCTTTTCCCCCAATTTTTTCTTTACATATATATGCACACATATATGTATACATATGTTTGTATACATACATATATATTGCAGTGTTTGTTATGACATGAAATGCTTTGAATGTCGTATGTATTCAGAACAAAAAAGTGAAAGTCACACAGTTGTGTCCGACTCTTTGCGTCCCCACAAACTATATAATCCACGGAATTCTCCAGGCCAGGATACTGGAGTAGGTAGCCTTTTCCTTCTCCAGGGGATCTTCCCAACCCAGGAATTGAACCAGGATCTCCTCATTGCAGGCGGATTCTTTACCAGCTGAGCTACCAGGGAAGTTAGAACCAAAAAAAAAAAAAAAAAAAGGCGTACTATGAAGTGACAGACTATATGGTAGAAATTACTTATATTGAAGAAGCACATACTCAGCCTCATAAATCCTGCAAATATGTTTCTTCTGAAACATTTTCTGAAGATATAAATTATCTGTTCACCAGGCATCTCAAATATTTCATGCTGTCATTAGGCAAGTCATGGAAATAAATGAGAAAATGCTATGGTCATAATGTATTATGCATGATAAATAGGGAAGATACGTGAGGAAGTGAGAATTGGTGGGTAGAAATTGAGTTAAATAGGAGAAATTGATTGAAAATTCTCACATACTCCTAATCAACCAAATTATTAAAAAGGGAATTTGACAAAGTGTGCTTTGGATTCCACAGAGTTAGCAAGTCAAAGTTGTCTGTGGAAGGCTACTACTATAAGCAGTATGAGCTACTGCCAGATTTGTCATGTGGTAGGAAAGGTGAGCCAGGTTCCTGACTTGGGACTTTACAGCTCTTGTGGGATTGTACAGACCTTTCAGAGAAAGAGCAACAGAAGCAGTGTTTCGGAGGATTGGTGCTGGTAGGCTATTAATTAGAATTTGAATTTGATGAGGAAAAGGAAATACACCGAAATTATATTGACATTGGCAAAATATTCCTTCAAGAAAATGTTATGTTTGAGTGTGTTTTTTATGATATGTCAGATTTTTTTTTTTTTTTTGTCAGAAGTAATACATCTTTAAAATCAAATTCCAAGTCAGTGGGAAAGTCTGATTCGGGTTATGAACATTCACTCACTTTACATGCTTTTTAACATGTTTTAAAACGAAATCAGATTCAGGATTAGTCTCAGGCAAAGTTATAAAGTAAGAAATGGGTACTCTCCTTCATTGAAAGTGATAATATAAATGGTCTATTTATATCAGTAGAATGTAACTTAGCTATAGTTTTTAAAATCCTGAAAAGTTTTATAACTTTTGACCTAGCATCGAAAACTTTATTCTATGGCAACAGTCAGGAAGGCATAAAAATTAACCGGGGTGTGAGGCTTTTCTTCATAGTGTTCTTTATAAAAGTGAAAAAGTAGAATGAAGCTAAATGCCCACAATAGGGAATTTAAATAAATTACATCTGTATGACAGTAGTATTCATGTACTTAAAAATTATAACATTCAGGAGTAGTTGGTGATTTAGGAAAATGTTCGTGTTTTCGTCAGTGAAAAAAACAAGATACAAAAACTATGCAAAGTATGAGTTGAGAGAGTTATTTTTAGAGTTATTTTTAGTTTTTTTAAATAGTTAATATTTCTGATGTTCTTAAACCAAAATTCTACCTTTGGATGGTTCTCTCCTCCAGTGCCTTGATAAAGGACCCATCCTGTTTTATATCTGCTTTCAGTAGAATAATCCCAAAGCTCTCAAGCATATTTTGCTTCCTCTACCAAAATTGACTTGTTTTATATATTATTCTCTACAGCTGGGCTAAGTGAAAAGAACTAATCTAGAAGATAATTTTTGAGAAGATATTAATGGAAAGTACTAAATTCAAATGTAACAACTTTTTCTACATTCTAGTCACTTTTTCAGTAAATATTTATTAAACTTCTCCATGCACTTGGCCCTATAGAAGGAGTTGTGAACAAAGTAAATCAGAAGCCCACTTTCCTTACTATGGGAATATTTGATTTTTTATAATTCCTTTAGTCAAGATGATGTGTTTAGTGTGGGGATCTTGTGACACTGTCTTGCCCGAGGACCAGTGGAGTCTGTTGGCGCACTTAAAAACCGTCATTTGAGGTTAGGCTTCATTTTGAGTATGTGATAGACTGTGCTTTTCATAATATCATTGCATTAACCTTTCTGTTTATGATTTCCATAAGGGGGAGATAGGTCTCCATGGTTTAGGAGATGAGGGGGAAATTATTGAGTACTATGGTGGCCAGCTCAGTGTTAAGAGTTAGATCCTTAGGACGTTCAGCAACACCCCTATCTAAAGGGAATAAGATACAACCAGGCCTAGAAAATTACCCCTTATTTGTGCCTGCTCTGTATTCTCAGCTGTCATTCTACGTGAAACACAACATGACACTTGTTTTTGTGTCTTTGTTCCCCATACCAAAGGGTGTGTCCCTTGGAAATTCTTATTCATCATCACATCCTTAGCACCAGCATAGGTTCCAATTAGGTTTCTTCCTAGCGATCCATAATCTGCCCAGTGGTGTAGTAAAGCATATGCAAATGAACTAACTTGAAGAAAGGTAAATTTGCAGAAAGATGCCAATGCATACTGACTGTCAGCCACCATACTTAGCACTTCCTATGCATTGTATAATTTAGTAATTTCAGCAACCTGTGAGATCCGTATCATTTTATTAACAGATGGTAAAATTGAGACTTAACAGAGACTAAGTACTTTGTTCAAGGTTAAATAGCTAGTAGGACCAGATGAGAGGATCGGAGCATGGTTCAAACTCCTGTTGGTTCTGATTCCAGAGCCTATGCTTTTGACCCAGTACTATATGTACACCCTTCTAAGGAAAGGCCTTCCTGTACACTGATATTTACTCATCATTTATGCCGGGCATTTCCTATTCTCATGGCTGGCCAAAGCTGTTTGGCTTCATCTTCTCATGAGATATAATATATTTGCCAGCAAAGTTTACCTATAAGTTGGAAATTCAGGATACAGCTTATTTCTAATGTTCCACCTTGATTTCCATTTATGAGGCAGAATTTTCCATTTTGACATGGCTTAATGACTCTTCTTCCTCTTGGTATTTTATAGCCAAATGGAACAGAAGTTTGGGGCTGCCTTTCCACATTCAGTTTTTGAATTCCTGTCTTATAGAGCTGTTAAGCTAGTAGCTATGGACCAGTTAGATATATTTATCCAAGACTTACTGTATGTCCTGCACTTTCCTGGAACTGTGTGGGTTGTTGGATAATTATACTTTTTAATATCCTTTTTGACTGACCTTTCATAATGTTGCAACACCAGTGTCAGTACCACAGAATGAACACCTGCATCTTCTGTAGATGTTTTATGAAGGTCTTATCTTTTCAACTGTGGTATAATTACGTCTTAACTTTCTTTGGAATAGTAGCCACAAGGGTTGAGCACCTAGTAATGATTCTGGGGAGAATATCACTCACTATGTTATCAGAGCTAGCCTCTGGTCTGGCCCTACTTCTGTTTAGCAGCAAGATTAGGGGTTTCTAACTGAGTCTTGATAGGCCTCGCTTTTCACAATTCAGAAATGAGAGGACTGGTCTTTATTGATAGATCTTTACTCATTTAAATTTAGGATTGAGAGATTTCTGTAATCTTTTATGGCTGTCTCATAGATTGATTCTCTGTGGTGGAATAAACGGAATAGAAAGGCTGTAAATTGACCTGAATTTGCAAAGGTGATATTAAGTTCAGTTTCTAATATATAACATTCAAGAAGCGATAGGATGTACCTAAATCTAGATATCCTCTAAAAATGGAAACACTGCTGACGTAGATTTGAATCTGGTGGTTGAGGTGCTATCATTCTCACTGACCTGTGTTGCTAGTGTGGCTTAGAATAATAGGATTGAAGTAAAAGATACTTATTGATAATAGTATCACGTAATCACAGTGTTTTAAATCTGAAAGAGACACACAAATATAGCCTGTTCCATTTCTTTACATACAAGGTTGGAGAAATGGAATGTGCCCAAATCTGGTCTAGCTGCAGATCCAGTTTGCAGACCAGCATCCCCTTTCTCCAAGTTCCCAGTTCATCCCTCTCTGAGCTTGTTATATTTCCTTTTAGACTGCTTTTTAACATTTGTAGTATTCTTTTGTGAGCAGTAAATTCATGAATCGTTGTACATCTAAATACCCACCCGGAATTATTTGTAAAATTTTGTTCAGCTTTCTGGGAAGGAAAAGCAATCAAATAGCATCATCATTGTAGCCGAGTTTTGACCTCTATAATTAAATGGTGTTGTATAGAAACCACTGAATTATGCAGTTACAAGGGTATGGTTTTGTGACATCTGCTGAAAGTTAAGTCATGATGTACAGTCCTAAGTGAATGGGTTTTTTGGTTATCCTCGTGAGGATATCTCTGCATCCCTACCCTTACCTCCTGTTAGATCTGAGGTATATGAACACTGGGCTGATCACACTGTGAGTCTCTGTAGAGTTGCAATATAAAATATGTTTGTGGTGGTCTCCATTTTGTTCTGACAAAGGTCAAATGGAGATCTGCCATCCATTCCACTACTTGCAAGACATAGCCTTGAGAATATGTAATACATATAACTCCTTGCCAGAAAACTGAAAGGAAATGATTGCATTTGAGTACAATGCATTCTACAACAATAGTTTAGTGTGCATGAAATTTAAAACTGCTGGCTTTCCAAATAGGATTTTTAAAAAGTAGACTTTAGCTTATTTATTTTTTTAAAAACATTATGCCCTCTGTGTTATGCTTTGTGGGATATTTTTAAAAGCTGGGATTTAAGACCAAAAAATTTGAAAATCCTAATGGTAATAGTTGCAAGATACTGGATCCTCTTAAAGTACTGTAGTTTAATGTGTTTATTGAATTCTCCTGACTATTTTATTTTCATGAATATTTAATGTATTATGTTTTTGTACCATACTGATGCTTTTTGTCCCTACCCATCATGATTTCATGGTGCCCTGAAAGCCTTGGTATCAAATCATAAAGGCTACAGTGGTGTCTCTTGTCTTACACATGCACAAATGAGTTGGGGTTATATGCCAGTGAGTAACTCATCTACTTCCTTCTCCTAGTATCTACTGTAGGACCTGGCATGTAGCAGGCATTTAATTAATTGGGGTGTTTTTGGTTTGGGTTTTGGATGGTTTTTTTTTTTTGGTATTGGTTTTGGTTTTAGTTTTGGTTTTAGTGAATGAGTAAGTGGCTGGCAGCAGTAAATAGCTAAGTAACTAGTTTAACTAAAAAATTAAATAGATTAATACACTCATTCATTTACATATATTTCAAGGGAGTATTCAAAACCTCTAGAAAGAAGATTTGATGTCTTTTGAGAGAAGTCTTTGAAAGTAATCCAATACATTCAGTTAACAGGAAAGTCAAACATGGCTCAGTGTTTCATTCACCTTTCCTGGTGTCCATCTAGAAAACAGGCCTGTCATAGTAGAAAAGAGTTAATGATAGAAATCTTTATAAAGTTGCTTCAGCCAAAGAGAAATATGTAAATGCTTTGTTCTTTACTAACGACTTAACCCAAGGTGTGGTCAAGGCAACAGCCTTGAAGCTGGTTCCTGCTGACTTTACTGCAAAGACCCTTCTGCCCCCGGAGCCACTGTTCTGTCTAGTCACACTTGGGCAGGACAGCAGCAATAAATTAATTCTGCCTGTGACTCGTTCCTTACTACGTGGCTTTTGAGAAGCTACCATTTGAAGTCCTGCTTTATAAGATCACAATTATCAGTGCTAACCTTCTTGGCCAAGATATTATGAAAAGTAATTTAAGGTTTTCAAAAAATCCATAGTTGAAGTCACAGTTTTAGACAGAGTTGCCATAATACTATTTGTTTCCCACTTCAGTGGTGGTTTCAAGGCCAGAAGTGCAATAATATATATGATTAGTATACATGGTTTGCTTTAGTGTTCTAAGAAAGAAAGTATGATTTAAAAAAAAAAAATAGGAAACATTTTTTTTTTCTTTACAGCCTTTTCCCCCATTGAAACTGAAAAAGGAAAAAAAAATTATGCAAGCTATTTTGAAAGTACAAACAAAATTGGCATTTCACTTATGGGAAAATTTTGCAAAACTGCACTGACTAAAAGTGATTTTTGTTTTGGCTTTCCTGTGAAGCCCTCCAGAAAGGCCAAAACTTACTGGCATTGCTTTTGTATAAAACCTTTCACATAGACTCCACTTGTAATTCAGCCAAGTACGTAATTCAGGTCATCAGTGACACACATATCCACACATTGGAGCTGGTTGGTGAACAGAAAGTTGTCATGAAATGTGGACATAATATTATTTTATGGACAGACCAAACTGCACAGATTACAGTGAAGGAAACTTTGTATTAACACACTTGGGAACAGGGTTTCCTGAGCTGTTCCCCGCCCCCACCCTTCTGCAGTGGGAAAGCCAATTGTTTACTGATTACAACAACGACATCACTTGGCAGACATTTTGGCCTAAACTCAGTGTGTGACATCAGCCTCCTTTAGGGTTTTCCACATAAAATGAATTCTCCAAAGAAAACACAGAAATGGAGCCTGAATTTGAAATCCATTATTACACCCTCTAAGGTCTCATTAACTATCTTCATCATGTATTTCTTAATTTTTATTTAATTTCCAAGTAGAGGTTATCTAACACTAAAAATAGGAGCTCTGAACGTTCACAGTGTTTTTTCAGAGTTCCAGTCAGAAACTATGTTATAGTTATAGAGCTATATTTATAGCTGTATTCACTCAAACCACTTTTATGGGGGTTATGATTTCTTTGTTTCTTTGTACTGAGGGTCGCTGATTCGGGGGTGGCTTACATCACTCTGTTAGAGAAGGAAGTAAACATTATTCTTTGACTTCTAAGAAAAAATTAGTCTTGTTTTTGTGAGGGGTGGCTGTATGTTTGAGAGGAAGTACTCTCACTAAAGTTAGGTTTGTGTTCTGTCATTTGTTGTCATAGAATGAGACATGTGAATGGTACTTTACTCTCTTGTGCAAACACCTCCTCAGTATATATTTACCTGAAATTGCTAGTTCCCCCATTTCCTCTTCATGAGGTGGTGTTCATTTAATATTTTTATGCACATGGCCTTAAAGCAAGTAGAAGTCAGTTATGCCTTATGAGGCCCACAGTCTCCCTGCTACAAGCATGGTGGCAGGAAGGGCCAGTGAACCAACACCGCCAAGCTACGGGAACTGTGATGTACAGGCGGAGCAGAAGTATTGTCTGTGTTATCGTGTGAGTTGAGAACAGGCTTAACACTTCCATCTGGAAGCTGTACCTGGGCAAACAGAAATAGGTGAATATTCCCATGTCTTCTGGAATGGCTAAACACGGAATGAGAATCACTGCAGTCATTTTTTTCCAATTTTGGGGATTAATAGCTTGTTTGCTTTCATTATTCTTCAAGAGAGAAAAACTTTGTGTCCTATATGGCTAAGAAAATATGATCTTTTAAAATTCTCCCCCTTAAACTACTTTGATACATGTGGAAATACCATTTTTAATATACTGAGTCCATGGTGTACAATTTACATTCATCTCACAGTTTTCATTTGCTCTAGCCATAGCGTTTATTCCTATTGCTCTTGTGTTCTCATTTCTCAGTGCTTCCCTTTTACTCTCTATTGACCTGAATAATCTTCACCATCTGCCTCCCAACTTTATAGTGTTACTTCTGGATAGCCCTTCTCAACCTTCCTTCAGAAGACATTAGAGACACAACCGTGAGCATTAGGACTATACCACCAAGAGCCTTCCACATTTCCACGCTAAATCTGTATCCTCTTGTCTTCTCTGTTAATGTTTGGTAAGCCCCTGGGGCAGGGCTTTACCTGCCTACTTCTTTGTTCTGTGGTGGGCAGCACTCTGACCCTGGTGAATAAATATTCATAATAATGAGAGATGAAAGGAAGTGTCTGTGTTCAACAAGTCAGTGCCAAGTAAGTGTGGAGGCCAAACGAGGCCATGGCCGCCAACCCACAGGGGTTCGAAACAGTATTTAATATGACATTGCCTTATTGAATACCAAATTGTATACTGTAATGTCTTAATCAAATCTTCCCTCGGTGCCAGACTTCTTTTGCTCGTTTAACTTGCCCCTGAAGATACTTCAGGTTCATGAGGGGCAAAGTAACAAGACCCCTGTCTATGTGGTGAGTAGAAAACAAACCCCTGGTGAATGTAGAGGAAGAAACTGGATGGGAGGGCCATTGATGTAATTTGGATACCTCGCTAAAATATGAATTGTAAGTAGTCAAATACAATAGTTGAGACTACTAGTATTTTAGAAAAGGGAACTCACAAGTAATTATTTTTTCTGTATTTTCCTGTGATTGTTAGAATCTAGCATCATTAGCCCTGTAACTTGTAAGAGAAGTATCCATGGAATAACAAAAGTGAAATGAAGATCCAGTAAAAATTTGAGATTGGTTATTTTCCCTCTTTGCAATACTAATAGAGAAGAGTCATTGTCCTTTCAATTTAACAGGGATGTGCAAACTTTTTAAGGAGATTCAGAATAAAGAGTCAAAGTTGAGCAAAATAATCTGCCTTCCATATGGTTATAAAATATTTACTAACCGTTTTCTCCCTTCTCTAAATACTAGTTCACATTCTAAGCTTCTGCGTTCTCATTTCTTATTTATTCTTCAGAGTGTTGTGATTTGGCTTCTGCTTTCACTGTTTTATTGAAATGCCTCACTAAGTTCTTCAGTGTCTTCCTTATTGCCCATCCTTTTCTATATTATCTGGTGCTGTTTGACTGCTCACTCTTTCTTGAGAGTCCTTTCTAGTTTGGCTCTTTGCTTTCTCTTCTGATTCTTCTAGTCCTTCACCCTTCTTTATTCTTTCTCAGCTTCCTTTCTTGACCCTTTTTTTTTTTTTTTTTTTTTTGGATAAAACCCTAACTTGATGGGTTGTTGTGTTGTTTTCTAGAGTTCCCATCTCAATATTCTCTCCCCGCACCAAACCAACACCCATAGCTTCAGCTCTCATCAGCTGCAAATACACATCACCAGCCCAGCCTTTCCCAGACCTACATTTCTAACCATAGATTGTCTATTTAGATATATTGTTCTCCCTACTGGACAGTGGAACACTCCAGGTTCTTCATGCTCAACTTGTCTGAAGCAAGACCCCCTTCCCCCTTTTGAACCAGAAACCCTGCAACAAGGAAAAGCTGTGCGCTACGCCTACATTGTGTACCCTGGTGAATAACCAGGAGTGTAACTTTCTGTTTTCCTTGCTCTGCTCTCTAGTCACATTGGTCACGACTTCATATTGACTATACCTCATAAATAATTCTCGTTACACCCTGTTATCCCTAACCCTCTAGCCATTGGAACACATATCGGCCTCCAGGTTAAAGCTCCTCCTGTCTTTCTTCTATCTTTCCTTAATGGTTCATTAAGAAAGCATCCCTAAGCAACTCATTCTCCTTCTCATAACTTGTCATTTGTTCCTTCTTGCCAACAGTATAAAATCCAGCGCCTGTGGCCAGCCTTTCCATTGCTCACACCCGTGCTATAGCCATATGGAAAGCTTGCGTTCCCTCAGTACGCATACTCTTGTCTTATCTCCATGCTGTGGCACTTATTTCTGCTGTTGCCTCGTGTGTGGTTTCCGTTCTTATTTGTGTAAGGACTAGACCCATTTCCTCCTCTCTGCAGCTTTCACAGGCACCCCCCCGAAGCAACAGGTGAGGTGCCCAGCACTTACATTTCCACAGTCCTATCACACCTGATTATTCTTGTGTTACATTGATACTGTTTTTAAACATATCCTTTTCCTCACTCTGTACCATGAGGTTTCTGAGACCAGAAGCTTCATCTGCATTGTATGTCCCTGTGTCCCTTGGTATAATGCCCAACCCACAGGGAGAGGTTAGGAAGAGTTTGCAGAACAGTTCACTATCGTCCAAAGAAGCCTTACCTTTCACATTCCTGTTCTAGCAAGCTTATGAATTCATCACTCTTCTCCATGTATTCTTTGTGTTTTCTCTTTTCTTCCTCCAATTCTACTATGGTTTGCCTGTGAGATTTTTCTACCATTAAAAGCTGTTCCAGGATTCGTCTGTGTGATTCTTTATGTTTTTCCATGACTTTGTCCAACTACAAAAGAAAATACATTAATAATCTTAAATAGAAAGCATTCATAAAACTGCCATCTCTCCTGCTTTTAGAAATGTCCAAGTTTTAACAAATTCAACAATGGTTTTCTGATTTCCTTGTTTAGCTTTTATCATTACTCTTCTTAATTTCGATACTTTTTGGTATGTTTCAACACAAGTGTAACCTTCCGTCATTTTTTTTTCTTTTTGGCCACACCACATGGCTTCTGGGATCTTAGTTCCCACATCATCATGTTTTTCTTAACCAAAAATAAAAATCAGTGCCTCTGTAGATATCTGAATATCTTTCTGCTTTTTGCTCTCCAGAGAAACCATTTTAGAGGAATGATGGAAAGTGAAGGACAGTGTTTGATTCTGCCACTCCCTTAGCTGATGGATCCTTCCCCAGCCCTCCCTAAAGTTCTCTGCCCATGTATGTTTCTTGGGTCCACAGTCAGTTTTTCACAGCATTATGTATGAAACTGTTGGCGCACTCTTTTGAAATACTTGAGAATCAATTCTCTCATGGTATAGAGTGTGAATGTGACCCAATGTAAACAGACACCAAGTCCTTTCTGTCTTACATTTGTCTGCTCTACTGGACTGTGAACTCCCTGAAAGCAGGGCCTACGTTCTATTTTTCTTAAATTCTTACCATCTAATAGAGTGATTTGCCTACAGTAGGTGCCTAGTATATGGTTACAGATTGAAAACAAAATAAGCAACAAGGAATCAAGAAAGAAAAGAGGGTTTTATCATAAATGGGTGTTGAATTTTGTTGAAAGATTTCTCTGCATCTATTGAGATAATCATGTGGTTTTCATCTTTCAGTTTGTTGATATGGTGTACCACATTGATTGATTTGTGTATATTGAACCTTCCAGGAAGTAGGTGTAGGAGGAACCTACCTCAACATAATAAAGGCCATATACAACAAACTCACAGCAGACATTATTCTCAATGCTGAAAAACTGAAAGCATTTTCTCTAAGATCAGGAATGCAAAGGTACCCTCTCTCACCACTATTATTCAGCATAGTTTTGGAACTCCAAGTCACAACAATCAGAGAAGAAAAAGAAATAAAAAGAATCTAGACTGGAAAAAAAGAAGTAAAACTCTCACTGTTTGCAGATGACTTGATAACTATATGTAGAAAACTCTAAATATTCCACTGGAAAATTACTAGAGCTAATCAATGAATATAGTAAAGTTTCAGGATATAAAATTAATCAACAGAAACCCCTTGCATTTCTATACACTAACAGTGAAAAATTAGAAGTTAAGGAAACTATCCCATTCACCATTGCAACAACAACAACAAAATACTTAGGAATAAACCTACCTAAAGAGACAAAAGACCTAAACTACTAGACACTAATGAAAGAAATCAAAGATGACACAAACAGATGGAGAGATAAAGAGTCACTATCGTGAAAATGATTATACTATACAAAGCAATGTATAGATTCAATGCTGCTGCTGCTGCTAAGTCACTTCAGTTGTGTCCGACTCTGTGCGACCCCATAGACGGCAGCCCACAAGGCTCCCTCGTCCCTGGGATTCTCCAGGCAAGAACTCTGGAGTGGGTTGCCATTTCCTTCTCCAGTGCATGAAAGTGAAAAGTGAAAGTGAAGTCACTCAGTCGTGTCCAACTCTTAGCAACCCCATGGACTGCAGCCTACCAGCTCCTCCATCCATGGGATTCTCCAGGCAAGAGTACTGGAGTGGGGTACCATTGCCTTCTCCATAGATTCAATGCAATTCCTATCAAACTACCAATGGTATTTTTCACAGAACTAGAACAAAAATTTTAAGTTTGTGTGGAAACACAAAAGACTCTGAATAGCCAAAGCAGTCTTGAGAACGAAGAACGGAGCTGGAGGAATGACCTTCCTGGCTTCAGACTGTACTACAATGGCAACAGTCATTAAGACAGTATGGTACTGGCACAAAAGCAGAAATGTAGAGCAATGGAACAAGATAGAAAGCCCAGAGATAGACCACACACCTGTGAGCATCTTCTTTAACAAAGGAGGCAAGAATATACAGTGGAGAAAAGACAGCCTGATGCTGAACTGTACGAGCTGCTTATATATTCTGGAGATTAATCCTCTGTCAGTTGTTTCATTTGCAATTATTTTGTCTCATTCTTAGGGTTGTCTTTTAATCTTGCTTATTGTTTCCTTTGCTATACAAAAGCTTTTAAGTTTAATTCAGCCCCGTTTGTTTATTTTTATTTCCATTAGTCTTTGTCTTCTTCATTGGCAGACAGGTTCTTTATCACTGGCACCACCTGGGAAACCCAGCACACACTCTAGGAGGTGGGTCAAAGAGGATCTTACTATGACATACGTCAGAGTGTACCACCTGTGTTTCTCTCTAGGAGTTTTATAGTTTCTGGCCCTACATTTAAGTCTTTAATACATTTTGAGTTTGTATGCTGTCAAGAAGTACTCTAGTTTTTTTTCTTTTACACATAGCTGTCCAGTTTTCCCAGCACCGCTTAATTATTGAGGAAATGCAAAACAAAACACCAATGAGGTATCACCTCACACTGGTCAGAATGCCCATCATCAAAAAATTTACAAGCAATAAATGTTGGAAAGGGTGTGGAGAAAAGGGAACCCACTTGCACTGTTGGTGGGAGTGTGAATTGATGCAGCCACTGCGGAGAACAGTGTGGAGAGTCCTTAAAATACTCATAATAGAACTACCGAACGACCCAACAGTCCCACTGCTGGGCATATATCCTGAGGAAACCATAATTGAAAGAGATGCATGTACCCCACTGTTCACTGCAGCACAATTTGCAACAGCTAGGACATGGAGGCAATCTAGATGTCCACTGACTGATGATTGGATAAAGAAGATGTGGTACATACATGCAGTGGAATATTACTCAGCCCTTAAAAAGAATACATTTAAATCAGTCCTAATGAGGTGCATGAACCTAGAACCTGTTATACAGAGTGAAGAGAAAAACAAGTATTGCATATTAATGCATAAATATGGACTCTAGAAAGAGGGTACTGATGAGCCTATTTGTAGGGCAGCAGTGGAGACACACACACCGAGAGCAGACTTGTGGACGCAGTCGGGGAAGGAAATGGTGGGATGAATTGGAAGAATAGCGTGGAAACGTATAAATCACCGTCTGTGAAATACATAGCCGGTGGAAGTTTGCTGTATGATGCACAGAGCGCCAGTCTGGTGCTCTGTGACAACCGAGCGGGGGGGATGGGGTGGGAAGTGGGAGGGAGGCCTAAGAGGGAGGGGACTCCTGTGCCTATGGCTGACTCATGTTGATGTATGCCAGAAACCAACACAGTATTGTAAAGCCCCAATTAAACATTTTTAAAAGAGAAAAGAAGGAAGTAGACTGATTAAAGCAAAAGTAGCGCAGGAGCTTTGGCCAGTGATGAATTCAAATCCATATAAGACCATGGTTTTTGAAAGCATGTGGCTTTCTAGATGAGCTAAACACAAAACTATAACCCATAATACTGATTAATTTTGCCATTTGCTTTTATCATAAAAGATTTAAAATTTGTGACTCTTGAATTTGAAGCCAGTTTAAATTGTACATCCTTAAAAAGCATGTATTTGACTGGGCATCCAAAGCACAAAAATGGCCAAATCATTTTGGAAAAAGAAAGGAATATAGGTATCCCAGCAGACAGAATCAGCTGACCTCTAAACGTTTAAGCTGGCTGTCTAGTTTCTAATATGAGTTTATAATGATGATTTAACACGAAAAAAATTACTTCATGTCATACAGGTGTTCATGACTTTTAATAAATGTGACCACACCTTTTGTGGAGCTGAAATTGCTTGGTTATATTGCCTGCTGGCAGAGTCACTTTTAACTAATGACCACCTTCTGAGAGGGAGGTTGTAGTATTAACTGTCCTGGGTCTCAAGAAACAATAGCTCTCTGAAAACTCCTTCCAGTTGCCCAAACATTAGACTGCATTATAAGGGAAATTCAAATCAACTGCTTTTAGAATTTGAAAGTGAAATAGTGATAGAATCAGCCTTCATTTGGAGATCTTGACATTTGACTTAGAGAAACATTCAGTTTATCACAAGATTGGCCCTAAAGTTAATAAATGAATAATTATTATTGAGGTATCTGTGTTTAGTCGCTTATTGTGTGCGACTCTTTACAACCTCACGAACTGTAGCCCACCAAGCTCCTCTGTCCATGGGGATTCTCCAGGCAAGAACACTGGAGTGGGTTGCCATGCACTCCTCCAGGACATCTTCCCAACCCAGGGATCGAACCCAGGTCTCCCGCATTGCAGGCAGATTCTTTACCATCTACGCCATCAGAGACGCTCACAGTAGGTATTTTAGTAAAGCATAAATGAATGACAGGGCAGCTTCATAAGAGAAGCTTCCTCAGATAGCTTCTTGTAGTTAAATGGACATGAATATGAAACTTTGTTCAGCCCAAAAAAGAAAAAAAAGAGAAGCTTTAGTTCATCTATTATTACCTTCCGTTGTGTTTTTCCCTACTTAGTTTGTTTGTAGGGACAAGGAAGGAAGATTGGAAAGAATCATTACCTGTTATTTATTACATAACTGTGTAAGGGCTGTCCCTTCCTTCAACCCACTGCCCCCCGCAGGCCTTCCTCATCAGTGATAGCATGATCTTCCACTGGTGGTGTAACTCTGCTCTCCCATTCAGGGCTGAGCATCTCTCACCATCTGGCCTCCTGACCTTTCTGCCCCACCCTTATTCCGTGCTTTCCCCTTTCTCACTTGGTCTTTAGCCACACCAGGCTTCAAGGAGTTCTTAAGGTACACGGCGGTGCTTCGGTACTGCTTTTTTTCAGTGTTGGAACATGGAAACCTTTTCCGCCTTCCACCCCAAATTTTTCCCGTTCTTCCTTTATAACTTTCTCTGCTCACTCCCGCGTAGAATTGTGTGTTCCTTCATATCAGTGAAATGTCGGATTCTCTGGGATTTCCTTCTCTCACCTTCCATGACTCTTGAAGGAAGGCCTAAATTTACTGCATGCTGTTTGGTGCATCAGGTAAGGACCTCATGCTGGTCAACAGCAGAAATTGGAAAGGTGTTGAATAGTGACCTTGCAGAGGGAAAGTTCCTGAAGGAAGTGTAAGTGATCCTAGAGCTATTTTAGCTTATGCTTGAAGTTTTATTCTGTTCCTTCATTTCTCCATACCCCAAATGCTTCTTAGAAATATGCCACTGGTTCTCAGTTCAGTCTCTTCTTCATTCCTGCCACATCAGATGATAGACCTGAGCTCTTCTGAACTCATTTCATTTCACACCAGTTGTGTGTGTGTACTTGCTGAAACCACTTAAGTGTTCTGTACTTCTGGGTTTTTTTTTTTTATTATAAATTTAGTGATTGGGCTTGATTTCTAAGAGCAATTGTATTGCCACAGTTTTCTCAAGGTAAAAACTATTTATTAAGTGCCTATTATGCTGTATGTACTTAGTACTATGATAGTTGCCATGGGAGAATTTTAAAGTCTCAGTGCTTATACTCTCACCAGACAGATAAGATATACACATGAAACAATTAAGAGCAGTGTAAGGTGGTGCATCCTTAAGCACTGTGGGACTATCAGAGAACCACTGCCCCTTTTTGATCTGGCCCCACTTGCAGACTGCATGAAGCCTGGGGAAGAAAACAGGAAGACTTAGTCACTTTAGGGGAGTATCAGGTGCAGAAAGATTAACATTGGCTCTTTAATGTTTACCATGCAGTGACAACCTTCCTGCTTATCATTTTAGTCTCCTTGATGTCATATCCTGCCCGCAAACCCTAACACGATCCAACTCCTTGCCAGGATGAAGAAAATTCAGTGTGTTCCAATAGGTTGGATTGTCCCAGTGGTTAAGCAGAATGAAGAACAGAGAATTTGTCAATCTTTTTGCTTTTGGTCACTTAATATATGCTTAGAAAATAATGACCTTTGTTTTAATAACTCCTGAGTCACAGATCACCCTAATTTGGGATTTGATCTTCTTTCTGAGCTATGGCTTTGGTTCTCTTTGTTCTTTTTGGTTGGCCCTTTGAAGATTGTCTTTTTCTTTGATTACCTTGAATGTAGTGGTAGAGATAAAGCTAGTTCAGACAGCTGAGAAGTTATTCAGCTGTTTTAGTAGATCAAAGGTAACCAAATATGCTATTCATAAAATGTGCCATCTTCTTCTCTGTCTTTACTGAAACCTGGTCTTCTTGGATAATAGTAGAATCCTAAAATAGAGACTGCTAATTCTCCCATTGCCTCAGGATCTGAGGCGCTGGGAATGGGGGCATGATTCTCATGGCTCTGCACCACCACTGCCAGACTCTGCTGAAAGCCCTTCCTTGTCTTATTGTCCTCTGAGTGGTGATGGTCCACTGTCATTCGTGTGCAGTCAGCTATTGAGCTTCAGGTCACTCTTGCAATCTACCTTTCTCCTGTCAATCTTGGAGCATTCTGCGTGTGCCAGCTCACCCAACCACCATCAGAAATGAAAGACCAGTATATTGCAAAATGAACACTGTGTGTCTTTTGGCTCCTAGTACTGGAAGTGTGTGGATTGTTAAAGAGAAAGGTTCAAAATATGTGGAACCAGAAGCTAGTCTCTGGAAATTGCCCTTTTCAGTTCCTGGCTTCAGGATTTCTCTAGCTCCATGTAAAGCTCATCCATGCACGTGAGCATATGCTAGATATTTTATCTAGTGTTTTTATGTATTTTTTAGTGATACGGTTTCCTCATATGTCATCCACAGCGTTGCTGGAAGTGGAATTTCTTTATGCTGTACCTGACTAACCCCTGCTCATTCTCTGGTGCTTGGCTTTCCTGATTCTCCTAACTAAACTCGATCCCCTGTTAAACTTTCTCATACTGCCTTGTGATTTTCACTACAAAAATTAACATTGTGTGTGTGTGTGTGTGTATAAAATATACTTTTTGTATGATCTTTTGTTGTCTGTCACTCTTTTAGACATTAAGCACTCTGAAGACAGAAACCACAACTATTTTTGTACAGTGAAAATTATAAAATAAAATTTAAAAGCAAAATTATACAGTTGCTTAAAATAAGTACTTTAAGAATTACCTTAAGGTAATGCTAATAAGGTAAGCATGTTGGAAAGAAATAGGAGGTTGAAACAGTCCTGGACTCGGTATTCTTCCCTCACTATCTCCCTATCCATACCCTTTGTGGGCCTATCTTGCAGACCTCCACCTTAAGTCAGTGTTCCTAACATGTGACGTAGCTGAGAACAGTTTGTTTTTCTGAGATATTTTGCATTATGAATAGATAAATCTCCTCTAGTTTGCCCTAGACATAGTTGAGATTTTTTACATTTTTTTAAAAGAACATTATGGCGGGGGGCGGGGGGGGTGGGTGGGGAGGAGAAGGATGGACGAAAACTAAATAATAAATTTTTAGTATGCACATCCTTATCCTGATGTAATAATTACAGTGCTCCCTGGTTGTAGTGGGAACACTTGTCCTCCTTTCTTTTCTTCAGCCCTATCTAGGGACTCATTGTCATACTTTTCCTTTATTGTTTATTGTCTAAATATCTCCGTCATCCATCACTTCCTAGATGGAGGAAGAGGGCAGGCAGCTGGGTGTATATGGTCTTCAAGGAACTGAAAGAGTCTTGTAGCTGAGGAGAGAAATCTATAGGAGGGACGTAGTAGGCAAGAGAAGAAAACGGACAAATCATAGATGTGGGAATATAAGATGTGTGTGTGTGTGTGGTGTATGTCAGGGGGAGGGTATTTCTTGGAAGAGTAATCAGGGAAGGTTGGACTTATAAAGCAGGGCCAAATTATGATTAACTTTCAGGGACACTTTGCAAAGTTAGGATTGCAAGCATTTGCAGAGAGGGTATTTCCAGTTTTGCAGTGTGCAGTAGTTTTTGTAACTAAAACTTTTTCCTACTGATTTCAAGATAAGTTTGAAATTATTCTGTTTCATTTTACACTGAAGTGTTGAGGGGCTATGCCATTTGTGGAGTTCTATGAGGATATGTTCAGTGATCATTAATTTGCATTTGTGAAATTTGTGCTTAATGCTGTTTCACAGTCACTGTGTTGGGAGCTTGGATACAGTTTTAACACTATTGACTTGAATGCGAGTTTGGCTCCTCTTGTTTAAAATTTGGATTAAAGCTCAATCAACACACTTTGGGTGGTCTCATCTTCACCCCTCCGAGAAGCAGATCCATATGACCAAACTCCTTAACAATTTGGCAAGACAGTAGGCTTCTCTCATGAGACACCCAAGACAAGAATAGCAGGGACATTAGAGGTCATTCCTGAGGTAGGTTGCCAGACCATGGGGGAAATTTGTCCAAAACTTGCTTTCACTCTCTTTAGCCTTAGCTTATGCTCCTAGTTGTTTCCTTTTTATAAAAATGAAGAATTATGAAATTTTCCATCAAGGTCTCAGAGGAAAATGGAAGAATAAACTAAGGATGCAAAGGAGTTTCAGAAATGTCAGCAAGTAAAAGAGCAAGCAGTGCTGTATCTGTGCAGCGATGGCCATGCTGAAACTGTTCATCTTTGCCATTGTCCTTGCTGGGCATACTTGGTGGAGGGCAAAGTCTTCACTGTCATTAAACTATTGAAAGAAAAGGAGGATATGGACTCATCTACAATGTATACTTCCTAAGACTCTGTTTCTTGGACAGTTCTTCAGATCATTTCCATTCATGCTCAGAATTTCTATGACATAATACTCCAGTGTTTTCAAATAAATTAACCTCCATGGTTGAACTTTATCTGTTTTTTATTATTGCCTTCTGATCTCTAAAAGAAGTACAGACCCGTGTGTGTGTGTGTGTGTGTGTGTGTGTGTGTGTGTGTGTGTCTGGGTCCAAGTGTCTGTGTTTCTTTGCATGTGTGTGTGTCTGTGTCTGTGTTTGTACAAGAAGAAGAGAGGGGGAGAGAGAAAGAGGGAGGAATTCTCTTGCATTTATTAGGTTTTAGTCTGATGTCAAGAAACAAACCCAGTGGGAACATCCTGCTTCCCGTCCATGATTTATTCTCCTTTTCTTTCCTGTAGAGCATGTAGTGTTTATCTACCTTGGGTAGGTTTTAAACATACAACTATAAATAACCGAGAAAGGAGTTACATGTCCTGCTCACCTGCCAGGCCCAGTGCTTTACTAGCTGGGGCGCTTACTTCATCTCCCTAGGTGCACACTCCTGATTACAATACATACCTCATTCATTGGTTTCTCGTAGATGTCCTCCTGCCAAGGGGCAGATTTTGCTTGAAAAGCATCTCGCTGGAGAGCTTCTAGCACCTTTTTTGGAGTGACAAACCCATACTGAGCTTCCAGCAAAGCCAAGTCCATTTTTTCAGCCTTTAAAACGCCTATGACTTCATCTCGAGCCTGTAGGAACAAAAGGCATTTCAGAAAGCCCACTTTATCTACGAGCAGTCTCTGCAAGTGATTTCTTGTGTTGAGTGTTTTTTCTTTTTTCTTCTCTTTCAAATATAAACATCGTATTCCGTTATAGCACCTTTTACAAAAGGTAGCGAAACCATGTCCCTTTATCCTTCTTACAATCTAGTTACACATGAATAATGCTTTTTATTGTGGCAACTAGACAACATGGAGAGAATTCTACATTTTTCGTTGTGTTTGACAAGTAGATAACATGATATTCCTCAGTGGACTGGTATTTTCATATTCAGAAATACGAAATAAGATTGTCCTGTATGTATAGCAGCTGTTTATTTTGTGTAGGTTAATGCTGGGGCAAATCTAGGAGCCAGTTCATGTGAGGTATAGAAGCACCTACTGTCATTTAAAACTGACCCAGAAGTCATCAGCTATTACTGTTACCCTTCCGTGCCTGTGTGCTGAAGCAGCGTGAGTGCAGGATGTGACCTTTCACATGTGCATGCCAATCGCATGTCATCATGACAGCCCTTTTAGATGTGATTAATTACTCTTCGTGTTGCCAGAAGGGAATTCTGGGTATGTGTCCTTACACTTTGCTTTCATGTGCATACAAGTATGAAGCACAGATAGCTACGTCTGTGGCCGCCTAGACGCCAAATTCATAAGCAGCCTTCCCCTGGAAGCATGAGGGTGATAATTCTAAGCCAGCTGACCTGCAGTTCTCCCTCCAGAATGCTGAGAAGAAATAAGAGGTCATCTCTTGAGAGGTCTTCTCCTTGGTGGCCATTGCCACTGTGTGACTTAGGACATGGAAGGATTGCACCCGACTCACTGGTGGGGTCTTTGTCTTGCTGTCTCTGCTGCTTGTCCTCAGGCCCTTGGAGACTGTGATCTTTTCCAGGTCTTGGGAATTGCTCTGGGGCGGAGCCCTCCTTGTCACTGCTTTTGGAACGCATTCTTTAAGGGCTGGAAAGAAGAAAGACAATTTGCAACGCTTAGTGGAAGTGGAATTTTAATAAGAGAACCTATTACTGCTTTGACAAGTCTGCACTCATGTTATATTTACCGAAGCCAAAGACTCAATCTTTCTGAAGTCTACAGCAGAGAAGGGTATTAGCAGATTCATAAATCACAGTCTTATTTACACTTCTGTTTTTAAAATCAACATTTTAAAAAATGTGTTCTGCTTTGATTAAGGCCACTTATGTCCATGGGTAAACAGACTGTATTTGAACTTCGTCCACCAAGCATTCCACCTGAGGGACCTGGGTCATACCTCCAACCTTGGCTTAAGTGCCTACTTAAGACATACTTAACATAATTATAAAATGGTAAATTTGCTAATTATTCTAACTTTCTGCAGATTCACATTGTGGTTCCACAAGGAAACCCTTGTGTAACTTAAAAAATGTTTTTAAATTTCTTAGCCTTTGGTGCTTTAAGATAGAATTATAAGAATTACTGCTACAAAATACTTGGGGTTATTTTGTTATGATGGTAAAGTCTAATATTAAAGGAATGAAGGCTTGGTTCCTGGCTGCATCCCTGACATTCTGCTAAAATTCCAGAACTGTCCTTGGATAAGTCAAGGTTTTATATTTAGAACCCTTATCTCCAAAATAAGAACCCTAGTGCCTATGGTAGTTGATTTTTATGAAAACTATATAAAATAAAGTAATACTTGAGGGACAATTTTAGCTGTACATCTTAGTATATAGGTATTGAAATTAATTTACAATAGCACAATAATTTGTTCCACCTTTGAGGTTTCTAATGAAAAAGGAAAATATAAATTGAACTTACAGTCTACTTCAGTGATGTTCAAAGAGATTGTTAGTTTTACTCATTCCTACAAGTCAAAAAACTATCATCATCATTGGTGCCTTGCTTTTCATTTGTAATAATATTTCTTTAAAAATCAGAAGGGGTGGAACTTCCCTGGTGGCCCCGTGGCTAAGAATCTGCCTGCCAATGCAGGGGACATGGGTTCCATCCCTGGCCTAGGAGCTGAGATTCCACATGTTGCAGGGCAGCTTAACCCGCGTGCCACAACTACTGAACCCGCGCACTGCAGCTGCTAAAGCCCGCTCACCTAGAGCTCGCTCTCACAATCAGATGAGCTACTGCAATGGGAAGCCCACACTACCGCAACTGGAGAGGAGCCCCGCTCACCACAGCCAGAGAAACCCCACGGACAGCAGTGAAGAGCCGGTGCACTGCATCATAGACCCCTACAGCCAAAATGACATTAAAAAAAATTCTGGCGGGAACTCCCTGGTGGTCCAGTGACTGGGGCTCTGGCGTCCACTGCAAGGGGGCACAGCTCTATCCCTGGATGGGGAACTAGGAATGGCCAAAAGGAAAGAAAAAATCTGGAGAAGTTCAAGCATACAGAGAGGTGTGAAAATACAGTGAATCACTACGTGCTACCACACAGATCTGTAAAATCTCTATTTATTACATATTTGGGTAATATCTTACAGATTAACCTGAACAATCCAATACATTAGAAAATAGTTTTTTAAGCAAAATATTATAGATAGAATAGAATCCCCTATGTATGTCTTCCTTAACTCACTTTCTGCATATCCTACCCCATAAGTAACCGTCTTGAATTTGGTGTTTATTCTTCCTGTGCATGTTTTATACTTTATATTTTTAATGCATGTGCATATATTGCTGAGCCATTTATAGTATTACTTTGCAGATTTTCAAACCTAATGTAAACATAGCATATTGAATGTAGCATTCTGAAAGTTTTTTTGTACTATATTTTTGAGATTCTTACTTGTTCCATTTTACTTATTTTACATATTTGACTGTTATATGGTATTACACTGTATGAATAATCCACCATTTACTTATCCATTTTACTGTTGATGGATATTTAAATAATTTACATGCTTTTAGTGTTAGAAAAAAATGCAGCTGTGAACATATTTTTACATTTTCTTCCTGTGTACATGCAGTTCTTCAGGTATTCTTTATGACGTTAAGAGTGGGATTTTTGGACTCTGCCATATTGTATTCTCCACATTACTAGGGATTACTGCTCTCCTGAGTGGAGTACCAATTTATAACAGAGTATAAGTGTTCTCCTTGCTCCATATCTTCAACAACACATGCTATTATGGAATTTATACCAATCTGGTAAATGAAATGGTATCTGATTTGCATCCTGAATTAATAAGAGCAGCATCCTTTTATGTGTTTAGATGCCATTTGAGTTTCTTCATAAATTGGTTGTTCATAGTCTTTGCCCATTTTCCTTTTGTAAATATTAGTTGTGTTTTTCTTCTGAATTTATAGGAACTCATTACATATTCTATAAGTTACTGTTTTGTTGATTAAATGTTTTGCTGTTATTTCTTCTGATAGTAGCTTAAACATTTTCACTTTATGTCTTTTGTGGTAAAGAAATTTTCAACTTAATTTAGTCCAGTTGATCGGTTTTAAATCAGTTTTTTGTTTTACAGTACTGTGTTGGCTTCCGCCATACATGAGCATGAGTCAGCCGTAGGCACACTGTCCCCTCTCTCTTGAACTGTGCCCCCACCCCACCCCACGCCTGTAGGTTGTCACAGAGAACTGGGTTTGAACTCCCTGCATCATACAGCAGATTCCCACTGGCTCGCCATCTGACACGTGGTAAACTATATGCTTCGGTGCTACCCATTCAGTTCTTCCCACCGTCTCCTTTCCCCTCTGTGTCCACAAGTCTGTCTCTATTTTTGCATCTCCATTGCTGCCCTGCAAATAGGCTCATCAGTACCCTTCTAGATTCCATATATGTGCATTAATATATGATACTTGTTTTTCTCTTTCTGACTTAACTTCACTCTGTATAATAGGCTCTAGGTTCATCTACCTTATTAGAACTGACTCAGATGCGTTCCTTTTTATAGCTGAGTGATATTCCATTGTATATATGTACCACAACTTCTTTATCCATTCATCTGTCAATCGACATCTAGGTTGCTTCCATGTCTTATCTGTTGTAAACAGTGCTGCAATGAACATTGGGGTACCTGTGTCTTTTTAAGTTATGGTTTCCTCAGGGCATATGCCCTGTAGTGGGATTATTGGGTCATATGGAAGTTTTATTCCTAGTTTTCTAAGGAATCTCCATACTGTTCCTCTTAGTGGCTGTATCAGTTTATATTCCCACCAACAGTGCAAGAGGGTTCCCTTTCTCCACAGCCTCTTTAGTCTTTACTGTTTGTAGATTTTTTTTATGATGGCCATTTTGACTGGTGTGAGATGATACCTCACTGTAGTTCTGATTTGCATTTCTCTAATAATAAATCAGTTCTTTTCTTTATAATTTGCATTGGAAACCAAAGTTTGAGCAGTGGCAGTATAATAGAATGGTTAAGACCATGAACTCTGGAACCACTCTGCCTGAGTTCATACCTCTCCTCCATTACTTACTGGCTATAAAACTTTGGCAAATTACTTGGTACCTCTCTGCCTTTCTCATCTGTAAAATGAGGAGATAATAGTAGTATATTCATAACCTAAAGTTGCTGTGAGGATTAAATTAGTCAATACATGTCATATGTTTGCCACATGCCTAATACAATATTATCACCAAATAAACATTATCTTTTATTATTAACATTATTAACTTTTCTTTTATTCCCTCCAATTTTATAGTGATTCTGTATTACCTTTATAGTTAGAAAAAAATTTAAGAACTAAAGCAAGTTTATTTGATTATCTATTTTATCTAATGAATTGTGAACCATGAATTCAGGGAGAAAGAAAAGAAGTTTGAAAGAATGGTTTTGTGTCTTTCCTGGGTACTCTATTGAAGAAGTGAGTTCCACCTTGCTGGCACCACTTGAGAAATCAGAGTACAGAAGAGTTTAGGAACCTTAAGGACTTCATAACTAACCAGCTAAGCCTCTATTCATCTCTCCACCCATCCTTCAACAAGCATTTATTGAAGGCCCACTGTGTTTCCTGCACTAAATTGGTTATTTATGGTGTGACTGTCTTAATTTTCTTAATACAGGTGGTACACTTTCAAGTGTAAAGTTTATGGAAATAGTTTGTAAATCTGGGGTCATGAAAAGTGCACTGAACTAGACAGAAGTCAGGTGAAAAGAATTCTATCACAAATCAGTTGTGGGACTTAGTTAAGACGTGACCCTCCCTGAGTGCAGTGTGTGGTTTGTGTGATTTGTGAGGTGAGGGGGTGAGGAGGTGATCTCTATGGCACCCTTTCTCCTAGGATATATAATGAGTCTTGCCACTGTGCCTTTCTTTTAGCATAGATTGTCAAAAGTGTATTTCAAAGACATGAATTTGTGGGTCTGCATCCTATAGGAAATCCACAGAAATCTAAACGCTGCATATGGATATGCAGTAAACCTGTGACTAATGGTTTTCACCAGAGTAGAGATCACAGTTAAAAGACAGCGCTTAAGGAAAGAGTCCCAGAATTAATTTTCAACTGAGAATTGTTCAGTAGCCTCATCATCATAATCAGGCTGTAAAAGCAGAACTTGAAGGTGTTAGTGGCTTACCTGTTTATTATGTATTTTGTCAGTAACAAACCAACTGTCAAGTGATACTAGTGGGACACCCTGCCTTAACGTTACAGTGTCCATCTGGGGAAATTTAAAACATTCACTTTCAAAGTTTTAACAAGTCATGTAGTATGTTTTCTCTATAATTCGTGTTCATTCTGACTTTCCTCCATCACACATTTATTTCCTCTGTTAGCTGCTAGAGATCAACAGTGATGGTGGTGATAGTGGTGGTAATGTTGATGATAGCTAATACCTAATGAGTAGTTACTACATGCCAGGCATTCTTCTAAGCATTTTACATTTATTAACTCATTCAGTTCTCCACAACAACCCTATGAAGTGTGGGGATATTATTATCTCTATTTACAATGAAGAAATGGAAGCACCAATGAAGGCTGGAAGTAAGTGGAAGAACTGGGATTTGAATCCAGACGACCCAGCTTGACTAGCTGTGCTCTTAAAAAATCGTGTCTCATGCTATCATACTGTACTGGATATAAGGCTGGATATACTGCCAAGGACAGGTGCTTATAAACGCCCTGTCTGAGATGGGTACAGACATCATGTGTGAAGAATGCTTGTAGCCTTGCTGAAGAGATGACTCATCAATAATTACAGTAGAGGTGATCAGTGATTTGTGGCAGTAGTTGTCCCTGACTGTCCACTACTTGGCCTTCCCTGGTAGCTCAGCTGGGAAAGAATCAGCCTGCAGTACAGGAGACCTGGGTTTGATCCCTGGATTGGGAAGATCCTCTGGAGAAGGGAACGGCTACGCACTCCAGTATTCTGGCCTGAAGAAGTCCATGGAGGGTATAGTCCATGAGGTTGCAAAGAGTTGGACATGACTGAGTGACTTTCACTTTCACTCCACTACATATAATAAGTCCAGGAAAGGATTTATTTATTTGAGAAATGCACAAGCATAAAGGGAGTATATTTTTATGTAGGGATGGAAGGTTAAGATATATAGAATTTTTGACTGTAGAAAGCCCCATTATGTGTATATTTGTGTACTAATAAATAATGTTCCTATACTAGCATATTAATAAATGCTGTGTTCCTTATGAAAACATATTCAAAAATAAAAAGGAAAAATATTAACAAAAAATAAGAAATCCAGTTTTTTTTCTCCCACCCCATTGGATTATCTTGATCACCTCAGGGAGATCATTACTCTGGCCTATAGGCATAATGGAAGGTTGTTAATGTAGAGTAGATATGTTTAAAACACTTAAATATTATGTACCACTTTGTTTATATAAATGTTCTCACATGAAAGACAGGCCTTCAGTTTCTTCTATCTAATATTAATAGTCTCCACTCATGTGTCCCATGGGATTTCTGACCTGGTGTTTCATACCTAACGGCTATTCAAGAAAATGACTGATTTGTTCCTTCTACTTTGTGGGCTATCCACAATTTAGGTAACATTGCTAAATAACTGTGGCTTAAAACTCTGTAGGTCACTGCATTTTCAGTCGTCTTGTGGCTCAACTGGGTGTGAATGGGCTAAGATGGGCTCACTACATATCTGACTCTCAGCTAGACAAACTTGATCTCAGCCAGATCATCTCATTTCTGCTCCACGTGGGCTTTCAGCCTCTGGTGGGCTAGACCAGGCTTCCCCATACAGCGGACTCAGGGCAGCATCCCAAGAGTATGATGAACAGTGATCTGTGGCAGTAGTTGTCACCGACTCTCCCCTGCATCGCTTATTCTCCCCTACTCCAAGTCTTCAGGTTTTTTGGTAAAAGAGCATTACAAGGCCACCCCAAATTCAGGAAGTGGGGAAACAGATTCCATTTTCTGATGGAAGGAGCTGCAGAGTCACATTGCAGGGGGCTGGGAAGAATTAACTGCAGCCATCTTTGAAAAACGCTTCGTCCGTCACACTGACAGATTCATATTGCTGTGAAAATCAAATAGAAGCCTAGTTTAAAAGAGGTCAGATGTGTTTGGTTCTTTACTTCTTTTAGTTTGAAGCTTAGGGTTATTTTTGTGACTTCTATGGTGCATTTCTGTGCTTTCGTCTTACCCAGGTAGTCAAATGTGGAACAATGGCCTACTGATAAGAATCAACTTGTATTCTGTTACTATTTAGTAAGGATTCCTCTGTCACCATTAATCTTATCCAAGGTATGCCTTCCAGAATTCCAAGATAATGTAAGTTTCTGTTTAGCAGGGTAGCTTGCTAAGCATTGCTCATAAGCAGTGCTCGTTGAGTTTAAGGCAACTCTGAACTACCACAGGGCTTCCCAGGAGGCACTCGTGGTAAAAGAACCCACCTGCCTGTGCAGGTTTCACGTACCAGACGCAAGTTCCACCCCTGGGTTGGGAAGGTCCCCTGGAGGAGGACATGGCAACCCACCCTAGTATTCTTGCCTGGAGAATCCCATGGACAGAGGAGCCTGGTGGGCTACAGTCCGCAGAGCTGCAGAGTTGGACTCGACTGTAGCAGCTTAGCATGAAGCACAGGCTGCTACAGAAAACTGAACGGATCTCCATATACACACTGTCTTCCCTCACCTCTCATTCTTTTTTTTTTAATTGAGTTATAGTTGATATACAATATTATATGTTACAGGTGTAAAATATAGTGGTTCATCATTTTTAAAGGTTGTATTCCATTTATAGTTATTATAAAATATTGGCTATATTCCTCCTCACCTCATTGTTAAAGTGAGTTGAGTGAAATCCTCCAGGAGTGCACAGATCATCTGCCAATGATGATATTTATAAGTGATTTTTTTTTTTTAAAAAGGAATGAGCTGAAACGTTTTTATGTTACGTTTATCCTTTTTAAATTGTTTAGAGCTTTTCTGAAACCATATATCTTCTTTGGGGACTAGGGAAAACAGCTTCAGCATTCTTGCTGGTGCTCAGTTGAGTTTGTGAGCAGACCCTTCTTGTGCAGACTTTGGGTTGACTGAGGAGTGTGTGTCTCCGCGTGTTTACAGTGGTGGAGTTTCCTTATGTTTCTGCCAACAACCACAAAACGACCAGTAATGAGAAGTAATTAAGTATTGAGAGGAAGACAACAAAGATGTGGATTTCATGATTCTCTCATGCTTTGTATTATCACTGACTTCATTGTTTCTCTTGGCAAATTTTTTATGCATCTGGGCTTGGCCCAGGGGTGCGTACTGAGGAAAAGAAAAACTTTGTAATAGCAGCAGTGGTTTGGGATTTTCAGGTTGCAAAGGGAAAAAATGGAATGGAAAATTGCTTTTGTTTATAACAAATTATGATGCCTTACTCTGCATAACTGTCGCTAGTGACATCATGCCTAATGGTTTTGCAAAGAGGAAACCTGCCTAGCTGTCAGGTTTAACACAGCCTAATGTGTTGATTATCTGTGACTCTCGGAGCCATAGAATGGCAGCCTTCAGAAATGTAAGAGAGTGATAGACTGGGAATCAGGAAACAGGACTTCTGATCTCAATTCTGCTTTTAATTAGCTAGGCTCTGGGTCGTAGCTCGTAAAATAAGGATATTAGGCTGGGTTGGCCCCATGAGGTCATTCAGGATGAAATAAGGTTTATTTCCTTTGACCTCTACCCTGGTCCTCACTCCCTAATGGGCCCCCCGTACTACAGAATCTGTGCCTGAGACTAGATGATCTCTGAGGTCCTGGGACTTCCCGCTTTAGAATTTTGTGCTTCTCTGTTGTCTTGTATCTATGGATACAAATACAGTGCACTTGGCCCTGAGAAGCAGATTCTGCTTTGTTTTCCTGCGCAGTGACCTCGGTCAGTTTTTCTTTGGCGTAAGCTGGTTGAAATTGTGATATATTTTGGTAAGGATGTGTTCATGCAGAAGAAGGACAAATAGAATTTTTTGCAATTATTTACTTAATTTAGTTACAGGAAATAGCCAAATGTCATTTGAGGCCCATGTTAACTACCACCTCCCCCCAGCGTACAAGCCCCTACTCAACTCCTTATTATAAATGTTGAATTTTCTTAATCATTCTTTCTTTGTATAACAAAAACTGCTTATTCGACATAATTGGATGCTACTTAGACATAATTTAGTCTCTGCATACCTGTGTATTTCCATGTTTGAATGGTGAAAAGAGGTTATTTGGCTGTATAAAAGAACTTCAAAATGCCTCAGTGAAAGAAATTGGTTGTGGTCTTGATCATTTACTATGATATCGGGTAACCAATCAAAACTACTCCAGTTTAAAGAAGAAAATAACAATGATAACTTACAGTAATCCAGTACTTAGCAAATAAATACTAAATGCTTTCTTTTGGTTAACTCCTTTAGTCTTCTCAAAAACTTTTTCTCTGTTTTGCAATAGAGGAAACTGAGGCATAGCTGCTAAGTAACTTGCTAAAGGTCATACTGCTAGAAAGTAGTGAAGCCAGGTCCCAGCATGGGCGTCTGGCTTTAGAATTCAGCAAATCACCATGCTGTATCTACTTAGGGTCTCATAAGAAGGTATACTTAGTAAAGGAAAATACCCTGCTTCAACACTGTTATTCAGTAAACATTTATGAAGTACTTAGTGTATCAGTTATCATATTTGCTAATTTGTGCAAGCTTATTTTTGTATCTGGACTAATGTCTGTTTTGTTGATGTGTTTGTACAGTTTTTTGTACAGTTGTATGGTTTTTTGTACAGTTTTTTGTACAGTTAATTCTGGCTACCCAGAATTACACAAAAATCTGAATATTAATGAATTCACAACTTCTGGCCCTTTCAGCAATCGGTCTATTCAGTAGAGATGTTTTGTTTTCATGCATCATTTATGTGCAGAAACTAAGCCACAGAGTGACTTTTCTCAGACACTTGGCTGGCATCTTGGGTGTGGGCAGAGGGGGCATGGCAAGAAAGACTGAGATTATGGGATCACATGGATCTGGATGTGAATCACTACTCCAGCATGTTAACTCTGTGGCCTTGAACAACGTACTGTACCTCTGTGAGCCTTCAGACGTAAAATGGAGATAATGCTACCTGGTCATGAGTTTATTGTTCATACTCTGTGAGCTTAGGGTCCCTGTTGTTCATGTCTGTCGCTACAGTGTTCAACAGAGTTGGACCTCAGCAGGGATTCATTGGAATGACTGAATCATGCAGTCCTCAATAGAGTTGATTGGCTATAAGTATCAATAGGGACTGCCTCATAGTAAAGATGAGTCATCTGTGAACCCTGGGCTAGAAATTCAGAAAAATGGTACTGAGAATCTGATAGAAGCAGCTAATGTGTATAGACCTCTTACCACATGCCGGGTGCTATCTTAAATGCTTTGTGTAAGTCATCATTTAATCTTAAAGAGTTTGACCCTTAGTAAAGACTGTAGGAAAGGGCATGGTGAAGCTAAACTAAGGGTGGAGACTCTCAAAGACAAAAATTAATATCAAGATGAGGGTAGTCCCCTTCATGAATCACAGCCTTGTAGCGGCAAAAGGACGTAGTGCTGTGCATGGCCATCTAAGACAGATGGGTTATAGTGAAGAGTTCTGACAAAATGTGGTCTGCTGAGGGAGGAAATGGCAGCCCACTGCAGTATTCTTTCCTGGAGAATCCCATGAACAGTATGAAAAGGCAAAAAGATATGACCCTGAAAGATGAGCGCCCCAGATCAGAAAGTGTCCAATGTCCTACAGGGGAAGAGCGGAGGACAATTACTAATAGCTCCTGAAAGAATGAAGCAGCTGGGCCAAAGTGGAAACAACACTTAGTTGTGGTGAAGGTAAAGTCCGATGCTCTAAAGAACAATATTGCATAGGAACCTGTAATGGTAAGTCCAGGAATCAGTTTACCTACTGGACGTGGTCAAACAGAGATAGCAAGAGTGAACATGGATGTCTTAGGGAATCAGTGAACTGAAATGGACAGGAATGGGCAAATTTAATTCAGATGACCATTATATCTACTACTGTGGGCAAGAATCCCTTAAAAGAAATGGAATAGCACTCATAGTGAACAAAGAGTTTGAAATGCAGTACTTGGGTGCAATCTCAAAATCAGCAGAATGATGATGATTCATTTCCAAGGCAAGCCAATTCAACATCACAGTAATCCATGTCTATGCCCCAACCTTTGATGTTGAAGAAGCTGAAGTTGACCAGTTCTATGAAGACCTACAAGACCTTCTAGAACCAACACTAAAAAAAGATGTCCTTTTCATCAAAGGGGATTAAAATGCAAAAGTAGGAACTTAAGAGACACCCGGAATAACAGGCAAGTTTGGCCTTGGAATACAACATAAGTAAGGTAAAGGCTAGCAGAGTTTTACCAACAGAACACACTGCTCCTTGGAAAGAAAACTATGACAAACCTAGGCAGCATATTAAAAAGCAGAGACATCATTTTGCCAACAAAATTCTATGTAGTTAAAACACTGGTTTTTCCAGTACCCATATACAATGTGAAAGTTGGACCATAAAGAAGAATTCCACTGAGCACCAAAGAACTGTTGCTTTCAAATTGGGGTGCTGGAGAAGACTCTTGAGAGTCCCTTGGACTGCAAGGAAATCAAACCAGTCAATCCTAAAGGAAATTAACGCTGAATATTCATTGGAAGGACTGATGCTGAAGCTGAAGCTCTAGTACTTGGGCCACCTGATAGGAAGAGCCACCTCATTGGAACAGACCCTGATGCTGGGAAAGGTTGAAGGCAAAAGGAGAAGGGGGCAGCAGAAGATGAGATGGTTGGATGGCATCACCTCACCAACTCAGTGGACATGAGTTTAATCTAACTCCAGGAGATAAAGAAGGACAGGGAAGCCTGGTATGCTAACAGTCCATGGAGTCACAAAGAGTCAAACACAACTTAGTAACTGAACAACAACAATCAGGGTAGTGCGGGTACCTCCACAAAGTTTAGTGTGTGTGTTTGCACACATGTGGGTGGAGACGGGACACTCGGTCCCCAAGACTGACTAGAAAATTGCAGTTAAAGTCACTGAATTCTCAGAACCTTTATCATACATACCCTGACCCTTGGTTCCACCTCACCCTCACCTCCCTGATTACAGGTTCACATGCGTAAAATGAGTTCAACATCCGCCACACCCCTTTTTATTTGACGGCACCTTGAACAGTCCTTAGTCCTGTTTTTATGTCTGTGACATAATGCAGTGCCATTTAAACTCATTTGTAGGAAGTTTGGGGGATGAACTGTTTTGATGGCAAGATGGCTGCATAACGCACAGTCAGTCTGTGCCAACTGGAGGACGCTCTTCGCCAAGGGACAACCTTGAAAGTGATTCAGTGCCTTAAATTTGAATGTGTTTAACATTTAGGGAGCAGACTGTTGGCTGGCTTTACATTTCCACTTGGATTTCCCCCTCTCTCTGTGTGGATCCATAAAGCTATAACTTAGTTCCCTGAAAGGAGAATGGAAAGAGAAGTAGTAAGATTATGGGGTTCTCAGCAGAGCTGGTTGAGCCCTTAATATTAACTGTCCCATGGTAAATGTGATTCATCTATGAAAATACTGGCTATAAATAGATGTTAATAGTGCTCAGTTGCAGATCAGCCAGGTTGTGCTTGCATGGCCACATTTGGGAAAAAAATCCTGTTGAGTATTTTATTGGGTTTCTCTTAAAATGAAAAAATAAAAGTTTGTTTCCTTTTATTGCCCTAGTCACCCACATTTGAAGACACTAAATTCAGCCAGCTAAGCAGAGCTATCTGATGGCTAAAAAAGACATATTGAAAACCAGATAACCTAATTTAGCAATGGCCCCCCTTTATCTTTTTCTTCCATTTTCAGTAAAAGTCATTGACACATTCCCTTAAAGGTGTTTTTACTTGTAGGGAAGGCATGAACAGGGCTTCATGAACAGAGAAGGGAATAGAACTTGGGGATCTGTGATTCAGGTCCATATTCTTAAGAATTCTGATTCCTAAAAGAAATTCAGGGTTACTTTAACATCAAGTGTGAGGTTCAGAAGGCAGTGTAGTCATCTCATCCATCTCCCATAGTATCAGTCAGTTCAATCAGTTCAGTCGCTCAGTCGTGTCCGACTCTTTGCAACCCCATGAACCGCAGCACGCCAGGCCTCCCTGTCCATCACCAACTCCCGGAGTCCACCCAAACGCATGTCCGTCGAGTCGGTGATGACTTCCAACCATCTCATCCTCTGTCGTTCCCTTCTCCTCCTGCCCTCAATCTTTCCCAGCATCAGGGTCTTTTCAAATGAGTCAGCTCTTCGCATCAGGTGGCCAAAGTACTGGAGTTTCAGCTTCAGCATCAGTCCTTCCAATGAACACCCAGGACTGATCTCCTTTAGGATGCACTGGTTGGATCTCCTTGCAGTCCAAGGGACTCTCAAGAGTCTTCTCCAACACCACAGTTCAAAAGCATCAATTCTTCGGCGCTCAGCTTTCTTTATACGTCCATACATGACTACTGGAAAAACCATAGCCTTGACCAGACGGACCTTTGTTGACAAAGTCAACGTAGTATCAGGCACTAGGTATTTTCTGTGCCCATCTACGCCATTGTTACACATCGTCCTCTGCCCATCTATGCCATTGTTACACAGCCTTAAGTGTCTGAGGGCTTCCCTGGTGGCTCAAATGGTAAAGAATCTGCCTGCAATGTGGGAGATCTGGGTTTGACCCTTGGGTTGGGAAGATCCCCTGGAGAAGGAAACGGCAACCCACTCTAGTATTCTTGCTGGAGAGTCCCATGGACAGAGGAGCCTGGTGGGCTACAATCCATGGGGTCGCGAAGAGTCAGACACAACTGAGCGACTAACACACACAAGTGTCTGAAAGTGCTTCCTTGTGAGCTGAAATACAGCTCCCAGGATCTTTATTCATTTATCCTTCTCCTGCCTCAGGAGCTAAGTCAAGCAAGGCTGCCTCTCTTGCCACATGGTGGCCCTTCAGTGGGAAGTACTCTGTTCTTTTTTCCAGATGTAACACTCACCACACCTCACGTTGTGTGGTTTAGTCTCCCTCATCCAACACACCATCTCACCACACATTTTGATTACACCCCATTTGAATTACACTTCATTAGGTTAGGTGTTTCTTAAAGAAATGCATAGAGTTGGGCATGATTTCCCAGATAATAAACACAACTAAAGTAATGAAATGGTAAGAGTAAATACTTAGGGAAGACCTCAGTCTTCTGATATTGGATCTCAGTATAGATCAGATAATTTGATAGTAGGCATTTAATGAAGACTTATTCCAGTTTTGCTTATCAGATGAGTGCTTGTAATACCTTTCATGTGTACATTGCTCTTTATATCAGTAAATAGGTATTCACCCTGTTTTTTAAGATAGAGAGTTTGAGGTTCAGAAAGCTTAAATAACTTTGGTTAATAAACCTTGAGCCAAAACTGAAAGCTCAGGCGTTCTGACATCCCTTTCTCTCCATCTCATGCTAGATTTCTCAACACTGTGCTTTTTATAAACTTGAATATGTTCTTTGGTTGCTTGTCCACAAAGTGCTCGAGTCAGAGAAGCTGCTATGCTGTAGATACAGAATAAACAGCCTGCCAATGGGGTCTAATAGAGCAGACTTACATCATGGCTTTTCTTAGCTGTGTGTTCTGAAGAAAGGACAAAAAGAAATATAAAAATCTCTGAGTATAAATAGTTGATTTATCCAAGTTTTCCATTACAAATCAGTGGCTCTTTAAATATTCTTTTCTCGTTTAAGGTTGACACAGGACTGGGAATGTTTTCCAGATCTTTGTGGAATAGAACAGAAGAAGAAAATTATTTTCATATAGTCCAAGTTAACTTTAAGTGCATTTTAAAATGCCACACTCCCAGCACTAGATCAGCGCTCTTGAAAATCATATGATTCTTTTCACAGTTTTCAAACTACATCACTTTTCATATTTCTTCCAAGTCTGCTCTCTGTTTTTTCTTAGAAGCATGGTGATATTGAGCCAGTCACTTAACCTTTCTATTCTCTTTGAATTTTTGTCTCTTTGGCTCTTGGAACCAGTTTCTTCCAATCTCCTTCTTCTGAAACCCACTGGAAATTAATGTGCCCATGGTCATGACCAGATGCAGACCCAGAAGCCAGAACTCTTGCCTACAGCTCTGTTGCTGTTTCCATAGCAACGCTACATGTTCAACAGGCCAGCCCCTACTTCTTCAGCCCTAGAAAGATATGAATCTTAAAAGATAAAAAATGCATGTTTATAGAACCCAAGTTCAGTTCAGTCGCTCAGTCATGTCTGACTCTTTGCGACCCCATGAATCGCAGCACGCCAGGCCTTCCTGTCCATTACCGACTCCCGGAGTCTACCCAAACCCATGCCCATGGAGTCAGTGATGCCATCCAGCCATCTCATCCTCTGTTGTCCCCTTCTCCTCCTGCCCCCAATCCCTCCCAGCATCAGGGTCTTTTCCAATGAGTCAACTCTTCACATGAGGTAGCCAAAGTATTGGAGTTTCAGCTTCAGCATCAGTCCTTCCAATGAACACCCAGGACTGATCTCCTTTAGGATGGACTGGTTGGATCTCCTTGCAGTCCAAGGGACTCTCAAGAGTCTTCTTCAACACCACAGTTCAAAAGCATCAATTTTTCGGTGCTCAGCTTTCTTCACAGTCCAACTCTCACATCCATACATGACCACTGGAAAAACCATAGCCTTGACCAGACGGACCTTTGTTGGCAAAGTAATGCCTCTGCTTTTTAATATGCTATTTAGGTTGGTCATAACTTTCCTTCCAAGGAGTAAGTGTCTTTTAATTTCATGGCTGCAGTCACCATCTGCAGTGATTTTGGAGCCCATAGAACCCAAAGTGTCCCACAAATTTTTGTTGACTTTCTCAACCTCTTCCTCACCCATTAGTTGACAGTAAGTCACCCTGACTGCCTTTCGGCCTCCTCTTGGCTAGACCTACCTAGTGTAATAAAGAGCTCAGAGATGAATGGGAGATTTGAGATCAAGAGTTTCCATCTACAGATTCCAAATGACATCTTTCCTTTTTCTTCTTTTATCTACTGACCTGTGACTGGAATAGAGTGATAGTGTGTTACTAAAACAAATGTTGCAGCTGGTAACATCCCAGAGCAGTACTCAACCTTGCAGCCATTTTATTTCTCCTTTCCCACATCTACCGTTACTTAGTCTATCTTCCTGTACTGAGGAACAGGTCCCAGCTTGCCTTCTGCTTGCTAGACATTTGCGTCTAGTCTGGCTCATGTACACTTGATCTTATTAGGGGAAAAGAAGGAAACTAAATTTGTAAAACTCCGATTATTTGCCAGATGATATGACTCATGCTTTCTATTCTTTACATCTCTTTTTTAAAAAAATTCAAACACATGGACTTGATATTATTCTCCTTATTTTAAAGATGAAAAAACTGACATTGATAAATTCACAATTGAATAGAAATATAGGTTCAAGACTAAATACAGAATACCAACAAATGCTGTAAATAATGTCCAATGTACAAAGTGTGTTGGGAGTATTTGAGAGGAAATGTCTAACTGTGCCAAAGATTGGTGAGTGAAAGCACCTCAGAGATTAAGTTGAACCTTGGAGGATAAGAGTAGCTGGCTCATATGTACAGGCTGAAGGTGGATGAAGAATAGTGTGTGGCAAATATCGAGTCATTCCTTATGGCTGAAGTAAAGAAGACCAACAAGGAAATTTGAATGTGTATTCTATGTATTAGATGTTAATAAAAAGTTATTGTTAATTTTGTTAGCTGTATTAGTGACATCATATTTATGTGAGAGAATGTCCTTTTTTATTTTTCTAGATATGTAGCGAAGTATTCTACTGTGAAATGATATGATGTCCTTCTCATATGTTCACATATGAGAAGACTGCAGGCCTAGGGTTGCAGACTCTAACACCTATGGAGGACAGACAGGCCTCAGACAGGAGTGACGCATGCACTTTACTTTGAAAATATTTCAGGAAAAATAAAGGCAGAGAGTAGAGGCAAAATAAGTTTGGCAAAATATTAATGGTTGTTTAAGGGTGGGTGAGTACATGGTCTTTGTCATATTCTTTTTACTTTCTATAAATTTGGAAATGTTCATGACTAAAGATTTAAATAGACACACACCAGAGACATAGTGTTGGATACATAACCTTTTAAGAAGTTTAAAGAGGAGGGGAGCAAAAGGTGCAAGGTAAAGAGAAAGAAGACACTAATTTCGGGGTGTCTGCCAGAGACAGAGAAGCAGAAAACTGAGCTGTGTCCCAGGAACCAAGAAAGAAAATGATTTCAAGGAGCAGAGAGCTGCTGTGACTTTTTTTTTAAACAACATTGCCACTGCTCAGAACAGTTTTGGAACTCTACTTTTGGAGTTTTCTGTTTTTTGGAATATCTCTCAGCCATGGCAAAATCTGGTTTGTTGAAGGTGAATTTGACTTCTTACCACAGGGAAAAGTTCCTTGGAGCCAAATCTAGTGAATGAAGTCAGGATTTGGGTCAGGAACAACAGACTGGTTCCAAATAGGAAAAGGAGTACGTCAAGACTGTATATTGTCACCCTGCTTATTTAACTTATATGCAGAGTACATCATGAGAAACGCTGGGCTGGAAGAAGCACAAGCTGGAATCAAGATAGCTGGGAGAAATACCAATAACCTCAGATATGCAGATGACACCACCCTTATGGCAGAAATTGAAGAGGAACTAAAAACCCTCTTGATGAAAGTGAAAGAGGAGAGTGAAAAAGTTGGCTTAAAGCTTAACATTCAGAAAACTAAGATCATGGCACCTGGTCCCAGCACTTCATGGGAAATAGATGGGGAGACAGTGGAAACAGTGTCAGACTTCATTTTTGGGGGCTCCAAAATCACTGCAGATGGTGACTGCAGCCATGAAATTAAAAGACACTTACTCCTTGGAAGGAAAGTTATGACCAACCTAAATAGCATATTAAAAAGCAGAGGCATTACTTTGCCAACAAAGGTCCGTCTGGTCAAGGCTATGGTTTTTCCAGTGGTCATGTATGGATGTGAGAGTTGGACTGTGAAGAAAGCTGAGCACCGAAAAATTGATGCTTTTGAACTGTGGTGTTGAAGAAGACTCTTGAGAGTCCCTTGGACTGCAAGGAGATCCAACCAGTCCATCCTGAATTAGATCAGTCCTGGGTGTTCATTGGAAGGACTGATGCTGAAGCTGAAACTCCAGTACTTTGGCCACCTGATGTGAAGAGTTGACTCATTGGAAAAGACCCTGATGCTGGGAGGGATTGGGGGCAGGAGGAGAAGGGGACGACAGAGGATGAGATGGCTGGATGGCATCACCGACTCAATGGGCATGAGTTTGAGTAAACTGCAGGAGTTGGTCATGGGCAGGGATGCCTGGCGTGCTGCGATTCATGGGGTCGCAAAGAGTCAGACACGACTGAGTGACTGAGCTGAACTGAACTGAAAACTGTTTTTGGTCAAAGAACCAATTGTGACCTTAAAATAATGAAATTGGGTTTTGTATGTGGTCTTTGAACCAATTTTGCAGATGTTTCCAAAACCTGTCAGCCATGACACATTATCAGAATAAGCTTCGTATAGAAAAACTTTGACAGAGTGACACAAATGGATTTATAACTTGGAGCTTTTGTTTTGTTTTTAATATTCCATCTACTTTGGTTATATGTCAGATCTTTGGTGTCCAAAGCTTCCGGACAAGCAAAAAAGTCGGAGACGACATGGTGTGTGGCAGGGGCAGGAGTGCAGGCCCTGGAGCTGGCCAGCCCCGCGGCGGGCCTGTCCCCATCCCTTCACGCTGTCCAGTGCGGGGCAAGTTACCTCACTTCTCGGGCTCCGTGTCTCTGCAGGGATGTTGGGAGGGTTTGAGATCATATGTATAAAATGTTGTGTGTACGACAGGGACATGTGACTTATCTCAGTAGGGACATAGTGATACAATTTTATCTCTTGATTCATCAGACATACCTTTCCTCTTGGGACATCCAGTGAGATAAGAACATAACAAATGGATTTTTGCCTTTTAGCATCATGAGGAGAATATATTACTCAGCCTTACATCGCTGAAGGCAAGGGGAGTTCTTTCAGTCACTACTAAACCTGTATTTTCAGAAAGTGTGTTATTCTGTTCGTTGCCAAGACGGAGATTGGCAAGCTGAAGAAATTGGAAATTGACCAAGAACCAGTGCCTGTTATTTAGCAGAGAGGTAATAGGGAACCATGACCCTGCCAGTCTGGAGGGACTTACATGAAGTGACTAGCTTCTCAGTCCAAACTGGCGTAACCATCCCAAACAAGATGACGAAGGCTGCTGATTCAAAGGGGCAGGCTCACCCAAGCTCTCACTGGTGTGCCTCTTCCACCAACCAAGGCGTTTAAATCTGTAATACCACGGCAACATAGAACTTCCTGTCTTCCTGGCTGGGCACTCTGCTAAAGCACTTTAGATATACTATGCCCTGATACTGGAAACAGGCTATCAGCAAATACTACTATCAACCTGTGCTTTATTGGAAATTTAAATTGAAAGAGGTAAAGTCAGTCTGCCCCTAAGCCACAGAACACTACACCAGGGCAGGAATTCCTGCTGGCTTTAGAACCCACCTAGTCTTTGCAAAGCTTGTGTTCCATTGCCTGAGTTCTTTCTCACTCGGAATAATGATCTGTGTAAAGGGGGAGGAGAAATCTCTTCAGTACTCATGGCATAAATTTGACTACACTGGCAAAATAAAAAAGGGTCAGAATCCTTTCACCAAAGACCTATATGATGAAGCAGTAAGAGAAGAGAACATATCTCCAGGGAGTAAGAAAAATTACTTAGGCTAGGTCAGATCTCATTTTGGAGCCCAGTGTGAATCAAGTTCTTGTTCCTTCACAGTTCTCCATTATTCAACTCAGAGCATCTGCCTACAATGCAGGAGACCCGGGTTCAATCCCTGGGTCGGGGAGATCTCCTGGAGAAGGAAATGGCAACCCACTCCAGTATTCTTGCCTGGAAAATCCTATGGATGGAAGAATCTGGTAGGCTACGGTCCATGGGGTTACAGAGTCGGACACGACTGAGTGACTTCACTTTAACTTTCACTTTTCTGAGTATTAGCTTGGGAGTTATGGAGCAGTTATGGATGCTTCCTGACTTCTTCTTTAGTCAGGAAGCATCAGGGAGCATCCAAAAGCGTCCAGACAACCACATGCAGCAGGGTGGACACGCAGCCTAGATAGTGTGACTGGCCTAGATCCTATGAGCTTGGGTCAGACTAATTATCAGTGTTCTTCTAACTGGTGTCAGGACTCTCTTTGTGTCCTCTAAGAAGGGTTCACCAAGCCCCTAGTCCCATTAATCTTGTGAAAGTATACATTTCCAGCACTTTTTAATTAGGGGAGACCCCTTCCCAGTCCTATTGAATAGATTTGGACCTCAGACGTGAGGACACGGGACTGGGATAGATTGAGCTCGGAGGTTCTACCCACTGTGTGTGGTTCCATGTAACCCTTAGTTTGAAAGTGCCTAAGGCAGCCAAGAGTGTGTGTTGACCAAAGAGGGTGGCTTCTGCTAGGAGCTATAAGTAAATAAATGGATGTCAGAGCTTACAATTAAGAGGGGAGGGGTGGGGAAGAGACAAAGAATCACTACCCTCCCTTGAGCATGTTGCTTTCGGTATTTTGATAATGATTGTAAAGCATTAACACAGACTAAACTAAGCTCTTTGTGTTCTTTGCAAGATGGAGAGCTTGCCAAGTCAATTTCAGCATGCAAAGCCCAGACAATTATTCTTTTGGCATGTAGGGGCCACCCTTGTTTTTGCTGGGGGGTGCAGGCGGATCGCCTATTGACACAGGAAGGCTTTATAAGGAAAAAGAAGGCAACTAAAACCCTGCATTTTTTAGAAAAGAAGTTCCCTGTCAGGGTTCTCAGCCCCTACCCACTATGCTAAACCTCTGCCACAGAGCCAACAGAAGCACCCCTTGGGCTCAGAAGTGCCACACACACTTCGAAGCCCTCAGCATGTTACTCATTCGTGACTGTTTTCATTTCCTCCACTTAGCACCTCACCATGAAATCGTGTATTTCTTTTGTGAGTGTGTGCATGAAGATGGTTGATAGCTGTATTTCCAGTGACAACCACTGGAAAGATAAAGTTCTTGAGATTCTTTATGTAACATATGCTTTGCAGTAGTGATTCTCAGCCTATGAACCCAGAACCCCTAGGAACTTTCAAAGTTGTCTAAGGAGGCTTCCAGTCATCTTCCAAAAGCATTGTGAGAAACCAAGTGTGCTGTCTCTCCAAACTGGAGGCTGTTGTGATTGAGAGCATAGAAGCCATTTAAAGGTTTTCTGAATTTGTTGTAGGCTTGTGTGGTTATGTCTGTCTTCATTCTGTGGATAGGAAAAGCTACAACTACTGTCAGTGGGGAATTAGGAAACTTTTTTTATTATGGAAAAGGAATTATCCTGGAAAGGATGAGTAAAAAGTATGTGAACTTTTTTGTAGCAGCTAAGCTCCAAGCTCCTGTTTTCTTGTTACTGAACCTTCTACTACTGTGTTTCCTGATCCTACATTGTTTCACATCTGGATCAGAACCCCCTGTTGGTTGCATTTGAAGCTGAGAAGTGGACTGAAGACATTTGGTCTTTCAAGTTGTTGATCTTAAAAACTATAAATGAAGTTTGTTTTAGTATAATAAGAGAATTCATGCATCTCCTCTCTTTAGTACAAGTTATCATACACAAGGTAATTACTTTCAGGTGAGAAATTATTGCAGTTTAACTTGGTGGTGGCTACATGCTGAGGACTGGATCCAGAGTATTCTTATTTTTAGACTTTAGTAGGGACTGCTTCTTCCAGCATGTTGGCTATAGTTTTTAAAATAGAAGTTTGCTGGCTCTATAATATAAAGGACCAAATTGCCGAGCATAGACACTTTCTTCATCAGGGGGTTATAGCATTCATTGCATAGGCGCTGACAAATGCCTGCCTTCTGCTCTGATTGATTTATTATTGTTGTATATTTCTCTTCTTCCTTTTCTGTCAACATTTCCCTTTTCTAAATAAAGAGGAAGAAAAAGAAATGCTATGCCTGATAATAAGCTCTTAATAAATATTTGAGAATTTCAAAATACATGATTAATAATAAAAAATGAAAATAGTAACTTCAAAATAAAGAAAGAAAGAAAAAAAGTCCTAATTAAAAAGCAATATATGTTAAGCACTGAAAACAGGGACACAAACATAAAGAATAAAAAAATTCATCATTAATCCAGCTGAGCTCTTCATCTTTTAGTGTAATTTCTTCCGCACTTTCTTCTCTTCTGTATCTATTATAACGCGCATGTTTGTTCATTGTCGTTTTTCCAAGCCGCAGTTTTTAATGGTTGCATTTCATTATACGACGGCGTCATTATTAATAACCATTCTCCTCCTTCTGGATATTTAGTTTACCATCCTCTTTTGAGTCCTTCCTTCCTACTCCCCAACCTTCACTTTAGAAGCCTTTATCCTGTGGATCCAGAAAGGATCCAGAACTAACAAGGATCCTTGACCACTGTCTGGATTTAATGAAACTGGCTGGAATCTGTGAAAACTGGCTTTGGCTCAGAAAAATCTCTGTTTGTGTTTTAAAGTCATGATTTTGGCCTCTGCAGGATTTAATCACAGCTCATAATTGTTATTCTATCTCCCCTCTAAATTCTTTCCCCTTTACCAAATTAAACAAGAAAAATGTTTGAATACTTTTAAGAAGGTAAAAAAAATATAGAAATCATTAGATACTGTTAGAGTAGACCACTCTACCACCTTTTCAGGCCCTGAAAATTGAGAGTTTGAAGATGAAATAAGAATTGAAATAATTTATTCAAGTAATTCATCTTTAACAGTTGAAGGATATTTACTTTCACAAATGTTTTCTCCTCATAGAAGAGGCTACTATTTTATTCACAATTTACTTTGCTACGTAGACTTGAATTCAAAAAAATGAGAATCAGGCTTGGGGAGTATATTTCATAAAGAGTAGAAGCAAAGCTGACTAGAGACTGGTGGTGGTAAGATAAATATTTTTTCCTTTAAAACAACAGCATTCTATTTCTGATCTTTGGAGTGAGTGTGTCCTCATTTTAATATTCCTTTGTTACCAAAAGACAGTACTTTGTGCATAAATATGGTTACCAAGAAATGTACCAAATATTCAATTATTTCATGACTTAGGATGTGCAGAGAAGTACCAAAATGGTCTAGAAAAGAGTCTCAGAATCATAAAACATAAATCATAAAACAGCATTGCAGTGGGAAGAGCTGGGAGATGGCCTTGCCCAGCTCTTGCAAGCAGGCAGTGAGTGGGGAAGGGACACCACTCTGGCAAGCACTTATCCTCTCTGTGAGCCTTCATTTCTCATAACTCTGTGCTTTTAGAAAACGTAGCCAGTTCTTTCAAGATGTGTCCAAAATATTTGTGCCATTTATACTTCCTATGGCACTCTTATTCACTGAATGCCACCTGATAATATAAATTATGCTGAGTAAATTTCAAGGAAGGAAGATTTCCTAAATATGAAAGATGGGGAAGATTTCCCATAAACTGAGCAAGTAGCCAGAGTGATTCTCATTAAGGATATAATTAAAAGAAAATTTTGACATTGTAAGTTCCTGGTTCTAAAAATGCTATCGCTCAGCCTACCAAGAAACTTTAGGCTGTTTCCCCAAATTCTGTTTTGGCATATTGGTACTATTCAGTCTGTTCGTTTTTAATAAAGTAACTTTAAATAAAACCTTGCATAATTGACAGCTGGCTTCCTGCTGAAATATTTAAATATGCTTTCAGTTTTTGTCCTTGAGCTTTGTCTGAATGCTCGGCTGTATGGCACGGTTTGAGTCTTCACTTGGGGAAGCCAGAAATCCATGACTGTTCATGCTTCCATCTATGATACCACCTTAAATAAGCCACTTCATTCTCTGTGCCCTTCCTTAGTTGAAAGAATGAAGAACAATCCAGTAGCAACCTTGGGCTCCTTTTCAGAGCACTAACTTGGCTACATTTCAAAGCACTTAATGTTTTCCTAAAAGGTACAAAGGACTGCATGGTGCTTACATTAGCATTTCCTAATCAAAAGGTATAACACACTTAAAAGATGGTTAGAATTGCACAATAAGACAGCTATAGTGGTTCTTTAGGCCATTCTATGTCTAAAGCATAATTTTTACTTTTTAGTTCTTCTGAGTTCTGAGATTCAGAGTAAGACTGATTTCATGTATAGAAATAATTATTTCCGTTGATAATTGTACCTTAAAGTCAATCACAGTGATTACCAGTGACATTCTTACCAGTTGGGTATGCAGATATCATTTTCTTTCTTTCCTGATAGTAAAGTCTATTTCTGATATATATTATGGGACAGAGAAACCAGGGTAAGTAGTAATAGAAGATACCGATAAGGAAGTAAATGTGGAAAAAGTCTTATCTGTAGTTATATTACATTACTTCATGTACAGTGACATGGCAGCATATGCACACGTTATGAAGTTGGGGGGGGTGTCAGACTGAGTTTTGCTGTTGCTGTTTTTTAATTTATAAATATGCCCATAATAAATTAATTCCATAAACAAAGATACATCTCTACCTTTGACTTTATGGTTTGTTTTGTTTTTTTTTTTTACCTACTTAATAGGATTGGAAATATGGTCATTTTAAGGTATTAGTCATTTTCAGTCACAAAACTAGAGAACAAAAGTCGGTAAAGGTTACAAAGCACTATAAACCAACAAGGAAGCCATGTACTATAACTACAGATAAAACTTTTTCCACCTTTACTTCCTTATCTGTATCTTCTATTACCACTTACCCTGGTCTCTCTGTCCCATAATATATATCAGAAATAGACTTTGCTATTGGGAAAGGAAGAAAATGATATCTGATCTCATACTAAGTATTAGAAACGTTTGCATGCATGTCTGTGTGCTAAGTCACTTCAGTCATGTCCAACTGTGTACAACCCTGTGGACCGTAGCCCACCTGGCTCCTCTGTCCATGGGATTCTCTAGGCAAGAATACTGGAGTGAGGTGCCATACCCTCCTCCAGGAGATCTTCCTGACCCAGGGATTCAACCCGTGTCTTATGTCTCCTATACTGGCAGGCAGGTTCTTTACCATTAGCGCTATCTGGAAAGCCCTGTTAAAAACCTGTACATTATCTGACTTAATCCTCATAACAACTCTGTGGTGGACACCTGATTATTCTCATTTTTACAAATGGGGAATCCAGAAGTCAAAAAAATGAAGTAACTTACCCGAGATCAAACAGTTACTAAATGACTGAGCCATGGTGCAAATGCCTTGTTCCCAGAATTTTTTTCTCTTTTTGGTATTACCTCCTATTTTCAATCTCTTCTGGTGCCTTTCTTTGCCTGTCAGCTACAAAGTACTGTTCATCAAATAGTATAATTGAAGTTTTAAAATTCGCTATTCCCAGCAGAAGCAGCCCCTGGCTAGATGAATATTCCTACCCACTCACCTCCCCAATTAGAAAGAGTGATGGAGGTAGCCCACATAGTTCCCTTTATGTATTATTAATATATTCACAGAAAGCTCCTGAGTAAATTCTTGTTTTTGTTTTTCAACTTACTATTTCTCCGTTTTTTTGAGGTATAGGTGATATATAGCATTGTATTAAAGATGTGCAAGTAAATTTTTTACTATTTGTCCCCTCCCCCCTTTTTTTATGCCCATTGACTATGATGAAGACTTAAGTGAATATTCAAAATAGAGTGTCTTTTGTCTCAGGATTTTAAAAAGAAGGAAAGGAGAAAAAAGTGGGAAAAGGAGAAAACTACTCCCTGGTCAAGAAAACAGAATGGCCCAAGGGAGAAAGACTGTCACACAGGAATTACTAGGTTTAACCCTGGTTAACTCACAATCTGGCCCACAATTTCACCTCATTCTCCTCCCTTCTTCACTCTTTCTGCTCCAAATATGCTGGCCACTTAGTACACCTTTCTACCTCCCACCTCCAGGCCTGCCCTGTGCTCTCCGCTTGGACGCCTTCCCTCCACTCGTCACCCAGTTAGCTCTTCCATCTCAGCCCTCCACCCTCTGCACTAGTGAGGGTTCCTGAGGAGCCCTCTCTGACCTTTCTGACTAGGTCATGACCCTATTAGACACTTTAGTGGCACTATGACCTCTGCTGTACCAATTAAAATAGCAATTTTATATACATCTGTATTAGCTAGAGAATTTTGACCTCCCCTACTGAACTGTGAGTTCCATCAATACACACATAGTACGTTTACTCGTCATTATGTCCCTGGTACTTTGCTCATAGTATGTACTCAGTTTTTTGAATGACTTACTAAATACCCGAATGAGTTTGTTTCATCATCAAAGGACCAGATTTTTAGTCCAATCTTTCTGGCCAGATTCACAGACTTGACCTAGCAGAATTCATGTGTTACAAAGCAGTTGGATATAAAATGGAGAAAGATGGGAAAAAAGCAATGACACGAGTACTAACAGGGCACTCTTTCTTCTGATACTTCACCCACCCCCCACCCCCCACTATATTTAGCTTGGCTACATGACATCTGTCTCCTAACGACATTCAGTCACTAACTGGGCAACAAATGTGTGGCCATGGCTGTGTTTCAATAAAACTTCATTTACAGAAACAGCCATGTTTTGCTGTTTTTGCTGACCCCTGCTTTAGATGATATTATGAAGCAGTCATGAAGGAACCTACAAATAAGTCAATCTGAAAGAATGATTCTCCACCCCCTTAGATGAAAGTTATTCACAAAGTCTTTATTTGTTCCTTCAGGATGTGTATAACTATGCGTAAGACCTAGGGCCAACTATGAAACTGTTAAATAGATGATGTAGATGTGGCATGGGCATCACCCAGGGTTGTGAGAGCTGTGATGTTTCATAGACCATTGTCTCCTGTCAATGCGATTCTTTTTTTTCCTCATTGATTGAATAAGGGAAATAAGGGGCAATTTCTATTTGAGATCTGATGTAGTCTCTGGTCACAAAATCTGTGTCTTAAACAAACAAGGGCAATTTCAGTGCAATTATTTTTGGCTTTAGCTAGATGTCTAAAGTGTCTTCATAATGAGCAAATTATAGTATTGCACTACAGAATTTGAACATTTTCCTCATCTGTTCTTGAGTAGTCATTCTGTCTTTTCAAATCCTGGAAACAAAAGAATTTTCTGGCTCATCCTACACACAGCTCAGAGATTTCGACTCTTAGAACCTGTGTAAAGAATTTAGGATCTATGTGGAGTTCATTCATGGTTGGTTTGGTCATTGTGGAATAAAAGCCAAATGAGATGGATCATTTATTTTCTCAGTTCCTTAAACTTCTGGTGCTGGAAAACACTATGCCACAGTTCTTATAGAAATAGATACACTGCTTTTTAAACTCACACACACACGTAAGAGAGCTATAGAAGAAGCACAGCTTTCCTTCTCCCACCCCAGATTCCCTTACGTCTTTATTTACTAGTTTTGAATGAAGAAGAAAGAAAACAGAGAAACACTTACATTTTTTATTAAATTGCTCATTAATATTCCTAAAGGGAAATACAAGAAATTTTTTCTCATGTATTTAATTTAAATTTAATTTGAGGTGGTTGAGGATGTTAATCTTTATATTTTAATTGATTTTCTGCTACATAGTGACAAAGTATACACTATAGAAATGTATTCCCAAAATGGGCAATAGCATTGTAGGTTGGTTTAGAAAGAATCCACAATAATATTTTTTTGATTTGGTTTTTGTCATTAAACCAGGTTGTCAGCAAAGGTAGGTTTTCCCACAACTGTCTACACTGTCAAGTGCCAGAACTTTTTAAAAAATAAAGTTTAAAGTTTGATAGATAATTTTAAAGGTAAAGCCATACTTTCCTGCTTATTTGCAGTTCACTGTTAGTTATATGAACAGCTACTGAAGTATTAAATTTTAATTTTGTTTTCTGCCTCCTCTGTATCATATTATAACCAGTCATTTATTTGCTCCTCTTAACCTGCTTCTACCTTCCACCTGTATCTGGTTTTTGCTTTTAGATCTACCATGGGCTAAGAAATCAGGTAACTAGCAAGGTTCTAAAGGATGAAGTAATGTTTTTGGTATAGAAGTTCTGAGAGTCATTTGAAGTGCAGATATCTTTACATCTTTCTATCTAGATTGAAGTTGTATAAAAATTGTGTCCCAGGAAGATGGCAGTAGATGTGTGTCTGTATCATGACATAGTGGACCATATTACCTTTGAGTAAGGTCCTAAATTTCTACATTTCAAAAGAATAAATCCAACCAGTCTTGTCTAAGGTGACTTTATAGGTGACTATCCAATTGTCCTGCTCATAGGAAGATGCTATAAATATCTTTGAAACACTTCTTACTCATCATTTCTGCTGGAATGTGCTTTTCATAGATGTGAAATCACACTGAGAGTCTTCCTAAGAATTCCATTGATGTTGATAGAGAACTGCCTGAAGCAGTCCACGTGAGCAGTTAGCTAGCTTGTTCAGTTATACCCATTTATGGGGACTCCTGTCTCCTCTTTGATGCCCAGATAACCTGCCGATGCTGGGATCAGAAGGCAACAAGGAACACCTTCCATACTGACCCACTCTGTAGTTGACCAGTGCATCCTTTCCCACATAATACTTCTCTTAAACCTTCCTGCGGTCTTCTTAGAAGTCACATTCCTCAGTTTTGTCATGCTCTTAAGAGAGTTACTATGTGACCCTCAAAGAAGAAAAGGAGATGGCATTGCCGTTTGTAGCAGCCTGAAGCTAAGCAAGCTCTTTGTGAGAGATTATCTCACTTGATCCTTCAGTAACTTCATGAGGTATTGTCTTCATATTTTATAGATGAGGAAACTGAGGCTCAGAGGAGTGAAGTACATGCCCAGTATCACATATCCTAACAAGAAGCAGAGCTGGGCTTTGCGCCCAGATCTTCTGATTCCACAGCCCAAATTCTCTCTAGTACTCCCACAGTCCCTCCAAGAAGGAAAATTAGATTCATGGCAGACATGCTTTGGGCCGGTGTGCTATGTAATCCTCCCATCTACCCTGTGAGGTAGGTATCATAGATTATTCCCAGTTTACTCACAGACATCTGAGTTTAGGTAACCCGATGACAGTCACACATCAGTTAAGGGCAAATTCGGAACAGGAGCTCTAACTCTTAACTTCTCTAAGCCTTAATTTCCTCACTGTAAAGATAATAACAATAATGGCACCAGTCTCTCAGGACAAAATGAGATCACTCTTGTAACGTGCTTAGCATAGTGCCTGGCACATAGTAAGCCCCTCAATAAATGTTAGCTATAATTAATTCAGCATAGCAAAGGCAGAATCACTTTGAATAGAAAAGTCCTGTTATTCCACTATCTATCTCAATATTACAAAGATTGTATTATATTAATGGTAAACGAAAGGGTGCCTTCTCTCATTTAAAACAACAAGTTAGATCAAGCGTTGGGTAATCTGTCCTTCATCACCTAAGCAATTACACAGGTGGCTTTGAGGTGTCTTCCAGTTGTGTAACTATGCCATTCTAGCAATGGAGGACCGCATTTTCCTTTAAGAAATTTGAAGTCGAACCTCCAGTGCTCTCCACAGTAAAGATGTCGTTTGCTTTCACAGAGGATTGAACAGAGCCCATTAGCAAAGCTGAGTGCTGGCTTTGATTTTCAGAGTTGTAAATGACAAGGAGTATAAACAGTGAGGACTTTGGGAGTATTTGTTTCTCATGGAAAGATAAGATACCTACAGCATTTTAAGATGGAAACAAAAGCCAGATAATTGATTTTTTTTTTTAGCAAAGGCATTTAAGGAAATATTTGCTTTGGGCTTGGCTCCAGGGAATAATAGAATATAAGTAATTATTAAACCGGAATTTAGTAGCCCAAGTTGAATCAGGAAGCCAGTTCCCCAGAACAGTTTCCAGCAAAGTTTGAGAACTCTAACAAGATATTCAGCCACAGCCAGACACTCTGTTGCTTGGGAAAGTCTGTGAAAGTTTTTGTTTTGATCATAATCCTAAGGAACTCCATCAGTTTAACTATTGGTGATCATGAAATTACATCCTCAAGCACCGATGGTCAAGATCCCTCAGTGCTCATGTGTGGAATTACTTGGTTTCACACGGGGTGTGGTTAGATACCTTCCTCATTAGTGTATCTAGGAGGATAAGGAGATGACATTCCCAATGACCCATCCTTCGTTCTCAACAGTTTATAGATAGGACTGTTTTAGTAATTTGCAACTCCCCCTCTAGGAAACTATACCCCTGGATTAAATGCATCTTCTCCCTTCTCCCGTGTATCCTATGTTGACTTCTAACAAAGAGCTTGCTATATTGCCTTGTGGTTTGTGTTCTTGCCCGACTTCCCGACTGGGCCCTGGAGTAATTCCTGGCTACAGCTGCACGGTGCCTGCACCTTTGGAGCTGCTCAGTAGATGTTCATTCACCAACTGACTGACCGACTTAAAGAACATGTTTTTAAACTTCCAGCTTCTGTGGACCCTTACTATCAATAATAGGTTCATTCCTTCCTTGTTGCTGGAATCTGTCTCGTTGCTAAACTGTGAGTTCACATCTTTTCCGTTCTTCCCACTGCCTCCCTTCTGCCCACTTACTCACCTGTCTTGCCCAGTTCCTCTGCCTTCAAAGCCTCACCCCTTCTTTAGACGTTTTCTTCTTTTCCTGTCTTAACAGAATATTCCTCTTGCTTTCCAGATCCTTTCCCTCATCTGAGCTTTGGATCACAGGCATCACCTCTGGAATCTTGCCCCTCAGATACCTCCTTTCCCTTGTGTACCTATCATTTTTTCTCACTGCTGATAATTTTCTGTAACTTCATAACTTGCCCAGTTGCCCTTTTTTCTAATATCTTGGCTTTCACTGCTACCATAGCTAACTGCCAGTTTATCTCCTGTGTTCATATTTTGTGACCTCATTCTGTTAGCCTCTTAACTTCCCACCCCGCTATTTGTCATGTAGCTCCTGTCCTCACCAGTGGCTTCCGAACTTCCAGATCCAGGAAATTCCTTTTGGTCTTCATGTTCCAGCCCAAGCTTCTAGCTGGATTTAATTATGCTCTTTTCCCCAGCTATCCAGGCTAGAAATCTTGGTGTCATTTTCTACTTACCCCTTTCCCCTTAACATACTCCCCTCTATGAGAATAAAAAGACTTGTGTTTATATTTGTAAGTTTATTTTTTAGAAGGTATACATCATCAATGCAGTGGACATGATTTTGAGCAAACCTCAGGAGATAGTGAAGGATGGGGAAACCTGGCATGCTGCAGTCCATTGGGTTGCAGAGTCGGACATGACTTAGCAACTGAACAACAATACAACAAAAGATAATGTATAAAGCAGAGGAGTGACTTAAAAATATTCATCAGAGTGATCTCATTTGGCAGTAAGATGTTGATAGAAGCAAAAGGCCAAGCCAGTGAGAAAGTATGGAAAGCGGTAAAAGTCATGAATGAACCACATGCATTGTATGCATAGCAGTGTATTCTTAAAAATTCTGATTTCCACATTCTAAGCACTGACAGAGAGTATCTAGTTGAACAAAGGCCAACCCAGCCAACACTTTGAGCCAGAGTGTTCTGGTTTTTCACAGTTATGACATTTTTTTGAAATACCAGCACAAAATTTATGTATTTGCTTATGTATACAAGATCCTCATTAAGTTTCTGTGTCACGTTATCATCAGAAGTCTGTAAGGAAGAAAGCAGTCTTTTAATCACTTTTCTGTACTGTATAGTTGGAATGCCCTCACTTGGGTGCCAACCGTGAACCTCTCGAAACCTATTCAGTCCTTGACCTGAAAGTGAAGCTATAGTGGTCAGCCTGCATGCCATTCTCCCTCTTCCTTTTACAAAACTGTCATCTGCCCCTTTGACCTCGTTTTCCCCATACCCTATAAGTCTGGTGTTTCTCTGTTCGAAGCAGACTGAAGAAGGTTTAATTTGGATTTGGGGAGTAGTAACAAAAAAGGAGAACAGTCAGCTCCCCAGAGTGTGTTTTCAGGGTGTGTGACTGTTTTCACCCAGAGCGTGTTGCCCTGCTGGGGCAGTCATGACTGCATGGAACTCGGGCTCAGCACAGCACACTTGTCAAAGCACGTGTCACTGAGGCCCAGTGGGAAAGTGCTTCCGTAGGACCCCACCCTTCCTTTCACAGAAGTTAACAGAGTGGAGAGGTTTTGTGCCAAGAAGCACTGTGCCAGTTGCAGGTGCCACGGAAGAGTCGGCGGGGCCCCTAGGGGAAGTTGTCATGGAGCATGGGGGACTGAGAGAGCATTTCAGAGAATCCTGAAGTGACGCTTCATGGGAATCTCAGTGTCTGTGCAGGGGAAGGAGGTTGCTGGGGGCAGAGTAAAGCCTCGAGGCAGGAACCAGCAGAGCTGGTTTGGAACTGAGGAGCAGGGTGTGGAGGGGCCCGTGATACAGAGGAGGCCCAGGAGGAGCAGGGGAAGATGTCAGAATGAACTGGAGAGAGGGCCATTCTTTGGGACTAACCTGTCATCTTCAGTTGTTGTTTCCTTTTTGCTTAAGGCAGTGGGAAGTCATCAGATATAGTCTTTTTTATCTGTGAGAAGGGGATAATGACCTCTGCATTACTGAGATCTTATGGGTAATAGTATAGCAAATTGTCATGCCTTAATAGACATTTCATCTTTTTTTTCTGTCAGATAAATTACTGGAATATATTATTCACAGGGCACTATACTCATCTCGTAATAGCCTATGAAAAAAAATCTGAAAAAGATTATAGATATGTGTGTATACCCCTTTACTGTACGCCTGAAACTAACATAGCATTGTAAATCAACTATAGTTCAATTTTAAAAAGAGAGAAATAGTGCTTTTTAAAAAGAATATATTATAAATCTAATCTAACTAGAAAGCATATTACGGTATGATCATAATTTTTAAAAATATATTGTATAAATGTTCAGGCAGTCCTAATTCATTATAGGGGCTGTATCAATTCTGTGGACTTTCCCAAGCCTTAGTTTTCCACATGTAAAATTTCTTTTCCAGACTGATAAATCGAATTTAGTAATCCATAGATCAAAATGTGACAGCCCATAAAGAGGCTTTAGAGATGGAAGAAACAAAATTAGATTTAATAGAAGCACTTTATTTCTAACAGACTCCAGAGATAGAATAGTAGTGGGTCTCCAGTGAGCTTCCAGATTAACTCCCAGAGGGTCTGGGATAATTGTGTAGAGAACAATTAAAGGAAAGAATTGTACTAATATGATTCTTTTAGAACTACCTAACAGTAAGATGATGAACATTGAACATGGTTCTCTGGCCAAGACCTCAAGCTCATTCACTGTGGTAGTAGTAAGACTGAGACCACCCCTAGGAAGTGCAGGGGAATGGCCTTGAGGGTTCATGTCTGTTCCTCTTGCAGAAAGAAGTGTTGGGATTATGCCTAGTTCCTTCCTTCACCTTTCATCTTCTGGCTCCCTCCTATCATCACACCTTAATTGTCTGCAGTGTGTGTAGCATCATGCCTCTCGTATTATACTGATGAGCTTCACTCTGTCCTGGGCTGAGTTCAGTTTTGGAAAAACAGTGATAGCTCAACCTGTCAGGTACCAGAGAGGGAAGTAGTTCTTTTCTCTTTGAACAGACAAATGGAATCATTGAGGGATTCTGTATTTTTCTAGTTAGATTCTTCACTTTTGCATATCTGGTTTTAGTTATTCCTGTCAAGGTTGTAATGAGGTGGGTTTTAGGATCCCCATTTTAAAGATGAGGAATAGCAAAGAGCAGGGAAGCCTGGCGTGCTTCAGTCTCTGGGGTCACAAAGAGTTGGACATGATTGAGCGACTGAGCAAGAACAACAAGGCTTAGAAAAGTTAGTGGCAGGAACTGGGTGATAATAGTAATACCAGTCCAGAGACTGTGACTCCCAACCCAGCTTCCTCTCCACGGCTACTTCTCAGTTACAACACCCTCGTGTTTGAGCACTTGGGATGCAGTGTTTCTAGTAAGGAATAAAAAAGCCCGTGGGGCTGTCCAAGCTTACAGTGTGAAATGAGGTTGTCTGCTTTTCTGCCCACCTCCTGCAGGTCTTTCCTCTTTCCCTCCCTCATTCAATCATTTTGCCTGCCTCCTAATCATTACCTTGCCCTCTGGAGTGGGAGAGTTGGAGTACTGAGGGTGGGGGCGGGGGGCGGGAAGGATTGCTTGTACATGTAGGGCTATTGTTCCTGCTTCCTTTTGGATGATGTAGTAGTTTCTCTTACTCATTTTATGTTTACTTACCATCTCAATCCATGTCAATTTATGCGCCCTTGGCTCTGAACCACCGTTTATGTATTTTTGTGTTGTTAATATTTTTAATTGGTGTTTTTAAAGTAGATGTACTCTGCTTGTTTGGCAGACCAACAAAGTGGAACGGAAAAAGCGTCGATTTTTTAAAGTAACCATATAAGGTGAAAAGTCCCTTTCTGTGTGGGTGCGTGGGTGCAGATTACAGGTTTTATCAGGCCTACTCTTCGTTAATATTTATTGTGACAGTTTACAGTGCAGCCCCTGGAGTCTCTCTGGATTGTGCACAGCCCAAATGACGTAACCTTGGAAAATGCAATAAATCTAAAGTTAAAACCGCTTCTAATGGGAAGTTTCTCGAAAGTTGTAAAGTTAAATTGCCTCCTCCAGGATGAGGGAGGTGGTGTGGAGAATGCCCCAGGGGGCCTGGCTTTGCCCTCACCAGGCTTGTCCCCTGGGTTGGAATGCTGGCTTTGGGTTGGATTACTTTGTTTTATTTAAACTTCTCTAACTATTCCTTTGCCCAGTACTCGATGGTGTGGCAGTCTTGTGGTAACATTAACATATAACCTTTGATCTCTTTTATATATTCAGCATGACTCTTATCCTATGCATGCATGCCCAGGTGCCCAAAGCAGAATTTTGTGAATCAGATTCTTAACTTTGCAAGGAGACTAGGCATTACCCAGTTCATTTTGCCAGCTCCTATATAAACCTGTCCAACTATATGCAGCTGAATACTGACCAGACTGTCTCACACTTGACATTTTAGAAAGTTGTTTGTTGTGTTGTTTTGACATATGACTCCCCAGAGTCTACAGTGTTGCTCTGGATGTCTCTCTCTGAAGCTACATAAAAGAAGTGTTCTTCTCTTTCCATGATATTTGTAGGTGTTTGAAGACAATGACAGTGATCTTGCCCCATTCCCTTTTTAGGTGTCACACATCCATACGTCTGTGAAAGTATTACATTATAGTTCATTTGTCCGTTTGTAGAGTACAAACTATGTATATGTTAGATGCAGAAACTAGGGAAGCTGTGCGAATAAAGTAGGCTGTGATCTCTGCCCTTAGGGAACTTGTGGTCTAATTAATTATAGAGTGATAAGGGCTATAGGAGGAGCACCAAATTCAGCCTTGCTGATTGGAGATTGAACTTATCAAGGAGAGTTCTCTGGTGAGGCATTGTGTAACTGAAGGCCAGAAGAGTACAAGGAGTGTCCCAAGGAAGCAGTGTGAGTGAGGCGAGGAAGGGGGCTCAGGCGAAAGAACCAGCTTTGCCAGAAAGGCCGAACGGGGTTCAGGGGGGTGAGAGTAGTCCCCTCAGGTGGGGCCGTAAATGGGGAGGTGGTGAGCGGGGATGAAAATGCAGGAGCGCTGGAAGCGGAAAGCAGGGCTAGCAGACGGAACGGTGAGGGGACGGAATCAGACACGACAGGAGAGATCGTCCTGATTAGGAAGACTATTTATTGTTCTCTTGGTTACCCAACAACTATGGGAACATAACAGGTTCTGTATGAGGTCATACAGGTTTGGAAATATTTTGTGCATTATGTTTTGTTGTTAGAGAAAGAATGTCATCCGTCATCAGGATTAGACAGGTATGGATCTTTCAGTAGCAAGACCATTTCTCTAACTGGATTTGGAGAAACAAGAGGAGGAAAGAGATAACACAGTTGTAACATTCTTATGACTGTGAGAAAATGTGGATGACTCTTATACATAGGACAAACAAGAGTAATCATAGCAAACACTTCTATATTAGTATGGGCTTGGCCCTGTTAATAGTAACAAATTTCATGCCCACATTAACTCTACAAGTTAAGTATTATCCCTAGATACAGAGAGTTTAAATAACTTACCAGAGGATAGCAAGCTAAGTGGCCGAGATAGGATTTGATTTCAAGCCCTAAGAACATGTGGAGAAAGATGGAAGTTCTAGGTAAAGGAAGTTCACTGAGCCCGCACAATTCAAAACATCTGTGGAAATGGTTCCTGGCCGCTGTTGATGGTCACAGCCACACACTTGCTGGTGTGCTCATGGCCAGAATAAACAGAGCAAGTATTCATAACTCCACATTTCATACCTAATCCACAGGCATTACTGTATGGAGGAGACCACTCTCCTGTTGGCATTCAGGGATTCGCCCTGAATGTGTCTCACTAGAAGTTACGGTTGCCCGCAACCTCAGTTGACCTCCCTGCCTCCTGCCACTTTCAAAGAGGGCTTAGCCTGCCTAGGGAGGGAAGGAGAGCTCGGGTAACAGTAGGGCTTCCCTGGTGGCTCAGAGGTTAAAGCGTCTGCCTCCAGTGCAGGAGACCTGGGTTCCATCCCTGGGTCGGGAAGATCCCCTGGAGAAGGAAATGGCAACCCACTCCAGTATTCTTGTCTGGAGAATCCCGTGTACAGAGGAGCCTGGTGGGCCACAGTCCTTGGGGTCGCAAAGAGTCGGACACGACTGAGCGACTTAACTTTCACTTTCAAACCAGAGAAAGTTTGAAATACCCTTAATTGTAAGGCTACAGAATTCCCAGGCCAGGCCGTGCTGGTAACCGTGAATGTATAGCTGTCCCACTTTTCTAGCATGCATGATTTCTTTGTTAAACTGATTGATTTCATGTTGAATATGTGCAGACAAGTGTTTCTTGGGGACAGAAGGGATGAAAATAAGTAAAAGAGAGGTTGAAGTGATGATGCATCCAGCCTGTGCTGGACAGGAAAAGAAGTGAAAATAGGTGTGGGCTGGTGCGTAAGGATCTAGTGGAGGGACTGGGGTCTCTGGGTCCGGAAAGAAGTAACGCAGGAGCAATTGCATGAAAGGACTGGAGAAATAGTGACAAATGTTCTGTGAACAGGATGTTTAAAATGTTTAAAATTTTTTTCAGAAGAGGACTCTTGGCACTCATCCTTGACTTGGTCAGTGTTATCTGAACATATACCAGTCTGTTAATAACTTAATTAAAGTATGTCTTAATGTCATATGACCTATTTAAAATAGGTCAGGTCAGAGCTCCTAGGTACAGCCAAGGTGAAGCTGATCTTTTAAGTTCATGTGACTTTGTAATCTTGGAGCACATGTTTGAATATTTGAACATGCTGTTTATTCTGTTGCATGACAAAATAAAATGAAAGGTCATAGACTAGTCTGTGATGTAAATTTTACTCTATAGATTTATATGCCCAGTGGAAAGTGCCGTTGAGGTATTATAAGCCATGATAATTCTCAGGCCTCGAAACTCATTATAGTTCAGTTAGATTTTATATTTACTCCTTGCTGTTTATCTTTATTAATGATCTTATCTCTAGCTGATTACAGCTTCCTTAAGATCAGAGGCAGCGTCTGTGTCTCCTCTGAGTTTCCCCCTACCACACCTAGCCCAATACAAGGTTTATGGCGCTCACCGTCACAGGGACCTAGGCCAATCAGCTTATGTTACAGCTGAAGCAGTTGAGGTCCTGACATTTAAAGTGATCTGCTAAGGCATCAGGGCTCAGCAGTGAGGAAGCCTGAGCCACAACCCAAGTTTTATTCCCACCTCAGCTCTTTACACCCTATCATGCTGACACAGCTAATGAGTCAAGTTCTTGCAGTGACCTGGGTTTGTGCCAAGCACCCATAGGAAGCCCATGTTCACTAAGCTGGTGCTTCCCAGCCTGTATTTCCCAATTTGGCTCACAGAGAAAATGGTGATGTTTATTTAGGACATTAGGGTAAACAATGAAGGCTTTTGGAGGGCAGCTGAAGCAAGGAGCCCTTAAGGACGCTCACTGGCCCAGGCACTGCCAAGCAGATCCAGGGATCAGATCTTCATACACTGCTCTCTCATCCACTGAGTTTCCAGCAACAGTTGGAAACCGCTTCCCTAAATTAACATTACATCACTCGGACCCAACTTTTCTGGTAAATGCCTTGAAAGATTACATTGGTTCCAGAGACTATGTTTTCTGAAGAAATTTATCTTTGACTGTACTGGGTCTTCATTGTTGCACACCGGCTTTTTCCCTAGTTGCAGCGAGTGCTGGCTACTACATGGTTGCGGGCTTCTCACTGTGGTGGTGAAAAAATATAAATCCTACTGTCCACCATGAGATTAAGGGTGTAAGCTTAGATTGTGAAACAGCAAATACCTGGGTCAGTTATTTTTCTTTCGAGGCTAAGCAGTTCATGACCTGCTTTCTTGTGTTCTTCATCTAGGGGGGCACTATATAATTTTTTTAGTCTGAGAAGAAAGGTTAGCACTCATTTTTTATCAGTGCAGGCTGCTGCATTTATCTGTGTTGCTCAGTCGGGTAAGTGGCACATGCTTTGTCCAGCATCGTATGTGTTCTGTGGATGTAGGACCTTATTCTTTGAAGGTCGTGACTGATTTTCCAGACCTTTAGAACTGAGATAAATAATAAATTTGTAGCTCTGAATTCGTCTCAGGTACTTTTCTGGATCCTTTTGTATTTTAACAGATAAATGGCTATTTATAGGGATATCTCTCCATGATATCTCTTAAGACAGCTAAATAAAATTTTCACAGTTTATAGGATATATGAGTCCTTAGAGAAATTGTAGATTGAGAGGACACCTAAGCCAACTGCAGAGGCTGGGCTTAGGAACTTGAAAGGGGCTGGGAGTTAAAGGGCAAATCTTCTGGAGTGAAGTAGGTTCATCCACCAGTGGCCCTTCTTTCTGCCTGCTCCATCACACACCTTGACTGAAAATCTGCTGATACTAAGAATACTGACTCACTTTAAACCTTGAAAATGGCACTTAAATATGCTGGCATCTTGAATAGGACTGTAAATAGAGAGGGAAGGGCATTGAAGAGCAGTAATAATAAGAGCCCCATTTGCCAAAGGTTTATAAAGTTAATGGGACTTCCCTGATAGCTCAGACGGCAAAGTGTCTACCTACAATGCGGGAGACCAGGGTTTGATCCCTGGGTCAGGAAGATCCCCTGGAGAAAGAAATGACAACCCATTCCAGTATTCTTGCCTGGAAAATCCCATGGACGAGAGTGTGGTAGGCTACAGTCCATGGGGTCACAAAGAATCAGACATGATTGAGCAACTTCACCTTCATCTATAAAGTTACTAGTGATCAGCAAATGCAGTCTGTTATTCAGCACCCGGATGTGAAGTCTCTCTTCCCGTGGAGGGTGGTGCACATTACTGAAGGTCGTTGGAGGCAGAGAAGAGGGTAGAGAGAGAGCCACAGTGAACCTGGAATAGCTGTTTCTTATCTTGGTCTGGGGTAGGGTGGGAAGAGGACAGCGGGGAGTGAAGCAAGGCACGGCATTTCGGTAAACATGGATCTGGATCACTGCCCCCGCCCCCTGGCATGCCAAGGGTGTGAGTCCAGTGGTATGTTGCAGCTGGTCCTTACTGACTCACAACTATTCAGTTTTTAAGAACTATGTAAGCTTTGTTAAGCACAGTCATTATTAAAAATTAAATAATTTTAATGTCAGATAAATGGGCAAATTCTTGAAAACATGGCTAAGAAATGCTCAAACTCGTCACTTATTAATAATTACTACACTGTGCTCTCAAGGTTATTTATGCCTCTTCTCTTCCCAGCTCTGTATTCAGTGATGTCATGTTGATAGCTTGAAATCAGCCATCATGGGAATATTTGCACCATGGAAATCAACAAATGTAGCAAATCAACTTTTTCCCAGAGAGCCAGTTGTTAACCATTTACCATCACACCAGTGGATGTTATGACCATGTGCCAACAAGTAGGAAGGAGGGATGTGGTGTTTATCCTGGTGAGACCAAGTGTGTTGTCTCTAGGTTACATATCTTCATCTTAGACAGTGCTGCCTACTTGGGTTGAGGTTAAAAAAGACAATATGCCATGCTCAGGCACTAAGTCATGTCTGACTCTTTGTGACCCCTTGGACTGTAGCCTGCTAGGCTTCTCTGTCCCTGGGATTCTCCAGGCAAGGATACTGGAGTGGGTCACCATTTCCTTCTCCAAAACAGACAAAGTGGAGGCATAATGACTTTCAGATTCCCTCCTCTCTGTTTCAGTTGTGTACAAAAATGCCTAATGGCAATTAAAGCTACCATCTCAGTGAACAGTAATAGTTCACATTTCTATTTATCTTTGTATCCCCAGTGTAAAGTATACAATGGGCCCTTAATAATTTATAAGGAAATGATATGTGTGCCCTTCTCCCAGAATCTAAACATACCATTGATCAACTATAGCACTTTAACACTTTAATTTCTGCAACTCTTCTTAAATATAAGAAACAAGTTATCAGCTTTTTTGTTGTTGTTTTGTTGTTGTTTATTACCAAGAAAAGTGTTGTTTCTCTCATCTTCTTTACTTTTTCCACTTTCTGTTCTTTTTCCTTCTCAGCCTAAGGCCTGAATCCTTCCAGACAGCAGTGACTTTTTTGACTATGTAAAGTTTTGAGAGCATGGATCTAGATATAATTCAGTCTAGCAGATTTCTACTTCCCCATAAATGATTGCTATTGTACAGGGCCCATCAAAATAGTTCAGAGACTTGGTCAGAATTGTAATAAATAAATAAATGTAGTGTGTCAGATTTGAAAAGCTGTTTGGAGAGTGGGATCGCTGTTAATTTATGCAGGCCACCTGCATGAGATGTAACTGAAGGATGAATGCAGTGGAGCATGCCGCACTTGCACGACAGAGCAATTTATTAGAACTGAATTAACTCAAGCTGGCAAAGCTCTGAGCTGCCTTGATTGGGAGCCCTGGATAAGAAGTTAAATGGAGTAAGCCTGACAGACTGTCTGTATTATACCAGATGCTACACAGGTGGGGGGTTTGATGACTGCTAGGTGACCATTGCATTCTCTTTTGGTTCCCTTTGGAGAAGGAAAATTGATAAGAAGGGAAGAGGAATAGGGCAAAATCAGTCAAAAGAAGCAGAGATAAAGTTCTTAGATTCCCTTCACACCAGAAGGAACACTTATTGAAAAGCTTGGATTAAGTCTGGCAATAAACATAAGCATAGGACTCTTGGAGTATGTTCTTGGCTCTTACCACTACCTTTGACTCGGAGCAAGTCAACTGACTTATCCACCTGTAAAATAATATTCCCTCTGACATTAATACTTACCTCATGAGGTTATCTAGAGGAGAATGTTAGTAATAATATCTTGTATTTACGTCATTCCTTTCATGGAGAGCTCAAAGCATTTTATGTATATTGAGAATGAAGCTTCTTGTGAGAAATAAATGCAAGTATTCATTTTTTGGAAATGAACTTAAGTCATAAGAGTCTGAATTTAATGTATTGCAGGAGGACATATGGTACATAGTGATCCAGTGACCAAATGAGTTTTTATTCCATAAGAGTTCCATCTTTCCTCCTTTTTTTTGTGAATTGAGAAAGTACAAGAGTCTGTATACAAGATTCTATATATGCTGTCTGGAGAAGGCAGTGGCAACCCACTCCAGTATTCTTGCCCAGAGAATCCCTTGGACGGAGGAGCCTGGTAGGCTGCAGTCCATGGGATCGCTAAGAGTCAGCCACGACTGAGCGACTTCACTTTCACTTTACACTTTCATGCATTGGAGAAGGAAATGGCAACCCACTCCAGCATTCTTGCCTGGAGAATCCCAGGGACGGGGGAGCCTGGTGGGCTGCCGTCTATGGGGTCCCACAGAGTCGGACACGACTGAAGTGACTTAGCAGCAGCAGCAGCGTATATGCCATCAGAGTGGTCTCTTGGGACTTATCCAGACCTTGAAGGACAATCAAAACACATTTGATAGCATTTTGGGACCTTGGTTGTGGCAGAAAGACACCTGGAAAATCTTAGCCCTGGAATACACAATGCCACTAAAGGGTTCCAGAGATAGAAAAGGATAATATGAGAATGTTTTCTCTGTTCATTTCAGCTCAATTCAGCCATTGTTTCTTGAGTGTCCATTATATACATCATTTTGAGGAGTGTAGAGAACGAAAGAGGCTCAGCGTACTCAAGAAGGTTACCTGGTATTAACAAGGGGTGGAGAATGAGATTTACAAGCTGATATGTGCAGCCATACTGGAGAGCTGGAAACGCATCACAGTATTTCAGGTGTTTGAAGAGGGGAAAGATTGCATTTAGCTGAGTAATCCCAAGCATTTATCTCCTATGTACCAAGCATGTTCTCTGGAGAGCCATCATTCCTGCCCTGAAGATCCAGTGGGGAACACATATGCAAATACCTAGTTTTAGCGCACCCTAGCCAATGCTGTGATGAAGGGCACTTAGCTCAGGTTGGGAATTTAGAGAAGGCTTCTGGAGAGCAAGACTTCTCTTAAAGTCTTAAAAATTGAAAACAATGCAAAACCAAAATTCCAGGCTGGAAGATTCAGAGGTCCCCAGTGTTTAGCCTTCTTTCAACAGAAAATGGCAGACCACAGAAAATCTGGTATCATTATGACCTAAGGGTTAATTAGGGCTTCCCTGGTGGTTCAGACGGTAAAGAATCTGCCTACAATGTGGGAGACCCGGGTTTGATCCCTGGGTCAAGAAGATCCTCTGGAGAAGGGAATGGCTACCCACTCCAATATTCTTGCCTGGAGAATCCCATGGACAGAGGATCCTCGCAGACTACAGTCCATCGGGTAGCAAAGAGTCAGACATGACTGAGTGACTAACACTTTCATTTTTCAAAGGTTAATTGGAAGTGGGAGTGAGAAACAGTGCTTAAGATAAAGGGTCTATCTTGCTCTTATTTACTACTAAATACTAGTATGAAGTGTGGGTCGTCAATAAATATTTTTTTACAGACCAAATGAAAAATATGTTGGGTTTAAGTCCCTGTGGGCTTTCCAAGTAAATAAATGTGACAGGCATTGGAAGAGACTCTGGACTAGAAATACAGATTTGGAAGTCACCACTTATCAATGATATTTAAAATCAGGAGCTAATGAAATTATATAAGTAGAGTATGTAGAATGAGCAGAGTAAAATACCAATGGAGAAGCCTTAAAAAATGCATTCAAGGGCAAACAAAAGAGGAACCAGACTTCCCTGGAGGATCAATGGTAAAGAACCCACCTGCCCATGCAGGGGTCTTGGGTTCAATCCCTGATCCAGGAAGATCCCACATGCCATGGAGCAACTGATCCCATGTGCCACAACTATTGAGCCTGTGCTCTAGAGCCCAGGAGCCCCAAGTACTGAGCCCACACACCACACCTACTGAAGCCCGAGCGCCCTGGAGCCAGCCCTCTGCAACAAGAGAAGCTGAGCACCACAACTGGAGAATAGCCACAGCTTACTGCAACTTGAGAAATCCTGCAAAAGTTAAAAGTAAATAAAATAAAAAATTTTTAAAAAGAAGAAGAAAAGGAACCCATGAGGGAGAGTGGAAAGAAAAAGCAGAGAAAACAGACATTTGATCCTTGTCCATCAGGATGGCATTATGAAGTTCTTTGGTGGGCTCATGAGAAAAGTTTTTCAGCCCAATGGACAGGGCAGACGTTAGACTATAGTTTGTTGTAAGATAAATGGAAAGAGTCAGGAAATTGAGATAGTGAGTGCCGACCTCTCTTTCAGATCACTTGGAAGAAAAGAGAAGGAAGGGCATGGTTCCTGGGAGGGGCAACCAGGTTCAAGAAGGAGAGAAAATTTAATATGATGAAAGATTTATGTAGGCTTCTAGGCTTAAGGGAAAAAGCAAATAGGTTGAATATTTAGGGAAAAGGGGAGATGATTGATAGAACAAGATCCTCAGAGAGATGAAAGGAGATTGGGGCCATGTGTGGAGAGCAGAGCCTTGAAGCAGAGTAAGGGATACATCATCTTCTCAACAGGAAGAAAGAGTTTAAGAATGGGTCCAGAGATATCTAGGAAGAGGCAGATGCTGACCTATGTGTGTGTGTGTTTATGTGTATATGTGTAATTGTCTCCTTGAAGTAGAAGGTGATGTCATATGCTGAGAGGGATGTGGCTTTGGCTGGAGTCTTGGGCATAATGACAATTTTGATATGTTGCTAAGTAAAATAAAAGCAAGCTAAACAAAGATGAGTGAGAGACTGAGCAGAGATTGAGGGCTGCAGATTTATAGTGGCATCAGTCTGAAAGCTGATTTTCACCAACTGTGTTTAACAGCTGGGTCATGAAATATAGAAAGTATATTTTTGAATTGATCCTGTGTTGAGATTTTGTTAAACATGTGAAGTGAGGTCCAATGTAGTTGAAGCTTTCGGTGGGTGGTTCGGGTGACGAGCCAGGCTGTCCCAGTTGAGTAAAGCAGTGAGGCCAGGAGAGGGGTCAAGAAACTGTGGTTCTCCAGGGACTGAAGAAAGGAGGTAGTTAAAGCCGAGGAGGACTGGAAGGATCAGAGATTGTCATTATCTCTGGATATGGGATGGCAAGTGAGCCCCACCTGATGATTTATTTCAGGTGACCTTGATGTGGGTGATGCTGGAGCTGAAGAAGGTAAGGAGTTGGATAGGTTTTCTAGATGAATACTGAAGTCATCCAGGATATGCTCTGACAAGGGACATGTTAAAGATTATAGCCAAGTGGCCTAGTCTTGTTTTAAAGGAACCAGCAGATTAGTAAGAGGACATCCTTGAGAAAAGACCATTGGGTGATATAAATCTCAACAGCTCATTTAGAAGCATCTATGAGAAGAAATAATCACATTTTTGGGGTGTGTACTGTTCATTAGACATTATTTTAAATGTTTGGTTGAACCATATGCACTTGCTGAGATTTGGGCATTTTGATCTATAAAAATGGTAATGTTCATGCAATAACCTCATGTGCTGTACTGTGCTTAGTCACTCAGTCGTGTCCGACTCTTTGCGACCCCATGGACTGTAGCCCACCAGGCTCCTCTGTCCATGGGATTCTCCGGGCAAGAATACTGGAGTGGGTCGTCATGCCCACTCCTCCAGGGGATCTTCCCAACTCAGGGATCGAACCCAGGTCTCCTGCCTTGCAGGCAGATTGTTTACTGTCTGAGCCACCAGGGTAATTTCATACTGTTCAGCCTCATACTGTATATGCATTAGCTCATTCATTCTCACAGCCACCTTCTAAAGTAGATTACCAGTTAGCAATTAAACATATTTAGCAGAACCACAGGAGTAATAAGTAACTTGCCCAAGGTCATCTGATAAGTATTAATAGCAGTGGTGGGGATAACTGGAGAAGAGAAGTTGACAGAAGTTGAGCCCAGCTAAAGACCTTGGCAGCCTGGCTCCAGAGCTTGCAGTCTATCTCTCAGTAGAGAATGCCCATCCTTCCCCCACTGCCCTTTAAACCTGAGCAGGGAGTGAGATATATGAGACTGAACTCTCGAGTGTGTAATAAACTGAGATAAATGCCATAAAGCAGCAGTCCTGAAGAAGGAAATAGCAACCCACCACAGTATTCTTGCCTCAAAAAATCCCAGGGACAGAGGGGCCTGGCGGGCCACAGTCCATGGAGTCACAAAAGAATCGGACAGGACTAAGCGACTAAACAATAACAACCAAACAGTCCCCAACCTTTTTGACGCCAGGGACCAGTTTCATGGAAGACAGATTTTCCCCAGCTGGGGGCGAGGGGTTGTTCAGGATGATTCAAGCACATTACATTTATTATGCTGCTGCTGATCTTACAGGAGGCGGAGCTCAAGCAGTAATACGAATGAGGAGGAGTGACTGTCAGTAAAGATGAAGTTTTGCTTGCTCAGTCACCGCTCTGCAGCCAGGTTCCTAACAGGCCATGGACCAGTATGGATCCTTGGCCCGGGGGCTGGGGACCCCTGCCGTAAAGGCAAATGAGCATAGTCTAGTCCTTCACAGAATCTCATACCAACATGCTCTGGGCTTCCCCACCCTTTCTACTGTGTTCTTCTTCACTCCCAGACTCAGTGGGAGAGTGCTCTCTCTCTCCTTAACTGAAACTAAAGTGTCCCTGGTTTTCTAGTAAACTCGAAGGGGTTTACTAGTTGACAGGGAGGAGAATTCCAAACATCTTATTTACTGGGTCATAGGAATTTGAGAAAGAGCAAAGAATTCATTCAGAAAATGACAAGGCATACTGTATTATAGGACATCAGTCAGGATAGTGGGAGAGGTAGAGTTTGTAAGACGGAGTGATAGAGGTTAAGCCAGAAGCGGGGGTGGGTCTTGAAAGACTTTTTGCCAGTTTGAAGAACTGAAACATTATTCTCCATGTTGTAGCCAACCATCGGAAAGATTTTAAGCAGTGAAATACCATGAACAAATTATACAGGTGCTTCTTGAGCAACACCGTTTGAACTCCCTGAATCCACTTATTCATGGATTTTTTTCCCAGCAGTAAGTACTACAGTACTGCATGGTCTGCAGTTGGTTGAACCCACAGGCATAAAAAGGTGGATGTGGAGTGAATACAAATATGGAGGGCTGTAAGGTAAACACAGATTTTTTTACTGTGGGGAGGGTTGGTTCCCCAAACCCCCACCTTGTTCAAGGTAGATAAATGTAAAAATGCAGTTTATGGGGGGAAAGACTAGAGGTGGGCAATTAATGAGGAAGCTGCTGCAGTTATCCATGTGAAGAAATACCTGAGTGCTCAGCTGCTCAGTTTGTGACGCCAAGGACTGGAGCCCGCAGGCTCCTCTGTCTGGGATTTCCCAGGCAAGAATACTGGAGTACGATTGTCACTTCCTCCTCCAGGGGATCTTCCCAACCCCGGGATCAAACCCATGTCTCCTGTCTGTCGAATTTGCAGACAGATTCTTTACCACTGAGCCACCTGGGAAGCCCGTGTGTGAAGGAATAGGGCTTGGCAATGATCTTAGCTTTGTAACTAAAAGGGAGGGGTATATTCCCCGAGGTACTTAACAGCAAGAATGGGCAGATTTTGGTGCCTAAGAGAGTGTGGATTCCTGAAATCAGCAACTAAGGTCACCATGCAAGAAAAGTTGATTTAGAAGGAGTCCTCTTTTTCTGTATGTTGAGTGCAAGATGTCTCTAGAATCCAAGTAGAAATACAGATCTGGGATTCAGGAACCAGGTATCATAGGAGATGCAAATGAAAATATGTTAGTATTCCCTGGTATTTCTGAGATTCACTTCCAAAATTGCCACTACCTCCATCAGTATCTACCCTGTGGCCATTCCTTGATCTAAGTACCAGAATGTGGAGACGGAGACCTGAGTGGCCTGTCGCTTTGGGCTAGGTGCCTTCCTCAGGGCCTCACCCTGTGGAATCATGCAAGGGTCCAGGGTAGGGTCTGGGACACCCAGTAAACCTCCAGCTGCTGAGAGCAGCTGTCTCCCTACAACATCATTCCCATGAAAGGGGGGAAGAGCAGCTTCCTAGTGCCTACTGAAAGAAAAATGTGCAACAGGAAACTTGTGAGTTCAGGTTTTATTCAGGTTCTTTCTGAGCACTGTGGCCTGAGAAACAGCCTCACAGATGGCTCTGAGGGACTCCCCCAAAGAGATAGGGAAGGAAACAAGTAGTCAAACACGCATCTCTGATAAAAGATCACTGCTAATCAGGAAAAACAGATATCTGAAGTTAATGATTTTAGTACTTTTCTGTGTGTGTGGGAAGATGCAAGAATCTTGGGTCATTGAAATTCCTCCTGAGATATGCATCTTAACTATCTAAGAGCCTTTTATCCTTAGCATGAAATACCTCAACCTGTGCCCCCCTTCCCCACCCCAACCTGAATTCCCCTCAGGGAGCAGTGGGATGAGATTTAACCCTTCACATATTTGGATGATGAGCAACACTCTGTTTTTTTGGGGTTTTTTTTTTTTACACTAGCATGAATGAATCGGAGTCACTGAATTTAAGTCATCCTAAAAAGCCACCTGTGTACTATTTTGGTGGGTCTGGTACAAGTTAATTGTGTAGACCTAGTTCCTGGCGCAGGTTTTGTAGCCTAGATGGAAACTGTGAATTAGGCATATAACTAGCATACCAACAAGAAATATAGTCAACAAATGGGTACAATGGTAAAATACAGATAATGCAGTCTAGCTGAGAAGTGAGTGAATCAGTGCTAATGTTATTAATGGGAAGGGGCCTGGTTCTGAGAGGAACAGAACAATATTGCACAGACATATTAAAAATCAACGAATATACAAAGCATGGGGAAAGATGCCACTCAAACAAATCATTTCATGGGCTTAATAAACATGGTAAGGAACAGGAAGACAACCAGTCTTAGGTTTCCCTGAGGTTGAAATAAACTTGGCCCAATGGAGTTCCCTAGTCCTGTTCATTTGCAGAGTTGACTTATATTCCAAGGATTTGCATGTGGAAAACTAATGCCATGGTGGGATTACCAGACTGTAAATTCATCAGGAAGCCTGGTGATATCATAAACTGTGAGAAGCCAATGTCCTGCAGCAGCATCAGAAACCTCCCAGTTTGATTTAGCACTGGTAATCCATTTTATTCCTCTCCATTAGTTATTACCGTAATAACAGATTGGCAACACAGCCCCGTTTTCTGCCTCGAGTGCTGTCTGCTGCTGGGCACAGCTGCTCCCAGTCATTCTTTCCAGTGTAAATAGTGGTTCGTGTTTCCAGGGCTGTCGCGAGATGTTGCTGTACTTGTGAAATGAGCGCATGTCACCACCCTGTTGGGGAAGATTGAAGTTACGGGTGAAGCCAAGGAAATCCCTGAGAGCCAGAGCTGCACCCCCCTCCCTGAGAGGTATATTTTGCTCTGGAGGACTTTTAGGTTGACTTTATATTAATGATGTGAATTTTCTTGAGGATGGGGCAAGCAAATTCTGTCACCTGCATCTGTCTGATGTAGGCCTTTTACTTTGTAACTTACTCTTTCATCTTAGATGTAAATAAAGAACTCCTTTGTTGTGAGAGGATGTGTTACAGGGCAGTAAACACTTCAGCAGAGAACATCTTTTGATCTTCACGCCTTTGGCAATCAAAGCTGAGAGCCAGAAATTGGCCAAAGAATTTGGGGCAGACACCACTAAAGGAGTCTCTTTTACCTATTCACAAAATTGGGTGCAGAACTATAGGCATAGTGGATGAAATGACAATTGTTAAGAAAGTTGAAGGGCAAAAAGAGTCCACCTGAATGGTAAAGCTGATTTGGAGATCGGTATTAGAACTCAATGAATTTCATGAGAATTTAGGAGCATTATGTACACATAGCATAAAGGAAAGAAATAAAAATGTTCTCTATCTCTCTTCCTGTGATCTCTATAGGAGTTAGTGGGTGTGTTAATAAGTTTTCAATACTCATTTGAGAACTCCTTATTGAGATCAGTGGGTAGATACTCAAATTGTATTGCCCAGTCTTGGTAGACATCTGTTATCTGCTATATTGTGTAGGACTTATCAACATCTCCCCTCATGCCTTATAGAATTCATATTCGCATCCTGTAGGTAACTCATAGATTGAAAAGCAAAATCCCACCATGGTAAAGGGAGTAGAGAACACACTACACACATTATAAGAGATAAATGGACTTATACTTAAACCTCGTTTTCAGTACACATCTTTCCCAGTTTGGGGAACAATGAGGAAAACAGAGATTGGGGATGCAGGTATCCTGTCACATGTTTGGTACCTCTTTTTCTAGGCCTAGTTTTGTGGTCCAGGGAGGCAGAGAGCAGGTTTGCTCAAAGTTTAGCTCTCCTTGACTGATAATATGTAATTGTTAAGCAACTGTTAATTGCTTCCCTTCTCAAGGGAAGCTATAAGAGGGCTTCCCAGTAAAGAATCTGCCTGCAATGCAGGAGACCCGGGTTTGATTCCTGGCTTGGGAAGATCCCCTGGAGAAGGGAATGGTAACCCACTCCAGTATTCTTGCCTAGAGAATCCCATGGACAGAGGAGCCTGGCGGGCTATAGTCCATGGGGTTGCAAGAGTCGGACACAACTTAGCGACTAAACCACCACCACTCCAGGCAACTGTTAAGAGATCCTGCATAGTTTCTCATTTTATTTTATCCCTTAGTGTCTTGTAGTCTGCAGTTGTAATAGCTGGCTGAATTGCTATCTGAAAACGTACCATATTCCTCCCAAGCTCTAAGACCAAGCAGGTTCTATGAATATTTTTTCAGAGACAGATTGAGGGACTGTGCTCCATCTTAATGTCCTTTTAATTTGAAAGTTAAACTCAATCCTTCTAGTTGCTTGTAGGTATTGGACAATTTGAATATTTCCATTGGATAATATGGAGAGGACAATTTATCATTGAAGTACTTGTCATTTTTATCTTAGCTGAATGGGGTGCCAGTATATACAGTTTGTGCTTTCAAATACAGGGTTGATTTATTATGGTATGGACCTGCAGTTTTTAGAGGGTTTCATTAAACTGAATTTTTTTGGTAACTTTAGTAAAGTCCTTTTTTTTTTTTTTTTTAAACCTTGTTGACTTTAAAGTTATCACTGTCAGCTCAAACAAGTTAGAAACAAGAATAAAAATCCAAATTTAGAGTAAAGAGCCTATTATTTTATGACATATAATAAAAAATTCATTCAGTTTTATTCAACTAAAGATCAATTTAGCCCTCAGGAAGCAAGATGAAGTAATGAATGCATGAAGCAAACTTCAAGGAAATAGACAATCAACAGTTCAGTGCTCTCTTTCCCACCTCTGGGTATGGGCTCTGGTGCCTGCCACATCTGGGTGGATTCAGCACAACCACTTCCTTACTCTGTAAACATGAACGTGTTGTTGGACTTTTATGAATTTGCAAAACCAGAAAATGGTCCTCACAACTTTGTTAAGAGGAGTTCATGAGATAAGGACAGTTGGTAATTATAACTAATAATATTGAATGTCTGCTAATGCTCCACAGACTATGCTGGACATCTTAGCTGAAGGCAGTGAAGCCCCTTTCAAATAGCAGGCATTCACCTTCTACCTACTTCTGCTCTTTCCCATCCCAAGTTTACCAGATTCCTCAGGCAAAAGGGATTATGCTTTGTTCGTTCATGTATTCCCCCATTCATTTGCGCATGCTGTTTCAACAAATACATGGTGAATTCCACCTAGTTCCAGGAACTATTCTGAGTGCTGGAGATACAACAGTGAGTGACTAAGAGAGACAAGGTCCCTGCTGTTGTACATGCCAGCACAGGAGACTGACAGTGGACAGGTAAATATATTTAAGACATTATATGTCATGTAATAATAAGTGCTATGAAAAAAATAATAAAATAGAGTAAGCAGATAGAAAGTGACTGCAATACCAGGAGACATGGAAGAGGAAGAAAGTTCTATTCTGGATAGTATAATCTAGGGAAAGAGACATTTCAGCAGTCTGAGTATCAGAGTCATTCCAAAAGTAACATTCTTACTCAGATGTGGAAATCAAATATGCAGTGAGTTGTAGAAAGAAAGGTTAGAAAAATCAACAACATATATTAGTGTATATTTTCTTTGGGCTAGCATGCGAACAGTAATACTATAGTGTCTCTTATTAATATGAAACACTTAGAAGGAGAACATGGTGAGGCTCTGTAAGTATGTGCTGTTTTTAGTCTATCTGAGGATAGTACAAAGATACTCTAACCTACATACACTACTCATCTCTGTTTATAACTAAACAGCAATCGCAAGAAACCATACATATAGAATACAGTTGAATGGTAATGTGGTAATATGAATTCCCTGGTGGCTCAGCAGTGAAGAACCCACCTGCCAATGCAGGAGACGTGGGTTCCATCCCTGGTTTGGGAAGATCCCCTGGAGAAGGAAACAGTAACCCACTCCAGTATTCTTGTCTGAGAAATGTCATGGATAGAGGAGTCTGGTGCGCTACAGTCCATGGGGTCACAAAGAGTCTGATGCAATTTAGCAACTAAACAACAGCAACACTGTGGTATTGTCTATTTATTGGATATTTTAGGTAAATCATTAAGCCATGTCCAAAGCAAATATATAGACACAGGAAAAGTAACTCCTCATGAGAAGTGCAGCCGGATTACTAGTAGGACTCTTGTTGGATCTAAGCTGTGTGTGCACACTCAGTTGTGTCCAACTCTCTGTAACCCATGGACTGTAGCCAGCCAGGTTCCTCTGTCCATGGGATTTTCCAGGCAAGAATACCAGAGTGGGTTGCCATTCCCTTCTCCAGGATCTAAGCTAGACTCCAAGAAAAAGTCTTAGCCTAGTGATTTTCTTTCAGCACTTTAAAGATGTCACTTGATTGTCTTCTGGCTTGCATAGCTTGTGGCAAGAAGTTTGGTACAATTCTTTTGCTTGTTCCTCTCTATTCTTTTCTTTGTTCATGTCTTCAAAATTTCCTCTTTATTTTTAATTTTGGGGAATTTGAATATATGATTTTGTAGTTGTTGTTATTTATCCTACCCAGGGTTCTCTGAGTTTCTTGGACCTGTGGTTTTATGTCTTTAATTCTATGGTGGGGGGAGCGGATTTTGACCATTTTCTTCTTCTTCTCTCCTATTCTTTCCCACCCTTCCCCCATCCTTCTCATGAGCACCTGGTGGAGAGTGGGTTTGAATGCCCTGGCGATTGCAGCTCCCAAAAGCCCTGTACTCTCAGTCTAACCGACACTTGTCCTTTAGCGATTTCTTAGCTATTTAGCTGATTTCTTCTTAACTGTGTAGTGTGTGGTGTCTCTGTGATGCCACAAGTGAGCCAGTCTACAGTTTCCAAATTTCCTTGGAGGAGCCTGTTCCTTCTTGGATTTCAGACTGCTTACCCTGTTTTCTGAACTTTCTGGACTCAAATATTATGTTTTTATGTTTTATTCTACTTTTTCTTCTTTTAATGGTGAATGTGTCACTCCAGCTTTCTATATGCTGGGTGGAATTAGAATCCTAATCCAGTGATTTTTAAATTATTCTACAGATGTGCTTTAGGAGTTCCACAAACATATAATTCAAATTTTATTTTATAAATATTTTTTTAACTGTCTAAAAATTGTAATAAAATAAATCACTAAAATGTCTTATATTCCAAAGTCACATTGGAGAACTGCCAACTTAAATAACTGTGTTGCTCTGTTAACTATTTTTTTTCAGACCTTAAGAAGTCTCTTGTCACCACTTCACACTGTCTTTGAACTTGTAGTACCCATGACATTGATTAGGAAGGGTATGACCTTGCGTATCCAAGTCCAGCCCTGTTCCCGTCTGCACATGTACAACTGCAAAGGCAGGGCTTACTCTTGGAAGCACACATACACAGCGGTCAGTTAAATGCCAGGCAGCATCAGTGACACCTGTCTTCACTGTCCCCTGGTTAGTTATGCAGGAACAAATGAATGGCTAGCATGCTGCATCATGACTCTATGTTACTAGCGCATATTGTTCTTTTCTTGATTTATTACAAGGAGTGTAAGAAGTTTTTAAATATTTCTCATAATTCTACTTGGAAAAAAGTTCCTTCTATTCCTTTGTCAACCCCTTGAATCAATTTCATTGAAGACTTTAAAAAAAACAACTACTTATCTGTGTAAATCAAGCTTGTCTTGACATGGTGCAACAAAAATGAAATATGAGAACAAGTAAGATGGAAATTGAGGATAACTGAAGTTTGTGACTATCATTTTACAAATTATAAGTTTTTATGACAAAACATCCTCTTTATGAACACAGTTAACTGTAGACTGCATCGTACATTCTAATGTATGAGATGATTTTTAAGTCAGAACTCCTTTTATCTGCTTCTTTATTGGGGTTCTGCATATTTGGTTTTCAGTAATTCCACTGCCATATATGCCTGCCCCAAGAAATAAATTTAATTTTCACTGATTTAGTAGAAAGAATAATAATATTAGCAAACACTTAAATAGACCTTACAATGAGTCACCTACTTTTCTAAGCATTTTACACATGTTTTATTAATTAAATCCTTATATCAACCCTATGAAGTAGGTACTATTATCATTCCTATTAATCAGATGAGGGAATAGATATATGGTATATATGAGATAACACAGTCCCTGGGTCGGGAAGGTGCCCTGGAAGAGAGCATGGCAACCCACTCCAGTATTCTTGGAGAATCCCATGGATAAGGAAGGGGTCACAAGGAGTCGGGCGTGACTGAAGAGACAGCACGGGCATGCAGAGTCAGTAAAGGGCAGACTCAGGACTCACAGTTAGGCAGACTGGTTCCAGAGTATGGATTTCAAACCGTGGACCATGCTGGTAGTTAGAATGTTTAAGTGGGAGTCTAAATTCATTGTGAAATTTTATTTCTTTTCCTATACAATAGCGGTCTCTGTGTGTGTGTCTGTCAATTTCGCCTTTTTTTCCCTAGCTATACTTTCATTTTTCCACTTATAGATTAAGTGATAATTATGCTATTACCCTTCAGGATGCAATGAGACTTAATATAGTAAATATTTTTAAAAATGCTTTAGGAGTCGGAAAGTAAAGGCCAGACGACTGTAGCATAATTATGGAAAGCAGGTTTGTTTTGGTCTATTTCTATTTTCTTTTCAGAGTAAATTTAGGATAGTGTATGTATCAACAGAGTCTTATTCATTCCACTACCTCCACTTGCTACTGCAGACATTTTCATTCATTCTTCATTGAACATATTCTCATTGAACACTTACTGAGTGCCAGAGGCACCGAGCAGCAAGGTCTGGAAAATTAAGTCGCTTAAGATTTGTTCCCTTACTGGTAGGCATTCCTTGTCTTGGTGCTCACAGTTGAGGCATTGTGTATGCTTATTAAGTGACAGTCAAAAGTCTTTGCTGTAGAAGAAAAGTCCCTAAGGGATAGTATTTAATTTTAATGGTTATAGTTTTGAGGTTGGGCTTTTTTAAATGGAAAAATAATATTTCTAGGGTGAAGAAATTAAGCAAAGTGCTTTTTTTTTTTTTCCTTTAAGTAAAGTAGCATTTCAGGAAAGCCAAGTCATTGAGAATCAAATTAAACTGTGGTTGGCTGGGGCTTGAAAGGACTTTAAAATCATTCATGCTTTGAAATATGCCTATCAGTTTTATTTTTGGTAAACATGGTATAATGGACAGGCGAGGAAGCCACATTGAACCTCCTGCTATCAGGTATTTCTCTATAGTTCTAGACATCTTCATTCTGAATGAATGGTGGTTTATCCTTGATAGAAAACATCACAAAGTAGTCAAAAATGGACACTTTCATAGAAAGCTATTGAAATCTCCATATCTTAGGAGACTGGATTTACAAGCTTTAGTTCATAAGGGTTAGATGGTAATAATAAAAATAAAGATATACTTAGAGAAATCATATTTCTTTCAAAAGATTAACTCTTATTATTTGGTATATATAGCATAAATTGAAGATATTCTACACATTTTTAAGAAACTTCATTTATAATTTGACAATTTCTGCTGTAGAGCATGCCTCTTTGTTGGCTAACATTTTCCATAGGAAAATTTGGCTGAAATTTTTTCTCCAAATAATGATTTTAAAAAGCTACACTGTGAAACTTTGTTAAATGAATGAAAAAAAAATGAGTGTTTTTATGGTAGTGTGATTTGTTACTGTAGAGCATTTCAGAATTTTTTGTGCTGAATACTAAACCCTGGGTTAGTTTTAGACAAAAGCAGTGTTATTTCTGGTAGGCTTCTCCTAAAAGTCATTTCTGATTAAATGTTTGGATTACAAGCACTAATGAAGGTAATCCTAATGAGTTTTCATATGGGATAGGGACCAACAGAAGTTGCCATGATGACAATGATATGAATCCAGGGAAGCCAGAGATTGGACCTCTTGTCAGTCAGTTCAGTCGCTCAGTCGTGTCTGACTCTCTGTGACCCCATGGACTTCAGCACACCAAGCTTCCCTGTCCATCACTAACTCCCAGAACCTACCCTAACTCGTGTCCATCGCATCGGTGATGCCATCCAACCATCTCATCCTCTGTCATGCCCTTCTCCCGCCTTCAATCTTTCCCAGCATCAGGGTCTTTTCCAATGAGTTGGTTCTTCGCATGAGGTGGCCAAAGTATTGGAGTTTCAGCTTCAACATCAGTCCTTCCAATGAATATTCAGGACTGATTTCCTTTAGGATGGACTGATTGGATCTCCTTGCAGTCCAAGGGACTCTCAAGAGTCTTCTCCAACACCACAGTTCAAAAGCATCAATTCTTCAGCGCTCAGCTTTCTTTATAGTCCAACTCTCACATCCATGCATGACTCCTGGGAAAACCATAGCTTTGACTAGATAGACCTTTGTTGGTAAAGTAATGTCTGCTTTTTAATATGCTGTCCAGGTTAGTCATAGCTTTTCTTCCAAGGAGCAAGCGTCTTTTAACTTCATTGCTGCAGTCACCATCTGCAGTGATTTTGGAGCCCCCCAAAAAATAGAGTCTGCCACTGTTTCCATTGTTTCCCCATCTATTTGCCTTGAAGTGATGGGACCAGATGCCATGATCTTAGTTTTCTAAATGTTAAGTTTTAAGCCAACTTTTTCACTCTCTTCTTTCACTTTCATTAAGAGGCTCTTTAGTTCTTCTTTGCTTTCTTCCATAAGGGTGGTGTCATCTGACCTCTAGAGTTGAGAATAAATGTTTACCAGAAGCTCCACACCAACCAGTGCGTGCATGCGTGCTAAGTCACGTCAGTCGTGTCCAACTGTTTGCCACCCTACGGATTGTAGCCCGCCAGTCTCCTCTGTCCATAGGATTCTCCAGGCAAGAATACTGGAATGGATTGCCATGCCCTCCTCCAGGGGGTCTTTCTGAGCCAGGGATCAAGCCCATGTCTCTCATGTTTTCTGCATTGGCATGCAGGTTCTTTACCACTAGTGCCACCTAGGAAGTCCCACACCAACCAGTGCCAATCAACAAATGTCAAGAGAGCTCATTAAATGTTTAAATTTGCTGCTATTTCTTGTTTTCTGGGTGGAGAGAACAGGCACACTGGCGTGAATTGCACACAGTTTCATTATAAGGAGCGTCTAACTAGGTGAGCAGGAAGGCAGCTCAGCATGGGAAGAAAGTATGCCACACAGTGCAGCTGACCATCTCAGAGACGATGGGAAGCCAGGGAAGAGACTTAAATCAAAAAGCAACATTAATGGGTTCACATTTTAGAGGTCATTCTAGCGTCTAAGTGGAGGACAGCTTAGGAGGGTAGAGAGACCCAGGGCAGGAAAAGCAAACTGAAACTATATTCCAGTGGTTCTTCAGCATGATATGATGAGAGCTGGTAGGCAACAGCAGCGAAGTCAGAGAGGAGGTAAATGGGTTGAATATGAGAGATGCTACGGAAGATAGTGTGTGCGTGCTCAGTCGCTTCAGACATGTCCAATTCTTTGTGGCCCTATGGACTGTAGCCCGCCAGGCTTCTCTGCCCGTGGGATTTTCCAAGCAAGAATACTGGAGTGGGTTGCCATGCCCTCCTCCAAGGGGATCTTCCTGACCCAGGGATCAAACCCAGGTCTCCTGTGTCTCCTGCATTATAGGCAAATTCTTTACCACTGAGCCACAGAGGAAGCCCAAGAAAGTTAGTAAATATACCCAAAATAATTTGTTTTCATAGGATTTTGACTTTAAAAGGAATAAAATTCTTCTTTGGTATTTCCATGAAATACATTTCAACAACAGAAGTAGTTGATTTTAGCATAGAGGCTATAAAATGTATATCACAAATAGTATATTTTAACCAAGTTTATTTAACTTCCAAATTTTTTCAGAAAAATTATAGAATGGAATCTTTTGAATGGAGCATGAGATTTCTGAGATAAGAACTGTTGGATGGATTTCTTTATGAAACAGTTTGCTTATTTTGTTTGATGGCCTAATCCTAGCCAGTCATACACTAGAATGTAAATGTAGATGGAATAAGAGGAATCCATTGCCATTGCTAGAAAGCCAGTTCAAAGCACATAATATCCATATATACATCATTAACCTAAAAGAAAAAATTGCAAGGAAAATAGGAACAGGCCAAAATTTCCATGTACAAATTATTATATCAGCTGGTCCTTTTTAAGATTATTATTCCACTTTGAAGCCCCTCATAATTCCACCTATAGCCATCCTTTACATTAAATATGAAACAGACATTTCAAAAGCAGATATTTTTAAGCCCTACCTCTGGAAAATATTAGAAATAAATTCTTAATAGTAAAGCATTTAGAATTTGTATACTCAGAATAGAATATAAATATGAACTGCTCCTTTCAATGATTCCCTCTGCCAACCAAATTCATCAAAGTGGAAAGATTCTAATAAGATGCTATATCATGTTCATTTTCCTAATAGGATAATTTCTTCTTGGGAACTAAAGTTTACAGTGACGAGCCAGCATTAGAGTCTAGATGTTCATAAGTAGAAATGGTTTATTTTTCTTTCCCTGTTTGGGGGGTTTTGTTTTGCTTTTTTAGTTCAGTCTCATAAGAAACAGGAGAAAATTCTTTCTTCATGAAAATTCCACTTGAAGATGGTAATGTTTTTAAAAGAGAAAGGTTAAGTCTGTCATTGTGTGAGTGTTAGAACATCACCTATGTACATCAATATGAAACTCGTTAATTAAAATATGGTTAGCTTTTTATTCTTGCAACCAACATTTATGGGGCAATGATAATATCCGTAGCACTTGACTAGTGCTCTGGAGATATAAAAATGAATGGGACATGGTTCCTGCCAGCTCTGAGAGGGCACAGTTTGTTTGGGACACGGGTTCACAAATAACAGTGACATGGAGTTGAGTTTGTCTGGGGCTCAGGGATGTTGTCAGGCTCAGCGGCCCCCTCCACCTCCGGTTCAGCTTCCCCGAGGTGGCCTCCTTCTCAGGGCACCCCAGCACCTTTAGGCTTCCTCCCTCCTTCCCCTAGCTCAGCTGCAGGAGAGAATTGTCTCCTAACAAAGTTCCATTCAAGGGGCTTCCCTGGTGGCTCAGATGATAAGGAATCTGCCTGCAGTGCAGGAGACCTGAGTTTGATCCCTGGGTCAGGAAGACCCCCTGAAGAAGGGCATGGCAACCCACTCCAGTATTCTTGCCTGGAGAATTCCATGGACAGAGGAGCCTGATGGGCTACAGTCCATGGGATCACAAGGAGTTGGACATGACCAAGCGACTAAAACACACACAATGCCTGGAAGAAAAGAAATACAGAGTACTATAAAGAGTGAGATACTAAACTCGTTTGTGGCTGAGGGAAACCAGACCATTATCTTGACGAACCTGACATTGAAGTTGAACCTGAAGGGATGGGAAGGAAGTATTAACGCGGCAACGGAGTGAAGGGGAATCTGAGCCAAGATTATGTAGAAGTTGGAACGCAGAGAATATGTCTTAGAAGTGATGAGAGCCTATTTCAGATGAAGCAATAAGAATAATAAAGTGAGACTTAACGGTACCTTATAGATGTCTTTGGAAGTCTTTGGAGTTTATTGGACACTCAGACCAAGTTTAACTAAAAGGTTAAGAGAGTCTAGGAACTAGTCAAATTGCGTGGGTTTGAGACCTGGGTCTGCTAAATATTAGCTGTGTGACTCTGGACAAGTTACTTAACCTCTCTGTGCTTCAGCTTGCTCATCTATGATAAGAAATAAAATTCTTATGTCAGATGTTTTGAAATTCAGAATTTTTCAGAAAGATTATATTCTATAGTGATTAGAGGTCTTAGATAACTTCCCCAACAAAGTCTCAGGCAGTGCCTCAGAACCAATGCATTTGTGTTTTCACAGCAGGCAATATGGGAATTTATAAGTGGAATAAAAATGATACATGGCCTTATATGCATTCAATTCAGGTTTTATCCAAATGAGTCTGCTACAAACTAAGGGAAAACTCCTGGATTTCAGTGCTTTTTAGATCTCAAAATTATGGATAAAGGATTAGAGTCCTGTAGTAGTACCATCTCAGAAGATTATTGTAAGACTCAAATGGAACAGTATATTTGAAGGGCTCACACCCTGCCTGGTACTTGGTAAGTGTTCACTGTTACTCTTTGTGCATTCCTAGTTACAAGTGGCATGAGAGAGTAAATGACATTTCCAAAGTCTCTAGCCAGGCTAGAGTCAGGTAGTTGAAAGCGTTTGACACTGGTGAAGTACATACTGTGTTTGCTGGACAGATGCAGTCCTTCCAACCAAATTACATGTAATGAACCTGGGAGAACAGTGAGAACAAAGAGACAGTGGACTTGGTAGAAGATATGAGGGTGAAGGAGGAAGTAAAAAGGACCCCAAGGTTTGGGAAACAAATGACGTTGCGGGTTTTCATGGGTACACCATCAAGAGCTTTGTCCCATGCATTGCTCTGGTGACCCTCACAAGCATCTGATGCTGGAGTGTGTTGCTTGTAGTTTTTTGGCACCCGACCTTGCCCTTTCACACCTCCTTACATTTAACCGTGTTACCTCTGCTGCCCCAATCTTTACTCTGCCCCCAGCCTCCTGGCCTACTCCTACTTAATCACTAGGGACAAAGCTTGGATGTTACCTCTTCAGTGAAGCCTTCCTTAAATGATTTAGGAAGAGTCACCCCTTTCTTCCTCCATCCAGGCTTCTGTCACAGCATGTTGCCTTTGTTCCTCATCTGTGTGTTCGAACAGTCTTCCCATTCCCATTAGTATTCCCAGCATCCTCAACAATACACAACTGACATTTAATACAGATTTAATCACTGTGTGAATCTCCACTTTCCAAGTGGAAAAGTCAGAGACTTTCAAAAACATTGTGCAGTCTGGTTGGAATTGGGGTTTAAACCAGGTATGCCTGTTTGTAAAGTCCATTTTATTTTCTCATCTTCACCTAACGGATGAAAAAAATGTGTATAGATATTCACTCACACATGTACATGTGTGACTACTAGTGAAGGTACATGGTAGAGTCTTATAAAGCCAAGTATGTTTTTTTGTATTGTACTTCCCTGCAGTACAATATGCCCTTTTAGTCATTTGTAAATATAAGTAGAAGTTTATGCTTTGTAACAGTTGTTTCTTTTCTTCTTCTCCTACTTCCTCTTCCTCTTCCTCACCTTCCCCTCCTCCTCCTCCTCCTCCTCCTCCTTTTTCTTGCCACTCCACATGGCTTGCAGGATCTTAGTTATCCAACCAGGGATCAAATCCCTGCAGTGGAAACATGGAGTCTTAACCACTGGACCACCAGAAAAGTCCCTGAAATAATTGTTGACTCCTAACCTGTCCTTTCACACCTCCCTATATTTTTGTAAATCTAATATGAGCATTAGTTTAAAACACTAAAACAATATAGAGAAATGGGAAGAAGTTAGTAAAAACCATGCAAGATCCACTACCCAGAAATAACCTCCTATTGCTGGTTTTAGAAAAGGCAGAAGAACCAGAGATCAAATTGCCAACATCCGCTGGATCATTGAAAAAGCAAGAGAGTTCCAGAAAAACTTCTATTTCTGCTTTATTGACTATGCCAAAGTCTTTGACTGTGTGAATCGCAATAAATTGTGGAAAATTCTTCAAGAGATGGGAATTCCAGACCACCTGACCTGCCTCTTGAGAAACCTGTATGCAGGTCAGGAAGCAACAGTTAGAACTGGACATGGAACAACAGACTGGTTCCAAATAGGAAAAGGAGTACGGCAAGGCTGTATATTGTCACCCTGCTTATTTAACTTATATGCAGAGTACATCATGAGAAACACTGGGCTAGAGGAAGCACAAGCTGGAATCAAGATTGCCAGGAGAAATATCAACAACCTCAGATATGCAGATGACACCACCCTTATGGCAGACAGTGAAGAAGAACTAAAGAGCCTCTTGATGAAAGTGAAAGAGGAGAGTGAAAAAGTTGGCTTAAAGCTTAACATTCAGAAAACTAAGATCATGGCATCTGGTCCCATCACTTCATGGCAAATAGACAGGGAAACAGTAGAAACAGTGGCTAACTTTATTTTTCTGGGCTCCAAAATCACTGCAGATGATGATTGCAGCCATGAAATTAAAAGATGCTTACTCCTTGGAAGGACAGTTATGACCAACCTAGACAGCATATTAAAAAGCAGAGACATTACTTTGTCAAAAAGGTCAATCTAGTCAAGGTTATGGTTTTTCCAGTGGTCATGTATGGATGTGAGAGTTGGACTATTAAGTAAGCTGAGCGCTGAAGAATTGATGCTTTTGAACTGAGAAGTTGGAGTCCAAATGAAGTTGGAGAAGACTCTTGAGAGTCCCTTGGACTGCAAGGAGATCCAACCAGTCCATCCTAAAAGAGATCAGTCCTGGGTGTTCATTGGAAGGACTGATTTTGAAGCTGAAACTCCAATAATTTGGCCACCTGATGCGAAGAGCTGACTCATTTGAAAAGACCCTGATGCTGGGAAAGATTGCGGACAGGAGGAGAAGGGGATGACAGAGGATGAGATGGTTGGATGGCATCACAGACTCAATGGACACGGGTTTGAGTGGACTTCAGGAGTCGGTAATAGACAGGGAGGCCTGGCGTGCTGCGGTTCATGGGGTCACAAAGAGTCGGACACGACTGAGTGACTGAATTGAACTGAGCTAAAATATAAGATGTTAGTGAGCTTCATTCTAGATATTTCTCCATGCACGAAGACCTGTGTTCATAATTTACATAAGTGGGGTTTTATGGTGTTTCAGACGACAAAGAATCCGCCTGCAATGCAGGAGACCCAGCAGACTATATCATATATATAATATATATGAACTGATAAATTCTTTAGTGATCTCAGTAATTAGAGCAGCAGATATCTTCATTTTTTACTGAAAAGACAACGAATCGTCCTGCTGTTCCTGTATGTTTCTGAAACTGGCACTGTTGGGAGATTGCTACACAGAAACTGAAGTTTGAGATTGTATGAAATATGTTTCATATCTGAACATATCCCATGCTAAAACGCTTCATGGATAATTAAAGCTTTTGTCCTGTAGACATATCAGCCTTTCTGGAAGAATTCAGAGATGAGTGCTCAGGTCAGTGATGTTTACGAGCAATTCATTCTCCATGTTTTATTCTAGTGCTAATTGATAATATTTGTTGTCTAGTTTTAAAGATTCTATTCCTATGAAGACATGTAGAAATTTGTGGTGGTACACCATAGAAGTATTTTGATATATGTACTGTAGTATATGTGCTTCCCTAGTGGTTCAGATAGTAAAGAATCTGCCGGCAGTGCAGGCAGGTTCTATCCCCACGTCGGGAAGATCCCCTGGAGAAGGGAATGGTTACCCACTCCAGTATTCTTGCCTGGAGAATTCCATGAATAGAGAAGCCTGGCAGGCTTTGTGTCCATGGGGTCACAGAGTCAGACATGACGGAAGCAACTTAGCACGCATGCACACACACACGCTCTTTAATTGTATAGAAGTACAAATATTACCTTTTCTTTGTTGTACTGTCTGTTTTTCTTATGCCAGTCATGCTTATTATACATTTTGCAGCCACCAATTTAATCTGAGACCTTATTTTTATGAGTGAGTGCAAATTTTTGTTCAGGTGATTTTTAAAACTATTTTGAACCATTAAGTTGTTTAACCATGGAACTATCCAGACCACCACTCATTTGTATGATTCTGTAATGCCATATGTAGTATTTCATAGAAAGATCCATCCTCAGTTTTCAAAAATGTGCTTATAAAATTTGTGATGACAATTGAACAACCCAACCCTATGAAATCGTAATTTATGCAGCAATAAAAAGATAAATAAATCCATGTAATGTTGGCTTGCAGCTGAAGGCAGCTGTGTTAAGCATGTTTTTTAGTCTCTTACATCAAAGTAATACATACAGTGCTGTTTGAGAATGTGTAGGGAGGATGTCTTTGAAGTACCCCCATATTAGCCGAGCTTTTGTACCCACTCTACAAATATGAGGGAATTCATTGTTCTGTGTCCATGAGGAATGAAAAACACGATAATGAACCTAATCAAAAATGCCTTTCAGATGGGTCAAAACCTTTTTTACAGCAATTGTGTTTAAAGACTTTTGAAAATAATTTCTCAAGGATATTTTTCTCTGACTTCTCTGAGTTATTGAAGTAGCCAAGAAAAATTTCTCTAGTACTGATATAGAGAAATTGAAGCATCCCATTGTTCACCTACAGTCTCCATTATCAACTGTTCAAAGCAGTTGGATCCTACAGCAGTTACTGAGAGAAGTAAAATCAGAGGATGAAAGTAAAGAAGAGACCATCTGATGGAATAATTTCAGAATGTAAAATAACTTGCCAAAAGAAGTAAGAACGTGGATTTGGTTTGAACAGGCTGGAGGAAGGCCAGATGGGGAAAAATTCCTGTACTACATGATATAAATCAGTTACCTAATAGATTTTCTTTTATTGTTTTGTTTTCTGTGATATGTTAATCAGAAGGAAAAAGATATATGTATTGTGTGTGTGTTCAGGTATAAAACACAGGGAAACATAAAACTGAGTTTTACCAAATGTTGAGGTATAGTATGATTGATCCATACTTCTGGAAGTATATCACAAAGTGACTTAAGCAGATTTTTATATATGTATATAGTGAAATTGGAATGTGATTGTTTGGGGGCCAAAAATGCATTCTTTGAGTGCAATTTTACTAGTAGCTATTCATTTATTTATTATGTAGGATGTCTTGTCAAATCAAATTAAAGGTTATATTTTGTCTTCTCCATGAGTAATCTAGAGCCAAGAGTGAAAACCACATAATATATTTTTAGGATTAAACCATTTATTACTGATAGATAATGGCAGAGCAGAAACAGAAGGCACCAGTTAGTCTGCATTAGCTCATGAGCCCTGGATAACTTTTTTGTGAACTCTAAAGGTTTGTGAAATTCTATCACTTGCATTAACTTTCTTGCAGCTTTCTGATGTGGTCAGTTGTCCTCTATCCCTGGTCACTGCAAGGGGCTTCTATTCTCAGGATCTTTGCCAAGAATTTCCTCCTTTGGGTTTGTTTTAGAAAGAATAGGTCTCCTCTCTGGCCAGCCATTTTAACCACTATGGGGACAGAATCCCAGTGTGTCGAAAGGAAAGGCTTGTGTAGTAGTAACAGAAAAGTCTATTTTCTATTCAGTATCCTTCCTGGTTGAGAAGCTCAGTTAAAGTCATATACAGCTAATACTTATTGAAGACCTTCTGTGTTGCCAAGTACCAGCCCAAGGCATAGTGTACAGAATAAATACTGAAGTGAAAGTAGCTCAGTCGTGTCTGACTCTTTGCGACCCCATGGACTATATAGTCCATGGAATTCTCTAGGCCAGAACACCGGAGTGGGTAGCCTTTCCCTTCTCCAGGGGATCTTCCCAACCCAGGGATCGAACCCAGATCTCCTGCACTGCAGGCGGATTCTTTAGCAGTTGAGCCACCGGGGAAGCATAAATACTGAAATCATCTCTTAATTCAGTGTGCATATGAAATAACACATTTTGATCTGGGTGCCATATTTTAAAAGGTATATTAACAAGCCAGTGACCACAGTGACAGGGACTTTGTACAGCTAGGATTCCAGAGTGAAGTAAATTGTGGGTTTTGATTGTGGAAGAAAAAAATTAGTGGGAACAAAATAAATCTAGTTAAATACAAATATTTAAGGTGATTGCCAGAAGGAAGGTATAGGGAGGTGGGAGTGCAGGACATATATGTAGTTAGAAATAGCATATTCAATGCCTTTTTCTGTGTAAAACATGAGTGCCAAAACTAAACTCAGTAAGACTTGGGTTAATTGAAGTACAAAGAGAGTTGAGTGAGAAATCCTAGTAGGGATCATAGTTGTTGTTGTTTTTTTTTAAGGTTAAGAGACATTGATTCAAAATATTTAAAGAGCTCCCAAATGGAATTGGTTGTCTAGTAAGATATAAGTGCCAGGAAAGTAAGCTAGCCAAACCGTTCTTTTAAAGTAAGTCTGAAATTTCCCTTCAGCCTTCTAAGTGTGTCTTATAATCATAAGAAAAGCTTTGTTTCAGAGGCCATTTCTAAACTCCTGTTGCATATATCCATGAAGCACATTGAAGACCTAAAGCCATTGTGATCCCAGGACACATTTGTATCACAATGCTTTGATACTAATTGTTGTTATTATTCAGTCCCTAAAGCCATGTCCAACTCTTTCAGACCCCATGAACTACAACATGCCAGGCTTCCCTGTCCTTCACTAGTTCCCTGAGTTTGCTCAAACTCAATGTCCATTGAATCACTGAATCCATCCAACCATCTTATCCTCTGTTTTTCCCATTCTCCTTTTTCCCTCAGTCTTTCTCAGCATCAGGGTCTTTTGATACTAATACGACCTTAATGAGATACAGTTTGCACATAGATCTAAGTCAATAGCAAGAAATGTATTCATAAAAGATATTATATTCTTTTATATCTGTTTTGAGTTTTGTAACAGGATACAAAGTAGAAAACTCTAATCATTTTTATTTTAATAAGAACCAAATATGCCAAATGTATTGAGATTATAAGACATACAGATGGCTTCCATCAACAGAGTGCTTGATGGATGGTGCTTAGGCATCAGTGTGTAAGTTGATTGTGATAAATACATCTTGGATTAGGGAGTCTTTCATGAAGCTTGGTACACTAAATATATGGCCGTCCCTCCATCTCATGATCATAAAGACATACCATTGTAAAATAAAAAGAATAAAGATATGTGTGTGTTTGGTGGTTTTTGTTGCTTTAAAAAAATAATAAAGGAGAAGTATATCACTGGCATAGGTTATTTTTAACAGCTGAGTTTAAGTGCTGGTGAACGTTTGTCTTCCTAAAAATTTCTAGTGAAAGAGAACAAGAGGAGAGTAGCTACACGAGTTATAGAATTTACTTGAGGTTGGCTGGTTAGTATGTTTACATTCGTTTAGTGGGAAGATTTGAGATGTTCGTTTGTCGAAGAGAGAAAGCACAGGTGGCAGATGGGGCAAGAGAGACGTACTAGGAAGAAATGAAGTGGTCATGGGTGTGGACCCAAGAACTCAAGTCGAGGGAGGGGAATGGGTCTTCCTCTGCTGAACGGGGCATTTGGCATGGTTACTGCTAGACATCCTACAGTGCACGGAGCCGCCCCTCACGATAGAGCATTATCCATTCCAAAACATCTGTAGTGCCAAGGCTGAGAAAGCTTGATCTAGTTGAGAGAGCAAGAATACACTGGGGGACTGTACAAAGGAATCTTGAGGTGCAAGAAATTCAAACTGAAGAAGCCTAAACCCTGAGGCCTTATTAATCTTATTAAAAACAGAAAGCCACACTTTTGACAAGCCTAATAATTCTGTTATTAACACAAAGTCAGAATTAGTTTAGCACAGTCTTGAGACCTCGGTTGTTCTCTTGATGGGTGCATGTAATAAAAGTATTTTGAAATTCCATTTTAAATTGCATGCGTATGTCCAATGAGCAAGTCAGCAAAAATGCTTTCTTTTGTTAACTTAAAAATAACACTCTAGCAGTAAACATTTCATTAACTTGATCTGGCAAACAATAATGCACATAGTTTTAAAATAGAGCCACCAATGTCTCATCCTGTTAGATTCTTAAAAGATTTCAAGGATCATATTCGTCTAGGTCATTAGTCTGTTTCTGAGGAATATCTATGTTTTGCTAATCAAATTAAAGTTAAAAGCTGGTACATCAGAATGCAAAGATGGGTTAATTTCGTTGTTTGTCAATACATGCTCATAATAAGTTTTTTTTTACTATTGTTCTATTTTAACTTTTTTTATTCCTATAATAAATGAATAAAAACTAAAAGCATTGTTATGAGGCCTTTGATTTTAATCCAAACCATATGTTTTCTCTTCTTTAGAAAGTCTGAAATTTCAGTCTTCTGAGTTTCTCTTGTAAGAAAAACTGTTTTAAAAGCCATTTCTATCAGTTTAGTTCTGACTGGTAGCTAGATGGTACAAACAAACAAAAATAACCCTTTCTGTTAGCTTCCTCAAAACATGAATACATGGAATTGTCTCGATTAGCTCTGTCCTTTTTACAGGAACACTTGTTACATATGTATGCACTTTAACTCGCACTAATGGCCAGTCGTTCGTTGTAGGGACCAGTACTCCCAGTCAGTAATCCGTGCCTTAGTCCTACATCTGGCAGGTGCCTTCACTCCCCTGGCTAAAAGCAGCTATCTTGGTTTCTATTAAAACTTATTTCATAGTACCAAGTAATTGGAAACTTTCTGTGTTTTCAGATTTTTGTGTGGGATTGTTAGTAATGTGGTGTAACTATGATTATACCTCTAGCACAGGTACATTTTCTTGTGGATTGCGAAGGAGAAATTAGTGGTGATTTTTTTTCCTCAACAAATTCTTTAATCTAACAGTGAGAATAACATTTACCTAATGATTCACAGTTTACAGAGCATTTTCCTATGCATTTTCTTGTCTGGATCTAGCAACAACTGTATGAAGGGACTGTTATCATTATACTCTTCTTGGAGATAAACGAACTGTCAATTTAAGTGAGGCTTACGGCTCAGAAACTCACAAAGTCCCAGCTGAGCCTCCGGGAGTTAGCAGCCAAGTGCTCTGGTTCCTGCCTTTTGGGCTCCAGTCCTGAGTTCTGCTCTGCCTTCTCAGGGACTCCAGGCCATGTGTTTGGGACTATAGGCAGTTCAGTAGGGGGCAGGGGAGTGGGGGGAGACAGGGGCGGCAAGGGGACAAACCAGGGGAAACCCCCTGGTCAAGAAGAGCATCTCTTCCTATGTAACAGCCTGTTTCTCCTGAAGCCCCAGTACTTTAGCACTTCCGTTTTACCCAGTTTCTCCAGGTGACTCCAGCCCTCAGTTCCATTCACTGTCCTAAGCTGCGACCCTGTCCTCTTAGTCCTTCTGTTCCTGCATTTCACTGTTCCTGCAAGGCATTCTGCCCATATAATGAAACACTTTTTAAATTGGGGAATTGTTACAGCCAAAGCAGTTTCTTTTATTAATATTCAGCAGTTTATTCTCCTTTATATCTTTTCTTACAGAAAAATAGTTAAGGTGCAAGAGTAGTCAAGTTTTAACATACTAATATGGTATTGGTGTGTTACTATTAAAAGTTAGGCATTAATGTGAGAGAAAATAAAGTAGAAATAACAAACTTTGACTTGTTCAGATTAGTTTTAGCAAGACATATTATTCATAGTCAATGTTAAGATTGACTCTTTGACTCTATGTTAAGACTGACTCTATGTTTCAGATAGTTATAGAAACTGGGGTAGTTCTTCCCTTAGTTCTAAATCATCTGGCACCTTCTTGCTAGTGGAAGAATGAATTTTACTTTACAAGAGCAGAAATGCCAGTGTTTTGTATCTGGATGTAATATTAAGAAGGCTGGGTCTTAAAATCTCATAAAAGGATTATTTTTGCAATTCCTTATTTGCATTTTATGTTTATATGTGAGAGAGAAAGAGAAGTATATTGAACTTATATTTTCTGAGTGTCTATTATATGCCAGATGGGACCTCCCATGTGGCTCAGTGGTGAAGAAAGTGCCTGCCAAGCAGGAGTTGCCCGTTCGATCCCTGCGTTAGGAAGATCCCCTGGAGAAGGAAATGGCAACCCACTCCAGTACTCTTGCCTGGAGAATCCCATGGACAGAGGAGCCTGATGGGCTACAGTCCATGAGGTTGCAAAGAGTCTGACATAACTTAGTGACTAAATACCAACAGCAAATATATGCCTGATACTATTGTAAGCCCTAGAAATACAGTGACGAATAAATCAGAAAGTGCCAGCCCTAATGACAATTCCACTGGGAGGCAGGAGAAGGAGGTCAAGAGAAGAGAGAAAGGTAAAAACAGAAATAGACACAGAGTTTCCATATCAGAACTTGAACCCACAACCGCGGTGGAACTATAGCATATCAGAGAATTTAACATTGATCTGTTCACCTACCTGCTTACTGTCCCACCAGAGTTAAACAGAGCTGCTGCCATCGGGGCAAGTGTTCCACCCCCCTAATCCCAACCACACCTCTCAACTTCTTTATTTAGTGAACACCTATTATGTGTTCCTATAGGTTTTCACTCCTGGCTACGATTAGAATTACAACAGAACCATTTAAAACAAACAAACAATGCTTATACTCCTTTTGGGCTTCCCTGGTGGCTCAGTCAGTAAAGAATCTGCCTGCCATGCAGGAGACCCGGGTTCAATTCCCGACCTGGGTCGGGAAGATCCCTTGGAGAAGGGAATGGCTACCCACTCCAGTATACTTTCCTGGAGAATTCTATGGACAGAGGAGCCTGGCAGGCTATAGCCCGTGGGATCGCAAAAAGTTGGACATGACTGAGCAACTAACACTTTCCCACATACTCCTCTTAAAACCAACTAAATCAGAACTTGGAGATGATACCCTGGCATCAGTATTTCCCCAAAGCTCCCTGGTGTGATTCTGGTATACCGCCAGGGTTGAGAGTGCATCTCCCATCAGGTGCTCAAACCGCCAGGGTTGAGAGTGCATCTCCCATCAGGTGCTCAAAGGGAGAAGACATTAAAAAATAAGAAGAAAAACCCATTCATGTTCATAAAAGGCAATACCTTTCTGGAATTCATGAAGAAGGTGGGGGAGTAGACACTTATTTTTCCTTCTATTTTTATCCAGTAAATAAACATTTGACTCCTTCTGTGAATGGAGGGGAGTTGGAAAAAGTATAAAGTATGCCCTTTCACTCCAGAAGCAAGAGAAGATGCTCTCATTAGCAATAAATATAACCATTTCAAATGGCTGATCTATTAATACCAATTTGTGAATTGTGATATCTACTTGCAGGTCACATGCCTCTCCAAAGGCTGACAACAGTCAATGAATGTTCCCAATGATATTTTTAGAAATAAATAGGAATTTATTGAAGAATATAATAATAACAGGTTTGATCTCTGGGTCAGGAAGATCCCCTGAGGAAGGGAATGGCAACCCACTCCAGTATTCTTGCCTGGAGAATCCCATGGACAGAGGAACCTGGTGGACTACAGTCCATGGAGTCACAAAGAGCCAGACATGACTGAGTGACTAAACTTTCACTTTCATAATAATACTTATAAATAGGAATACATTTATGAATATAATAATTATTTCAAGAAATATTCCTACTGTTGAAAATATAAGAAGTGATTTCACATATTATTTAATCCTCAACAAAGACATTATTGAGAAAATGAGCCAAGTCACTATTAAGTAACAAATCTAGTTTTTGAGCTTAAGTCTTCCAAGTCCATTGTTCTTTCAAATATCCAGTGGCCTTCTGTCTTAAGTACACCTCAGATTACTCAGGGAACTTTTTCAAAATTACCAGGGACCAGCTCATCAGTATTGCCTGTAATATATGGATGGAGCAGTGGGAGATGAAGACAGGGAGGGCAGCAGGGAAATAACATAGGTGCTTCAAAAATATGTATCATTTCAGTGAGCCTTAGTGTTACCTCCTTTGAAGTGAACATTAGAATAGATTAGTTAATAGTTTAAAACTTTGTATATAGCTATAAAACTAGAGAGTTTTTATGAAGAGATAAAATAAGGGTAGCATGAAGTAAGAGACTTTTGATATCCCATACATACCAAATGTCTGGTAACCTAAGTCACAAGTCACTCTTTTATTATATAAACCATATTAAAATATAAATTAAATGTAATGTATCCTGAAGAAAATGGCTTTGACAATGTGGGCTAAGGCTTTCCACATCACGAGTCAAGATCAAATTGAATAAAACTTTTCAGACCAATCACTCCAGGCTCTTGCTAGACCATAGAGTTGAAACCAGTTTAGTCTTGTATGGAAATTCAGAATCATATTGCATTACTGAAAAGTATTTAATCAAAAAAAAAAAGAAAGTATTTAAGCAAGATCTGTTTCTATCTGAAAAATTACTTAATTTCATAAAATAATACTATTTGTAAAGTATAGATCTAGCCTAGATAGTCCTAGTTTAGACTAGGACTATAGGTCTAAAAGGGTTTTTTTTTTTTTAGGTGACATTTTCTATCATGGTAGCCTATTGGAAGCATCTTTAAATAAGATGAGTTATAATCCATTTTGCGTGTGTTTAAATGTGTGTGTACCACCACAGTCTCTAAATATACTCTATAAATGGAGAGGAAGAGCTATATTTATATACATATCCAGAGAATGTTCATCTTTTAATTAGACTTTTACCAACCACAGTTTCCAAGGGAAGTAGGGTTTATGGGTGGTGCTGATTTTCTCAGGGAAAAGTACAGCCTATTTACAATTTTTTAGAGTTTAGTTCTCCTGTGGATTATGTAGACCTTTTGTTAGCCTCTTATTCCTTTCATCTCCTGATGTCTTTTGATCATATAACTTACTGAGATTTCTTTGGGCTAATTAAAGAGAGATGAAACTCAACGTTGTTAGTCTTCCTAATAATCACTTGGTATCCCATTTCTAGAAAAAGAAGGGTTCCTTCTCCTACCCACAGTGAGTTCATTTCATCTGTAATCAGTATTCTCAATTCCATAACAGCTGATTTATTCTAAAACAGACAACTTCAAGTTGGCCTTCTCACCCATGTAGCTTCAGCCTCCTCTTTCTTCCCAACATCCTCTCAAGCTAAAAACATGGCTAAGACTTTTCCATCTTAACACTTGAGCTCCCACCATACAGGTCACCTCTAGTATCCTTGTAGTCACAACTAGTAGATACTTTTTACCCTTGTTTGTCTTACTTCACCGTTTAATAACATTTATTAATCATACCATAGACCACTCTGTCCATCTTGAATTAATTCTTCCCTTGTCCTCTATAACTTCTTTTGCTCCTGTTTTCTCCCTACTCCTATGTCTGCTTTTTCTCAAGTCCATTTGATGGCTCATCTTCTTCTGTCCATCTCGTAAATGTCCGTACTTCCCAGAGTTTTATTCCCAGCTCTCTTGCTTTGCATTTAGTCCTTGGATACTTTTGTTCATTTTTGGCTTCAGTCAGTGGTGTGTTAGAGCCAGTTTGTAAGAACCAGTTGTGCACATCTCGTCTCAACTTTTTGTTCAGTAACCATCATCTTGGTAGTTTGAAATTGGCCCATGTGGGAGGATGAATGCCACAGAAACAGGCAAATGCTACAAACCGGGGAGGGGGGATTTTTTGTTTTATTTTCTGAGAGCTAGTTTAACAGCATACCACTAGCTTCAGCAATGACGTGTATGCTGCCAGTTTCCAAACCTGTGTCTCACACTTTCTGAGCTCCAGCCATTATTTCCAGCTGATTTCTGGCCAGCTTCTCTTGAATGCCCAAATGGAACTCATTATCTTCTCCCAATCCAGCGATCTCCTGCCCTAGTCCATGCTTTGGCTAACAGCCCCACCATTCTCCTATCATCCTTGCAGAAAGCCTGCACTTCTGCATCTATTGATATATGGATGTCTCCACCGTGTCTCACAGAAGATTTAGTCAACGCAACAATATGTATATAGGACAGGACAGAATAATTTCTCTCACAGTGGTAGTAAAGGAGGGGATCTGGGCAAAAGAGAAATAAGGACAAGAAAAATAGATGAACTCAGAAGTGAGATAGGTACACAGAACACATGCCATGAAGTCCAGCCAGCTACATCCTGCCAGTTAGTTCAACATCCTGAATTGCTCTGGATTCTTCTTTGCCAGCAAGGCAATATCACAGCCTCTCTATTCACCCTCCCTGCCCCAAACTGACTGCTTTCCCAGCCTCCCATTCACTTCCCACAGTGCTTCCAGAGAAATGATTCTTAAAATCAAATCTGATTACACCACACCATCTTCCCCTTCACCTTAGAAACTTTCAGTAGTTCTCCACTGCCTTTGGAACAAAGTCCAAACACCCTCTGAGAGGAAACCTCTGCTAGAAGATTTTTGGTTTATCCTTTAAGGTTTTTCTCAGACATCACTCCTCTGTGAAGCCTTCCCTGGTTCCCATAGGCACATTTTCCACTGTATGTATATCTATATTGTATAATCTTGATTTGATCACATGTTTGTGTGTATATACACACATGCATATATATATATATATATACACACACACACACATATATATATATACACACATACACATTGGATTCAGTCCACAGTTGTTGATTGCCTACTTTATGCTGTGAATTATATTTAGCATTAAGAATACCGAATGAGATAGCCCTTGTTTTTTTAAAGACCTCTAGCTGAGAAAACATATTTAAGCAGATTATAGAAAGTGTGATAAGTTTTGCATTGTAGAAGAGAAATTACAGGGAGGAAGAAATAACAGGGAGGAAGACTCGGAACACTGTCTCATAGCTCATGTTACAATTTTTTGTGATTGTTACCTATGTTTCCCAGTGGAACACAAGGCGTGCATATCCCATACATCACAGTGGGAAGTACAGAGTAGGTGTGCAATGGTAGTTATATGCCAGATGGATGGATGGATGGATAGGTGAATGAAAGGAAATTGCAGCAGCTGCCTAAAATTATTGAGATGATGGTCAAATTCTCGTGATCCTTACCCTCCTTGTCATCTGTTGCCAAATTCATTGAGAGTTAGGTGAACAGGTTAGTATGAATATGAGCATGTGTATGTCCTATCACTCTATAGGGTAGATATTTGCCATGGGAACTTCTTTTTTGCAGTTCAGCCAGTTATGAATCTGTTAGCCTTCAGGGAGGAGCTCAGGGCCTCGCCTTTTCAGTCAGCCCTTTGCTAAGTACATCAAAGGCTGTCCCTTGATGGTTCATTTGCTTTACAGCTTGCCAGAGGCCCAGGCAAAAGGTCCCAATTAAAAGATCTATGTATTGCTGTGGTCTCTTACTCAACGGTTAAGGGGAGAATCCCCAGGCCTTCATCACATGGCTGAACAATGTATCCAGTTAATCTTGATAGGTTAAAACAAAGCAGAAAAACACCCACACCATTCTAAAGGTTGCCAGGTGAGTTTCACCCATACTGTTGTTTGCGCTAATCTCTGAAGGCCTCTGCTCTTGCTGACATAGAGGTGTCTAGACTCTAGAACAGCAGTTCTCAGTCCTGGCTTTAAAAAAAGGAAAAGCAATACCTGACCCCACCTCCAGAGAGTTACTGGCCTGCAGCAGTGCCTGGGCATCAGTGTTTTCTGAAAGTGCCCCAGTTGCTTTTACTGTTTAACCAGGATTTGGCATGTGGTTCAGGCCAGAAAACCTGACACTTAGCTGGGAGTTTACCTCACATGACTGCCTCCTCCTTTTCCTTCAGGTCTCTACCTAAGTGTCAGCTTTTCTGTGGGCCCCCTCCCTTACCCTGTGGCTCAGGACATTTACCATAATCTGAAAATAACTTACGTATTTATGGATTTTTTTTGTTGTTTATTATCTGGCCCTGTTGCTAAGTTATGAACTTCTTGGGATATTTATTGGCATCTACTGTTAGAAGAGAGTCACAGTTGGCCTTCAGTAGATGATATAAATTGCAATGCCAAAGATTACCCACTGTGACCACTTCTTTATAAAAGAAAAAGAAAATACCTTTTTATTCACTAAGTAGTATATAGTGGTTACAAATTCAAGCAACACTGCTAAAAGTGAAACTTCTAACCCCCATTCTCCAGGAGTAACCATTGTTTGTAGTTTAGTGTTTATCATTTAAAGTATTTTATAATATGTACACAAATAGTATACAAGCTGGATAAAACAGAACTGAACACTTTAAAAAATGTATTACTCAGTAACTGTGATGTATGTAAACATGTAGTTAAAGCCTGGAGTTGCCCTTTGGCAAGACACCTGTCAGGGTAACTTGATTTTGTAAAAATAAAAAACCTAAGTTACTGAATGATTGAAAGTGTTCAGCTTATCTTGATTCATCTTGTATTTTACACACACACACACTTCCTGAAAATGAGTTCTTACTGTACCTACTAATAATGAAGGTTATTTTAAAATGGGTTCTCTGAAAATTGAGTCTTAGCTTTAAATTATATTAAGGGTGGTAAGTTTGGTAGTACTTCCTCAGTTTATCACAGGTTAGCTCTTTGGAAACATACTGGTTCAAAGATCAGTGAACCATGCAGCCTAAGTCTAACCCTTTGCCTGTGTTTGTAAGTAATGAACTGTGCGCATTCATTTACGTATCATCTATAGCTGCTTCTACACTGTAATGGTAGAGGTGAATATTGTGACAGAAATCACAGAACCCACAAAATCTCAAATATTTACTGTCTGGTTCTTTGGGGGGAAAGTTGGTTGATTTCTGCCCCAGTTGATTAAAAATATTATACAATCAGAAAACAATCAGAATAAGCCACAGGAGCCCAGTGGGTAAGAATGTGTTGATGGTTCTGAGGTTTTACATTTCTAGCTAAAGAAAGAATTGACTGTATATGTCTGTCCGCTTTCTGTAGCAGGGAAGTCTGCCAGAGGATGGGTGAGTGATAGGATAGGAAAGGGGTTGGGAGGCATGTTCTGTCTAGCTGGGTCCCATTTTCCTGTCAGGCAGGTCACATCTTCTCCTTTCCTACTCTCTCCCCTCCCAAGGAGGACAGTACTTGTTTACAGATGTGCCCAAAGTTTTCAAAATACCTGTAGGTTGGAGCCTTTGAATTTAGACCAGCCTGCCCTGTCTTCGCTGCCGAGCCTCATAAATCATTTGGCTGAACAGTTACAGGGCCGGGTGCTTCATTGAACGCTGCTCCAGGTGCAGCGCCCCGCACCCACCCCACACTCAGCATGCAGGGTGGGCCCCACACAGTGTCGGCTGCAGGGAAGGTCTTCGGGTTCTTTCTTCACTGAGCTTGTCCACTTCCCCCCAGATCAAGTTTGTTGAAAATGCGCCTCTCTGGAGATTCCGTTGAAAATCTTGCAGCGATAGGTCTTAAAGTGTTTGCACTGGTCAGTTTGGAAGGACGTGGCACCATGATGGAAAGCATTGTGGTGGGACAGGCTCACCAGGTCCTCCTGGTTGCTAGTGAGCGCCGCCTCTGGACTGGCGGTGTGTGAGCTTACAAACCGATAGCTCCTGACTAAATCGTGTACTTACTGGCCCTGCATTTGGTTTAGAGTTAGGGTTATAACATCTCTTTTAAATCTGAATTATCTGGAAGCTAGACTGCCCATTTTGTACCCCTGTTTCTTGTTGCATCCCTTGTGACTCTTCTTTTTTGTTTAAACCATCGCCCCTACAGAAAAGTAGGTGTTAATGCATTATATCCCCTGAGGGGCATTTACTTTTACATTTATGTGATTTGGGGGACCTCCCTAGTAGCTCAGCTGGTAAAGAATCCACCTGCAATGCAGGTAAGCCTGGTTCGATCCCTGGGTCGGGAAGAGCCCCTCGAGAAGCGATAGACTACCCACTCGTGTTCTTGGGCTTCCCTGCTGGCTCATGTGGTAAAGAATCCGCCCGCAATGCGGGAAACAGGCTTTGATTGCTGGGTTGGAAAGATCCCCTGGAGGAGGGCATGGCAACCCACTCCAGTATTCTTGCCTGGAGAATTCCCGGCCAGGCTCCCCTGTCCATGGGGTCACAAAGAGTTGGACACAACTAAGCGACAAAGCACATTACCTCAGGTATGAACATTCATATTTTCTGAACCACCAGTTCCTACCCACCAGTTTTTCTGTGCTTTAACAAGATTTGTACATAGCTACACACTCTTTCAGTATTTCAGAATGTTGATGGAGGTAGCCAAATATTTGAATGACCTGTCTGGCTGAGAACGAATAAAGCTGACTTATACAGCTAAATGTTTATCTGCCTATTGTATGGGTGTGATTGGCCTGGATTTTTAATGATGAAATCACAGAACTGGGAGGGACCTTGATGATCATCTAATTGTACAGATGTGGAAAGGGGCTAGAGACATGGAGTGACTTGTCTGAAATGATGAAGCCTAGTCCTTGAGGCCTTCAGACCAGATGGCTTAACCTGTAGTTACACATCCCACCCATAAGACTTCCCCTCTAAAGCATGATTTAAACAAAAGGAAATGCCAGAAGCTTTAGCTTGGGTTCATATTGCTCTCCGTGATGAGTATGTGTGTGTTCTAAGGCTCTTTCTACTGTCTGCAAATCAGACATTCTTGCTGGGTTGCATCAGAGTCCAGGCGACGTGATTGATGAAGAAAGGGCCGAGGAGGGATGACGTTATGGCTCATGCGGCGTTTACCTGAGAATTATCTCTAGCGGTGTACTGCTCTGTGTCCGTGTGACTCACGTGTGAGGCACTGCCATCCCTGTTGGCCAGCACTGGAGCCTCACACTTACCTCACCCTATGTTTCTCTCCTTTCCTTGCCAAATCTGATTAGAAGCACTTTTGTTTTGAGCCCATGTTTATGAAGCCATAACTGGACTTGTACCGATGACCATGTGGAGAAAAAGAAAAGAATGTTCGAATAGGAAAATTACGTACTGACTTGGTCAGATCAGCGTGATCTCTCAATAAGAATCGTTAAATGCTTACATAGCACTTACTCTGTGCCCTATAGTGTTATTGCTGATGGTTTTCTTCCTTAGGTGGCTGTTTTGTCTCAGCTTCAGTTCAACAGATTCACAGCGAACAAACCCACAGCAAGTACCTACCTGTGTCAGTGACTATGATGCATACTCTACGCTTTTTCTTGCAGACCTCAAAGCAGTTACTACTTGTACTCGGATTAGAGGTGAGGACACTGGCCCAGTTCAACTAATGTGTGTCAGAATTGGGATTGGAATCCTGGTCTCTTGACACCAAATATAGTACTTTTCCTGCTACTTAACAAATGACTTTTATTTATATAATCAAAAAAATTTTTGCCAGAAAAATATCCAGTTCTGTCTGGTTGATATTCATACTTGATCTAGTATCCACCCCTGTTCTTCTTCCTTGGGATACTAGAAGTCAAGAGAGTAGGCATGTGTATATTTACCAAAATAACCAGCCACTCAAGTCATTTGGTAGAGTTGTAGCATACAAACATTAAATTTGCATGGATTCAACTATACCTGCTCAGCAAATGAATATAAAAAGAGGAGGAATAATAATTTACATTTTGCAGACAAGTCTACTCAGGTATAAGTTACATTCAATGAGTCTGTGCCCAGGAGTGAACCTGAGATGTATATTGTTTTTTCTCAGTCCATGTCTGTTCCCGTGTTCTCTCGCAGGGTGAGTATCTTGCCTTGCTCAGTGTCCTGTTTGGTATAACCTGCATCTTAAATACAAGCCAACTATTCCATTTTGTAGTCAACCAAAGACATAATAATGTATACCAACCCCATCCCCACATGGATGGGGCCTACTGAAAGACAGTATATTGGCTTCCAGCATGGGGCCTTCCTTAGGGTATTTTCAAAGTAATTTTGACACAACTTGTTTGTTTGTTTTTTCTCCTTACATATTATTTAAAAAACCCAAACCCCGAGTAAAATGCAACTCCTCTAGGTTGACATTGGCTTGCATATAATCAGGCAGGGAATTCTTCTTTAGGTTGAGCTGACACTGTCTTGGGCTCATCAACATAGTACATATTGGTGGCTAAACATATCTTTCATTTTCTGTGTATTGTGCCAGGTTGGGAGGATTAATACCAAGCAGATCAGATGCTCACTATGTCCATGAAAGAACTGTGTTGTCAAGAGAATTTTGTCATCACTGAAATCAAGGGAAGAGAATCAATGGAAGGAAAAGTATGATGGGGTCACTCAACACAGTGGTCAGTGGTGGAGAGAGAGAGGATTAAGAAAAATCCACTGAATTTAGCCACTGGTTACCTTTGAGAGAGTCATTGTGACCAGCCATAAGGTCAGAAGCAAGATACAAGGAGTTATTGTTGTTTAGTCATGAAGTCGTATCCGACTCTTTTGCACCTCCTTGGACTGTAGGCCACCAGGCTCCTCTGTCCGTGGGATTTCCCAGGCAAGAATACTGGAGTGGATTGCCATTTGCTCTTCCAGGGGATCTTCCCGACCCAGGGATCGAACCCATGTCCCCTGCACTGGCAGGCGGGTTGTTTACCGCGGCGCCAGCAGGGAAGCACAAGGAGTTCATCGTCATCTAACAGTCGGGCAAAGTCGTCAGCAAGGTATGGGCCAGCAGGGAGTCAGGGCACAGGGTCACAGAGCTGAGGACAGGAGGTGCTGATGGTAGTACCTAAAATGTAGGATTTGGAGGTTAAAAGCAGAAGCACATGGTATCCTCAAGAAGAATCCTGGCTTCTGGGTTTGTCTGAGATTCCCCGTGTAGTGCTGGTGGGCAAGCACTGAGCCGGGGGGAGCAGAGGCAGGGAGTTTTTGGTGTGAGCTGACAAGCCGCTTCTTGTCGCTTTCTACCCCCTGCACTTTGGATCTCACACACAATTGCTTTTCTAAGTAGTTAGGTTCCAATTTGCTTGCAATTTGAGAAATCAAAGCTGGCTGTGCAAGGCTCTCATTGGGTTAGGGAAAGGGGTGCCAGAATGCAGCATACACAGCTGGAAGGCCAGTAAAGGCTCAGCTCTCATGAATAGAAAACCAGCTCATTCATAATACCAACCCTCATCACATTCAAGGAAGTGGAGTTAAAGCGGGGACACCTCCCTTTCTGTCCTGGGTTTGTGCAGCTAATAGCACCTTGCATTGTGAAAAGTGAAATCTGGCTGTTGGTCATTTTCTTTCTCTCGGGTTGCTCACTTTGTATTTTTGACTCAATGTTCTGTGTGGACTAGAGGAGATTGCTTGCTTGACTACTGCCCCTAAGAAACAGGCTGCCTTGGAAAACTTGAAGCTGGGAGGCCAGGATGCCCCAATGAGGACAGGGCCTCTGGGGGCCCCTCAACCCCCCCCACCACTGTGTGTATGAGAATCTCTTATTAAAAATGTAGATTATTAAAATAATCTTACTAAAATGTAGGTTAAAATTAATAATCTTATTAAAAATGTAGATTCCAGGGTTCCACTCTAGACCAACTAAATATAAATCCATGATCAGATGTGGCTCAAGAATATGCATTTAATAAGTGCCCCTGAGGATTCTTATGAAGCCTAAAATGTGAGAACCACTGACCTAGGAAATATATCTGTGGCATTATAAACCAAATTCTTAAAAAGTAACATTTTAACAGACTGAATTCCCGTTACTCTAAAGTTAAATTTTATTAATATAAAAATATACCCAGGCATATTTGTTTCAATGAAAATTTATAAACCTCTTTGAAACTCTTTAAGAGAAAAATGTTAATACAAACTACATGTAAAATGTTAGCAGTAGTAATAAATTAAACATGTGGGTATGAAGAAAATAAGATTGTTACAAATTCACAAAGACTGTATGTTTTGTAAAGTTTCTGTCTTTTCCCAAGAAGGGGAAGAGGCGAAAGGAGGGAAGAGCAGAGGGAGAAGCTTTCCTTCGCTTTGAAGATCCTGATTCTTTGTTCTTCTTGCTCTAAAGTACAGCTGCTTCCTACTCACTGTCCTTTTCCACAAGCCAGCTGTGTCCCATTCATCCCCACCTCCACTACGGCTTTTTCAACCCTGATGCACCAGAACTGGAGTGGATAATACTGGAACAGAGAAAAGCAATTTGATAGGAAATAGAATTGAAGTTGTATAAGTTATAGAAAGGAGGGAAGCAAGATTTCTAGTTTCTAAAGAGACTTGAAGCCTTAATTAAGCCAGAAAGCCCTTAGCCATAGCTCTTTGGATAAAATCGTGTGTTGTGGTTGTAAACTACATGGGATGTAGGCGTTTTGGGGAAGTGCTAGGGGTAGAGGCAATAAGAAAGACTGGCTCCAATTCCACTGCTCCTGTTGATAGCCTCAGAAACTAACCCAAACTAATCTCTTCCTCAACCCTCCTCAGTTCTTTGGCTCTTATTTTAAATTTTGCTTTTGTTGTCTTTGATTATTACCTTTTTATAAGTCATTTCCCTAAATAATCTCAAAGTTTCTTCAAATTATGTAGCTCCTTTGAAAACATTCAGCAGCATACTCCTTTCCTCGTTCCTTGTAATCAACATCCTTAACAACCCACAGATTGGTCAGTTTGAGTCCCTCCTTTCACCCCTTTTCAGGGGGTAATCATCTACAATTTTCTGCTCTAAAGGCTCCTTTTAAAATAATATTTATTCTACCTAGTCATGGCATCCATCATCCAAATTCCAGACATTTTAGTTTTACCCTTTTAATTTTATATTATTAAAACTTGGCTTTGGAATGATGAGAATTCAGCTTGTTTATCTTATAATTTCTCTTCCCGTAAGAAAATTCCAACTTTAAATGCACTCAACCCTTAGCATGATAACTCCTAGAATTTGCTCCTTAAGCGAAGAAATTAAAGCTAAGAGCAAGTGTTCCTGACTCTGTTTAGCATCAGATAATCAAATTAATAATTGCAACATGTCAGCCAAAGTGAGCAAGCGTTCTTGTTAGGTAGAACCGTGATGCATTGTCTTGAGCTGTTTGATTACTAAACCTCTGCAAGCTGTTAAAATTAGCTCTAATGTGCATTGTGAGAAGCAAAACAAAGCACAGACTTGTTGTTAAAGTATTTTTGTCTGGTCTCATTTTATGTACTCTTTGTTCATAACCTGAGCATAATCATCTTAATTACCTTTTCAGTATTTACTGACTTTCGTGGTGCCTTAGCTAGTATTTTTTCATATGAAGTTTATACCATCTTGTGGCCTATAATTCTCTGACTCGCTGTGTCTCTTGTGCCCTTGGCAGCCGTTACCCTACTGTCAGATGTCTGTAATGGGGGGAAAGAAGAAATCACCTGTTGTTTTCTGCTCTAAAGGCTTTACTACTTTTCCTGTTTTTATCCTCATGACCGTGAGAGTAGATAATTTGGGTTTCTTAGGTTTAGCTTTTTTATCTTTGCTTACCAAAATCAAAATGTCTTATTGCCTGAGATTTTCATTTAACTAGAAGACCATGGAGAGTAGACTGACTTGTCCACAGAAAAGTTTTAGCTGTATTCACTGATCCATTTTGTGTGAAATACCAAATCCTGAAAATTTATGCTTCTACATCTCCCACCATAAAAAGTTGGTACAATGAGACAAATCAAATGATGAAGGAAGCAAAAGTCCAGTCAGGAGAAACTAATGAGAGATCCAGTATGCAATGCAGAAAGGAGTTAGGGACAAATATACTCAGTTGGATGGCTGAGGCACAGTAAGCCTAGAATTGACCCAGAATATATACAGATTTTGCTCTTGTTGCAGGGCTTCCTTGGTGGCTCAGACAGTAAAGAACTTGCCTGCAATACAGGAGACCTGGGTTCCATCCCTGGGTCGGGAAGATCCCCTGGAGAAGGGAATGGCTACCCACTCCAGTATTCTTGCCTGGAGAATTCCACGGACAGAGGAGCCTGGCAGCCTACAGTACATGGGATCGAAAAGAGTCGGACACAACTGAGTGATATACAAGGCCAACCTCTAAGTACTTTAAATCAGACCAGTGCTTCACTGAGGGAAGCTAGAGTGTCCTACAGGCAAAATGGACCTTGTTACCTTGTTACTTTGACAGCCACCGTGATGGCTTGTCATGGGGCGGACAGGAGATGTATGAGTCATCTGGGAGCAGTAGGGAGTTGGCAAGAGCTGGCCTCTGAGGGAATAGAGGCAGATATCAAGTCATATCTATTGGTAAGCAGATTCTTATGGCCCCCACCCATTGGTTACTACTTTACTGTGGGTTAATTGGTTTTGTAAGTAGTTAGGTTCTTACTTTCTTGCAGTTTGGGCAACTGAGGCCTCCCTGGGACTTCGGGTTAGAGCTGATTTTCCTAGCACAACCTTGCCATGGGCCCTATATAACAGGGTGTTGCCCTTCTCATCCACTAGCATAATATTTTCCACCTTCCTAATCTTTGTACTAACATAATTACAATAAATTGTTGCTGCTCTTGAAGATAATCTCTCTTCTCATATCTGGGTTTAAGTCTTTCTTTAAGTAAAGCTACTTAAGCAATGGGGAGGAAAGAGCTTTTCCATAAAGTTAAGGTCTTTCCTGATAAAGGTAACGACTCCACCCCTCCTTCCCAGTTATATCCCCTGCCAGCAATAGCATAGACTTGAGTGAGTGCCAAATGTTTTAATGCCATAAGGACTCACTTGATAAAGGCTATGCATGGCAGAGGAAAAAACAAAATTCCCATTTTTTTTTTTCAAGATTTCTATATGAGATGCAGTTAGGACACCCTTCATCTAATAGTTACCCTGTGTTTGCCATAGTCATTGGTACCCTGCAATTCTCATTCTTCAGCTCTTCTAGAGATTAGAAATTATAGGAAGTGCTAGCCATGTCAAAATGGACATCTACTCTAGCTACAGAGAATTTGACAGAAAGGCAAAGACGGAGCAACGATGGGATTAATACTGCGATCATTCCCAATAATTGTCTGTTAGCAGCATTCAATGTTGTAGTTCATTGCTACATTCATATCTTGTGTGTGCTAGTTAGCTTTGCCTCCCTTATTGTTATGAAGTCTAGATAGAAGCAGCACTGTGATCTTGCTCTGGCCCTTATGTTTTGCATAAAAAAGAGGGTAACACAGAAAGTGCCAGCACAAAATAAACAGCTGCTGGGGAACTGACTGGAGGGAGCAGAATGACTCACAGATCCCTGGGCAGAGGGAAGGTTAATTAATAATCAATGATTACAAATGTTCAGACCATCCAGAAACCTGGAACACCTACCCATAAATACAAGGAAAAGGTGTTTTTTTTCTATTTGGCTGACAGTGATTTCCAGTTCTCATATATAATGACAGTTTTAGCCTCAACATCCACCAAACCTTTACCATAGTTGCTAATGAGTAATAGAGTTGACTGGCTTATGGTAGACTCAAAAGAAAAATAAAAGATCTGTGGCCTTTAGATATTAGGATGCCCCTGAGTGGGAGTTCAGATTGAGTGCAGGTGACTGAATTTAGCAAGACCTGTTTCAGTTTGACCAGTCAGGACTTTCACTTTTGTTTGAAGAAATTACGGGATTTTTAACCAAACCTGCAATTTAGTTAAGAATACAAGATTCATCTGCAGTTTATTTTTCTGTTATCCTAAAACAAAATGATGGCTGATATAAATTTCCACATAGTTAGACCTCACGGTAGTGGTAACAATAATGATAGCATTAAAAGCAGGAACAAGATTGCCTGCCCCTGTTAGCAATGTGAGTAATCAAAGGCATTAATGGACCGTGAACACTGGAGCGCTGGGGTGACCATGGGTCAGAGCTAGCACACATAGGCAAGCACAGTGTAGGGGAAGCTTTCATCACCTCAGCTACACTGAGCCTTTTCTCTCGATAGAGCAAGCTCTTAATTTCCCCTGGTTGTTAATCTGGCACCTTTCATGAACATCAGTGTTCGCTTTGGAAAATAAAAAAGCAAACACCCAAAACATCTAAGTGTTAAGAGGGAAAGAAAATCAACAGAGGGAACTACAGTAGCACTTGATACAGTGGCACCATTTTCTTGAGTCATAGGAGGTGAAATTTTTTGAAAGTTTGTAGCTTTGACAGTCTCTCTTTAAGACAGTAACCAGAAGTCTTGGGAGAGAAAGTAACATGCCGATACCGTCACAGTTTAGCTATGGCATTTATACACATATGTGTCCACATTTTCCAAAACTGACCTCTTAAAATATATATGAGTCAAGTGATTTGAAAGTAGATACCACTCCCTTTCTTCATTGCTTTTGCTCCCTGTTTGGCATTTCCTTTCTAACATTAATGACTTTTCTGAAGGAATTGGTGTTTCCTGACCTGGTATACTTTCTATTAGTTTTGGATAGTCCATCAGTTTAAGATAACTGCCATGTTTTTTAACTCTAGTCTACTGAGGGTTGAATACAATACTAAATGCTCACTTTCTTCTAACACTTTTGTTTTTTAGGTAAGTCATCTGATTGGAGAGACATTTCATTTGATGGAATTTTCCATTTGGTAAAGTATTACTATTTTTATCAAATGATATGAAGTTTGGTTTTTGTGATTTCTCAATTTGTGTTTTCCCACAACATTGACCTTTAGAATATGCTCTGTCTTAAGGACAAAAAAATTTGAGAGAGAGAGAGAGAGAAAGGGAGAAGAACTAGGAAATAAGTGAAAAGGCAAACAACTAAAGATTATTTCTATGTCAAAAAAAAACCCCACTGTTGAAAGAAACCTACATCTTTATAACTACTTTCATCAATTTTGCTCATTATAACTTCAGGAATTGAAAGAGTTATTATATTTAATTGTATTTGGAAAAGATTGGGCTTACTTCAGACAATTCAGTTGAGTTTTAGACCTGTAGTTTCTTGATTATATTTGGTGAAAATCTGACATTCCTCAAAATGTTGATCGACATCTTGGGAAAGTCATTCTGTATCATCAGAGAGCTTTTCTTTTGAATCAGAATTGTAAGTCTTCAGAATCTGTTTCATTTTAAAACATTATTATTAAGTAGAAGGAACAAACATATAATTTTAGAAGCATAAAACCAGGATTCTGTGGCACAGAGGTGACTTTCTGATTTTTCATTGTTAGTGTATAGGAATGCAAGGGATTTCCATGTATCAATTTTATATCCTCCCACTTTACTATACTCATTGATTAGCTCTAGTAATTTTCTGGTGGCATCTTTAGGGTTTTCTATGTATAGTATCATATCATCTGCAAACAGTAAGAGTTTTACGTCTTCTTTTCCAGTCTGGATTCCTTTTATTTCTTTTTCTTCTCTGATTGCTCTGGCTAGGACTTCCAAAACTATGTTGAATAATAGTGGTGAGAGTGGGCACCCTTGTCTTGTTCCTGATTTTAGAGGAAATGCTTTCACTTGTTTACCATTGAGAATAATGTTTGCTGTGGGTTTGTCGTATATGGCCTTCATTATGTTGAGCTATATTCCTTCTATGCCTACTTTCTGGAGAGTTTTTATCATAAATGAGTGTTGAATTTTGTCAAAAACTTTCTCTGCATCTATTGAGATGATCTTATGGTTTTTTATCTTTCAATTTGTGAATATGTTGTTGTTTACTTTCCAAGTCATGTCCAACTCTTTGCAACCCATGGACTGCAGCACACAAGGCTTCCCTCTCCTTTACCATCTCCTGGAGTTTGCTGAAACTCATGTCCATCGAGTTAGTAATGCCATCCAGCCATCTCTTCCTCTGTCACCCCCTTCTCCTTCTGCCCTTAGTCCTTCCCAGACTCAGGGTCTTTTCCAGTGAGTCATCTCTTCTCATCAGATGACCAAAGTATTGGAACTTCAGCTTCAAATCAGTCCTTCCAATGAATATTCAGGGTTGATTTCCTTTAGGATTGTCTGGTTTGATCTTTCAACCCAAGGGACTCTCAAGAGTCTTTTCCAGCACCACAATTTGAAAGCATCAATTCTTTGGTGCTCAGCCTTCTTGAGGATTCAACTCTCACATCCGTACTTGACTACTGGAAAAACCACAGCTTTGACTATACCAACCTTTGTTGGCAACTGACTATGTGGACCTTTGTCGGCAAAGTGATGTCTCTGCTTTTTAATACACTGTCTAGGTTTGTAATAACTTTCCTTCCAGGAAGCAAGCATCTTAATTTTATGGCTGCAGTGATTTTGGAGCCCAAGAAAAGATCTGTCACTGCTTCCACTTTTTCCCCTTCTATTTGCCATAAAGTGATGGGACTGAATGCCATGATCTTCATTTTTTGAATATTGAGTTTTAAGCCATCTTTTTCACTCTTCTTTTTCATCCTTGTCAAGAGGCTGTTTAGTTCCTCTTTGCTTTCTGCCATTAGGGTGGTCTCATCTGCATATCTGAGGTTATTGATGTTTCTCTTGGTAGTCTTGATTCCAGTTTGTGATTTATCCAGCTTGGCATTTTACATGACGTACTCTGCATATAAGTTAAATAAGCAGGGTGACAATATACAGCCTTTATCTTACTGTTTTCCCAATTTGGAACCAGTTGTTCTATGTCTGGGTCTAACTGTCGCTTCCTGACCTGCATGCAGGTTTCTCAGGAGATACCTAAAGTGGTCTGGTATTCCCATGTCTTTAAGAATTATCCACAGTTTGTTGTGATCCACACAGTTGAAGACTTTGGTGTAATTAGTGAATCAGAAGTAGTTGTTTTTCTGGAATTCCCTTGCTTTCTCTATGATTCAGCAAATGTTGGCAGTGTGAGCTCTGCTTCCTCTACCTTTTTTAAATCCAGCTGTACATCTGGAAGTTCTTGGTTTGCATTCTGCTGAAGCCTAGCTTGAAGGATTTTGAGCAATATCTTGATCACATGTGAAATGAGCACAGTTGTGCAGTAGTTGAACATTCTTTGGCATTGCTCTTCTTTGGGATTGGAGTGAAAACACCTTTTCCAGTCTTTTGGCCACTGCTGAGTTTTGCAAATTTGCCAACATATTGAGTGCAGCACTTTGACAGCATCATATTTTTTTAAGGATTTTAAGTAGCTCGCCTGGATTTCTGTCACCTCTGCTGGCTTTGTTCATAGTAATGCTTCCTAAAGCCCACTTGACTTCACACTCCAGGATGTCTAGCTCTTGGTGAGTGACTACATCATCATAGTTATCCGGGTCATTAAGAGCTTTTTTGTATAGTTCTTCTGTCTTTTCTTGCCACATTTTCTTAATCCCTTCTGCTTCTGTTAGGTCCTTACTGTTTCTGTCCTTTATCATGCCTATTCTTACAATAAATGTTCCCTTGATATCTCTAATTTTCTTGAAGAAATCGCTAGTCTTTCCCATTCTGTTGTTTTCCTCTGTTTCTTCACATTGTTCACTTAAGAAGGCTTTCTTATCTCTCTTTGCTATTCTCTGAAACTCTGCATTCAGTTGGGTATATCTTTCTCTTTCTTCCTTGCCTATCACTTCTCTTTTCTCAGCTATTTGCAAAGCCTCCTCAAACAACCACTTTGCCTTCTTTTATTTCTTTTTCAATCACATTGATTGCTTTGCATATATTAAGGAATATTTGTAACCCTGGGATAAAGCCCACTTGATCATGATATATGCTGTTTTTAATGTGTTGTTGGATACTGTTTGCTAAAATTTTGTTGAGGATTTTTGCATCTATGTTCATTAGTGATATTGGCCTGCAATGCTGGAATTTTTTAATGGAGAACTTCCCATTTTAGTCATAGCTACATTACGTTCAGCATATCCTTTTGTGTGGATTCTTTCTCATATTGAGATTCTGGTCATTCCCTATCAATAAGCATGTACCTAAATTAGATGTGTTTTGAAAACCTCTGTGAGAGGAATGTTAGGTGAGGAGCAGGAATGGATTTAACTCAAAGTATTCAAAAAACAATTTAAGCAAAACCAAAATGTTGGTTGATTCTATACCTAAGTTGAATTTTTAACATCTTCATTTATCTTCTATATTTCAAAAAGATAAAATATCTAAAAATTCTGTCTGGTCCCTTTATTAGAAAGAAGATTGGTAGAATTACTATCTTGTCAACCATTCATAAAGTCTGCTAGATATGAGTTGTATAAATATAAATTAATTTCAATGCTGTTTCCCCTTTTTCTTTGCTGAGAATCTCTCTGGTTTCTCATTAATATTATTAAAAGCCTAAAACCAAGAAAATTATTTTTGCATTTCCAAAGAGATTGGTCATCCAGAGAAAATTCCAGTGTTATAGCTTTAGAGAAAAACAGAAGCCTTTTGAAGAATATGTGTCACTTAGCAAAGGGTTAGAGCATCCAGTGATAAGAATCCTTCCTAATACTGTGAAGACTGGGAGAAGTTCTATGCTTAAAGAGGACTCCAGATTCCCCACCCCATGCCAAAGTAAGTATGCACTCATGAAGTAGACACTCAGTTCAGTTTCAGCTCAGCTAAACTGCCCGCGGTGGGGCGGGGGCGGGGGGGGGGGAGATGTATATGGCTGATAATTATGAAATGAGTTGATTTATCTACTCTTATCGAGACTAAAACACCAGTGGTGGATTGATTTCTGTATCCACTAAGCAGATTTTGGGGCTTCCCTTGAGGCTCAGCTGGTAAAGAATCCTCTTGCAATGAGGGAGACCTGGGTTTGATCCCTGGGTTGGGAAGATCCCCTGGAGAAGGGAAAGGTTATCCACTGCAGTATTCTGGCCTGGAGAATTCCATGGACTGTAAAGTCCATGGGGTCACAAAGAGTCAGACACGACTGAGTAACTTTCACTCCACTCCAAGCAGATTTTGATAGCAGTCCCACGTCAAGATCAATAAATTATATATGGAAAATATTTGAAATTAAATTTAATAGAAAATGGAATGACCATATTCTTTGTGTTTAGAAATAAGTTATTTCTAAACATTTGAAAAATATTTTTAAAGTATTCTCAATCTCAAGTGCATTGCTTCTGGAATTCTAATGGTCCTTGAAACTGAATGCTGAGATTATTGAAGTAAAATTTGCTGCAGCTATGACTGACATTAGAGAAATGGGCTCTTACGCTCACTGGGCCAAAGCCGCATGTTTAGAGATGTCTCCTTTTGTTCGTTTCTGTGTCTATGACAGTTGTCTTACTGCCAGGTCACAGGAGTCACTCACTGAGTATCTGATAGGTGAGAGGAGGTACCATAAATGTAAAATAATGTCAGCCACATTGGTGGTGGTTTAGTCGCTAAGTCATGTCTGACTCTTGTGACCACATGGGCTCCTCTGTCCGTGGAATTTTCCAGGCAAAAATACTGTAGTGGGTTGCCATTTCAAGAGTATGCATATTATTTTAACTGATTTAGATGAAAATTTTTCTAAAATATTGCCCTTCATGTGCCTTAAAAGAACATACACTAACCATAGTTAAACTTTTTTTGATATCTCAAGGTCATAATTCAGTTCATTTCAGCTTGTGTTTATTTAGCACCCCCTATGTGTGATGGCCCTCCTAGCCGCTTTTGGAAACATAGATCTTTTTACCACTATACTACACAGCTTCAGATTGCTGTGTTTTGGGACTGTCGGTATGAAGACTGGCATATTCCTGTGAGGGTAACTCTCTGAACCTTCCTCACTAGTCTATACTTCTAACCTTCTGTGAGTGTGAAGCTAAAATAATCGTTCATACAAATATGCATATAAATTAAGCCCAGACTTAAGAGGCTCTCTAGTATATGTAAATTCCATGAAATTTGTAGATTATGCTTGTTCAAGGCTCCTTTTTATCCTTTTGCTTATTTCTTGAATCGTTTGAGGTGTTTTATGTGAAATGTTGCTATGAGTTTATGAAGCACACATTTCCTTTATTCCCTTTCTTAATAGTGCTTCTAGAAACAGACTCAGGTTTTACAACACCTTGGCCTTTGTTATCCAAGGACCAAGTGAGCATTACTTGTGTCTAAAATATTAATCCTAGTGTTCTCATCAAGTTATTATAGTCCACATCTTCCTTATGAACCATTTCATATTTCCCTGAGACTTCTTTTAATTTTGAGCTACAGTGGAGACTTTTAAGTGAGTTTGTATTCATTTTTCAAATTCACAGTTTGTGAGACTGTGTGTGTATATTCTTAATAAAGGCTTTTGGGGGAGAGACAAATTAGAAGTATGAGATTAACAGATACAAACTGTTGTATATGAAATAGTTGCGCAACGTGGATATACTTTATATACAAGGAATTATAACTATTCCTATCTTGTAATAGCCTATACTGGAGTATAATCTCCCAAAATACTGAATTACTATGCTGTCCACCTGAAATGAATATAATATTATAAATCAAATACACTTCCATTTTTAAAAAGGCTCCTTTAAGAGGTTCATTTTGATTTTCTCCTTTGTCAAAATGATATGTCCTGAGAATATCTATCATTAAAAAGCAGTATTTACAGACTATTTTAAAAATCTTATGGCTCTGAATACCAGTTAAGCTGAAAATGAAGCAAGTTCTGGGGAAAAGTCGAACTCAGTCTATATATTATACAGAGCTGAAAGAACTAACATGTTAGATCAGCAAAGGATTCTGAGGGTCTGATATGGTTTAGAACAATAAAAAAAAAAAAGCTAGATGAGCTTTTTAACGTATGTTAATCATGCTGCTGTTGTTTAGTCGCTAAGTCGTGTCCAGCTCTTGCAACCACATGGACTGCAGCCCACCAGGCTCCTCTGTCCATGGGATTTCCCAGGCAAGAATACTGGAGTGGGTTGCCATTTCCTTCTCCGAGGGATCTTCCCCACCCAGGGATTGAACCTGCATCTCCTGCATTGGCAGGCGGGTTCTTTATCCCTGAGTCACCAGGGAAGCCCTCATGTTAATCATGACGGTACTGCTATTGTATCACCGGTCACTGCTAACTGTTGGTTAGCGCCTCGCATCTCTTCAGCACCTTTGTATCCTCTTTAACCCTCTGTCCTATTTGTATGCTCAAATCCACCTGACACCCACACCCACCTTACCATATGAGAGCAAGAAGCACCACAGTAACTGAAAAATGAAATTCCTCTGTATGTACTCTGTGTAACCAGCAACACGTGTACTGAGGTCTTTTCTGAAGAGTCAATTAATAAAGAAACCTGAGTCACGGGTCATCTGCCGTTTTTGTATTTTGGTCTACTTAACGACCCGTTTTTCTCTGAAATTATTTCTAGATTTCTTAACTGTAATGTTTGAATGTCTCTTTCCACCCCTTTTCTATTTAAGTCTTCTCTTTTTAAATGATATAAAGGTAAACACATGAGGGTGTAAGAGTGCCATTTATATTCTGTGGGAGTATAATCTTTCTTTCAAGCTGTTATCACAGCCTTAAAGAGTAAGAGAATTTTCATCATATTGTCATCTGATTTCATGGATTATTTTCATTTTTTTTAAATTCACTTGGAATTTATGCATAAATCTCAGAAAGCTACAGTGTTTTTTGTTTTGTTTTGTTGTCTCAGTTAGAGGAAGTGGCTAGTGTGAGATTAAGGGCAGGGGGAGTGTGGTACAAGGAGACTGGCTTGAGATGCCTGTGTATTATATGCAGTTTTATTTTCTGAGTAATATCTCTGATTCAGTAATCACCCCCTGGGTAACAGCCATACAGGTTTTCTTATTTCCTGGAAAGCCTTACTATAATGGATAACTTTGCTAGCATATCATGTACCTTGTAATTTTTATTTTCTGAAATCGTGGCGTTTGATGTCTTCATTTCCCCATGCAACCTTTCAAAAACCTTGTATCCTCATATATCTTATTTGCTCCTACACCCTCTTCTCTATTTCAGACAATTCTTTGCAATTCACTTTTCTATTCTTCAAGTAAATCTTAAATCATTTGCAGATTTTCTAAAAGCGGAATCATCTCACTTAATGATCTAGTATCGTGGCTTCTTGGTGAAAGACAGCTTTATAGCCAGAAACTGTAAGTTCAAAATCTGTGAAAATTTACACTAGAAAGCCAAAATATTTTCTCTTTGGCCCCTGAATTTCCAAAGGAAGTTAGATGCCATTGGCAAAGAAACAGAATTGATTTATGAAGCTCTGCAGTATTTTGAAGGTCTGATACGGAGTTTGTGAGGCCCAACATTGTTTTGGCCATTCTTTTTTGAGAACTGCAGATGGGGTGGTGTCTTTGCCAAGGCCTAAAAGACATAAACATGTAAATTAAAAGAGGAGCCTCTCTCATCTGTCTCTCACCAAGGGGGACATCAGGTTAGAGTTGAAGAGTAACTGATAACATTTTTTGCACATAAGTTTTAAAGTGTTTTAAAACTGTTTTTTTTAATGACTTAAAACTTACTAAGTCACTAAATGTATTGCTATTTACTTACGAAGAGCTGTTTTATTAGAAGGTAATGGGGTTTTCTTTGTATCAATATGCTCTATTTTTCAAGGCCTGTCGATTGCCTAGACCTCAGATGCCAATGCAGAATTCCCCAGCTCACTGCTCTCGCCTAGAAATCCAGAACAGTCAGCCCTTGCCACTGCTTTTCCTGGGGACCAAACAAAGCTGTTACAAGTACTTGACGTACTGGTGGCGTGCTCTAGAGCTCTCCTTAACGTAGTAAGTTCTTTATGCTTTGGAGTTTCCAAGAAATGGGATGTAATATGTTTATACCCTCAAGTCTATCCCTTTTGATTCATTTGTTCCTTCCAAGTTAGGCATCTCAACCACCTTTACTTCCAGAAGTAAGCTAATGGTACACAAGATTAAGCAAGAAGCTTCAAGAGAAAAGGAACCCTTTTCCAAATTTCAGGATTGCCTCATTTCAAAGAAAATTTGTAGAACATTTTGTTTTATTTGAAGAGTCTAAGTATTAGAGAAAACAAAGTGGTTGGAGAGGAGCTCTCTTGAGCTCTCGAGTTTGAAGCAAGATCTGCATTATGACCCTACTTTAGAAAAGTGCTGGCCGTCCATTAAGCAACAGTTTGAACAAATCAGTATATCAGATATCTTTGGTTTGTATTTTTAAAATCTCAGAACAGACATAAAGATAATTCTATAGATACGATTATTTGTAAGTTAAAGAAAAAAAAAATCTGATACTTTATAAAACTCTTATCATTTTTAATGCAGAAGGAAGTATAGCTTGGCTGCTAGCTCTGTATGTGTGTGTGTATATGTGTCTGTATTGGTCCCTTTCAGAAGGTGAGAGAAAGAGAGCAGACATGAGACAGACATAGTTCTACCCATCCTCTTTTCCTACAGAGAAGCTGTAATAGCTTGCAAACTAAACATAATCAAATTCACGTGGGGATTTTAAATAAAAATAGAGAGGGAAGACCAAGGGGAAAGAATGCTATTAGAATAACTTCGGGTACCTCGGGAGTCCTACCAGGAGTCCTACAGGTCTTTTGATTCAGGTTCAGTAGCAGTAACGTTAAGGGGGGTCAGGTGCTGTTCTGCTCTGAGGAGTAGACTTTCATAGGTCCTCCCATCCCTCATCAGCCCATGGTGAACCAGGGCCAAGCCCACTGTCAGCCACTGGCTTCACCGGGCCTGTGCATTCTCTCTTGTTCCTCTGGCTCTGCCTGCATGCTGGTGGGCCTGGCTCTGCCGGAATGTTCGTTCTGTGGCTGTGGGAAGGCCTGCAGTGTCTACAGTTGCACATCCTGTTAGGGGAACAGCACTGAGCCTAACTGGGGGGAGGGGAATCTCCTGTGCCTCTTACACTGAGCCTGAGTACTCAAGAGTCCTTCAAAACATCATTCTGTTGGCTTCACGGGTGCTTCCATAGGACAGACATAGGTGAGGAACATGGAGAAACTGCCAAAACCCAGGGGGAAGGAAAGAGAGAGATTCCATGCTGCCTGAGTCAGCTGTAATGGGTAGAAAGCCTAAAGGTCTTTTTTCTTCAATGATCATCATTTGTTTTCATTTGTTCCCATGGTTATCTTCCACTGTCCAATTGTTATTTTTGTACTTCTTTTTAAAAAAAGCATCAGTGAGTGAGCCTTAAGAAACAAAGAAGATTGAGGTGCTCTACCAGACTCAGAAAATTCAAAGTTTGCGACTAAGGTCCCACCTCTGAGCTCCTGTTTCTGCTTTGTTTCTAACTTGTATCTGGCTGATGATCTGACACTAGACGCACTGTAACCATTGGAAAGGCAGCACAATCTCTTGCTTCCTCGATCACCACTGGCATTTTTGCCTCTTAGAGTAACCACACTTTTCCATGAGTTTCTGGTGTTTTATCCATTTTGAAAGAAGAGGAGAAGGGACAAGAAGGAATTGATGATAAAGAGATGACGCCTGGAAATGGAAAGTTCACAGCTGAAAGTGCAGTACGTGTTACCTTCTGGCTCGGGCCGGGTGGTTGGGTGTGGCTGTCCTGTGCGTCCCCCATGCAGTTAGCTTTGCACTGGTAGTTCTCCCAGTGTAGCCACTCTGGAGTACTGTTCCTTGTTTTTCTATAGTGCTTGTCAGAATGCTATGACAACTGACTGGTTTTATGCAAACAGAGCCTGGCTCTCAAGAGACAGTGTGTCTGAAAGTCAAACATGGATGGCAGCCATTGGCACGCAAAGGAGTCAGAAGCCACAGATTGTTTTCTCGTTGGATGAACAGCTTAAAGCAATGTAAAGTTAATTGAAGAATTCCTTGAAAGTGAAGTCAGACTAAAAGAAATGCTCTAAGTCTATAATTTACTAAATGTGAAAGGTCTGTAAGTGGTGGTGAAACTAAAAGAGTTTTTTGGGGGGAAAAGAACGTTTTTGTAAACAGATCTGGCTTGTATTATTGCCTAGGCAGTTTTAATTATTTGCTCTAATGGTGTATTGAATAGATCTGCAGAAGAATCTCTAATTAGGTAAATCTTGATTTATGGAGTTGGCCTCATGTAAACCATGATGTCATAGTGTGCTGCAGAAAATTATAGGCCTGGTCTTGCTGTTGAAAACTATTATTTCTACCTAGGACTACTCACACTCCGCATGTCTTACTCTTACAAAACCAAAGCATCTGGGGTTCTTGTTCTCAATGCTCCTTTCCCAAGTAAATTCAACTAACATTATTACTCATTAATTTATCAAATATATAATTTTAAATTTTGAGAATGCAGGGGCAGAGTTTAGTTACTCACTTTTTACAGTTAATAACTTTTAACTAAAATCTACTAAGGTTTCTAGTTAAAGAAATCTTTACTTGGAAAGGTGGTAGAGATGAACCTGTGACTCTCTGAAGAAGTGGATCAAGGACATGCCAGACTGTCAAAAGTAGTGTCTGTGTGTCTGTCTGCCCCAGCTTCCCATGACCCTAAGCCAGTCTTCCCCTTTCCCTCTCCCTCCATAGCCACTTACTGGAAAGCTCTTTCAGTGTCGTCATTGCTTATTTCATCTGGTTTTAAATAAGAACGTGGGGGTTTGGTAGCATTTCTCCATGGTTCTTATTCTTTTTTCCATTGTAGTAGAAACCTTGATGTAGGGTCAAGACCTTTTCTTCAATTATAGATCTGCTGATTATAATTTCCTAACATTTTCCTCGCATTAATTATACCTTACTGATTGCATTTTCTGTGGCTTCCCATACCAATTTTGTAAAGTAGGAAAAGGCTTTAGAAAGAATCCTAGGTTTTTACAATGCGTTTTCCATTCTTGTAGAATTGTCTGACCTATATCTGCCTTGATAGCCATTTTAAGTGATGTGCCTTTATCAGGTCTTCTCAATTACTACGTGTAGTCTGTGTGGAAAACAACTCTGCCTTTCACTGTCATGTTTCATCAAATACATAATATTTGATTAAATTATGTAACTGAAAGTTCAACAGGCATTACCAGCCTTGGGAGCAAATACCACTCTTTAAACAGTTGGAAGAAGTTGCAGGGGGTTCAGTGGAGAATAGCCTTCTACGGAGCCCAGGGAGGGTAAGAACCTGCCCGGAGGCCCCGGCTGCGTGTCCCCGGGTATCGGACCCTTTCCGCTGCTACTGGAAGGGGGACGGACTTAATCTCCTTCTCAGAGAGCTGGGTGCTGGTGACAGAAGGGTCAACAAGGCCTGCGTGTCGCTTCTGTGCCCTGTACTCTGGTGAAGTTCTAGCCTCCAGCATTCAGCATGTGTGGGCTCGTCCCTGAGTTAAACAAAGGGACCAAATGTTATAAGTGGTGCTGTAAGGTAGGAAAACTTCTGTGTCTATGCTCTTCACACTCTCTTCATTTTACAGACAAGACCTGGCCTGGTTACAGGACTTCTGCAAGGTCACGAGACTAAATGGAAGCTGAGCTGGGTGTCCTGACTCCCAAGCCACACTTCTCCGGTGACACCAGAGGAGAACTGATATCCAAGCCCTTTGTTGTGCTTGTCCTTCTGCTGGCCGAATGCAGCTTTATAAAGTGCATTTTGATTTATTACCACAAAGTATCTGTCTTGACACTTATGTTACCCATAGTTTTGGGGTTACTGATTAGCACATGTTTTTCTTTAAATTCTCCTTGATATCAAAAATGATCCTTCTTTATTATAGGGAGTTAATCCGTGTCATGAGATTTATTGTTTCTGTGTCTAAATGACCATAATTAGGTAAGAGAGAGAGAGGCTGTGGGGAAGAATTTTCCTGGCAGGACTTACCCTCCTCCCCAATCTACAGCCCTGGCCTGTTCAGGACTGCTTTTGTGAGACAAAGCTGCTTTGGGGTTGAGGCAGGGCAGTGAGGTTTATATTATTTGATCTCTTTCACAAACTTATATATGCTACTTTTCTAATATCAAATAGGAAAGTTTTTTTTAATCACTTTCCTTTTCCCCACCCTTCCTTCCAGTGCTTCCCTCCTGCCCCACCCCCTATCAGGAAAGATTTGGTGTTGCCTAGAGTCAAAATGGCAGAAAGTGAAGACGAACTAAAAAGCCTCTTGATGAAAGTGAAAGAGGAGAGGGAAAAAGTTGGCTTAAAGCTTAATATTCAGAAAACTAAGATCATGGCATCTGGTCCCATCACCTCATGGGAAATAGATGTGGAAACAGTGTCAGACTTTATTTTTTGGGGCTCCAAAATCACTGCAGATGGTGACTGCAGCCATGAAATTAAAAGACGCTTACTCCTTGGAAGGAAAGTTATGACCAACCTAGATAGCATATTAAAAAGCAGAGACATTACTTTGCCAACAAAGGTCCGTCTGGTCAAGGCTATGGTTTTTCCAGTGGTCATGCATGGATGTGAGAGTTGAACTGTGAAGAAAGCTGAGCGCCGAAAAATTGATGCTTCTGAACTGTGGTGTTGGAGTAAACTCTTGAGAGTCCCTTGGACTGCAAGGAGATCCAACCAGTCCATCCTAAAGGAGATCAGTCCTGGGTGTTCGTTGGAAGGACTGATGCTGAAGCTGAAACTCCAATACTTTGGCTACCTCATGCGAAGAGTTGACACTTTGGAAAAGATCCTGACCCTGGGAGGGATTGGGGGCAGGAGGAGAAGGAGACGACAGAGGATGAGATGGCTGGATGGCATCACCGACTCGATGGGCATAGTTTGAGCAAACTCCAGGAGTTTGTGATGGACAGGGAGGCCTGGTGTGCTGCAATTCATGGGGTCGCAAAGAGTCGGACACGACTGAGCGACTGAACTGAACTGAACTGAGAGTCAAAAAGTGCTTAGAACTGAGCAGCTAAAACTAAAACCATTAGGATGAATATGAAGGAAAGGGGAAAATGTTGTACTTAAGTTAGTATTGTTGTTTCAATTATTGTTGGACATTACATTTAGCTCTGAGCTTCCTGATAGATAAAGCAAAACAAGATGCTTGGGCTCACCTTGTTTTTATTTGCTAAAGGGAAACACAGCGGGTCTTGCGCAGAGACTGTGTCACCAGGCGCTTTATGCTAAGCCAGTTTCATAGATAGGAATCTGAGTAAACTCGGGGAGCTGGTGATGGACAGGGAGGCCTGGCGTGCTGCAGTCCACAGGGTCACAAAGAGTCAGACACGACTGATCGACTGAACTGAACTGAGTGAAATAGGTAATAATCATAGAACATGTTTATGGTGAATCTAATTTACAAATAAAGAGAAAATATTCATAACGTGTCTTAAACATGAGGAGGCCTTATAAATGTATGCTGCATTGAGCAAAGATCATATTGATGCATTTAAATAAATCTTACTCTTTTATGGTCAAATTCTGAATTATGATCACTTTGAAATTGTAATTTATGGGTAGAGTGAGATGTGGTACTTGACCTGGTATGGTGCAGAACCATATGAACCAGAGTCACTGCTGGGCACTGGAGCCACAGACAGTCAAGTGAGTGGCATTTAGACTTGAAGTCAGAATATGCAGAAGAGGATTTTCTTCTCTTTTCACTGAGAAGAGAGACAGAGGGTAGACCTCTGTCCCAGGTTGCTATCAAATCACTAGTGGAGGGGAAAGCTAGAATAAGAGGTGTGCTGTTTATACCCTGTTTTTAAATAAATACTTTCTCAAAACTTCACTTTCTTCAGTCAGAATTATGGGCAAGTTTACGGTGTATTTTTGTGACAGTAGAGTTGTGAGACAACTTCGGGCAGAGGTCCCAAACCCAAGCTATCTGCAGCAGTCAGGCTGGCCCAAACAGCTGCTCATACAAAAAGCCAGGTTGAAGAAAACAGGGAGTAAGACCTATATGCACCAAAGGGCCAGTGGCCCCTCTCCAGGGACCAGCTGCTTCCCAGCTCCAGCTGACTTTCGTCTTGTGAAAAGCGCAGATAGACCGTTGACCGCATCTTCTAGTGTTTTGAGGGAAGATGGAAGTGTGGATTGTTAAGCCTCCTCATTTTGAATGTTGGCAACTCCTTTCTTCCACTTGCTTAAGCCAGAAACTTTTTAGTTGCCCTTGACCCCTCTCTTCCTTTCAAAACCCACATCTAATCCATCTGGAAATCCTGTTGGCTCTTCCCTAAAAATATATTCAGAATCTGATCACTTGTTAGTGATTTCCTGTTGCACTACTGTAGCCCAAACCGCCATCATCTCTCTCCAGGATTACTGCCGTAGTCTCCCACGTTTTTTTCCACCCATGCTTTCTCTCTTACAGCCGGAGGGATCTATTTACTGAAGCACAAGTCAGATCATGTTGCTCCTCTGCTCACAAGCCTCTGGCTTCCCGTCTCACTCAGAGTGAAAGCCGGAGTTCTCCCAGTGCCCCGTGAGGCTCTCTGACGTCATCTCTGCAGCCACAGTGGCCTCCTGCCAGTTTTGCTCAAATATCCCAACTCACTACCTCATCAAGACCTTCACCCTTGCTGTTCCCTTGCCTGGAATGCTCTTTCCTCGGGTATTTCTGTGACCCATTCATCCCTTCCAACCCTTTTCTGAAATATCACCTTCTCCGTGAGGCCTTCCTTGGCCACACTTTCTAAACCTGTAGCCACACGCACACAGACTCACACCCTTGCTTTCCCCCTTGGCTTTGTTTTTAGCACGTATCAGGATCTAATGCACTACACATTTTTCTTGTTTGTTACCTGTCTTCCACATGACTGTAGATTCCAAAAGGGTAGGAACTTTGAATATTTTTCTGTGCTTGGTCCCTGCTGTATAGTTAACATTATGAAAAGTACCTCAATAAATGGTAGATGCTCAATAAATGTTTGATAAATAAATGAATCTTAAAAAGACAACAGCAGGAGAAGGAAATGGCAACCCACTCCAGTACTCTTGCCTGGAGAATCCCATGGAGGGAGGAGCAGAAAAAAAAAAAAAGACAACAGCAACTTTTTCAACTTCTCAGTTCAGTTCAGTCACTCAGTCGTGTCCGACTCTTTACAACTCCATGGACTGCAGCACACCAGGCCTCGCTGTCCGTCACCAACTCCCAGAGCTTTCTCAGACTCATGTCCATTGAATCAATGATGCCATCCAGCCATCTCATCCTCTGTCGTCCCCTTCTCCTCTTGCCATCAGTCTCTCCCTGCAGCAGGGTCTTTTCCAGTGAGTCAGTGCTTCACATCAGGTGGCCAAAGTATTGAAGTTTCAGCTTTAGCATCAGTCCTTCCAATGAATATTCAGGACTGACTTCCTTTAGAATAGACTGGTTGGATCTCCTTGCAGTCCAAGGGACTCTCAAGAGTCTTCTCCAACACCACAGTTCAAAAGCATCAATTCTTCGGCGCTCAGCTTTCTTTATAGTCCAACTTTCACATCCATACATGACTACTGGAAAAACAATAGCTTTGATTGGATGGACCTTTGTTGGCAAAGTAATGCCTCTGCTTTTGAATATGCTGTCTAGGTTGGTCATCGCTTTTCTTCCAAGGAGCAAGCATCTTTTAATTTCATGACTGCAGTCACCATCTGCAGTGATTTTAGAGCCCAGAAAAATAAGGTCTGTCACTGTTTACATTGTTTCCCCATCTATTTGCCCTGAAGTGATGGGACCAGATGCCATGATCTTCATTTTTGAATGTGGAGTTGTAAGCCAACTTTTTCACTCCTCTTTCACTTTCATCAAGAGGCTCTTTAGTTCTTCTTCGCTTTCTGCCATAAGGCTGGTGTCATCTGCATACCTGAGGTTATTGCTATTTCTCCTGGCAATCTTGATTCCAGCTTGTGCTTCATCCAGCCCCGCATTTCGCATATGTACTCTGCATATAAGTTAAGTAAGCAGGGTGACAATATGCAGCTTTGATGTACTCCTTTCCTGATTTTCAACTTTTAGCCAGACAAAACTCTTCAGTGGGCCAAACACAAGTCGCCTTCTGACGCAGGGTCAAGAAGAGAGACTTCTTCAGCTGCATATAGTGGCTTGGGGACAGGTTTCGTGACTGCATCACACCTGCCCCGCCCAGAAAACAACAGAAGCGTCCCTTCATCCCTGCACACGGTGTCCTCCTGCTCCACCCCGCTGAACTTCAGAGCTTGCTTCTTCTTTTACCCTCAACACTCTTTGTCCTGATGCACTGCTGTTTAGAATCTAGAAAATGGTAGGTGGATTAGTTCAGCTTCCTGTGTGAACTTCCGAACCTCTGAAGGTAGGAAACATTTAAACAGTTTTACTTGCTTTTTCACAACGGAGTTTAGAGTTGTACAAGCAATGATTTAAGAGGAGGAGCACCATGAACTGAGTGCATGCTAAGTCGCTCAGCCTTGTCCGACTCTTTGTGACCCTGTGGACTGTAGCCCACCAGGCTCCTGTGTCCACTGGATTCTCCAGGCAGGAGTACTGGAGTGGGTTGCCACGCCCTCCTCCAGGGGACCTTCCCGACCCGGGGATCGAACCCGCATCTCTTACGTCTCCTGCATCGGCCAGCAGGTTTCTTACCGCTAGAGCCACCTGGCAAGCCCACGGGAACAGAGGGAAAATCATATATAAAAACACATGGGCAGAAAAAAGTTTGATTCTTTGGAATAGATCAAGTGAAAGTTAGAGTAAGTAGGGAGTGAAGGAGAAAAGATATAGGAAAAGGTATTGGAGAGGCAGGCAGGGTCAAATCTTACAGGCCGTGATAAGGAGTTTTGATTCTTCAGCTCAGTGGGAAGACTCAAAACTCATTACATCACTGTAAACTGTTCAAAATGGTAATTTATTTGATGCAACTTTTTACTGAAGTATGGCATATTTATATCCTGGTGATGTTTTTCAAACAAGTCAGTCAATTGTTAGCAGTCATTTTATCACCTAGACTCCATTCCTTTTGCTTTAAAAAAATTGTTTTTGAACTTAAATAGCTGAGAAAATATTGTTTATGTTCACATTTATAACTAAAATATTGAAGTTAATTTTTAAATATCTTACTTCCATAACTAAATGTATTTATTTAGCAAAAAAATAAATTTGGTTTTAGTTATATAACACTGTAGATATGGGTTATAATGGTTGTTTAGTAGAGGAAGTTTCCCCAGACACATTTAGTCTTTTTAACTCTACCCACTCTAGTTACAAAAAGAAAATGCCGAATAGTCATTCTCCTGTTGCATTTGCAACCTTTGCCAAGCTACTATCATATTAAAATATACAGCATTTTTGCTTCCAAAAAAATTTTTATATATACTTAGACTATACCAAATGTACATTGTCATTTTTATAAAAAGTATAGCATTTCTTTGAGCTCACAGTTTTTTCTGACCCATACGTTCTCATCATGAAAAAAAGAGTCAAATCAAATATTGAGCAGTTTACTAACAGTCTGTTGAAGACTGAAGACATTTTTAGTTTTGTTTAAGAACAATAAAACATTTCTCATGATCTTTTGTTTTTGTTTTTTAACTTCAAAATTTTGCAAGACAGACTAAGCCACATGGAGGGTTTTGTAGTTAAGCCTTGACTATTGAGTGACTATAAAAGGGCAAATTCTAAATCATGGTAGCATTGAGATATAGAAAATGCATGAGATAGGAGCTCTGATTAGAAAAATCAAGCTATAGGCAAAATCTGGAAAGCTGAGGTAAAGACAAAGTGTTAGGATGAAATTTAGAAAGTGTTGGAATATACAGAGGCAGCCTAAGTTTGACATAAATAGGAAATGTAAGAAGAAAGTCTACAGCTCTTTGTAGCTTTCATTTCTATAGCATAAGGTGCACATTATAGACACAGGGAAATTCAGAACTGGAAAAGGCCAGAGAGAACTGGAGAAGACCTTATTTTACAGTGAGGAAACTGAGGTCCAGAGAGCACCGGAGACTTGCTTGGTGCCACACAACTAGAGTTAATGGAGACTGAATTTGGAATTTGGAACTCCTATTTTCTGTTTCAGTATTCTTTTATCTACTTTCTTGTGCATTTTTGACTGTGTAATCACTGGAGTTGTACCAAAAGGGAGTGCGTTGGTATGCATGAGGAAGGGAAGAAATGAATAATGAGGTAGAAACTGAAAAATGGCTACCTGACATGCATGTTGACTTTCCATGAAGGAAACTTGGGTTCAGAGTCCTTTAAAAACTTTTCCAACTCTATTTTAATGAGTTTGGGTGATTTTAATAATACTTGTAGCAGAGTATTTATTTGTCCTCCGAACTTACAAAAATTATTATTCATTCTCATCTATTCTTTTTTTTTTTTTTTTTTTTTTAGTTGGAGGCTAATTACTTCACAACATTTCAGTGGGTTTTGTCATACATTGATATGAATCAGCCATAGTATTCTCATCTATTCTTGTGTCATTCACTGTAGCCTTTTCTCAGAACCTGCTTTCCCTTTGAGAGCACCTGTTCCAAAGTGACTTAGTAATGCAGTGTGACCAGAAGGAATGCCAAGACTCCCTGCCCTGTTCACCACTTTTAACGATGAGTAGTCATTGTGCCCATAACTCATTTAACCTTTTACATTAAACTGCTGCTGCTGCTGCTGCTAAGTCGCTTCAGTCATGTCCAACTCTGTGCGACCCCATAGACGGCAGCCCACCAGGCTCCGCTGCCCCTGGGATTCTCCAGGCAAGAACACTGGAGTGAGTTGCCATTTTCTTCTCCAATGCATGAAAGTGAAAAGTGAAAGTGAAGTCACTCAGTCGTGTCCGACTCTTAGCGACCCCATGGACTGCAGCCTACCAGGCTCCTCTGTCCATGGGATTTTCCAGGCAAGAGTACTGGAGTGGGTTGCCATTGCCTTCTCCTTACATTAAACTAGTATCCAATAATTAATGATTTTTTCTATCACACAGTATACATTGGCTGGATAGTTAGCAAAATGAAAATCTATGCAATGAAATCAATCACCTCTCCTACTCTATAGCAAGGAATTGGAATGATAAAAAGTTTTGGGTATTTCATAACCCAATAATGTAAAATGTATTTTTTAAATAGATGATGGTAAAAATCTCTTTACTGTGCAGTTATATAGCCTAATCTTAGCTTAGGAATGATAATGTGTAGATTCTCATTGCAGTAGAAAATGCATGAGATAGGAACTCTGATTAGAAATGTATTTGGCGTTTGATGATATCTGTATGAATGTACATATGTCTGCACACGGCTCTACTGTGAATATAAAGTTATCTCTGTTCATCCCATCACCATCCCTTTGTCCAGCTTTAGATCTGTTTTTATGCTATAATTTAGAAGATATTTTCTCAGGTATCAATATTTTCAGACTATGTAGATAACAGTCATATTTATAATAGGGAATTTCCAGAAAGTTTCATATGCCCTAACTATTGCCATAATACAGTAGAGACCAAGGTGAATTATTCGTTGTTGTAAGTATGTGATTGGGGGTTTATCTCCATAGGCTTAAAACTGAGTTTTAAACTTCCGTCCCATAGTCCTCTGGGAATACTTCATTTCCTTGGATTCTGCTGACCCTGGATTGATTTGAGGAAATGGAGTAAGGGAGGGGATGAGGGTAATATTTCACATATTATCCTGGTGATTCTGTAAGGCAGTGAAGGACTGACTTCTTCTCCAAACAAACTGAACACAGCAAGAGAGAAGCCCTGTTATAGGTCTAGGGAAGTTGGGTACATGATTGTTCAGAACAACCATAGAAATAAAACCTGAGACCCATGTCTCATGTTTCCTATGCCAGTCCTTTTTTTTTAATGTCCCATTCCACCCTTACTGAAAAGTCAGGCCTTTCCAAGGCTGGCTAGACAGGGAGGTCAAACTTATGTGTATTTGCCTCACTTTCTTTCAAGAGAAAGACCTCCTAAGGCAGTGTCAACAAATTTCAGGTGTAAAAGGTCAGATGTAAATATTTTAGGCTTTGCCAGCCATATGGTCTCTATAACAACTGCTCACCTCTATCACTGTAACACAAAAGCAACCACAGATAATATGTGAACAAATGAGCATGGATGTGTTCCAATAAAACTTTATTTATGGTCACTGAAATTTCAGTTTTGTATATTGCTCACATGTCAGGAAGGATTATTTGATTTTTTTTTTCTCAACTGTTTAAAAATGTAAAAATCATTCTTGTGGGCTATACAAAAAAAAAAGATTGTGAGCCATATTTTGAACCACTGGCCACAGTTTGCTAACCCCTGCCCTTGGGGAATAAATAATAAAATACAAGGAAGACTATAGGTGTTAAAACATGAAGAGACAAAATATGATACCTGAAGGACAGATGATTTAAATGTTGTCAGGGAAATGACTGGCAACTATGCATATATGGAGATGCGCTGACCCTTGATTCTATTTTAGGTATTCTTGGTTGGTATTTGGTCAAATTCCAGGTTGGTTATTTTGATTTACTCTCTTACGATTTGTGAAAGACAAGTTTTAACTGGCCTTCGAGAAGAAAGGCAGAAATAAGAAGAGGGCATGTGACTTAGAGTTTACCATAAGGTATGTAGCTCCAATAGACCATTTTATTAGGAATGGCAGCTGGTGGTTTTCATTATTGGTGAATCATTGTGAAATCTGTCTGAGGCAGGGAGGAAACAGCTAAGTGTATTCTTCTTTGGCAGAAACTAGTTCATGACATTGTAAAACTCACAGAATATGTTTTCTACTGTGTTGAAAGAACCCATAAAAATCTCTATTTTAATGACATAAAAACTATACTGATAAAATTTAAATTGAAAAATCTTGTAAACTCAAAACCATAAAGGACCTTTTTAAAAAACAGTATGAATGATTTACATGCTGTTGAATACAGCTTTTCTAGCTCTGTAGGTCAGCTTACTGATAGCAGCTGCATAGGTGGTAGTGGACTTATTACAACAAAGGAGCATCAATTTTATGATAATGGTAATACATACTTTTTTTTGAGCTGCTGTTACTACCTACTGCTACCTAATATACATTTATTCCCACAACAACCCTGCAAGATGGTATTACTCCCCTATTGAAGAAGAAATTGAGGCCAGGCCACACACACACGAAGTAGCAGGGCCAAATCTTTGTCTCCCTAACACAAAAATTGATGCTGTTTCCACTGCACCATTACCATGATGAGAAATGGTGTCCAAAAAGAACAGAATTTGGAAAAACCATCCTCAACTCTGTTGTTGACTATTATTATCTCATGTTAGTTTTACTCTGCATGGTTATTGTACAGTAATAGAATGGTTTCAGCCCCTTAAAACCTTCAGAAATCAAACCAATTGTGTCTTTTAACATTTGTGTTTTGCGTGTCCATTTATTGCTGCAGCCTTGAACTATTCACTGTCTGAACTTGCCCTCAAAGAATTCTTCTCCAACCCTTCCTCTATCAAGTGACAGCCAATGCAAAACCCACACGCTCGGCAGCTGCAGCTCTGGAAAGCTTCCATCGAAACGCTCATTCCCACATCCCCTTTGAAAATCACAGTTCCTAGAGCTTGCTGTTATCTTGAAGGTTATGACTAATGCTTGTAACGTTGTAAAACTTCCCCTGCAAAACACTGTCTGCAAGACCAGGATTCCTTAACTTGAGCTCTGTGTTAACTTTTCCACACCAAGACATTTACTGCCCCTCAACTGCTAGACCCTAAATTTTTACCCAGTAGTCTGGAGAGCCAGCTATTAGGATGAGAGTATTTCAGATATTCAGTAGCAAAGTTGGAAAGCTTAATGAATTTCCGATAGTGCCTCTTTGACAGATCAGAATTAAATAAAAATCCCTGGTGTACCAAGAATATGAGGTGATTTAGCCCTCTTCTTATCCCTCTCAATTTTATTCTTTCTACGAATTATGGTCAGGATTCAGGTGTCCAGTATACATGTCTCAGAGCAAGCAATTTCATTTTCTCTAAATGTGGCAATATAGTACAAAAGTAGCTGTTTTGTGTATGACTGAATGAAACCAAAGTCCAGTTTTTAGCAGTCTTTTCATATGTGAATTTTGTTATTTAATCCAGATTTCTTTGAAACTACAACCAGACGTATAGTATGTATATTCAGTTGAAGAAATATGGTTGCTGTTATTCACCCTGCCATGCTTTATTTTGCTTAAATTCAGTTCAGTTCAGTTCAGTCGCTCAGTCGTGTCTGACTCTTTGCAACCCCATGAATCGCAGCTTAATAACTTATTAATACACTTAAGAAAAAAAGTATATTTGCATCATCATCCATTGAAATTGGCAAGACTGGCTGCGGGTGATTACAGACACAAGACTCCATCAGGAGATAATTTCCTGATCTGTATGTATCACAACACTGATTTTTCTAGACTGTCCCACTAGTAGGTCAAGGAAATCAGGGAGGGAACAACACCTGCAGCTGGGGGACAAATGCGTGCTAGTGCCACTTGCTGTCTGGAGAAAACCCATGCTCATGGCAGCAATAAGAAGTTATTTGGTCTGTATTTATTTAAAATGTGCAAGCTACAGAATGTGAGCATTCTGATTGTACCCAGACGGAAAGAATTCACTAGCATTTTAACACTAGCTTTTGTAAGGAATGCACCTTTTAAATCAACATTGGAGAAAAGGTTGTCATTTAGTTTCAGAACCCTAAAAGGTTCTTTCTGTTGCCTGAATAAAGGAAAAAATGATTGGGGACCTCAAATCCCATCTGAATTGGCTATTCTTGGTCACTTAAGTCTTCCTTATCAGTCAGATTAAGCAGACATGTTGTTTTAAATGTAACAGAAAATATTGACTAGTAAGTCAGTTCAGATTTATGATGGATAAACCAGCTTTCTTGAAGTTATGCTGATCAAGAATATCAGTGTCAGTTTTCCTAACAGGAAGGAGCACTATGCTTTACAAGCCAAGACTTCCTGTTAAATAAGCAGCCTCAGGAGAATGTCCACACTCATCAGCGTGTGTGTGTGTGTGTGTGTGTGTGTGTGTATCTGTCTGAGGTGGCTGTTTTCACCCTAGAGTAGGGTATCTAAATGACTGTAGTTTTCTACTTTCTGGTTTTAATGTTTTGACTATCAATTATTTAAATTATATATAGGTGTATATATACACACATGCATACATACATACAGTGGAATATTACTCATCCATAAAAAATAAAGAATGAAATAATACCATTTGCAACAACATGAATGGATCTAGAGATTAAAGTGAGGCAGACCGAGAAAGACAAATATTGTATAATATCACTTATATATGGAATTTTTAAAATGACACAAATTAGTAAGATTATGCTCAAATTCCTTCAAGCTAAGCTTCATCAGTATGTGAACTGAGAAATTCCAGATGTACAAGCTGGATTTAGAAAAGGCCAAGGAATCAGAGATCAAATTGCCAATATCTGTTGGATCATCAAAAAAGTAAGAGATATGCAAAAAATGCCAAATCTACTTTTGCTTCATTGACTACACTAAAGCCTTTGACTTTGTGGTTCACAACAAACTGTGGATAATTCTTAAAGAGATGGGAATAGCAGACTACATTACCTGCCTCCTGAGAAATCTGTGTGCAAGTCAAGAAGCAACAGTTAGAACCAGACATGGAACAATTGATTGGTTCAAAATTGGGAAAGGAGTACATCAAGTCTGTACATTGTCACCCTACTTATTTAAGTTATGTGCAGAGTGCATCATGTGAAATGCCAGGCTGGATGACTCACAAACTGGAATAAAGATTGCCAAGAAAAATATCAACAATCTCAGATATGCAGGTGATACCACTTTAATGGCAGAAAGTGAAGAAGAGCTAAAGAGCGTCTTGGTGAAGGTAAAAGAGGAAAGTGAAAAAGCTGGTTTAAAACTCAACATTCAAAAATCGAAGACCATGGCATCTGGTCCAATCACGTCATGGCAAATAAATGGTGAGAAAGGGAAAGTGGTGACAGATTTTATTTTCTTGGGCTCCAGAATCACTGCAGACAGTGACTGAAGCCATGAAATTAAGACACTTTCTCCTTGGAAGGAAAGCTACGACAAACCTAGACAGCATATTAAAAAGCAGACCCATCATTTGCAGACAAAAGTTTGTATCGTCAAAGCTATGATTTATCCAGTAGTCATGTACGGATGTGAGAGCTGGACCATAAAGAAGTCTGAGCACCAAAGAATTGATGCTTTCAAACTGTGGTGCTGGAGAAGACTCCTGAGAGTCCCTTGGACTGCAAGATCAAACCAAGCAATCCTAAAGGAAATCCACCCCGAATATTCATTGGAAGGACTGATACTGAAGCTGAAGCTCCAATACTTGGGCCACCTGATGTGAAGAGCTGACTCACTGAAAAAGACCCTGATGCTGGGAACGACTGAAGGCAAAAGGAGAAGGGGACATCAGAGGATGAGGTGGTTGGATGGCATCACTGACTCAATGGACATGAGTTTGAACAAACTCCGGGAGAAATGTTTGTTTATACCCGTAGCATAAAAATCTGTGCTTCAAGATTCGATGAACTCTTAGAAAGCATTGTCTACCTCCTAGTGGTTGTGGAAGCATTTTCCCTGCAAAAAGCTACTGAGATGCTTAAAGAAGTGGTAGTTGGTTGGCGAGAGGCCAGGTGAACATGGCAGATGAGGCAAAATTTCATAGCCCTATTTGTTCAACTTTTTGAACTGTTTGTTGTGCAACGTATAATGGGGTGTTTTCATGGAGAAGAGTTGGGCCCATTACATTGATCAATGCTGGCTACAAGCTTTGCAGTTTTTAGTGCATCTCATCGATTTGCCAAGCATACTTCTCAGGTGTAATGGTTTTGCCAGGATTCAGAAAGCTGTAGTAGATCAGACAGGCAGCAGACCACCAGTGACCATGACCTTTTTGGGGTACAAGTTTGGCTTTAGGAAGTACTTCGGAGCTTCTTGGTCCAACCACTGAGCTAGTCATCAATGATTGTCATATAAAATCCACTTTTGTCCCACGTCACAAACCAATTGAGAAATTGTTCATTGTTGTTGCATGGAATAAGAGAAGATGAGACTTCAAAATGATGATTTTTTGGATTTGTGGTCAGCTCATGAGGCACCCACTTATCAAGCTTTTTCACCTTTCCAATTTGCTTCAAATGCCAAATGACCATAGAGTGGTAGACATTGAGTTCTTCAGCAATTTCTCATGTAATTGTAGGAGGATCAGCTTCGATGATCCTCTCAGTTGGTCATAGTCAACTCCCAATGGCTGGCCACAACACTCCTCATTTTCAGGGCTCTCATTTCCTTTGCAAAACTTCTTGAACCACCCCTGCACTGTATATTCATTAGTAGTTCCTGGGTCAGATGGATCGTTGATGTTGTGAGTTGTCTCCACTGCTTTATGACCCATTTTGAAATCGAATTTAAAAATTGCTATAATTTGTTTTTTGTCTAACATTATTTCCATGGTCTAAAATAAATATAAAGTAAACAGCAAGTAATAAGTCATTAGCAAAAAAAGATAAAGCGAGGGAATGTGCATTAAAATGATGTAAACACAACCACATTTAAGAATGTACTCCAATGTTACATGCCAAGCTCAACGATGCAAAACCGCGATTACTTTGCACCAACCTAATAACATCCATGGGGCATAGTAGCATTCGAGTGGAGAGGCCTGGTAGTCACACCTTAACCAAGTGATCAAAATTACATTCACCAGTAGTCGAACAAACTGACATCATGTGCCTCTTGATGTTATGCATTGAGAAAGACATCTGTGATATCCTTGCTCCCCCAAATGCAAAATTAATGTTAAGGAAATATCAGACAAATGCAAAGTGAAAGATGCTCTTCAAAAGTGTCAGTGTCTGGAAACCCAAAGAAAAGCTGATGAGCTATTTCAGGCTAAAGAAGACCAAAGAGAAAGGAATATTTACACGTATGTTTGATCCCAGTTTGGATCCTGGACTAGGAAAAAAGTTGCATTATTGAGATAGTAAAAATTCAAGTTAATTTTGTGAATTAAATAATAATAATGTGACTATGTAAGTCTCCTTATTGTTATTGTGCTGTCATAAACTAAGTGATTACCTTTGTTCTTAGGAAATATATATTGAAATATTTAGTGGCAAAAGAACATGATATCTGCAACTCAGATGGCTTAGGAAAACAATGTATGTATGGAAAGAGAGACTAAATTACAAAAGAAGCAGATTTTTACCACTTGGTGAATCTGGATAGAACATGGAAGAGTTTTTTATGCTATTCTTGCAACTTCTCTCTTAAGTTTGAAGTTGATTCAAAATTTTAAAAATTTAAATGCTAAAACAAAGCAGCTACACACATATGCATACACACAGGCACAGAGAGTTAGTTGTCTTCACTTTAAATAAAGCTAATTCAAAATATGGAAATCTGAAATTCATACTAAAAGATGAGCTGAGGAATATAAAGTTTTTTCTCCCAACAAATTTGCTACAGAAATCATTTAATAATTTTTCTGTTAAAAGCATAAAATTTTTAAAAATGTAATGAATATCGACAATTTCCCAAACCCCATCTGTAAAGAAAGGTATAGCTACATTTCTTTTAGCTCTCTTCCACTAAGAGTTGCTGTATCTGGCTGGCTTGCTTTGTGAAGCTCCTCACAACATAGAGTTGGTTCTATATTTGTGCTTAAATGCTTTTGAAGAAAATGAGTGTGTTTGATAACTTGCTCCAAAATACAAATTAAGGCTTTTGCAGAGCTAAGGCTGTACCTCAGATTTCTCTTTTCCAATTACCTGAGTAGTTTTTTTCAGGTCATTTGAATCCATGCCTTAGGAGAGCTGCTGTTTCCACTAACTAGCTCTGAACTTCTTGAGTTTTCCCTTCTTTCTGTCTTCTTCTCATTAAAATATAACTGTTACAGAAATAATAAGAATGGTAATGAGATAACATGTCTATTATTTTAAGGCTATCCTAAAATTATTGCTTTACTAATCACAAAAAAGAGTATGATGTTATCCAAAAACCGATTAGCCAAGACCCCGTCTTGCCTCTTCCTCTTTTTTTTTTTTTAGCTTATTTTCTGTTCATAGAGAATTGGGTTAGGACGTAGCAGCAAGCAAAAACTCATAAGACAAATGTATTTTCTTATAAACAGTTTGATTTAATTTAAAGATTAACATTGTCATAGCAAAAGATTGGAAACAACTTAAATGTACTTTGATAAGGATGTTTAATATTGGTGGAATACAATAAACAAAGACTGGAAAAGTCTTTATGTATTGATACAGAAAGTTCTCCGAAGTATAATGCTAAGTCCAAAAAGCACAGAGAGAGCAGTGTATCTTGAGTGCCACTATTTGCATATAATAAAAGGAGGAAAGAATATGTATATGTGCATATATATGTGAGTGAGTGAAGTCGCTCAGTCGTGTCTGACTCTTTGTGACCCCGTGAACTGTAGCCTACCACGCTCCTCCATCCATAGGATTTTCCAGGCAAGAGTACTGGAGTGGGTTGCCATTTCCTTCTCCAGAGGATCTTCCTGACCCAGGGATCGAACCTGGTCTCCCACATTGTAGGCAGACGCCTTACCGTCTGAGCCACCAGGGAAGTACCTATGTATATGTATGTTTGTCTGCATATGAATGAAATGTCTCTGGAAAGATACATACATACAAAATTATTTGCGTAAGGAAGTGAGAATTTGATGTTGGGGAACAAGTTCCTTAATTTCAGCATTAATGCGTGCCCAGTCACTCAGTTGTGTCCGACTCTTTGCAACCCCATGGACTGAGTCCCTCAAGGCTCCTCTGTCCATGGAATTTTCCAGTCAAGAATATTGGAATGGGTTGCCATTTCCTCCTCCAGGGGATCTTCCTGACCCAGAGATCAAACTCATGTGTCCTGCATCTCCTGCATTGGCAGGTGAATTCTTTACCACTGAGCCGCCTGGGAAGCCCAATAGCATTGGTGAGAGAAAAGTGAAAGTGTTAGTCACTCAGTTGTGTCCGACTCTTTGCAACCCCGTGGACTGTGGCCCTCCAGACTCCTCTGTCCATGGAATTCTCCAGGCAAGAATACTGGAGTGGGTTGCCATGCCCTTCTCCAGGGGATCTTCCCGACCCAGGGATTGAACCAGGTCTCCTGCATCGCAGGTAGATTCTTTACTGTCTGAGCCACCAGGAAGCCCTATAGCATTAATAGATGTTCCTAAATTTAATACTTACAGAAGAAAATAAGAAGTGGTACTTTTCACCTCTGTTTTATTGTTGTGAAAATTGCTGTCTTAAAATGATAGTTTATCAAAAACGTCCAGCTCTTTCACTGTAATGATGCAAATCATTATGCTTTTTGTCTGATTCAATTATTTCAATTCACATATTAACTTGATTGCAAAAAAGACTGATCAGTTTTTGTTTCTTAAGTGTTTTTGGTCACAGGAGTACATCCCATGAATGAACACACTCACAGGACTATTAAGAGCTGAAAAGTATAAAGCTGATTTAAGTGGGGTTCTACCAAAATACCAATTTGGTTTAATACCCCATGGGAAGTATAGGGTAAAATTTATTTCAAATTAATGTAAGGTTAGTGTAAGTAAATCAAAGAAGCCAGAGACCAAATAAGACCTAGAAATTTTTTTAGGAATCCTGAAGACTCTAGAAGAACATCCTCCCTGGAGTTGATATTTTAATATATCACCAATTTTTTTTCAACCAAAATCTCATGCTTCCCTTAAACAGGGTATTAAGTGGCACATACTAATTTTTTCCCTAATGGTTCTCTTTGCAGTTAAAAGCTTTCTTTATCAGTCCACCTGCATTTTATAAGTGGATAAATACAATTATTCCAAGCTGTCTGAATACATTTTTAGTCTGCATCTGCCAAAATCAGTGAGAAGTAAAACCTAAGACACTCTCTGGAATAGGTAGCCATCTGTTACCACTTACAACATAAAAACAAAGAGAAACTCTTCTCTTGTGGCTTATTTGCATACTTCATGGTTCTCCTGTTGTAACTCCCTCTTCTAAAAAAAAAACAAAAATCATTATTATTGAAATAAAGACTACTCATCCAGTCCATCAATTGTATATAATAAAACTTTTTCCACTGAAAATTATTTGTATAGTTCCAGTTAATAATGCGTTTTTATAGGGAAGACTACACAGATGTGGCAGTGGTTTTAGAAACAACTTAGGTGACATCAGAAAACATCTGCGCATTTCCCAGCAGCCTGAGTAACTAAGCAGTGATGTGCACAGCCTTCCTTGCATCTGCTCTTCCCTCTCTTCCTTTTTCAGCACGTCCAGATGATTCATAAACTGAACTCTCTGTATATGCATTCTGACAACCATGGGTACTTGTGAAGGTTGAGAATACACACATCACCCTGTGTTGTTATCATGAAACACCTCACTGGATGCCCTATACCAGGGCACTGTGGCCTTTGGAGAGGTTGGTGGTGGGAGCTTTGTGGGCCTCTGAAGTCAGTAATTTCTCAGCTCATAGTCAGCGGCTGGGTCAATGTCCGCTTCAGTGTGAGTAAATCAGAGAGCCAGAGACCAAATAAGACCTAGAAACTTTTTAGGATTGTACATTTAAAGGACTGATTCTTTTAACTTTGGGAAGAGAGTATAGTCTCATCTTGAGTAGTACAGTCTCATTATGTTAAAATGTAAAAAGACAGTCTTAACAGCCATTTTGTTCATTCCGTGAGTTCTGCTGACAGACCTGTCCTAAAGCATGTCTCTACTGCCAGATCCCAAGTTTCACAGTACCAAAGTTGACTCTGTGTGACCTGTTACATTTTCCATAGACCCTTGGATGCGATCACAGAAGGATGATTGCCAAGCTTTTATTTCAACTCAGATATGACTAAACGCAAGAAATCACTTCCTGACACCTTTATTCTGTCTGCCCCTCCCTAAATCACCATTTTGGGAAAAAGTTATAAGATCTACAAAACGGGCTGCCTGTGTTCCAAGTGAATTTTGAGAATGACTTTTTATGTCTGGTTTATAATCTCTTTAGAAAAGCAGAATTACGATGGAAACACTGTGACATCCTAGGCTGTAACAAATGAGCTGTTCTTAAAGATAGATGTAACTCCCTGTCTATAAAGCTAAATGTTTACTTTCCAGATGATTTAATGTATCTTTGTTCGTTTCCACCCTGAGTTTTCTCTTTTGTGTGCATCCCTTCATTTCCAAGCTACTTTTTTGTAACTGTTATATCAGTGTTTTGTGATGTTACAAAAAAGCAAAGAGTGTGAGGTCAAATTTTCCATTACATATCTCAACAGGAATGCCAGGGAACCTAGCCAAACTAAGTCTACAAAAAATAAAAATTACAGGAAAGATGATTCATTAATCAACAATTGCCCTCCCAAAAAAAAAGAAAATAGAATTTGTTGTATGTATTCATTTTGGGGAGTGGGGAATGAGTGCAGACAGCCAAGCTATGGGACGAAATGGAGTATTTTTCTGGCTACATGGCATGCTTTTAAGTCTTCTGGGGATCTTTTTAAACTATAAAATTCAGGGGAAATCTAATTCACTTTGTGCCTTGGTTTCTCTCAGCCTTTTCTTCTTTTCTCTCGTGTACACAGATCCCAGCTACAATTTGATTTTTAAAATAGTGGCCATGGAAGATTCAGTGGGAAGGCAGAGCCTGCAACTTTTGAGCTGTGAGGGCGTGAGCCCTTCCTTCCTCTGTTCTCTGTTCCAGCGTCTCCGTCGCTTCGTCTAGCGTGGGTGTGCTCAGTTGCAACGCCGTGGACTGTAGCCCACCGGGCTCCTCTGTCCATGGAATTTTCCAGGCAAGAAATAACTGGAGTGGGTTGCCATTCCCTTCTCCAGGGGATTGTCCCAGTCCAGGGATCACCCAACCCAGGGATAGAATCCACGTCTCTTGCATCTCCTGCATTGACAGGTGGATTCTTTCCCACTTGCGCCACCTGGGAAGTGCATTCTTTGTCACTTCTTCCTCTAACATAGATCTCCTTCTATGTCTTTTTTTCTCTTGCCATAAGCCCAGGATCTTGATCCTTTCCTAAAATGTTGTCGGATCAATAGAATTGCTAGACCTTTGTCTTTAAAGTTATTATCAAATATTAAAGGAGCTGAAAAGGGCAAAAATCATGACACTGAAGGAAAAAAACTTAGTCACTGAAATCAGAAAATACCCCCAAACCTTGAAACAAACAGAACTATCCAATTACAGAACTTAGTACCATAAATGTCAAAATCAATGTATAGCTTCATTTTTTTTTTTTGTATTCTAATAGAAAACCAACTAGTAGCAAATGCAGTTGGCTCTGTGACCAGCCAATAACAGATACTGTAAAGTCTGTTATCTAATGTTTCATTAGCCAGCCACTAAGCACAATCATGCAGTAAAATGATCAAAATGTTCAAACTACAGGATCTCATGCACCTTCTGATTCATCAAAAGATGACCTTAGAGTCCTGTGTCGTTTTACTACTAAGTATATGTTATTTTAATTCTTTGAACGTTGGTGCTCCGTGTGTGGTTGAGACACTATTAACCAGAGTATGTAATTAATCAGAGCAATTTCAACCATGTTGGATGACACTGAATTTACTGAAGAGTTTTGTTACCTTTTATGGAGAACATAAGGAGGAAATGGAGAACAGATTTTTTTTTTCTTTTTCTTTTGCCAAAAAGCTGATAACCTAAGTGTTATCACACCATTTCATCCTCACAAAGGGACAGCAACATGAGAAGTAAACTTTCCTAAAAAGTTCCTAATAATTGAAAACTTGGGAGAAGCTAGGACAGTTCAAGAAAATAAAAGGGTTGTAGTCGAGGAACAAAGCCAAAGTTCCCAGACCTTGACAACTAGGGCAAATGTAAGAAGTCCACATTCATTGTCGAAAAATGTGAAGTCTTGCATTTTTTAGAAGAAAATTGGATTGCATGACCAGACTCAAGGAATAAGGGCCTAAATACCCTGTGTTGGTCTTGACAGCCCACCAAGCAGAAAACATTTTTAGAAAAGTATTGATAGAGGCAACTATCCTAGGTCTCAGATGGAAAAGAAATATTCCCCATTCCTCAAAGGTCAAAGAAGCTTTCTTCAGGCATTCCCAACAGTCCATTCTTCATCCTCTTTTGCTTTATCTGTACCACATCCTACACACACACACACACACACACACAAGGAGAGAAGATATGTGCAAAAACAACCTTCAGTAATTTTTCTTCCTTCATAAAATATGATATTTTGTCTCTTCAAAATCTTCCACCTTTGCTCTTTTCAGCCTTCTTAAAGATTTGTTCCCTTGATTTTAAATCTTTTTTGTTCAGGCTTGTAGCAGCTTAGCAATCTCTAATGATCTCCCTTCTCTCATCCATACTCTCGTTTCTCTATTATGATTACTCATGAAGGTCGGTAGATGTTTTTATGTCATGTAGACTGTGGGAGGTAGTTTCCTCCCAACCCCACCTTATTCCCAGGCCCCATTCCTTTCAGCCATGTAACCATCCATCCATCCATCCGTTTCAGTCAGTCAGTACTTTGAGACTTGGGAAATTTACATCCCTAAAACTGATTATGATATGTTGAATTTATAAAGTCCTCTTTTCTGCTTTGCAAGGTTTTCAAAGAGAATGCACTTTAGGACAGAGAGATTTGGGTTCAAATCCTGTGACCCTGAGCAAGTTATTTGCCTCTTCTATTCATTTAACAGATATTGTTAATGTTCCAGGCATTACATTAGGCATGATGAATGCAGTTGTTAACAAGACAGGTATGGTCTTTCTTTACCTCGTTAAGTTTATACTCCAGTTGGGAAAGCCAAAGAAGAATAAGTTTTCAAATAAATACTTCAATAATAGTAAATATAAAAAATAAGAAACACACAGGATATTTAATTGAGTCAAAGGAGCAGGGAAAACAATTTTGTGAAGTAATATTTAAGCTGAGACTTAAATAAGTAGGAGTTGGCCAGATGAAAAGGCAGCATAGGAGCATCGCGGGCTGAGGGCCAAGCGTCCAAAACCAGAGTCAAGAAGGAACTTGATGCAAGAAAGGGCTGAGAGAGGACACGCCAGCCTAGAACCCGGTGAATGAGAGGAAAGTGGAGAGACTCCTGAGTGAAGGTGAGGGCTGGGGGCAGGGGTGTTACAGAGGGCCTTGCAGGCACTGATGAGACTTCGGGTCTTTTCTAATAGCAAGGAGGAAGCATTGAAAGGTTTTTTGTAGGGGTGGGAGGAGGATAAACATGATCATATTTATGTTTGAATCGATGGTGGCAGTCAATGGCAAGATCGATGGATTCAAGACAGATTTAGGAGATAGAGTTTACCAGACTTGATGGCTCCCTGGATTGGTGGCACTGCAGAAGACGAGGGTGTCACCGATGACTTCCGCTTTCTGACATGAGGTGCTGTTTCCTGATGTGGGAACTTTTGGAGTAGAACCTAGCCTGGGGGTGGGGTGAGATGGGGGAGGTGGGCAGGAGTAGATCCCACATTCAGTTTGAGGCATGTTTGATCTAAAATGTTTATGATTCATCCTAATGAAGATGTCGTGCAGGTATTTAATTATAAGAACAGATTTGGAGCTCAGAAGAGATGTCTAGGCTAGAGATGTAAATTGGATAATAGCTTATAAATGACATTTAAAGCTATTAGTCTAAACAAGACCCCTGAGAAAGAGTGCTTGCTTGGAGAAGAGGACCTAGGAAGCCTCTCTGAGTCTCAGCTGTCTCGTCTGTAACATGGAAGTAATGATCTGTCTGTGCAACGAGGTTGAGAAGCATGCATTTAGCACGTAGCGCTATGTCCAGCTCATAGTAGGCACGCAGTGTATGGTAATTGCTATTCCCACTGTGTCTCATAAAACCTCACAGCCTCATTCTCTGGAATGCGTTAGCACGAATGAACAGATAATAGTGTGGAGAAGAGCGAATGAGCCCATGAAGAAATGCACCTGGATCTATAGGAATGTGCCTGTGAAAATAGCGGTCATACATTACCTTCTATTATTGCCTGTATGTTAGATTTCTTTTTCTCATTTTTATTTTCTAGGCAGCCCTCCCCTTGCAGACAAGCTCTTACATTTTCTTAAATGGGAGTTTTGTACCCAAATGACTTTTGAGGCTGCCACCAGGTTCATCATCCTGGCAGGTTCTCTTCATTGTTGCTCCTGTCACTGATGGATTTGTTAAGAAATATCTAAATAGTTTTTTAGTAACACTATTTTCAGGAAGGCCAAGCCTTTCCAGTTCCAGACAGCAGCCTGGTTGTGGATGTTGGGAGACCGCAGAACTGTAACACAGTGCCCATGTGGATGAGGCCATCTGAGCTTCTTGGCATTCCTCATGATAATGATCCCACTTGGTGCAGGCAGACCCTCCCTGCAGCTGGTGTCCTTTCTGCGCAGGGATGAGGTCATTTGGTAGGGAGGGGAAAGATGGAGCTGAGCAGGGAGGATGAGGGAAGAGAAGGGGAAGAAGCTTCACATCTGTATTCTTGGTGGAAAAATAGAAACACATTCGCCACATGCTTGCTTTGTTTATTAAGAGGGAATGGAGAGACTAGGGGATGGTGAGGAACTGTTTCATGGGAGGTTCCCCTCTGCCCCCGCCCGAAGCTGCACAGTTACTAGTATTCACAGTAACAAGCGAATCAAATCTCCAGGGTACTGATAAGCCTATGAATCTAATCTCTAGAATATTTGAAATTGCTCAGCACAGGATATTACAGCAGCTTAGATCCCAGTAACTACTTTAGAGCTGTATAGAAGCCTAGTTCTAGACACTCCGCCTCTTCTCCAGCTGCTGCTGCTGCTAAGTCGCTTCAGTCGTGTCCGACTCTGTGCGACCCCGTAGACGGCAGCCCACCAGGCTCCCCCGTCCCCGGGATTCTCCAGGCAAGAACACTGGAGTGGGTTGCCATTTCCTTCTCCAGCGCATGAAAGTGAAAAGTGAAAGTGAAGTCGCTCAGTGGTGTCTGACTCTTCGCGACCCCATGGACTGCAGCCTACCAGGCTCCTCCGCCCATGGAATTTTCCAGGCAAGAGTACTGGAGTGGGGTGCCATTGCCTTCTCCATCTCCAACTGTCTAAAAAAGAGAAATTGAAAATCATCGTTCTTTGGCAAAGTAGACAAAAGTGTCAGATCATTCTTCATCTGCTTCTCAATGTCGTCAGCAAAACCAAATAAACAGCCTTTTTGTTTTTCTTAATGTAGCAGTAGTAGTCCAACTGGTGTGCCATAGGTGTATTTCTAGAACTTGTCTACACAAAGACTGTCCCAGGTTTGGAGTCCATGTTACAGTCTGTTGTTGTTGAGGGTTTTGTGAGGGGAGAGCTGAGCGAAAGAGGGGTCACTTAGGCTTCCCAGGGAAGGATCCTGGCTTGGGCACGGCCAGCCAGTCATGGTGAACCATTTGGCCATATCTTCTCAGGGTAACAGAAGTGAGTCAGCTCTGATTGAAAATACTAAAGATGCTCTCAAGATGGTTTTGAACCCATCAAAGGCAAGCTGGCTCTGATTAGCCTCTGAGGCCTCAGTGCCTCAGCCAAGGCCTGAGACAGAGTAAGTGCTCAGTGAGTGGTGAGCGTGCCAGCGACCCAGTTTGCCCGCTCCCCACGGCTCAGGAGTCCTGCTCTTACTGACTACAAACGACCGTGAGTAATGATGTGAAGGACAAAAATGTTTTCTTCTAAATGCTGGAGAGAGAGGTGGAATTATTTAGGCAAGTGTGATAGTTGACTCTGAACAGTGCTCCTGACCTGAGTTTCCAAGATATAAGAGTGCTGGAGGAGGTCCGACCCTCTAGCAAGCCCCTAAAATTTCTCAACCCCAATTTCTTGATCAGTGGGCTTCCTTGATGGCTCCGCGGTAAAGAATCCGCTTGCAGGGCAGGAGACGCAGTAGGTGTGGGTTCGATCCCTGGGTCAGGAAGATGCCCTGGAAGAGGCCATGACAACCCACTCCAGCATTCCTGCCTGGAGACTCTCATGGACAGAGGAGCCTGGCAGACTACAGTCCGTGGGGTCACAAAGAGTCGGACACAACTGAAGTGACTGAGCATGCACGCATGTGTACAGAATGGGACTAATACTTTCTCAGCCTGCCTCCTAGAGCTAGTTTCAGGATTAAATCTTATTCAGAAAGTCAAACTAATAAGAACCATGGGAGGTAAGGTGTTGTTATTGGTTCATTTTGAGAATACTGTAATCTTAAACATTTTTAGAAGAAAAAAAGATTTTTAGTTCCTTGAAGAAAAGATTCTTCAAAAGCATATTTATAGGCGCCATTGTTGTTAACTGGTAAATCCCTCCTTAAGCTTCATTCATTTAAAAAATAATGACAACCGTACGCTTTTTCTGGAAAGTATTTGTGACTTACCTCCAAATGTCATGTGTTTTAAAATCTAAAGTATAAAGTCAGTAGCTTCCTAACCCTTGCTGGTTTCAAAGGTTATTAATAATAATGGTATTTTTCAAGGTGATGAAGCTTGACTACTGACTACATACCAGTAAGTGGTCACAAATAAAACACTGCTTTTACCACATGTAAATTCTTCCCTGCGGTTTGGGTCTCTGCAGACAGTGATTCAGCTACAGGTGTATCATAGGACAGTAGAATTTTGTCCTGGAAAGAGCACAGTATGTAAAATTAAGAAACAATTAATTCCTGGGTCATTTTCTAGCAATGGCCTTAAATCATTTCACCTCTCTGAACCTCACCTTACTCATTTCTTCACTGAGAAAGCATTCACCAGGGCTTTCCTACTCTCCCCAGAAGGCATTTGAAAAGAGGGAGGACATTTATGCTTGTCAAAATGACAGGGTGTGCAAAAAATGATAGGGTGGAGGGAGTTAAGCTGTTGGTATTTAGTGGACAGAAGTAGGTCTGCTAAATTTTCTACACTGAGCAAAGCCGTCTCCTGAAAGGAAGAATTGTCTCCGTCCAGCACAAATGCGCGCTCCTAAGAAGCACCGAGTCAGAGCTGTGGAGAGTAAAAGGGAGACAGTTAATAATGCCAGAACTGTCTCCGGCAGACCGGGATGTATGGAGCACCTAGCCACAGTCCACGTCCACTTTTGTTTCCGTTGCCTTCCCCCATTCTTGTCCTGTCCTCCTTTCAAACACTGGAATCCCAAGCTCTGCTAAGCAGCCCTCGTGGAAGCAGACAGACAAGTCTGGACCGCATACCTTCTCTGTGGTCTCAGTTTTACCAGGAAGACTAGCAGCAGGGTTACACTGAGCTCACGTACCCGTCCCCGAGTTGGGTTTTGCCTTAGTCACAGAGCTCCCCTTGTTTCCCTCCTTCCCTCATCTTCAGAGCCTTGGGCTCAGCCACCAGCCCTGTGTGGCCGCTGCCTGAAACTTTAGTTGGGGGGGTGGGCGGGGGTGCAGGGGAGAAGGAAGGGACAGTGGAGCCGGCTGCAGAGAACCAAAGCAGCACGTTCTTAACTCTACTTTCTTGGACCCATTTAGACAGGGAAAACAAAACCCAAGTCAGGAATCCATTCCTCTCTTTGACATATCAGCTAAAGGCAGCCTTCAAGTCCAGGTGGGTTTTATGCTTCTTAACTCCTGTACGTGAACAGAGACTGGGTTTCCAGAATTTCCTGGCTAGCCCCCTGGGGTTTTTCTCATAGTAGTTAAGCTTACTTTCAGCTTCTTAAATTGTATCTTACTCTTTAAAGAAAATCCATTGTGCAGAATTGTATAAGGCTTGACATGATTGTCTAAACTAATTGCTTAAATATGGACATGGACAATTGTTGAAAAGCACTTTTGTTTGTGTCTTGGAATGAAAGTTACCACATACACAATAGTCTATTTTGAAACCTAAATGGATTGCATCTTAAAGAGAATCAAAGAGCACAGAAAAAAAAAAAAAACAAGCATAAATTTGTTAGACCAGAATTAAGCTGATGTCTACATTCAGTGGGAAAGAACTGTAGAGAGCTGCCTCTGATACAGTTCTCTCTCCTCTTTTCGTTTCTCTTACCTTCTCACCCTGGTGTTTAAAGTTAAGCCTTTGGGAACATATGGCTTATGTACACTATAGGAAAGTGGCAAATATAAGCCACAAGAGCAAACAGCTCAATCTCTTGTTTCATTTAATACTGCTTCAGAGGAATAGCCTCCCTTTTGAGGGACAAGCAGATCCAACAACGATCAGAGGCTTAGGCCATTGCTTTTCTAACTTTCCCATTAAACCCTAGGGTTTTCTAGAATTTACCAAAGATAGAATGGTTAATCAGGCTTCCCTGGTGGCTCAGACAGTAAAGCACCTGCCAGCAATGTGGGAGACTGGGTTCAATCCCTGAGTTGGGAAGAACCCTGGAGGACATGGCAACCCACTCCAGGATTCTTGCCTGGAGAATCCCCATGGACAGAGGAGCCTGGTGGGCTACAGTCCATGGGGTCACAAAGAGTCAGACACAACTGAGCAACTAAGAACAGAGCAGAATGGTTAATTTAGGGAGAGCTCTTTAAAAAAAAATCACTGAGTGTCATAGGAGAGGTTAGTAAGGTGTTATGGTTTTAAGAAAGATTCTTCTTTTTATTAGTCTCTTTTATACCTCACTTCTAAAGAACATACAATACAGAAGAATAAGATAAGTAGTTGAGGGAATCAGTAATTGGAATATAAAACCAGAGATGAGAATGAGAAACCGAAATATACTGTCTGGTCCTTTATGTTTGTTAGAAGTAAATCACAAATTTAGCTCTAAGCTTCCTAGTGGCCTAAGTGAAAGGGAGCATACCATTTTAATCACCCAGAGTCATCCCGTGAAATAAATTGATTAAGGGCATCACAGGGCAATGTTCAGGAGCAGTGGTTTTTTATCCGTTCATTCATTTACGAACATTCCTTGAACACCTTCTAATGTGTTAGGAGCTTATAATGACAGAGCTCTCAGGCAATTTCAGAGAAAGGCATATCTTTATTAAATTTATGTGAAGTGCTCTGTATGTAAATGTAAAATCTCTTAAAATTGATTTTAGCCATGTTTTAATGCTAAAATGGAATGTTTACCTATTTATGGATAAATCCAAATTAGATCAGGTACATTTTCATGATTTTCTTTTTTTAAGAGAAGTCTCTGTAAATTCCCCCTGTCCTCCCCGGTCTTGTTAATTATCACATAGGACCTTGGAAGATGCCTCTCTGAGACTTATTTCTTGGAACATAGAGGTGGTTCCTTGTGGATGAAAGTGTTCAGAGTCAGAATTTGGTCCAAAGGCAGCAAGGGAATGCCCTCCACAAAACATTTTCAAATGTTCTAGGGAGCAAGATTCTTTCCTCCAAACAGTCATCTACCTTCAACATACAGAATACATGTAAGTGATGTTTTATTACTCTAAATTTAATTTTACGTTGTCACAAATCTATTTATTTTCAAGACAGTTGTTGAAACCACTGAAACCCTTTCCACAAATCAGAAATTTGAATGGATATCATTCTCTGTCAGCCCCAGTATTTTATATATCATGTATTTATAAGCATATATTTTGTTTAATGATATTTTCATGATATTAAATATCAAATATTAACATTTATACATATATATTATAAATGTATAATAAATACAAATATATCACACAGGAAGCACACACAGTTTACCTATACACCCTTAAATGATCTGTAGTATTATCATGACATATGTGTTATCTGTCATGTCATTTAGGCTATCAGTAGGCATAACTTGTGATCTAAGGTGTCAGCTCTCACAGAGCTGGCCAGGATCATATGATATACCCCTGTAAATAGGTGGATGTGTTTAAACTTTCTTGATATGTAACGGAGTATGGTGCACATATGTTATAGTTGCGTAGTACCCAGGAGTTTTACATGAGCAGACACTCATAGTCTAGAAATCATTCAAATATGATATAGAGCAATACCCTTCCTAATGAACAGCACTTTTAAAAGACATTCATTTACATGTACCAAAATTGTAAGAGAGGCTTTTGGTCCAAGCTCTGTGTGGGGGTGGTAATTATAGTTGGTAGTGATAATGTGGATGAGTACATCTAGTTGGACTATAGGCCTTAATGGCTTGGTACGTGTTACTGTTGTGGTTTTATTAATTGAACCTCTAAGTGAGGTAAATGAAGCCTCTCCTTCCTTTCCCTTGGCATAGACTAGCTGATATAAGAAAAGAAGTCTGAGACATGAAATACAAAACCAAAGAAAAGTAACACTGTGAACCCATAGATAAATCAATACTATGTTTATTTCTAATATAACCAGATTTTAAAATAACTATAGTTTAAATTTTTACAAAGGCAAATGAAAAGCACCCCACCCCTCAACAATCATGTAAGTGTATATTAGGAAAACTTTCTGCATGTGAAGTGGGATAAAGTTATAAATAACTTAATATTTAATCTTGTTCTTCTGATATGTAAAGAACCTAAAATGACTTGTAGTTCTTTTTCAGGGCTTGTTTTTTTCTTCACAGAAAGGAAACTAAGTTGGAAAAGGATAAGATGACTAGAATTTTTTAAATCTGTAATGTGTAGTTTCCCTTAAATGAAATTAAATTTAGTTCAACTCTGGGATAAATGCCATGTATAACACCATTGGAACTGGAAGTTCTCTTGTTCTCTATTTGGTTACTAGTCATTATTCCTCATTTCCATTCTTTCCTAAAGCAAGGGTTTTCATGCTCTGTTGGCAGAATGTTTCCTGTGCCTTTATCTTGTACCCTCCATATTGCTCTAGTTTGGGGCATAATTGTAAGTCATTGTATAATCCACCACAGCAAGCTTTTCATTCCAGAAGTAGCTTGAAAAAAATCTCAGTTTCCTAGGGCTGCTATAACACATTATCACAAACTGGGTGTTTTATAATAATAGAAATGTGCTCTCTCAGTTCTGGAGGCTAGGAATCAGAGTGCCAGCAGGGCCATGCTTCTTCCTCCAAAGGCTTGCAGGAAGAATCCTTCCTTGACTCTTGGGGAATTTCCTGGTTGCCAGCAATCCTTAGCATTCTTTGGGTGGTGGTGGTGGCAACTCCAAAATCTGCTTCTGCCATCACATGGTTGCCTTCCTTCAATGTGTGTCTGTGTCCAAATTCCCTCTTCTTATTAAACACCAATCATTGTATCAGGGCCCCCCGCCTCCGCCCGCCGCGTCCATTATGACCTCATCTTGTTTGTATCTGGAAAGACCGTATTTCCAAATGAAGTCAGATTTACAGGGTCTCAGTGAACATGAATGGAGTGAGAAGGGGAGACGCACTAATCAACCTGGTGTAGGTGGTAGGAATCTAGTTGAATTTTGTCACTCCTCTGAGCATTTAGGGGGTCTGCACTTAAGCACCTCTACTTTCCAACCTGAAACAGAGCAGTCTTGAGCTTTCCATCCACTTGGGACATGGATAATTATATTCACTGTAATATCTCTCTTAACCTGGAAATGTATCCAAAGCCACAGAAATCCTAACTAATCAGTCCTCTGGTCACTACCATGGTGTATGCTAAGTCTGTATTATTTTGTAAAATTGCCCCCAGGGGCAGGTTTTGTTCTTCAGTATTCAAGTGCAACTTTCTACTAGAAAATCGCGTGCAGGTGCTTTCAGGCATTGACTCTGGCCCACATTTAAGTCATTCCCAGATTCTATACTTTGTTCTTTGTACATCTGGACATTAGGCTTACTTAAACTTGTGTAATTTTCTCCCCAAGGTATTAGCAGTGATGAGTTCCATTATACCAATTTCTTTTGCCGCTTGAGTGTCCCTAGAAGTCTCAGGACTGGCCAAAGGTCAGATATTTGCGTGATTTCTAGATAGCATGTCATGTTTAAATCCATTCCTTAACCAAAGTTGCAGTTGTACTGAGGAAGGGGTCCGGGAATGGGTCGAAAACTCGCTCAGACCCCAACCCCATGTTCCTCCCCATGTATGTTTTCTTTGACTTACTCAGTGGTTTTTTAGAGATTTGATTAGTTACTAACAATAACATTTCTCAGAGAAATCCAGATATCTGGCTTTTCTTGAAAACTCAGACTTGGCAACCCTGGGCCCATATTTCCACAGCTGTCCCTTCAAGCAGAGTACGATAGGCTCTTGCCTACACTGCAGACCACTCTGGACTGGACTACTTCATTTGTTCATGTCACCTGTCTGACCCAAAGGCTTAGGAGTCCAGCCTTCATTTCTTCCTCGTGTTGTTTGAAGAAACTATATGGAACACACGGGGGCAAAGGAGGGCAAATCACTGGTTTTCCCTCCCTCTGTTTTGCACCGTCTTTTGGCAAATTTCCACTAATATCCTTCAAGGACGCTTCAGTATCCTTTACAGGACCTCTGGATTCCATAGCCTTCCCACCCTTATTTTTTCTCACCATCTGTGGTGTTACAGTTGAATTCATATGCAAGAACTGAAATTTTCAAATTCAAATTAATTTCAGATTCAACCTCACATTTCTCTAATGAAGTTTGGACTTCATCAGTTACAGCATAGGCCCTTCTAGACACTTTTAAATGCCCTTTTCTAGCCTGTGGACCCTCCTTTGGCCCTTCTTACTCATCCACACTGCTTCCACGCTCCACTCTTTACCCCTTGCCCCACAGTACTTTGACTTTACGTCACAACTGTCTTTCTGGAAGTCTCTTATCTCAGACTCTTACTGGTGTCTTCCCTGCAGAACATGTCTGGTTTTGGAGTCTCCCGTTCTCCCTGTCTTGTCACCAGTTTCTTTTTGTGCTCACAGCCCTTCAGTAGAAGCCTGTTACCTGAGGCACTGACCCTGGAGTCCTGAACAGTGCCTCTCTTGCTTTCCCCAAAAGTGTCGATAACACTAAAAGATTCAGTTATTCATTATCCCCAACACCACTGGCGTGCTCGATCCCTACAGCCCATGGAAAATTGTATTTATTATATGATTTTTGTGACCACATACTCCTCCTAGAAATTCACAGGATATATTATCATGTTATGGCAATCACCAGCTGATGTTAGAAGAACCCTAATTTGTCTTTCATCAAATGTTTGGAAGATCTCATCTGTATCTTTATCTTACAGCTTCTTGGAATTTCTTTCTGCTTATCAGAGTCACATGTTCACTGTAGAGGGTGTGGAAAATACACAAAGATGCAAAGAAAAAGATCAAAATTACCCGTAACCATAGCACCTAGACTGCTAGCATTTTGATATGTTTGTTTTTATTTTAATTTCATCTTCACTTTAATCTCTTTTACATTTTAATCTCTTCCTTTCCCACTTCTTTAGTCCTCAAATAATACTAAAGGAGGGTCCACAGGCTATCCTTGAGAGAAGGATAATTTCTGTGATTAGCCCAAAAATTTAGAAGAAATAGTTATGTAGCTCGAGAAAATTCTAGCCTTAACCATTTCAGAATGTTCTCAACATTATATACATTCTTGCTTGTTTTATGTTAAATTATTTTAGCCTTCCACAACATGAGTCTAGATTTTTCCTGACTACCCCCAAGGAGTCTACAGAGGATCTGTGTAGTCCTCTCGTTTTCTGGTGTAGGATAGATTGTATCATGGACAACCCATGTGTGTAGAGTCCTGACTTAGACTTAGACCTCTGTTATAAACCAAACCGTGCTCCCCTCCCCAAGTTTGCATGTTGAAGCCCTACCCTCTTCCTGAATGTAATGATGTTAGGAGGTAGGACCTTTGGAAGGTGATAGAGATTAGATGAGGTTATGAGGGCAGAGTCCTCATAAATGAGATTAGTGCCCTTGAACGAATCATGAGAGAGATTCCTTCCTCTCTCTACTCTTCACTGTGGAAAGATATGAAAAGTCAGTGATCTACAATCCAGACAAGAACCCTTACCAGGACATGACCTTGCTGACACCCCAAGCGTGGACTCCAGCCTTTAGAACTGTGAGAAATAAAACTCTGTTGTTTGTAAGTCTCTCAGTCTATGGGATTCTATTTGAGCAGTCTAAACTAAGACAGTATTCAAGAAAGGGATCCTGACTAATCTGGTTGTGGATATAAGAAGATTCATGCTTGAGAAAGGTAGTATGTAGAACCAGATGCATGGTAGTGTCAGCTATGATGGACCAAGATCTTAAGGTGGGGTTTCAAGAGAAAAGGCAGGGAATAGAGAGAAAAGCCATTTAGGTGCATTTTAAATAGAAAATGTTAGGGTACCAAGAATTATTACTGGCTGAACGTGTGACATGACTGGTTACTGTGGTGAGTCTCAGTCCAGTCTGTCTGCAGCAAAGTAAGCAGGCAGTGGAGATGTTGCTTTAAGGAAAGATGACGTGATCTCTAGTTCCGAGTTTCTTGTCCAGCCTTAGATTTGTCAGTTTCAGACACTCATTACATCATCAGGGAAAAAGGCCAGTAAAAGCCCAGACCTCTCAGGCTGTAGAATCTGCTTATAAATTGGAATGGACAGAGTAGCTGTGTTTTTTCCAAACTCTGAAACATTACATGTTCTTGGGTCTTACTGAAATGCATTTTGTGTTCTGCATCTTATTAAAGTGTTCATGCTATGTCCCTGTAAAAGTCTGCTGGTCTTCTGCAAGTTGGGAGCTTGCCTTTGATTATCTCTTACCAGTTAGCTCCACTAGGTAAAACTCAGGGCTGTGGGACAGGCCCCGTGTGGGACAGCTGGCTTCCCCCAGAGCAGCTTCCCCTTGCCTGGCTGGTTCAGAAATGCATATATCTGATCACAGAGGGCAGAGGTGTGAGCGTGGCCAGCTCAGCATAACCTCCCTCCTACTGGAAAAATCACTTCCAGCCCAAGTTCTGACAGGAGTTACTGACCTCATCCTTGTTTAGAATTACGAACTGTGAGCAATATGCCCAGCCAATTTATGAACTCCTCGAAGATCCTGATGACCTTTCACCCAGCTGACCATCTGAATTTTCCTGTTCTGTGAGAGACCCTGATGAAAACAGCATGTTCGGGGTGGCCAGCTCCCTGCAGGGTGCTGTGACAAGCCGTCTGCACACGCTCCTCACTCACACCTCAGAGTCATCCCATGCAATTGTATTATTTTTATTCTCCTTCTGGGGGTGAGAAAAGTGTGGCTGGAAGAAGTTACCTGACTTTGCTAGGGCTGCAGATCCTCTGACTGGCAGAGTTAGGGCTCCACCCCAAGTCTTGCCTGACCCCAGAACCCATGCTGTTACCGCCACACTCTGCTGCCTCTCAGGACACCAGGATTTTGGGAGACTATGATAAGCCCCCGCCTACAGAATGAAAGTTTGCACAATCTGATGCTTATAAGTGGGTATGGGTTTTAAGTTGTAATTTCTTGAAATGAAAAAATGAGATCGCCTCAGCAGGCAGACTGAAGAAAAAATTTGACGAAGAGTCAAGTGAGGCAGATGTCTGTTCTTGGATGCCTCTACACATCTCCCATTAGTGAGTTCCTCTCTCCCAGCAGCTTGAGATACTCACATCCCAGACCTAAAGCTTTTCTCAGCTTTAGTTCCTCAAACTTCTAGCTCAAACACGAACTCTCATAGTGGACAAGTTGAAGTCTCTCCGCTTCGTCTCTACCCAGCGCCTCAGTGCCAGCTCCACTCACTTCATGCCTTCGAACCCAGAGGAGTCGAGGCATCAGTAAGACCAGTTTCTCCCTCCTGTTCCCTTCAAAACAGAGTTCAGAGACTTTTTAGAGAAGAGGAAGGCTGTAAAACCTCCGGTGTTAGAACGCTGAGTTAAGGCCCAACCTCTCTGGAACCACAGGTTCATCTGTGAAGTTTAACTTCAAGTTCAGTCATTGAATGACGTGTCCAGTATTCTGGAGCCCTGCCCTTCCTAATCTTCTGAACTTCACTCTCACTTGAGTGGAAAGGGGCAGCTTGGATGCCACCCAGGAGGAATTTGGTGCAAGTTCAGAAAAACGTCCTTGGTAACACGCATCTCTTAAACAGTGTATTTCTTTTGAGATTTTGTAGACAGATGTGAAGTGAAGGCAGCCTTTAGGGTCATTTCTCTTACCTAGTCAGCAGTACAAAGTAAGGCTTAAAGTTTTGTGGTTTTTCTTTTAAGAAGGACAGACTGACTCATTTCACTATTGACATAGTAAAGTACACTCAGAGCTGAAGAGCCTCACTAGATAATCTGAGTTTCTCTTGTCCCGCTTCTGGGAAATTATCATTTTAAAAACAAGGTACCTCTTTTTATTTTCTAAAAGAGCTTTATGAATCACTGCCATTTGAAGCTATAAAGGGGGTGTTGGGGTTATTTTCTGGTAGGACTAACATGTCACTAAAGCAGGACTTTTGATATATTAAAAAAGATTTAAAGCAAAACAGTTTGGATTTTAATCATATTTGTAGGATTTCTAAAGTCTTGGTTTCACATCCTTTTTGAGGCCCTGGAAAACACTTCATCATTTGTCCTTAGCCTTGGCCTCCTTTAGCCCTCATCTCCCTATCACTTTCATCTGCTTCTTCAATTCTGGCCTTCCATTCAGGAAGTATTTTTTCAGCACCTGTTATGTAAATAACAGTGCCTCGGTTCAAGGCACTGAGGAGGTGAGGAAATGAAGACAAAGACCGTGTCCTCCAAGGACATAGGGTGTAGTTCAGAGGTTGCAAGTTTAAATGACTGCAGGAGACGGGAAGGCCTGTGAGATCAGGAAGGGGCCTGGCGCAGGTCAGAGGCGTAATTCGGACCCTGCCAAGGTGGAAGGGACACCACCACTCTGAAGGGACCATCATGACTCCACTCGCAGCTCCAGCTGATTGGAGCCATCCTAGAATACCAGCCCAGCATTGTCAGAGCCTCCGGCTTGTCAAGAGAAGTCACAAAATCAAATTTTTATGATATGCCATCTCCTGATTTTTAAAAAATTCTGGCAACTAATTCAGATTCTTCAAAAACATTGTGTGGGCCAAACAAAACGTGTTGGTGAGCTGAATTCAACCCATGGGCCTCCAGTTTGGGGAGTTCTGGCCTGGCTAGTGAGATAAATCATACATGTATGAAATCATTAATTTAAAATGTGGCTTCTATGACTAAGGCCTAATGAGTGACACAGACAGTGCCTGCTGGAGAAGTTCAGAGAAAGGAGAAGAAGGACCAAGGAGAGGGGAGAAAGAGGGCCCCGGGGGCTGCAGCAGGCAGGTAAGGGGCGTGAGGAAACCGGGGTGTGTGTGTGTGAAGGATGTGGAGACCCACTGTTGCCGTGTGGAGGTGGGAGGCCTCCAGGGCCAGGCTGAGGAGCTTGGACTCGACTTCCCAGGTGCCAGGGAGCCACCGAGGATTTGTTGATGTGCTGTTTCAGAAAATGAAAGCCGTCGGCGAGTAAGGGGTAAAGTGGCATGCAAGAAGAAACCATCAGCAGACTCTTGCCATCGTGCTTTCCTGTTCTCCACACCACTTCCTCTTCCACCTCTCTGCACACATCCCCAAACTGTCCACCTAATGTACTTCTAAGAGAAGAAGCCACCCTCTAGCAAGATAGCTTTAAAGTATGCCAGTGCCCTAAAGCAGAACAGGAAAATGAAATCAGACCAGATAAAATGGCACCCGCACCGAGGATAAAAAGACACACTCTAGCCACCGCCTCTCCCTAAGGGGGGCGGGGAGGGGGAACACGGTTTAAAAAAGAAATGGGGCATTTCTCTGAGACACAGATCTATGTAATAAGCAAGGCCTACATGGCTCTCAAATGGGCACGGGAAGGTACAGACCTGCATTCTCATTGGGTATACTAGCTGATCAGGACTAGCTCAGCCATAGCCACGGTCGGAAACCACCTAACATGTATTAGCAAAATTTTCTTACTTAAGTGACCAATAGATGTGCGCACAGAATACAGAAAGGTGCCATTATAAGAGGGGAAGGCACCCATTTTCCGATGTTACAATATATAGCCATCTTGCAGATAATCCTAAAGTACCAAAGATGAGTCATCGCTAAGTACAGAGTATGTCTGTGAGATGACGGGCTCTTCTTGTACATCAGTGGACCGTTCCCTGTGTCCCACCTCGGACACTCGGCGTTGGTTAGCTCAGATGGGGCCAGGCTTGTGGACTTTTAAACATCTTCATAGCTGGTTCAGGACCCTACACAATTTTGCTTGGCGGTTGGAATCTAAATGTCCAGTTGATGTAGGCAGTTGTTGGTTATTCCAGATTGGATCATGCATGGTATTAATTTTCTGAGGCCCTTATTTTACTTATCCTTATTCTTTCTGCTTTACTTCACTTTAACCATCTCTTTTGCCTGCCTAATGATACTTAGAGATCTGAAACAGTCCACCACACTCTGTGGTAAAACTGTCTTCTTTTAATACAGAGGATTTAATACTTACTATTATTAGCATCCATTCCTCCCCAAACCTGCCCTCTGAGCCACTGTGTGCTTTACAGTCAATCCCTCACAGAGTCACACCAGCCCCTCCAAGCTTAAAAATGCCCCTACCTCTTCCTAGGGCTTCCCAGGTGGCACTAGAGGTAAAGAATCCACCTGCAATTCAGGAGACGCCAGAGACAAGGGTTCGACCCCTGTGTCAAGAAAATCCCCTAGAGTAGGAAATGGCAACCCACTCCAGTATTCTTGCCTGGAGAATCCCATGGACAGAGGAGCCTGGCAGGCTACGGTCCATGGGGTTGCCCAGAATCAGACACGACAGAGCACTCACACACACACCTCTTCCTAGCAAATTGTGTTGGCACCTGCACAGGTATTGACAGCTACACTACCTCTCCAGCCTCTCTTTTAGTTAACTGGTAACCTGCATCCTGATCGCCAACTTTCTTAAACTATAGAAGTTTAAAAGCCATGTATCTTAGGTTTGAGGAAATCCAGTCTTCTTCCAGGCCAAGGTATCACTTGAAGTAGCTTTGCACTGGTCCCTCAGCATTCCCCCTACCTCCACTCTGATCCAAGCCTCATCTCTCCAATCTAGATTACTGTCATAACCGGCCTCCCAGTTCTCAGTTGCTTGGACCAACTAGACATCTTAAAACCTGGTTCTGGTTCTATAAGCTTGAGCAGCTCGTTTAATCTCTCTGAGCCAGTAGGCAGTTTGTTCAGCAAGAGAGGAGCATAGAAATAGATGTTTCCTTTTGAGTCATGAGACTAAGATTCTAGGAGTTCTCAAGCATCTTCAAGATGGAATTTGGAGGGCATTGCCGTCAAAGTCAGAAGAACTTCAAGCTAGAGTTAAGTTTCTTTGTCGTTATGGTACCCCTTAGTACCCTGTTTACTTTACTGCCAAAATACCAGTGCCCTTACCTGCTTGTTGGTCGCTGAAAACCTGTTTACCCCGAGATGCTCTCTCTGTTCTCTTTATTCTCAAATAACCCCTGGTATTTCTTCTCCTTTCCCCCTGTCTTCCCAGTTTAAAGCAAAAATTTTTAACAGAAAATTTTAAAATTGACTTCATCCTTAATAATGATATCAGTCAACCAGTATGAATCTGAATGTCTTATTACTGTATATCTGAATAGTTGTATTATTACTGTGAATATAATTATTGTTACTGTCTTATTATTTTTACTATTGTCTTATCCAAACAGCTTACTACTATAATTCAAAGACGAGAAGGAAATGGCAACCCACTCCAGTATTCTTGCCTGGAGAATCCCACGGACAGAGGAGCCTGGCAGGCTATAGTCCATGGGGTCTCAAGAATCAGATACAACTTAGTGACTGGATCATCATAATTCAAAGAATGATAGTTTTAATTTTCCCTGGGCGAATTTGGGGGGGGGGGCGGTGTGTATACACATCCATACATATAGTTTTATTTTTAAAGCAACTTTATAAGCCAAATTTTAAAACTCTTGAGCTTCTACTGTACCCTGAACAACTAGCAACTAATGTACAGAGAGGAATACTTTCTTGTCCAGAGTTTGACAGTCTTTAGAAGTTATTTTAAGGATCATTTTAATTTGGGGACTTTACTTTTCATTTTAAAAAACTTGATTAGCTAGTTTTTGTTTTCTAGTTTACACGGTCATAAGAAAAGTCCGTCTGCAAAAAATCTCATTAAAACTCTGGGCTTCGGGGCACAGTGGGAAAAATAATTTTTAAAACCATCTCATTCCTTCTATCTGTAAAGAGGGTTCCAGTTGAAGAGAGAAACCGGTCTGTCCTGTTGTTTGAAGCATGGAGATGAAACCTAATCAAACGTTAAAATCTCTCCACATGTCCCCCCCACCTCCAAGATCACTGCAAATCGATACTATCAATCATAACCGTTGCTGGTACTGAGTGCTCACACCAAAGACTGGAGAAGTCGCTTCTAGTCCTGCTCTCACACTCGACTCCTGGACCTTCTGGATTCAGGTGGTAGAGTCCTTGGTGTTGTCATTGTTGTTATTTGTTTTTTGTTTTGTTTGGGTTTCGTTTTATTATTTCTAATGTCAGAGATCCCAGAAGAGTGGAATTTTATTTTATTGTTTAAAAAAATTTCTTTTAGTAAGGGAGATTTTGAAAGTGGGTTTCAGTCTGCTTTAAACCTTCTAGGCTCTTCTCTTCTGGAGTTACAGGATTTTCTTCTGAGAATGTAGTGGACTGGGAAGACAGAGGATATACCAAAGTAAACATTATACGAGCTTCTGCTTTGCAATTTACTTACTAAGTAGATAAAACCTCAGACTATTTCCTGTATATCTTAAGGAACAAATTTGTCACCAGCTCCCCAGACCCACTGCCTGTCTTTTTTCAACTACTCACCCATCTGACCCCCCACTCCACACACACACACACACACTTTTTTATGTTTAACATTAAAGCTCCTCCAGAGGCGACTTTAACATTAGAGCCACTCCACTGGTATAAGCCAGTTTTCATTCTTTACGTTTTGACATATGCAGCCCAGTATTAAATGCAGAGAGCTGACCTAAAGACCCCTTGGTTCTCTGGGGCCAGAAGGCCCTGGAAGGGAGGGAGGCAGACCCTGGCAGAGGGCTTGGAGAGTGCTCGCAGCCCCAGTGGGACTTGTGGTCTCCACGGCTGGCTTTCTTCAGCCTCAGATTCACTGAGGGCGTTTTGGCAGATCACACTCGTAAGAATGCTTTTAATAAGGTCCGTGTTGCCATCTACCACATAAGGCTGATTTTTCCAAATAACTAATTTTTTAAGAACTTCAGCGGTTAGATTTGTACGCAGTAAACAGATTGGTAGAGGGCAGATTTGAACCAAAAGAAACCTAAATAAACAATATGTTTATTCTTGTTGCTTACCCATGTATGCAGGATGTATCAACCCTAGCATACGTCATGCACTCAGCCCTGTGTGTGCATAGCAAAACACTATTCTAGACATTGTGTTTGATATAGGGAAGAAACAGACGCAGTTCTTGCTTTAGGATAAGTCTGATAGGGATGAAACCCATGAGCCCAACTGATGAAATAGAATGTGGAAAGTGATATAATTGAGATATACATTGAGAAATCTGCTTGGTGTGGTGTTTGTGGCACTGGAAGTGGGTTGCCGCCCCAGCGCTACTCAAAGTGTAGTCTTGAGAGCTGTCTGTATCAGCATCGGAGATGCAGATTCTCAGGCCCAGTCTAGATCTGCTGGTTCCGACTCTCTGGGAAGGGGATGGGCCAGTGATCTGTATTTTAAGAAGTTTTTATGTTTTAACAAGATTCCCCAGGTAATTCTTTTGCCCTCTGAAATTTGAGAACCGTTGCTCCAAGCCTTAGTTCCTCAGGCTACTCTAATTCTCCTGGTAGTTATTATCATCCAAATCACAGGTGAGGGGAAATGGGAGTGTCAGAGATTAATTTTGCCAAAAGTAACAGCTGATATTACTGTTAATAGTATCAACAGTATTAATATTGTTAACACAGTTCTGGTTCTCAGAACCAGTTCATAGAACCATATACATATGTACAGTTCATAAAACCAAATCTATGTCATGCGGTCTGTAGACCTCATGCCACCACCTGCTGTCTCATCCTAGAAAGCATCAGCCATGAGAAACATTCTCTTAAAGAGTTCTTTCTTGGTTTTCCACTTTTCATGTTCCTCTTTCTGCCTACATAGAAAGCACCGACTTTAATAACCTTGCCACTGCCGTAGTGCCCCATAGCTGTCGTCACCGTGAGGCCAAGGTACAGATAACACTTGAGATTTGTTTTCCCGGCCACGTAATCATCAGATGATCAGCTGACATCTCCAACAACTACATCCTTGTGCCTGATGGGTGCACCAGCATGTCCATACAAATCAGATTTGGGATGAGGAAGAAAACCTTATTTTTGAAGATGAATTCGATTTAATCATCATACGTTTATATATATATTCCACCTACCATTTGCCTAATGGTGCGCTCTGCATTATAAGGCAGAAGGCAATGGCACCCCACTCCATTACTCTTGCCAGGAAAATCCCATGGACGGAGGAGCCTGGTAGGCTGCAGTCCATGGGGTCGCTAAGAGTCGGACACAACTGAGCAACTTAACTTTCACTTTTCACTTTCATGCGCTGGAGGAGGAAATGGCAACCCACTCCAGTGTTCTTGCCTGGAGAATCCCAGGGACGGGGGAGCCTGGTGGGCTGCTGTCTATGGGGTCACACAGAGTCGGACACGACTGAAGCGACTTAGCAGCAGCAGCAGCTCAAAATGTGGTCCCTGGACCAGCAGGATCACCTGGGAGCTTGTTACCTATGCACATATTGGGCCTTACCTGGGCCTTCTGTCAGAAACTCTGGGGATGGGGCCCAGTAGCTTGTTCTTAAAATTCTTCCAGATGACTCGAATGCATTCTAAAGTTTGAAAACCATGAAAAACATTCTCTTGAAGAGTTCTTTCTTGGTTGTCTTCCCAGATGGTGCTAGTGGTAAAGAACCTGCATACCAGTGCAGGAGACGTGGGTTCGGTCCCTGGGTCGGGAAGATCCCCTGGAGGAGGGCATGGCAACCCACTCCAGTATTCTTGCCTGGAGAAACCCATGGACAGAAGAGCCTGGCAGGCTACAGCCCATGGGGTCACAGAGAGTTGGATGCAAACTCCCGGAACTTAGCACGTGCACACACATGCAGCACTGGAAGGGGTATGAGAGGTTAGAGACCTAGTCTTCCCTGAGAAAGATTTTATATGTGTTACCTTGCCCACCTGTGAATGGCTAAATTCAAATTGGGATTTCTGATAACTAAGAGCTCACGGGGGAGTTATGATTTTGCTTTACCAGTTTTGCTTTACTGTGTCTGCAAGATTCAGAAATGCCTTCTGCAGCAGTTTGCGGGGTTTTTTTCTTCCTCTTTTAATGAGAGTCAGTCACTTATTTATAAAACCAGTTACAGAAATTTCAACATGTTTTAGATGACAATTACACTTTTTTTCCCCTCTCTCCATGGGTCTCAATTGCAAAGAATTCTTATAGAACTGAATTGTTTTGTTGTGTAGGCGGTCATTTGCCATGTGGTGAGCTTGAAAACAGACTAAATAAATGGTCTGGATGGTGACATCATGGACAGTGAGGATTAAAGCAAAGATAATGCAGAAGGCTGTGCTCCCTAAATAACCTGAGGCCAGACCAACTCCTGAAATCCTGGGTCACAGTTAAAGATTTTTGTTTGATATATTTACAGCCAGTCATTGCTGGTTTTTTCTCAGGATATTATATTTCAAGAGAAATCCGTTTGTCTTCTTCAGAGAGACACCTGAAAATGTGGATCCCCACAGATTCCCACTCAGGTGGGCTTCGTATACAGAAGAGCAAGCCTGGACTGTGACTGGGCTGCCCAACACACGGGCTCCACATTTCACACTCCCAGTCCCGTAAGTTACAGCAGTTCTGCCCCCCTGTCGCCCTGCCTGCGTTTATGAAATAGAGAAATTGCCAGTGCTCACAGTTGGCCTAACGTGGGAGATTCTTGTTCAGACTGATTTACACTGACGCTTTACCTTCTTGCCCTTTCTCAGCATTTTCACAAGTTATTTATGGCTCTCCTGTGGAGCAGGTCAGAGTATAGAAAGAATGTGACACTCATACATTGGAAAGCTAGTAGCTATTACCCTGCTGAGGGTTTTATAAGAAAGAAAGATGACGGCTTTTGGAATGTTGTTGAATCCCTGGGTCTGGTTCATCCCATTCTTCCTTGGGTGTATATGACTGAGAATAGTGTGTGATTTGCAGGTGAAGTCTGACCTCAGTCAGTTTATCTAAAATGCTGTCATATCATCCGAGCTTTGTATTACAGGTTTATTTAATGCCAATATAAACCCATATGGGGAGGGAGGAATGTCTAGAACTAATAAGATTATCTAGCCTATCCAACAAGTCAGTGGTATACTAGTTTTGGTTAATAAATTAATGATTAGCTAGTTTTAAAACTATGTACCTTGCTCTGAGTGCTGATGAATAGTAATATAAAATACATTCCCCGGGGCCTCTCCCCAAGCCTTAAGCCATGAGGGCTGCCATTTCAGAGAGGTTTTGTTGACCCCCCTGGGAAGCCCCCAGGCTTAGTACGGCAGAGAAGCGCCGTATAGAAGCACAACAGTGCACAGACACAATCAAAGCTGTCCGCACAACTCCTCCTGCCCTTGTGTTCCAGAGACCCCGCTCGCCTCTGGGGCCCCTTTCAAGCCCCTCTGCAGCGCAGCTTAGGATTCACGGAAGGAGTCTGGAAGAACATTAAGCTCTGAAGTCAGACAGACCTGGATCTACTGCTCATGATGGAAAGTTCGGAATAACTGCTTCACAAAATTATGGAAGATTGCCTGGAGCCCGTGTAAAAATGCAGGACAATCAGAGAAATGCACGTTTAATCAAGGAAATAGCCTTTTTCGAATTTCAACTGGGTCGAATTTTGTTACTGTCATTCCTGGCATTGATGAAGGTACAGGAAATGGGTGCTCTTGCACACTGCTGTTAGTGTCAGTTACCTTAAAGGCGGCTTTGCAATGTTAGCTTAAGCCCGGATTGAGGGATGGATGGACGACGATTAGGCAGTTAGTCTTTTGATCCAGTAATTATATTTTAAGTTATTTATCCCAAAGAAGTCATAAGGGACATGTATAAAGATTTAGCTACTGCTTATCACACTACTGTTTATAATATTGAAGAACCGAGAAGCAGTTAACACAGGACTGAAACTTTGTAGTCATTGGATGAATGCTGATTCACTCCCACCTCTCCTGGAACCCCCATCCTCTGCCACTCCCACCTCCATCCCCACCACAGTGCAACCAGCAAGAAAACCAAGGCTAAAACTAGTAAGTAAGGGCCGCAAAATCAAATAATCAAGATAAATGCCTGGGTTTCAGCGTTCTAAAGGATTCCTTTCTGCTGCTTTGCCTCTTTTTCATTAAAACCAAGACTGACTTGCCACAGGTCCATAATCCTTTATCCTCAATTCTGAAATTCAAAAAGTACCCCAAAGTGCAACTTGTTAAGTTTTACACAGACTCATTTGAAAACAAAACCTGATCTGAACTGGCACAATTCTGTTTAGAGTCTCTAATCATTGGCTGTGAATATTCATTTATCTCACTGCAGGAATATTAGTGAGTCCTGCCCAAGAACCCGCTGGAAGTGTTATATAATAATGTATATACTATTTTACTTTTCTAAAATCTAAAAAATTCTGAGATTTTTTGGTCTAGGAGTTTCTGATGAGGCATTTGGGGCCTATAGCTTCTTCAGCAAGGAGAAATTGACATCTCTGTTCAAGGTTGAACAATAGTGCTTCAGACATGGATTAACTTACTTTTAACATTCCAAGTGTGGAACCCAGTGCTCTGAGTGACGGTGAATGTTTGTCTAGCCACAGCTTTTTCCTTAGTTTCCCTGAGGTTAGGTCTTCACTATTCATATGTTGAGGCTGGATATTAAATGTTCTCCTAAAGAGGGTTAGTGGCGGTTTAGTCTCTAAGTTTTGTCCGACTCTTGCGACCCATGGGCTATAGCCCTTCAGGCTCCTCTATCTGTGCGTTTCCAGGCAAGAATACTGGAGTGGGTTGCCATTTCCTTCTCCAGGGGATCGTCCCGACCCAGGGATCAAACTCTGGTCTCCTGCCTTGCAGGCAGATTCTTTACCAATTGAGCTGTCAGGGAAACCAAAGAGGGTTAATTATGAGAATAAAATTAACTTCATCTGGAAAGAACACAATGCTCTATTAAAGATAATGAAGAAAAAACATTCCTATATTAAAGGTCATGATTCAGAAGACCTGGTTGTTAAGACAGGCATGTAGTTAGTCAACATGCAAAAGCCCAAATTTTATGTTCTTGGTTTTAATGCTCCTGTTTCCTGTTTGGACGCTTCAAAAGAAAACATCACTGGACTGTGGGTGGCTAGGACAGCAGCAAAGATGAGCAGAGCTGTCCCCTTCTTTGTGAACTTGCCTCTGTGGAGAGCACCTTCCCAGTGTTTGTATACAGGGGAAAGGGTGAAGACTTTTCTTCTTTCTTTGAATTCATTATCAGTCAGTCAGTTCAGTTCAGTCACTTGGTCGTGTCTGACTCTGCGACCCCATGAACTGCAGCATGCCAGGGCTCCCTGTCCATCTCCAACTCCCAGAGTTTACTCAAACTCATGTCCATGGACTTGGTGATGCCACCCAACCACCTCATCCTCTGTCGTCCCCTTCTCCTGAATTCATAGGTTCTTTACCAATCCAGGGAACAAAGTTCAGCTCTTTCCACCCTCCCCCAGCAGGTGGCGCTGTGAAATAGAGGGATATGGCAGTGCCGTGAGCTGCCTTTCTGCTCCGCAAACCCAGTTACAACCTTAGCAAGTACCCACATGACTTTGGCACTTAATAACATGTCAGTTGAAATACTTGAAAGTCTCCTGAAGGTCTAGTGCCTCAAACAAGTTCTGTTTAGTCTCCAGTCTTCTGTAAATCTCCTTCTTCCTTTAAGATCAGCTGTGTGAAGTGCTCACAGCACTGTGACTCTAGCCTTCACCGGATGCTGAGGTCCTGTGAAAAGGTACAGTCCTGGTTCTGCCCCGAACGTTAGAATGGATTCTCTCTTCCCATTGTGGAGAAGGCCACGCTCCCCTCTTCCAGGTGTAGGCCTTATTCCCCCTCCTGCTTGGGAAAGGATCCATTAACTACTTGAATGAAATAATTGGTGTTTCAGCCTTGACTGAGCCAGTCATTACCAGCTGCCCGCCCAGATACTCGAAGCAAGCAAGTGGTTAAGAGAAAGGGGGAAGGAGCCTGTTGTGCCTCCCAGGCCTCTCCTTTCGGAAGGGCTCTTCCCTCCTCTCCTCTGATGCTTTATTTTGGAGTTCCAGTGTATCAGCCAGTTGAATCAGTGTCGTAGTCTAAGACCAGTGGTTCCTTCAGGCTGCAGTCTTCTGGGCCACCAGACAGTTTATGCTCATAATAACTTTCACTTCTTCTTCACAGGCATTAATAGTTTCCTGGCACTGCCTTTCAGGAAATGTCGTCATGGTCTGGAGGAACCAATAAAAATACAAGTAACGTGTTTTGACAGATCTCCTTTCTGCCAGAGATTTCAGACTGGCATGGGGGTGGGGCAGTGGCACGCCAGTCCACCTGTGGGTGCCTAGGAAGAAATCGTACGTTTGCCGAAAGACTGAGAGGTGATGCCTGCCCTGAGCATGAGCTGTAGATGGCTCTAAAGCTATAAACAAATTCCAGCTCGTTCTGGCAAACTTAAAAAAAAAAAAAAATCCGATGTGACAAGGCAACTCAAGTCTATGGTTCACTGGGAGATTTTTTTTTTTCCTCATTTTTCTGCCTTCTTAGTTCAAACACAATTCTGAACTCTTTTGATCCTCAAATAGAAAACTCACGCATTAAAAATTAATAGCATTTGATTATGGATGCGCATGTGGTGCTGCCATAAGGTATGCATAAAAGAGGCCACGGCTTCGGATAATTATTACCAAATGGCTAACTCCCGGCGCTCTTTGCTCACCCCTGTTATGGCCAGAGCACAGATCTGAATCTCATTAATGTAGGAGATATTGAATGTTGCTCTAGGACACTGATTGAACTTCGTTTTTGACTGTGGTAGGGATGCTCATTGCTTTTCCCATGCAAGTTTTTGAGGGAAGTTGATCACCGTAATACTAAAAGACTGTGGTCAAGACTGAAAAACTGATAAAAGACCTCAGAAAAGATTTCTGCTCTCTTCTAAACAGTGAATTAGAAGTATTTTTTCACACTAGCACTGATTTCAAATACTCTGCATGTTGCTTTACTCTCCTAATCTGCTTAAACGTCAGCCTAAGTACATCACAAGGTTATATAACCTAAAGATCAATTGTGCCAATCTAAGAGACTATATGGGGTTGTGATAAGTTACTACCCCAAACCTGTCAAAAGTTGCCCATGAAAAAATATGTTATACCAGTAATATTGTGGTTTTCTCTCTTTGTGAGTTTGCTTATTAAACTCTCTCCTATGTAGTACCCCTCTCCTAGACTTAAGAAACTTCTGTTTTTAAAGATACTAGATGCACTAACATTTCTAAACTCCCTTTCTATGTCAAGTCCTTATGACTGCCCCTGTTTCAGATATATCACCATCAATTTACGTTGGAGAAATAGGGGAAAGTATATTTGACCCTGATTTCCTCTCGCCCATTGCATCTTTTAATTAAAATCTTGCACTTGTTACACCGCTAGCTGGATATAGTGGAGAAACGCATAGGCCCAGAAGATAGTCCGGAATAGGGCTCTTCTCTGGGGACGAAATGCCTCAGCAGGTGTTCAGTCCCTGTTAAGACTGTCGACCTCTCCCATATTGCCCCCCCTGAGCAGAGCACTCAGAGTGGACATTGTTTCAGCCTTTTGGTAAACCTTCCCTGGCTGCAAGGCATTCATTAAAACCTCCTTGGAAAGGGAGATAGAGGAAGTTTAGAAAAGAGCAAGGGCGTCAGCCTCCAAGTCCTGCTTTCAGTCAGAGCCCAGCCGCGTCTTTGATGTGTGTGTGTTGGGGGGAGGACAGGCGGCCCTGGAGGCTGACGCTGAACAAGCCTTGCCTGGGCCCTGCTCAGGCCTCTCTGTCACTCTACTTCACTATCCCAGCCAACACTGTTTCTCCCTGGGTGATCCATGTCTGCCTTCCCTATGATTTCAACTCCTGTCCTCTTCTTCCTGCCCTCGTCTCTCTTTCTCTTAGCTGCCACTGGCTCTTGGTTTCCTCTAGAAGAGTCCCTGTGACAGCTTTCCATCTGGAGAGGTGATTAAAGTTCTCACACGGATTGGGCCCCCAACTGGATTTTTTCCCAACTGTGAACCAGTGAGCTATCAGTCAAGTGCCTTCTGGAGGGCTTTGCCAGATCAGCTAATTAATTACGTTTTTATAACTTGTTATGCAAGACCGAAACTTGATCCACAGACCGAAGCTGAAATACAGAGTACTCTTACCTGCAGAGGTAGAGGACTAGTCTTTCCTGTGGCAAGCTAATTAGCACATGTCAGGGTAAAAATGTCACCCTTAAACTGTCACTCTTTTAGATAAGCAAGTTGAGTGTTGCCCGGACCTTATTTTAGGACCGAGCACTCGGCAGTAGTCTGTAAATTAGAAGTTCACTGATCTTAGCCTCTTCAAATCTCATGTGCAAAGATAACTTCACCTATTGTTTCCACAAACCCATGCATTATTCAGCTGTGAAGGGAATGTTCTTAGAGGTGGGAGACAGTTTTCTCAATGGCCATCTGCCCTAGTTGATCCTCTGCATTTCCAAATCCAGACTCTTAACTTGAGCCTGAATCGGAGAGCTCCCTTTGGCTCAGGCTTGGGAATTCTGACAACAGATTTGTCTCTGGCTGGTATCTCCTCTACTTCTGATCCTAACTAACTGGTTTCTCTTTTTTTCTTGTGACTCTCACTTTGTCAACTCACTCTTTTGAATGATGTAGAAAAAGTTTGCTGACCCCTGATTGATAGAAAAATGAAGCAAACTTTCACATCACTAAAGTATACCTGTAAATACAGATGAAATAGCTTTCCTCTGCAGCTTTCTGGAAAATATTGGGGTCGGGGAGGTGAGGAGGAAGACTGATAAGCCTAGGTCAATAAAACAGAAATCTTGAGGTTTTTCCTTTAGACCTTACGTGCAAAAGCAAATAAGGAATTTGGGCTCAGGATGCAAGAAAGTGAGTCCTGTGAGCAAATATCTTCATTTGGCACATTTTGTTAGGGCTTCTTGAAAGCCAGGAAGTTTTCAGTGCCAAGCTGATCCCTCAAGGGATCCTGGGAAATAGCCTGCCTGTCTCCTTAACCTGACAGCCGGTGTTCATTCTGACATTCAAAGTGAAGAGCAGGGGGCGTGTTGACAAGACTTCCCAATTGGTGTCTCTGGGTTTTGGCACCAAGAAGACTTGATTAGGAACCCTTTCTGCTCACTCTTCTTAGGCTTTTCTTCACAGTCTGTGGGGTCACGAAGTCCGACACGACCGAGCGACTTTGAAGCCCTCGAGTTCATTCAGCATTACCTTTCTCCCTCTGATTGCTCCCTGGTGTTCTCACACACAGAGGAAGTAATGCTTTTCCTCTTTCCTTTCTGGAAGTAGTTTCTTTCTGTTCTGTGGTTCTCCCTTCTTACCTTTTTTTAATCTTGCATGTGGGTCAACTGTCTTCCATAGTCAACTGCAGGAATAGGTTTATGGGCCTTTTTTTTTTTTTTGGCCTTCCCTTCTCCACAACTGGAAAATATGAGGCAGATCCTGTTTATGTATGCTATAACCTCAAAAGGAGCTGATATGCTGTTGTCATTAAAGAAGAATTTGGAGCTGTTTATCCTGCAGAAGAGTACCAGAGCTCTAAATCGGAAAGCCCCCCTGGGCCCTCCAGGCCAACTGTGGCGAGCTCTGCTGCTCTCCCAAGGCTGTTCCAAAATGTAAGGCAGAGACTTCTGCTACGGAATCTGCCTCCTGCCCTCCAGGAACAGACAAGATGTCAGACTTGTGCCTTTATAAGTAATCAAGGGTCCTCTTCCTCTGTATGAATATGTTCTTTGAGATCTGTTTTCCGGAGGCCTTTTGTACTCTAAAATGTAACTTGAATGCATAATCTTCCTTCCATTATTTTCTCTATAGATCTTTTTATCATGTTACAGAAATCTTTTCGTAAGTCCATTTTATAGTCAGTAAGTTTGGCAAATTGTAGTACAGTGAGCTTTCTTTTTTCCTGAAAACTAATAAAAACCGTGCCTTTGGTAATACATCTTTTAAAGTTCAGGTTACAGTTTTTTTAAATCATCTCATTTTCTATGCATGTCAAACATAAGGTCTCTGATAATAAGTGTTGTTTTTTTTTTTTTAATAAAGCTGTTTTAACCTATTGTATTTTTCATGATTTATGTTATTGATCAATGTTACTTCACTTTTGTTTGTTTTGGTTTGCCTTGGGGACAGACCCAGACTCCCATTATAGGATTAGAAACTGTCAAACCAGAAATGGCCAACCTGGAAATTCTCCTTGGCCAACTCTTGCTTCTGATGCCATGTCAATGCAACACGATCACTTTTCAAATAACAGGCCCCTAATGAGATGGGAGAACTATCAAGAACATGCCAATCGCTGCCACAGAAATAGTAACAGGGATAAGCCACAATCTGCGTCTTATCCCTATGACCTTCACCCCATAGGAGCAAAAGGTGTGTGATTATAAGGCAGTGTTTTCATTTTTTTTTCCTATGTTCTCTTTCCATGGAAGCTTTATTACACTTAAAAAAAATTTTTTTTTCTTGAGAAGTTAAAAGCTAATATAAGTCAGAAAATCTAGAAGGTGGTGGAATTCTAAAACTGTCATGCGATTACGGGAACAGGAAGATGGGAGGTTTGATTTAATTTCTTTAAAACTTTGGCCAGTAGTTCTTGAGTTGTGGGAACAAGTCTGTGAGAGTTGAAAAACTATAAGAAAAATCTTTGACTGCAGCACATCATCTGGTTCTGTCTTTGTGTGTTTTACACAGCACTCTGTGCTTAGAAACAATTTAGGATTGGAGAAGAGGGCCTCATAGTACCACCCCTGTGTGGTAGCCCATCTCGTGTCCATCTCTTTCAACATAACTTGGACAAGGCCCAGAGGATTAAGCCAAAACCCAAACCTATTTATTAACCTCAGGTTCCTTTTAGGGCCAACTTCCCTCAGATGTTTTTCTTCTAAGTGTGTGTTTTGGTGAGGGATGGGGGGAGTTAGTTGTGGAGTGGATGGAAGGCCTTTCTGTTCAGACTGTGATTTAACTTCACCCATGTAGATATTATGTCATCTTCATCAGAGACTCTTTGTGATTCCTGCTCCTGCCTGTCTGAGTTTTTCCTTTCTGCCTCCTACCCCAATCTTTGTTCTCTTATTTTCTTTCATCTTCCTTCCCGTATTATTTGAAGCAACATCTAGAATATGAATTATAAATTATATTTTCAGAAAATTGCATAATATGATAATAAAGACAAGTTACAGATTCAGGAAAGGTTCACCCCCAAGTGGTGGTAACAGCCTTGGACCAGGAACCAGGACTTACTGGTGCCTGACCTTGGGCAGCTTACGTGTCTGGGTCTCAGTTTCCTTATTAATAGGAAGAGACCCTTAAGTGCTGCAAGCTTTTTAAGGCAGTTCTTCAGTATTAGGATCCAGGAGGGCTGAGTAGGAGCTAAGAAATAATTTTTAACAGGTTCTCCAGGCAGTTCTGAATTAGGTGGCCCTCAGACCTTGCCTTGAAGACAACAAAATAGATCATCTCTCACATCCCCTTTTCTGTAAAATTCTGTGATCCTGGGTCTTCTTTCAACTGCATGGCTTTGTACAAGGCTGCTGCTTCCCATAAACTCACTATTTTGTCTGCCATATGTATAACTAAAAAATATATTTATTATCTTACCTGGAAAACCCTTAAAATGTAAATAACAACTTTTATCAAAGTTAAGTACCCCTTTTGGTTATTACTCATCAGAGCTTTGTCTGATTTCTTTACTCTCTCATCATAAGCTTTGTTGTTGTTTAGTCACTAAGTCTGTCCAACTCTTTGGCAACTCCATGGAGTCCACCAGGTTCCTCTGTCCATGGGGATTCCCGGGCAAGAATACTGGAGTGGGTTGTCATTTCCTTCTCCAGGGGATCTTTCAAACCCAGGGATCGAACTCATATCTCCTGCATTGGCAGGCAAATTCTTTACCACTGAGCCCCCAGGGAAACCCCATTATAGCTTATTTCTATTTTAAAAAAAAAAAAAATCCCTTACTTCTTTCAGGCACTTTCATCTTCCTGAAAGACTGTTTAAATCCAAAACAGAAGTCCAAGTGCTCAGACTCTTGTACCCAAGAACTGAGTTCTTTTACTAACTTTTTTTCTCCCCACCACCACCATCATTTGTTGAGGCCCTCTGACGGAAAGCTTGTTATAAACTTCATACTTTGCTATGTCCATTACACAGCAAAATCCTATCTCTTCTTTGGGTTATAATATCTATCTAGTTCTTGACATGTGTTTGAGGTTCCGTCTACCCAGTGAATGTCAGTCTTCTGTGTTATTTTTTCCTGATGCTTGTACTTGACTGTGTTTTTGCCAAACTGAACTCACGGTGTACTTTACGTAGCCCATAATCTCCACAGGTCCATTAATATTATTTGGCCTCACCTCTGTCTCCTCTGGGCTTCTCTTGGGCTCAACTGTTAAAGAATCCACCTGCAACATGGGAGACCTGGGTTCCATCCCTGTGCTGGGAAGATCCCCTGGGGAAGGGAAAGACTACCCACTCCAGTATTCTGGCCTGGAGAATTCCATGAACTGTTTAGTCCATAGGTTCGCAGAGTCGGACACGACAGAGCGACTTTCACTTCAATTCTGCTCCTTTGCCAACTCTACATTTAGTGCCATCGGAGGGACTTAATATTGTAGCATCCACTCAAGCTTCCAGGTCATCAGTAAAGTTGTTAGTGAAAGTGTTCCGCAGCTTGGACATCATCCAGACTCAGTGTTTTACATCTCTGCTATTGTTTCTTGCCCAGCATTTTGTCCTGTACAGTTAAGAATAAAATCCAAAGGGTACTCTTCAGATTACAGTTCCGACAGGAGATGCCTCTTTCAAGAAGATCCTTTGCTGTCCACAAGAGAAATCAAAACCCTCATTCACATAGGCCTTTCAGTTCAAGGCTGACCAGTGTATGCTTACGTAAGCTTGTTTGCAAATTCTGGTTAGGTCTCCCAGCATCACAGACAGCTGTGTTTTGAAATTTGGGCCCTTTGAAAGAAGAGTAGATGTTGGAACAGCTCTTATTTGACATGCAAAGACCTTAGGAAAACCAGTTATGCACACATTGTTCGTAGATATATAGGTTTGTGGGAGCAAACGGCAGCACACCGTCATGCAGAGACCCTGCCGTTATCCTGTGGGCGTGAGATTTTTAAGAAGCAGACCGCTAGGAAAGTGCCAGTGTTGCCTCTCAGTTACAGTCTGAGAAGCAAAGTGTATTTTCACATCCCTAGAGTGTTTCAGGGCAGCTACTGGACTCGGCAAATGAAAGCTCTTAAACATGGAGGTGTTTAGCCACTAGACCACGGCTGGATTCCGCCTTCAAGGAGTTCATTGTGTAAAAAGTTAATACAAGGCAGTGCATATTAAGATAAGGATGATTTAGGCAAATGAAGAGGGGAGAATAACATTCCAGGTAGAGGAATTACAGAATAACCTGTATTCCTGAGTTAACTTGCTGTGTAAATAATACAGAATGAAGTAAGTTTGTTAACAAGAATAAGGATTTTTTTAATAATAAGGAATTATTAAAATAGAAATTGGATAAACGTGCTTTCACTCATTCAGACTCTAAAATAGAATGTCAGTCGGTGGTTCAGATGGTAAAGAATCCACCTGCAATGCGGGAGACCTGGGTTCAATCCCTGGGTTGGGAAGATCTCCTGAAGGGAGGGCATGGCAATCCACTCCATTATTCTTGCCTGGAGAATTCCATGGACAGAGGAGCCTGGCGGGCTGCAGTCCACGGGGTCACAGAGAGTCAGACACACCAGAGTGACTAAGCACAGCACAGTGTAATGACCAGCTAGAAGATTATTGATTATACTAGCAATATTATTCTATTGATAACTTAGAATCGGGCTTTTTTTAAGATGGTAATAAATACTGGTTTGATCATTTCATCTCAGTATTTCAGGAGATAAACATTATATTGGTGTTAATATATTTAGACCCACTTCTCAGTTGGAACAACTAAAGAAAGAGAAAAATGAACTTCTCAAAGTCTCAGTATATTGCAGAGAAGATTACAGTTCTTAATAAAATTAAATGCTCACCAGAAATAACAACCTTTCATAGTTAACATATTTTTATTTTAGCTCACAGTAGATTAAATCAGAGCAAATATGAAACATTTGTCTACTTTTTTCTCTGTTTTAGTTCTGAGACTGGGAGCAACAAAGAATGAGGTCCATGGTGGTTATTTTAGTTCTCTGTTGCGGCATAGCATACCACTCCAGGTGTTTAGAGCAACAGTTTATTTATTGATGGGGCTAAGCTAGGTGGCTCTTCTCCACATTGTGTGGCCATGGTCTCTTGAAGTGGTGTTGAGCTGAGACTTCAGCTGAGGCTGAAAACATACAAAATAGCCCCTCCTCCTCCAAGGACTCTATCCATATCCTTCTCAGTATCCAGTGGTCTGCAGCAGATTTCTTCACAGGGTGGTGATTGGCCTCCAAGAGTGCAAAAGTGAAAGCGCCAAGCCATTACAAGGCTGACTTACGGGAACTTCCCTCGTGGTCCGGTAGCTGAGACTCCACAGTCCCAATGCAGGGGGCCCGAGATCAGTCCCTGATCAGGGCACTTAGATCCTGCATGCCTCAATGAAGACGGAAGACTCTGCAGCCCACAGCTAAGACTCGGTGCAGCCAAAAAAAAAAAAAAAAAAAAGGCTAACTTATAGCCAGAAACAGCTGAGGGTCATTTTTGATGCTTCCTATTGGTCAAAGCAGTTAAAAGGCCAGCCTAGATCCAAGGGGAAAGGAAATATCCAATATCTCTTGACATCATGAATGGCAAAGAATTTGTGGCCATCTTTAATTTATCATATGGTTGCATAGTAAATATTTGTTGACTGACTATATGAATGTTATATTTGAAGTTCTTAATGTCCTTGGTTGCATTTGAGGTGATGCTTATGTTGTCACTTTGTAGGGGAAGAATTTATTTTGTATTTCATGAAAAATCAAAATTATTTCAGCATATCAGCAAGAAAGTAGATTTTTAAAAATTTTGGATAGCTACAGCTAATGTCACTTCTGGTTATTAAAATTCTTATAAGTGTGTGGAATGAAAACAGTCCTCCAAATTTTTCTGATTTTCTCTTCATTTGCAGATTCTATTACTTTTAGTGAGATCATGTGAATTCCCAAAATATTAAATACCTATGTTCATATTTCACAACAAAAATTAATTCCCTGATGAAGCCCAGACTGGGGTGGTTACTGCCATTTTAAAATTTCTATGGCTTATAACCTTTATGTTAACCTTAAAAAATAAAAATCAAGGTTTGCTATCCCCATTATTTAAAAAGAATTCACACAGAATAAAATGGACATGGTTGTGGTTTTCCTTTTTTTTTTTTTTTACTTTATTAAAGTATAACAAACTCCCTTGTTGGTGTAATATAATCTCCATCAAAGATTCCCATGGTATGTTGAGAAAGAGTAGAATCTTGGCGTGGATCAATCAAGCAACCATGTGAGAAATTCCATTTAAAAAGTGATAGTCTCAGCTTTGGGTCTTCCACAGTATTTTTTAACCTTTACTGCATCCTTCTCCTGAAATAAGTTGGCCACTATCCTTAAAGCTCTCATAACCTAGCTTAGAGGGGAAAAAAAAAAAAACTTTTTATAATTCTAGGGTTCTAAATCTCCCTGAGCAGACTCTCTCTTTACAAAAATCAAAATCACCAGGGAACATGTTAAAATGTAAATTCCTGGAAGGACCCCCACCCGCCACCCCACCCCAGACAACTCCAGTTCTGTAGTGAGAAGTGGAGCCCAGGAATATGAATGTAATCCTTCAGGTAATGCAGGTAGAGCTAATCTGTGGGCCTCATTTTGAGAAATCCCTCTGAAATTTCTCCCTACCAGTCCTAGAAAGACTGAAACTGGTGAGGTTTGGAAGGTAGATGCCTCTTTCTGGTCCCTCACTGACAAGATGCAGTTAAAGTGGCATGAAGACAGAGTATGGGTCTATGAATAGTTACAATGATGTCATTTCTTGGGCTAACTATTTCTTGGGCTTCTTCACCTAATTATTTATGTGCATTGGAGCTGGAAGGCTTGTGAGAATAGATAAGGAATGCTGTCACTTATTACCCAAATAAGGCACAGACTGGATTTTCTTGCTTGGCCCTGTTTTGGGGTACATATGTATGCTTTCCCACCGTGGTTCCCATAGCAGTCCACATGCAACTGGCTCCTGTTGCTGTCTTAAAATACGAGTTTCGACCACAGATTGCTTTTAGGTTTGTTTGCAAAAGATAGATTCATGTCTTTCTGTCATTATTATTTATTCAAGACATTTCTGTTGAGCATTTTGTATGTGGAAGGCGTTGTTTAGGTGCTGTGAACAGCCAGTGTTTTATTCATTAAACTTGCTGTTACTCTGGGCCCTCATCTGATACTCCCTAATTTTAGGGAAAAAGTTGAGGGACTTCACACCACTTCCATGGTACATAATCTGCTCCTAAAGTAAACCTTGCCTAAACTACCCAAGAGTCCATCTTCTGCTCCTAACATTTTCAAGAGATGAAGATTCTTTAGAACAATTTACAGTCTGACATTTTTCACAATCTCTGCCTGTCTTCTACTAATCTTAATCTACATTGATGCAACTAAAGAAGACTTTCTATTTTTTCTCAGCAATAACAGTGGAGAACAGTGGGTCACCTTTCATATCAAGCAAGTTATATAACCACCTTTTATTATCATCCAGCAGATATGCTGATAGTTAATTTATGTCCTTGGAAACCTAACAGTATTCTTTGAAAGCCCAGTGTCACACTCTTGCTCAGACTAATCTTATCTCTCAATGTCAACCCCTTGAAAGAGTACTTGGCACCCGTTATCTTCCATATATATATATTTGTGTAGAAAGATCTCTGTGGGTAGCTTAGGGATTAACTGCTCATGAAGATTTCTTGGTTTGGGACTGAAATCTTGTAGCTTGGCCTCTGCACCCTAACCGTTGCCTCCTTAAAGCCTCTGTGCCAGTGTAGTTTGATTTTATTAGTGTGACTGTCACCAAAAGTTCTCTAGGAAGTGTACTTTTTATATACATGAACACAAGAAAATAATAGAATCTTTAGCAGGATGGTCAAGCTGGTGCTGTTACTACATTACATCATGTTTTTTAATGATGTCGTCCCTTAGTTGTTTTAGAGCAGAGTTGGTTTCTCAGCAGCAGTGCTGTTGACATCTTGTGCTCAATATATCTAGGTTGTGGGGGTAGGGGAGTTGTTCTGTGCATTGTAGGATGTTTAGCTACATCCCTGGCCTCTACCTACCAGAAGCAAGTAGTCCCCTCCCATTGCAGCAATTAAAAATGTCTCCAGATACCACCAGAGGTCTGCCACGGACAAAGTCACCTGCAGCTGAGAACCACTATTTTAGAACATGAAGCATGGCATATTTAGACCTAAGGCTATTGGAAAAAGAACTTACTATATTCCCTCTCCTTCTTCAAAAAGGTACTGTGTAATGTTCTGAAAGTATTGTTACCCAAAGATGGCATGCTTCTAGACTTTTTTAGTTCCACTGAATCTTTAGAATGGAGGTGCAAAATACAGTACCCTCTTGATTCTTCATCATGTTGTTTCTAACACGCCAAGAACATTCTTGTTAAACTAAGGAGCCCAGTATCATAGAATAAAGTAGGCCACATGGAATTCTTAAAATAGTGTTTGTTTTTGTTTAACCCACTGAAACTGCACATGTAAAAAGTAAATATTACCTAGTAATCATATAACTCATGGGCAAAAATTTACAAATACAGTATAGCAGAAACTTAAAGGAACTCTTCTATACTGTTAGGGAGAAAAAATTTTTTTATCATTACAGATGAGAAAACTCATTCATTAATAGCTTAAGGCTGGTAATTAGTTAATGGTTTTTATTCCCTTCTATCAGCAAAATATTATTCATTTGCAGAAACGTCTCGGAGAAGATGGCCCATAAAATCTGGCTGAAACATGAGCCAGCTAGGAAGGCCTGTAATAGCAACATGGTATCCACGTTTCTGGTCATAAGAATGAGCTCTGGGAAACAGTTCCCCAGAGTAGCCACTTTTTAGTTACAGTCAAGCTCCAACAAATTTTCCTTAGGGAAACTTTATAGACACCACACAAACACACCTACTTTTTTATACCCTTGCTTAAATTTATTGTTATGTGTTTCTATTTCTGTGAGGTCCATAAATGTCACAAAGTCTGCTTGTCAGCATGATATTCAAAGACATCCTTGTTGACTTAAGACACCACCTAGTTTGAAGAGATAATTCACCCTTTGGGGTTTCTTTTGTAAGAATGACCCATCGTACATTCCACGATCTGTAGGATTGACTTGCCTGTGGTTTTGAAAGAAGAATAAATGGAGAACTCCTTGCCCTTGTGGTTTTATTTACTGTTTAGAAAAGTTCACGTTTAATATAGTAATTTAGAATGTATACATCTGACTGGCTACATTTATGAAATTGCAGTTCTTTAGCAGCAATTTAAATCTCTGAAAAGTTATGTGGGTTTTACTGTTCAGGGTCAGACATGCTGGTAGTCAGTGCCTTACCGGGGTCAAAGTTGTCTAGAAAATGATTCAAGGATAGGATTTTTACTGAATCTCAGGGGTGCTTGAACCTGTAGCTGCTTTAAAAAAAAAAAACAAAAAACTTTACCAACTAGTTAATTGCAAGAGGCTTACTGTAGATGAACTGTTCTCAAAGTATGTTACTTCCAACAGCAGCATTAACATCACCTGAGAACTTATTAGAAGTGAAAATTTCTGGACCCAACCCCAGAAACTCTGGGGTTGAGAGCCAGAAACTTTTTCAATTTAAAAATAATTTTTATTTATGTATTCTTATGTATGGCCATGCTTGGTCTTCACTGCTGTGCAGGCTTTTTCTCTTGTTGCGATGAGGGTGGCCCCTCTAGTTGCCGTGCTCTGGCTTCTCATTGCAGTGGCTTCTCTGCAAGCACAGGCTCTGGGTATGCGGGCCTCATCAGTTGAGGCCCATGGACTCAGAAGTTACAGCTCACCAGTTCTGGAGCACAGACTCCGTAGTTGTGGCGCACCAGCATAGCAGCTCCGGGGCACATGGGGTGCTTCCCGGCCAGGGACCAAACCCGTGTCTCCTGCATTGGCAGGGGACCATTTACCACTGAGCCTCCAGGGAAGCCAAGAACTTTTGTATTTTAACAAGCTCTTTGAGTGGTTCTGGTGCACACCAAGATTTGAGAACCATTGTTTTAGACTGTCAAAATCAGTGTGACTTTTTTCCCCTACCTACTTGATGGTCATTCTCTCTGATGCTATAAAAAGCAAATTTTTATCAAGAAGAAAATATAATTTACTTAGAAGTAGATCCCTTAGAGAAGGGAATGGCTACCTACTCCAGTATTCTTGGCTGCAGAATTTTATGGAGAGAGGAGCCTGGTGGGCTACAGCCCCTGGGGTCATAAAGAGTTGGATACATGACTGAGCACACACACACAATAAATGAGGTCTACATTTACTCTCATGTTTAAAAAAGATACTAGAATAATCAGTCTTAACTAAGTTCTGTTTTCAACTTTACAAAAAACGTTAAGCATCACCATTTCTTTGATTCTGCCATACATGATCTTCAATAGCTTTTTGAACAAAAGTATTACGGTTCTGAACAGAATTATAAAAATTATGTATTCTGACGCTGACAACTCGTTTACAAGGTTCATTTCACTAAGTGATAGATAATTTGTGTTACTCCTTCCTTTCCTAAAGTTATAAGAATAGTGCTTGCATTAAGGATCCAGTTACTTCATGCCAACAGAAAGGTGCTCAGTTTGGGGGGTTTAGTTGTTAAAATTATTTATTTATTTATTTGGCTGCATCGGGCCTTAGCTGCAGCACGCAGGATCTTTTGTTTGACACATGGACTTCTCTCAAGTTGCGGCGTGAAGGCTCCAGAGTGCGCGGCTCAGTATTGTGATGCACGGGCTGAGTTGCTCCTCAGCATATCGAACCTTAGTTTCCCGACTAGGGATCAAACCCACATCCCCTGCACAGGGAGGTAGGCTCTCAACCACTAGACCACCATGGAAATCCCAGAAAGGTGCTCAGTTTTAAAGGAAAACTTTGGACCCTGAGATCCATCTCATTCACTGCATGTCTGGGCTTCCAGATTCTTCATGTGTACCAAAAGCTCCATATTATTGTTTCATGCACAGGTATAAATAGTTTTAATGCAAACTTTTTGAATGGCTCATTTTTTAAAATGCCTTGTTACTTTCCACCCACTATTTCTCACTATGACATTGGGTAGAGATTTTTTTTTTTTTCATGCTACATTCTTTCAAGTATGCCAGCATTGATAAACTCAGATCAACCTACCAGGTTAATTTGGTCCTAAATGTGAATTCTGATCAGGTTGCTTGCAAATTCACATTTTGGGTTCACTTTGAGATACAAAGAAAAACGCACAGAATAGTTAAGATTTTTAAAGATTCAAAGGTTTGCTTCAAGGAGGCATCCTCCTCTAAAAACTGGAAGATAATATGATATTATGGGAAATAAGAACCTTATGGTGACTGTGTCTATTCAAGGAAGCTTTATAAACAGGAACTGCTGTGGTTTTACTCTATATTTGCAAGGGATTTGGTTATAAAAATCATAAGTTAGAGAAATCATCACTTATGTATAAACACAAGCATATGGCTATACAGGTGTTCTTCACTTTTTCCACTTAGATGTATTCCTAAAAAGTCAGATAAAAACAATATTTATAAATCAAATCATAGTTTTTAGTTGGCTCATATTATCATCTTATAGATGCTGTATCTTCCCTTTTGCTAGCTTAGCTGGAATATGGCAGCTAAAACACCTATCCCCAATTATCCCCAGCTTAGCATTAAGTTAGTGAACTATAAAATAGCCACTATATGAAGGGCCACTTTTAAGGAAAGAATCCAGGAATCATTTCATAATGTAGAAGTTTATTCCCTGTCCATTTCTTTAGCTTCAGAGTTGATCATCCTATAATCAAGTCTTATCCCCTAAAGCGGTTCACTGCCCAGACTACTCAATTGAATCACTAGAGGAACTTTGGAAACTGCTGGTGTTTGTACACAATCTGGATCAATGGCTTTAGACTCACTGGTGGTGGAATATTTTTAGGTGTTTAAGGTGATTCTACTGTGCAGGCAGAGTGGATAACTGTGCTTGAACAGAACATGGATTTTTGGAGGGGATAGCTTATTATAATACTTGATGTGACTGTAAATTAATGAGAGTATACCATAGCAAGACAGATGATGTCGTGAGTTCTCTTTAAGAATTCATTTCTTACTATGTTTTCCTCACTTAGGGGAAAATGACTGAGTTTTACGATATAGAGTCTTTTTCATATATATGTTGCCCATTTGGGACTATGCTTTTTATAGGCATTTATGATTTCTCAAAACTATGTGTCAGTCCAAAGTTTCTTTCCTCTTTTGTTCAGAAGCAAAAATGTTCCTATTCCGTCTTCCCTTATCACCAGGGCCCCTCTATGGTCCTCTTCTATCCTGCATGTCAACACAGCCCTAAGATGCAAGCAAATAACCTCCTCATACATGGGCCTTCGAACTCTCATGAGGACACTGGATGCCTTTCCTCCAACTGAAGTGTTTCTGAAGTATTCTTCAGACACCTCAGTGTCCTGTCAGTTTTGTCTGTTACCTGAGAATCAGAGCTCCATGTGTTGATGACCCCCTTCCTAAATGGGCAAATAAAAGAAATTACATATGTCTTTTATTCATTTGGTGTTTCTCTGGAGACCCCCACTAGCAGAAACAGAGGAGGTTACTTTTTCGTGAAGAGTAACATAGTCCCAAGTTGGATTTTAGTGGATAACTTTGCTCTGGGTTAGATTCTTTGGCATAAAGATCACTACATTTAATATATAAGGTCATGAGCTTTGTCATTGGACAAGTTAATCAAATGACTGCCATAGTTCAAAAGTACATCTGCATTTGGATAAAATACGATTCGTGTTAGAGAGCTAAACTTGACATTTGGTTTCCCCCAGGTAATAAAATAACTTTTAATGAAATAAACGTGTACCTTTCTGCAGCAGACCAGCGTAAAGCACATAGCGTAGTTACTTTTCTTTACTGGCATTGGCAGGAAATCTTTAACCTGCCACATGCTGCTTTATTTTATTCAGTTTCACATAGTTAACCTGTTGAGCTGATTAGCAGAACAATTCATTGTCAGCACTACAGATGAAAGGGAGCAAAAAGCCATGAAGTTGCCTGTGCTTGTTTGGACATCAACAACAATGACTGTATCATTTCAAGTTTGGTTCTAGAGAAACACCATTGACTCAGCTTCCCCCCTAGTCCAGCACCTTCCAGTTCTAACACTGTACAAGGCCCCAAACAAATCCTATTCATGGCTCTATTTGTACCATTTAATAACAGTACCTGACCCCTAGCCGACACAGTGAGTACTTTTTTTTTCAATTTAAATAATTTTTTTTAAATTTTAATATATTACCCAGCAGACTGTAATCCAAAATATGATGTCTGCTCCTATGGATCATTACAGCCATTTAGTGTAGAACCTCTTAAAAATATTTAATAAATTCACTGGAAAGTTGAGAGCAATGGGTAACTCGTCTTTTCACTTTTTAAAAAGTTACATAGACTTAAATTCACTTTATTATGTGTAGTTCTGCGATATAGACGAATGCATACTGTGATGTGACCACCACCACAATCAAAATACAGAACACTTTGATCACACCCAAGAAATTCCCTCTTGCTGGCTTTTTAAGTCAACCCCTACCCCCACTCTCAACCCTTGGCAACCACTCTGTTTCCTCCTACAATTTCACCTTTTCCTAAACGTCACATGAATCAAGTAATAGCATTTTTAATCTGGTTTCCTTCATTTAGCATAATGTACTTGCAATTCACCCAGGTTGTTATGTATACCAATAGCTTCTTCCATTTTGCCACTGTGTAATATTCCATCATATAGACATACCATAGTTTTCTTATCCACTCATTGGTTGAAGGACATTTGGGTTGTTTCCTGTTTGGAGTCATTATGAATAAAAATCACTATCAATGTTCATGAACAGGTTTTTAAGTAACCATAACTTTTATTTCTCTGGGGTGTTTCTCCGGGAGTAAGATTATTGTATTTTGTTGTAAAATGTACGTTTAACATTTTATAAGGATGTATCCCAAAGGGGCTGTAGCATTCTGCATTCCCACAGTGTATGAGAGTTCCAGTTACTCTACATCCTCACCAGCATTTGGTATTGTCAGTGTTTGGTTGTTTGGTTGGTTGGTTGGTTGGTTGGTTAGGTTTTGTTTGTTTTCTCTTGTTTTAGCTATTCTACTCTGCAAAGCATCAGTATTTGAAAGCGCCATCAAGGATTCTTTTACCCATCTTCTGCCAGTAAATATCCCAGTTTAAAAATTTGTCTGATATCATTAACATTAGGTGTTGCTGACTTAAAGGAAAACATGCAGCATGATAGTTGTGAGTTTAAGCTTTGTTCAAGGTCTTACTGAGGACTGTAGCCTGGGAGACAGCCTCTCAGCTGGCGCTGAGTAAACTGTTCCAGAGAAGTAGGGGAGGAACCAGTATGTATATGAATTTTTTTTGGCTCCGAAAAACATGTAGTGGAGCAAGTGTCTTGGTAAAAGATTACTGCTGTTCACAAAGAGCAGATTTCTCAGGTGGACACTTTAGTGCTTTTCTTTGTATGGAAAGATGCAAAAATCTGGAGTCACTGAAGTTCTTCCTAAGATCTGCATCATAACTGTCTGCGGGCCCATTTATTCAAAGCACTGCATGCCTCATCCTGTTTTTTTCCATCCTGAGCTCCCTTCTGGGGTGCACTGCCCTGTTGGTGGGTAGCGGCAGTGGGTTGTAACTTAACCCTTTGAGTTTCTGGATGGTGAGGGACACTCTCTTCCTTCTTTTATTTTTAACAGTTTCTAGACATGATTACTTTGTTAATACATTCCAGTATCTAACCCTTATTTTCAGGAGTTTAAAGAAATTTAGTCATTTTATTGTTTTGCTTTCCAATTTTCTGACTACATTTTCTCGACAGAAGTTTTTTTTTTATTTATTGAGCCTCAGTTTCATTTTCCTCATATTACTGCATGCATATCCACAGTCTAAACCATCCAAGATGTTTACATGACTTTCCAATTCTTTCCTACTTAATAATGGCTAATTTCTTAAAAACTAAATCTTTTTAGTTTTACTAACTTTATACAAGTTAGAAAAGGGGGGAGAGTGAAAAACCTGGCTTAAAACTCAACATTCAAAAAACGAAGGTCATGGCATCTGGCCCCATCACTTCATGGCAAATAGATGGGGAAACAATGGAAACAGTGACAGACTTTATTTTCTCAGGCTGCAAAATCGCTGCAGATGGTGACTGCAGCCATGAAATTAAAAGATGCTTGCTCCTTGGAAGAAAAGCTATGACAAACCTAAACAGCATATTAAAAAAGAGACATTACTTTGCCAACAAAGGTCTATCTAGTTAAAACTATGGTTTTTCCAGTAGTCATATATGGATGTGAGAGTTGGACCATAAAGAAACTTGAGCACCAAAGAATTGATGCTTTTGAACTGTGGTGTTGGAGAAGACTCTTGAGAGTCCCTTGGACTGCAAGGAGATCCAACCAGTCCATCCTAAAGGAGATCAGCCCTGAATATTCTCTGGAAGGATTGATGCTGAAGCTGAAGCTCCAATACTTTGGCCACCTGATGTGAAGAGCTGACTCTATGGAAAAGACCCTGATGCTGGGAAAGACTGAAGGCAGGAGGAGAAGGGGACAACCGTGGATGATGTGGTTGAATGGCATCACCGACTCGATGGGCATGAGTTTGAGCAGGCTCCAGAAGTTGGTGATGGACAGAGAAGCTCGGCGTGCTGCAGTCCATGGGGTCGCAAAGAGTCGGACACAATTGAACAACTGAACTGAACTGAACTTTATACAAATAATGAAGTAACCTAATTAAAAGCATTAAAGAGGAAATGGAGATAGGAAGATTTTTCTGTGTTCACTTGTAGGTCAAAGCCTTATGTCAAGCAAAAAGCATGTGAAGCAGGAAACATTTCTAAAATCATCATGCTTTAGTTTAACAAAGTGGAATTCAGCATTCTTCATTACGATTCTTTATATGGTCTTCTATGACTGCAACACGCACTTGATATCTTACCCTTGATGGAAAAGATACCTCTCTATGCAAGTAATATAAATAGTATAAACATCCATTTCATTTATATAAAGTAATGTTTCATTGTTCCTTAGTAATCTGGAGGAGAAAACACTTGGTGCAAAATTAAGGCAGATTTGGGCATGTTCTTTAAGTGGCATGAGCCGTAGAAACAGCCAGGTTCTGGTCTCCATTTTGCCACTTACTAACCAGCTGGCTAGCTGCCCTAGGGCAAGTCAGCTAGGCCTTCATTTTACATTTCCTCAGTTGCGAAATGTAGGAAGTAAATTCCATGATCTTTAAGGTCTCCTGGTTCTTAACAAAATTCAAGGAGGGTGGAAGTCACACACTTGAGTTTCCTACCCTACACCCACCCCAAAGCCAGCCATTGTTTCTCATCATACAAGTACAGGTGCGTGTGGCCACAGAAAACCTTCACATTTTCTCAAAGCTCTTTCTGCTCTGCTTTTTCACTGTGGGTGCCCCCACTGGAGCTCCTTTCACGGAGGGCTTGCTGCAGGGCCGTGGCTCCGAGGACCGGGCAACGCTCTGTGAGGGCCAGTTCCAGTCCAGCCGCAGGCGTCTGTCTGCCCAGGGCCACTGTGCAGCTGTTCTGTAAGATTCAGATTTAATTGTCCTGTGCTTCTAAGACTTTAAGATAGTCGGGGGAACATTAGCTCACTGAAAATTATTGAAAACACCTTTTAGGAAAGTGCACCTGGGAATGCAAGCATGCGATTCTGTCATGCTGAGCGTGCTTTTTCAAGGAAAAGGTTATTTCTGTACCTATTCTGTTTCTCTGTTTCTCTAATGTTTTCTAATAAATTTAGAGAAACTTCCATCTCGGATTTTCTGAGTCACAGACTTCGAGAGTAAGGCAGGCCCTAGAGATAGGTGACTTGCCCAGGGCCTCTGGGACGGTAGGTTGTAAAGCGGTTCTGGGACCTCCGGTTGGCCCCTCCCCGTGGGTTACCAGTCTCAGCCTTTCCAGAGCCACGGCAGACTGTTTGGGGGTTGCAGTCATGTTCCCTCTAGCATTTCCCACTGCCTTCCCTGCCTCACTTTGAGCATGAGTTTTGTCAGCGTGAACAACGAGATCTACATGATTAGCCTGTCTGAATGCTGAGAAAAACTTCTCTAAAGGAAACACAAAAGTTGTCTCACTGCACTCTGAGCAGAGAGGGCTCCCTGCCGGTGTACCAGTGTGATGGATCAGTCTTACCCCAGGTGTCCCCAACCCTCCCCAGGCTGGCCTACTTCATCCCATCCCACATAGTCTAAAGTATATCTTAAAACTTGAACTTAGTGTAGAGGTTAAACATTTGCAAAGAGACTTGGGCTTACAAATAATTTTAATCCATGGTCATTTGGAAAATGCCATTCTTGGTACCTTGTCTTTAAGGGGTGTGTGTGTGTATGTATATGTGTATGTGTGTGTGTGTGTGTGTGTGTCCACTTCCCTTAAAACAAAATACTTTCATAAATGTTTGTGGAATTTGATTGGAAAGACCTAGTGTTTTGTAAGGGAAGAAGCAAAGTGTGAAAAATGTTAACAAGAAAAGAGCATCCAGTTTTAAAGATACTTAGCATGTATGGCTTCTTCCATATCCCCAAGTAATAAGCATCACAAGTTATTCTGTCACCAGAAGTATAAACATGTTTTAACTTAAGTGCCTGGCATGTTTGAAAAACACATGGGCCCCTCAATTTTCCAAATAATCCTTGTATTTGAACCCAGTTGAGTATCCCAAATTCCTGTTTCCATCATCTCTGGAAGAGACGAGTAATTTTGGAAAACTAACAATTTTCTACCAGTATCATTAGGTACGAGTTAAACTTCTCTTTATGGACATTCTCCAACTTTTCCTTAAGAAAGAGTCTTTTTTTCAGTATCTTCTCTCATGAATCAGAGGTACACAGTTCTGATTCCGTGTCAGGCCTGAGTAAATATAATTGAAACCCTGAAGATAGTATGTCTTGTGGTTAAGAGCTCAGGTTCTGAGCCAGATTCTACCAGTTAGAATCTTAACTCTGACCTTCAAAAGCTGTGTGTTCTAGGGCAAGTTGCTCAACCTCTCTGGGCTTCATTTACGCTAGTTCTGTAAAATGGGGTTGGGGATATTTATATCTTATCTATTTATATTTATATCTACCTCATAGACTGTTATGAGTAGAGGTCTTGAAAATGTACTCTCAAAATAAATTTTAAAACCCGTATACATCCTCACACATTTTCAAGTTGAGATCTAAAACTTTTCATCATAGGTTTCAAAGCGTATTTTTGGTAAGAGGTAAACAGGCTTCCCAGGTGGTGTCAGTGGTAAAGAACCCACCTGCCAATGCAGGTGGACAGTAACAGACCTGAGTTCGATCCCTGGGTTGGGAAGATCCCCTGGAGGTGGGCACGGCAACCCACTCCAGTATTCTTGCCTGGAGAAGTCCATGGACAGAGGAGCCTGGGGTGCTATAGTCCACAGAGTCGCAAAGAGTTGGACACGACTGAAAACAACTTAGCACGCACACAGAAAGGAATATAACATGAACTAAGACGAGATTTGATAAGGCTGAAATAGTTAACATGATTTGAAAAAATGTTTGACCTACTTTGTTGAGTAACTCAGAGAAAACTGGAAAGAAATGAAAAAAGGTATTCATATTTTTTAAATCTGTATTTGAGTAATTTTTCATTCTCAGAAATTATACACACAACATGTAAAAAATCTGCATCTTTTACATATTCTACTCTGGCCATTGTTAAGAATTCAGAACACCTCAATATTGACCAAGTCTCACACTTAATAAAAATGAGTATGAGATAGAAGACAGGACGCTTGCTAATCACAGCATGTTTGGATTCCAGAGAGTTTGTGCACTCCAAAGACAATGCAGCCCAAGGCAGTAATTATAATACTTGTCTTGGATGAAGCATTTGCCGTTTAATAAAGAGAAAGGGCTGATATGAATGCAAGGTGAATTCTCAAGCAGTTAAAAAATAAAGCACAAATGAAAGTTAAGGTCTGGAGACTAATTTCTTTAAAATACCCTTGCCTGTGAGTATCTCGTAAAATATTTGCATATCTAGTACCTCGGTAGGAAGACCACAAGTTGGTTAAATGAATCAGTAAACGTTAAGCTCTTAGAACATTTCCTGGTATCTAATAAGCCCTGAGCAAAAAGTAAGTTATTGTAACTATTATTATTGTTAGGTTCCCCCTCCAGAAAGAATTATACCTACTTACTTTGAGTTTCTACCTTGTCCTCAAGCCTTACCTGTCTGCATTCAACATCTTTTAGAGTTAAGCCACTATCAGAAAAATCTGTTACCTCTATTAGGATCACAGTTTCATTCTTCTCCTGAGACATACTCACTCCAAGTATAACTACTGGAACTTTCTGGTCGAATTCCATTTAGTTTGGCTATTCATAAGTGTTTTATTCTCCTAGATACACATAATTTTCTTGATGTATGGATCCAGCCTAATGCTAAAAGTACCATAAATTGGGAATCTGTGAAATTTCGTAAGTACCTTAATAGATTAGATATTACCGGATAACTGAAAAAAATAGAATACTGAATAGAAAATATTGAAATGTGAAATTTAAAAAAGAAAGCTTGGCTCATTTTAAACGAGACCCTTTAAAATCTCAAAGTCAAGGCAAAGACCCCTGGTCTAACATATTACCAAGTACTCCAAGTTGGACAGCTTAAGACATAAGAACTTAGTTCTTTCCTTACAGCCAATGTCTTCCTTTTTAATTAATCAAAAACACTAAACAATTAATGTTCATTGTAGAAAAAGTCAGATAATGCAAAAGAAGAAAATAAAAGTCACTGGTTCACCACTACCTAAGGGTAAAGATTCTGATACATAGCTTCTCATTCTTTTTCTTATTTAAAAAAAATGAAATATATACTTTGATATTTTTAGTTAACTTTCTTACTCTGAGATCATTACAGATTCACATGCTGTTGTAAGAGTGATGTGGAGAGACCCCAGGTGTCCTTTACCCATTTCCCTCAATGGTAGTATCTTGCAAAGCTGTTGTACAGCGTCACAACCGGGATGTTAACATCGATGCCGCCAGCATACAGAACGTGACCTTTTATAGTTACAATCATTCCCCTGCCACCTCCACTTCTGAAATCCTAGCACCCAGTATTCTGTTCTCTATTTCAGTAATTTTATTATTTCAAGAATGTTGTGTGAATGGAATCATGTAGTATATAACCTTTTGAGATTAATTTTTTTCCATCCAGCGTAACCTTCTGGAGATTTGTCTAGGTTGCTGTGTGTCTTGATAGTTTGTTCCTTCTATTTGCCAAGTAATGTTCTATAGCGTGGTTATAAACCGTACTGCTGCTGCTGCTAAGTCACTTCAGTCATGTCCGACTCTGGGCAACCCCATGGACGGCAACCCACCAGGCTCCCCTGTCCCTGGGATTCTCCAAGCGAGAACGCTGGAGTGGGCTGCCATTTCCTTCTCCAATGCATGAAAGTAAAAAGTGAAAGTGAAGTCGCTTAGTCGTGTCTAAGCGACTCTTAGCGACCCCATGGACTGTAGCCTACCAGGCTCCTCAGTCCATGGGATTGTACTGGAGTGGGTTGCAATTTCCTTCTCCAATATACCATACTACCCACCTTCGAAGAACATTTGCATTATTTCCAATTTGGGACTGTTAACAAATGAAGCTGCCATAAACATTTGTGTATAACCTGTAGTGTGAACCTAAGCTTTCATTTCTCTGGGATAAATGCCCAGAAATGCAATTGCTGAGCCATATTTTAGTTTTAAGAAACCCAAACTGTTTTCCGGAGTGGTTATACCAATTTACATTCACACCAGCAGTGTGAAGTAATCTAATTTCTCTGAATCCTCACCAGCATTTATTGTTACTATTTTTTTTAATTTTAGCCATTCTGAGAGGCATGTAGTGATACATCATTTTGGTTTTAATTTGCATTTCCCTAATGGTTAATGATGTAGACTATCTTTTCATATGCCTATTTGCCATCTGAATATCCACAATGATGAAATGTCTGTTCCTGTCTTTTGCCTATTTTCTAATTGGATTGTATGGCTTTTTACTGTTAAATTTTGAGGCTTTATATATTCTAAACAGTAGTCCTTTGTTATATGTGTGGTTTGCTTTTTTTTTTTCCCTTCAATCTCAAGATTCTTTTCATCCTGTAAAAGGAGTTTTTCACAGAGCAGAAGCTTTTTCATTTTTATTAAACCTGATGTCTCTATGTTTGCTTCTATGCACTGTGCTTTTGGTGTCAAATGTAGGGGCTCTTTGCCTAGTCCAACCCCAAAGATTTTCACTTACTGTTTTTTCTAAGAGTTTTATGGATATATGTTTTATACTTAAGTCCGTGATCCATTTTGAGTTAAGTTTTTGTGTAAGGCAGTAGACTTAGGTTGAGTTTCATTTTTTTTCCTCTGAATGTCCAATTGCTTCAGAACTGTTTGTTGAAAAGGCATATATTTTTGTTGTTGTTGAATTCCTTCTTCGCCTTTGTTGACAATCAGTCAGTCATATTTGCATGAGAATATTTCTGGGTTCTCTGTTCTGTTCCATTGATCTGTGTGTCTGTCCCTCCCTCAATACGCACAGTCTTGATTATTGCAGCTATATAAATCTTGAAATTAAGTACACTGATAGCTCCCGCTTTTCTTCTTATTCAACAGTATCTTAGCTTCCTGGTTTCTTTACCTGCCCACATAACTTTTAGAATTATCTTGTCTGTATCGACAGAAAAAAAAAATGTGTTGAAATCTTGGTTGGAATTGCATTAAACCTGTATATCAATTGGGGGCAAATCAAAATATTTGCAGAGCTTCCCCTGTGACTCAGCAGTAAAGAATCCACCTGCAATACCGGAGATGCCAGTTGGATCCCTGGGTGGGGAAGATCCCCTGGAGTAGGAAATAGCAACCCACTCCAGTATTCTTGCCTAAAAAATCCCATGCACAGAGGAGCCTGGTGGGCTGCAGTCCATGCAATCACAAAGGAGTTGGCTGAGTGCTTAAACAATAAAATATTTGCTGTATTGAGTATCCCAATCTATGAACATAGTATGTATCTCTGTTTATATAGATCTTTGATGTCTTTCATCAGCATTTTGTAGTTTTCAGGGAGCAAGAACTTTACATACTTTGTATACATCTCAGTGTCTAACACAGTACCTTCCTAAGGGATGTTGAATTTCACAAAAATCATTGCCATATACAGGAGTGGAATCTTACCGTGAAAAGAACCCATTAGCTATAATCCCTTTTTTTAAGATGGCTTCCTTAAACTAGGAAAATGCTTTAAAGATAGCAAATGGCCCAGATAAGAAAGACTTTTCATTCACTGCCTGAAACTAGATACTTTGTAATTTGGGATTGTAAATCAAATTCCAGTTAAGAACTTATTGGATTCAGCTGTGTGTGTGGGACGTGGTGCAGAGTGGTTCAGGAAGCTGTTTTTGCTTTGCCAATTGCAGAACTCATCTTTATATATTAAAAGAGAGTTTTCATATTTCTGCCAATGATCATTTTTCATTGGTAACCAGAGGAGTTTTGAGTTGTCTTTTTGTGGGCTTTATCGGGGAGCTTAAATCCAGGATTGAATTAATCAGAGGACGCAAGATTGGGTTTCTGCATTTTCCAGTTTTGAAATCTACATAATGTTAGTAATAGACTGAACATTTATCATGTTAGTGTTCACAGTGGGGCAATGAAATATAACATTACATAATTCTTTAAAGAAGATCCTGAGAGTTTAATGTACAGTCTGATGGCAGGAGACCCTTGGGAACACAAAGAGACATTCTTCTTAGAACTGTTTGTATGTACCTAAGATGAACAAGCGATCGTGTTTCCAAATTTTCTCTTAAGTTTTCAAAGGATGTAAGTACACAGGAGTAAGGAAGGCAGGGAAGAACAGGACTGTTTTCATTGCTAGGATGGCAAGAAAAGCCCCAGCTGGCATCTATGGGCTATAATAAATAGGTATTTGTTGTGGTCTAACCAGGTAACCTTGAGTAAGTCATTAGTTTTTCTGAGCCTCATTTCCATATTTATACAGGGGGATTGTGATCATGTCTCTGCCTTCCTAAAATGATGATCAAATAATATAATGGACAGAGAAGCATATTGTAAGCTCTAAAAAAACTATACAGATGTACCATGTTATTCATTCCATAAATATTTATTAAACACCTACTGTGTGTAGACACCTACTGGGTACCAGACACCTACTGTGTAACAGTTCACCAAGGAGAGACACACGGGAGCCACTTAAGTACATTGAAACATCACACGTGTGCAGAGGTAGAACATTCCAGGGTTAGCAGTGGAACTGAATTACCGAGGTGCAGCGTGCCTTTGGAGTTGAGAAACACTGAAGACACATGATTGTAAAGATCATCTATGTTCAAGTTGAAACTACCCTCAACGTGGAGGGAATTAAGAGGAAAAAAAGCTTGATCCAGTTGCCAGTCCTTATTAAATAGGTGGAATGATGAAAAAAAATCGGTAGATGGCAGAACTGGGAATTGGACAAGCGTGCATGGGCAGATGACGTGAACCTCAAGGGAAGCGGGTGGCCGATGATGTGAAGATGGCAAGGAATGGCGAGGAAGCATCACTGTGAAGCCTGGAGAATGGTACTGCCCCAGGCTTAGTGTTTGGGCTGTGGGAGTATGACCAGTCTTCTCTTGAGGGGCTGGAAGAGTATAAGTCCTGGCGGAAGAGCTGGACAGCAAGTGGAACAGGAGGACGGAAGACGAGTATGTAAGAAGGGTAAGCGTGTGGCATGCGTGTGCATGCCCAGTCACTTCAATCGTGTTCAACTCTTTGTGACCCCACGGACTGTAGCCCGCCAGGCTGCTCTGTCCATGGGATTCTCCAGGCAAGAATACTGGAGTGGGTTGCCGTGCCCTCCTCCAAGGGCTCTTCCTGACCCAGGAGTCAAACCCTACTTTCCTGTGTCGCCTGCATTGCAGGCAGATTCCTTACACACTGAGCCACCTGGGCGGCCCTTGAGCATGTAGGGCTTCCAGTAATAGCAATAACTGCTGTTTATTGAGCACCTAGGACGTACCAGGCGCTGTGTTTGGCTGTTTTGTACAGTTAGTCCTCACAGGATGCTACAAACTAGTTCCTGTCGTCTGGATTTTACAAATGAGGACATAAGGTCCAAAGAGGTCACATGTATCATTTAAGGTCACACAGCAAGTCCACATTAGAATCTCCGTACCCAGATCTGCCTGACTGCCAGGCTGAGCTTTTGTACCATTTCACGTGTCTTCAGAGAGGTTCGGAGAGCACCATGGGAGGGATTCGGAGGGAAATCAGAGAAGGGAAGACCCCAAGGGAGGAAGCAGAGTCACATGGGAATGAAGATACAATAGAGGACTGTCGCCTAGAGATGCTTGCGTTTTTGCTGGTGGCTGAAAATGACAGGGCTGTGAGGATGAGAGCCACTGAGACCTCTGGCAGAGATGAGGCCTGGTGAGGCTAGTGACTGCCTTGCTGCAGGTCCCGGGGGAGCACTGCGGTCAAGGTATTCTAATGTCTTTTGAAGAAAATTCTCCCAGGCAGATAGTGACAAAGGTCAACCTCTCCTGGCTCTTTTACTCCCGGCGGGGTGGTCAAAGAGGCTTAGCTTCCTAAGTGAACAGTCTTGCAGCCCAGACAATGGAGGGCAGAGAAGGGCATGTGAGATGACCTCTCACTTGCATGCAGGGTGGGAGCCCATCAGATATTGAGGTGCCTTGGCCACTTTGTGCTTGGGGACCTCTGGAGCTGTGTGAGGCAAGCTGGAATTTTCATTAGACTATGGTGAAAAGCAGACACATGTGTTAACCTCTCCCAGGCGGCAGTTAGTAGTTACTGTCCAAGACAGCTTTTTAACAGAGTCTAGGGAAGAAAGTATTCTTTTCCTTCCTCAGCATCCTGGCACAGCTAATGTCCTACTTTCCTTTACTAGGGGACAGTTAATGCTGCAGCTAAAACAGCAATCCCACGTGTAGTATTATACATTGACATTTATGGGCACAGGCCAGGACCAGAGACTTTGCTGGAAGCAGGTTTTGATACCTGAGGGGAGGGGTGGCAGTCAGCTCTGCAGCCAGGTAAGAGTGGCCTCAGGTGAGAGAGATCAGGTTAGAAGACCCAAAGAAGAGCAAAGAGGACAAGTAAGTAACTGAAGAAGAGTTATGAGTCTCACAACCTTGCTTTCAGTTAAGGTCTTCCTGCTGGAATTCTTGATGGAAGTAAAAATAAACATGCCCTTCACAGTAACACATGTGCCGTCTGATCCCGTTCATCACAGGAGGGGTTGGGGCAGTGAGAACATGAAGAAGTGCCCTCAGAAAGGGGATAATAAGGAAACAGAAGTGGAAACAGCCTTAAAAGCCTGTGCTTGGCATAGGCCGCTTGCAGAAGAAGCTGGATCCTTGTTGTAAACGTGATTTCTGCTTCTTCACAGGCGGAAGGTTCTCTTTTCCCTTGAATCATGCTGGCACTTTATCTCCAGCTCTGTTGTGACATGTTTCACCTTCCACACTCTTTTGAAGTTTTTGTTTTTTCTGCTTCTACTGACCTGGTGATTCTTCAGAGGCAGCGATAGTACGCTTTCCATTTTGTACCATCTGCAGCACTTTGCATTCAGTAGCTCTTCGGTGTTTGACTGAAAGAACGAACCCAAGGACACTGTGATTCCTCTAAATTTCTTTACTGAACTCTTTACTTGGCCACCAAAGATGACACCTGACAAATCCAGCTTTCTCCTTTTTCTAGGATCAGGGACTAAAGTAGATAAAAAGTGTGCTATAATGCTTTGAGTGTGCAGAAGAGATCCTTTCTGTTTAGGGAATGTTGCTAAGCCCTCTCATCAAAAATAGCCTTTCCATCTACGTCCAAGCTCCGTCAGGGCAGAGCATATTGGCAAGGGTGGTTTCAAAGGAAAAAGCAGTGTAATGCCTTCTGCTCACAGCAGCGCAGGTGCCAGGGGAGGAGGAAAATGCGTGTGATCGCAGCTCGGGATGCTAAGTGCTGTAAAAATGGAGCCGACCGACCAGCCAAGCAGTGTGCAGAGATCTACGTGCGTCTGAAATACCTTCCCCAGGCTCCGTATAGTCCTGTGTACTCGGTGATCCCAGGCTCAGAGTCTTCCGAAAGCAGCTGATGACTAGAGGTCTCACTGTATAAGCAGAGTGAGCGGCCCATTAAGAGGGACCCACTTAGCCCAGGGAGATGGCAGACGCTCAGAATGGCAAGAGGAGAGGGAACGGGGAGAGCCAGCCAGAAGGACACACGTGGAGCCCCAAGTCCTAGGCAGAGCAGCTCCTTCCTGAGGGCTACTGTTGCTCCTTCAGGAACTGCTGCACAGACATTGACAGGAAACCAAATCAGCGACAGGACAGCCGTTTTAATGTTGGCAGAATCTACTCTGAGCATGAGTCCCTCTGTGAAACTAAAGAGCTAGAGTCTTTAGGGGTTTTTCCCCCTCAAGTCTTGAACCTGGCCTTTCTTGGAAAGTTGAAGCATCGATTGGGCAAGTAACCACAGTCATCCTGAATGTCCAGCGGAAAGGAGGGATGGACAGTGAAGGACTGAAGTTGGGATGGGGAAATGCGCGTTGCCTGCAGCATGCGTTGTACAAGAAGCTCCAGGATGGTCATACCCAGTGGTTGCTTGGGTTTGGGTGGCCTGGCTTTGGGGTAAGCATGTTTGTCCAAATAATAGATTGCTGCACTAAGATGGATCTGTCTCATCTACCCTAAAGAAAAGAATCTTCGTACCCTGTGTGTTTAAGGCATTATCAGTGATCTTTATATAAAGATCAATGTCTATTAATAAAAGCCATGAGCAGGACCCTGCCAAGATTTCCATAATTTGTTTAATCAGCTGCATCAATGCACCGGTTTTCAATTAGTAGAGGTGTCCATTTGTACCTCTTATTTGCTTATAGGTACAGAGGCCAAATCACCAAGTTGGGGCTCCTTGTGATCCTCCACAAGGAGCTGGCCTCTCACTTGCCCAAAATGGAGATAACCGCTGTGTATGTGTCTAGGTAGGAGGGGGCAGGCTCCAGGGAAGGTAACCTCTCTGCCCACCCCTCCCCACCAGTCCTGCCGAGGTGCAGGGCAGGGGCCGCGTAGAAGCTTGCTCAGGCACCTCCTGAGCGGTGGGACTATCAGAGGCTCCTTCACTGCGTGGCCACCCTGACCTCTGCCCAAAGCAAGAAAGAAAAGACAAGCTGACAGAGCTGTGGTCACACAAAGCCCGTTAACTATATTGGCTGTCTTTGTTTATTTGGGAACTCTGGACTTCTTTTTTTCTTTTTTTTTTAACAAGAAATTTGAACCACATTTTGTTTGAGATATTCCAGAAAGATGTAACAATGTGGTTACCATTTTATAAACTTTTAAACAAAACTGTTAGCGGTTCACAACTTTGTTTAAAGAACAATGGCTTTGGAGCACAGGCCAGTCTTCTCAGGACCCAGAGGACAGTGACCAAAGCAAAGAAGAATCCAGTTCAGAGCTGGCTGGCTGAGACCTGCTCTGGGAAAAGCCGGGAATCCAAATGTTACCACTGAGGGCCTCTTCCCTTTCTGCTGGGATGGCAGTGAGTTTGGCCCTGTTGCTTAGCTGATTTACACCAGTGCCCTCAGCTTGTTAACTCTCCTCAAGTGGAAGAGAAATTCAGGAAAAGTGGGGATGAAAACAATCACTTCTGGTATTTTTCCCTTACCTTGAGACCGAGCCACCGATTTTAGCATAACTAGTTCGCTACCCGACCATTGGCTTCCTCGTTTCTTGTATGCTTTCCGCTTCTGTCATCACTTTCTGTAACAGCCAGAATCTCTGCTATGCTTTCATTCTAATATTTCTATTAAAATAATCTCCCTTTATCTAACTTTTTCCTCAGGAGGTAATTTACATTTATAGGAAATCTATTTATGAGTTTTTTTTTTTCCTGCTGTTGTTGACTGTAGCTATTACTCTTTTTAGCCTTTTCTTGGAGTGCCCTCAAGAACATTTAACAGGAAGTATTATTTAAGTCTCTTAAACATTTCTCTAAAAGTATACAAATATTTATGCCTATATCAACTTTTCAAGACATTTTACAAAGCTGATTTAGTAGATGAAGTATTCTTCTGCCAAAGATTAAAATTGAAATAGCCCATAACTGGAGCTGACCAACAATGCAGATTTGGGGTTGGCAACATTCAGTTTCCAAGTACATAAGACACATAGGAATTACAAGAATTTAGTTTGGTAGAATCCCTTTTTACATGTGTTTTTGAAAACTCAGTTTACCCTCCAGAAAGACATTTCTTTTGGATCAATTGCAGTCCCTATTTAACAACGTCACAGCTTACATGTTAAGACTTTTAATTAAAATATTAAATTCTGGGGCAAAGAGACTTCCAAGAAGAGTCCGTAATCGTTGAAAAGGGTAGTTAAAGAGCTGTACAATTAGCCATTTTTAACCTTAAATATAGCATTTCTCATGTATCCTTCAGGCAGTACTGACAAGGTATTTCCCGGAGATTAATGACACTCTGGGTTAATGGGCTGAGGGAAGGTCATTAATCCTTACACAAAGGTAGCTTGGAAAGTAGGAATGAAAAACAACTGCTGGGTCAAGATGATACAGTCCCAGGAGACGTTTCAGAAGATGTTACCTTTGCAGAAGCCCATACTTAACTACTGTTCGTATCCCCCTTCTCCACAAACAAAATCTTTTTTTATTAGTTGGCTTCCTCTTCACACTCTTTCTCAAATGCAACTCATCTTGGAAGTCCTTTGTTTTCACATAGCTTCTCACCATCAGACTCATTTATTGGTGTGAACAGAGTTGTGCTTGGGAGTCTAGAAATCCAAGCGATCAGAATATATTTCCTAACGTTTTAGTTAAATAACATATCTGTGCATTCAAGGCATAAGATATGCAGGAAATATGAAGTTACTGTCAGTCAGTTCAGTCACTCAGTCATGTCCAACTCAATCATGACCCCATGGGCTTCAGCACACCAGCCTTCCCTGTCCATCACCAATTCCTGGAGCCTACTCGAACTCATGTCCATCGTGTTGGTGATGCCATCCGACCACCTCATCTTCTGTCGTTCCCTTCTCCTCATGCCTTCAGTCTTTCCTAGCATTAGGGTAGGATATTTTCAAATGAGTCGGTTCTTCACATCAGGTGGTCAAAGTATTGGAGTTTCAGCTTCAGCATCAGTCCTTCCAATGAACACCCAGGACTGATCTCCTTTAGGATGCACTGGTTGGATCTCCTTGCAGTCCAAGGGACTCTCAAGAATCTTCTCCAACACCACAGTTCAAAAGCATCAATTCTTTGGCGCTCAGCTTTCTTTATTGTCCCACTCTCACATCCATACATGACTACTGGAAGAACCATAGCTTTGACTAGATGGACCTTCGTTAGTAAAGTAGTGTCTCTGCTTTTTAACCTGCTCTCTAGGTTGGTCATAGCTTTTCTTCCAAGGACTGAGCGTCTTTTTATTTCATGGCTGCAGTCACTGTCAGTGGGAGGCTAGGGCTAATGGAACAATCAGACCTAGACACCACCTCAGTAAATCTGAAGAGGTTGATCACCATAGGACACAGAAACAAGTCAGTCTGGCCAGGATGCTGTGACAGGCAGAGTACCTGCTTCCAGACTGCAGAATACCACCAGAGCTGTGCCCTTGCAGATAATGCCAGACTTGGTGGAATCTCATTTCTCCTCCAGGCCAGTGTAGACTAAATCCATTCTGCATGCCTGCTCACCTGGATCTCTTCTGACTATGCTCCCATCTGGACAGATTCATTAATTTCAAGATTAAGCAGGGTTCAGTGTGACTTCTAGGACTGTGGTGGAGATAGTGAGAAAGAATGGCAGGAAATCTAGAGCTACCTGGTGAAGGATTCTTCCAGGAAGCCCTACTTTGGCTTTTTACCCAGAAAAGAGTTAAAAGCTAGAGAATGCTCACTGAGTTGTGGGTTTTGTTGTTGTTGTTTTTTAAGTTCTGCCTTCATGCACAGGCATCATCTTCTGTAACTGTGTGTCCTTGTGAGAGCGGCTTCCCCTGTGACTCAGTGGTTAAGAATCCACCTGCAGTACAGGAGACGCAGGTTCAATTCCTGGGCCGGGAAGATCCTCCTGTAGAGGGACATGGCAACCCACTCCGGTATTCTTGCCTGGAGAATCCCATGGACAGAGGAGCTTGGCAGGCTACAGTTCATAGGGTTGCAAAGAGTTGGACATGACTGAAATGACTTGGCAGGCAGGCACATCCTTGTGAGAGTTCTCAGTTCAGAAGTTTGTACCCTTGCTTGTGCTAGGGCGTGTTGCTCACCTTTCTGCTAGGAATGCTCGCTTCCTTTGGAATCCTTTAGACAAGTTCAGCACCATCTGATTCACTCAAGTGGTGTCTGGCTGTTCTATAATCCCAGGTTGATACTCTGATCCCCATAGTATGTTTTCACATGTTTGGAAATTTTAAAGTGCCAGAGGTTATTTTACTGTTAAAAAAAAAAAAAAAAACTGCTGAAATTTAATAAGATACCACAAGTATACTAAAGGAAACTCTAAGGAAAATGTTTTTTGGTCACTAGGGCAATGGGTTGAAATGCAAAAACCCCACTAAGATGGTGGCTGGCGTTTTGCCACTGACTGTATCTGATCTAACCCTGAAAGTATTAAGTTCTTACGGATTTTGTGACAGAGTCAAGAGAAGTAAATCTGTAGCTCCCAGTTAAGACTGAGCTACTGTTTTAGTGCTGCAAGTGCAGGTGGAAATCTTTATATTCTTCCATCCTGTTTTTAAAAAAAAAAAAATCCTTGTTTATACACAGATTAGTTCCACTAGACCTAGCTGAACTTTTGGAGTTCTTTTTTTCAACTGAAATTTCCTTGTACAAATGAACTATCCAGATGTGGATGGGAACATAATAATAGAATTACGTGCTGAAATAACTGAGATTATTTAGGTCATGATTGCAGTTTTATGATGCCATCTGGGGAAATTACTAAGTGCATGTGAATTTGAGGTAAATTGAAGTTTTTCTCCCTTCAGTAGGCATTATGGCCTCTTTTGGCACTTTTTTGGTATTGGAATTTGCTGCTTACTTTGCTTACTTTAAGAGTGATGGATCTGCAACTCTGTCACAATTTGAACTGGAGTTTTCCTTTCACACAAATGGCAGGTATTTAATGTGTCAGGACAGTCAGTCTGAAACCTGACCTAACCACTTAACAGTAAAATAGTAAAACTTGCTATTCTGTGTGTACAAATGCTGTCTTTCCAAATTAGGAAAGAAGATATAAAACCCTGTAGAAGTGCCTTTGTTTTAACAGGAGAAATTTAATGCTCTACCATTAACATTCTCCCAAGGTAATGTTACATAAATAATTACTGCCACACCGGAACAGTCATTTCCCATTCTTGGAATAATTTGCACACATTTAGGAATTTCATTGTCTCCTCAAAATCCTCTGGGCTGTGGGCCCATAAATTATCACATTTTTGATGGAACTTCCATTACACGATCTAACTTTTATGGAAGGAGAGAGCAAGAGAATTGCAAAAAAGTAGTGACTTACATATGGTTAGAGAATCTCAAGGAAAGGAAAAGAATATTCCTGCTTCTTTAACATAGGTCAAGGAAATTTGTGGTTTACTTTCAATAATCAACTTTCTGGAAATTTTTTTATGCCCAAACCACAAAATTTGGCATTTTAAATTCATACCTGTCTGTGGGCATGTAGTATCTAAAGCAGTGGTTCTTAGGGTCCCTAAGAAAATACATTATTCAAATACCAGTTCCCTTGGTTTTTAGATGACACTTCTAGCCCAAGACTTCTTAATTTGTTTCAAGGGGCCCAAATTTTGTGTCTTTGTGTATCCGGGATCTTGTAATGTTTACCAGCTTTTCAGGAAGACATTACATGCCACATTTTCAAGACTGAATTTTGTTAGACCCAATCTATAACACTGGGAATTTTCTATATTATTAATAATGATATTAATGCTGCTGCTGCTGCTAAGTCACTTTAGTTGTGTCCAACTCTGTGCATCCCCATAGACGGCAGCCCACCAGGCTTCTCCGTCCCTGGGATTCTCTAGGCAAGAATACTGGAGTGGGTTGCCATTTCCTTCCCCCAACGCATGCATGCATGCTAAATCACTTCAGTTGTGTCCGACTCTATGTGACCCTATGGACAGCAGCCCACCGGGCTCTACCATCCATAGGATTCTCCAGGCAAGAGTACTGGAGTGGGTTGCCATAAATATATCCTGATTATTGAGCACTTATTATTTGTCACTAACTATAGTTAACACTTTATATATTTCTCATTTATTGTTCCCCAGAAGACAAATACAGTTATTATCTTCATTTTATGAGGAAACTTAAAGCTTTGAGAAGCTAAGTAACTTTTTGGAGATTAAAACCCATGATGTCATCTGGAAAAAATCCATGCTGTTAGGCATTAGGCGTTATGCTAAGGAGTACATCCATTTGCTGGTTTTGTAATAACTGGCTTTTGTTTGGTATTGGTATATTCAGTTCAGACAGCCCTTACTCTGTTCCTACTCTGGTCTAGAAGTTTGGTGGACTGGTACACTCTATGCACTGTTTCCCCTTGAATTTGTGTGAACATGTGTATGTTGCCCTTGTAAAATTTTAAACAAAAACTGTACCTGTGGAATGCCTGTATAATCTTGGAGTCTTGGTTGTTTTTTGGTGGGAAGCTGAGCCAATTCACTGGGAAACTTGAACTTCCCAAGCTTCAAGATGGCACTTTATTATTATGCCTTCTGATCTCTTCTTGTGTTAGGAAGGGTGAGATTCCATAAACAGGTGAATCTTATGACCAAACCTCTCCCCACATCTTCCTAAACAAGGAGTCTGCCATGTATACGGTGCCCCAGACAGAATTAGGACACCTGGTTTCTATACCCCAATCCTTTACAGCAGTAAGGCACTATAATTTGATCATTTCAGTTGTGTGTTCTCCATTCAGGGTGACCCACTGCCCCAGTTTTCCCAGGACAATCCTGATTTTAGCGGTGAAAGTCCTGAAGCCTAGAAAATTCCTCAGTTCCAAATACAATTTGACCAATGATTGTCCTACCTCCTTTATTTTTCCAGAGCTGTATCCAAGCCCCAGATTCCAGCACTTCTGCTTTGTTGAATCTCCTGAAGAGTACAAATAAATCTTTTAAACTAACAAATTGGGAAACTCTGGCTCAGATTCATAAGTGTGTAGTGTACCATTAGAGATACAGAACTTGAACAGACCAAGAAAGACCTATATAAATTTTGGAGGAATTTTCAGATACTTAGCTTAGAAGATTTGTAAAAGAAATAATTTTTTTGTTTTATATTGCCTTCACTTTTGTTTCAACTCTATCTCTTGAGGGAGTAGGCTGAGTTTTAGAGGAAACCTTTCTCTGATTGTCAAAGTTCAAGTGGTAAATCACCGTTTGAGATTGTCAGACCATCATAAATGTCCCTAATATACAAAGATGTCCTTATCAGCAGTATTCCAAGCATAATAAGTAGAATGTAGGGTTAAATTGAGACTTATCAAGTGGTTCAGTGGTAAAGAATCCACCTGCCAATGCAGAAGACGCAAGAGATGCAGATTCTGTCCCTGGGTGGGGAAGATCCCCTGGAGTAGGAATTGGCAACCCACTCCAGTATTCTTGCCTGGAAAGTTCCATAGACAGAGGAACCTGGCAGACCACAGTCTATGGGGTTGCAAGAGTTGTACATGATTGAGCAACTGAGCACGCTGAGATTAATGGACAGTAGCACAAATAGTTATGTATTGTCTTGACTTTTCAGTTTATTTCAGTTCCGTTGCTCAGTCCTGTCCGACTCTTTGCGACCCCATAGACTGCAGCACACCAGACCTCCCTGTCCATCACCAACTCCCAGAGTTAAACTCATGTCCATTGAGTTGGTGATGCCATCCAACTATCTCATCCTCTGTCGTCCCCTTTTCCTCCCACCTTCAGTCTTTCCCAGCATCAGGGTCTTTTCCAATGAGTCAGCTCTTTGCATCAGGTGGCCAAAGTATTGGAGTTTCAGCTTCATCATCATTCCTTCCAATGAATATTCAGGACTGATTTGCTTTAGGATGGACTGGTTGGATCTCCTTGCTATCCAAGGGACTCTCAAGAGTCTTCTCCAACACCACAGTTCAAAAGCATCAATTCTTCGGCGCTCAGCTTTCTTTATAGTCCAACTCTCACATCTATACATGACTACTTTAGGCAAATGATTTTATTTATTCTTTCATATTTTTAGCCAAGTTTGCCAAACAAGAATTATAATGGAAAATGCTAGTGATTTTTTTAAATTTAAGTTCTAAATACTTTTAGTTTTATTTAAGAAACAAGTCTCCGTCTCAATTACATAATTTTTCTCCCCTAATATGAAGTTATTTTTGCATTGATTGGGGATAAATACAATAATAAGTTTTTAAACTCTGAACTACTAACTGCACCTGCTTGGGATCTAAAACTGAAATGGAAAACACAAGGCTTAACCCCACATGCTCCCTGATCAAATGCAAAGGTTCTTAAAATAGCTCCGGGTGAAGATGTTTGGAGCAGCTGAAAACCAAGGAGCTGGTGTCCCTAGTCACAACCTGGCAGTTGATACCATGGCTCAGAGGCAGCTGCCTCTGTCTCTTTCTGTCTCAAGGCCTGGAGCAGCAGCTCCTAGAAGAAGCGCAGAAACAGACTCTGCTTTACCCACATTCCTGTCCTCCTTGAACTCTACTTTCCTAGTCAGAGGATTGTCCCTGGATCCATCAAGGGGATCTAAGACATTCTGTCCAAGCCACTAGAGCAAAGTATTGGGTTGGCCTAGAAATTCATTTGGGTTTTTCCAGAGGATGTTACAAGAAAACCCAAATAAACTTTCTGGCCAACCCAATAGCTAAACACCTCCAAACAATTATAATAAACCTTAAATAGGTACACTGTAAATTCCAGGAAAAAATGTAAGGAAGAAATAAAGTGCATTTGATTGATCACAGCTAGTAGTAACAGAGAATGCTAGCTATGAGTGGTACCCTACACCCTCTTATCTTCAGTATTCCAGTTACCAGCAGATCAGTTTACTGTCTTGAAATCCATCAGGAAGACCTTCACTCAAGACTGCTTTGTTCAGCTCTGCCTATCTTGATAGAGCTCTCAGTTAGCTCATATGTCTCAGTTGATATAGCTGTCAGTTTACCATTTTCCCCCATAATTTTGTCCTGTGATATCTTCACTTGCCATTGATAAACTGCTTCTCTCAAGGGCCCACTTATGCATCCCCCAGTAGCAGGATCTGGGCTGGGTGGACAATTGATCTAATCGGATCTGACGGCTTTTTATGTTGCCAGACTTTTGGCACTAACCAGCAGTTTAAAATTCTATTTGCATTCACATGTAGATGAGTATACTATTATACTATCCTGTTCCCATCGTAAAAAGAAGAAAAAAGCAGTAGCTTATATCTTGTTTAGAAACTACACTATTTTGAGGGCCAGAGGAAAGGACTGTTGGGTGAGTGTAGAAGGGAAGTGGGGGCAGGAAGACAATGGGGTGCGGGAAAGCCTGAAACTCTCCCATGGGCAGCTTCCAGTTGGCCACCGCCGCCTTCAACCAGTGCTCAGAACTGTGGGTACTCATGTTGAAAACTCAGAATTTTTCTAGACTTCATTTGAGAAATTATTTAAGGAGACTGCATTAGAGGGAACATTAGCTGGGATGGTTCCTTAAAGTTCTAAAGCCTGGTTTTTCCATCAGCCGAACAGGGAATAATACTTGCATTTCCTATCACGCAGGGTCACCTTGGGATCAAGTGAGTGACTGATACTTGAATTCTGTACACAGTGTAGGACACCTCCCAGGTGTAAAATGACCCTGTGGTTACGAATAATGCCATTATACAAAGATTCCTCAGCCACAGTGAGAAGCACAGTACTGCCCCTCTTTCTGTCGTAGCCCCCGGTGATTGACTGCCTTTGTCAGACAAATTAGACAGACACATCTTGAACTTTCATCAGATTTGAGCCCCAGATAGCCATGAGGCTATCTAATACAAATTTTGCTCTAATGTCCTCCTTAGAGACATCTTGTCTATCCCAATTCTGAAGTTGCAAACTATCAGTATGTGAGCCTTTGTCTGACATCTGTAATTTAGAACAGAAATGTTAACATCCCTCAAAGAAGGCTCAAGTAGTTTCAGTAAAATGTATATTCCAATCTGATTATTTGGTCCCTGGAATTCTCTTCCTATCTTGCAGACACTAAATAAACCTTTATAAGTAGGAAATTTTTTTTCTAGTCTTTTAATTAGAAACAAAGGAGAAAATATCATAGTAAGCAACATGAACAGTATTAAGGTTCAAATCACTAATAATTGGCCCCTCTGTAAAAGATCTCTATACTCAGAGAATATGGAAACCACTCTTCCTCCATTCACTGCTGTATCTCTGGTAACCCAACATGTGGTAGGCACTCTAAACATTTGTTGAATGAATGAACAAGTGAGCAAACTAATTAAGCCCTACCATAAGAGTGTTTTACCTAATTATAATGAAACAAACAAAACAAAAAAATTATGTTGTTCTCTGTATGAATGGCTATTAAATGCTGGTGGCCACTTAGTTCTGTCCAGAGGCAAATAAAAGCACCATTTTTTTCTTTACATGTTTTTTAATGTAACATATTGAAGAGGCGAGGCATGTATTTCAGTAGTAATGAAAATTTTCTTTTACGTTAAGACAAGAATAACATGGCCTTTCTTCTGAAGAATACAGGGCCCTTTACTTCTGTTTTTCCCCATCCCTGAGGCTCATCCCCATCGCCCCTGAGCTCTTGGCACATTGCAGCATCTGTCCCATACAACAGGTAAATGGATCATCATTTTGAAGCCGCAGTAAATTATCTATATCTCCAGTGACAATGTCAGTACATAAGACCAATTCTTGGCTAACAAATTTTTTTATTCAACAACAGTTTAAGTGAAAAAAGAAAGCTACATACAAACTTTAACAGAAGCTAAACTCTTTAATTTTTTTTACACTTTTTTGTTTATAATCAATACTTTCTTTGTCCTAGAATTTTACAGAATATTTTTGCATTGGTAATCTTAAGAAGCCAAACTCAACATTGCTCTGGGAAATTACCTGAAAAACTCTTGTAAGCATAGACTTGTCTTTAATTGCCCAACGTATTTGTTTTAAAGAAATAGAAATAGCCATGAATATTATTGCTGCCTTTAGAAATTTTCAATAGCAAAGAGCTCTTCAAGTATTTATGCTGATTTTTAATTAAGTATAATATGAGTTTCATAATAGTGTCAACTGATGACTGTAGAGATGTATTTACTTGGAATATTTGTTTTGGGAGGATAGAAGATTGATGTATTAGAAAGTATCATCATAGGAAAAGTATTTTTAGTTGAAGCAAGAGGAGCATTGCCAAAGGTTGGAAAAGTTTTCACCAGTAGTACACTGCCGCTTGCCCTCCTTTATTACAAGTCTAATGCACACATAGAACATGGTGAATGTAGCCAAGCAGTGTATGCATTGCATTTCTTGCAGTCCTTCGTAAGACTTGCATAGATACTGAAGAAAGATGTGATCATCAGGTGTAATGAAAAAGAGTGATTGAATGTGTCACAAAAATTTTAGCTGAACACGTATCTCTTGAACTGGATCTGTATTCAGAACTATGCATTCACCCTAAACACTGACTAATACTCCCACTGAGCAAGTCCAGTGAGCAGAACCTTCTCTGGTGTCGTTTGGCAGCAGTCAGGCTTCGTTTCCCATTGACACCGAGGTTAGCTGTGCCTTAAGCATATCCAGTCATGCTTTGGGGTGATAGGTATCTTCCCAGACCTTCCAAAAACCCCACCTCAAGAATCTGCTTCTCTTCTCTGGCCCCCATTCATCAGATCTTGCCCGTTCATCAAATCTTTAGCACCAAAGATATATGAACAAAAGAAAACGAAACGGAATACCTCTAAGTTGCCATTTTAAGATGTCAATTTCTTCTGTCTTTCCATAAAAAGAAAATGCCTCCTAACCAGTCTAGCCTATCCAATACACTTCTCCATTGTTACCACATTTGGGATGATTTTCAAATTATGCATTGATCATTTACATCAGTTTGCAAAATCAAGCTATTAGCAAGCAAAAGTCATCTGCCCAAACCATTTAAGAATTTTTGACCATTTGTCTTACTCTAAAGAGGATAGCAATTTAAGATTTTATTTTGGTCTCCTTTCGTATCTCCTGTCAGGATAGTTCCTCTATTTTGCAAGCAGCTCTTCTTCATGTTAAAAAAAAAAGTCATCACCCTTCACAAGCCCTTAATCATGCCTGAGATTTACTCTCTTCCCTTGCATAACGCAGTTCCTGGACATTGGATGTCACAGACAGGTCCCCAAAGCCTCCTCTCAGTGGCACTGGGGACACTTACCTTACCGTGCAGGTGCTTCTGCTTGCTCACACCTGCAGGTCCTCTCTTCTCATCCCCACCAAATCCGACAGTGGAATCCAGGGACCAACAGCGTTTTCTTCTTTTCTTTTTGGACAGTCTCTCAGTTTTTGTTTCGTGGGCTTCAAAGTCAAGGAGAACTTGCAACCAGGGTCCCCTGGCAGTTCCGCAGAGGAGAGGCAGTGGGGAGCCCAGCAATGCCTGGGCCCAAACACTAAATATAACCCTCCTCCCTCTCCAGGCAGTGTCCTTCATACTCAGAAGGCAGGCGACCTGGCTGGATCCCTCACCCCACAGCTTGCCAGCCTCCGCAGAAGAAAGGGTCTAACTGGACTGAGGTGCAGAATGAGGCGACCCAAGACCCGGGAGCCATCTGCCCAGAGCAGACAAGTAGAGGCAGGTATAGGCTCCGTGAGGGTGCCTGGGTGTGTGTGTGTCTGTGTGTGTGTGTGTGTCTGCATGCCTGTGCCCAGCAGCTGCTCTCCAGATTAGAAGACACCACTCTTTGGCAGGCAACTCTGAAACCACCCTCTTGGGTGATTTCAAATTTATGTGCACATCTTGGCCGAGAGAAGGAACCTCCCAGGCACAACCTGGGCCCCCTTCTGTGCCCCGCCACTGCCCCAGACACAACGGTGAACCACAACAGACAGCGGTGCCAGCATCTGAGGAACAGATGCCCAGATGGACGTTAGACCGCACCTCGTTTTGTACCCTGCAACCAAGAACTGATGCAAGCCCTGTTTGAGATTTAAGTAACAAGGGCATGCCCTCTTCTTTGACAGTCACGACCCAAGGCACTGCAGAGACTCGCTGTTATTAACGCTGTGTTGAACTTCAACTTGAATGCCTGCCTGTTCCATTCAGTGTCATATGAGACATGAGGGCAAAATGCTGAGGAAACCTAAGAGCAGCATTCAAATGTATGATGATATTTATTATGACTAATCAAGGTTTCTGTTTTGTGTTATGCAGATGTTAAGAAAAATCTCATACTTCGTTAAAATTTGTTCGTTTTCTCTAAGTGCTATCACTTAATCTGATTGGCGGGGAGGGGCAGGAGAAAGGAGCTTGTTCATTTCTTGAGCAGGTATTTACTTCCTCACCAGTGAGGTATCAGGTCCTCTGCCAGGCAGACTGACCACTGGCCAGGTGCTCCATTCTATGTATTATTTTCCTTAATCAGCACAGCATCCCTTTAAGTTAGGCCTGTGCGTGCATGCTAAGTTGCTTCAGGCACGTCCGACTCTTTGTGACCCTATGGACTGTAGCCCGCCAGGCTCCTCTGTCCAGACAAGAATGCTGGAGTGGGTTGCCATGCCCTCCTCCAGGGGATCATCCAGACACAGAGACCGAACCTGCGTCTCTTATGTCTCCTGTGTTAGCACGCAGGTTCTTTACCACTAGCGCCATCTGGGACGACCAAGCTGGTCCCGAATTGGTGATCAAATGAGAAAACCAAAGCTCATGATAATTAACTCCTCCACAGTCTCCTGGGTGATAAATATCAGACTTGGGATTCAAACTTGGATCTGAGTCACACCGAAACTCATGCTCTTTATTTTTAGCTATTATCACTGAAATAATTTCAAACTTACAGAAAAGATACATGAATAGTAAAGAACTGTATACTCTTCACTCAGGTTCTCCAAATTTTAGCATTTTGCCATGTTTGCTGTCTCTCTCCCTTTTTTCCTCTAATCTCCCTCTTCCCACCTATCCCTTTGTGTTTATATATGTGTGTGTGTATGTTTTTCTGAATCAACTTATGTGCTTCAGTGTTACTATCCTAAAAGCAAGTACACTTTTCTGCATAACTATAGTATGACTATCAAATTCAGTATATTAATATTGATACCATATTATTTTCTAATCCATAGTCCCCATTCAGCTTTTTACCAAGTATCTCAAAAGTATCATTTGCAGAGGGAAATTTTATTTTTTCTTTTGTTCCAGGATTATGTATAGCATTTAGTGGTCATGGCTCTCCCTCAATCTTGAACAGTTTTTCAGTCTTTCTTCGTCTTTGGTGACGTCTTTGGTGATGTTTTTGAAGAGTTGTCTGAGGAGGCTATACAGATAGCTGAGGAAAGAAGAGAAGCTATAGACAGAGGAGAAAGGAAAAGATATACCCAACTGAAGGCAGAGTTTCAGAGAACACCAAAGAGAGATAAGAAGCCCTTCTTAAATGAACAATGCAAAGAAGTTCAGTTCAGTTCATTTTAGTTGTTCAGTCATGTCCAACTCTTTGCGGCCCCATGGACTGCAGCACACCAGGCCTCCCTGTCCATCACCAACTCCCAGAGCCTACTCAAATTCATGTCCATTGAGTTGGTGATGCCATCCAACCATCTCATCCTCTGTCATCACCTTTTCCTCCCACCTTCAATTTTTCCCAGCATCAGGGTCTTTTCAGATAAGTCAGTTCTTCGTATCAGGTAGCCACAGTATTGGAGTTTCAGCTTCAGCATCAGTCCTTCCAAAGAATATTCAGGACTGATTTGCTTTAGGATGGACTGGTTGGATCTCCTTGCTGTCGAAGGGACTCTCAAGAGTCTTCTCCAACACCACAGTTCAAAAGCATCAATTCTTCAGAGCTCAGCTTTCTTTATTATCCAACTCTCACATCCATACATGACTACTTTAGGCAAATGGTTCACTGACCCTGAGCTTCAATTTCCCCCTTTGTGAAGGTTTTGGACTGAAAGATCTTGGTTCTAGTTAAGCACTAATATTCCATGAGCCTGTCAATTGATGACCTGAAAATGATCCAGGAAAACACTAACGCTATGCCTTTTGCTCAACTCTTACTAATAGTTATTATTGTGGATGTCTGCAGGGTATTGAGAGATGTATCAGTATCAGTTCTTAAAAATATAGTGAGATTTAAACTCTTCTAAAACTGTTTGTCCTTTTTTGTCTGTTTATTTCTGTGAACTGTGAAAAGAAGTGCAGGGGTATCAGCAGCAGAGCTGGATCACCGGGCGTCCGAGACAGTGTTCCCTGGGCATGCCTCACTTCATGCTGACTCACATTCCAGACCCTTCCTTCCCACTGTCCTCTCCCGGTCCACGTGGACTATGTTCCTCCCTGGTACTCCCAAGGCGCCCAGAGCTTAACTGTACCTTACCCTCAATCCCAGTTTCATTGCAACTGCCAGCACAGTTGTCTCTCCCCCTCCCCTCTGGGAGTTCCTAGAGCGGAGAGCACCTTCTAACGCTGCAGCCGCAGCCCCGAGCACAAAGTCAGAGCTCAGTGAGTATATATACTGCATGGAGCCAGCACCGCCGGCCACGTCGGTGGATGGAGGAAGAAGCAACCTTCAAATAAAGCAGCTTTAGAATAGTGTCTCAGTGAGCTGAAAGGTCACGAAAGAAGAAAGCTCACATATTAAACCTATCAAATCAGTCATTTTTAAATTCCAGGCTTTTACGTTTTTTCCTGGTAGACATTTACCAGCAGAGAAATTGACAGATTTAAATTTCACATATTATCCTTTCTTTCATCTTCCCTAAGGGTTGGATTAATGACTTAATACATAAAAATAAAAGATCTGTATAACATGTATAACTGATTCACTTTGCTGTACACTTGAAACTTAACACGTCATTGTATAGCAGCTGTACTCCAATTTTTTAAAAAAATTTAAGAGGTGGGAAAAAATGTTCTGGATAATCCACAAAACAGAAGAGTACCTCCAGCTAAACAGGCCTGTTTAGGAAAATCTGGTACAGTGAAGGGCAGCTCTCTCTTCTTTTGAAAGCCACCGTAGACAATGTTCTAGAATTATACGTATTTTAGGGTTTCACATTTTTCTAAAGTGAGAATGATGCTAACAGGTTAACTTTTTTTAAAAGATGAGGAAAATATACTTTTGACTTCAGAATGTCGTTGTTACAAATAATTTGTACTTTTCAGTTTCCAGGTGCTATTTCTTCATATACTTCAAGAATGCCAAAATATCAGGTGACAGTTGTCTTAGTTCTAAGGCATTCCTCAAGTGTCCTACTTTAATGTCATTCTGTAAGGTTTCTCTCTTGACATAGCTATATCATCATTTAATAGCCTTGTTTATACATATCGCAGCATTGCTGTCTTCACTTTTACATCCCCATTACTTTTCCCAATGGATACTAGTTCTCCCAAAACTAGAGGAAAAAGGAGAGAATTCCAGCAACATCTCAAACTGAATCAATGTTTTCTCCTTGACTAGAAAATTCCTTTGTGAACAGGAAAATGCCTGAGTTAGAAGAATCCCTCCCCTCTCAGCCCTTCTTCTCCTGACAATGTTGTTTTAGTCCAGTCTTGTTTTCCTTTCTAATGATACATCTTACAAAGACATGTCATATCAGCAAAAAGTTGATTCCTTTCTCAGCTCAAATCTTGGCTGAGTAACTTTTGTCTTTAATAGCCAGTTATACAAGTGTGAGCACACAGTTTTTAGCCCACTTCCACAGACATCTACTGAGTGCCAGGAATATGCCATGCAAAACTCAGAATGTAGGAGGAGAGACAGTCATCACAATTATAATTTTGATGGGCTGTGCATTGTCATATAGGGCTTAACATAATGCCGTCTGAGTCTACTCAAACTGCAGTCAGGGAAGCTGCATGGGGTGGAGGCGGGGTGGAAATATTTGACCTGAATGCCCTGAGGGAGGAGGAGTGGGTTTCTGCCAGGGGCAGGGTTAAGAAGGAGAGCGTTCTCAACAGAGGACACAGTGTGAGCGCAGGCAGGCTGGCAAGAGAGCTGCTCCCATGCCCCGAGGACAGGGGTATGGTGTCCAGCCTTGTCTTAGGTAAAGTAGAATCTTTATTTGGGTCCAAAATGTTAAGAGCCTTGATGCTTTGATGCCAGATGTTATAACCGCACAGACAGTGGGGAGCCACCAGAAGCATTTTAGCAGAAAATCACGGTCAGAGAGGTATAGTGGGAAACCTTCAGGATTTGGATCTGGAAGGGCTCTGTGTGGGACTCCGGGATGTTTCTCCTGAAAAGAAGCTCAGTGCTCATCTAATTTTAGCCTCATGTTTTATTCATGAAAATTGTGTAACTCAGGTTTAAATTTCACACCCCGCGTTGCCCTCTACTTGACATGAAGCCTTAAAGAAGCCACTACGTCACAGATTCCCCAGAGTCATTCCTGGGTTTAAACAAGGTTGTCCCTGTGACCTGAGGGGACCACTAATGTCACCTCTGTGCACTTGACTGATGAAAGATGCTAGGACCTCTGCGGGGCGGAGAATGAGGAATGGGGAGGCGGCCCCAGCGTGGGGGCCGGGCAGGGTACCTTACAAGTGCAGTTATTTCAGCCCTGCCGGGAGAAGCTGGGGAGGCGGCTGCAGCGTGGTGTCAAGTGAGCTGCCTGAGGTGGGACCAGATCCCAAACAGCAGCTAGGGAATGGGGAGGAGGAGACAGGGAAAGACAGGATCTGTGCAAGGAAGCCGAACCTCATCCAAATAACTAGGTGTTGAGGGCTGTAGTCCGAGCAGAAAAACCAAATACGCTGAGGAAACCAAGGAGAAAATTTTATCCGAAGGAAGGGCTGGACCGATCAGGAGGTGATTGGAAAAAGTCTGCTCTACATCCAGTGGACGAGGAGCTGGGGCCACTGCAGGCCCTCCGGGGAGCGTCCCCAGGCAGGAAGGCCATTCTAGGCTCCCTTTCTAGTATGGCCAGACCAGTCGTGGTTCTTACGCGCCAAAGAGCCAGACAGAACAGTCCTGATATTATTTTCTAGTCACTGGGCAGAGTTGGGGAGGAAGTCCTGCTACCTAGGGTCCTTCTGAGTTTCCAGGCAGCTCCGTGGTTCAGCATCCCAGGCCAGGGCCACATGGCAGGATGACAAGGACATTCCACTCGGACCCGCTTCTTAGCAGCTTCCCAGGAGTGCCTTGTACCATCACCACCCTTACTGTTCCGGGCCTGACTCTGAGGTTCTTTTGTCATGTTTCTTGAGGAACACTGTGCTGCATGCATAATAGCAGCTCTGCTTTCAACCACAAGTATCTCTGAATCAGAAAGGGCTAATCCCCTCTTATTCAAACTGTATTGTCTGCCAAACCTGGTGCTATAAAGCAATCATTTTGAAACTTTCTAATTGTAGCCATAAGTTAGGTCTCCATTCTTTTCGCCTCTTAAGTTCAGTGAGGGTGGTCCTGGTTAAAATGAATACATGAAAAACCTCAAACAAATCCAAGATTTGCAGTAGTATAGCAGTATTTATGGTAGTAAAAACATAAAAAGATGACCCTCTTCTATTGTTTTTTCCGGTTTACTATTTGCAATTATATTCACTTCATTTGTCCATTCGACAATTACTTATTGCCTTTCTGCTGTGTCCAGAGACTATCTTGAACCCTGCAAGTATAACAGACAGACACACACAAAAAAACAGATGTTATTGGCTCCTGCCATCTTGGAATTTAAAGTCATGGTTGGATCAAATCAATAAATCAGGTAATGACAACTTGCAGTAGTGCTATGGGAGAAAATAAGAGAAAATTGAGGCAGAGGAGAGGGCCCACTTTGGATGTCAGAGGAGACCTCTGAAGAGGTGACATTGAAGCTAGACCTGAGTATTGTGAAGGAGCCAGACCAGGAGGAGCAGTCCAGGTGTGAGAACAAGAAGCATAAATGCTCCAAGGCGAAAAGGGGGTTGGCATGTTCCAGGAACCTCAGGAGGTCAGTGTGACTGGGGTGCAGTGGACCATGGAGGAGACCAAGGGAGGCAGAAGGGGTAAGTGGAGGCCAGGCATGGCAGGGCCTGTGGTTTGTGGTATGGAATATGGATGTAATTCTACGTGTAAAAGCAAACTTCTGTGGAGTTTTAAACTGGAAGATTGTATAGTCCTGTTTATGTTTTCAAAAGGTCTTTCTGGCTTTCATGTATAGAATAGAAGGGGTCAAAGTGGTTAGTGGGGGATCAGGCAAGGTACTGCTGGGTCACGCTCTGGGGTTTTCCGGAGGGTAGTGACCTGAGATCCCATGGACTCTAGACAATATCATTCATTTTTCTCCAATATGCTTTTCCTCCAAACACCCAAGCCATTTCTTTCTTTGCCTAGAGGTTCACAGATGAAAAGATGCCAGAAGCACTGTCTTTTAGGTGAGTCAAACAGTCAGATAGATGAGCTATTCAGGTAGGGTTCTTGACCTAGCACTGTTTTATAGGAATCCTCCATGTCATTTTCACTTTGCAGGTCAGTTAAATTCATACCAACTTTCCCCTGTTCTTCAGCTTTGTTCCCAGCATGCACAAAGTATTCAGTAAATGTTTTGTCTGTTAGATTGATTTGACTTGGATTCCCAGTAGTGTGAGTAGAGTGAGAATTAGAAAGGCCGATGTGGTCCTCTTTACTTCCTCTCTGGAGATGGTGTATCACTAGGGTGACAGGTCTCTTAACGAGTTAGTATTGTCAGTCTGTGGTGAATACCATTCAGGGTGAAAGAAAATGACTCCTCTAAAATAAAAGGTGCTGTGTACGTGTAAAGTTTTTTAAGAGCATCTGGTTAGAATTTAATATGACTGAAAAGCATGGCTGTTTTCTTCATGTTTCAGTTACCCAAATATGGCTAAAAGTGTGCTTTGGAGATTTTCCAAAATAAAAACTCTTGAGGTGAGAGAAATTTCAGCCCCAACAATAACTTGAAAATTGGAAGTTGGAATAGCAACTGTTTTTTCAACTGTCTTAACTCTGTCACCAACACTATGATGATTTGATTACATGTGACAAGTCTGGTTTCTGGCCATTAAACTGCACACTTCAGCTATAGGCATCAGTCTTTCCCTTCTTTTCTTTCACCGTGTGTTGATTTAGGGGCAGAAACGAGAACGATGGGAGAAAGAAAGAGGTTGGGGAACTCTGGCCTTCCCATCAGCCCCCAGGTCACACAGCTGGTGACCTTGACTCTCTCAGCAGCCTCATGATTCAGGGCCAGCAGCAAACCAGTCATGGGGTAGATGTCTCCTTTCCGTCCACCATTGTTATTTAGGTGCCACTAGCTTGTTTGAATATCAGGGACATCCCGTAAGAGGAGAAACATCCCCAGATGGCAGAATGCCCCCTGGTAGCAGTGTGGGAAGGGAGGGGACAGCACTCGTCAGCAAGGTCATAGACATAAAGCTCTTGGTGCAATGCCTGGCCCAGAGCAGTCAGAGAGCGTAGGGTGACAGCACCTGCTGACGCCATTATTTTTATTATTGATGAGTCTCACGTGGTCAGGTTCCAGCTTTCTGATCCTGTTTCTACTGTTTGTTCTGCACCCTCATCAACCCCTCGGGCAGCTGTGTGACACCTCCTTTAAGGAAGGGCTGTTGTCCTAATTTACTCCCTGTATTTGAGTCATTCCTGTTCATGCTACTCTCATTAATCCAACGTTTCCATCCGGAGAGTGCGTTCCTTTTTACTGCCACTCTGAATGTCTTTATTGGGGGAAATACGTCTTCAGAAGTCAAAAGATACATACATCCACCATTCCATTCCCACCTGGCTCCCTCCTCTTTGCCTTACAAAGGGTGGTTTTGTTAGCATCTCAGCTCTGGGCTTCTTGCAACAGAATACTGTTTCTTCAGGCATCTTATCCACTGGCTAAAGAGTTCCTTGATCTCAAGTGCCTCATTTTGCTGGAAAGGGAAGAGCATGACACATCTGATCTCTCACTTTAGAAAGGAAGGTAAATTGTTTCAGTTAGGGACCTGGGAGACACATCTATTTGTCAAAGAAAGGAGCTGCTCTTTCTCTGAATGTCTGCTTCCTTCCCTCTGCCCCCAAGCCCACACTTGGAAGTTGTGGCTGGGCATCTTGCTCAACGAAATAAATATTGGGTCAAGTAATTAGCAGGCAGAATTACATTTGGGGTGTAACCTGACTCTAATCGCTGACCTCAGAGAATTAATTTCATATGACATAGCACCTTCATGCTGGCTTAGAAGTTTCCACTCATCTTTGCCTTTCATCCAGATTGCTTTTTCTATTTCTGGGCTTGTCGTGTCAATGAGTCAGGTGGCTCCAGACTCTTCTTGTGTATGCAAGGGATATTCCAGACCTGGATTTATTTTTCTGCATACATAAGTTATAGAAAGGAAAAACTCTGTGCTTGTTCCTTGTCATAAAAGTAAGGGAAACTGGATGGTTGAGTGAAGAAAGTATAAAATAACCAATAGAAATAAAACCTGGCCTTGGGACCTGAAGGCACAAGATGCCAGTATAGAAACTGGCAGTCCCGCATAGTCATCATTAGAAACGTAAGAATTAAAAAGGTCATGTTAATATTTGCCACCAAGTGCTAATCATGAAGTTAAAATAATTTACAAAATAAGATGAACTATCACTACGAAGACCTACTTATTCCTGTAGCCTGGTAGGTAAGTGGGTTTTTTTTTTTTTTCCTGTCTCTTTCCCTTAGCAGGTATGGAAATAGTCACCCTGCCTGTCTCCCTTGGTCCTAAAGCTGTTTCAACAACTAATGAGTTCACTGGGGTCTCACCTGCTTTGGTTTCTGTAAATAGAATTTGCTACAGGAGTTCAGAGAGATGGTCTGAGCTTCTCATGTTCTTTAAAACATGACATGGTGGTTTCTCTTGTGTGAAAATCAGAATTACCTTTTAAAGCCTAGTTGTGTGCATGCTTAGTCAGTCAATCGTGTCTGACTCTTTGTGACCTCATGGACTATAGCCCACCAGGCTCCTCCATCCATGGAATTCTCCAGGCAAGAATACTGGAGTGGCTAGCCATTCCCTTCTCCAGGGGATCTTGCTGACCCAGGGATCAATCCCAGGTCTCCCACATTGCAGGCAGATTCTTTACCATCTAAGCCACCAGGTAAGCCCCCTAAGGCCTAGTTCAAAGCTGTTAAATTATAAAGGAAGTTGCTATGCATTTTGGCTTGTGTTGTAATTAAGAACCCAAAGCCATATTTCTAAGGAATTGATTGTTCTGCTGCTGCTATTAGTTTTTAGCCAGTGGCCACTCTGAATAGTGTTATGGTTTCCTTTTTTCACATTGACAACTAGAAACTTAGAGTCCAGTTTGTGCCCTATCAGTAACAAATATATATGTCATTATAACATCTTTAGTGTAACTCTTGGATTGATTTCGGTTCTAATACTTATTTTTCTTTCATATTCACTCCCACTTTTATACTATCTTTTTTTTTTCCTTTTTGTAACCTTGTAAGCTGCCTTGAAGAGAAGGAAATGGCAACCCACTTCAGTACTCTTGTCTGGAAGATACCATGGATGAAGGAGCCTGGTAGGCTGCAGTCCATGGGATCGCAAAGAGTCGGACACAACTGAGCAACTTCACTCACTCAAGTTGCCTTGAATCCTTTCTAGAATAAGATGGCCCATAGTTAACTCAAATAGCTAGATATTTTTTTAAACTGAAAGAAGGAAGTTAGGAAGGAAGAGAACTAAGGAAAAAAAGAAGGAAAGCAGGCAAACCATGCAAGTATTAGCAGTTTAACCTCCTTAAGCCTCAGTTTCCTCATCTGCCCTCCAGCATTTTCTTGGGCCTCAAAATTATTTTTAGATAACGAATGTAAACACACTTGATAGGTTACAGAGCTCTTGAAGCTTTATTGTGATTATTTTAAATCCATTATCAATTAAGGCAATTCTCCAATGCCAGTGCCAAGCCCTCTCAGTCTTCATCTCCACCCAGAAGGTGGTGCTTCTTAGGAAGTGTCTACTCTGAGATCAGAGCCTTCTTGGGATTCCTTACAGCAGAGAACCATAATCCTTGAAGCACCACAGAGGCAATATCCTCTCTTCAAGGATGTCTCTCACACCCCGAGCCTGACAGAGTTCCATAGCTCAGATGGGCCAGGGGCCAGGACCATCTATATCACCAAGCCTGGAAAATAGCTGATCAACAAATCCACTTACCTTAGGATCTCAGACTCTGCACAGAATTCCCCAGTCCCATCCCCTCCACTCCACACATGTTCCCATGTAGATTTGCAGATTCCAAAGATATCCCATCTCCCATTTAAAGACTTATAGAGCGATCATCTTGTTGCTGACCCAGTCCCCAAATTAGAACCTCTTGGCGGGGGAATATTTGTAGAATGGTGAGAAGGGCATGGAGACAGCCTTTCGTGATCACTGCTTAACCATCATTACTAATGATATTAAAAATAGTTCTCAAGGGAATTGAGGCAGGGGGAAAAAATACTGAGAACCACGGTTCAAATGATGCATCCTTGTGAGAGGCCTGTTATCTCTGTAAAGCAGATTCTGGGCAAGTAAAAGCTTCCATTAGGTCCCATCAGTGTCATAATCAAGGCCAGGCTTCTCAGGGTGGGGAACAGGAAGCAGCGCACAGCTGAGGATGAGAGTGAAAGCTGGAGCTGGGCTATCTGTGTGGGAAGGCTAACGGGCAAGAACCCTGCGTAGAGCCCTGCACCTCGCCAAACCCCGGTTCTGAAAACTGGAGATGGTTGTGGTTAAATTTAACTGTCCACATAAAGTGCTTAGCACTAGTGTGCTAGAGGGTGGCGGAGGGAAGGGGGTGGTCTTTATGGTCCGGGCCCAGCCCTCCTTTACAGCTTCATGTCCCCTGAGTGCACCTCACCCAGAAGGACATACCCCACCCTCATATCTGTGACTTTGCACATGTCATCATGGAAGGCCGTTCTTTTCCTGGTCTTTGCATTGAGCATTTCCTACTCTTTCTTCAGCATCCCGATGAGATTCACTTCTTTCTGAAGGCCTTCCCGTAACACATCCTTAACCCAGCAGAATGCAGGGTTCTGACCTCCTTGCCCTCCTACTGCTGCATACTCTGCACTTGCATTTTATGTTTGTCGTGAGATTTACTATTGGCTATTATATTTATTTCATTAAGAAATCAAAAGGAACTCTAATTTGCCTTGAAAAGAAAGTGATAACATATAGTAGACAGGTTGTTAATGTTTTCTTTTTACAACTTTAAACAATTATAAATTCTGTGTTGTGAAAGAGAAGTCAAGATAGCTAAATGCCTATTTTTTACTGAGGTGTGTAATTTACGTATATTAAGGTTCAGTTTTGACCCAGAGCATTTCAGTCACACCTGAAGTTCCCTGAGCTCCCTTCCCAGTCAATACCTGCCCCACCCTCACCCTCCCTACCAAAGCCAACCCCGATCTGATTTCTGCCATCCCATTTTAATGTCGCCTACTCTAGAAGTTTATATAAATGAACTCAAGCAGGCTGTGTTTCATTTATCCTATTTCTTTCATTCAACTTTCACTACATGCTTTCGGAGATTCATCTCCCTTGTTGCATTTATCAATAGTCCATTTCTTTTATTGCTCATTAGCGTTCCATCATACAAATATACCAGAGTTTATTTATCTCTTCTCCTTTTGTTGAACATCTATTATGTTTTCTCATCTTATTTTTTAAGTGGTTGTACAGTAAGATTATCCTTTTTTTCTTCTGACATACAGGTCTGTGAATCTTAACATGCTTACAGACATGTTATGACCATCACCACAATCAGTATGCAAATAGTCCTGTCACCTTAGAAAACTCCCTGGTGCTCCCTTTATAGTCCTACCCTCCTCCCACCCCAAATCCCTAACCACATTGCATTTTAATTGCTTATACACATGTCTGTTGTTCTCACTGTACTATCAACTTCACAGAGTAAGGATCCTACCTTATTCCTCTTGCCTCATCTGTGCTTAGCATAGTACCTGGTACATAAGCAGGTGCCTATTAATTACTTGAAGGATGAATGAATTAATGTCCATGTAGCCACATATGAGGGCTTCATAGCTCAGTTGGTAAAGAATCCACCTGCAATGCAGGACCCCAGTTCGATTCCTGGGTCAAGAAAATCTGCTGGAGAAGGGATAGGCTACCCACTCCAGTATTCCTGGGCTTCCCTTGTGGCTCAGCTGGTAAAGAATCCACCTGCAATCCACCTGGGTTCAATCCCTGGGTTGGGAAGACCACCTGGAGGAGGGAAAGGCTACCCACTCCAGTATTCTGGCCTGGAGAATTCCATGGAGTATACAGTCCATGGGGTTGCAAGAGTTGAACACGACTGAACAGCTTTCACAGCCACATAATGAATCCTCTCATAATTCTTAAGAGGCAAGAGTAAATAGAAAGCTGAAGAAAATCAATATTAACTCTGTTCTTTTTAAGAAAATCTTTAGGTCCTTTTTTCATAGCAATAATAATTTTATAATTTTACAAAATTCTAAAGAGTGCTGCCTGGTAATTGGCCACTTGAGAGAATATGTTGAGTCACACAAATGAGTAATCACCCCTAAAAGGAGTTCAACAAATGTTTGATTATACTGAAAATATTGCTACAGGTTAAGTTTAAACATGGACATTAAAAGGAAACAGTTAAACATGCTTCTTTGTCTATTACCTATCTGAGGGTATTTCAGAAGTCTAAAATTCTTCCCAGAGCCTTTAATATATTTTCCAGGTATTCTTAGGTCTCTAGGTATTCTCTGCACTGTATTTAGAGAAGCTCAGTATTCACACTATTACTTGTGACTCAAGTTTTGGTTTCCTTATTTTCCACTAAACCAGTGTCACCTTTATCTAAAATTTATTTTACTAAAGTCATTATTATTGCAAGTGATACCTGGTTCCTCCAGCCAGTTGTCTTCCCTGGAGTATATTCAGTTCTTTTCAGCTTAAGCTTTGCTTTTCTTTTTTTCCCTCCAGTGTTTATTGGTGTTTCCTTTTTCATTAATCACAGTGCTGAAATGACTCTGTATATATCCTTCTAATACTCTTAATTTTACCCACCACGACATTATCTCTTACAAACTGAGCCCTTTGCCAGCTCCATGTCACATTTCTTTAAGCAAATAAATTTTTTCCATATGCTTACCATATACCCCTGAGCCCTGTAGCCTATTCCTTTTTAAGGCAGAAATGGGGAAACAGCTGTTTCTCAATTCCTATAAAGTGTGTCCTGTTTTATAGATCATGCTGGACAGCTCTGTTTTGATGTCTGCAATATTACTTGGTCCTTGAAATTACGAATTTCCTGGACCTGAGTTTCCCTTTCACATTTGGGAAAGAAAGATTAATTCTAGTAGGCATTTCAGTGTGTTATACAGGCCATGAGGTCTTCTCTGTCGTTTGTTTTGGTAGCTACTGAAGGGTCCATGTGGAAGAAGTGCCTTCTTCCTCACAGCACAATAAAGTTTCTAACTGTTAAGATTGATAGTACACGCTCATCTCACGCAGTGTTTTCAGTAGACGGTGATTTACTGTAGCAGCCAGATGCTACGCTGCATTCAGAGCATGCAAGGCTGGAAGGACACTGGGCTCTTGGGTAGCCCGCAGTCCAGAAGGGGGTACAGACACTGCGTGATGAGTAGTCTAAGTAAGGGATACCTGAGCTGTAGCAGCTACTTAGAGGAAGAGTTGAAAAACTCTGGTCCGTTTTCTGACTGCCTGTTTCTATGTACAAAGTTTTGTTGTAACAAAGTCATGCCCATTCATTTACATGTCTTCAGTGAATGTTTATATGATTCAATGTGTAGTTTTGACAGAGACTGTAGAGTCCACACGCCTAAAATATTAACTATCTGATCCTCTAATAAAAATTTTTCCAACCCCTGGCTTAGAAGAAGGAACACCGAAAAAGTGTATGGTCACCAAAGAATAGGGTAAGTGGAGGACACCTCAGAGAATGCCAGCACTTTACGAGATAGATGAAAGAAGAGAGAGCAAGAAGTGATGCATTGAGAACCAAAGCATAGTGTGCCAGGACACAAAGGAGAAAAGGGTATCAAAAAGTTGAGGGTAACATCAGTGCCAGATTCCCCAAGGCAGTCAGGTAAGATGATGGTTATAATGACCATTTCCTGAGAATTTACTTGTGTGGTAGACTGTGCACCAAGAAATTTACGTTTATCATGTCAGGACTGTGCATCAAGCAATTTACATTTATTGTGTCCAGACTCCTTGTAATACCCCTGTAAGGTTGGCTCTATCAGTATTCCCATTTTATGGATGAAGAAATTAAGGCACAGAATGAGCAAGTAACTTTGCCAAAGTCACACAGCTTTAAAATGCAGAGGTATTGTTTTAATCTGGGCAGCCTGATTCTAGAGAGCCTGTCTTTTTAATCCCTGTCCCCTGTTAATTTGACAATTAAGGAATCATTGATGTCCTTAGCAAGAGTAACGTCAGTGGCATGATGGAAGTGGACAGTGTATCAGTCGCTCAGCCATGTCTGGCCCTTTGCAACCCCAAATACTCTAGCCCCTCAGTCTCTGTCCGTGGAATTCTCCAGGCAAAAATCCTGGGGTGCTTTGCCTTCTCCAGGGGATCCTCCCAACCCAGGGCTCGAACCCGAGTCTTCCACATTGCAGGCGGATTCTTTACCAGCTGAGCCACCAGGGAAGCCCGATGGAAGTGAAGATAGCTTCAAATAGCTAACAATAATATCTGCCATGAGCTATGCGTTGTCCTAAGAGTTTTACACTAATTCATTTAACCTCTTATCAACCTCATCTTACACATAAGGAAATCACGGCACAGGAAGGTGAATTAGCTTACCCACAGCCGAACAGCTGTGGAGTGACAGAGGTGTGGTGTCAGATTCTGGAGAGAAGCAGCTCAGCCTCTGTCCCTGCGTTCTGACTGACCTCCATCACCCATGGCGCTTTCTTCCTCCACCAGAGGTTTTGGCCTGAATCTGGTGCTCCCTGTTTTGTTACTCCCTGCACCCCAATGTTTTAGCCACTTAGAAAACTTTTTAAAAAGCTCAGTATGTCTTTTAAAATAACATGATGGTGTGGTACCTATAGAAGACTCACATGCAGATCAACAGAACCAGACCCAAGAATGTGTATGATTTGTGTTTTGATTAAATGAAAGTGCTAGAATAAGATGATGAGAGAAAAAAGAATCCTTCAGTAAGAGGTTAGGACAACTGATTAAATATGTGAAAAGATAATACATTTAGAGCTTTACTTTATATTATACAACAAAATCTATATAGGATTTAAGTTAAATGTTTAAAAAAGGATCAAATAATTTTTTTAAACTAAATAAAAGTATCTACTTTAGGGTGAACTTTGCAAAGCATAATTGCAATGAAGAAAGGTGACATATTTGATCTCATTACAACTGATAGCATCTCTAGGTCAAAAATAATTTTAAAAGTTAAGAGATAAAACAACTTCTTAAGTTAACCTTAACATTAAATGATTTATACAAATCTTTCAAAAATTTGTATTTTGTATTTCAAATACTAAGATTTATACAAAGAAAACATTAAAAGCCTTCTTGACAAGTGAACAGAGGTGAAGACCAGTCTATTCCTATAAGATATACACAAAGCTAATAAAAAGAGCAAAATACTCTCTCTTGGTCATGTCAAATGAATGCAAATTAGAATACAGTATCATTTTTATCTCTTAGCAATGTCCAAAAGTTGAGTATTTGCTGTAGTGTGATGCAAAAAGTGTTTTTATACATGTTGATGACTTTAAAATTGACCCCACACCATCTGAAAAACAGTTTAGAAGTTGTTAAAACCCTTAAGAAACGTGCATACTTTTTCACAATGTGATTTCTCTTCTAGAATTCTGCTCTAGTCATAAATGCATAAAAGTTATAAAAATGTCTATTACAGTAAATTTACAAAAGCAATGTTTAGAAATAATATAACTAATGATAGAAGAACAAATTAAATATACTGTAAGTAAGCAATAGTTTGTCATATAGCCATTAAAAATATTTTTCAGTACTACTGACGTGGGAAAATGCTCATGATATAATATTAAAAGATAAAGTATTTGTATACAACATGTAGTTCCAGATGTATATGTATATGTATTTGTTTGTGTTAAATCGCTTCAGTCCTGTCCGATTCTTTGTGACCCCATGGACTATAGCCCGCCAGCCTCCTCTGTCCATGGGATTCTCCAGGCAAAAATACTGGAGTGGATAGCCATTCCCTTCTCCAAGGGATCTTCCCAATCCAGGAATCAAACCCAGGTCTCCAGCATTACAGGCAGATTCTTTACCATCTGAGCCACCAGGGAAGCCCCATATATATACATACATATACTCATATATTGGAGAAGGGAACGGCAACCCACTCCAGTATTCTTGCCTGGAAAATCCCATGGACAGAGGATCCTGGAGGGTGGGCTATAATCCTTGGGGTCACAAAGAGTTGGACATGACTGAGCGACTAACACATACTCATGTGTGTGTGTATACACACACACACACACACACACACACACACACATATGTATAGTATATATATACATGGGCTTCCTAGGTGGCACTAGTGGTAAAGAACCCACCTGGCAATGCAGGAGACTTAAGAAACGCAGGTTCAATCCCTGGGTCGGGAAGATCCCCTGGAGAAGGGCATGGCAACCCACTCCCAGAATTCTTGCCTCGAGAATCCCCATGGACCAAGGAACCTGTCAGGCTACATACAGTTCATGGGGTCACAAAGAATCAGACCCGACTGAAGTGACTTAGCACGCATGCACACATACTCATATACACAGAGACAGAACTAAAAGTAGAAGTTATTGTATCACAATTATAAGAATGTATCTCTTATTATAGAAGGACTATCTTTTTATGGTGGTGCCAGATTTTTCTTTTTACTTTTATGTATTTTCTGAACTCTCTATGATTAGCATGTATGACTTTATATCAAGGAATTAGGTTTAAAAAATATTTTAATGATGACCCCATCAAAATGATAGCATAGGGTTGACAAATCAAGTCCTATTTTAATCTCTTATTTATTTACCCCATTTGACTGAGATTTATCCCACACTATCGTGGAAGACCTCAGAGTTACAGTTCTGGGAGATCATTCCCAACACAAACCCCTCTCGGTATATTTCCCATGTAGCTGGTAATTAGTTGATAAGTAGCTTCCCCTGTGGCTCAGCTTGTAAAGAATCCACCTGCAATGTGGGGGACCTGGGTTCGATCCCTGGGTTGGGAAGATCCCCTGGAGAAGGAAGAGGCTACCCAGTCCAGTGTTCTTGCCTGGAGAATTTCATGGACTGTACAGTCCACAAGGTTGCTAAGAGTTGGACACGACGGAGCAACTTTCACTAACATCCTTAAGCCCAGTTTGCCTGCAGGAAGCTTTAAAGTACCTTTAAAGCAATAAAGTACCTTTTCCTAAGGTATACAAAAAGGCAGTTAAGATCTGGTTTTCCATTGAGAAAGCTGGGCAAGAAGGTTAAGGATCCTGGAGCAGGCAGGGCATGTGAACATTAATTACCCCCACCTTTCACAATTCACAGGAAGCACATTAACAGCCTACATGAAGTCATCTAGTAGGTAGTTGAAGTCTCCCTGAAGGCTTAGGGCAGTCGTAACAGAAACAGTGTGCTTTTCCCTTGAACATTTCTCCTCTTGGGCTCATACTTTTTCACAAGGGTGAATGGATAGCAGGTCTAACTGCAGCCTCATAGGGCTTCTCCTTATGAAATTTCTGTTCAGGGGACATGACGTAACTCACATAATCATGTAACAGGCCACGTTCCCCTATATTTTTTTTAATGTTACCCTATACCTCTGTACTTCAACATTTCACCTCACTCTGGAAATTTTGACTTGTCCAGGCCATGCAGCGTTCTTAATAGAAACTGGCCTGAACCAGAAGAGAATCATAAGTCATAGCAACATGACTTCATCATTGCATAAACGGGAAGACTGTGGCATAAAATGAATGATTAGCCCAAGATCACAAAAATTGGAACTAGAAACTGAGACTTCTAGAACTTCCCTTTTCACTCGTCTATGCTGGAACTTCCCAAAAGGTGTGCAGAGAGTGCTGTTCTGGGAGCTGTTGACAGTTGTGCTGCAAAGAGCAGAGTTGGGGGGTCACATAAGCCCCAGGGTGATCTCATTTCCGCCCTCACACTTGGAGAGCAGTAGTGGGTATTAACACATTAAAGGATCCCTGCAATAGGACAGATGCTAAATCAGATGGGATGTGGGAAGGGCAAGCATAAACGAGGAATACCCTCGCTAAGTCAGGATGTATTTTCTCCCAAGCCAAAGTACAGGGTGGAAGCAGGGGTGGTGGGGGAGAGCTGCTCACAGGTTCTTTGTGTGTGTGTTTTGGAGGAGAGGAGCTTGTCACCAGACCAGCAGCTTCCGCCTCAGTTAGATGCTGCTGCTGCTGCTGCTGCTAAGTCATTTCAGTCGTGTCCAACTCTGCGACCCTATGAACTGCAGCCCACCAGGCTCCTCTGTCCATGGGGTTCTCTAGGCAAGAATACTGGAGTGGGCTGCCATTTCCTTCTCCAGTCAGATGAGTGTTACTCAAATGTAAGAACATATGTTATTGTTAAACTGGGCTCTGCTTACAAAGGCCTGTGATTCCGGTACCCAGCTTAATGACGGGTACCACCTGAGAGACGCCCAGTTCTCTCTCTAAGTCAGAGGCGCAGCAGTGTTGCATAATGCGCACCCGTGCTGTCGCTCCAGTCACGTCCGACTCTTTGACACCCTGTGGGGTGCAGCCCACCAGGCGCCTCTGTCCATGGGATTCTCCAGGCAAGAATACTGGAGTGGGTTGCCATGCCCTCCTCCAGGGGATCTTTCCGACTCGGGGATCGAACCCTCATCCCTGTGTCTCCTGCATTGGCAAGCAGATTCTCTACAGGAGCACCACCTGGGAAGCCCATATTGCATAACGGTTAAGAGCAAACTGAATAAAAACCAATTCGATCCAAATCCTGGTATGTTCTCTCATTAACCTTGGGCAAGTGCTTCCATCTCCACCTCTGTAAAACAGATTATATTAATAGTAACAGTACCCATGTCGTAAGACTGACGTGTGAATTAAATGAGTTAATATGTGTAAAGCATTTAGAACACTGTTGTGCTCAAAATAAGGACTGTGTTGTTATCATTAGGTTCCACGGCACCCCCAGTTTGGGCATTAAAGGTTCTTTTTTGCTGCCACTGCAGCCAGGCTTAAGTGTGAGCATTTACACAAGAGATCAGGCTCTTGTGGCTTTGGGTGTTTTACCCCTTTATGAGGAGCCTGTCCTGTATGTTTTTGTTTGTTTTGCTATTTAGTTAAGTGTGGTTTGTTTTTTTTTTTTCCTTTCTTCCAGTTTTATTGAGATCTAATTTTTAAAATAAGGTCTTTATTATTATGCAAACCAGAGCAACATGAGGCAAGTCATTATCCAGGTTGGGTGACTTGGAGACTGGAAAAATCTGTCACAAGTATCCTGTGAGTCCAACCATGTCCATAAAAAAGTAAACCTTTTCTGCCATCAAGACACAGCTCAGGCCTTCTTGGCTAAAGATGGATCATGTCCACACCTTTTCCAGGCAGAGAGGTGGACACCCATTATGGCTCTGTGTAAGTTTCGGGTATATGACGTACTGATCTGACTTACGTACATCGTGAAATGATTACCACAGTAAGTTTAGTGAGCATCTGTCATCTCATATTGTTGTTTAGTTGCTCAGTCATGCCCAACTCTTTGCGACTCCATGGACTGTAGCCCACCAGGCTCTTCTGTCCTTGGGATTCTCTAGGCAAGAATACTGGAGTGGGCTGCCATTCCCTTCTCCAGGGGATCTTCCTGACCCAGGGATTGAGCCTGCATCTCCTGCACTGCAGATGAATTCTTTACCACTAAGCCACCAGGGAAGCTCATCATCTCATATAGATATAAACTGAAAGAAACAGAATTTTTTTTCCTAATGATGAGAACTCTTCCGATTTACTCTCTTGACGACTTTCATATATAACATACAGAAGTGTTAAATAATCATGTCATACATTTCATCCCTAATACTTGTTTATTGTTAACTGGAAGTTCGTATCTTTTGGCCACCTTCATCCAGTTCTCTCTCCCACCACCCCCTCCTTCAGATGACCACAAAGCTGATCTCTTTTTCTGTGTGTTTGTTTTTTGAAGTATAATTGGGCTTCCCTGGTGGCTCAGATGGTAAAGAGTCCACCTGCAATGCAAGAGTCCCGGGTTCAATCCCTGAGTCAGGAAGATGCCCTGGAGAAGGGAATGGCTACCTACTCCAGTATTCTTGCCTGCAGAATTCAATGAACAGAGGAGCCTAGCGAGCTACAGTCCAGGGGGGTCATAAACAGTCAGACACGACTGAGCAACTAACACTTTCACTTTTCCCTGACCTGTAACATTATGTTAGCTGCCAGTCCACAACATAGTGATTACATAGTTCTATACATTACAATGTGTAATTTATAGTTACAAGTAACTGGCAGCAAATTGTGTAGTGTTTCAGATTCCCATAGAAGGTGAAATATTTTTCTTTGGTCACGTATTTTTGAGGGGATGTTATTGGTCTTAGTACTTTACCTTCTTTCAGAGTTTTAAAATGACAACAGTTTAGAGTTGTGCCATCTAACTTTAAAGTTTTCTGTGGAAACTGGAAACATATTTTATAAAGAAAGTATGGAACTGTTGCTAGGGACATCTTCAGAAAATAGGAACTTTATAGGAACATTATTGGCTGTAGCAGTTGCCACTGGAAATAGCAAAATTTAATGGGAAAAGGGATTCCCCACCCCATTCCCCCTTCCAGTTCGCAATTCGAGGAAAAGTTCTGATGGGAAGAACTCACTCACAGGGGACTTACATTCAGAAGCGTTTGTTTTGTCGAATCTTTTGGAGCAAGGAAGAGAACATCTTAAAGAGCCTGAGAGCTGGAAAAGGTGAATCATGCCCAGTTTCTTGTTGCATATGCAAATGAAAAAGAAACAGATGGTACCTCAGAAAAATGAAACAAAATCAGAGAGGCATATGCCATGCTAATGTAAAGTCTAATGCACCACCAGTAGGCTACAGAAGACTCTGAGTGGTCCAGTGTCCCTGTATCCAAGGTGGGGACTCTGCGGTCAGAAAAGGCCAGGAGGCCAAGCATTGAACCTGCCCAGGCTTCTCAGAGCAGCACTTCCATACAGCCAGGTGCCCTGGATCGGGCTCGATAGACTTGGCCTAGGGTTTGTTATTCCTCCTGCTGCTGATCATGTAATTCTTCGTTTGCATGCTGGATCCTGTTCTTTTCTCAGCATTTTCTTTAACCAGCGAAAGTTGCAGCTCTTTGCTACATTATAGCCCTAAAATATTCTTGTTTCTGTTTTTGGAAGGTCTCTACATGGGGTGGCGGTGGGGGGTGGGGGAACATGACTTGTGTTGAATTTCAGAAGGTGGGACTAAGATTTTGTTAGAGAAGGAGAAATGACAAGAGATAAAGGGAGAAGCAGGCGTTCTGCATACCAAGAGTCAATGAGAGGTCCACTTGCAGGTGTCGGATTCTTTTCTGGCAGGGACTCATTGATTGTAAGCCCTTACCTTTTGGCATACCTGTAGTAATTATTTTGGATGAAACTGCCTTCACTGCATGACTGTTAGTGCACGTGGAGTCAGAATTGAGAGCCCTCTTCTCTCATTGGCTACATTTCTCACTGTTTCTCCCTTTCCCCTCCCCCCCCCCTCCCCTCCCGCCTCCCACATCCTCTGCGCGCCCTTCCCCCTGCCCTGTGTTATTTGCTTTGGGCCTTCACTGAGTTCATTTTTCACAGGGTCCTGTTCTTTGGATGTGGGAATTGTGTTCCTTCTCAGTGATGCTGGTGGGAGTCCCTTAATGAGCTGGGAACACGGTTCTTAACGAGTAGTTCCCAGCTTGGCCTCGCCTGGCCAAATAAAACATTCTGGTTCCTAGGGATGAGTAATTTTAGCAAAACACTCTGGACTGTTGAACTACAGCTGTGTCTCCAACATGAGTTTTCAATGTGTGTAGTTAGATTTCCCAGAGAACAGCTGACCACCTCTAGAAATACAGAACACCCCTCCCCAAATTAGTGAATTTGAACTAAATTAAACGAGATGGATTTTTTAAACAAGATGGGTCCCTACATGATGATAAAAGGAAGAATCAACCAACAGGCACTTGTAACAGTTCTCCTTGCATATATCTAATATACCTATAAGATGTGTAACTAAAAACTGATAGAATTACTAGAAAACATGAAGAAATTCAAAATAAGAGTGGAAGATGTTAATATACATGTCAGTAATTGCCACTTGAGCTGCCAGGGAAGCCCAGCTGATAAAACATAGAAATTCATAAACATATAGAAGATTTGAAAAACATAATTAAGTCTATCCATAATTATGTATAGAACTGTGCCCTAGCAATTAGATACTGCATATTCTATTTTGAAAATTTTGTAATGGATTGTGTATGGAGGCAGATGGTTACTTATGTGGTGATGATTTCATAATGTATGCAAATATCAAACTACTATGTAATCTACCTGAAATCAATATGATATTGTATGTCAACTATTTAAAATATATATATATATATGTTAGATAAATATTTATCTACTAGGTCAGGAGCTGGCAAACTATGACCCATAGACCAAATCCAACCTGGATGTATTTTTGTTAATAAAGTTTGTTAGAAAACAGCCACACCCAATCTGATTTTGCATAATAGCAGAATCCAGTAATTACTGACAGAGACCTTATTGCTCTGCAAATCCTACAGTTATTTTCTGTGTGGCCCTAAAAACCTAAAAAGTGCACTGATCCCTGTGCTAGAAAATAAAACAAGTCTTTTATTAAAAAGTCTTATTAAATAAATCTTTTATTAAAAAATGCAGGCCATTTTTCCAACCACAATATAACAAAAAGGTAACTTTTGAAAAATCTGTTTGGAAATGTAACAATACACTTCTAAATAACTCATCAGTCAAAGAAAGTCATTATAGAGTCTTTAAAAATATTTAGAATTAAATAATGATGAAAATGCTATAATATTAAAGTGTATGGTATTCAGATTAAGTTATAAAGCATTAAGAAAATATATGGACTTCCCCGATGGCTCAAGAGGTAAAGAATCCACCTGCAATGCAGAAGACAGAGAAGGCAACGGTTCGGTCCCTGGTCGGGAAGACCCCCTGGAGAAGGACATGGCACCCCCTCCAGTATCCTTGTTTGAGAAATCCCATGGACAGAACAGCCTGATGGGTTACGGCCCAAAGGGTCGCCAAGAGTTGCACACAACTGAACGGCTAAGCACACACACAAGAAATTTTATATCCTTAATGCTTACATCAGATGGAGAAAAACGGTGGGCTAAACATCCAGCTACAAAAAGTAAGAACTCAATAGAGTGTACTTAAAGTGAAGAATCTTAATTAGTGCGCTAGAAATCAAAGAAGCAATAGAAAGCATAATAAAGAACCTAGTTTTTTTTTTTAAGAAATATGTCTCCAAGATAGAACAAGAAAAACAAGTTGCAAATAAAAAATGAAAGAAAAGAAAAAAGAAAACATATCTGCATAGAATGATCACCCCTCTCCAATAAATTTTAAAAGTAAAACAACAAGTTACCTGGAAAAACATTATTTACCAAAATGGAGTAAAAAAATGAAACATCTAAGTGATTATATAACCATTAGAAATTGAAGCATTTGTTAAAACATACCCACAAAAAGAATATTACACTCTGCTTCTTTTACTAACAGATTTTACCAAATATCAATAAACAAGTCATCTTAACTATATACAAATATTTCAGAGAATAGAAAGTGAGGAGACATTCCCAACTCTTTTATGAAGTTAAAAAAAGTGAAAGTGTTAGTCGCTCAGTCATGTCTGACTCTTTGCAACCCCGTGGACTGTAGCCTACCAGGCTCCTCTGTTCATGGAATCCTCCTGGCAAGAATACTAGAGGGTAGCCATTCTCTTCTCCAGGGGTCTTCCCCACCCAGGGATTGAACCCACGTCTCCTGCTTGCAGGCAGATTTTTTACCATCTGCGCCACCAGGGAAGCCCTTTTATGAAGCTAATATAGCCTCAATACTTAAACCAGACAAAAACAATACTAGGAAGGAAAATTATGTAAATAAATGTCTAAAATAAAATGGTAGCCAAAATATAACCAACATTATTAAAAAAGAAATATATCTTGACAAATTGGGATTTATCCTAGGAATAGCAAGAATGATTTATTTAACATTAGACAACATATTTTTACAGTTTTCCACATTAACAGATTATAGGAGAAGCCTATATGATCATCTCAGTAAATGCAAAAACAAAAAGCATTGCATTAAGCTTAACACCTATTCATGATTTTAAAATAAAAGGACAAACAGACCTCTCAGCAACCAGAATAGAAGGAAACGTCATTTAGCTAAACATTTAGCTGTAAGCACCATCTTCTCATGCAAGGGTAGTATGAGGGTTAAGCTTGTGGACTCAGACATTAGAAAGTTAGCTTCTATCATTATTTTTTAAAATTGGGCTTATTGAGGAATAATTTACATAGTAAATAACTTACATAGTAAAATTAGCCCATTTTTGTGTATGATTCCATGAGTTTTTTGTAATGCAGCCCACTCCAGTATTCTTGTCTGGAGAATCCCATAGACAGAGGAGCCTGGCAGGCTACAGTCCATAGGGTCACAAAGCCTCAGACGCAACTGAGCACATATTGAATGACTGACAGTTGTGTGACCACTACCACAATTAAGACATAGAATGTTTCCAACAGCCCCAGAAGTTTCCCATCTCCAGTCCCCAGTAACTGTTGATCTGTTTTTTATTCCTATAGTTCTGCCTTCCCCAGTACCACACATTATATAGCCGTTTGATTCTGGCTTCTTTTGCTTAGCGTCATGCTTTTGAAACTTACCAGGTTGTGTGTTTCAGTAATTTATTCTGCTGAGAAAATTTGAGAACCATAGGAGAGTTAAGCAGGTCTATAGCTAGGGCAGATCTAGTTTTTTGTGAGGCATAAAGCTTATGCAGTGTGGCGGGGTGAGGCCTCTTAGGAAAAGAATACAAAATTACAGATACCAAATAAGTTATGAAAGAAATTGTTATAACAGGACTGTTATAAACACAAGAATTCTGAAAAGTTTTATTTTATTCATTTTCATTAGATAAGAAAAAACTGTGTTTTTTTTTTTAAACTGTAAAATGCTTTGTCTAATATATTCCTATATGAGAGACTTTCCATTTTGAACACACAAAACGAGAACCTAATTTTCAGCTTACAGTTTTACATTTTTGATGATTAGAAGAATTTTCCACTGACTAGTTTCTGGTTTCGTTCATCCCAAATCTGCTTTCTCCTCCACTTCCTGCATTGTTCCAAGGAAGGAAGCTACAAGTGTGTTTGTGTTACAATCCACAGCTTCTCGCCCTGCACACTTTGTGTCAGATGTCTGGTAAGTTGGCATAGGGTGGCAGGAATATTCCTGGAAACATTCCTACACCAGGACAGCTAGCAGCAGTTTAACTATAGGCTTTATGATTATGAACCTTATTATAAGGTTATAATATTTCATTAAACTCAGAGTCTGTCCAATCATCTCCTTCTAATTGGATCCCCAGAATGCTCACTCCAGCTCCAACATCACTCGGTAGGAGAGCGACAGAGATGAGTTCTGAGTGGAAATAGACAGCGGTCTATTGTACTTATTTTAATCCCCATATATCTTTCTTTTGCTAATTTTTAAAGAAAAGTTAACTATGAGCCACTGCCAGTACTCTCCCTAGGGCCTTGAAGGAGTCCATGCAAGCAAATACTTAGAAGCTTACAGAAGTTGCTGAGAAATTGGATTTCTGATACTTCTCATAAAGAGGACAAAGACAGGGATTGAAGGAAAAAGATATGTGCAACTTTTAATTTTAGCTTTTTGCTCTTTTCGCCTGGGGTTGAAAAAGAACAGTGTACTTGACTCCACTTCTGGAAGAATTTAACGAATCCCATCTGGTCGTGTCCTCTTTTCTTTTCTTTTTTTTTGATGTGGCCCCTCCGGGAGTTGGAAACAAGACGGCCCCGTCGTGGTGACTCCACGCCGTGGGCTGAATCAGCTGCTAGAACTGAGTGGCACGGTCCTGGCTTCAGTTCCTCAAACGCCGGCAGTCCTGGAGGGATCCAGCGGCTGGAGCCAGGCTGGCTAGATTGGGTCCCCATGCTGTTCTTGTCATACTTTAATGGAAATCACAGAACTAGCATCTTTACTTCAGAAAAGTAGTTTTCTTTTTGCAACTGAAAAGCATCACAGGCTAAAGAAACAGTTTATTCAACCTTTGTCTGATATTAATATCTGATATATATAAATATGATGTTAATATAAGCTGATATTAATATAATTAATAGAGTATAATGTATTAATATAACCCCTGCTATTTTATCAATATATATTACATTTCATCCATCATTTTGCTTTTAGCTATACTGTTATATTTGAAATAAGTTTCTTATAAATAGCACATAGCTGCATGCATGCTCAGTCATGTCCAACTCTGCAACCCCATGGACTATAGCCTGGCTGGCTCCTCTGTCCATGGAATATTCTAGGCAAGGATACTGGAGTGGGTTGCCATTTCCTACTCCAGGGGATCTTGACCCAGGAACTGAACCTGTATCTCCTGCGTTACAGTCAGATTCTTTACCCCTGAGCCATCTGGGAAGCCCCAGCATATAGTTAGGTCATGTGCTTTAATCCGCTTTGTCAGTCTCTGCCTTTAAATTGGTGTGTTTAGATCATTTAAATTTATATAATTATTGATATGTTGGGATTCAAATCTGTCACTTTATTTCATCTTTTCTGTTTATTTGCTATTTCTTGTTTATCTTCTCTGCCTTCTTGTGAGTTACTTGAACTTTTTAGAATTCTGTTTTGATTTGTCTTAATATTTTTGAGTGTACCTCTTTGTATAGCCTTTTTAGCGGTTGCTAAGACACTCGTGTGGGGGTTGGCCTCATTACCACTGGGCAGTTTGGAGAGTCCTGATTCTCTACTAGGCTTTCTCTGACCCTAGTCGGGAAGAGGTGCCTTCGTTACTACCAGTAGGAGGTGTAAGTCCAGGCTCACAACATGTCCACTGAACTGCACTGGAGGTGGTGGGGCTAGAGAGCAGGGGTTTCCCACCACCCTTCAGGGACAAAAATCTCTTCAGGAGTTCAGTCCCTACTTGACCACTTCTGACCACCACCCTGACGGAAGGTGGAAGAGAAGTCGGGATGCCTCATTACAGCCAGACAAAGGTGGAAGCTTTGGTTCCCCTCTCAGCCTTTGCTGGTGTAGGCAGGGTCACAGCTTTTCCCTTGTGTTTGGCTGGAATAAGTAGTTGTTATCTAAAGGTTTTCAGTCTTGGTAGGCTGTCCTTTTCCTGGTCATTTTGTTAAATAGAGCATACATTTATTTGCTGGGACTCTTTTTTCTGCTCTCACTTAGCATTTCCAAGTTACTAGCTTCTTTAGCTCCAAGTCTGAGATAATGAGCTAAAAGAAAACCTACTGAGCTCACCACTGTGTTGTTCCCGTGGGCCTCCAGATCCCTAGCCCGTCTGACTTCTTCTCTCAACCTTTCAGAGATTTCCTCTGTTTGTTTTATGTATAATGTTCAGGGTTTTTTGCTGTAACTTAACAGGAGGAATAGGGGAAAATATGACTACTACTGCTTTCTTCCCAGAAACAGTTCTATAAATACTTTTAATGCCAACTTAATCATTCATTTAAAAAGCCCTGTTAATCTTCTACCTGCTACTGCTTCATTGGGTAGAGTCCTTTTTTTCACTCTACACAGTTATTAGGCAAGATTCTCCTGAAAAACAGAAGCAATAGGGAAATAGATATTTTTGCTACATATCTATCTATATTTATTGTTCTCTCTCTTTGTCTCTCTGTCGTGTGTGTGTGTGTGTGTGTGTGTGTGTGTGTGTGTGTGTGTGTGTGTGTGTGGAAAGGAGTTAGCTCATGCAGTTATGGAGGCTGTCAAGCCCCAAGATCAGCACTGGGGACGACAAGCTGGCCGTCCTGGAGAGCCAATGGTTTAGTTGCAATTCTAGTCAGAAGGCTTTGAGAACAGGAGAGCTGATGGTATAGTTCCAGCTCATTGGCCTGCAGGCTCCAGATCCAGGAACAGCCAAATGTTTCAAGTCCAAAGGCAGAACAAATTATCTTACTCAGGGTGGGTCATACTTTTAGCTCTATCCCAGCCATACCTGATTGGCTATACCCTTCCACAGAAGGAGGGCAATCTGCATTATTCCAGTCCACCCATTCAGTGTTATCTCAACCAGAAACACCTACAGAGAAACATCTAGGGTAATGTTTGACCAAGTATCTGGACCACCCTGTGGCCCAGTCAAGTTGATACATAAAACTAACCATCTCAGGACTACCGGACTAGTTAATCTGTACCTAAATATGAATTCTGACCAGTATTACTCAAGACTCACGTTTTGGGCTTGGAGATATACAGAAAAACTCAAAGGGAGTGAGTGAAGTCTTTCAAAGATTCAAAAATGTGTTCAGAGAGAACAGCCACTAAAATCTGAAAGACAGGATAGCATTATGGGAAGTAAAAAACTCATGGTTGCCATGTTTCCTTAAAAGAGCTTTTTAAACAGAAAAATTGTTAAAAACTTTTATTATTAAAAACTTTTTTCCTGATTCTTAGGATAAGAATTTACTTTTTCCAGTGTTGAAAGATTTTATAAATTTAAAATAAGAATTCCTCTTGATGTATAATCCTTTTGTCACGTTCTCTTTCGTTAGCGCTGGGGCCAGCACACAGGTGTTGAGAGGTGGCTGGGTCTCAGTACAGGCAGCATCGCTTATGGGGGAAGACTTTGGACTCAGAGAGATCTGGGTCCCCAGGTGTGTGACCTAGGGCAAATTACCTTATCCCTCCAAGCAACAACTTTTCCACCTGAAAATGGAGAGTAACTCAGTGTGTGTTCCTTAATTAAACAGTCTCAGTTTTAGATCTGAATAATCTTCATTTGTGTAGTTTTATAAGTAACGCTGCCACCTTGGTTCTTCAATCGCCATCTTCATTTTGGATCATTTTCTCAAATTCAGCTTCTTAGAGGTGAAATTATCGAGTCAAGGGACAGAGCCTTCTGAAAAGATGGTACCAAGATTACGCTAGAAATGGGAGAAAGAGCGAGGCGCTTCTCTAATTTTTAATCTTTATGTTTCCTAGGAGCATCAGATGATGAAGGAGGAGGAGACACAGAAATGGCGCAGCAGGACACAGCTCCAGGTCTTGCCCTGTCCAAGAAAAGCAAACCGGTGAGAGTCACAGTTGTTGGCTCTGAAATCAGCCTCTTCTTCCCTTCTGCAGCCTTCCCTCTGTTGCAGTGCCAGTTGTGGGTGGGCTTTGAGGGAAGCTTGTACCTTCTCTGCCTTTGAAAGAGTCAGGCTTCATTAATTACAGACCAGCAAGGTCTATTTTCCCTCTAATGTTTTTTTTGTTTGTTTGTTTTTTTATAAGAGAAGTGTATTGTACAATAATGATATCTCAGATTCTTGTAGTATATTTTTACCAAAGACCACGCCTTATTCTTTTGGGTATAGTTCATAGGAGGAGACAGATAGCATAAATATAGGCAAGATGAGCCCCACAATCAATGCATGATCATAGGGCTAAACCATACTGTGAGGAGGCTCTCAGGGCCTCATGACTGCCTAGCATCATGTCTGTTGTGTGAATTCTTATCGGAGATTCTCCACCTTCATATTACCACAAGTGGGAACCTGATAGACTTTGCTTCTTGGACTTATGGTCTTTTATTGCCTTTTCATTCTTTTTATTGGCCACTCACATCCATTTGCAGCTTTTTCACCTTATGTGTCCCTCTAACCGAATTGGTAACCATGTGTGATTTTTAAAGGACTACCTCCTGTCAGTCCAAAGTCACCATCTCCTTCTCAGGAATGACTTGTGATCTTATTCATTGTTGTGAATTCACTAAATCATATCCTACTCTTTGCGACCCTCTGGACTGTAGCCCGCCAGACCCCTCTGTTCTTGGGACTTCCCGGGCAAGAATACTGGAGTGGGTTGCTCTTTCCTTCTCTGGGAGATCTTCCCAACCCAGGGATCAAACCCGAGTTTCCTGCTTTGGGAGGCAGATTCTTTACCACTGAGCCACCAGGGAAGCCCATTCTTATTGTAGGTGGCCCTAAACTCATTCCACTAGAGGGTGACTCTACCCAAAGTTTATGACCAGGTTTAGGATAATTGTGGGAAACAGTTTTTGCATTGTGGTTACCTGCAAGCTGTGATTCCTTGGGCAAGTTAATCTCTCTGTGCCTCATCTCTCTATTGGTAAAATGGTGTTAATTGTATTTTCTTCACAGAGTTGCTCTGGGGATTAAATGATTAATACTTATTAAGCTCTTTAAATAGTGGTTGGCAGAGAGTAAGCACTGAAGTGATAAATATTATAGTGAAATATACTTCAGGTCTTTTATTTTTTCTTTGTGGGGCGGGGGATGCAGAAAAATTTACATAGTTAATGTATAATCCATCTTGGTTTTCTCTCCAGCCATTAAATATTTAACTCCAAGGTCCTATATAAATTTCAGTTTTAATCATTCTTTCTAAGACCTACAGGTTAACATCTTTAGCTTTTCAATTGATCTCACCAAGATGGGGTTTGATTTTTACCTTAACTTACTTCACTGACCACACCATAGTCGTGCCTTCTTTAACCTCTGCCTCTAATAGATGCCTCCCTGCAGAACTTGTTTCCCAGTATCCTTTGTAGCCATTGACTTTCTTTTTCCTTACTTTCTCCCGTGATTTTCTTTTTGATTACACCTCACTTTTTCTGGGCTCTTTGGTGAAAGAATAAATTTGCATTAATAAACCCACTCAGGTATGAATCTTTACTGTCTTTTTATTGGCAGAGCCTTCACCTTGCTGTATATCCACCTATTTTTTACCTTCTTCCTCCTTGAGTCTTCTTTTCCCATGATCAAGTTAGATAAATGACAGGGAACCACAGGAAGAAAAGAGAAAAATTGAGGAAGAAAAAGTTAAACACATTCTTAATTGCCATGAGCGTTCACCTATCTTTCAGCAACCCAAGTTTCAACACTAATAAAATAATTGGTTGAGCACTCAGCACAGGCGCTGTGTAAGGTCATGACTCACAATCATCACAGCTGCCCTGGGAGGGCAGGGAGATCCCATTTGACCAAGAACCTGAAGCTCAGAGTGAGGGGTACCAGGAGTCATGACCCATTTGACTGCCTTCAAGGCACCCCATGAGGATGACACTGCTCCAGTTCCCTTTCCACCTGTCCTTCCTCGTTCAGCTTGGAAAAATTAGATTTACTGTGTCATCAAGTGCTTTGTTGGTTACATACCACTGGTATTTTCTGCTAAGGGAAAAAAAAATCCCAAAAAGTTAAGATTTTATTGTTCACTTTAACCTCTTTCAACCTGCTCTGATTTCTTTTGCTAACAAATTGCTTTAAAGAATCAAGGTCCTAGGTAGACACAGTGCCCTAATCACTCGCCCAGGCCTGTCTTTACTGCCCTGATCAGAATTCACACAGGGATCTCCTTGTGCCCTCTGCCTCATTTAAGTGTTATCCATCTCACTCCCTGGTCTCCCCACCAGGCTGTACACCTCTGTGCATCTCCACTGCCCCTGGCACAGAACCTTCACTGAACTGACACTCATTTGTGAAGAGGAGGCATGAATGACTAGCCTGGAATCCCAGTTTTCTTACCACTCTTCCCGTCTCAACCCTCCATGTCCCAGCTGTGAGGCATCAGCTCCCTGACCCTTGTCCTGTCATCAGCCGCTCCTTGAAGGGTCCCCGACCTTGATGTTAGAGCTGGGAATCTTCCCTCTTCCGGCCCGAACACCACACAGTCCCTCGAGCTCCTCTCTGGCCTCCCCGTCCTGTCTCCTGATGCTCTGCTCCCTCTGGAGCTCATCTCACCACCCCAAGGACCACCTTTTCGTCTGGCTGACTGCTTTCTTGAGTCCTCCTCGAGTTGTTTATGCACATAAAGGCTGAGTCTCCAACTAGTCCATAAGCACCTTAGGGACCAGCATTTCATTTGTGTCCGCTGTGGTAACCTAGCTCAGCCGTAGGTGCATTTGGCACATATAACCAAGTATTTGTTTTCTAACAGTAATTATACTTTTTTTTGCTGGATAAAAAAGAAAAATAAATTATTTTTTGCTATATTTAAGTTTTGAATGTTTTTTCAAATTCGCTTGTTTGCTGTTCTTTAAGGTTTTTTCTGTGTTTGTTTTGTTTTGTTAAACTTGCATAGCAGCTGCCTGGCCTTATGCTGCTAGCTGTACTGTGCGTTTAGACTTTAATATCATCAGGTGAGAGTATGTGTCCAGTTGGATGGCGTTTCCTCCTTTGCCTTAGCTGGGCCTGCATTTCTCTTACTGAGTCTACATCTCCCATCTGTCCAGTTTTTCAAGCAGCAGATTTATAACTTTATAAAAGTTTTTTACCCTTACAACTACATCATCTCTAGCAACCATTTTACATCTGAATAATCATCCTTGGCCTCCTTAATAATGTGAGTATAAAGATTTGCCAAGAGTTCTGTTTTTTTTTTTCCAAATACTGCTTCCAAAATAAATCATGAACTCCCCTACTTCTAGAGATTGCATCACCCTCTTTCCTCCTAAACATCAGTCATTTCAGAGCCTGCCCTAGTGACTTTGTAATTATGGTTCCCAGAATGTAATCCCTTATGAGGGATTTCGTGACTTTTCATTGATGCCTCCATGATGTCAGTAGCCTTTTAATGGTTCCATGACCCATCCTCTCCCCCTCAGAGACCACACTGAACTTCTTTTTTCTTGAACTAGCTTTTTGTTTATCTCCTTGGATCATAAAAGAATCTTCAGCAAGAGTACTTATCACTTTCCCCTCTTACTTACCTTTCTCACTGCAGCATTTTTTTACTAATTATTTTCACAGTGATCATTTCATATCTCTCCTGCTCTTTAACTTCAGTATTACTCTTGATGAAGAAAAAAGAGGACTGTGTCCTGTCCACTCTCTGATTTACCTTCTTCCTTTCCATATGGTGTCTCAATTCTGTCTCTCTTAGTAGTAATCTCTCGTTGCATAACAAATTACCTTCAAAGTTAGTAGCTTAAAACAGAAAAGATTTCTGATCTCAGCTTCTGTTACCTATATCTCATCAGTCGTCAGTCAGGTTATGAGCTGAGGGTTAGTGGCTCCATTGTGAAGAATCCTCCTCAACACTCATTCAGGTGACTGTTGGCAGGCCTCACTTCCTTATCCTCCATCAGAGGGCAAACAGACTAAAAACCACAATCACAGAAAACTAACCAATCTAATCACATGGACTATAGCCTTGTCTAACTCAGTGAAACTCTGAGCCATTCCGTGTAGGGCCACCCAAGATGAACGGGTCATGATGGAGAGTTCTGACAAAATGTGGTCCACTGGACCACTGACAAACCACTTCAGTATTTTTGCCTTGAGAACCCCATGAACAGTATGAAAAGGCAAAAAATTAGGACACTGAAAGATGAACTCCCCAGGTCAGTAGGTGCCCAATATCGTACTGGAGATCAGCGGAGAAATAACTCCAGAAAGAATGAAGGGATGGAGCCAAAGCAAAAACAACACCCCGTTGTAGATGTGACTGGTGATGGAAACAAGGTCCGATGCTGTAAAGAACAATATTGCATAGGAACCTGGAATGTTAGGTCCCTGAATCAAGGCAAATTGGAAGTGGTCAAACAGGAGATGGCAAGGGTGAATGTTGACATTTTAGGAATCAGCGAACTAAAATGGACTGGAATGGGTGAATTTAACTCAAATGACCATTATATCTACTACTGTGGGCAAGAATCCCTTAGAGGAAATGGAGTAGCCATCATAGTCAACAAAAAAGTCTGAAATGCAGTACTTGGATGCAATCTCAAAAACGACAGATTCACAGTAATCCAAGTCTATGCCCCAACCAGTAATGCTGAAGAAGCTGAAGTTGAGTGGCTCTATGAAGACCTACAAGACCTTTTAGAACTAACACCCAAAGAAGATGTCTTTTTCATTATAGGGGACTGGAATGCAAAAGTAGGAAGTCAAGAAAAACCTGTAGTAACAGGCAAATTTGGCCTTGGGGTACAGAATGAAGCAGGGCAAAGGCTAATAAGAGTTCTGCCAAGAGAACGCACTGGTCATAGCAAACACCGTCTTCCAACAACACAAGAGGAGACTCTACACATGGACATCACCAGTTGGTCAACACCAAAATCAGACTGATTATATTCTTTGCAGCCAAAGATGGGGAAGCTCTATACAATCAGCAAAAACAAGACCAGGAACTGACTGTGGCTCAGATCATGAACTCCTTATTGCCATATTCAGACTTAAATCAAAGAAAGTAGGGAAAACCACTAGGCCATTCAGGTATGACCTAAATCAAATCCATAACGATTATACAGTGGAAGTGAGAAATAGATTTAAGGGACTAGATCTGATAGACAGAGTGCCTGATAAACTATAGACAGAGGTGCATGACATTGTACAGGAGAAAGGGGTCAAGGCAATCCCCAAGAAAAAGAAATGCAAAAAAGCAAAATGGCTGTCTGAGGAGGCCTTACAAATAGCTGTGAAAAGAAGAGAAGCAAAAAGCAAAGGAGAAAAGGAAAGATATACCCATGTGAATGCAGAGTTCCAAAGAATAGCAAAGAGGGATAAGAAAGCCTCCCTCAGTGATCAATGCAAAGAAACAGAGGAAAACAATAGAATGGGAAAGACTAGCGATCTCTTCAAGAAAATTAGAGATACCAGGAGAACATTTCATGCAAAGATGGGTTCAATAAAGGACAGAAATGGTATGGACCTAACAGAGTGAGTGAAGTTGCTCAGTCATGTCTGACTCTTTGTGACCCCATGTACTATAGCCTACAAGGCTCCTCTGTCCATGGAATTTTCCAGGCAAGAGTACTGGTGTGGGTTGCCATTTCCTTCTCCAGGGATGGACGTGAAAGAAGCAGAAGGTATTAAGAAGAGGTAGCAAGAATACACAGAAGAACTATACAAAAAAAATCTTCATGACCCAGATAACAACAATGGTGTGATCAGTCACCTAGAGCCAGACATCCTGAAATGTGAGTCAGGTGGGCCTTAGGAAGCATCACTATGAACAAAGCTAGTGGAGGTGATGGAATTCCAGTTGAGCTATCTCAGATTCTATAAGATGATGCTATGAAAATGCTGCACTCAATATGCCAACAAATTTGGAAAACTCAGCAGTGGCCACAGGACTGGAAAAGGTCAGTTTTCATTCCAATCCCAAAGAAAGTCAATGCCCTAGAACATTCAAACTACCACACAATTGCACTCATCTCACACTCTGGCAAAGTAATGCCCAAAATTCTCCAAGCCAGGCTTTAGCAATACGTGAACCATGGACTTCCAGATGTTCAAGCTGGTTTTAGAAAAGGTAGAGGAACCAGAGATTAAATTGCCAACATCTGCTGGATCATCGAAAAAGCAAGAGAGTTCCAGAAAAACATCTATTTCTGCTTTATTGACTACACCAAAGCCTTTGACTGTGTGGATCACAATAAACTGTGGAAAATTCTGAAAGATGGGAATACCAGACCACCTGACCTACACCTTGAGAAGCCTGTATGCAACAGGAAGCAACAGTTAGAACTCGACATGGAACAACAGACTGGTTCCAAATCGGGAAAGGAGTACGTCAAGGCTGTATATTGTCACCCTGCTTATTTAACTTATATGCAGAGTACATCATGAGAAACGCTGGGCTGGATAAAGCCCAAGCTGGAATCAAGATTGCCAGGAGAACTATCAGTAACCTCAGATATGCAGATGACACCACCCTTATGGCAGAAAGTGAAGAAGAACTAAAGAGCCTTTTGATGAAAGTGAAAGCAGAGAGTGAAAAAGTTGGCTTAAAACTCAACATTCAGAAAACTACGATCACGGCATCCAGCCCCATCACTTCATGGCAAATAGATGGGGAAACAGTGGCAGACTTTATTTTGGGGGGCTCCACAATTAATACAGATGGTGACTGCAGCCATGGAATTAAAAGACGCTCACTCCTTGGAAGGAAAGTTATGACCAGCCTAGACAGCCTATTAAAAAACAGAGACATTACTTTGCCAACAAAGGTCTGTCTAGTCAAGGCTTTGGTTTTTGCAGTGGTCATGTATGGATGTGAAAGTTGGACTGTGAAGAAAGCTGAGTGCCAAAGAACTGTGGTGCTGAAGAAGACTCTTGAGAGTCCTTTGGACTGCAAGGAGATCCAACCAGTCCATCCTGAAGGAGATCAGTCCTGGGTGTTCATTGGAAGGACTGATGTTGAAGGTGAAACTCCAGTACTTTGGCCACCTGATGCGAAAACCTGACTCATTTGAAAAGACTCTGATGCTGGGAAAGATTGAAGGTGGGAGGAGAAGGGAACGACAGAGGAAGAGATGGTTGGATGGCATCACCAACTCAATGGACATGAGTTTGGGTAAACTCTGGGAGTTGGTAATGGACAGGGAGGCCTGGCGTGCTGCAGTCCATGGGGTCACAAAGAATTGGACACGACTGAGCGACTGAACTGAACTGAACTTCCTCATCAAGTGAGCCTCTCCTTAGGGCTGCCTCAAAACATTGCCCCTGGCTTCCTCCAGGCCCAATGACCCATGAGGGAATGAGCAAGATCATTCAAGACTGAAACCAGAACTAATCTCAGACTCACCCAGAACTGACATCATATCACTTCCTCCATATGCTGTTAGAAGTAGACCAGTAAATCCGATCCATATTTAAGAGGAGGGGATGAATTCCAGGATATAATGTTCACTGCTCATTTCCTGGGGTCTGGCTACAGTCTGCCCTCTGACCCCTAGTGATTTACATCCCTCCCATATGCAGAATGGTTCTTCCCTGTAGCTCATCTCAGATGGTAAAGAATCTGCCTTCATTGCAGGAGACCTGGGTTCAATCCCTGGGTCGGGAAGATACCCTGGAGGAGGGCATGGCAACCCACTCCAGTATTCTTGCTTGGAGAATCCCATGGACAGAGAAGCCTGGCGGACTGCAGTCCACGGGGTCGGAAAGAGTCAGACCCGACTGAGTGACTAACACTGCTACTACTACATGAGCAGAATATGTTCACCCCTCCCAAGGCTTGCAAAAATCTCACGCCTTTACAGCGTGCGTTCAGTGCCCAGAATTTCATTGTATTCAAGTCCACGTGCAGCTGAGTTTCCTTGGATTTAGTCCCTTAAGTATAGCTTTTTGAGTATATTTCTTCTCAACCTGTGTAACTAAAGAGACAAGTTATCTAACCTCTATGTATCCAACATCAAGCAGTGAGACAAACACTGGATGACTTTATAGACATTTCTGTTCAAACCAGAGGAAGAAAGAGTCATTGGTCCACAACATTCAGAAAGTGTTGGGAGTTTCTTGATTAAGTCTTAAGGCTCAGGGTCTCATGGTTCTTGGCTCTGCTTTTTGGGTTCTTGTTATGTCCTTTGAGTCATCCTCTCTTTAAAAAAAAAAGACAAGAAAGGCAACATGTATTTGCAACTAAGCAGCTCTTTCAGCTTGCTTCTTGACAATAGAAATCTGAGGATTCATCTCTGATCCTCTCAGTTTCTGAATGTATAACTCCTTTAGGAATTTTGTGGGTTTCCTATGATTCTTCTGGGGATTTACTCCATTAGGCAGAAGTCACACCCACAAATCTTTTCCAGATAAACCATCTTTTTTTTCAAACTTTAACCTTTTTATTTAGTATCAAAGTGAAGTGAAATTAGCTCAGTCATGTCCAACTCTTTGTGACCCCATGGACTATACGGTCCATGGAATTCTCTAGGCCAGAAAACTGGAGTGGGTAGCCTTTCCCTTCTCCAGGGGATCTTCCCAACCCAGGGATCAATCCCAGGTCTCCCACATTACAGGCAGACTCTTTATCAGCTGAGCCACAAGGGAAGCCCATTTTGTATTAGGATATAGCCAATTAACAATGTTTGTAGTTTCAGGTGGACGGCAAAGGGACCCAACCATACGTATACATGTGTGCATTCCCCCCCTAAACCCAACTCCCATCCAGGTTGGCACATAACATTGAGTAGAGTTCCATGTGCTATGCAATGGAATATTACTCTGCCATTAAAAAGAATGAAATAATGTCATTTGCAGCAACATGAATAGACCTAGAGAGTGTCATACTGAGTGAAATAAGTCAGACAGAGAAGGAGGAATACCATATGGCATCCCTTATATGTGGAATCTAAAAAGAAATGATACAAATGAACTTACAAAACAAAGAGACTCGATAAAGCCTTCTATACCTTGGGCCACAGCTGAGACAATTACTGGACAAGACCCCTCAAGCTTCCTAGACTGGTGTTTGAGAGAATCGCCAAGGCACACCTTTAATTTCTTTAAAGACTTCTGTTTGTTAATTTGGCTGCAGTGTGGAGCTTGTGGGATCCTAGTTCCTTGCTGCTGCTGCTGCTAAGTCACTTCAGTCGTGTCCGACTCTCTGCGACCCCATAGATGGCAGCCCACCAGGCTCCCCCATCCCTGGGATTCTCCAGGCAAGAATACTGGAGTGGCTTGCCATTTCCTTCTCCAATGCATGAAAGTGAAGTCTCTCAGTCGTGTCCAACTCTTTGCGACCCGATGAACTGTAGCCTACCAGGCTCCTCCGTCCATGGGATTGTTCCAGGCAAGAGTACTGGAGTGGGTTGCCATTTCCTTCTCCCCTAGTTCCTTGACCAGGTATCAAACCTGGGCCCTCAGAAGTTAAAGTACAGAGTCCTAACCACTGAACTGCCAGGGAATTCCCTTTCAAGATTTCTCATGTGATTGTGTCTCTGTCCAAAAGTTTTGAACAGTGTGCTCAGATACTATCCATCTATCACCTTATTTTTGATACATTTCAAAGTAATTTGCAAAATCAGTACAGCCTGCTCAGATGCTTCAGCATGCATATTACTTTTTAAAGTTCAATATTTACTTTAAAATAAGTATTGAAAATAATTATTTTAATATTTAATATAAATATTATTAAAATATTTATAAATAAATAAAAATTTTAAAGTCCTTTTTTTCCCTTTTAAAGTAAAGTTAACATACAAAAAAATACAGAAATGTTGAATGTCCTCTTCAAAACTGCTTGCCCCTGAGGTAACCATTGTTCTGATGTTTTCCCCCCAAAATCAGTTTTCCTTTTTCTAGAATTTCACACAAATTAAATCATACAGGGTACACTCTTTTGCTCTCTACGTCTTTTATTCAGCATAGTATTATTCAGATTCATCTGTGTTGATGATGGTGGTCTTTTTTTGTTTTCTCTTTCTTTTTTGTTTTGCTGACTGTATTAGTCTGTAGTGCTGACATTACAAAGTGCCTGGGTGGTGTAAACAACAGAAATTGACTTCTCACAATTTTGGAAGATGGAAGTCCATGATCAAGGTATTGACAGGTGTAGTTTCTCCTGATGCTTTTCTCTTTGGCTTGTAAATGGCTGCCTTTTCACTGTGTCCTCATATGATCTTTCTCTGTGTATGTACATTCCTGGTGTCTTTTCCTCCTCCTACAAAGACACAAGTCCTACTGGGTTATGACCTCATCTTTATGATCTCTTTAATTGCCTCTTTAAAGGCCCTATCTCCAAATATGGTCACATTAGGGATTAGGGCTTCAGCATATAAATTATGGGGGGTCACAATTCAGTCCATAACACTAAATAATATTCAATTACATGAATGTGTCACAATTTATTATCCATTCTTCTGTTAATGGAAGCCCGTGACTATTTCTTGTTAGGGTCTGTTATGAATAAATCTGCAATCAATAATCATATACAAGCCTTTTTGTTAACATAAATCTTTATTTCTCTTGAGTAAACACATAGGAATAGAACTGCTGGATCATATTTAGTTTTGTACAAACTGCTAGAATTTTTCTCAAAATTGAGAGTTCCATTTTTCCACTTCCACTGTCAGTGTATCAGTTTTACTTGCCTTATTCTCTTATCAACTTTTGGAGTTATCAGTCTTTAAATTTAAACATTTCAGTGAGTGTATATTGAATAACTTTTGACCAAACCAAATAAGCAGTTCTAAGTTGCTTTTTTTTAAATATTTTATTTATTTACTAACTTATTTTATTTATTCTGGGGTGTGCTGGGTCCTCATTGCTGCACATAGGCTCTCTCTAGCCAGGGTGTGTGGGCTTCCCATCGAAGTGGCGTCTGTTGTTCGGGGCACAGTCTCCAGAGCTGAGGGCCCACTCATGACACACAGGCTTAGCTGCCCCACGACACGTGGAGTCTTCCCGGACCAGGGATCGAACCCACGTCCCCCACATCGGCAGGCAGATTCCTGATCACCAGGCCACGAGGAGGTCCCTAACTTGTCTTAATTTTTACAGTGAACATGCTTGTTTTTGTTATAAAATGACAATTTAACTTTTATCTTTTTAGCAAGGCAATAATCGAACACTGTTAAAGGTTTTTAGTGGAAAAACAGCAGTCCTCTTCCCTTCTCTTATCTAAGTCTTCCCTGAGTGGCAACCACTCTCAGTCTTTAGCTGTTTTTCTTATTTGCTACCTTGTATTTTATACTGCAGTTTGTTGACTTACCAATTTTTGACCTTATCTTCCTGAGGTGGCATACAAGGACGTAATCCTGTCGTCTGTGCCCTATTCCCTCTCCAGCTGCTGCCTCCTCTGCCAACACAATATTACATTTTGGTTAGAACAGTTGTCACTCTGTGATTATTATGACCATGGAAACACTGTTCAATGCTGAGAAAAAGAGAAGCTGTAATCATCTCTACTTTCTTATAAACTGTTTATTTTCATGGCATTAATAATTACCTCATTTCTTCATTTGCCTGACTTGCTGTGTTCCTATTGTTAATTGCTCCCATATGTTACAACATCTCTTCCACATGCCCATAAATAATACTTTCCATATGCTCAAGTAGAACAGTTATTATTCTTTCCTACGCATCTCCACACTTTTTTTCCACTTGGAGTTGGTTATTTTCTAGACTTGCAGAGCAACTGAGACTTCTCTTTGCTATTTCCTCAGTTGTCATCTGGATTGGTCTCTCTATTTACTGAATCCTATATCATCCTCTTTCTTGATTTAGCCCTTTATTGTGCTGGAATGGAGCCTCTAGTACCTGCAAATAGGAAGTAAATTTTTTGAGACCTTAAATATCTGAGAGTGTTTACTGAGATCTAAACATTTTCCTCTTAACTTGACTGATAGTTTTTCTGGGTATAAAAAAAAAATCTAATTTGTAGATAAATTTTCCCCATAATTTTGAAGGCTTTGTCCCACTGAGTTCTGGCTTTCATTACTGTTGTTGCAAGGTCTGACACTATTCTTTTCTTTGAACTTTTTATTATTATGTTACTGTTTTTCTTTTGAAGTTCTTAGAGTCTTTTGTTTGTCCATGATGTTCTGAAATTTTACAGTAATTTTCTTTAGTGTGGGTATTTTTCTTATCCATTGTACCATATACTTAATGGACTTTGAATTTGGAGTTTCATGTTGTAGAAAGTTTCTTTCTGTTCTGGAAAGTTTTTCTTATTTATCACTTCTTTCCCACTGTTTTATATGACTCTTACTTTCTATAATACCTTTTGTTGTCATGTTGACTCTCTTAAGCTGATTCTCTAAATTTGTTACTACTTTTTTCTTATTATTTTTCATCTTTCTGGAAGATTTTTCTACTTTTCTTTAAGCCTTCCTCCTGTATTTTTATTCCAACTTTCTTATTTGTTTTAATGTTTAATTTTTTTATGATTTTTTTCCCATGTGGATATCATCCTGTTTTTGTTTCATAGCTGGAAATTCTTCCCTCATCTCTCTGTGAATACTAATTGTAATTGTTTTGAATAATTTGTAATCATTTTGTTTGTAATTGTACTTCTAAGAATAGTATTGTAATTTGTTTCCTCGGGGTTCTTTTTTCTTTTTGTTTATTTGCTCTCATGTTAGAGACTTTCCTTAGATGTCTGATGAACTTTAGCTGTCTAGTCATATTAAAGAGAGATACGCTAAAAAGTTGATGGAAAACTTTTGTACTTAAGTGGGGCTTGTCAATTAGTAGAGCTCTTGGTAGGGTGATATGATAAGAAAGCAGGACTTTTACTATGGAACCCCCAAAGTCACTCTCTTGTAGCATTTGTCTTAGGTTATTTTATTTTTCCAGAGAAGAATTCAGTAGTGTCCTGCCTGTACTGTATAACCTGGCTTGAGACACCCTGAAAGAGGGACAAGAAAAGGAGATGAGTCTCAATCTCCGCCCTGTCTCCCCTGTGCTAGACTTCTTGGTCTTCTTATTCTCTCCAGAGCATAAATCTCCAGTCTTCTGTCAGGAAGAGCAAGATGAAAGGAAGCAGTAATAGGATAATTGCTTGGCTGCCTGGACAGAAGATAGAGCCAGATGGGAGTAGGAAGGAGGCAAATCATTTTAAGTGTAAACTTTCATCCAGTCTCTTTTTATTTCAAGCCCTTTCCCCTCAGTAGTACCCTGTACCACTCACTACTCAACCGTTTCAGGGCCCAGTAGGTGAAACAGACAGACTTATTCCTGTCTGCCGCCTCTCTAGAAACCCAGGGCCTCGCTGTCTCTCTCCCTCTGCTAAAGAGTGTCCATCCAGTTTAAACCACTTTCCATTTTTCAAAAAATTGTTGAAATATCTCCACTACTGTTGTCCTCTCTTCTGGTTTCTTGGTCCTTATAGATTTATATCTTTTCAGTTTTCTTTATTTTCATTTTAGTAATGTTTTGAAAAATGATTTGCCATGGTTAAAACCAGAAGCCTCATTCTTAAAGAATATAATTTTTGACACTTTAAGTAGTTGAAAGCGTACCCCCAATTAATTGCTTTTCTAAATGCTTAATACGTTTTTCTGTTAAATGTTTTGGAGCAAATGGTGATTCTTCTAAATCTTTAACTTCATACTCCAGGTACATATTTTAAAAAATCACTGCATAAAGAAATGACTTGACTTCAGTTCAGTTCAGTTCAGTTCAGTCGCTCAGTTGTGTCCGACTCTTTGCGACCCCATGAATCGCAGCACGCCAGGCCTCCCTGTCCATCACAAATTCCTGGAGTTTACTCAAACTCATGCCCATCGAGTCGGTGATGCCATCCAGCCATCTCATCCTCTGTCGTCCCCTTCTCTTCCTGCCCCCAATCCCTCCCAGCATCAGGGTCTTTTCCAATGTGTCAACTCTTTGCATGAGGTGGCCAAAGTATTGGAGTTTCAGCTTCAGCATCAGTCCTTCCAATGAACACCCAGGACTGATCTCCTTTAGGATGGACTGGTTGGATCTCCTTGAAGAAGCACAAGCTGGAATCAAGATTGCTGGGAGAAATATCAATAACCTCAGATATGCAGATGATGTTGCTTATTACCTGCCAAAGACAGATGCTGTTGGAATTGATTCTATCAATGGCTAGCTGGCCTGCTATGATGCTTCCTCATTTTCTTACCTAGTCTCTCTGAGGGGAAACATCAGCATTGGTAAGCCAGTTAGCAAAGTTTAAGAAGTTTCAGTACTGTGGGATTTGTATTTCTTCATAAAGTCATCTTACTTCTATGGAAATTGACCCCATAAACTTGCATCCTCCTTAGCATCCTACTGCAGTCAGCTAAAGTGACTTCTCCCAGAAAATAAATATCATACTGTATTCCCTTTAAGATGATGTAAGAATTTGAACCTAATATACAGAATCTTACAAAAGCAATTGTCAAGCCTGTTTTTATTTCCTTTGCATGATTCAGAATTGTTGTTTTTGATTTTGTTTTCCTTTCAGAATTGGAGAATCCATGTCCTTATAACTGAGCTCAATTCCACATTTAATTTCTGTTGTGTTTAATTGGCTTTGTAAACCTGGCTTGAATACAATTCCACACATTGAACATACACTCAGAGAGCACCTCCATTTGCTAAATAGGGAAACGAAATAGATTCTACATATGCTGCCCCAAAACCTTGCTACTGGTGACAAGATACTGCAGCATGCCTTGAGGCACCTAGGGATCTACTAACTGTATGCAGGCTTTGCCATAGGAGCATGAGCTGATGTTGACCTGATCTGTAACTGGACTCTTAGGACTGTCTGGCAGCTTCTGTAACATATTAGAACCTTGGCCCCGGTTCTAATTGGCATCAAATTAGAGTGTATCTGCATCCACAAGACAGTTTAACTTTCTACATAAGAGAGATCATAATATCTTTGTTTCTTTAGCGATGATGCATTTGTACTTTACAGGGTTTTTGTTTTAACTAAGAAGCAGCTGATATTTCAAGATTCCCATTTGAATCTACTTCTCTATCACTGAAATAGAGTCTAGAAACTGCTGGTCCTGGCCCCATGTCTTGAAGAAATTATATAGCATTATATTTCTCTGGCTTCAGGCCCTAGGCATTCTTAATCTTCAGACTGTCTGAAAACTTTAATAGAAAGCTTCATCTTTAATCGTTTTAAACAGAACCAGTGGAGACAAAATTGCTTTAGTTAGTAGTTTACCAGCTCAAACTGAGTGCTCTCTAGTTGGAATGGAAACTCAATGAAGAAAAAACTCAGAATAAGTTTTCACATACATTTTATATCTTACTTGGCAACGGGTTTGAAAATGTTGCATAAAAGATCCAACACAGGAAACATTTTATACAACTGCTTATGATTAATAAATATGGAATTTGAAGCATTCCATATTTATAAATCAAAGTCTTAGCCCAAATTTCCTGTTTTTCTACACTTAAAAAAAAAACCCTTAGGGTAAAAATAGCACTAAACTGTATAGGGTACTCCAGGGGTCAAGGCAACAGGCAAAATCAATTACTCAAGATGCCATGGTGCTGAGACTTTTGTCAGACCATTAGCAGAAACATTCATTTTGCAGTCACTATAGATAAGGCATTTGGTGCAGCTGGTTTTATAAAGATGTAAGAAAATATATCCTTCAGATTTTCTATGCCTATTGAGAAGAGGAAAGGAATGGATAACAAAATGATAAGTCAGTGACTTGGAAATACAGTCTCACACATTGCTCGTTCATAGACCACACCAGTCATGCTAGTCAAAGACTTTTATTTTTACTATATGTTAATTTTAACCACCTCTCTTTCTGCCTGTATTTTACAAACCTGGCCACTGTCTTCCACTTTTAATACCCTGCACCACCACCTCAAAACATATATTCACTCACTCACACATTTTGACCTTTGTTCATAGATTTTCCTGTCTTAGGTCATCTGCACTTTCTCACTTTTACAAATTCTCTCAGCCAGCCCCTGCATAATAGCCTACAGTGGATGTTGCAACATTTCTTTGTCCGTATTAACAAGACATTCTGAAGAATACATGCATGACAATAGGTACTTCGGGATTCATACCGTTAGTTGACACCTCATCATGCTAAGTGAAGTCGTGTCTGACTCTTTGCGACTCCATGGACTATACAGTCCATGGAATTCTCCAGAAATCCAGGCCAGAATACTGGCCTTCTCCAGGGGATCTTCCTCACCCAGGAATCGAATGCAGGTCTCCCACATTGCAGGCAGATTCTTTACCAGATGAGCCACCAAGGAATGGCTCATCATGCTAAGATGAAGTTTTCTCATTTACGTTTCCTTATAGCCTAAAGAATGTTTCTTGATACAACCGAAGGAAACAAATGAAGATGCCGCCAAGACCAGGAAGAGGAAAAAGGTAATATTAATTATTTTTTACAATGGTGTGGCCCTGCATGGTTCCCATCACACTGTTATATAGTGTACTTTGGTGAGGCAGTTGTTGTAATCCCCACTTCAGAGATACAAAAGTTGTAAAACTCATTGAGGTTTGGTGACTCTCTTAAGGTCATGAGTAATAAGTGTTTCTACTGGAGCTAAAAATAAATTCTTCGAATTCCTATTTCAGTCTTGTGGATTACCAGGCATCTTTGTCACCCTGTGTTTTCACTGTGGTTAGAAGTCAGACATAGGTTTCTAATTCTAGAAGGGGCCCAGAGCTGTCCTGCCCTCTGGCCCCTCTGGATTTATCCAAGAAAAGAAATTTACCAACCTTCTTTTCTTAACCATTTCATTTTTTAAAAATCTTATATCTTAGAGTATTAATAAGAAAAGATTAAGCAGATGAAAGTAACATAAGTATAAGGCATTTCTGACTCTTAAGTTTGAACCATAATTTAAAGCAAAAGACTCCCCTTGCATTTTCAGACTTGCCTGTGAACATATGGGAAACTCTGTTGCTCCTATACAGACTTTCTTATGGCTCAGCCTTGAAGAAAGTGTGGTTAGCTTTGACCTTCTACCACCGTTGTGAAAACAGCAGTGTAATTCTCTCCCTGCCAAGAAGGGTCTACTGCTGTAGTCAGCAGAGGAAATATGATTGGGATTAGAGGAAAGAAGATGGACTCAAACCAATTACTTAACAGCAAGCTTTTAGAAAACTGAGAGTGTGTGTGCATATGTTTTCCTTGCCTGCATATATCCAAATAGGAAGATGGGAGATGCCAAATTGGCTGAGGTTTGGCAAGTCCTTAAAGAAATGACTTTAACTTCTCTTTGATAGTTTGTACACTAATGGCCTCAAGAGTGTTACGTTCTTGGGGCTCAAGGTCAGAACTATAGCTAGATAGTTTAGCCTTGGCTGAGGTCTGGCTGAAATGTGCCCACTGATGACATTTTTTTTTTTTTTTTTGTAAAGTTAATTCATTTGACAGAACTTTGTTCTTGGCAGTGGTATGAAACAGAAGATAGTATGGACGGAGGGGGAAAAATGTGGTGTAGAGGCAAAAAAAGAGGCAAGGAAGGGCTCTTTCTGAATTTTTGGTGAAATATTAGAAAGATATAAGAAGGGAAGTTCATGATGAAAGTTAAATGAACAATTTGTGTTTCGAGTACATTGCAGGCATTTAGTATATGCTACACAAATAAATTCAAATCAGAATAGATGCTGTAGAGCCTTTCCTGTTCTGCTTTTCATGGGGCCAGTTCGAGATGTCTCTGCCAAGACTTGAGCGTTGAGGGTCTTAAGCGCCCTTTTTCAGCGTGCTCCTTTGCTGAGATTACTTCTGCAGCTCTTACTTTAATCCCAGAAAGCCAAACTGAAACTCAGTGCCTTAATAACCAGGTAACACAAGAAATTCTCAAACTCTACTCTCCCAGAAATACACATTGTCTGAAGCTTAGAAAGGGGTTTCCATAAGCAACAAGGTTTAGGGCTTTTAGGGCTTCCTTGGTGAAAGTCATAGTTGCTCAGTCGTGTCTGACTCTTTGCGACCCAGTGCACTATAGCCCACCAGGCTCCTCTGTCCGTGGAATTCTCCAGGCAAGAATACTGGATTGGGTAGCCATTCCCTTCTCCAGGGGATCTTCTCAACCCAGGGATCAAACCCAGGTCTCCCGCATTGCAGGCAGATTCTTTACCATCTCAGCCACCAGGGAAGCCCAAGGCGGCTCAGGGATTAAAGAATCGCCTGCCAGTACAGGAGACACGGGTTCGATCCCTGATCCGGGAGGATCTCACATGTCCAAAGCAACCAAGCCTGTGTGCCACAGCTGTGGAGTCTGTGCTCCGGAGCCCGGGCCGCAGCGGCTCCGCTCACGTGCTGAGGCCCGAGCACCCCAGGCCACACCCCGCAGAAAGAGCAGTCACCACAATGAGGGGCCAGCACACCCCAACTCAGGGTAGCCCCTGCTTGCCACAACCGGAGAAAAGCCTGTGCAACACTGAAAACCCAGCATGGCCAAAGTAAATAAATCAATAGTAAAATAAATAAAAATTCTAAAAAAGAAAAAAAAACCCACAAGGATCATTTACAGAAACTGACCACGTACCTGGGCATAATGCAAATATCAGTAACAGTTTTTAAAGAAATAGTATCATACTGACTGCAAGCTCTGTATATAACACAAGTGAAAGAATCACAAAATAAAATCAACACTTACTGACTTTTAACAGAAAATAGTACCAATTATAGACTCCTGCAAAATTTTTAGTTCTCCTAGAAATCATAGAGCAAGGAGTCTTTTAGATCATTCACTTTTCAAAGCAGTAGTTATGTCTAAAAAGTATCTTTCAAGTTTTCTCTAGTGTATTTATTAGCACTCCCGTTCACTCTTGGCCATCACCAGAACCTATTTACAGTTTAAATGCCAGAGGAATCAACCTATCCTCAGCCAAATGCCACTCTAAAAATCTGTCTTCCCATTTTTACTTCTTTCTCATCAGAAGAAAATTACTGATATTCTTGCAAAATCAGAGCCAAAACCAGGGACACCTGAAGACCTACAGCAGCTGATGAAGGACTATTATAGCACCAGTCGCTCCGTGATTGAATTAGAAGAACTAACCCTCCCAGGTACAACCAGGCTTCCTGTTGTTCTTCCCTCCAATGAATGTATTTTCCGTGTGCTAGTACTCCTTTCCTGAACCTTATCGTTTTAACTGTTGGATAATTTCTTCATTAAGATGCTAGATGGTATTTGTTCAATCTAATAGATTTGTAAATTTTTTTACTGCAAAGGTATTGGGTGTGTTTTGGGGGCAGATTTTTCAGTGAATAAGAATCTTTAATAAGGATAGAAGTTAAATAAAAATAAAGCACACATTTAAAAGTATAGATGATTAATTTACTCATCCTTTATAGACAAGAACTTTAGCTTTAATAACATTTTAGTTTTGTTGTTGCCCTCATCGTGGATGTCTAGTTATCGTCCTGCTTTTAGGGTAGTATTTTAGCTTCCAACCAAGACTTTCTCAAGTAAACTGTCTAAAGAGATGAACAAAATTCTACACTTTTTAGCAAGGCTGACACCTCACCCTGTATGATTCTTAAATCTACTATTATATGAGATCTACTATCTTAGAATATTTATAATTAAGTTAAAAATATTGGAAAATTCTTTTTAAAACCAATTTTAATTAATTTCAAAATAATGACATAATCTATTACTCTTTTGTTCCGAGACTGAAGAAAAAAGATGTCATAAAATCAAACCACAAAAGGTCGGGCACCACTGCTTCAGATAAGCTAAGGCAATGGCAACCCACTCCAGTATCCTTGCCTGGAGAATCCCACAGACAGAGGAGCCTGGTAGGCTACAGTCCATGGGGTCGCTAAGAGTCTGACACAACTGAGCGACTTCACTTTCATGCATTGGAGAAGGAAATGACAACCCACTCCAGTATTCTTGCCTGGAGAACCCCAGGGACAGAGGAGCCTGGTGGGCTGCCGTCTATGCGGTCACACAGAGTCGGACACAACTGACGCGACTTAGCAGCAGCAGCAGGAATATCTAACACCGCTTTTGGAAAAAGTCAAAGGCAGCTTGATTTCCTTTTTCCATTACAACTGTATACTTTCTGGAGACTTGAGAAGCTGAAAAACAGCCCGTTCCCTGAATTTTTATAATTCTTTTATAAAATGATGTGTGCATGGTTGTTTTTTTTTAATGCACACTGGATTGGAGACACCAGTTCCCCTGTCTGTTCCTTTTCCAAAAGAAATGCCCTGTAGAGAGTTGAAGGAACTCATTTCCACATGACTGAGTCCTGAAGTTTCCTACTTACTGAGCTCAGAAACCCCAGGAGCAATTAGAGACGGCTCTTCTAAGCACAGCGGCTCCTCCTGACTCCTCTGTCTCAGGAGCCAGGTGCTGTAACGAAGCCTCTTCAAGGTTTAACTGAAGTTTGATTTCACTGTGACTCAGAGTCAATTTCCCCTTCTAGTTCTTTGTTAGAATTGCAGAGAGTCCAAAGTCAGAAGAAATCTTTAAGGAGTCACTTGAGTTCCATAGTGAGTTTATATTATATCATCACTAGAGTTCAATAATATAGTTAGATAAGAATATGTGGTCATGATTGACTTAGGGGAAAATATTTAAAATATGTTAAAAGAAGACTGTTGTAGCCAAAAGGAACAGGTTTTCATTTTTAGTTAAGAAATTAGGCCATTCTGAGTCACAGTGTAGGAAAACATCATAGGAAGGTTTTAGAGAAAAGGCCCATCACTACACTGTCAGGGCCAAGAAAGAGGTCGTCTCTGTTATTTGAAGGAGGGACATGCCATAGGTCATCAGAAGAGTCTCAGGAAGGGGCATATATTACTTATATGGATATGAGTAATAAAATATTGTTCCTGTTTAGTTTGCTCAGTGTCTGACTTGGTTGTGGTTTGCAAGTTGTTTGTGTCTGTAGGGCAGGAACATGTCTTTTCAATTAATACTGTGCACTGTACATTGTTAATGTCATATACATGGGAACTTAATTAGAGTTTTGAAGCAAGAATCATTTAGAGCTAACTCAGCTGTCCTCCTGAGAGCTGCATTATAGTTCAGATCAGTGCGAAATGCCTGTAAGCACTGAATCACCCAGGAACTTAAAAAGCAAATTCCCAGGCCTAGCCCCAAGAAATTCTGAATTACTGTGCCAAGGGGACTCCATTCTAGGAATCTGTATCTATTGTAATGCTCTGCAGGTGAGTCTGATCACATCCAGACTTGGGAGATTACAATTTTAAGATCATCAGAGCCTCTACAACAGGATATAGAGGGCAACATCTTTGAAGTTACTCACATACTGTGAATTTGTATGCACTGGGTCACAACATAAGTCTCATTTAATTCAGCAATAGTTTACTCCCTAACACGCTGATGTTTTTATAGAGAGACTTCTTCTGGTATAAAGAATTTGGATGATAAACATGCTTTTTTATACATCTTAGGTACAGAGTTAATAATACTACTTAATTGCTAGACCATGATCATCATTGGTTGATCAAGGCCCCTATGTTTTATTGCAGTTTGTTTCATTGTCTTTCATTGTGTTGTTGTGCTGTGTTGTGTTAATGTTGTATTTTGATATATTATTCCTACTCTTCCCCACCCACACTCCAACTTCCTTTCTCCATAGGCATCAACTCTAATGGGTTACTGTTCGTTTTTAAATATGCATATGTCATGTTGTTGCATGTGGAAGCATCTTACAATTTATTTAAATGAAGTTGTGCTGAGCCTCTCATTCTCCTTCCCCCCTTAACCCTTTTTCAGGATGCCGGTATAGCTTTATGTACATGTAGTTCATTGCTTCTAAAATGCTACATACTATTCCAATCATTTCATCTACCACTTAATGCTCATGCATTTTCTCCTATATGGATGTTTAGGTTGCTTCTAGTTCTCCAGCATCACAAATAATACTTGTATGAATGTTTTGAGTGTGTCTTTATAGACTACACGAGAATTTCTTTCCATAATGTTGCTTTCTTTCCATTACACTCCAGGAATGTAATCCTGGGTTTGTAGGGTATATGCACCTTAATTTTATTACTGTCCAGCATAGCAGTACCACTTTACACTTCCACCTGTAGCTCACAAGAATTTCCATCATCCTACCTTCTCAGCAACACTTGGTAGATTGTACATCTTTTTAACAATTGCCATTCTAATGTATATGTAAAATGTTATCTCCTCTTATAGTAATTTGCATGTCTATGCTGACTGGTGAGTTTGGGCGTCTCCACAAAGATCCGTGAGCTATTTCAGGTTTACCTTTGTGTATTGCCTATTTCCATGGATTTGAAAATAAAAATGTTTCATTAATCCATTGAATGGTACAACAAGCTGCTATCTCACTACTCTAAAAAATGGTGGACAGTTAAAAGTCTTATTGTTGGTGCTGCTGTTGTTTTAAATGCTAGACAACACTTTAAAATAAATGAGTCCTCAACTCACTAATTTTGTACAAACTATTCAAGAATACATCATTCACATTTAATGTTTCGAGTGTGTGTTTGCAAAATCCCCTACAAAGTATGCTTCTCATATTTCTTAGACTCCTGCTTCCTCAAGGCCAATGATTTAACTCACAGTCTTTCATCATATCTAAAAGAAGGTAAGTAAACTCATTTTTTAAAAAACTATTCATCAAATTGTTATTTCCATTAAAACATGAGGGCTGTCTCTTTAAAATAAAAACTTTTAAAACCTCAAATTTAAAATGAAGTTTCCATCCTAAGTGGATTTTAAATTAATGTTTTTTAGGTCCATCTTGATATTAATTTTTATTTACTTTAATTTTTTCTTGTTTTTCTCTGGTTTGGGGGATTTGAGTTTTGGTCTTGTTTTTGTTGTACAGCACATTAGATGTATTGCTCTTGGAATCCAGAGAATTATATTAGTGTTCTCGTCCCAAGTACCTCATCAATTTGATGTTTGACTTGGCACAAGTTACTGAGGACTCCTCCAGGATTCTATTTTGTTATCTGAAAGACAAGGAAGTGGGACTATAATCTTGACCCAAACTCTGAGATTCTGAAATTCTGTTCCCATGTTCAGAACTCAGACCATGGCTATTGCTCAGTCTGACTTTGTCTTTTTAATTGTATGTAGGCAGTGATAATTAAATTATTCATGCTAGATAGTCATTTATTGTGAACCAATAATGAACTAGTTTAGATACATTTAACATTCTTTTTTCAAATTCTAACCAGTTCTTTTTTCAAATTCTAACCAATTCCGATGACACTCAACTTGAGTTCATAAGCCTTTCTTAGCCTCAAATACAGCAAATGTAAATGCAGGTAGTAATAGAATCAGTCTCACTGGATTATTAAGTTTTCTTTGTCTTTCTTTCTTTTTTTTTTTTTGGTACAAACTGTTTTTGCTTAGTCCTAAAACTGGTCACATTTAGCTACTTGGCATATTATATTGTGGTGTAAATTAATGATGTTCCATTTTAATATCTAGAATAACCAGAGAGTAGTATCTAAACAATGCTCGTTATGTTAAATAATAATGAAGTAGTTGGAGAATATCCAACTTTGGAGGCCTTATTTTGCTACATGTAGGGTAATGTTTTTCTTACGGTCTCTTTTCAGTCTGCCCCAAATGGGTGAAACTTCGGAAAAACCACAATGAGAAGAAATCAGTCCTAATGCTGATTATCTGTGGCTCTGCCGTCCGAGCTCTGGAGCTCATTAGGTTGGTTGGGAGCTCCACCTGTTCTACTTCGTGAATGTTTTCTAAGTAACCGATATATGCCAAGCTGATATGTTCTATTTGCTGGCAATGTAGCAATGAACGAAATACACAGAGTCCCTTCTCTCATGGAACTTACTCTCCAGTGAGGGAGACAGATGATAAACAAATAAAATACATACTATAATGTCAAGTGGTGATAAGTTATGTAAGAAAAAAACAAATCATGGCCGAGGAATAGAAGAGAATGGGGGCTGCTTTTAAAAGGATAATCGCAGAAGACCTCTCTTAGGAGACTGACATTTGGACAGAGAGTTGACCACAGTGAATGAGAACGCCAAGGAGATGTCTGGAAGAAGAGTGATCCAGGCAGAGGGCATAGTAGGTACAAAAGGCCCTGAGATGGAGTGCTACTGGAGGATTTTGAGCAGAGGAGTCATGTGATCTGAATTATCATTCTAAAGGATCACTTCGGCTCCTGTGTGAGCCTCTATGCTTTGTAGAGGGCAAGGGTAAAAGCTGGGAGATTATACAGGCAATAACCTATTTGGAGAAATAAATGAAAGAAAAGATCTATTTAAAACCATATAACAAGAAAAACTAGAATACCAACTCATAAACCTCTCAAAATTTAGATAAAGAAAATATTACACAAGGGATGCAGAACATCTTAAACAGAAAGGTGAACCATGTTGTTAAATTGGAAAATTTGACGTAAATATATGTTTACCTAGAATAACCTACACATTTCATAGATTTCCAATGAAACTTCTATAAAGGTGTTTTTTAAATTAGATAAAGTAGTTCTAAATTCATATAATACAGAAGAAATAATAGCTGTGGAAATTCTAAAAGAGAATGCTAATGAAGGCCTATAGTATCCATCAGATTGTTTTATTAATAACCATATTGCAAAGTCTCAATGATCACAACAGTATGGAACTGGCATGTGCATGACAGGTCAAAACCGTGGAGCAGAATTATAAATTCATAAGCAGACCCGTATGTATATGTACAGAATGTGGCAAAAGTGACAAGTTAGTAGGGAAAGATAGATTTTAATAATTGGTGTTGGAACAACCAGGTAGCCATCTGAAAAAATTAACTTGGATCCACATCTCACTTCTTATACCAAGATAAATGCCAAATGGACCAGAAATTTAAATATAAAAATTACATTTTATAGATAATTTGTAGGTACTTTACTAAGTGCTTTCACATACCTTTTCACTTACTGTAGCTTTTGTAGAATAAACAAACAGGCTTCCACTGAATCTGTAGTAACATTCAATATTCAAAGAGCCGTCAGAGTAAAACGGGGTTTACTGGGACTCAACCCTCTCCGGGGGCCAGGCTTTTGCTTAGCTTTGACCAGAGACAAAACAAAGGAGAATCCAAGTCCTAAAGAAAAAGGAACTTGATCAAATAGACTAAGGTGCAAAGTAGATTCTTGGTAGTTATTTAGCCTCTATTTTTCTAAATGAAGTAATCTGACCATAAGTAGTTTTTAACGATTGTCAATTGTGCTTCAAATCCTTTCCTACTCGGCACTCACATTAAATTGTAAAATTCCCTCTCAGTAAAACAGAAGTGTTCCTTTTTTCTGCTCTAAACATAATTGATCCTCAAAACTCATACTGCTTTTGGACAGCTGTGCTTGCTGGCTCTGAAATCGTTAAGAGTTCACAGTGACTGTCTTGTGTTTGAAAAACACAAGTGTTTGAAAAACTACCACTGCAGAACTTATTTCAGATTCAAACACTAGTGACAAAGGGGTTGGCCTGAAGGTGGCTTCTTAAACACAAGTCGTCGCGTTGGTTTGCGTACACAAATGCCTTTCTGAGGGCGTGGGAGCACTGTGGTGTTGGACCTCACTAGCCAACTCTCAGTGTTTTCCTGTGTCTTCAGTAATATTCCGATCCATGTCAAGGTTAGGTGATTTGCAGAAGGTGACTTCTGAGCAGGCACAATGAACCCTATTCATAAAGGTGAATATCGAATAATTCTAAATTTTGTAAGATTACCTGTTCTCTTGAGAACCACGAGCTATATTAAATATGTCCCCTAAATTGTCTTCTTAGTTAACCTCGCCACGGAGAAAGCTCACATGTAGATACAGACTCAAGTGTAACAGAATTTGTATAGAATGAGTCACCACTTTGTAAATTCATATATTCCCACTGGTCAGTAATATTTCTCAAATATAATAGTGATATATAAAGGAGAGTAATATCCCAAGCAACATTCTCCCACGTTCTCGTCCCAAACACCAACTAGAAGATTGTTCTTTTATACCCAGTTTTAGATATTTATACCCGAAGCATTTCCACATATAAAATTTTACAGATAGGTTCACTCTGCAGAGTCAGTAAAAATGGGGGGCTCCTCTGAATGCAGGACACAAGCCCGCTCACCCTGAGACCTCTGGGCAGCTACACACAGACCTTTGTACGTGGCCTTGGGCTCTGGGTAGCACAGGCTGACCTCACTGCTAAGATTCTCACAGCCAAATTTTGGGTGAGAACTATACTGCAGAGTTTGAAGATAAATTCTCTGCCAGGGATCTAAAATACAGAACTTTTGTATTAAAGATGTTAAAAAACAAAATCCAACCAAGTAAATTAAAGATCAAATCGACTTTTTCAACAATTCGTGGATCAGGCAGCATCCCATCTAGCTACTAGAAGGGCACTCTGAGGGGTTGTGCACAGTGGAAGGCTTTTTGGAAAAATGGTGGAGCAAGGGGAGAGCAGAATGACTTATTTTTAGGCCAAAACATCTTTTGGGGTAGGGGAGGAAGCAGCAAGGTTTTAGCTTCCTTTGGGGGTTGGAGAGGCTCACAGAACAGGTTACCTTGCTGGGGCTTGACCAGAAATTTCGGACTGGTTGATTAAGATTACATTTCTGAGAGAAGTTGAAACTGTAGTTAGACCAAATATTAAATCTGGGTTCAGTATCATGAGCTTTTAGCATGAGTGATACCATATTGGGACTGTGGTTTTCATTTTAATACAAGTAAAAGGCAAGTGCACATGTTTCAGTAATCAAGGAAACCTAAGTAAAGTTAACCTTGTGTCTGAAAGTTAAAAGCCAACCCAGATGCAGGCCTGAATAAAGGCCACCCCACTTTTGTTCCAGTGATGGGCTGAAAATCAGGATTTCTGTGTATGTGTGTATATCCACATATGTATATACATATATACACACATAAATGTGCATATGCTTTTAAATAAATCAAAGTGTAAGACATAAGTAGTTGGCATGGCCCTGAATGAGTGAGTTTTCTTATGAGTCAATCTATTTCTTCTCATTAGGTCAATGACCGCATTCAAAGGAGACAGCAAAGTTATGAAATTATTTGCCAAACACATAAAGGTAAGCAAGGGCCTGCGGTTCCTGGTGAGGAGTGAAAGTGATGCCTCTGGGCCCCTTCAGGCCTGTTTGTTCACTTCAGCCGCTTCACCTTAGCTCCTTAGCTAGCTCCTTGGTGCCTCCCTTACACATCTAACACCCAGTCTGGGTTTCTTTGCATTCCCTGCCTTTGTCCCCACAGCAGTCGCCAGTCCTCTGTGCTCTGATACTCCTGTCCAGAAGCTGAGGCTTGCCCAGTTTTCTAGGGAGACGTTCTCTTCTGTCTTGATGTTAACCTTTGCCCTGGAAGTTGACCCTAAACAGGAGGAGCTCCTTGTGCTGTTTAACTTTCTTAGCTTTTAGATTAAATGCTCTAAAATTGGGCTGTGGTTGAACTTTCCAATGACTCTTCTTTTCTCTCTTCTCTTCCATTTGAAATAGGTCCAGGAGCAGGTAAAATTGCTGGAGAAGCGTGTAGTACACCTGGGTGTAGGAACCCCAGGGAGGATTAAAGAACTCATCAAACAAGGTATGAAAAGAGGTAGTGATACTCCTACTCAGAGCTGAATATCCGCCTAACCCTGTGTGAGTCTGGGAAACCACGTTTGTGATGCAGGGACGCCAGACCTCTGTGTTTTTAGTTAATTCAGGGTTGGAAACTCAGCCTTTAGTCTCGAGAAAGCAGCCAGCAGCTAGTGCAGTGGGGAATGATAAGGACTGTTGCAAACGACAGTGTAGGTGCCCATCTAAATACTCACATTCCAATTGCCTTAAGCAGGTTGGTGGAGTCACAGTTTATTACACCAGTTTGCAGCCTCTGGACTTTGTAAGCTACTGTGTTGAGTGTTTCCCTCTCACTTAATTGAGTCTTGGCTCCCCAAGGCTCCCATTCCAGTTGAGGGCTGGTATAGAAAATCTGTTGAAAGAAAATGCAGTTTCTGTGGATGAAATTCAAGTATTCTAGAACACTTCTCACGAGCTCATTTCCTTTTAGTACTTTACCCAGAAAGTATTCCAGATAGCATCCACTGGTGGGTTTTTATAGTTTGATGACTTTCTCAAAGCCAGTAGCCTAAAAACCTTTTGGCCTCCTGATGAGCTTAGTACATTTTTCTACCTGCCAGACAGATTAAAGTATTTATTTTAAATGCTCATTTCCAAATGACTTGCTCAAAACTTCATTTTATAACTGTCTGGAGCTGTTCCTTGATTTCTGTGTGTCTAAAAGTAATGTGTTCATCAACATAGTATCTCAGTATAGAGATGGTCTTTTACCTGGAAGCAAAAAAGAGCTAAAAATACTAATATTTCTCGCCAGATGAAAACCAGGCATAAGCGAACCCACTATATGCAGAAGTCTGTGCAATTACAAGTGGCAATCTTGGTAGACCCAGACAAGGAGAGGGAAACAAATACTTTTTGCATTCCTACTTGTCCTGAGTGCTGTGCTAAACACCCTTACATATCTCATTTTTTTTTTTTTACAGTAGAAATGTGTCCACATTTTTTTTTCATTTATTTTTATTAGTTGGAGGCTAATTACAATATTGTCGTGGTTTTTGCCATACATTGACATGAATCAGCCATGGATTTACATGTATTCCCCATCCCGATCCCCCCTCCCACCTCCCTCTCCAGCCGATCCCTCTGGGTCTTCCCAGTGCACCAGGCCCGAGTGCTTGTCTCATGCATCCAGCCTGGGCTGGTGATCTGTTTCACCCTAGATAATATACATGTTTCGATGCTGTTCTCTCGAAACATCCCACCCTCGCCTTCTCCCACAGAGTCCAAAATTCTGTTATGTACATCTGTGTCTCACACAGCATCCTTGCAGGCTAGCATGCTTATTTCTTAAGAGAGGAAACTGCAGCTTGGAAGGGTTATGTAGCCCCTCCCAAGACCCTCTCATTCTAGGCCTTCCTGATTCCAGAGCCTTTCCCCTTCAAAGAGCTCCTGATCTGGCTGAAGAGATGAATGTACATAGAATGGGGATGACAGCAGTAAGTGCCAAGGGCCAAACCAGCTCTTGAGTCTGTATGAGTTGAAATGAAGGAGAGGTTATTTCCGCAGCTGAATCTGCAAAGAAGGCTTTATAGAGAAAGGAGTCTTTAACTGATATTTGAAGTATCGATAGGATTCAGATAGGATCTTTGAAGTGTGGAGATGTGAGAAAAGCATTCAGGAATGAGAGAACAGCTGAATCAGAAGTGGACAGGTAGATACACAGTCTATATCCAGAGGAGGCAATATGTAAGCAATACAATGTCAGCGAGAAGAGCCTCTGCTAGGGACTGAAGCCTCTGGATGCACATCCCAGGTCTGGCAGCTACCATCTCTGTGACTTGGCAAGTTTCTTAACATTTCTGAACCTATTTCTTTATCTGAATGACAGAGATGGTGAATGCACTCACCTTATTGCAAAATTAGACTTCAATTGAAGAAAGTAGGGAAAACCACTAGGCCATTAATGAATAACCTAAATCAAATCTCTTATGATGTGACAAATAGATTCAAGGGATTAGATATGATAAACAGAGTGCCTGAAGAACTGTGGACAGAGGTTCATGACTTTATTTAGGAAGTGGTGATCAAAACCACCCCCGAGAAAAAGAAATGCAAAAAGTCAAAATGGCTGCCTGAGGAGGCCTTACAAATAGCTGAGAAAAGAAGAGATGCAAAAGGCAAAGGAGAAAAGGAAAGATACACCCATCTTAATGCAGAGTTCCAAAGAATAGCAAGGAGAGATAAGAAAGCCTTCCTAAGTGAACAATGCAAAGAAATAAAGGAAAACAATAGAATAGGAAAGACTGGAGGTCTCTTCAAGAAAATTAGAGATACCAAGGGAACATCTCATGCAAAGATAGGCACAATAAAGGACAGAAATGGTATGGACCTAAAAAAGCAGAAGATATTAAGAAAAGGTGGCAAGAATACACAGAAGAAATATACAAAAAAGATCTTCATGACCCAGATAACCACGAAGGTATGATCATTCACCTAGAGCCAGATATCCTGGAGTGTGAAGTCAAGTAGGCTTTAGGAAGCATCACTATGAACAAAGCTTGTGGAGGTGATGGAATTCCAGCTGAGCTATTTCAAATCCTAAAAGAAGTGAAGGTCGCTCAGTTGTGTCTGACTCTTTACATCTATACAGTCCATGGAATTCTCCAGGCCGGAATACTGGAGGGGGTAGCCGTGCCCTTCTCCAGGGGATCTTCCCAACCCGGGGATTGAACCCAGGTCTCCTGCATTGCAGGCAGATTCTTTGCCAGCTGAGACACCAGGGAAGGACATCCTAAAAGATGATGCTGTTAAAGTGCTGCAGTCAATATGCCAGCAAATATGGAAAACTCAGCAGTGGCCACAGGACTGGAGAACTCAGCAGTGGCCACAGGACTGGAAAAGGTCAGGTTTCATTCCAATCCCAAAGAAAGGCAGTGCCAAAGAATGTTCAAACTACTGCACAATTGCACTCATTTCACATGCTAGCAAAGTAATGCTCAAAATTCTCCAAACCAGGCTTCAACAGTATTTCAACCAAGAACTTCCAGATGTTCAAGCTGAATTTAAATAGAAAAGGCAAAAGAACCAGAAATCAAATTGCCAACATCCGTTGGATCATAGAAAAAGCAAGAGAATTCCAGAAAAACATCTACTTCTGCTTCATTGACTATGCTAAAGCCTCTGACTGTGTGGATCACAACAAACTGTGGAAATTTTTTAAAGAAATGGGAATACCAGACTACCTTACTTGCCTCCTGAGAAATCTGTATGCAAGTCAAGAAGCAACAGTTAGAACCAGACTTCGGAAAACAGACTGGTTCCAAACTGGGAAAGGAGTATGTCAAGGCTGTATATTGTCACCCTGTTTTAACTTAAATGCCGAGTACATCATACAAAATGCCAGGCTGGATGAAGCACAAGATGGAATCAAGATTGCCAGGAGAAATGTCAATAACCTCAGATATGCAGATGACACCACCTTTGTGGCAGAAAGCGAAGAAGAGTTAAAGAGCCTCTTGGTAAAAGTGAAAGAGGAGAGTGAAAAAGCTGGCTTAAAACTCAGCATTTAAAAAACTAAGATCATGGCATCCGGTCCCATCACTTCATGGCAAATAGATGGGGAAACAGTGGCAGACTTTATTTGGGGGGGCTCCAAAATCACTGCAGATGGTGACTGCAGCCATGAAATTAAAAGACGCTTGCTCCTTGGAAGAAAAGCTATGACCAACCTAGATAGCATACTAAAAAGCAGAGACATTACTTTGCCAACAAAGTTTTGTCTAGTCATAGCTATAGTTTTTCCAGTAGTCATGTATGGATGTGAGAGTTGGACCATAAAGAAGGCTGAGCACCGAAGAATTGATGCTTTTAAACTGTGGTGTTGGATAAGACTCTTGAGAGTCCTTGGACTGCAGGGAGATCCAATCATTCCATCCCAAAGGAGATCAATCCTGAGTATTCATTAGAAGGATTGATGCTGAGACTGAAGCTCCAGTACTTTGGCCACCTGATGGGAAGAGCCAACTCCTTAGAAAAGACCCTGATGCTGGAAAAGATTGAAGGCAGGAGGAGAAGGGGACGACAGGACAGGCTGGTTGGATGGCATCACTGACTCGGTGGACATGAGTTTGAGCAAGCTGCAGGAGATGGTGAAGGACAGAAAAGCTTGGTGTGCTGCAGTCCTTGGGGTTGCAGAGAGTGGGACACGACCGAACGACTGAACAACGAGGGATATGTTATGCCAGTAAAAAGCTAAACACAGTGAGTGTCACCCCTTAGGAACTCAGCAAATACTAGTTACTACTTTTATTAAAGAGACCGCCTTTCTTGGTTGGAGACTTTACTGGCTGTAGTAGCCTGTACTTCCGTTGGAAAGCAAGTCAGATTTTGGAGGAAGGCCTTGCACAGTGATTGGCTGGGTTTTTGTCTTGTGGCCCCAGGAGGGTGTTGAAAGTGAAAGAGCAGATGAGAGGTGCTCATAGTCCATCCAGGAGACAGGGAGTCAGGAGAGACTGGCGGGGCAGCCGGAGGGCCCAGGGATGCTCCGTGGTTCTCCGCCGCTTAGCCGCAGGCTCACCTCTCCCTTGCTGGATTCCACATGCTTTGTACGTGTCACCACCACCGCCCCACCCCTACCCCAGGCAACAGGGTCACTGTTCTCCATATTTAATATTTAAAAGAGAGGGAGACAGAGAAAACACAGTTGTCCAGATTGTTGAAATTAGAGTTCTGCAGAGTTGTGAAAACTCACTGTGAAAGCTTACTTCATCTAAGAAGTGGAAAAATCATTTAAGGAGCTGTTGATTTTTTTATAAAAGGAAAATAACTCTTCTGATTCTGACTGAACCAATGGTTTAATATTCATTGACTACAGATGTTAGGCTATATACAAAGTGTTTAAAGAGAAACAATTCCGTCACTCTAAAAACTGAAAATTTAACAAAGTAATTCAAATGGCACATAACACATTTTATGTAGCTGTTTATGACTTGAGATGTTTATATATATGCTATATTAAGGAGAGTTTCTAAACGTCAAAGCTATCCCATAACACTTACAGACAGAATTGTATTGTTTTATTTAATAAGGGGATTTTCTAATTATAAGAGCCTTTGTAAAATGCAAAAAGATACAGAAAAAAATAAGTTACTTTCGAGATACCACTTATCAGTTAGTATTAATTATATATCTTTCAGTCTTTTTTCCTATGCATTTGTCTATATCTTTTTACAAATGGAAATCATACTGCATATCATAACTTTATAATTGTCTTCTCTACTTAATATGCTTCCCTGGTGGCTCAGACAATAAAGAATCCACCTGCAGTGTGGGAGACCTGGGTTCAATCCCTGGGTTGGAAAGATGCCCTGGATGAGGGCATGGCAACCCACTCCAGTATTCTTGCCTGGAGAATCCCCTTGGACAGAGGAGCCTGGCGGGCTGCAGTTCATGGGGTCACAGAGAGTGGGACATGACTAAGTACAGCACTGAATATGTCAGTATCTCATGAGAACTTTCCATGTCATGAAATAGTTTTATTTTTTCATTTTTAGTGGCTGCATAATATCCTGTTGAGCTTTTTTCCAGTTTAGCAGAGATATAATTGACATATATCATTGTATCAGCCGAGGTGTGCATGATCGGTGCATGTGCTACCTGTGAAATGACTACTACAATAAGTTAGGTTAACACCAGGCACTTCACATAGTTCCGTTTTTTTTATCATGGGTACATGTGCTACCTGTGAAATGACTACTACAATAAGTTAGATTAACACCAGGCACTTCACATAGTTCCGTTTTTTTTATCATGGGTACATGTGCTACCTGTGAAATGACTACTACAATAAGTTAGATTAACACCAGGCACTTCACATAGTTCCGTTTTTTTTATCATGGGTACATGTGCTACCTGTGAAATGACTACTACAATAAGTTAGATTAACACCAGGCACTTCACATAGTTCCGTTTTTTTTATCATGGGTACATGTGCTACCTGTGAAATGACTACTACAATAAGTTAGATTAACACCAGGCACTTCACATAGTTCCGTTTTTTTTATCATGGGTACATGTGATACCTGTGAAATGATTACTACAGTACATTTGGTTAACATCAGTCACTTCACGTAGTTACAATTTTTTTTTTCTTGTCATGAGAACTTTTAAGATCTACTGTCTTTAGCAACGTTCACATGTACAGAGTAGTGTTGTTAACTGTAATCACCATGCTGTATTTTACATTCCCAACACTTATTTATCTTATAACTGGAAGTTTTTACCCTTTGACCACCATCAGCTATTTTTTTCCTGCCTCTCACCCCTGGCAACCACCATCAATCTATTCTCTATAGCTATGAGTTCATTTTTTGGTTTTGTTTCTTTTTTTTTAGGCTCAACATATAAGTGAAATAATACAGTATTTGTCTTTCTCTGTCTGACTATTGCACTCAGTTTAATGCCATCAAGGATCACCCATCTTGTCACAAATGGCAGGGTTTTCTTTTTATGGCTGAATAATGTGTGTGTGTGTGTGTGTGTGTGTGTATGTGTGTGTGTAACAAAGAACATTGACATTCTTTATCCATTCATTTGTCAGTGAGTAGACACTTAGGTTGTTTCTGTGTTGTAGCTATTAGCAGTAATTTTGCAATGAACATGGGGGTACAGATATCTTTTCAAGATAATGATTTCATTTCCTTTGGATATATACCCAGAAGTGGATTTACTGGGCCATAGGGTGGTCCTATTTTTAATTTTTAGAGAAACCTCTATACTGTTTTCCATAATGGCTACACAAATTTACAATCCCCCCAGAAGTGCACATGGGTTTCTTTTTCTCCACATCCATGCCTGTACTTGTTATCTCTTGTCTTTAGGTAACAGTCATTCTCACAGGTGAAAGGTGATAGGTCATTGTGGATTTGATTTGCATTTCCCTGTTGGTTAGTGATGTTGAGCTCCTTTTATATAGCTGTTGGCCATTTGGATGTCTACTTTGGAAAAAATATCTATTCAGTTCCTACACCCATTTTTAAATCAAATCATCTTCTTTTTTTTTTTTTTTTTGCCATGGAGTTGTACCAGTTCTTTATATATTTTGGATATTGATTCCAAGTTATATGGGTGTTTAACAGTTCTATTAAGGCAGGATATTTGGGTTGTTTCTAATTTTTTTGCTCATGTAAGTGGGTACACATTTATCATCTTTTTAAGTAACCGTGCTTAAGTTTCTGGTGTTTTATTGAAATGGAAGAATTATTTTATCAAACTCCAAGCATTTTAAAGCTCATGTTACATCATGTCCAGTTGCCTTCCAGAGAAGCTGTACCTGTTTGCTATCCCACCATCAGGTCAATTATTTTTAAGGGAACGCTATTAACCCATTGTCTTTCTTCATTTATATCATTTTTAATTTACAGAGAGAGTCTTAAATAAGACGCAATGTAGTTATAAGAAGCATGAAAAAGTCTTTGGGGAGAGAGGAAATTACTGAAATAAACCAGTATTGAGGGGAAGGGCTGTGGGATAAAAGAAGGCTTTGTTATTTACGTTTCCAGGTGTGACAGCTTGGGGGCAGTGGGCAGAACGTAGGGAGTGGGGAAAAGCTAACTGTCCCATTCTGGGACCTCTGAGGAACAACCTCTGAGGTCCCCTTCCACCCCACTTTTCAATATTGTCTCTAGATAGATAGGAAGACAGTAGGAATGAGTCATTTACCAGTCTTTTCAAAGGACAGCAGACTTTAGAGCTCATTCACCTTAACTCTCTTTTCTGCCTGAAATTAACCTCCCAACCCTGTCCTCAACCTTCTGCTGATTCACCTTTTCAGAGACAGGCAGACTCTACTGGATTCAACTCCTCTGAGGGGTCCCTGCCCTGAACTGTAGGATCAGTTCTGTTCAGTTGCTCACTCGTGTCTGACTATTTGCGATCCCATGGACTGCAGCACGCCAGGCCTCCCTGTCCATCACCAACACCTGGAGTTTACTCAAACTCATGAACTGTAGGATACATCTTACCAAATTCCTGTCGGAATGAGACTTCACCCTCTGGGGCTTGGTGAAATAGAGGCCTGGGATTGATTCTTTGCCAGCCCTTGAGCATTTCACAAGCTTAGCAAGAGCAGCTTCCCCGAGAATCAGTGATAAGATTATAAGGAGAGCAAGTCTCAGAGTGCTGCATTTGTTTTCCATCAGACAGGGACAGCATTTAATGTGCAGAGATTAGTTGCCAGTGTTGGGGGGATGGGATGGGGAGAAAAGAACAAATGAGGCCAAAAAAAAAAAAAGCAACCAAAGGAATAAAAAATCCTTTTAATAAGCTTATGTCATGAGTTCTTTAATGTAGCAATTCTCTGTCTCTTTCAGGTGGCCTTCATTTGAACCCCTTAAAGTTTCTGATTTTTGACTGGAACTGGAGAGATCAGAAGTTGAGAAGGATGATGGACATTCCCGAGGTACCGTGTAACCAGCAATCCAGCACTTCCCTTTAATCTTTTTTTTTTTTCAATTTGAACTTGAGTTCAAATACAGCAATAAAGTCTTTGACATGGGGAGCCAGCACATTCTGGCCTTTGAAATGATTTCTTTTAACTCTGAAGTAACTACAATCATAGAGGCCATCTCACCCCTTACATATAACTGTATCCTTCCCATGTGTTTCATAGAAATCAGCTTTGGTTCTTCATCAAATGCCCAATGGCCTCTGCCCCACTGGGGTCCACATCTATACCTTTGGGAAACAGGAAGGTCTGGAGGACTTGGCGTATTTCCCTGTGCCTTGTTTTAGAGACATGATCATCTTTGCCTTTTTATCCTTAGAAGTGCATTTGGAGGTGAGGGGCACAAACTTGCCTCATTGCCTGCATCTCCACATACCCAAAAGCCTGCTTACATAATGAGCAATTTACATTTTGAGGAGTGGGGAAATTTTTTTGATGTCTCAGTGCATTAACAAACTGATTGAATACCTTTGTGGGACCAGCATTAGCTGATTATATATTTATGAAAGTGATTCATCATCATCATAATGTGACAATTGACTTGACACCCACCATGTTATCATGGGGCTAATCTTTCCATCTAGCCTGGTGCTTAGAAGTAGCGGCTGGAGAGAAGAGGGTTGTGCGGTAACAAACATGGCTGCCCGTCACCAGCCAGAGAGAAATCATGACAGTGACTATCAAAGACGCTTGCAACTGAGTTTCCTACACACACAAACACACACACACACACACACACACACACAGAGTCTCCTGAACTGACTGGTTTCTTGAAACCAGTTTAACCAACTTGATGTAAGGCACATGAGGGCATATTTGATGATTTTGCTTATAATGTTAAATCTGAGTAAGCCACCACTAGTTTTCTAAGTATAATAATGAGGAAGAAATAGGATTCACAAAAACCCTTTTAACCCAGACTTATTTTTATTGTGATGATGTCATTATTAGTAGTTAACCTGTATTAAAATACTGTGTATAGTCTAGACATACTTTGGATATCTTGAAACACCGTTGTGTAAGATTTTTTCTATGAGAGTTTATTTTGAAGGGCTACAAACAAGAGGACATCTACATGAAACTGATGTCTTATGTAGTTCCTCTTCCTTTAATTATGTAAATATTTCAAACCCGAATAAAATACAGGTTTTGCTCTTCCTGATTCTGGCCATAACAGCTGCATAAATACCAGGGGATCCAGATAGTTGAATTTATTCACCAAGTTCATCCTCTCTTGATCTTAAACTTTTTTTTTTCTTCTTTTCCCTCCCTTAGATAAGAAAGGAGGTTTTTGAACTTCTGGAAATGGGAATCCTCAGTCTGTGCAAGACAGAATCTTTGAAGCTGGGCCTTTTCTGAATCTGGATCCTAATGAAAAGTCCTGTTTTCCTGGTGGGATTTATATGGCTCTGGCCCATTGTAAGCACTTGATAAATACCAGCTATTGTTTATTAAGTTGACTGTATCACCAGATGGCTCACTAGGAATCTTAGGTGGGGATTCTTTTACAAAATGAATGTGTCCTTTGCCAAATCCCTTGTGTAATAAAGCATCACTGGCTTGTGTGTGATTTTTGTTAAGGAGACTGAGTTTTTCTTTCACCAGCTGGCCTCTGATGTGACTATACAAGAGATGGTATTACCAAATCACAAGTCCATATGCCCGACGCACAGTGAGGCCAAACAATACTAAAACAGGGGAGTTTGGAACAGATACAGGTTTATTACAGGTTCATGCAAGGAGATGGGTAGCTTATCCCTTAAGAACCCCAAAATTACTGAAAGCTTCCAGCAAAGCCCTTTTCTAGGAAAGGTGAGAGACGAGCGTGGTTAGTTGTTGCAGACTTCTTGGTGTCAGATCCTTTGTTCTTGAGGTCAGGTCATGATCAGGTCACGATGTTCCTATAAATCTCTACCAAACAAATGTTATTCTTTGTTCTGACAAGAAAGGGCAAGGTCCCAAGGAATAGCTATCATCCTTCAGGGTCTTGGTCCTGGCTAAGAGGAGGCAGATCTTAGTTGGCAGCTGCCTCAGAGCCAGGTTCCCACACCCTGCCCAGCCGTCATTGCTGAGGGAGCCAGACATCCAACCCAGCTGGCCCTCAGGCTCCTCAGGCCATCCAAACACGGGGTGGCGGGCGTGGCAGGTGGGACCAGGTTCCTCAGACTGCGACCGGCAGAAGGCCACTGCTATCCGGTAGCAGAGACAGGGGTGGGGGAGAGGTTCACCACAGCCTCCAGACCATGAGTGGCCCTGGGGAGGGCTCTGGAGTCCTGCTGGACACAGCCCCCAGTCTGTCCACTGGCCCAGGGCTGGCCGAACTGGAGGGCCTCCCGGAGAAGGCCTGAACTCGCCTCTCACCTCACTCTACCTGACGACCACCACCCCGCTGACTGTCGGCTCAATCACTTCCCTAATGGTCACCCACTGAAGGTTGGTTGCTTGTGGGCAGGGCCCCACTGAGGCACGGACCAGTGGGTGAGCAGCACCTGTTGCCTGGTAACAGGGTGCAGAGTCGTGATGCACAGCAATGGCCACCTGCTAAGGGCTGGGCTTTCTTACAAAGGGAAAGAGCATCCGGGCAGCCTCAGGCAAGCCCCTTCCCTCTCTGAGCCTCCGTTTCATCAGCTGTGAAATGGGAATACCACCTTGCAGGATTGCTGAGTATTTCATGAGACAGCACATGTGGGACAGATTTGTCAACTGCAGTGCCTCGTCCCAGTGTGGAGGGTGTAGTGGTGGGAAGAGCCGCAAGTCCATGCGGCAATTTATAAACTAATAAAAGACAAGAGTATAACTACAACTACCCTATTTATCTGTTCAGCTCTTTGTTTTGAGATAATTTCACAGTTACAGAAAAGTAGCAAACATAGTGTAGAGAATTCCCATATTCCCTTCCCCCAGCATCCCCCCATGTTAACATCCTGTATAATTACGTAGTACAGTTATCAAAACTAAGAAATCAACATGGGTACAATACAACTAACTAAACTACAGACTTCATTTGGATTTTTAACAGTTTTCCCACTGATGTCCTTTTTCTATTCCAAGATCCAGTCAAGGATCCCACATTGCATATAGTTGTCATTCCTTAGAAAATATATTTAGAAAAATATGTATAATCCGTCACATTTAATCATTTAGTCATTAAAATAATTCTGGAAGAAATGTCTTAGTATTTGTATTTTCTAGATGATGAAACTGAATCTCAGAAAGGACACATTAGTTTAAGTAGCAGAACCAGAAGGCAAACCCAGATCTCCCATACTCACTTAAGGACACCATGGTTATCTGTTTGGACAGTCAGGCATATACAGCAAATGAGAAAATGAAGCAAGCAGACGCCATTAGTGCATTCCACATTCAAGTTTGTGAAATTTTAAACGAGCCTAGCAGCATGGCAAATCACACTCCAGCAAATTACCTGCTTCCTCCCACCAGCCACCTGCTGCTTGTGCACCTCTGTGGGCTAGAGGCCACACACAGGAATTCCAAGGCTAATGGAGCAAGTTCCGTTCTGCAGGACCCAGATCAAACTCCACAAATTAGAGGAAAAAGAAAGAAAGCCTCCACAGAATGACAATTCGCCCAAGCTATACATAGCTCAGTGTAACCCTTGCGGGGCTGACCCTCCCCCAAGCAAGAGCGAATTCCGCCTTCCAACTGAAGCATCACCTCTTCCTGCCTGATGACCTTCAAACTGACATGCCGCCATTTCCTGGTTCTTCAGCAGCTTTTGGCCTTCAAATTCAGACTTGAGGAACATCAGTTCTCCAGATTTTGGACTTGTCAACCTCCTCCATGGTCCTGTGAGCCAATTCTTTGTGATAGATCTATTCTCTTTCTCTGGCAATCCTAATGTACTCCTGTAAAGCACCTTTGGGATTTTGGTTAGGTTGGTTTTGTTGCTTTATAAAAAGTGTAACAAAAACTGTTCTTGATTTGTTATCGTAATGACCCCTCAGGTAGACGTTACCTGTTTACTGTAATCTCACCCAATGTTGAAACAAGTACCTAGATAGCAAACACATCTGATATTTTGTAGGCCAACTCTGCACACTTAATCTAATCTCACAGGCTGTTACTGAACTAAGGTTCTTGACCACATTTACTTATTAAAACAAATAGTAGGTATGAACTAGAAGTGTTCACTACTGTCTCCTCACACAAATCAGATACCAACAGCCGTACTCATCACTACCCTCAAGCCAGATTCAAATGGCTTGCTGAAAAGTTCCAACTGGTGTTCTGCTTTTTTCCAGTCTTGCAAGGGGAAACTTTGACTCTGAATTGGAAATATCCCAGTGTAAGTAGTTGCATTTGTTCTGTTTTCCTTTAAACTAGGTAGATTTGCCAAAGTCATTTTCTTCTTTAATATAAAAAGAGTCCAGCATAGCTTCTCTGCCTAATTAATGTTAATAAAAAAGATTAGAAACTCGCATGCTGCCTAATTTTTTGAAAATCCTAATTCTACATTTTAAATGCATCTTGAAGAAGTAATTATTAATAGCCTAATGAAAATAATGTTAGTAGATTTCTAATATGTGAAAAAGCAAAACCAAACCAAACAATGATGCCATATTACAATATTGAACACTTAAAGGATTATTTTCCTGTTGCTTTCTCTTATCTCATTTGGGCTCCATCAAAGCAGGTGCTTGGAGAAAGGTTAGGAGGAGATGTTTTTCATCTACACCTTCTTACCAGAGTCCTTCTTATGTATGAGAGAGTTGGAAACTACTGAGATTAGACATCTGTGTTCTGCAATTCCTGTTTCTTTCTCCCTCCCTCACTATCACAAATAGCAAAGTTAGCTATAACCTGAGAGCATTTTCCCAACTTAGTTTATATTCATGTTAATGGACAGTCACATTTGTTGAAAGTTGACTGCACTCACTTCTATTTTTTGTATTAATCTCCAAGGATTTGGGCAAGTTCTTAAAGATAAATCCATTTTCCCCTTTCAGGAAAGGCTTGCCTTGAATTAGTCACCACATCCCAGAAATAGCCTGCTGTAACTGCTTCCCAGTGTCGCCAGATGTGGGTTTATACTGACCTGCTGGGGACTATTCCTCCTAGGCAGGGTACTTAGCACAAGGCTTTTGAACCTAAGAAAAATGTACGAAGCCATGGCTGGTTGAAGGGAGCCGCGCTCTTACTGAACAGAGGTCTGATTAAGGCATCATTCTAGGAAGCAGAGGTACTTTGCCACCACAAAGGAAGAGTCACAGAATTCTTAACATTAAGTGGTGTTACTTTGAGCAGTAATGTCATAAATGTCTGAGAAGTATATGTGGGTCACCTGCAGGACCAGAATGAAGAGGAAATCCCAGGACTGCAAGTCCAGATTGCCAGACAACTCTGCAATGAAGCAGCAGCAGCTGCCTGCCTTCCGGCTCCAGCTCTCAGCCAATGAGATCCTCTCTGGCTTTTTTGCCACAGGGGTCTTCTGCCTTGGCATGGGCATCATCCTTCTGCTGTCTGCAAAGAGCATCAGAGAAATAGAGGTTTGTCCCATCTGACATTTTAATGCATTCTAAGGATTTTAGCTTTGGGACTATAAAGAATGGTCAGTGTGAGAACTCAGCCCCTCTGTAGGGAACTAGACAAGACTGGAGCATCCCTTTTGCAGATGGTGATAGAGCCGCTGTGTGCTGTATTCATCCCTCCTCTCTCTTGAGGACAGGCACTCTCAACCTGGTCAGTTCAGCCATACTTGTTTACAGGGGCCTGGCAAAGTCAGGAGCTTTTTATGCTGGCGGAGTACCCGAGCAAGCGACTAGTAGAGGTGGGAGGAGAGGCAAGACCAGAGGACTGCCAGACACCTGTGAATCATATTGATAAAAAGTGTGAAGAGCCAAAGACACAGGTCTTCAAATTTGTGCCACTTTCAAGCATTTGCCTCTCCCTTTGCAAATAGGCTCCCTCAGATCATTGTCTTAATCCAGGAAAGGAAAGATCGCAAATCTTTCTGGCCTCTAAAGGATTCTTACTAAAATAAATCAGGTTCTACTCAGAGTGAGAAAAGCTGAAGCTAAGCTGTGACCCCCTCAGTCATAAGCCTTTTGCCAATTTGACTAACAAGCCATTGGAGAATGAGAAGCCCAGAAGCTGGTCTGGGGAGGGGAGCTCAGGTCTGGCCTGATGCCATGCCCACATTTGGTCTCATAAATTAAGTAAATGCTTCACGCCAATCAGCTCTGAGCAGATTACCAAGATCATATGACCTCTACTCCGAAGGCTGCCGTGGAAAGCTCATCTAGTCCCTCTCCCCATAGGCTAGTGGCAAAATTACCATGGAGGCCAAGTCTGGCAACACTGATTTAACATCCATGAGTGTATGCACGTGCTCAGAGTTCTTTTGGGTGTGCAGATGAGTAAACTCTAAGTAAGAGTCAATTCCTGCCTTCAGTGAGCACGATGATAGAGTAAGCAAGGCAGTGGGTGCCAGGAAGAGGGCGCTCGGCTGCGGCTGGCGTGTTTGCTGTACCCACAGCCCCTTCCTTGCACCTTGCCAGCGCATAACAGGCAGTCACTTATCAAAAGAACGGATTTGGGCAAGCAGTGGGACTTCAGAGAAGAACAATGCCATTTCCGGTCCCGCTCCTCCTGCCCACACGTCCTGCTCTGTTGCCTTTCTCCTGAAATGTCCTACTCTCCCCTCCCCCTCCTGGCAGGCTGTGTTCCCAGGGCCCCTAAGTCCTCTGGAGTCCTCCAGTGTGATCATATAAACCACCCGGCCCTCCCATGTGGCAGAGGGCAAAAAGAGAGGAGGAAAGTAAGCTTGCCTTGTTGAAGGCGGCAGCAAAGTAATTGGCTTGCAAGGTTGATGTTCATTCCCACAAAGAGCGCATCCTGTTTCCTTTTCCATTTTACTCTTCACCAACCCCTTTCTTTCTCGTTCTTCCCCTCCTCTTCCCACGTCCTTCCCGCTTCCTCCCTTCTGAGCACCCATCCCCACCCACGATGAAGTGCAGCCTCCATTACAAGGCAGCCATTGCTGAATGATGTCGCCTTATGCGTGAGAGGAGAACCTCACCCCACGGTTGGCCGAGGCCACTCTGCAGACAAGTTTCAACAGAGTGGTTTTATCATGATTTTAAGAGGATTTTTCAATCAACTGTTCTTTTCAGCCAGTTCAGCTAGGACTGTTTCTAAACGTTTTGTTTTTATACAGAAAAACCAGAAGCCACCCATGGTGTGTGGTCCTCTATTGCACATGAAAGTGTTTCATTATGATGGGTGATGAGATGAAGCGTGTATCTCAGGCCAGTGTTGTCAACACACACTTAGTAGAAGAGTCCTGAGCTGGTTTTTCTCTTCTCATGAGTGAGCCCTGAGGCACAGCAAGAAAGGGCCCTTTTTGCAATTCACTTTAAACAAGAATGATAATTCCTGCCTCTCCAAAATTCTGTGAGGAGCAGACTATGATCTTTGCTGTCATTTTAGAGCTACACGCTTACAGAAGCACTCACACAGCAAAGCAGATTAAACACATTGATTTTTGATATGTTTTTCTCATAAGATTTTTAGAGCCAGAAAGCACATTGGATGTCATCTACTCAAAAATGTATTCATCAACAAAGACGCTGTTTCCGTTTTGGCATTATAGAACTCTCACAGGAATCCGTGAAGTAGAATGTATACTGCTGCAGTGAGCTCACAAATCAATTCATTGCTAGCCAAAATGATGCTGATGAACAAAATGTGGGCCCTGGAGGTTAAGTGTTTAACTCAAGATCAGAGACTGGATGAACACAGTTCAGTGCGCTAGCTCTCAATTAGATACAGCCCTGTTCTTTATTGCTTTTTAAAAATTAGAATGCAGTTCCACAAACAGAAAAGGTGTCAGTATTTTTAAAAATAATCGTTCGAGTTTTTCTGCATACTTAAAGAATGATTTAAGTGAATATAAGCAACGGAGTACAGCTAAGTAGCCTTTTGGCTAATCTTTAATTTAGTATTCACACTTTACCCATTTGACTTCCAAACACCCAATGGCTTTGCAAGTATTCAAAATTCCCTCTTTCTTGTTAGTCTTCTCTCCCAAAGAATCTACAATCTGATTGGTAACTTACTGAGAAGAAAGCCAGCCCCTGTTCCTCTCCCATCCCCAGACTCTTCTAATTACTCCTCAGCACCCACACCACCCCCGGGTGCCCAAGACGAGTGTTCCTGGAGCAGAGGGAAGTGCGTGGCCCCATGGCCTCTCTCTCAGCCTCCTTTCCCAACTCTCCTTGCAACTCCATCTTCACGTCACTGAATCGAGCCAGAGCTCACAGGATCTGCCCATGTGGGACACACTACCCTTTTTTTTTTTAAAGAGTCCACTTATTCCATTTTGCACAGAATTTAACTTTTACAGAACATAACAGCATTTTTAAAACAATTGCTTCACGTACATCAGTAACTCTACATTTCTGAAACACTTCTGTTTCTATGTTTGGTCATTTTTTAGTAACTTCCTCAAGACATCATGCAGAAGAATTCACTAGTATAAGTATTTTCCATAGGATAACATGGAAAACCAGTGGAGTGACTTCCCCAGAAAGCTGATTCGACCTGGGCCATGGGCCCAGTTCTCCTGAGTCACTGGCTAATACTTTCCTAATGGTGACTTCATCACAACAGGCTAGACATGCAGTAGAAAGCCTGAGCTCCAGTACATGGCAGAATACTGCCGGGTGCCAAAATGAAAGGAGGCCCCTCCTCCTGCGCATCCAGGGAGCTGGTTCGTGTCCCAGACAGCATGCCCTTGACCCGGCGAGCCTGGTGACTTGAGTGTACTCGGGATTTTAAGATATGTACTCACATCCCTTTTTAATTAATAATTATCTTTTTCCCTGTCTGACAGATTAATTATACAGAAAAATGTGCAAGTTGTGCAAGACTGCGAGAAGATGCCACTAATTTTGACAAAGAATGCAACTGCTCTATTTCCTTTTACCTTCCACAGAAAATGGAGGTGAGATTCAGGAGCCTTCATTTGGCTCTATGCTGCTCTGTTCCTAATTAACACACGGCAGTGAGTTTGTGATCTCCACCAAATGCTTTCCAAAACTGAAAATACAAAAAAGTCAAGCAGGGTGGGAATGGCGGCGGGTCTTACAAAGTACTGAGTTTGTGTGCAGCTCTCGCCCTTTTACCCATTTTTTTTTTTTCGCCTTGGAATCTTCATTCTTCTTTGTGTCTAAATTTCCAGTCTTTACTCACTCAAGTTTGTAACATAATTCTTAACATCAGTCAGACAGATTGTGTGGCGAATGGAAGCACAGGAGGAGACCATAGAAATCTCTGAATTTGGCCATTCGTTTCACAGTGAGAAAATTAATGGGGTGAAAGGGTAAGTGACTTGGCCAAGGTCACACACTGAGTTAGTGTCAAGGGTCACACACCTGGTGGGACTCTCCTTGGGCCCCTCTCCAAGTCATTCTTTGCATGCAGTTGCCTAATCCCTAAGGCGACTCTTGGCCTGGCTGTCAGACGCTGTGAGAAATGCCGAAGAAATATTAAGAGCCGTCCCTGCTCTTGCGCTGATTAAAGTCTCGTGTTAGTCCAGGTCCTCCTGAGAACCAGATGCCAGGACAGGATTAGACATGCAAGAGATGTACTGAGGGAAATACGGGGCAGGCTGGGAGAGCTGTCGAACCACAACACAGCTCCCACCCCTCGGGGAAGGAGCAGGATGGGGAGAAGGAAGGATGGAGGGACAGAGGAAGAGGAGGGTAGAGAGACAGGGAGAACAGGAGGGAGGAGGGAAGGAAGGTCTTAGGTGCAGTGTATGCTTATGAAAATTTCAGCAAGGCCAGCAGAGAGTCCTTGCCTCAGGATCGCTATTGCTGAGCCGCTGGCTGGGACCAGCCACAGGCAGCATGACCTCGGTGCAAACATAGGACAACCTCGGAGCACAGCCACCAGGGAGGTCCCTTGATTCCACGCCCTGCAGTTAGGAGATCAAGAGGCTCCTTTTCAGGGCCTCCAGTCTTTCTAGGTGGCAAAGATATGATCAAATGAAAATGTATTTCCTTCAACTTTTCAAAGATCCTGTCGCCTGGACTCCACACCTCTCCCCCAGCAGCGCCCTCCTCCCCAAACTGCCTCATCCCCTCTCCTTCCCCTGCAGAGAGACTCTGCGTAGGGGTCTTCCCTTGTGGGCAGGACCTCTCTTGAGCTGATCACTGACCATCCCATCCTCAAGGCCCTGCTTCCTTCCCAAACCAGACTCAGCATCATCTCCTGAAAAAAATCCTCCTTACTTCTGGGAAAGACTCCTTACTTCTGAGAAAGATCTCATCACCAAGACTCAAAATTTCCTTCCTTAACTCCACCCTGCCCGCTCCTTTCTCATTTCATCACCTCTGATGTGTAAGCATCGGTCTATATTTTTTGTCTCTCCCAACCACTTTCTCCCTCCAGTTTCTTGGCATCACCCGAGTTCAGGCCCTCCTGGTCTTGTGTCACGGCATCCTTAACTGCACGTCTAGCCTTTGGCTTCTCCTATTTGTCTCCCATTGTTATTTGCAGAATCAGTAGACCACGCCCTGCACCCCCTCAAAATGTGCACTCTTTCAGATTGCTTTTCAACACCTGAGGACCAACTACCTTTTCATCTTTATCTCTGCAAGAGACCTTGTACTCCTGCCAAACTGACCAGTTTGCTTTTCCTTGATATAACTCTCTATGTTCTTGCTGTTCTTTTGCCTGGAAAGTCTCCCCTCTCACTTGCACTTGTAAGATCTCACTAGTTTTGAGCCTCTAATATCACCCCCAATATTCTCTGAGCCTCCTTTTCACTCATGCCTCCAGCAAGAATTTGCCCACATTTGTATTCTGGGAGCACCGTTTCCTCTCCTCTGATGGACTTACAATCAGCCGCATAATATCCCGTACTCCCTCTATTCGCAGGAACCTCCCTGAGGATAGGGACCACGCTTGACATGCCACACCACAGCTACACACCCTCTCACCTCTGTACTACGTACTCAGCCTTCCCAGCTGCGATCACAGGTGAACCACCCATGCTCCCATCTGAAGGCTCACCCGTCCACTTGTGCGGTGGATGCCAGTCTTGCTTGCCTGTATAAGGATTTAACTCAGCAGTTCTCACTTCTCATCCATCACCTTTCCTGTCTACTGGATGATTCCCACCAGCTCTTAGACACATTGTTTCACCTATCTTTAAATATATATATATATATATATATATATATATATATTTACTTTGTTTATTTGGCTGTGCAGGATCTTGGCTGCAGCATGTGAACTCTTAGCTGTAGTGTGTGATCCCCTAGCCAGGGATCAAGCCCAGGCCCCCTGAATTGGGAGCACAGGGTCTTAGCCACTGGCCCACCAGGGAAGTCCCTCACCTATCTCTTAAGAAACAAAGCATTCTTCTATTCTCCCAAATTTCCCAGCCTGCTGGCTGCACATTTCTTTCCTCAGATTAGCAGGAACTGTCACCAGAGGAGGCGTCTGTGGTGGCTACTTCTAATTCCTCTCATTCTGTCACTCAGAGAAACTGCAGACTTACCCGTGACTTCCTCCTGGACGAACCCAGGGCTCAGTCCTCAGGGCCTTGTCACACCCACTGCACACGGGTGGTCACGCCCTCTTGACACATCTTCTCTCAGAGATCTTACTCCCTGGGTCTTCCTCCTTGCTCCCTGACTGCCCTTCTTTGGTTCCTTTGCTGTTCCTCTTGTTTTCCCCAGACCCTCTCTGTGGAGAGCTTCAGGGCTGCAGCCTTGGTCTTTATCTTCTCTTCTCTGTCTGCACTCCCTAGGAAACATCACCTACCTCCTAGATTTAAACACTCTCCATCACCAGCGCTCTCTTTTCTCTCCCTATCCCAAACATCTCTTCCAATATCCACACTTGTACTTCCAGCTGCCTTCCTGATGTCAACATTCAGGTGTCTCATAGCTATCTGAAGCTTAATGTTTCTAAAACTGAATGACTATCCACTTTTTCCCCTTGCCTATTCCATGCCCCCCCCCCCCAAAATATACCATTCCAACCTACAGACTTCTCAGTCTCAGCTGGCCACAACGCTGTCCTTCTGATGCTCAGGCTAAAAGCCCAGGGTCATTCTTGACTACTTTCGTCCTCTCACAGCTCACATCCAATCCATCCTCTTGGCTCTATCTTTGGAATATATCCAGAGTCTGCTCACCTCTACCCACCTCTCAGCTCCACACCCACCTCTCAGCTCCACACTCACCTCTGACCTGGATTTCTGCCATAGCTTCCTACCAGATCTCCCTGTTATATCCAAATCTTGGATAACAGCCGGACTGAACTTTTTAAACCGTTGAGTCCTATCATATTAGTCTTTTGCTCAAAAATCCCTGCAATGGTTTCTCTTTCCAATCCATGAAAAACCGCAAGTCCTTCCAAGGCCTTACATGATCTGACTACTTATTTCCTCTCTGACCTCCTCTCTTCATTCTCTTCCCTACCCACTGTCTGACCACAGTGGCTCTTTGTTCCTCGGACAAGTCAGGCGTTCTCTTCATCCCCATGCCTGGCATCCCCTCGGCTCACGCCCCTGCTGCCTTCCGCTCCTGCTTGGCTCAGGTATCAGCTAGCCATCCTATTTCATACTGCTGCCTGTCTACTCACCCTGCCCCTGCACTCCTGATTCCCATTACCTCGCTGTAATTTCCATTTTTTCCACAATGCTATCACCTTTGAACTTACTATATAAACGAACAGATTATTATATGTATTGTTTATTGTCTGCCTCTCACCTATAACTGTTCTTCCCAGGTGGTGCTAGAGGTAAAGAACCCACCTGCCAATGCAGGAGACATTGGGTTCAACTCCTGGGTCAGGAAGATCCCCTGGAGGAGGCCATGGCAACCCACTCCAGTATTCTTGCCTGGAGAATCTCATAAATAGAGGAGCCTGGTGGGCTATGATGCATAGGGTTGCAAAGAGTTGGACACAACTGAGCAACTTAGCATGCGCACTCACCTATAACTACATCTGGCAACCTGTAGTTTCTCAGTTAATGGTTATGGGGTGAACATAAGAACCTTTGCTTCCTCCATAGTGCATAGCACAGTATACATGGTAGACGCTGACATTTTAACAAATGGAAAAAAGATGAAGTGCTTAATGTTATGGCTTTATGCTCTAGGAAGCTTTGGTTCTATGGGTCCCTTTCCCCCTTGATCCCAGATGAAAGCATGTTGGCATCAGTAATAGTATGAATACAACTGTATCTTTAATCAATTTTTGAGTAATTCAGATGGAAATTATAGGGAAATTACTGAATCACTGGCCACATGTACCATGACCTTTATTTTCAGCCTGCCTTGGGTCCCAGCTCCCATCTTTCATACTCATCCTCTTAAAGGTCCTTAGGGCGAGGCCAAATTTGCATAGCATAGGAGAATCAGTACTTGGGTTGTAAGTGATGTGTATATAAAGTCCACGGGGAAGTTTTATATCTGTGTTCTTTTGTTAGAGGTCAAGATTCTAGCTGTCTACAATTGTGTCCTTTCTTGCCTTCCTCAACTCACCATGCTACTACCACCCAAAAGTAAAGTTAGCGCTGCTTTTTTTTTTTTCATCCTTAAAACATTAGACATTTATTCTCTCATAATTCTAGAAATCAGAAGTCTGAAATCAAGGTGTCAGCAGGATTGGTTTCTTCTTAGGGGCTCAGAGTGCTTTTTTGGAGAAAAAAATCCAAAAGATAAAACCTTAAAAGGCTTCAACTTCCCATCTGTCTGTGTCCTTTGAAATCCTAAAGACAAATAAGTGTTACCAGCTGCTGACCGTTTCTTTCAGACAGAGTCTTTCTCATAAAAATCTAACCAAACTGTTCAGGGCAACCACGGGGTCTTCCCCTCGCCAGTTCACACACATTACACATGCTAGATGACAAATCCATGCAAGGCTCTCGGCCTTGAACTAGGAATCCGGCACTAAAGGAAAGAAATACCATGCAGTGCATTTGCCTCCAGGACTAATCAAAAAGATGACAATCAAGGAGGCCTTGTGAAATCTTGGACAAAGGATCACTGAAAAAAGTTTATTAAAAACACTCCTGTCTCTAAAGTGTGAGTGTTCATTGTTTATTTTGTCATGTTTATATGAACATATAACTTTGGGTAAGTAGAATTCTCTTCTTAGCTCCCAAGAAAATGTATGGCAAGTTCCATTCCATGGGCTTCCTATTTTCTGTAGTTATGGGTCATCAGTAGAGGTTACCTCTCTGTGTGAGGAAACGTAATCCATCATTCCCACTACGCCCGGCTTGTTTGCCTTCTTCCATGCTCTCCGTTTATGATGTTGCAAACTGCCTCTTTGTCAGGGCCCGGCATCTCCCCTTCTCGGTGTCCCAGAGACTTTTCTCTTACCAGGGACTAAGCTCTTCAGGCTTTGTGGTTTTCTGTCACTAGCCACACTTACTATGACCTTGCTTTTCAGCCTGCCCTGGGTCCCAGATCCCATCTCCCATACTCATCCTCTTAAAGGTCCTTAGGGCAAGGGCAGATTTGCATAGCACAGGAGAATCAGCTGGCTCAGGAAATTGTAAGGGAATACTTTTGTATTTCTAGCACTGAATATAGCACCTAACATTTAGGAGCCACTTAATAAAAACTTAGACCTTCATAGTTTTAGATGCACGCCTTTTTTATTTTGGAGATAGGTAGTATATTATTTGGGGCTTCCCTGGTGGCTCAGATGGTAAAGACTCTGCCTGCAAAGCAAGAGAACTGGGTTTGGCTTCTGGGTCAAGAAGATCCCCTGGAGAGGGGAATGGCTACCCACTCCAGTGTTCTTGCCTGGAGAATTCCATGGACAGAGGAGCCTGGAGGGCTATAGTATATTAGGTAGCTACACTGGACATTTACGTTTGCATCATATGTGCTGCTAGTAAAATCGGTAGCAAGCCCTCCCAGAGAAGACTTAGGGCCGTGGTATGTCACCACAGAGGAAGAAGCGTGATGGTAGCCTGTAAGTGGGCAGTCTCGCGGCAGCATCCATGAAAAGGCGTATCTCTCATGGCACCAAGACTACTTATTGCTAAGATGAAAATCATCTTTCTTCTAGATTAGTGAGCTATTCCATCTTTTTGTCCATAACAAATGGGTCACCATTTCTTGGTCAAGTGTTACATGCCATGGGTCTGTGTTAGATCCTAAGATAAAAGGACAACCCTGGAGCCGGGTTTATGTCTGTGGACTGTGGGCACGGCCCTGAAGCCGGGTTTTTGTCTCTGGACAGTGGGCACAGCCCTGGAGCCGGGTCTATAGACTGTGGGCACAGCCCTGGAGCCAGGTTTATGTCTGTGGACAGCGGGCACATGCACCTAAATATGCTTAGTGGCTCCAATTTAAATTATGTTTCATGGATTTGCTTTGAAACTATGTGAACTTGATGCTTACCACAACCCCTAGACAAAGCATCTTTCTTAGTGTTTTGGGAAAATATTTGAAGAATCAAATTTTATGTATTGAGAATACAAAGCCTAGTTATAAATTTTTTTTTCAAGGCAGGAATGTAGTAACCCTTATATAAACATTAAAAATAAGTTATTCATTCATTTTAATAATTCTGTATATACTATATACTAGGATTTTCCAACACTGATTTTTATTTTTTATTTATTTATTTTGTATATTGTATTGTATTGGTTTTTGTAGTGGTTTTTGTCATACATTGACATGAATCAGCCATGGATTTACATGTATTCCCCATCCCGATCCCCCCTCCCACCTCCCTCTCTACCCGATCCCTCCGGGTCTTCCCAGTGCACCAGGCCCGAGCACTTGTCTCATGCATCCCACCTGGGCTGGTGATCTGTTTCACCATAGATAATATACATGTTTCGATGCTGTTCTCTCGAAACATCCCACCCTCACCCTCTCCCACAGAGTCCAAAAGTCTGTTCTGTACATCTGTGTCTCTTTTTCTGTTTTGCCTATGGGGTTATCATTACCATCTTTCTAAATCCCATATATATGTATTAGTATGCTGTTATGTTCTTTATCTTTCTGGCTTATTTCACTCTGTATAATGGGCTCCAGTTTCATCCATCTCATTAGAACTGATTCAAATGAATTCTTTTTAACGGCTGAGTAATATTCCATGGTGTATATGTACCACAGCTTCCTTATCCATTTGTCTGCTGATGGGCATCTAGGTTGCTTCTATGTCCTGGCTATAATAAACAGTGCTGCGATGAGCATTGGGGTGCATGTGTCTCTTTCAGATCTGGTTTCCTCGGTGTGTATGCCCAGGAGGGGGATTGCTGGGTCATATGGCAGTTCTATTTCCAGTTTTTTAAGAAATCTTCACACTGTTCTCCATAGTGGCTGTACTAGTTTGCATTCCCACCAAAAGTGTAAGAGGGTTCCCTTTTCTCCACACCTTCTCCAGCATTTATTGCTTGTAGACTTTTGGATAGCAGCCATCCTGACTGGTGTGTAATCTCCAAAGAAGACATACAGATGGCTAACAAACATATGAAAAGATGCTCAACATCACTCATTATCAGAGAAATTCAAATCAAAACCACAATGAAGTACCAACACTGATTTTTAAAAACAATTTCTTGGGTTTCTATTTGAAATAAGGAAGCTTTCAGTTCCCAATCAATATTTTTGGTACTACTTAAATTTAACAAATCCCATCCATGTTTATTAATATTTCCATTTATTTTTCTTTCTTCTTACATCTTGATGTTCTCCTCCACAGGGTAATGTTTATCTGTACTATAAATTGTATGGCTTCTATCAGAACCTCTATCGGTATATTCTGTCCAGAAGTAATATCCAGCTGGTGGGTACAGATGTAAAGGTAGGGCTTTATTAAATTTGGTATAATACTCTGTTTGTTTGTTTTTTAAACCAGATAGATCTTTCAGTCTAAAAGAGCGTATGGAAAAGACAGAAATGCTCATTTCATTCTTTTGTGAACTGAAGGGGCTAAGTATTCAGGATAACTGCTGTCGAGAATGAGCCCTTTCCCTCCTCAGAACAGGAATGTGAGTCTTCTCCAATGAGATGGTTATCCTTTCATGAGTCACCCATTTTTTAGTTTAACAACATCTTATATTAAAGCCAGATACATACTGGACTGTCCAAGTCTTGGTGATAATGAATGTGTCAGAAGGGCAAATCTGCAAGTACCTTTTCAACCACAATTCAGGATTTGTTACTGTTAAGTTGATGGCATATTAGAGCTGCTTCAAACATCAGATTGCTTGCTCTTTGAATGACTGACATATGAAATAGATTTCAGTATTATTTTTGCACACTTGATTTCTGTAGTTTTCTTTAAACTTCCCCGTTTTAGTAGATGGAGGCACCAACCATTTTGACAGTAACCTTGAGTGGTTCATCTCTGTCTGGTTCACTCTGTATCCACCATTGTCTTTTTTTATAACTGGGGCCTTCAGGCAGCCTGGTTTAAGGAAACTGGGCTCTACTTGATTGAATAAAAGCCTTTGGTTTACTGACTATCCTTTCAGACCTAAGATTACAAAACTTTACTCTAGGTAGATGATATTCAACATACTGGCAAGAAAAGCTAAAGGAAACCTTTTCTATACTGACACTATATAAAAGGGATAACCAAATAGTTTTTAGCAGCCATTCTTTTTAAAATATATTCTGGTAGTTAGGTAGATGGGTTTCCCTGTGGTCTGTCATCTAGCTGTAGACCCACAATTTGTATAGTTTTTAGAATATATTATACTCCAATAAGAAAAACTTCTTAAAATGTATTCCAAGGTAGGCTTAGCGTGATATTTAGCACAGCCAGGAAAGTAAAATTTCTTCCTGCAGACATATTCAGTATGCTATGTACTGTTAATGAGGAAAGAAACTACACACATGTGTATACACACATAAATATCTTCAAAACACAAATGTTTTCTAGTCTGGGTGAGCCAGCAGCCTGGGAACAACAGGTCCATAGCCTCAGTCCATGCCAATGGATCAGTGTGGGTTGGCTTAGACCGCCAGTGTTTTCACTTCCAGCACTGTAAGAGTGTACCAAAATCACGTAATCCTGCGTCATTCTTCCTCCAGGATGTTAGAAACTGTGCTCCGTTCAAAACCTCTGACGAAGGGCTCCCCATCGCTCCGTGCGGTGCAATTGCCAACAGCCTGTTCAATGGTAGGTGACTTTTCCTGTCTCCAGCATGTTTCCTTTCGTGAGTGTGTAAAATCTAATGTCCAGAGGATTAGTCCTGCAGCTGAGTGGCAGGTTTTCTTTTTTTTTAATGTTTGTATACATTATCCACTGATTTATGATAATTCTTTGGCAAGTAAGTTCTTCACCGGAGATTTGAAGTAGTCAGGAAACATTAGTTAAATGGAGCCTAAGAGTATTTCTCAATAATCGGGGCCTTAGAAAGAAAAGGAATCGTCTTCTGATTCCAGCATCTATGGCATGCAGGCATGCGGAGAGTCTGCTCAAACCCCGCTTTTTCAGCTGTGTCTGGCTGTGCACCTCCAAGTGTGGCAAAACGTTTGCTTGAATCTCTTAACACAGTCTTTAATTTCCCCACAGATACCTTTGTTCTTTTGTACAACTTTAATTCATCTACACAGATCAAAGTCCCACTGGTAAGGACTGCAACTGCATGGTGGACAGACAAGTACGTCAAGTTTCAGAATCCAACTTACCAAAATCTTTCTCATGCATTTGAAGGTAAGATCCATACGTTAGCTCAGTATTCCCCTCTCTCTATGGAAACTTTGGTTTTGATGGGTGGGGGGATGTTTTATGATTCCTCCTTCTTTACTTCTTTGTTGATCACCTTTGTTTCTAACTTTTCCTGCCTGTGAGCACCTCCATCACATACCTATCAGAAACACAAAATGATTGGTACCCTGGTTCCTTCTATATTACCTTCAGGAAAAAGGCAATGTTTTAAGAAACTTGTTCCTTCATCTATAATTAGAGTGATCATATAATTTACTGTCCAAACCAGTGCACTCTTGCGAGTCAAAGGGGTCACAGGAATAACTAAAGTTACATATTTATTAGAAAGTGGTGTTTCTTGACCAACAAGTTGATATTACCATATTGATGGGCCAATAAAGTAATTCTATTATAAATTATTTCTAAAATGCAATTCTTTCAAAAGTTAAAAGAATATATCTGTGTACATTAAGCCAACTTTTAAAATGCTTTAAATATTACCTAAATGCTAAAAGATAACAGAATAATTATTCTGGATATGGAGTCACATACTTTAACCAGTTTCTTGGCCATATAAGTCTTAAATTACATGCCCCTGTATTTTTCTAATGAAAAATTTGAATTTTTGTGGAAAAAAAAAGTTCACAAAATTATCTACAATCTCTTTCTTTTTTTTCCCCAAATGGCCCCACTTGAGGCTCTTTGGGTTTGTTTTCATAATCATTGCGCATGCTAGAATCACACGGAGTGGCTGTTGCAGCTTGGCTCTGACTCCCCAGTGGGGCGGGTGGGAGCTACAGAGCCCACGTGGTTTGTGTGGCCTCTGGGGGTGGCTAGACGTGAGGGGTTAGAGGTCGGCAGGTTAGCAAAGCCCCAGGAATCCCTCACATAGTACGCCTTTACCCGTAGTGGCTTGTGTCTAGAGATCTCCTCCTCCTCCATTTTCCTTTCTTTCCCAAGTCTTCCCATTTCCCTGCTTGTGGCTCCTTGAACCTCTTTCACTTCTGCTTCTTACCGTTCTAGACTAGATGATGAAGGGAGCTTTCCCTTGTCCCTCATCAGGCACTAACATGGAAGCAGCTATTTAGGTCTGCCTAGGAGAAAGAGCGGAGAAGGAACTGGCAACCCACCCCAGTGTTCTTGCCTGGAGAATCCCAGGGATGGGGGAGCCTGGTGGGCTGCCAGTCTATGGGGTCGCACAGAGTCGGACACGACTGAAGCGACTTAATAGCAGCAGGGGAAACAAAGACTCCAGGTCCCACTGTGGCTTAGTTCATAGGGGGACTAAGGGGACGTGAAGGGGAAAGAAGCTATCTGCAATGAGAATGTTGTAACTAGCGGAACAGCGCACATGCCCCACCCTCAAACACCCTACTCTGAAGGCTTTTCCCTCCCTCCCACATTGCCAAGGGTCCCTCTCTCAACCTCAAAACCTCTTGCTCTTCAGCCTCAAAGGGCAGGCAGAGGCACCGTGCGTAGGAGCTACATCTCCAGGAGAAAACAGCCCACCCACCCTTAGACAAGGGAATGCCTGTGTTCATCTTCCCCACGTTCCTTGCGGGCTTTCCTGGTGTTTCAGTGATATAGAATCCTCCAGCCGGTGCAGGAGACTCAGGAGATGCCTGATGGACCCTGGGCCAGAAAGATCCCCCGGAGGAGGAAATGGCAACCTTCTCCAATATTCTTGCCTTGCAGAGTCCCATGGACAGAGGAGCCTGGCGGGCTACAGTCCGTGGGGTCACAGAGAGTTCCAGGACTGAGCGAGTGAGTGCGCGCGGGCGCGCACACACACACACACACACACACCTTACACACACACACATGTTCCACACACACACGTTCCTTGTGCCTCTGCAGCTAAGGGGCCAGAGATGGCTTGACGGGGCAGAGAAAATAATGTCTAAGAATTGAACATGCCTCACCCAGCGGCTAGAGGGACCAAGAGACACAGATTCCCGGGAGTCAGAGCCGTGGAGAGGGCAGAGAAGGGAACAGAGCTGGGATCCTTTTTCCTTTTCTGCAATGGCCAGAACTTGCCCTCAAGTTCTCAACAGCGAGGCAAACCTTCTGTTTCCGGTGCCGGCAGATCAGTGTCAGACCTCTCCTCCTCCTCAGCCTTCTGGGCATCACCAACTCTCCCCCCTTCCTCTGGACCAGGTGCCTGGTTGGTGCTGAGGATTTTTTTTGCTGTTAAGCTCGCTCGCGGCCGCCGCACGTGCAGGGGGGACCGGGTTGCACCAGCGAGGGCCTCTGAGGCTGGGTCGCCGCTGAGGAGGCAGGAGAATGAGCGCGGAGAGCCGCCGCGCCACTGCGCGCACCCGGCTCCAGGCGCGCGGATCCCCGCCCGCGGTCCTCTTCCGACCCTGTCCTGTCTGAGCCGCAGTCTTTTTTGAAGCGCATTTTATGCTTAATCACTTTCAACTGTAGCACCTCTAGTTGATCCTTCTCCTTTGACCATTTTTTTTTTAAGAAAATATCTATAGGTATTGAGATACCTATTACTCTCACAGTCATTTTACTAAATGAAGGATATTCTCATTTCCAATTCTTTTGTATTAGAATATGCTAGTATTGCAACCCAAGTGTTTTTATAGGATACGTCTTTTTTTTTAACTTCACTTTTTTTCTATGATTTTTTAAATGCTTTACTAGTTTTAGATGGTACGAAATCTTAGACTTTCTGGATATCATTTAAGTCTCATCGAGAAGAAAATTTGATCTTATTAAAATAGGAGCTCCATCAAAATATTTTTCACATAAGTTGAGATTTTCCAAAGCCCAATTATAGAATTTAAAAATTAAATCTTGTACACATTTTGAACCATCATTATATAATATGCTAAATTGTTCCCTTGCTTTCATAGGGGTAAATTTCAGTACCTTCTTGTTTGCGAACTTGATTTTTGATAATTACAATTTACTATACCTTCAAATACTAAGATTTCTGGCATTCCACATTTAGAATACTTTGTCTAAAACTTTTCAGCTATTTTGAATAAAATTTCACCAAAAGTTGGAGGGCTCATTTACCAAGAAAAAGTGCAGGCTAATTGTAGGACTCATTGTTTGATGTAGAAAATAGCTCTTTGAAGGCTCAAAGATTTCTAAAATTTTGATTGATGATGTGTAGCAAAGATAGACTACAAGTACTACCATGCTGAACCATTTCTTTAACATCTTTGTCATTGTAAAAACTTCGCAGTTCATTTTCTCTGTGAGTATATAAAAATATTTAAATTTGTGTAATTACAGCTCTCTTGATTAACAAAATATGGTAGCTTGTTTGTATATAGTTATTAATCATTTATGTTTCACAACCAACTTTAAGCCCCATCTCTCCATAAATTTCTTAATTTACTAAGAACGTTTTATTTACTCTGCCTGTACTCTTACCAAATTTGCATTTATAGTATCACTATAAAACCAAAAAATTTACACTTGATTGTTGAATATTTTAACTGAATTTATAGTAATATTTATAACTGTGTCAGAAGTTTTGTCTTCCAGTATTGAATATTGAAAATCTTTGCTTTGATTCTGTGAAAAATCAAATCAATAAAATCAAACCAATGTATTCAGAGATGAATACATCTGAAAAGACTGATGTAAAACTGGCTTCATTTAACCATTTACAAGGTTCTTTATGTGATTAGAAAGCCAAAACATTAAAACTTTCCTTTGATTACAAAAAAAAATTTTTTTTAATGACCCTAGACAGAAACTTATTTGATCTAAATGAAAAGTCATGTTCACATAATGGTATATAAATGAACTTTCTGTAGCTGCATGAGGCAAAGCACTGTTTTGAATATACTCTTTTAAAAATAAGTGCAAACTTTTGAAGTAGATTCTGATATTCTTCAGCAGATTTATATCTTTTGATTTTCACGTGATCATTGACATCATGCTGGTTCCTGTGGTAGGGAGTAAATGTCAACCAACATTGCAAGTATCACATTCATCTACTTCCTTGAAAAAACTGTACTTAATTTTTCATTGAACTTGTCTGTTCTTTTTTTAGCTCTTCGCAGCTAAAAGAATTTACTAGCAAATAAAAAAATGGATACTGAACAATAAAATAGTTATATTTTTACACCATATAATAAATAACGCTGTTGCAAGAGCGTCCCAGCTACTCTCAGCAAGACTGCTCAGGGTCTGTTTTTCATGCTATTCTCACCTTGTATATTTTTTTCACACTATATATTTTCACACTATCTGTATTTCACGCTATGTCCGTGTAGCATAAACTGCAACATCCCACTTTTTTCTATTAAGCCCAATGACTTGCAACCTGGCAGCTCCATATTAATACATCACACAGATTAGAACAGAGGCTGTGGTCTAACTGGCTGTCCTGCCAAACAGTGGCAAGGGCCATGGGGATATGTTATGTTTTGCTGTGAAAAGCCTCTGGTTATCTTCCATCAGTAACATGTTAAAGGAAGCACTCTTGTTCACCATACATAGGTATCTCTCACTACTAGCTAAGACCATGACTAGAATAGGAAGGATGAAATTATACTTACGTTATTTGCTTGGGATAAACGCTAAATCAGATGAGATAATGGACAACAAACATGAGCTGGGACTGTCCTAGGCAAACTGGCAGGTATGGTCACTGTATCTGTAATTAAATCCCTAGAGAGGAACTTGGCAACATGCTATTGTTTTGTCTTACCATAACCACAGCCAGGTAACATAAAGCATCCTTGGCTATCTTCCACCGCACTTTGTTCTTAACTTCTGTTGTAGGAGTCACCATGGTTTACTGTAATTATCCATCTGAATGCTTGTCATTACCACTTGGTGTGTTAATTCCTTGAGGAAAAGGATTAGATCTCATACAGTTTTATATCCCTGGTGCTTGATACAAGTGAGCAATCAAGAAATGCTTATTGTGGAGTAAATGGAGGGATACCAAGGACCCAGCTGAACTTGGAAAATGAAAAGAAATTGGTTCTTCCTATACTATGCTTCTCATACTCTCTGGAGACATGGGACAGGATGGGATTGGAGGTTGGTAAGGAAAGGCATGTTTGAACCTGCATTTTTCACTCCCTTGGTGATTTGGATGTCATTGGTCCACAGGACACGTTGTCTTGGAGCATGAGCTCTGGCTAAGTAAAGAGGGTGTGTGGTCCATGTGCAGGCATGCCTGCTAAGTCCCTTCAGTCACGTCTGACTCTGCAGCCCCATAGACTGTAGCCCGCCAGGCTCCTCTGGCCATGGGGATTCTCCAGGCAGGAATACTGGAGTGGGTTGCCATGCCCTCCTCCAAGAGGTCTTCCAGACTCAGGGGTTAAACCCACATTTCCTGAGTCTCCTGCATTGCAGGTGGATCCTTGACCATTGAGCTACCAGAGAAGCTCATCCACATGCAAGCACCAAAGACAATTTCAGTGTCAATCAAAATTCTTCTACCAACAACCATTGAGGTCTTCAGGAGAGCCAACATCTCCACAGTTTTTGGAGAGGAAGTTTCTCCAGCAAAGGGTTATTTCCAGAGGAAGTATAAGTCTACAAACAGACTTCAGCAGATTAATCCAACCAAACTTAGCACATGCCTTTATAAGCACTACAGCCCATGCTTAGAAATAAGACTTGTGTTTCTTTTAAGAGAAAATAGTCAGTGGTCAGAGTTAAGAAAGAATGGTTTCTTACAAATAGTAGAACCATTTTTATAGAAGTGAAAGTCTCACCGAACAACTTCTTCTTGTTGACTCTTTCAAAATTCAGAATGCTTTTTAATTATCAGCTTCTGTCAACTTTCATCATAATCGCTCATCCCTTTATCAGGCATTTATTGAACACCTACCATGTGCCAGGGACTGGACTAAATGCCAGTGAAACAACAGTGAGGAAGACATTGAACTCAAGAGTCTACTGTCCACCTTGCTTATAGTTTCCTTTGTTGTGCAAAAGCTTTTAAGTTTAGTTAGGTCCCATTGTTTATTTTTGCTTTTATTTCCAATATTCTGGGAGGTGGGTCATAGAGGATCCTGCTGTGATTTATGTCGGAGAGTGTTTTGCCTATGTTCTCCTCTAGGAGTTTTATAGTTTCTGGTCTTACATTTAGATCTTTAATCCATTTTGAGTTTATTTTTGTGTATGGTGTTAGAAAGTGTTCTAGTTTCATTCTTTTACAAGTGGTTGACCAGTTCCCCCAGCACCACTTGTTAAAGAGGTAGATGCCCATCAGCAGACGAATGGATAAGGAAGCTGTGGTACATATACACCATGGAATATTACTCAGCCGTTAAAAAGAATTCATTTGAATCAGTTCTAATGAGATGGATGAAACTGGAGCCCATTATACAGAGTGAAGTAAGCCAGAAAGATAAAGACCATTACAGCATACTAACACATATATATGGAATTTAGAAAGATGGTAATGATAACCCTATATGCAAAACAGAAAAAGAGACACTGATGTACAGAACAGACTTTTGGACTCTGTGGGAGAAGGCAAGGGGGGTATGGTTCGAGAGAACAGCATCGAAACATGTATATTATCTATGGTGAAACAGATCACCAGCCCAGGCTGGGTGCATGAGACAAGTGCTCGGGCCTGGTGCACTGGGAAGACCCAAAGGAATCGGGTGGAGAGGGAGGTGGGAGGGGGGATCGGGATGGGGAATACATGTAAATCCAAGGCTGATTCATGTCAATATATGACAAAAACCACTACAATAATGTAAAGTAATTAGCCTCCAACTAATAAAAATAAATGGAAAAAAAAAAAAGAGTCTACTGTCCAGTGGGAGAGACACATGGCCACCACTGTAAAGCGGGAAGTAGAGGACAAGAGTAAACTCAACAGACTGGACTCAAGGCGCCAGCCCTCCACCCCAAGCGCCCGCTCCTGACCCACCAGGCTCCCTGGCTTCAGAACAGGCTTGCCACACCTCTGCTCTCCACCTCCTCCCTTCTACCGATTCCTCTTCCTTGCTTCCAACTTTGCGCTCTTAGGCGCAGGTCTGCAGGGAATATCTGTGTAACACAATCTTCATGCACTTCCCATGGCCATTTCCTTAGAATGCGGTCCTAGAAGTAGAATTCCTGGGCTAAAATATATGCAAAATACATTTGATCTTTTGCTGCTTGTTCCTAGATAACCGAAGATGTCGTTAATCCATGCATCTGTCTGCTCTGTACAAGAATTCCCATTTCCACTGCCTCATGAGTGGTTATCATTCTTGTTTTCATTAAATATTAGCCCATTTTGAGGTGAAATGGTATCTTGTTTTAATTTGTTCTCTACATTACCAGTGAAGTTAAAGAAAATGTACATTACCCATGATGCTCTCATTGAGTACCAACCACCACGATTATCGTTTTGCTGTACCTATTTTTTCCATGTGCTGTTTTACATTTAATATAGTTGAACATGGGCTTCCCTGGTGGTTCAGATGGTAAAGAATCCACCCTCAATGCAGGAGACTTGGGTTCAATCCCTGGGTTGGGAAGATCTCCTGGAGGAGGGCATGGCAACCCACTCCAGTGTTCCTGCCTGGAGAATCCCCATGGCCAGAGGAGCCTGGCAGGCTACAGTCCATGGGATTGCAAAGAGTCGGGCCCAACTGAGTGACTAAGTGCAGCACAGCACATAGTTGGGTGTATAATACACAGACAACATGATATTCTGCTTTTTTTAACCCCATAACAGTATCATCAGCATTCCCCACCCCGGACATTTCCTTAGAGTCTTCATAACTATTATCTTTTTAAAATTTTATTATTTTATTTATATAGTTGTTTATTTTTGACTGCACTGAGTCAAACTCTTCATTGTTGCCAGCGGGCTTCTCTCTAGTTGTGTCATGCAGGGCCTGCTCTCCAGATGCAGGGCACGAGCTTTTCATCGCAGCGGCTTCTCTTGTTGCAGAGCAAGGCTCTAGAGCGGGAGGACTTCCGTAGTTGTGGCACATGGGTTTAATTGCTCCCTGGCACGTGGGATCGTCCCAGATCAGGGATACAACCTGGGTCTCCTGCTCTGGCAGGCAGAGTCTTTATTCCTGAGCCAACAGGGAAGCCCTATAGTCGTCTTTAAAGGTTGCATATTCATGTAGCTTACACACACATACTTAAAAAAAAAGTGTAATTTCAATTCCTCAAGAATATGAAAGTTGTTTCATTCTCTACATGTTAAGAAAAACTGAAGGCGGTAGATGATTTTTCTCAACCACATCCATTATTAACTTTCCACAGGAACTGCAAAGCCTCCAAACTGGCCTAAGCCTGTCTATGAACTAGATGAAGAGGACCCAAGGAACAATGGCTTCATCAATGATGACTTCATCGTGTGGATGCGGACAGCCGCCTTTCCCACTTTCAAGAAACTGCACCGCCGACTCCATCGAATAGACAATTTTACCGAAGGCTTGCCTGCTGGTAGCTATAGTTTCATCATAAACTACAGTATCCTTTTATTCCAGGGCGGAAGGAAAACCAGTGTCCATCTGCATACTAGTTATTGAACTATTTCATTCTATACTTCTCTATTCTCCAATCAAATCTATATACACTGTAAAAGAAATACATATTTATCTTATAGACAATACTGTCACTCCATCACCACATAGCTATTTGTCTCTACTTTATATATAATCAAATGTGCACTTTTTTTAAGGAGTAACAGTAGCAACATTAGGTAAGCAGGTATGGGTAAGTAAGGAAGGACTGTTTCTTCCCCAGGAGAAAAATTGAGTAACACTGGGCCTAGAAATCTAAAACAATGAGGAGAAAAGCCTGTTATATAGGATGGGATGACATGGAGGACCCTGGAAATAAAGATAGAGAGGATTACGAAGAAGTAGATTTGAATATGGACTAAAAGCAGTGAAAATTGAGAGAGATGGTAGAGCCTTTGATTTTAGGCGGAAGCCTCATGGGCCAAGGCAGCAGCTCTGGACTCAGGGAGCAGCTTGGGTCCCTCCAGCCCACGTGAGCTGCACCACCAGCTCTGCACCAAGGAGGCCTTGCTCTTCCTCTGCTGGTCCGACGCCGGCTAGCAGGCGCCAAGGCCTCCGTTGTGGACATGTGGCCCACATTCAGAGGCATACTTGAATATGAGATTCTGAGTGTTCTCAGTTACTTTAAGAATATAAATGTCACTCTTGACTTTAGAACAAAAAGTTCTTAACTTCAAAATGACACCAAACACTATCTTTATATATATATATATATATATATATATAATTTTTTTTAATATAATTTGTACTAACTCTGGTCTTCAGACTTAGTTTTCAAGTCCTTTCCTGATTCTCTCTGAGGCAGAATTCTCCCGGAGACAGGTCTTTCCAGGACTTGCACACAGTTTTGAGACGTCAGCCCATTAAGCATCAGCAGCCCCGTGGCATCTCAGGGCCCCTGGAGTTTTTCACAGGACCCCCAGCAGGCTAGAGGATCTGAACACCCAACTCTCTACCTCTTCTGTTTCTTTACCACTCGAGGAGTTTGCCTGAAACATTCTTGGGTCGGTGGATGATGACCTGTGTTCCAGTTCCCTGCTCCATCTTTTCTCCTTTTCTGTCGTAGAGCAGAGGTTTCCTCCCTGACAGAGGAGTGGGGATGTTCCCTGGGCAGAGATGCCTCCACGGAAGAGGCACCATCTCTGCCTCTCAGCGCATTGCTTCCTCGTGTTTGCTGACCTGGGGTACGGTTTGCCCTCAGCTGTGCCTTTAGCATGGTCGCTAATGCTAACCTCTGCAAAGGAAAGTCGGAAATGTCTCTCTATGTGTATAGATCAGAGACCAGGCCACAGAACATTACCTTTGCAACAGGACTTCAGCACCCCTCTCTCGCTCCTAGAACATTTGAGATTGAAAGCTGCTCAACAGTAGTCTTTCAAGTTGGACCTTCAGTTCTCACCAGCCTTTTCTGTGATGACCCTACCAGTAAAGCAGTTAGGGGAGCAATCAAGACACAGGGGGAGAAGCCCCCTGGGTACTGTCGCCCTCACAAGGCGCTGCGTGATTTTAAGGTTGATGGAAAGAGGGAGTCCGCTTCCAAACAAAGGAGACACCATTTCTCTGCGTGAAACACGCTCTCCTGGGATGTGTTTATTCACAGTCACATTTTAATGCTCACAACTCTCCAACCTAAATCTTGAGCTCAGAACCTCAATCCTGAGCTTCAGCCCTATGCCTGTACCACCTACGTTGAGCGCTAGTGTGAGTATTACCCGTCCAGCCTAACAGCCTGGCTAATATGCAGAGAACTAAGCCTGAGCTGCAGATAGTTCTCCCACTGACCCCATGCGAGGAAAAGACACTCTTAACGAAACCAGGGGGGTGGGGGAGGAAAGACTCAGAGGGCTGTTGAGGACCTGCCCCCAAGGAGCCCAGGGACCTGGGGACCATGAGGAATTTTGATGGAAAAGAAAGCAAGCTAGCTTTCCTAACTAGTTTCTTTGTGCCTTTAAATAGCATGTTGCCAAGTGATTTGAGGCCTTTTAAGAGCTTTGCTGGGAAATGCCGTTGCCATGAGAAGCCTTTATTTGTTTATTAGTTCGGTTTACAAAAAGCACCAGATGTTTAAAAACCTCAGGCCACATGCATAATCAAAATGACATAATTCAAATGCTAATGATAGCAAAGCCACTTCAAACACTTTCTCCCTAGCAGTGAGGGTTGCTGGCCTTTTCAAAACTTGACTGTACCACCAAAAATGTTTTGCCATCTCTCTCACTACTTTTTTGTTCTTCACTCCTCTTAAAGAATTTTCCCTGAGGTACAAATTTAAACCTTAGCCTCTAAAGGACTTGAGCCTACCCTGGGTGTCCTGATCCACAAACACAAATTTAGGCTTGCTGCACAATCTGTCTATAGGCTTTTCATTTCCTTGGGTTTGTAAATTAACTGTATTTGTTCATATTATTGAGTTATCTGTAAGTCATTCAGATCCGTTTGTGTCCGTTTCTTTCGTAGATTGCAACCATGTAGAGGGAAGGCTTGTTTTCACTTAGTTTCTTTCCAGCAAGATAAAACATACTGCTTGGTAAAGATTAGGCTAAATGAAATTGAATAGTCAACCATTTATCACCTACAAAAACAGCAATATTAGGTGTCGAGGTGGGGCTGAGAAGTGCTGAGACAGATCCTTAACAAATTTTCTTTCCTTAGACTTTCCCGTAAGCAGGTTCCAAGGACAAAAAGCACTTGTTCTCTCCACCCTGACGTGGAGTGGAGGCAGCAGCCTTTTCTTAGGCCTCGCCTATCTGGTGACGGGAGCTGTGACTTTGTTGGCCTTCTTTTCCATGATGGCAGTTCACCTGAAGCTGAAAGAAAGGAAAACGTTCTTCCTCCAGTAGTAAAGTCAAGCATTAAAAAGAAAAACAGAAAATACAGAAATGGACAGTGAAGTAATGGAGCCAAAGATCTCAAAATGGGGTCTTCTACCAAGGGGAGCTGGACTGACCGATCAAGTACTCTTCCAGAGACATACGTAATAACAGTTTCAAAGTAAAGAAAAAGAAGAGGAGGAGGCATAGTTAGGTATAGTAAAATGTCCTTGGGATGGGGAGGATAAATCATCCTTGAGTTCTAAACCAAGTCTCGGGTATTTATTTGAAGCCCTTGTGCCTGAAAATAGGTGAATGCCTAGGAGGGTAGCATCACAGATGAGAGGAAGTAAAGCTGGGGCCCCAAGATTAGGTGAGTCCTTTTAACCATCAGTCAGGCTCAGACCATGTGCCTTCCCTGGCTGGTTGAAATTATAGACTCCCCAGCCACAATTTTTGATCACTGAATTGAACAATCGGGATGATTTTTGAAAATGGATTTATTCAATGTTCTCTACTTTCTGTGGGTCAAAATGAAGTTTTCTTACTAAGAGTAAGCCAAGTGAAGGTTATGGCAGTAGTCCTCAGAACACCCAAAATACATCACTACACCAAAAAGAAAGTCCAGGAATTTCCCTAAAGCTACCCATGAGGCCAAAAAGGAAGTACTGAAAGTGACTGATGCTCTCAAAAGCTGTACTCAGCATGTGAGGGTGCAACACGGTTCTGAAACTTACATCGGAATGACACTCTAGGTAGAATGTGGGTGGCGACGCGGATTTGTGATACTTGAATTACACATTTTGAGGGAGTTGTTAGGGTCCATCTTAAAAGATTTGAAGTCCTGCTAAAGGCCACTTAAAAGGAGACTGAATGGCATGCAGCTGACCCTTGAACAGTGCAGGGGTTAGTGGCGCGGACCCCCAAGCCTTCGAGAATCCACCTATAAATTTACAGTTGGCCGTTAATACCTGTTGTTCTATCAATACATCCACGGATGCAACCAGCTGTGGATCATGTAGTACTGAAGTGTTTACTGAAAAAAATCCGTGTCGGAGTAGACACTTGCCCTTCAAACCCATGCTGTTAGAGGATCAGCTGTACTTGGTCAGGCTGCCAGGGCAGGAGACTTGATGGATCCGCATAACTACATAGCCAGTGTACTGTACTGTAAAAAACATGTTTATGTATTATTTTTATTTTTTGAGGTTGGGGGAAGCTTCACTCTATGATGACTCTAAGAGCAGAATTTTCGTTGTTAGAAATGTAGCACCAATACAGAGATGTCTTTTTAGCAGCCAAGAAAGCATTTCTTTGCTGCAACTTTCTATGTTCACTAAACGGTCAAGTACTTTTCCAAACAAGCCAAAATGGTTTCAGGTACCAACCACTGACCTCGCTTGACCAGGTTGTGGTAGGCTGAGTAATGCCCACTGCAAAGATACCCACATCCGAACCCCTGGGACCTGTGAGTGTGACCTTGTACCCAGAAGACACTAGTGTGGCTGCGTGTTCAGTCCCTCAGTCGTGTCCAACTCTTTGTGACCTCATGGGCTGTAGCCTGCCAAGCGCAGGGTTGGATTTCCATAGGATTTTCTGGGCAAGAATATTGGAATGGGATCTTCCCGACCCAGGGATTGAACCTGCATCTCTTGCATCTACTGCATTGGCAGGCAGATTCTTTACCACTGTGCCACCTCGGAAGCCCAGAAGACAGTTTGCAGGTGTGATTAAGCTAAGGATACTGACATGGGGAGACTGTACTGGATTATCTGTGTGGGCCTAATGTAATCATAAGGGTCCTCATAAAAGTGAGGCAGGAGATCAGAGGAGTGGGGGGGGATGTGTCTATGGAATCAAGAGTTTGGGGTGATACAAAGAAGGGGTTGTGATCCAAAGAATGCAGGCAGCCTCTAGAAGCTGAAAAAAAGCAAAAGACACAAGCTGTTAAAAGTCCTACTGACACCTAAATTTGAGAGCTCTGACCTCTAGAACTGTAAGAAAATTAATTTATGCTGTTTTTAGCACACGTATGGTAATTTGTTATAGTAGCGATAGAAAACTAATATATTAATACCATGGGTTGTCAATGCTCTGGTCGTCTGAACAACTGTGGTTTCTTGAGCTTAGGTGACCTATCCAGGGCAGAGAGCTAGGCAGGAACAGAGCTCACACAGGAACCAAACCCAGCAACTTCAGACCCTGGGCTCTCGCCCCTTCAGTCCACACTCCTCAGCTATGATGTTGATTGGAAAAAGTCATGAAGACATCTGTTACATCTCAGTCTTGTTTGTCAACTTATAAACTGCTGTGTTAGTCAAGGTTCTCTAGAGAAACAGATTGGAGATGTGTGAGTGTGTGTGTGTGTGTGTGTAGGGAGATTTCTTTTCAGGAAATGGCTTGCGTGATTGTGGGGGCTTGGCAAGTGCAAAATGTGATGGGGGAGACTAGCAGGCTGGATGCTTAAGAAATGGTCACAGTTCAAGCCAGAAGACCGTCTGCTAGAACGCCAGCAGGAATTGGTGTTGCAAGTGAAGCCCAAAGTCTGTCAGCTGGAGAATTCCCTTTGTTCCGGGGAGGTTAGCACTTTGTACTACAGGCTTTCCATTGGCTGCATGAGACCCACTCACATATGGAGGGCAATCTGCTTTAATCTGATTTAAGTATAAATCTCGTCCAAAAGCAGCCTCACATGCTTGCCGCATCTACTGAGCCTGCGTGCTCTGGAGCCTGTGCTCCACAACTGGAGAAAGCCCACTAGAGAAAGCGTCAACAAAGATCCAGCACAGCCAAAGTGTGAATAAATAATTAATTCTAAAAAACAGCCTCCCAGAAGCATCCAGAACAATGTTTGGCCAAGTATCTGGGCGCCATGGCCCAGTCAAAGTGAAAGTGATAGTCACTCAGTCGTGTCTGACTCTTTGCGACCCCATGGACTGTAGCTCGCCAGGCTGCTCTGTCTATGGAATTCTCTAGGAAAGAATACTGGAGTGTGTTGCCATTTCCTACTCCAGGGGATCTTCCCGACCCAGGGACCAAACCTGAGTCTCCCACGTTACGGGTGAATTCTTTACCGTCTGAGCCACAGGGAGGCCCAAGTAAACCGGAGTGGGTAGCCTATTCCTTCTCCAGGGGATACTCCCAACCCAGGGACTGAACCTGAGTCTCCCACATTGCAGGCAGATACTTTACCGTCAGAGCCACCAAGGAATAAAGGTGTAGAGTTAACCTTTATTGGAAATTTAACCAATAAACCCCTGCCTTATGCGACAAATCCACAATGCCAAGGATACCAAAGTGAGCCAGCTGGGGCCCTGGTCTCAAGGGACTCTTCTCGCATGGGTCTCTCTGTCCTTCCAAACCCATTCGCCCAGCCAAGCGTGGATCCCACAGTCGCCTAATGTGGGTCTCACGTAGCTTGCTAAAATGTCAATCTGGCCTCCAGGACTGAAGAGGGACCATGCCCCCCTCAGGATAGCACCAGCCCTCCACCCCCGCAGTGTGATCCCAGGACCCCAAAGTCCACACTGGGCACACAGAGGTGTTCTTAAGTTGATAAAAAATATAATCCTTCCCAGCCTGCACTAAAGCCTTTGTTGTGAAGCCTGGGTTTTCAGCTGGCTTGTTTCATGTAGAGGCTTTATTAACCAAATGTTAATAAAGGAAAACCAGCTTCAGACAGCTGCTGGTGGTTTTCCTTCACAGGACCGCGCTGCAGCCTGCAGTTGTCAACATTTCAGTCTCTGGATATTCCCGAGTGGTAGGACAGAAGAGCAGATTTCTTGTGGCTTCTCTACTGGGTGCAACACGGGGAAGCCCATGCCCCTTCTTGCTGCCAGGAGTCACTCAGGCTCTCAGCCCAGGGTCCCACTCCTCAGCACTGGCTCACGAGTCTGTAGCTAAATCAGCCTTAGTTTGGCAAATAAGCGCAGCACTTTGAAGTCTTTATCTCTACTAACCAGGTTTCAAAAACCTTCGTGCTCCTTGCACTGGTTTACAGTGTCAGAATCTTTGACACTTCTTAGATAAATGCATTGTAGGATGAGCCATGTTTTATCTACACTCCTCCCTGCCCGGCCCGACAGTTCCCTTTAAATAGCTAGCTATCTGGTAAACGATTAGAAGAAAGAAGGTCAAATTATGAGATTTGGATGGCAATGACCCAGTAGCAAGCAAAGCTTCTTTAGGTTGGGGGGGTTGGGGGGTGGGGAGGGGGGCTTCTCCTGCAAAGGGTCAGGCTTGAGCAGTGTCCCCGTTCTAATCCCGTGGCATTCAGCGACATGACTCAGGGCCACACCGACAAACGTAGGAACTCTTCAAAGTCTGGGGAGTGAAATATTGTCTTACACTGAATCTTCCTTTTCTGATTAGAGTGGAGCCTGTCTCCTGCTTCCAGAGACAGGATCCAGTTTTCTTATTCATTTTCACCGCAGTTGGAATGGAAAAACTGAAGTCACTGCTCCGATGGTAAGAAACATCTTGCAGCACCCACAGAGCCAGCGGTCTGTGCAGACAGGCGTGGGGGCGCCTTTCGCCCCTTTTCTCTATGGAAAGAGCTTCACTCCACTGAAACAGATGATTTTTAGTGCAGGCTAACATGGCAGAAATAGCTTAGACTCTGCCGATTTTTTTTTTCTCTTTTTTGTTTATAAAGATTTCTCTGTTTCTTTCTTATAATCAACATCCATGGGTTGACCATAAAAATATATTCCTGAGTTTGAGGTCAGGGACTTTCTTGAGAGGTCGGGGAGATTCCAAATGGTTTGTGGAAACGAGAGCCACAGAACTGCACAAAGTAGGTTGGGGAGGACGAGACGAGCAGTCCCTCGGTTTAGAAAAGATGAGCAAATCTTTTGGATTTCCATCTTTCTTCTCAAGCTGAAAAATAAGCTCTCCCCTGAAGGGGGACAAAGAGGGGAAATGAAACAAAGAATTAAGGATGTGTCTGGCCCAATTAGACGTCCAGGGGATCGCTACCTACATTACTGCATTTCATCTTCACAACAAAGGGATGAGACAGATCTGTTACCATCCCATGAATCACTTCCCTCACCCTTCTTCCCTCCCGTCAAAGCCCACTAGAGATATTCTTTGCCTTTGGGTAGGAATAGCCAAGGGATCCAGTTCTGACTATGGGACATAAGAGAACGATTCTTGGTGGAGCTGGGAAAGGAAGAGCTCTCTTGTCACCTACCCGCCACCTGTTTCCTACATATAAACGCATGATGCCTGAAGCTGTGGCAAGAGGTAAAAGACCTGAGGGCGCAAAGTTTTCATACCGAGGATGGTGGAATGAAGGATGGAAAGAGCTTGATTCTTTTTTTATAAATTATTTTTAATTGAAGAATTGTTGATTTATAAGATTGTATTTGTTTCAGGGGTACAGCAAAGTGATTATTATATATACATCTATATTTTTAGACTATTTTCCATTATAGGTTATTATATGACTTTGAGCACAGTTCCCTGTGCTTCACAGTAAATCCTTGTTGGTTATCTGTTTTATGTATAGTAGTTTGTGTTAATCCCTACTCCTAGATTATAATCTTTGATAACCGTACATTATCTTCTATGTCTGTAAGTCTGTTTCTGTTTTGTAAGTAGATTTATTTGTATTACTTTTTTTTAATTCCACATATAACTGATATCATATATTTGTCTTTGTCTGACTTACTTCACTTAGTATAAATATTTTCTAGGTCCATCAACCCTGCTGCAAATAGCAATATTTCATTCTTTTTAATGACTCACTAATATTCCACTGTATATATAACCACACCTTCTTAAGTCAGTCATCTGTTGATGAGCACTTGGGCTGTTTCCATATCCTGGCTATTGAAAAGCTTTTAAGTTTTTTTTACAATAAGCTTGGCTGTGCAAACGCTTCTAAGTTTGATTAGATTTCCATTTGTTTATTTTTGCTCTTATTTCTTGTACTTTAGGAGACTGATCTAAGAAAATATTCTGGTTTATGTCCAAGAATGTTTTGCCCATGTTCTATTTTAGGAGTTTTATGGTGCCGTGTCTTTATACTTAGGTAGTTAAACCATTTAGAGTTTATTTTTGTATGTGATATGAGGGACTATCCTAAATTCATTGATTTAAATGTAGCTGATTTCCAACACCAGTTGTGTCCAGGCTTCCCAATACCACTTGTTAAAGAGACTGTTTTCTCCACTGTGTTCTTACCTCCCTTGTTGTAGATTAATTGACCATAGGTTTGTGGGTTTATTTCTGGGCTCTCTGTTCTGTTCCATTGATCTATATCTCTGTTTTTGTGCCAATACCATGCTGTTTTGATTACTGTAGCTTTTGTAGAATTGTCTAAAGTCTGGAAGGGTTATGTCTCCAGCTTTGCTGTTTTTGCTCAGGATTGCTTTAGCAAATCTGGATGTTGTGTGGTTCCATATAGATTTTAGGATTAGCTGTTATAGTGCTGTGAAAAATGTCATGGGTACTTTGATGGAGATTGAAATAAATCTGTAGATTTCTTTGGGTAGGATGGCCATTTTAACAGTATTAATTCTTCCAATCCAAAAGCATGGAATATCTTTCCATTTCTTTGAATCATATTCTGTTTTCTTTATCAGTGTTTATAGTTTTCAGTGTTTAGGTCTTTCAACTCCTTGGTTACATTTATTCATAGGTGTTTTTTGTTTGTTTCTTGGTTTTTATGCTGGTGGTGGCTTTTTTTTTTGGAGGGGAGGCCACATCACACAACTTGCAGGATCTCAGTTCCCCAACTGGAGACTGAACGGCAGTGAAAGCCCAGAATCCTAACCACTAGACCACCAGGGAACTCCCTGACAGTTTCAAATGGGATTGTTTCTCTACCATGTCTTTCTGGTATTTCATTGTTAGTGTAAAGAAATGCAACAGATTTCTGTATGTTAATCTTATATCCTGCTATCTTATTGAATTCATTTGTTAGTTCTAATGGTTTTTGTGTTGAGACAAAAACCTGGTCAGATGACAAGCCTAGTGTCATCCACAGATAGTAGCAGTTTGTCTCTTTCCTTTCCACTTTGGATACCTTTTATTTCTTTTTCCCATCTGATTGCTGCGGGTAGAATTTCCCATACTGTGTGGAGCAGAAGTGGTGAGATTGGGCATCCTTATCTTGTTCTTCAATTAGTGGGAAGGCTTTCAGCTTTTCACCTTTGAGTGTTATGTTGGCTGTGGAGTCAATGTAAATGGCCTTTATTATGTTGAGATATGTTCCCTTTATACCCACTTTGGTGAGATTTTGTTTCTATCATGAATGGATGTTGAATTTTGTCAAATACTTTTTCTGCAAATCTGTTGAGATGATCTTGTGGGGTTTTTTTAAAGAGCTGGATTCCTCATGATATTTTTGAGACCATTGATTCAGTCTTAAAACTATCTATCTCTAGAGACTTTTTATGTGAGATTTTTTTTTTTAGCCACTTTCAGATTCTATTACTTGCAGCCAAAATCACTCTAATAGATAAAAATGTGATGATTTCCATATTACTGCACTAGGTGTGTGTCATCTGACCAGAAAATTATATTGTTGATCACTGCAGTGGAAACAAAGTGTAGTTGCTCTCTAATCTGTTGAAAATCATCTCTTGTGCAGGTCTACAGTTTTCAGCTTAGTGCATTTCCTCCTCACTGTCCATGGGTAGATGATAGCATGTTAACAGTCCCCAGGAAATGACCATGTACTGCAGATGGTAACCTTATATCCTATTATTTCTTGTGACTCAGTCGCTAAAAGATTGGCACCAGTCCTTAACCATTAGTCTTATAACTTGGCTAACACTCTTCCTAGCAAACTGATAGAAGTTCTGAGGCTGATATAATATATGAATCTATGATTATTGTCTCCTACCACGTTGATGGTACCAGATTCACAGTTTAGTATTGTTCTGTTATTCATAATGGCTACTAGCAAAGCCATCAGTTACATTTAAGCTTCCCTTCACAAATACATGTTTTACACTATATGACATTCTCAAAAAGACAAAAATAGTGATTCAAGGAAGGGGAATAATAATAAAAGAATAGAATGCAGGAGCCTTTTTAGGGAAATGGGAATGAGCTCTATACTGATTGTGGTGGTAGTTGCATGACTCTGTACCTGTGATTATTCCTAGGGCTATACATGCCCCACACTGTACATGATTACTATGTGATTATTTACAAATTAAATTCATCCCATTAAAAAGAGTTTCTAGCCAGTCATTCATCAATAAGTCCAAATTGATTTACTGTTTTATATAATTGTGAACAAGAAAGAGGATGTGCTATAGTTGGCTGTTGTTGAGCTTAAGAAAAACAGTAACTCAGTAAGGGAAGGGAATACCTAGATCTGATTGCTGTAACTGACAACAGTGGTTGGCTTCACTAAGAGATGTGGAAGAGAACAGGGTTTCAAGAAATAAAGCTGCAAGTTCTTAATTGCTGAGGCTTCTGCCAGTTGGGGGCAGGGGGTGGTAGAGCAAGAAAAAAAGCCATTTCCCTTGTTACAGAATCTCAGGGTCCATGATCTCAACTGATGTAGAAAAAAAGGCACTTGCAAAAATTCAACATCTTTCCTAATAAAAATACTCAATAAACTAGAGTTAGAAAAGGTTACTTCAACATAGTAAAGGCCGTAGATGAAAAACTTACAGCCAACATATTCAATGGCGAAAGATCGGGAATAAGGTAAGGATGCTCACTTTTGCCCCTTCTACTCAACATCATGGCTTCCCAGGTATCACTGGCGGTAAAGAACTTGCCTGCCAATGCAGGAAACGGGGGTTTGATCCCTGGGTCATGAAGATTGTCTGGAGAAGGGCATGGCAACGTGGAACTAGAAGCTCTGTTTAGAGTAGTTAAGCAAGATAAAAGAAATAAAAGGCATTCAAATTGGAAAAGAAGTAAAATTATCTCAGTCTACAAGTTATAAGATCCTATACGTAGGAAACCCTAAAGATTACACAGACACACACACACACACACCTTGTTGGAACCAATAAAAGAATTCAGCAAAGTTGCAGAATACAAAATCAACACGCAGGCGCTTTCCTGGCCATCCAGCGGTGAGGACTCTGTACTCCCAGTGCAGGAAGCACGAGTTTGATTCCTGGTCAAGTAACTGAGATCCCACATGTTGTGTGGTGCAGACACACACACGCACACACACACATGCACACACACATACATACCACACGCTCATGCACACACACATACCACACACACCACACACACACACATATACAAGCATAGACACACATGCACACACACATACCACACACACTACATACACACATACACACAAGCACAGACACACACATACCGCACACACAGACAGACATGCACACATATATACAGACACAAACACCACACACATACACACCAAACACTCAGACACACAAGCACGTGTATACAGACACACACACACACACATACACGTATACACACACACACAGAGACACACACCAGTCATGCTTTAAAAAAAATTAGTTTTGCTTCTATACACTAGCAATGAACAGTCTAAACGGAGATTAAGAAAGCAATTCAACTTACAGCATCAAAAAGAATGAAATACGTGGCAGTAAACTTAACCAAGGAGGTTAATTACACTTGAAGACTACAAAACATTCCTGAAAGAAATTAAAGGCACCAATGAATGGAAAGACATCCCATGTTCACAGATTAGAAGTTTTAATATTGTTAAGATGTCAATACTACCCAACAAGATCTACAGATTCATCAAAATTTCAATACTTTTTTCAGATAGAAAATTAATCCTGAATCTATTATGGAATTTTATCAAGTGACCTGAAATAGTCAAAACAATCTTTGGAAAAAAAGAATAACATTTGAGAGCTCACATTCCTGATCTCAAAATTGACTATAATTCTATGACAATCAAAACACACTACCATATGTGGTACTACCATAAAGACAGACATATATACAATGCAGTACAATAGAGAACCCAGAAATAAACTCTCATAAATAGGGTCAAATAATTTTCTATAAGGGTGACAAGACCATTTAATGGGGAAAAGATGGTCTTTTTAACAAATAATGTTGGGAAAACTGCATTTCAAAATGCAGAAAAAAGTTAAGCTTGACCCATACCTTATATTATGTACAAATATTAACTCAGAATGGATCAAAGACTTAAATGTTACAGCTAAAACTTAGAAGAAAACATAATAAAAAAAAAGCTTTATGATATTGGGTTTGGCAGTGATTTCCTAAATATGACACCAAAAGCACTGTCAAGAAAAGAAAAATAATTGAGTTGGACTTTATCAAATTTAAGAGCATTTGTACATCAAAACACACTATCAACAGAGTGAAAAGAGAGCCTCAAGAGTGGGATAAAATCGTCACAAAAATCACATGTCTTAGGTTAATATCCAGAATATATAATTTAAAAATGCATCCCAACAGCAAAAAACCAACAATCCAATTTTAAATGGGCAAAAGACTGGAATAGACATCTCTAAAAGTGTACAAATGGCCACTAAACACATGAAAGGATGCTCAATATCTAATCAATTGGGAAATTCATATCAAAACCATAAGCTATCACTTCACATCCAATAAAATAGTTATTGTCCAAAAAAAAAAGAGCAGAGTTACAAGTGTTGACAAGGATGTGAAGAAAGTAGAACCCATTGCTGGCAGTAATGTAAAATGGTGCAGCTGCTGTGGGAAATGGTATGGTGATCTTTCAGAAAACATAAAAATAGAATTATAAAATGATCCAGCAATTACACTTCTGGGTGTGTACCAAACAAGCAAGAACTCTTAACAGATATTTGTACACCAGATATATGTTCATAGTAGCATTATTCACAAGAGCCAAAAGGTGGCAACAACTCAAGTGTCCATCAGTAGACAAATAAATAAACAAAATGTATTGTTTGGTGTGTATGTATATACGTATGTGGACAGACAGACAGACATATACATATAGTTGATCCTTGTAAACTTAGGGTTTATGGGCATTGACCTTAGGAGTAGTCAAAATCTGCATATGACTTTATATCTGCAGTTCAGGATCCAAGGAACAGTGAACCAGAGATCATGTAATATAGTAGTACATATTTAGTGAAAAAGATCTGTATATAGGTGGATCTGCACAATTCAATTCCATGTTGCTCAAGGGTCTACTGTGTGTGTCTATATATGTGGGTATATATATTTTTATGTAAATACATACAATAGTATTTATCTGAGCCTTTAAAAGTGATGAAATTCTGTAACACATGCTACAACATGGATGTACCTAGAGGACATCATGGTAAGTGAAAACACTAAGCCAAACACAAAAAGGCAAATATTGTATGATTCCACTTTTTGGATGTACTTATGTCAAATAGAGGCGGAAAGTAGCATAGTGGTTGCCAGAGGCTGGGGGTAGAAGGGAGTGGCAAGTTGTCCTTTAATGAGTACAAAGTTTCATCTTGGGAAGATGAAGTGGTTCTGGAGATAGAGGCTGGTGATGATTGTGCAACGGTATGAGTGTACTTAATGCCACTGAACTGTACACTAAAGAAAGGTTAAAAGGGTAAATTTTATGTTATATGTATTTTACTACCAAAACAAACAAAAATCTCAAAGTCAGTGTGCCCTGCGTGGAATTTGGAATGATGGCAAAAAGCCGTTTTGAGTGGCTTTTTGCACTTGTGCTAAGCATCTGATCAAGCCAAATATCAGTAAGGAAGGTGGAGTAAAACTGGCTGTAGTTTTCAGCTGTAGTTATCTTCCAGCAAGTTAGGACAGCATGCTTGTTGTATGAGTCCTGTCTTGCTAGTTTCACTGGAAATGAATATTGTCCACATCAATGGAGAGTTTTATTAACTAGGGTTTATTGGGTTCGTTAAAACAGTCCATTATTTAGTAACTCAAAAAGTTCTTCAGCCACAGACATCTTATGTCACTACAACACCGAACAGAACTCTATCTAAGATGCTCTGTAGATAAGTTCTTAGTACAAGGAATGCATTTTCCTGGGAACACGCCGGAGCCTCCACATGGCCCCTAAGAAGACACTGACCTCTTTGAAACTGGGGCTGCAAGATCCAGGGGACTGGGGGCGACTTCCAGTTGAGCAGATTTTTTCTGAACTCTGGTTCTCAAGAAAGACTAAATGAAGGACTCATCGGAAGACTCAGAATAGAATCTGTCACATACCAGTCCTATGAGGTCATGCACGATCTTGTGGAGGCATTAGGATGAAGGAAGACAGATAATCTCAGCCTCTTTTAACATGATTTATTGGCTTCTAGAGAGACTCTAAGACTGGAAAAATTCTCTTCTATTAAAATAAATAGACCTGCTGGACTCTTTTAAACTGAAAATAACAGTTAAATCCTAGGATTAGGACTAGCATGCATTAGGCATGCATTTCTGACTCCCCAGCCTCCTTCAAGCCAGCTCAGGGGCCATGAGTCTCCCAGCCAATGCAGAGGGAGAATCTCTATTTCAGGATCTTTACCTTTGACTTCTTTCTGTCTAAAACATAAAGGAACATCATCAGGGGTTTTAGAGAGCCTATAGCTTCATGTAAGCTTCTTCAGTTAAAACCAGTGAGTTTCCCATATGGACAGAGGTCAGTTCTTGACCTCTTGAATTCGTCATATGTTATCCTCAAGGTGGCTGCTTACTTATGAATTAGCTGTGTGTTTTCTGGGATCAACCACCTCCTTGGAAAACTTACTGCATCTCATGCAAGAAACTTGGCCTCCATCTGTGCTCTCCAGAGACAGCTGTGTGAGTTTCAGGAGCAATAATTCAGGCAGAGGGTCCTCTGTGGTCAGGGGAGCCCCGAATTTGGACAAGATTTCACTTGAATATTCATTGGCTTTAGTGATTTGGTTATAGTAGGAGAAGACTCCTAATTCCAAGGGGTCAAATATCTTCCTTGAAATGAAAATGGAAAAGATGAACTGACTCATGGAAAGAATTTTGTGATAAACCTAATATCCTGGGACCACTTTTGCAATAGTACCTCCTCTTCTCATCATTCATTTCCCTTGCGTGTGTCTTGAATAATATCATTTTTAAAGGTTTAATAAAGATTTCTCTGTCAGCAACCCAAGTCAAGGCCTCTAGAGGAACTGGTATATTGTTTGAAAGATCCATGGGCCCTCTGTTTCAATGAAATGTAGGAGTAAAGAGGATGTAAAGAGGAAGGTGTTTATTGGGGACAGACAGCCTTAAGCCAACAGCATTCTGGGATTAGAATTAAGAGACATCATCCCAAGGGAGATATTTAAACAGAATGGGAGTTATATGGTGTTAGCAGTTACATTGGAGAAGGAAATGGCAACCCACTCCAGTACTCTTGCCTGAGAATCCCGTGGACAGAGGAGCCTCATGGACTGCTGTCCATGGGGTGGCACAGAGTCAAACGCGACTGAAGAGACTTTGCATGCACGCATTGGGGAAGGAAATGGCAACCCACTCCAGTGTTCTTGCCTGGAAAATCCCAGGGACAGAGGAAGCCTGGCGGGCTGCCATCTGTGGGGTCGCACAGAGTCAGACATGACTGAATCGACTTAGCAGCAGCAGCAGTTACATATACAGATGGCAAATAAGCATATGAAAGGATACTCAACATCATATGTCATTAGGGAATTGCAAATTAAAACAATGAGATGGCACTACATACCTCCTGCATACATGCTAAGTCACTTCAGTCATGTCTGACTCTTTGCGACCCTAGGTACTATAGCCCACCAGGCTCCTCTGTCTATGGGATTCTCCAGGCAAGAATGCTGGAGTGGGTTGCCATGACTTTCTCCAGGGGATATTCCCAACCCAGGGATTGAACCCGAGCCTCTTATGTCTCCTACATTGGCAGACCAGTTCTTTACCACTAGTGCCAGCTGGGAAGCCCCTAGAAAGGCTAAAATCCAGGCATTGACAATGCCAAATGCCAACAGTGAAAAGATCAGTGGTCATCACTGATTTGGTGAAGGGAAGGATGAATAAGGGGAACACACAGGATTTTTAAGGGATCTATAGGAACTCTGGGCTTCCTGTAGATCCCAGAGATATAGAGTTCCATGCGCGGGTCGGGAAGATCCTCTGGAGGAGCAAATGGCAACCCACTCTAGTTCTTGCTGGGATAATCCAATGGACTGGCAGGCTACAGTCGATAAGGTCACAGAGTCAGACACGACTGAAGCGACTTAGTGCACACACATGGGAACTCTATGTACTTTTATTTGATTTTTCTATAAATCTGAAACTTCTTCTAAAAAAAATCAAGTGTATTAAAAAAAAAACAACACAAAGGAGCTGCTGACAAGAGGGCTGAGAATCCCCTGGCCAAGCAAGAGACACAGGTTTGATCCCTGGGTCAGGAAGATCCCCTGGAGTAGGAAATGGCAACTCACTCCAGTACTCTTGCCTGGGAAATCCAATGAACAGAGGAGCCGGGTGGGCTACAGTCCAGGGGGTCGCAAAGAGTCAGGACACGACTGAGAACGCATACACACACACAAACACGCACAATGCCTATATGCATAAAGAAGGAGCCAAGCAGAGATTTGCATCTTCTCTGTGGAGTATTTGTGTGTTTGTTAAGTGGGGAAAAAAAGTGGGGCTTCTTAAAATGAGGTTCAAGAACCACCTCCATCAGAATCAACTGTGTTGACTATTAAATGAGGACTCCTGAGTCAAAACTATTGAATCAGAGTTGCTTGGAGTGGGACCTGGAAATCTGCATTTAGAACACTCCAGAGATTCTTATGCTCATTAAGGTTTATGACCTGCTAGTGGGCCCCATGCCAATCTACAATCTACCGATTGGCACACTCTACCAATCGGTATACTCTACTAATCTGTTGGCATTCTATTTTTTTAATTTTTATCCACTAAATTCTTACATATGTAACAAGTCTGTGAACTTGGGACCTGGGGATGGAAAGGGTGGGATGGACACATACAGATGGAAGCCAATGAACAGCTGTTTGGAGAAGATTGTGAGCCTGCATCAGTCAGAAATGACCAGTGGAAAATAGCTCATAAGCTTCAAGTCAAGGAGTAATAAATGATTTCCAAGAAGAGCTAGGAAAGATGCCAAGAAAAAGAAAAAAAACAAAACAAAAGCAAGAAAACCACACACACACACACACACACACACACAAACCAAAACAACCCAAAATAAAGAACAAGAATATGAAAGATGAGCATTGTCCATCCTTGATGTTAAGTTAATGTATTTGCCAGATTGTGGCTTCCTATTTGAATAAATTACTGTAACCTGAAACTGAGGTAACAAAGTAAATGAAAGTGCCGTAGGACGGAGCAGGAAGGATCTTTCTCATGTGTCCCATATCCACTTGTGTGATAAAATAAGGTCCTTTTTCTGTTTACATATGCTTTATTGTTGCTTTTAGTACATGTAGCCAGGTAGGTACCGATCTTCCTTACTCTTATTTACCCCTGAGTTCTCAGTGTCAAGGACATGGGATGCACTCTGTAAGTATATGTTTTGTTAATTCACTAATTAAAACAGCATCTCAGGATAGAGTCACACTCTCCATTGGAGTGACTGTTACATAAATGAGGATAATTAACCTTAGGAAGCATCACTATGAACAAAGCTGGTTTAGGTGATGGAATTCCAGTTGAGCTATTTCAAATCCTGAAAGATGATGCTGTGAAAGTGCTGCACTCAATATGCCAGCAAATTTGGAGAACTCAGCAGTGGCCAAAGGACTGGAAAAGGTCAGTTTTCATTCCAATCCCAAAGAAAGACAATGCCAAAGAATGTTCAAACTATTGCACAATTGCACTCATCTCACACGCTAGCAAAGTAATGCTCAAAATTCTCCAAGCCAGGCTTCAACAGTATGTGAACCATGAACTTCCAGATGTTCAAGCTGGATTTAGAAAAGTCAGAGGAACCAGAAATCAAATTTTCAACATCCTCTGGATCATCGAAAAGGCAAGAGAGTTACAGAAAAATATCTACTTCTGCTTTATTGACTATGCCAAAGCCTTTGACTGTGTGGATCACAACAAACTGTGGAAAATTCTTCAAGAGATGGGAATACCAGACTACCTGACCTGCCTCCTGAGAAACCTGTATGCAGGTCAGGAAGCAACAGTTAGAACTGGACATGGAACAACAGACTGGTTCCAAATTGGGAAAGGAGTACGTCAAGGCTGTATATTGTTACCCTGCTTATTTAACTTCTATGCAGAGTACATAATGTGAAATGCCTGGCTGGGTGAAGCACAAGCTGAAATCAGGATTGCCAGGAGAAATATCAATAACCTCAGATATGCAAATGACACCACCCTTATGGCAGAAGGTGAAGAAGAACTAAAGAGCCTTTTGATGAAAGTGAAAGAGGAGAGTGAAAAAGTTGGCTTAAAGCTCAACATTCAGAAAACTAAGATCCTGGCATCCGGCCCCATCACTTCATGGCAAATAGATGGGGAAACAATGGAAACAGTGAGAGAGTTTATTTATTTATTTTTTTTTGAGAGAGAGTTTATTTTGGGGGGCTCCAAAATCACTGCAGATGGTGACTACAGTCATGAAATGAAAAGACGCTTGCTCCTTAGAAGAAAAGTTATGACCAACCTAGATAGCATATTAAAAAGCAGAGACATTACTTTGCTGACAAAGGTCTATCTAGTCAAAGCTATAGTTTTTCCAGTAGTCATGTATGGATGTGAGAGTTGGACTATAAAGAAAGCTGAGTGCCAAAGAATTGGTGCCTTTGAACTGTGGTGTTGGAGAAGACTCTTGAGAGTCCCTTGGACTGCAGGGAGATCCAACTAGTCCATCCTAAAGGAAATCATTCCTAAATATTCATTGGAAGGACTGATGCTGAAGCTGAAACTCTAATACTTTGGCCACCTGATGCCAAGAACTGACTCATTGGAAAAGACCCTGATGCTGGGAAAGATTGAAGGCAGGAGGAGAAGGGGATGACAGGGGTTGAGATGGTTGGATGACATCACTGACTCAATGGACATGATTTTGAGTACGCTCCAGGAGTTGGTGATGGACAGGGAAGCTTGGCAGGCTGCAGTCCACAGGGTGGTTTGCAAAGAGTCGGACACAACTGAGCAACTGAACTGAACTGGCCAGACCTCACTGATTTAAAACAAGACTGGCAGTGAGGAGGGAAGGTCAGGGCCAACAACTGCAAAAAATGAGGAGGAAGATTACAATTGGTCATTCGATTTCCCAGAGCTTGAGCACTTTTGTCAGATTACAGAATAGACCCACAGTTGTTCTTGTTCTGTGAAAACCATAACCATTGTTAAATACAGGGTTTCCCCTTCCTCTCCACAGCCAACATTGCTCTAATTCTTGAAAAGAAACTCTGGCAGAATTACTCAGAAGAGCCCGCAAAGTCAGAGTAGTGGGCGTTAAAGAGATGGGGTGAATTCTGTTCTTAGTGTTTAAGTACTAACTTTGCAGAGGAAATTAGATTTGCATTTACATGAGTATATCTGCTGTGTGCTAAATTTTCCTAGCCTGTGGTGTAAAGTTGAGTTCCTTCTAGTTTTCACAAATTGGAAAGAATTAGTTTTTGTTGCCTGTAGAACTGAGGGACATAATTAGCATCCCTGAGAAACATTCTAGTAAAATTAGGGAAATGAAATTCAGTTTGGTTACTGGACTTGCTTTTATTTAGATTAATAAAGACGTAGCTTAATTAAGACTGCCCCAGAGGGCAGTAACAGTCCAAAGAGCAGCTGAAAGTAGTGAAATGGAATACACAGTGTTACCTTCAATTTACCTTAAATTACTTTGGAACAAGGCAAGCAAGTACAATAAAACTAGGAAACATCTTGGATTTGGAGGAGATTTATGGCTTATGAAATTATTTTATATATATTAAAATCTCAACAGAGAACATCCCAAGTGTTCTCAAAGATATGCAGCAACCAAATGTTTCATATATTGTTTGTGGGGGAGGTTGACTGGGTCAACTATTTTGAACAATTCCTTGGCAGTATCTACTGAAACCCAACAGACATATAAGCTATGACCAAGAAATCTCATTTTTAGGTATATACCCAACAGAAACAAACATTTGTTCTCCCATTCATAAAGCCAGGAGTAAACTCTATCCAAATGCCTATCAGCAGAGAAGTGTATAAATAAATAGTGGTATATACTTTCATAAAATGTCACTATACAACAAGGAAGCGGAATTATCCATAAACAGTATGGATGAACCTCATAAACAGAATGTTGAGTGAAACTAGTTAGGTGTAAAAGTATATACTATATGAGTCCTTTTTGAAAAAAACTTTTAATTCTTTGTTGCGGTATAGCCAATTAACAATGTGATAGTTTCAGGTTGATAGCGAAGGGACCCAGCCATACATGTATCCATTCTCCCCCAGTCTCCCTTCCCATCCAGGCTGCCACATAACATTGAGCGGAGTTCACAGTAGGCCCTTGTGATGTAAACGAACTTACTTCCAAAACAGAAAGAGGCTCACAAACTTAGAGAATGAACTTATGGTTGTGGGTGCAGGGGAATATGAGAGGGAGGGAGAGTTAGGGAGTTTGGGATGGACATGTACAGACTGCTCTATTTAAAACAGACAACCAACCATGTGAGTCCTTTTATATGACGTTCAAGCACAAGCAAAATCTGTAGTATTAGAGCAGGGTAGTGAACACTCTTTTGGAAGGGACTAGTGACTCAAAGAGGAGAAGGAAATGGCAGCCCACTCCAGTGTTCTTGCCTAGAGAACTCCGTGGACAGAGGAGCCTGGTGGGCTGCCGTCTATGGGGTCCCACAGAGTCGGACACGACTGAAGTGACTTAGCAGCAGCAGCAGCAGTGAGTTGAAGGGGAGTGGGTGATATTTCTGGGTTATGGTGGTATTCTGTTTCTCATATGTTTATCACATGAGCATGGTCATTGGTAAAAATTTATCAAGCTGTACACTTCTAAAGTGTGCACTTTTCTCTGTAATATACTCTAATAATATTTCGTTTATAATCTCAGTAGATACACAAACCCTAGGAAGTTGTCAAGGAAGCTATTATTATGTCTCTATATTATAACCGAAGAAAAATGAGGTAAAGAGAAGATAAATAACCTTTTAAAAGTACATAAATTACTTTTTACTTTGTGGATCAGGGCTAAAACAGTGCTTTATTGTATTGAAAGTGAAGAAATGTTATGCCTTGTCTTAATTATGTTTTTTTTTTCCCTCTCAGTAGGAAGTGGTGCTTCAGAATCATATGTTACTAATTATATACCAATATCTCATACATCCCAATATTCAGGTAGAAAAAAATGAGTAAAGATATATTTCACTTCTCTTAGTAGAAGTAAAAATAAAGTATATAGAAGCTTATTATTCTAAATTTACCAAAAGAAGTAACCATCTAAAATCATTGACTAGTAAATTTTTTTTCTAAACCAAACAACCAATCACATCATCAGGTAAAATCTTTATTTCATATACAAAAGTGTACACCTGAAGTTCTCATTTTCCATGTGAGAAAAACTAAGCAGTAGAGAGCTGAGATATAGTACCTGGAATTAACTACCAGGGCTAATACTAAAATAAAGCAAAAGAAAAGATGATTTCCTCCACAACCAGTCTTGGTATAAAATTAACTTGGACAAATTTTACAATTATACAACCATCAAAATGAACTAGGAGAAAGTGGCAAGTAAATGGTAGGAAAATCAACAATCTAGCACTGAATGTCCCCACAAGCCCTATAGAGTAAAATGTTAATGTGAAATAGAATTAAAATTTATAAACAAATTCCCAATAGAAGGGATTACTCGCCTCCTTTGTTAGTGTTAATCTTTCAAGTTATCACATGAAAGAGTTTATTCATTTTATTCTTTAAAATGTTTATTTTCTTACTGAAAAGCCAATAAATAAGTAAAGTCATCTCCAAGATGTTTTTGAAAAATTTAAACAACTAAAATCTCACATTTTTTTTAGCCCAATTACTATTTTCATATTATCTTTCAGGTGGTTTAAGTGTATTTACAACATGGTAATCCCATGGTACTTTTTTTCTTTTTAAGTGACAGTAGCAATATTACACATGTTCACTGAAATATTTCTAAGTAGTAGAAGCATATAAAAGTAGAGGAAAATTCTATCCCTTCTCACTCTCACTCAGGAGGAAGCACTGTTGACACACCCACCTCTTTCCTGTATACTCATACATACACACTTACTATTGTGTCTTCTGTTACTGCCACTTAACATTTGCTGTAAACATTTTCTCATGTGTCTGCAAAATTGCTATTTTAAAGGCTACATAGCATTCCTTTGTGTGGATGTAGTAATCAGGGCTCTTAATTGTAAGCGACAGAAACCCAGCTTAAACAAAAATAGAGACTTAATGGCCTATGTAACTGGAGTAGACATGAGTGGGAGAGATGTTAGGATTCAGGACTCAAATTATGTTTTCAGGAATGTGCCAGCTGAGTGTCTCTCTTCACCTCTTGGGTCTGCTTGTGTATTGGCCTTGCTTGATTTTGCTGCAGCCAGCCGGAATTTCCCCATGTGGCTGGCAATGTGGAGTTGTATTTTTCCAATCCTTGACAATAGAAGCAAAAGAATGTCTTCCTAACTAATTCTAAAGGAAAATTCCTAGGAAAGGACTTTTATTGGCTCATCCCTAAAGCAATCACTGTGCGCTGTGGAAATGGGACAATTTGATTGGTCACTTTGGGTCCTGTGCCTACCTTTATGCTTGAAAGGGATGAAGAAGTGATAGGGAAGAAACATGCTTAGCAGCCAGAAATCATATCCTTCATAGATACTGTATCCTGGACTTTGAGGCTGTTTTGGTATTTTGCCTATGATTAATAATCTTGAGAATACCTTCAAGGATGCTACTCCTATAGGATTTTTTCTTTATGAAAAAATTTTTGGTGTAGAATTCCTGAATCAAACAGTATCACACAGATATTCCTATGGTTCTGGCTATATGTTGTTTTATTGTTTTCCAAAATAGTTGTACCAAAGAAACAGCTAATAAAAAATGAGGGCTTATTAAGAATTTAAGTCCAAAGAGACACGTGCACCCCAATGTTCATTGCAGCACCGTTTATAATAGCCAGGACATGGAAGCAACCTAGATGCCCATCAGCAGATGAATGGATAAGGAAACTGTGGTACATATACACCATGGAGTATTACTCAGCCGTTAAAAAGAATTCATTTGAATCAGTTCTAATGAGATGGATGAAACTGGAGCCCCTTATACAGAGTGAAGTAAGCCAGAAAGATAAAGAACATTACAGCATACTAACACATATATATGGAATTTAGAAAGATGGTAATGATAACCCTATATGCAAAACAGAAAAAGAGACACAGATGTACAGAACAGACTTTTGGACTCTGTGGGAGAAGGTGAGGGTGGGATGTTTCGAAAGAACAGCATGTATATTATCTATGGTGAAACAGATCACCAGCCCAGGTTGGATGCATGAGACAAGTGCTCGGGCCTGGTGCACTGGGAAGACCCAGAGGAATCGGGTGGAGAGGGAGGTGGGAGGGGGGATCGGGATGGGGAATACATGTAACTCCATGGCTGATTCATGTCAATGTATGACAAAACCCACTGAAATGTTGTGAAGTAATTAGCCTCCAACTAATAAAAATAAATGAAAAAAAAAAAAGAATTTAAGTCCACTTATTAATTCAACAAACATTTGTTTAGTTATGTTCCATCCATCCAACATGTCTCAGAGTTAGGGAGTCAGTAGTGTCTAAACTCAAATCCATCTGAGCAATCCGACTACATTATAGCAGGAAGAATACACGTCAGGAGACAGTGAGTTCAGTTTACAAGTCCCTGTGGGTCCTTGTATGTGGGCAAATGGTCTTGAAACGGATCTGTCAATTGTCAACTTTCCTAGAATGGTTTTAGCCATTTTGAGTTGTCCAAATGACTATTTTTCATTCAAGACTTTATTCAAATTAACTTCACGGATGCAATATAAATTGTAATCTAAGGCATCATCATCCACAAGGTAGCTTCTTTGATTCCTTGAGGTTTGGTTTGCTCATTTCTGGCTGAGAATACCTGCCAAGCTCTCTCTTCAGGGTCGCCAAGAGGATCAAAGGTGGAGAATGAGGGGTCAAGGAGACTGGGTGCCTAAGGAGTGATGAGAAGGTTTAGAGGAGCTAATGTGGTGAATGTGATAGGAAATTTAAAAACTGAAAAAATCAATTTGGGGAGTTCCCTGCTCGCCTAGTGTTAGGATTTCACGCTTTCATTGCCAAGGCCTGGGTTTCGTTCTTGGTCAAGGAACTGAGATCCTGTCTCAGTGCCAAAAAATAAATAAATAAAACATAAATGTATTAAACTGTAAAGTGTGATAGGAATGTAAGCTATTATCGGAAGAGGTACTGCAATATCAGCTCTTTTTATATGGAAATGTGGCACAAAATTATAACTGTGGAACATAAAACTGGATTTTGAAAATATGTCATCACTTTTGCTAAAAACATAAGGAAAAAACATTTCTGAAAATGCCTCTTCCTTTAACTGGAAGTTCTTGTTAGGTTATGACCATTTTATTAAACATGTAGATAGAATGCTGAGTTAATAAAAACAAATGGATGAATTCACATAGAGTTGCTAACTTCCCTTCAGATTTGAGTTAAATGGGCAAGAATTTATCATGTAAGGCGTGAATAACAGAGCATGTGAATTCAGGTTTTAGCATTGACTAAACTTTTTCAGGGTTACAGCCATAGATTTCTTTTCCCCATGACTAAACGCAACCTTAGTGGTCATTTAGTTTGAGTTCCTTATTCTATAGACTATTTTGGTTTCATTGCTTTAGCAGAAACTTTCAATGCATGCTTCTATTTGGTTAATACTCGTCTATTTAAAAAAGACATGTTGTGGCTATTTTTGAAAGGTACTTAATAGGGAAACCACTAGAACTATTATGGAGTGGTCCAAATTGTTTAGGAAAACATTTTCATTATGGAATCATAAGATTTAAAAATAGTTGGTATTTACATGAAAATGTTCATAAAATGCTTTATTAATGAAGACCTCAGTAATCTCTAAAATGTGTTCACAGTTGTTTGGTTCCATTATAAGCAGTAGTAAGAATGGAATTCTAGAATCTCACCTCTATTGTAGTTCAATTTCCAACAATTGGTTCAAAGATTTGCATACTTTTAGGATCCATGAGCTGTCTAGAACCATCTTTCTGGTACTTGCCACATTATGTGCACTATTATCAAATGGTTGACTAAAAGTCAAATTCTGGCAGAAAGATTAATTAAGAACTTAATTATCACTATCTGCTAAGTACCATCTTGTTTAACTCGTTCTTTATAATTTTCTCACTAAGATTAGCATATGCAAATATTGTCCACTCTTATTCTCGTGGTAAGAAATAGAAGACTTTTGAATTCAAATGGCTCCCAAATGATACCCAAACATACACTGAGTCATGGATGACCTCAGACCAAGGTAAAGAAAAATTACAGTCAGATGTTTGAAGTAGAAACAGAAAATTCATGAGCTGGCCCATTATCCTTCCTATGTCATTAAGTGCATTCTTTAGAAGTAAATAAAGCAAGTGACAACTATAATTTCTGTCACCATTTTGACTGAAGTATGGTACGGAGGATTGTTTTCTTCTGATTCATATTTGGTCATGAAATTGTGAAGCTTTGGGCAGTTGACAACACTTAAAACAGACAGAGCCACATGCCATGGTACACAGTATACAGGCTTTGATGTTGAGCAGAGTCCTAACACTGACCCTTCATTTGCCATCCTGTCACTTATCTGAGCCCTCATCTAACTTTTATTGAGCATCATCTTTGTGTCAGGCATCACCTGGAAAGTGGAGCTCAAAGAAACAAATCAGACTTGTTATTTGCCCCCAAGGAATTTATATTAGCGGCACGAGATGGGCAACAAACAAATTTATAAAACCTACAAAATGGGAGTCCTGTGCAGACTGAGGTGACATCCATAAATTACTTGACATTGTCCTTAACTTGTAATAGGCATATAGCAAAACAACTTTAGTTGTTTTTCTTCATTCTACTATTCTTTCAGCAATTATTTTTAGTGCCAGATAAGCTTATGGCACTGTTCTGGGTGATGAACAAGAGTCAAGATAGTACAGGTCATAGCTCAACCCGCAAGAGTCACCATATAGGTCGGACTTCCCTGGTTGTCCAGTGGTTAAGAATCTGCCTGCCAATGCAGGGGACACAGGTTTCCATCCCTGGTCCACAGGAAGATCCCACGGTATAAATGGAACCAGAAGACAACTCAGTCAGTTCAGTCCAGTTTGGTCGCTCAGCCGTGTCCGACTCTGCGACCTCATGAATTGCAGCACGCCAGGCCTCCCTGTCCATCACCAACTCCCGGAGTTTACTCAAACCCATGTCCATTGAGTTGGTGATGCCATCCAACCATCTCATCCTCTGTTGTCCCCTTCTCCTCCTGCCCCCAATCCCTCCCAGCATCAGGGTCTTTTCCAATGAGTCAACTGTTCGCATGAGGTGGCCAAAGTATTGGAGTTTCAGCTTCAGCATCAGTCCTTCCAATGAACACCCAGGACTGATTTCCTTTAGGATGAACTGGTTGGATCTCCTTGCAGTTTACGCCAAAGCCTTCGACTGTGTGGAAGACAGCTAGACCTGGATAAAAGGATTGTACAGTACATGTGTTGGTGAACTTGGCTGTCATTGAAGTATAGTTTACCACTCAGTAGATTTACATGAATTATTTTTGTTTGTTTTTGGCTGCACCATGCAGCTTGTGGGATCTTAGTTCCCTGACAACGAGGGGTGGAACTTGGCCCCGGACAGTGGAAGCTTGGAGTCCTAACCACTGGATCTCTAGGGAATTCCCTACATGAATTTTTCCAGTAAGTTTTGGCACTCAAGTTTCAGAGGACAGAAGACTGTGGGGTGACTCAGAATTAGAAATCAGTCTGGCAAGCAGGAGAGACAATCAAAGGGTTGAGAGGAGCAAGAGAAGGCAACATTAAAAATGCCAGACCCTTGAGTACAAGCTGGTGAACCTTGCTAGAGAGGTCAGGGAAATCAGAAGGAGATGACTGTCAAGATAGGGAGGGAAAGAAGGAGAGGGGTCACAGAAGGTGGAGGGGCACGCTCACTGCTCCGAGAAGGAGTGGACAGTATCAAAGGACAGAAGTCTGCGGTCAGAGGAAGGGAACTCATAATCTTGACATATCATGATCACCTGTCTCAAGTGGTGACCCCAAGTAGAATCGTATTAGGGCCCAGTGTGGCAGACGTGAGATCTATTGCTCACATCCTCCTTTCCAGAAAGGACTTGCTATTCAGCTTCAAGAAGTGTGGTTAGCTGACAGCCTCTAGCTGTTTGCTGCTTCCATCACCTGCTCTGTGTTGGAGCTGAAGTCACTCTCTTCATGAGATTAGCCCCCGAGGCCATGACTGAGCGAGGCAGTGGTGTAAGAACTGGCCATTCCCATCCAACACGGACTCTTGGAACTGGCCGTCAGAGCTCTGTGCTCCCTGCTGGGCTGCTGAGAGAGCACTGCGCTCCGACCGCTCCCCGCCTCAATCCTGCTCACTCCCCTTTGCTTTTACGAGGGTCACACCCTCAGAAAACCTTTTTTACTCCTAACTTTATCTCACCATCTGTTTAAGAAAGAACTCACTATAGAATTTTGAGTCCTATCACGTCCATTATCTTATTTTATCCCTATAATAACTGAGGTGGTAGAGATAGTAAGAAGAACCATGCTTCACTTTACAAATGGAAAAACTGAAACCCAGGACACTTAAGTAAGCTGACCGTGCTTACACTGCTGGGTTGTACCAAAGCTGGATTAGAACCGTGCTCCAAATCATTTCCAAGTTTGGTGCTCTTTATCTTGGGGGATGTTAAGCAGAATAATGAGTGGTAACAAAAAGTCCTAAAAGAAGTCACAATTGGGGATCTGCCAAGCTTTGTAGAATTAGCATAAAGTTGAAAAGTAAAACATCATGGTTGAAAACAGTCTCACACTTAACATAGTATGTATTGTCTAAACAAGAGGAGAATTATAAATTACTCTAAATACTTGCATTCATTTTAACAGTTTCTTTCATGTATGTTTAGGAAAATTGAAATGTTAATGTGAGACTTTCAGGTGTTACTTCACTATCAGTGGATCACACCAGAGTCAAGTAATTTCTACATCCTAGGGAAATAGTACAATCTCTTTTGAAATCATACTATTATTAGCTTTTTTTTTTAAAAACCACAAACAAGGTAAGTTACAAATAGCAGTTTCTTTGCTGAAACCTGCTTGATCATTCTTTTCTCTTTCCCTCTTTTTTCTCTTGAACTTCAAAATAATAAAATGCAAAAACAATTTCATAGTCATTAAATGAAATTTGAGAAATACAGAAATGTATACAGATGACAGTAAAAGTTACCCGTAACACCACTGCTTTTAGTATTTTAGCTTTAGATCTTTACAGTCTACCAGTGTGCATACATATGTACCTTCACTCCCTTACTCTGACTCTACCACCATGCTACATCACGAAGTCGTGACTACACTTCACCCAGGACATTCATGCAAGTCCAAGATCCCTTATATTAATGGTGAAGTCACTGAAATCTATCTATTACTTCCAACATGAATCAACAGTATGAAACTTCTTGAATCTCTTCTCAGATCTCACAGGTTTGGATGCCAAACTTAGTTCCTCTATGTTTGTTTTTGTTGCTATACCCTTGGATTGGAGAAGGAAATGGCAACCCACTCCAGTGTTCTTGCTTAGGAAATCCCATGGACAGAGGGAGCCTGGCAGCCTACACTCCAGTTCAGTTCAGTTCAGTCACTCAGTCGTGTCCGACTCTTTGCGACCCCATGAACCACAGCACGCCAGGCCTCCCTGTGCATCACCAACTCCCGGGGTTCACCCAAACTCATGTCCATTGAGTCGGTGATCCCATCCAACCGTCTCATCCTCTGTTGTCCCCTTCTCCTCCCGCCCTCAATCTTTCCCAGCATCAGGGTCTTTTCAAATGAGTCTCCTCTTTGCATCAGGTGGCCAGAGTATTGGAGTTTTAGCTTCAACATCAGTCCTTCCAGTGAACACCCAGGACTGATCTCCTTTAGGATGGACTGGTTGGATCTCCTTGCAGTCCAAGGGACTCTCAAGAGGCTTCTCCAACACCACAGTTCAAAGGCACCAATTCTTTGGCGCTCAGCTTTCTTTATAGTCCAACTCTCACATCCATACATGACCACTGGAAAAACCATAGCCGTGACTAGATGGACTTTTGTTGACAAAGTAGTCTCTGCTTTTTAATATGCTGTCTAGGTTGGTCATAACTTTCCTTCCAAGGGGTAAGCATCTTTTAATTTCATGGATGCAATCACCATCTGCAGTGATTTTGGAGCCCCCCAAAATAAAGTTTGTCACTGTTTCCACTGTTTCCCCATCTATTTGCCGTGAAGTGATGGGACCGGATGCCATGATCTTAGTTTTCTGAATGTTGAGTTTTAAGCCAACTTTTTCCACTCTCCTCTTTCACTTTCATCAAGAGGCTCTTTAGTTCTTCTTTACTTTCTGCCATAAGGGTGGTGTCATCTGCATATGTGAGGTTATTGATATTTCTCCCGACAATCTTGATTCCAGCTTGTGCTTCCTCCAGCCCAGCGTTTCTCATGATGTGCTCTGCATATAAGTTGAATAAGCTGGGTGACAATATACAGCTTAGATGTACCCCTCTTCCTATTTGGAACCAGTCTGTTGTTCCTACAGGCCATGGGGTTGCAAAGAGTTGGATATGACTGAGCAACTAACACTTTCACTTTTATCCTTGGATGCTATCACTCTGGTCCTTGCATGAAGAAGTATCTGAAAGATGTTTTAGGTGACTTTTGTCAGTGAAGAAAGCATCCCCTTTGAGATAATATCCTGATCACGAAGCTCAAGGCCTGAACTCAAGCTGAGCCAGACAGCATACTTGAAATGAACCTGGACCAGAATGAACATCTTGGAAACATGAGAACAATCCGGCGGTGGGGAGCAAGGCTTCAAACAAAAGCCGCGTCTGGGTCTCCCTGTCCAGCAGCGACTCATTGCAGGGAAGAATCCCATTGGCTTGAAGTTCAGTGCTGGGACAGGGAGTCTCTGTCCTAGAAGTCACTAGTGTGCTGGCACATGACAGGGAGAACCTGGTCCTTGCTAAGGTCCTAGCATGTGCTTTTACGTCACACAAGCACGTGTGTGCAGCTCAGCCATGGCAAATGGTTTTCTCTACAGCATTTAAAAACGAGATGATGCAAAGGAAAGGACTATGAAATCTGAAGTGCATTAGTAAAAAGTAGCTGGTAAAACACAACAGACATTCACCAATTCAAAAATTCTTGATGAAAGGAGGCCCAAGAAGTCCTCATAAAACTGCATCATTTCCCAAGTTGCATTTAGCATGTCCTCGGGTCTTTTCAGGGGCAGGAGCCTGGCAGACAACACGGTCCAACCGCTCCCCATTGGAGTTACACGAGTGCCCCCTAGCGTCCCTTGTTCACGCTGAAGGGCATTTGGATCCGGTTTAACTGACCTCATCCGAGGGAACGAAAGCCTTGAGTGATTTAAGCGGCCCACATCTATCTGCTCAGCGGCTGAGCCAGGACTAGGACTCAAGCCCTGCTTCAGGCAGGACAACTGGTGATAACCCCTGGAGTTTGGGAGTCAGCAGTCCTGGGAGCTGGACTGCTGCGCTGAAGAATATTCTTCAACATAAACCTTCCAGGGCCTCGGGTGCCCCATGCATTAAACTCCTGAAAGCATACTTGCTAGTTCTGAAAGTCTTTGAGACACATGAGTGACAGAGAACAGAACCTGAAAGTTAGTAAAGGTCCCCAGGAGCGTTTAGTCTGCTGGTCCATGAACACCTGCCCCTACTCCGGCTGTCCAAGTGATCAAGCTATTTTCTACAAGCAAGTGCGAGGGTCCAAAATCCTCAGCCTTGATTCAGGGTGATGCTTCAGCCGTCCCCTTTTGTGACATCTGCCTTCAGCCTCTACCTTTGTGAACAAAGCAACTCAGACACCATCTAAGAGACAAGGGCACTGCAACCACCCAGGCTTTGATTTCCGGGAGTCTGGTGTTCTGCAGTTCTCCAAGCAGAGTTTCTGTTTCAAGATTAATCTTGGCCAATGGTACTTAATGCTGATTGCACATTAGCATCACCCAAGGAACTTTCAGAACACCCTTATGCTTGGGTCTGGCCCTAAACCAGCAGGGTCAGAATCCCTGCGGGTATATTCCCACACTTTTAAAAGCTCCTTGGGCTCCCCTTGTGGTTCAGATGGTAAAGAATCTGCCTGCAACGCAAGAGACGCATGTTCAGCTCCTCGGTCAGGAAGATCTCCTGGAGAAGGGAATGGCTACCCACTCCAGAATTCTTGCCCAGAGAATTCCATGGACAGAGACAGTCCACGGGATCGTAAAGAGTCAAGTGCGATTGAAAAAACACACTTTCCATTTCCCTTCAGGTTATTCCACTGCTCAGAAGATTGACAATCACAGTGATGGGCTGAACTTGCACTGCATAAGAGAGTAGAACAGGTATAAATAGGAAGATGGGAGACAGATAAGGTCATTTCCACCCAGGGTCTCAAATAGAAGTTAATATTCATGCATGCTAAAGTGCTCAATAAACAACCACAGAACTTGTCCAAAGAGAAATTGTAAATGACGCTGAAGGAACTAACAATCTACTAACAATTTCTGGGTTCTCTTGCTGCCCTCCATAGGAAATATCTAAGAAGAACCACAAACACACTTAAAAGTAAGAGAAGCAGGCAGAGTAAATAATACAGATCTACATTTATGTGGATTCTGCTTTATTATCCAAAAAATACTGTGGATCTTTTGAAAGAAGAAGAAAGCTTTCAAAACATGAATCCTATTAAAGGAAGGCACTCTCTGCCTTCCTTCTCTTTTCCCATTGTAAATTTCTCATTTCCACATTCAAATCATGTGTGACATTATCCAAGAACTCATGTAACAAAGGGGCCTGCTATTATATTCTGAAAGCCTGCCCTATCCTATCACTTCTCTGGAGGAAGTGACAGCTGAGCTGGGATGTGAAGTAAGAGCCAGGTGTGTGCATGTTGGAGGCTGTGTGTGTTCGGGGCTTGGGGGTGTTTTCAAGGCAGAGACGGAATGTGCAGAGGCCATGTGTTGAAAGGCTTAGCCCAGGAACAGAGGAGGCAGGTGTGAGGGGTGGGGAAGGTGCTGGGAGAGGAGGCTAGACGGGTAGGGCGCTGTCCTCTTGTTTTCAAACGTACACCCCGTGTACCTCGTGCAGTCAATTCATCTCACCTTTTCCTGCCTTGCTCCGACCTACTTTTATCTCATCTTTAGTGCCAGCGACTGAATCACCTTAACAAAGTCTGAAAGTGGTTTTCCTGACATTCCAAACTCCTATTCTTATTACAAGCATCATGCATGGTTAGTGGAAGAAAGTCTAACAATTTATAGCTGTGGAAGGTCAATGCCCCTTCAAGTCGTGCCCAACCTGAATTGTCACAGTTAACAGTTCCACGTATTCTCTCAGACCTTCCTAGCTGCATGTCCAAACACATATCTCACTGTTTTTTTGAGAAGTAGAATTGCACTAGACACATCATTTTGTAACTTGCTTTTTCGCCACCCTTTTTGTTTTACTTAAAAATAAATAAAATGGTTAACAAGATTCCTGGGGGACGGAGAAGTGACTTGCTATTGGACCCAGCTTTTCAAGGCTAGGTAGAACCAGAACAGACACCAGTGAACTGTTCTGTCAGTGGCCGGGGTGGGGATTTTAAGAGTGTTTTTTTTTTTTTTTTAATTAATCTTTTAGCTTTATTGAGCTATAATTGACAAGTAAAATGGAAAGATATTTAAAATGTACATGGAAAAGTAGTGTATGTGGTGATAATATGATGTACATATTCACTGTGAAAAGATTCCTCCCAGGACTTCTCTGGTGGTTCAGTGTTTGACCTCGCCTTCTTATACAGGGGGTGCAGGTTTGATCTCTGGTTGGGGAGCTAAGATCTCACATGCCTCGAGGTAAAAAAACCAAAGCGTACAGTGGAAACAATATTTAAACAAATTCAATAAAGACTTTAAACATGGTCCACATCATAAAAAGAAAAAAGATTTCTCACACCTAGTTATTTAACATATCTACAACTTACAACTTGCTTCTTTTCCCCCAACTTAATATATCATAGACATCTTTCTGTATCATTATACAAAGCTTTACCTCATTTTGTTTAGCAACAACATGGTATTTCTCATATACAGGTACCATCTGATGATGGACAATTTGGTTGACTCATTTTTTTTTGCCATCACAAGCCAGACAATACATCAATGAGCATCCTTGTATATGCATGCGTGCTAAGAGGCTTCAGTTGTGTCTGACTCTTTGCAACCTGAAACTGTAGATCATCAGTCTCCTCTGTCCATGGGATTCTTCAGGCAAGAATACTGGAGTGGGTCGCCATGCCCTTCTCCAAGGAATCTTGTCAACCCAGGGACTGAACCCATGTCTCTTGTGTCTCCTGCATTGGCAGGCAGGTTCTTTACCACAAGCACCACCTGGAAAGTCCATCCTTGTCCATACTCTTGTTCAACTGCACAAATATCTCTATAAGATAAATTCTACAGAGAATATTTAGGGTATGCATATTTTAGACATTGATGAGTATTTCCAAGCTCTAACCTAAAACACTGCATCAGTTCACCTCCCATAGTGGCACGTGAGAGTGCCCATTTCCTTCTCTGTCTCTTGAATCGTTACCTCTCATCCTACAGAAAGAACCAGAATCAGAATTTCACAGAATTTGTATCCTTAGACCTAACCCACGTTTTGGGCCACAGCGTTATTTCCTGCTGCCTAATATACCGGAATTCCATCAAACCTCCATCCCCAACGGATCCCCCCGAGGGCTCTGGCCCTGCTGTGGCCACTGGCGTCTGGACCACAGCCCGCTTCTCTCGTCTCTCACATCTGATCAGGAATTCCGTCTCTCATCATCTTTCTCTTCCCACAATCTTTCTCACTCATCACTTTTCTTGTGGCTCTGTGGCTCATATCCCAGTTTAGGATCTTATCGGCTCCGGGCTGACCACCCTATCTCTCTCTGATCTCTTTAACCTTCAGTCCAACTGAGCCCAGTCCCCTGGACATCTTTGTAAAACTCTCCTTGGGTCACAGAGTCCTCTCCTATTTGAGAACTTTCAGTTACTCTTCATTCCTGCCAGATCCTGGCTGAGCTGTCTCTCCTGTCACTGGCTGGGGCTTTTCTGCATTTGATGGTGTCAGTTTCTCCCTGAAGTTCTTTTCTGTATCTATCTCTGCCTACCCAGGCACTGTCCACCCAGTGAGCCATAAACATATCTGGGGAAAGAGCTTTCTAGATGGAGGGACCACGGGAGTTACAGATTATATAGAGCTTGGTAGGACATTGTCAAGACTGTGACTAGATAAAATTTAAGCATTATCATTATCTGTGAATGCAGGCTTTGTCTCTGCTGATAGATTGTCACCAAGTGCTTTATACAAATCCATGATTTAAAAAAATAATAAAAGTTTTTATGGCAAGGAGAAATTGTTTTTCTTCAGGTTAAAAATGATGACACAAGACTTTTGCCTCTCCCAGGAAAGATTTCATTAAGCAGAAGCAGGAACATCCAATTGAGCAACGGCACCTACTTGTGGTATATAAGGACCCTGATGTAATGGCCTGCCTCTTCTTCATCTTTTGTGTGTCTTCATTATTTTTTTTAATTTCATACAAACATGACAATCATTTCTACTTCTAAACAAATGCTTCTTAAATTGTAATAGAAAGTACTCGCCTATTTGATCTAACTTGTATCAGGTTTCATATTTATTCATTAGTAATTCATAAGGTTGTTGGGAGGATAAAATGAGTTAGCAGTGCTTAGAACAATCCTCTGTGTGAGTGTATGTGTATGTGCTCAGTCACTCACTTCTGGGCTTCTTGTCTTTTGCAATCCCATGGACTGTACCAGGCTCCTCTGTCCATGGAATTTTCCAGGCAAGAATACTAGATCAGGTTGCCATTTCCTTCTCCAGAGTATCTTCCAAACCCATGGATTGAACCTGCATTCTTTACTACTGTGCCACCTGGGAAATCAGAACAATGCCTAACACATAGTAAATACTCTTTAAGCGTTTGCAGTAACAATGTTACACACACACACACACAAACACACACACACAATCCATTCATCCATTTACTCATACAACAGATTACAGCTATGTATAAAATACTATGCTAGGCACTAGCAGTGTAAAGACATATTAAGCTGGTCCTAAGGATATCATGTCTAGCAGAGAAACAAATACATAAGCATCTAAAATTTGAGGTATATTTAAGGGGAAGTGAAAGGCAAAAGGCAGGGGTGAATAATTCTGCTTGAGAGAGAGGGTTACAAAGAAAATGTTGCTCAAACCAAAGGCTAAGTGTAACCAGTTGAAGGAAGTTCAAAAGGCAAAAGGCAGGGGTGAATAATTCTGCTTGAGAGAGAGGGTTACAAAGAAAGTGTTGCTCAAACCTATGGCTAAGTGTAACCAGTTGAAGGAAGTTAGACATAACAAAGTGGAGGAAGGAAGTTTTAACAAAGACATAAAGTCATGGAGCAGCAAGACATGTTGGGGGCCTGTAAACATAGAATGGCTGAAGCACATGTTGAAAGGGAAGAAGGGAAAACACTTGAGGTTCTGAGAGTACTGCTTCCATGATAAAGAACATTAGAACATTAGACATCCTCTGTAGGGGATAATGAGCAATTGAAGGATTTTAGGTAGATTTCCATTTTAGAAAATGCAGCAAAGGGCGCAAATTCAAATACCCCTGAGGACCAAGCAAATGACAAATGTGTAAGTTGGAGGCTGGTCTGAAGTGGTGGAGGAGTCAGACTGAAAAGTGTATAAAGATATTCAAGTGATTAAAAATGACAGGATAAAAGTTGCTAAGCAAATCTGAGGGCTGTCAGTATGAACACTGGATATAGAGTCTGTGTTGACTGGGGAAGACAGTGGAAGAAGTTTGGAAACTAACTAAGGAATCCGTTCATGTAAAACATAATGAGGAGCAAAGACAAGAGGAAAACCTGGTGAAGAACTACCTGACTTGAAAACTATCTAGGGAGGAAAATATGCATAGGCCCATGATGACCCATGGGAAGGAAGAAGGGAAGAAAGCTAGAAGAATTTCCAAGTTTCTGGCTTAGATGAGTAGATAAATAAATGTAATAAAACCATTTACCTCTATAGAAATGATATGGACTGGGGAGCAGGTAGACATAATGAATTTAGGTTTAGAAATACTGAGTTTGGAGTGTCTGTGGGTCATCCAAGTGCACGCTCCAGTAGATGGCTAGATTTACGATGCAAACTATAAAAGGCCAGCGTTGGAAATACAGACCTAGGAGTTATCAGGTTATAGATGGTAATTAACAACAGAGAAGTAGCTGATATTGTCCAGAACAAAGTATGAGCAAAATTATAGAGAAGAAATTCTTCATCTAAATGTTTTAAATGCTTTTATTTTCTGTGGTAATGTTCACATTCATTCCATCCTAAGAATTCTTTTTACTTAATTTTTAAATTCTTGTGTGAATTTGGAATGTAGAAATGACAATGATAAGCTGCATGGCTTCTCTTTTCTTTATTTTCTTCATTTTTAAAATTGTAGTAGAGTTGACTTCAGTGTTAAGCCAATCTCTGCTGGGCAGCAAAGTGACTCAGTTATACATGCTGCTGCTGCTGCTGAGTCGCTTCAGTCGTGTCCGGCTCTGCATGACCCCATGGACTGCAGCCCACCAGGCTCCTCCGTCCCTGGGATTCTCCAGGCAAGAGTACTGGAGTGGGGTGCCATTGCCTTCTCCGTCAGTTATCCATATGTATGTATATATATATATATATATACACTTTCTTTTTTAAAAATATTCTTTTTCCATTACAGTTTACCCTGGAGATTGGATATGGTTCCCTTGCTATATGGTAGGAGCTTGCTGTTTATCCCTACTAAACGTAGCGTTTTGCACCTACCAGCTCCACATCCGCTCTCCCTGCCCTCCTCCCCCGGGGCAGGCACAAGTCTGAGCTCTGTGTCACTGAGTCTGCTTTGTAGATAGGTTCATTTGTGCCATATTTTATTCATATTTTAAAAGATTTATTTATTTATCTTGGCTGTGGCTGTTGGGCTTCCCTTGTGGCTCAGCTGGTAAAGAATCCATCTGCAATGCGGAAGACCTGGGTTCAATCCCCGGGTTGGGAAGATGCCCCTGGAGAAGAGAAAGGCTACCCACTCCAGTATTCTGGCCTGGAGAATTCCATGGACTGTATAGTCCGTGAGGTCGCAAAGAGCTGGACAAGACGGAGCGACTTTCCCTTGTGGTGCTGTTGCTGCCCGCAGGCTTTCTGTCACTGCATGGAGCAGAGGCTGTGTGTTGCAGTGTATGGGCTTCCCCGCGCAGTGGCTTTTCCTGTTGTGGAGCATAGAGCCCGAGGCGAACTGGTGTCTTTTGCGTTGCAAGGGGGCGTCTTATCCGTTGTACCACCAGGGAGGTCTCATTTGTGCCACATTTTAGATTCCACACGAGTGATATCATATGGTATTTGTCTTTCTCTGACTTCACTCAGTATGATAACCTCTGCTGCAGGTGACATCATTTCATTCTTTTTTATTCTTTTTTATAGCTGAGTAGTATCCCCTGGTGGCTCAGTAGTAAAGAGTCCACCTGCAATGCAGAAGCTGCAGGAGACATGGGTTTGATCCCCGCACTGGGAAGATCCCCTGGAGAAGGGCATGGCAACCCACTCCAGCACTGTTGCCTGGAGAATCCCATGGACAGAGGAGCCTGGTGGGCTACAGTCCATGGGGTCACAGAGCGTCAGACACAACTGAAGCAACTTAGCCCGTAGTATTACACTGTGTGTATGTACCACATCTTCTTTCTCCATTGATCTGTTGATGGCCATTTAGATTGTTTCCATATTTTGGCAATTGTGAACAGTGCTGCTATGAATATAGGGGTGCCTATATCTTTCTGAATTGCCTGGGTATATGCCCAGGAGTGAGAGAAGCTATACAAGTTAGCATGGATATTAGAGAAATCAGTCTACAAATAACATATTCATAAAAATTGTGACACATACCTGTATTTTTACACATATTGTTAAAAGCATTTATAATGCAATGTCATCCAGTTACCTTAGGTGGTTACTTGCTAACTCTTTTATTTGAAAAGACATGTGCCCAAAAGGAAGGGTGAGTATAAGTGTGTGAGGAGAATGGAGACAGACGATACATAAAGAGCAGCAGAGTAACTACCTAAGGATATTGTTTACATGTTGTGAATGTGTGGACTCACAAAAAGCAGGAAGTTGTCTTTAAAATAAAGGCTTATTTCAGCTAACATATTGTTTACTCTCTCTGTTTCTAACCAGCAGTGTCTCAAGCCTAATGAAAGCCTTTTATCTGGAACATCTGGGAACAAATTTGGAAAGAGGAAAGAGTAAAACAGGCTCCCACTTTAAAGCATAACCATTCCAAACCCAAGAATGGGTCAATCCCTGTCCAAATGTTTACTTTGCGTCCATCCATATAGCCTATCAAGAGTCAACTTCAATTAGCAAAAACAACTACTAGAAGGATAATGGAGAAATATTATAGTTTCCAGCTCTTTTTTTTTTAATCACTGTTTTCTCAACTCTTTTAAATGAATTAAAAGCAGATGTTGAAATTGCTGCCAACTGTACACTTGTCATCTGTGGAAGGGAATTAACTTGGTTTTGTTCATCATTAAATTAAATGTTAGGCTTCAGTAGTTTAAAGAGTCTTGGAATGCTGTTCCTGATGGGGTTTTAAAATTGCAAATAACTAAAGTAATTTTGAAAATTGTGGAAAGATTTGTCCTTGTAAGATAAGGAAAATTCCTGGGAAAGTTTAGAATTCTGAAACTCTCACATGATACGTGAAGGAACAAAAATCAATCTTTTATTATTCAACAGGAACTTTTGGACACCATCTACACTTTCAGCTCTGCATTTGGTGTAGTGGAGGACACAAAAGAACTCAAAACTAGTGGTCAGTCTCAGAGTTAAAGAATATAAGATACTGTATGAACCAATGCCCAGATAAGACAGCCTGCTGCTAGTCCTTCACAAGTTCAGACGAGGCAGAACTTGAGGAGAGCTGAGATAATATAGGCAGGAATCTCAGGGGTAAGTTGATTGGACAATGAAGAATCTGTAGGGTCTAATGTTACCTCAAGTGGCATCCAGCCTCCGGGATTGCTGTAAATAATTCTTGCCTTTGAGTCTTCAAGCCTTTTTGTAGTTTCCTCCCACACTGAATAGGGCAGACCTGGGTAACCAACGATATGGCAGAAATGATAGAGTGTGACTTTTGAGGCTGGGTAATAAAAAAAAATGCTGCAACTTTGATCTTGGTCTCTCTTAACTCTCGCTCTAGGGGAAGCCAGCCTCCATGTTGAAAGGACAGTCAAGTAGCCCATGGAAAGGCTCATTTGGAGAGCACCGTAGGAATCCTGCCAACAGCCAACACCAACTTGTCAGGCATGTGAGTGAGCCACTGTCCAAGCAGACTCTTTAGCCCAGGGAGACCTTCAGATGATTGCATGACTGCAACCCTGGCCAATATCTTGGTTATAACCTCAAGAGACCCTGAGTCAGAACATCTAGCTAAGTGGCTTCTAAATTCCTGACCCACAGAAATCATGATAAATAAATGCTTACAGTTTGGAGATGTTGAGTTTCGGGATAATTTTTTATGTAGCAATAAATTAATACACATTACTAGGTGTTCATCTTCACCTAAGAATGCATGAGAATTTAGAAAAGATTGCTTGAGAAGGAATAAAAGATCAAGAGCTATGACTGCTTCTGTCTACCCTTTTAAAAGAAATGGTATGATAATACTATAATGAAAGCTGAAATAAACACTATTACCCCTAACATAAAAATTGACCACACAGATGAGGTAATAATCCTCACCTGCCTCTAGTCCCAACCAGCTGTTTCTATATTGGCGAATGACTTCATCCATTCCAAAATACTTTAAAAACATTCTTCAGTTCATTTCACAAGTATGTATTGAGAATAGACTATGTGTCATAATATGACATGTACATCTACTACAATAGGAATTACATAATTATATGGCACAGAACACCAATAAGAGATTAAACATATTTTTGGTTTTTACAGTTTCATTCAAAACAACAAACTTTAATTTTCCCTTTATGAATTTGGTTTTAGGATAATATAGAATAATACTACCCTTTCCTATTTGGGGATGAAAATACAAATAACTGTGAAGCACGGGCAGATAATACACTCTATGTGGATGACTGGATATGCATTTCTTGAAGAAATATCTTGGAATGGCTCCATTGTGTACCAGGTGGTCACCACTATTAGCATTAGCAGGTCTATGGAAAAAGAAATTCCAACTCCTTCTGTTCCAGAAGGATACCGAAGATGTACAAAAGCTGAGAGAGCTCTTAGTATCATTGATGGATCTTCTTATAATTAGGAGAAAAGAGTAATGTAAGAAAATACATTTAGATAATTTCATAATAAAATCTTCTCTAGCTCTTGAAAAAAAATTTAAGCAGAGATTTACTACTGGAATTTAACAAATTTTACTGTAACCTCATGCTTATATATCTTTTAAGTTCACCATCCAGGTGAAAGGTCGGACTTTGAGATTTTTTTAAAAGCACAAAAATACTAGGAAAGTTACAAGCATAAAAACTTGTAGCCAGCTAGAGAATGTTCTCTGGGCATAGTAATATTGTTGTCATCTCAGGAAGTGAGGCATGTTGGGGAAAATATAGATAAACTGGATCCAGATCAAGAGGAAAGATCAGAAAACTCATGAAAATGAATTTTCTCATTTTCTCTAACTCATGAGTTAAAAGACTAACTTAGCAGACTGGAGATCAACAACCGAATGTGGTGTTTGTCCTTTCAGAAGACAAGACAAGGTTAAGAGGAAGCCTGGATGACCCTGATCCAGAGCAAGAGAAAAAGGAAAAAGGGCTTATGGGCAGAAGACTCAACCACCACCAAGATCTGCAATAACTCAGTTCAGTTCAGTTCAGTAGCTCAGTCCTGTCTGACTCTGTGATCCCATGGACTGCAGCACACCAGGCTTCCGTGTCCATCACCAACTCCCAGGGCTTGCTCAAACTCATGTCCATCAAGTTGTTGATGCTTCTCCTCCTGCCTTCAATCTTTCCCAGCATCAAGGTCTTTTCCAATGAGTCAGCTCTTTGCATCAGGTAGCCAAAGTATTGGAGCTTCAGCTTCAGCATCAGTCCTTCCAATAAATATTCAGGACTGTTGTTTTTTTTTTTGACTGGTTTGATCTCCTTGCAGTCCTAGGGACTCTCAAGAGTCTTCTCCAACACCACAGTTCAAAAGCATCGATTCTTCAGTACTCAGCTTTCTTTTATGGTCCAACTCTCACATCCATACATGACTACTGGAAAAACCACAGCTTTGACTAGATGGACTTTGTTAGCAAAGTATTGTCTCTGCTTTTTAGTATGCCGTCTAGGTTGGTTATAGCTTTTCCTCCACTGAGAAAGGGTGTTTTAATTTCATGGCTGTGGTCACCATCTGCAGTGATTTTGGAGCCCAAGAAAATAAACTCTGTCATTGTTTCCATTGTTTCCCCATCTATTTGCCATGAAGGGAGGGGATGCCATGATCTTCATTTTTTTGAATGTTGAGTTTTAAGCCAGCTTTTGTACTCTCCTCTTTCACCTTCATCAAGAGGTTCTTTAGTTCCTCTTCACTTTCTGCCATAAGGGTGGTGTCATCTGCATATCTGAGGTTATTGATATTTCTCCTGGCAGTCTTGATTCCAGCTTGTGCTTCTTCCAGCCCAGCGTTTCTCATGATGTACTCTGCATATAAGTTAAATAAGCAGGGTGACAATACACAGCCTTGATGTACTCCTTTCCCTATTTGGAACCAGTCTGTTGTTCCATGTCCAGTTCTAACTGTTGCTTCCTGACCTGCATACAGGTTTCTCAGGAGGCAGGTTAGGTGGTCTGGTATTCCCGTCTCCTGAAGACTTTCCCACAGTGTGCTGTGACCCACACAGTCAGAGGCTTTGGCATCAATAAATCATCATATAAATCATCAATAAAGCAGATGTTTTTCTGGAACTGTTTTTCCTACGATCCAGCGGATGTTGGCAATTTGATCTCTGTTTCCTCTGCCTTTTCTAAATCCAGCTTGAACATCCGGAAGTTCTCAGTTCATGGACCTTTGAAGCCTCCCTTGGAGGATTCAGCAACCTGGATATCCACAAGTCAAACACAAGCAAACACTGCAAAGAATGTAGTGTGACCAGTGCAACATGTTCAAGCAAGAGGAACCAAAGGCATACCAAGTTTCAAAGACTTTAGTTAACAACCAGATTCCTAGAATTACCACGGGAGGAAGAGGATGTCATCTTGGTGGATATCATGAATTCAGAGTGAGTACTCGGTATGACACTGAAAGGTTTGATTAGTAAGGAACAGATGATATAAACACTTCAGAAGATACATCACTAAATAATTTCTATTGAAATCTTGTCCCCATGGGGTATATATCAATGTCATATTGATCCTATTGGGAATGGCTACATAATTTGTGGGGGTGCCTAGTGCAAAATGAAAATGAGGGGCCTCCTGTTGCAAAATTATTAAGAATTTCCGGGGCTTCCCTGATGGTTCACTGGTAAAGAATCCACATGCCAATGCAGGAGACATGGGTTTGAGTCCTGATCCGGGAAGACTGCACATGCCTCAGAGCAACTAAGCCCATGAGCCACCTGTGCTCTGGAGTCGGGGAGTTGCAACTACTGAATCCTGCTTGTCCTAGAGCCCATGCTCTGCAATAAGCCTCTGCAATGAGAAGTGTGTACATGGCAACTAGAGAGTAGCCCCCACTCACCACTAGAGAAAAGCCCACACAGCAACGAAGACCCAGCACAGCCAAAAAATCAAGCAATCAATACATAAATAAAATTAAAAAAAAAAGAATTTCCAGATGGCATGGAGTCCTGTGCTGTTGCACAGACTACACACCCGTGGAGCTGACCCTGGCCCTATTAAAGAGGATGGAAATTGGGAGTTTCATCTTCTACAGAATGAAAAAAATGCTTGAAAATGTCAGGTGATATATTTTTAGTGGAATAATATTTTTACCACATGGAGTATAAAGCAGTCACTGGCTTAATTGCTCTCAAGATGAATTACAGTTGAGGGTTAGGGTCACCTTAGCTGATGAGCAACTGTTTGTCACGTCACTGGCTTCACAGTTTTAAAAAACATTTTAGAAAAGCTTCTGAAAACCCACTGACGACAACTGAAGAGACCCAGTAGAGATCCTGCATATCGGGATGGTAATTTGATTCGAATCCATGCCTTTTATTCTTTTTGATAGCTGTCATCTAGACTCTCATTCCACATTAAGAGAAATTTCCCCATAGGACTGATCATCATGCAGACATCCTGGGCTTAGAAGTGGATGCAATAATGTGGCTCTGTGTTATCTTTCCTTTGGGGAAGAGAATGAACATGTTTTTGCTTAGAAGTCTAAGAGCTTATTTAATCAAATAGTTTTAAAAACTATGAAACATTTTAGATACCAAGTATAGACTCTATAAAGAATACAGAATACCTACATAGCCTCTTCTCAGCTCTTTAGAAACAAAATATTAAAAATATAATTGAAGCCATTTTCTCTCCTCCCACAAATGGAACTGTGAGAACCACAGAACTTAACAGCTCTGTCCAAACCATTGCACTAGAGACCTGATTAAACGCTAGCATCATTTTTTAGCAACTTAAGGCTGTGTCCCTAGGATGACCTGGGCCCCCACTGAACCCCATTAAAATGCCTGACTGAGGAAGTGCGATGGCTGCCAGGAGAATTTACTGTTTGATCAAGTCAACACCTGATGTTAGGCTGCTGATCTCTCTTGGAGACAGAAAAGACTCACAATTGTGAATCTGTATCTCTACAACTTAGAAGTGTCCTTCTCAAGGCCTGAGAGCCATTCCTTTGAAATGTAATCATGGAGAAGAACAGGGTCTCTGTCTCCCAGTCTCTGTGGGGGGGAAGAATCCTAACCTTGAAAATTGCCAGCTAGCAGACACTGCGGGTTTAATCACAATGACACTGACCGATGCTTTGTGATTTTTCACTTGTCTGACTCTAATGAGTCCAGCTCTCCCTGCTCCCTCATTCTCCGTTTAAAACCCCTAATCACTTCTGCAAAAATCAGAATGGAGGTCAGCCCTTTCCCCTACTGCCAGTAGCTTCTGAATAACATCGGTTTTCACTGCTTTAACTACAGGCTGTCCGTGTTTATGTTTGAGAACTGCCATTCCAATTGTTCTGTGTATCATTCTGCTACATTCTTTAAAAAAGCAGACATGTATCTATGAATAAAAAATATATTGTGCTGCCTATTTTTAAAATCAAATATAAATGACACCATACTTTACCTACTCTTGTTCATTTAACATCATATTTTCCAGATTTATCCGTATTGTTACATGTGGTTCTACTACATCAGTACTGTGTCCAGGGTTGGGAGAAGCATTTCCCTAGGTCCATCCTCCGGAGCCTCTGCCTACCCCGAAGCCCATGGATGGTCAAAGTGGAACAAAAAGCCCCTGCTTTGACGGTGATGGTGGGAACCGAGCTTGGATGTGCAGGCAGAGGTGGCCACCAACGGGGAGTAAAGGGGAAGTAGGGTGGGAAGATATAAAACGTGGCAGCTCTCTCTGCTTGGAACTCCAGAGTTCTAGATTCTAAATTTGGACTTGACTTTCTGTGTTTACAAATGAAATATGTTTATAAACATGCAATGTCAAGTCCAAATTTATCATTCTAGCCTTGGTGGCTCAGGCGGTAAAGAATCCGCCTGCAATGCAGGAGACCAGGGTTCGATCCCCGTGTAGAGAAGATCCTCTGGAGAAGGGAATGGCAACCCGCTCTAGTATTCTTGCCTGGAGTATTCCATGGACAGAGGATCCTGGTGGGCTGCAGTCCATGGGGTGGCAAAGAGTCGAATAGGACTGAACCACTTTTCACTTTCACTTCCATGTTTATATATGAAATATGTTTATAAGGATGGGAGCCTAGAACATATCTCCTTTACTGTTTAGCTTTAAACAACAACAACTTTTAAAGCATTCAGACATAAAGTATGTGGCCTCCATTTGCACTTTTGACCGCTCCACCTTCCCTGTGACATTTCCTCTCCACTCCTCCCTCCACTATTTAAAACTGTCAAATATGACTTGAAGCAGGACGCTAAGACGCAAAGAAGACGCTACCTGGACGCCAAAAAGGGACGCTCACAAGGGCCTCTGACTGGGACCCGCGCTGTCGCCAAACCCCGCCCACTGCGCCCGGCCCAGGGCCCGCGGCATCCTGGGACGTGTAGTCTTTGGAAGGGCAGCGGCGCTCCAAGTCTCCTCCGCCGAGCTGCCTTTCGCCCTCGGGACGTCGTGACGTCGCGTTCCTCCCATCCCTCGCCTCCTCCCTCTTCCTTTCCCTCTCCAGAAGCTTGGTCCCAGACTTCCGAGGACCTTTTACGACGTTGGGTATGAGTCGGTCTCGGCGCTGGGTCCACTTTTCGGCAAAGTGACGTGGACGTCAACAGCAATGGCGGAAGGAGAAGAGGTCCTGCCACTGCCGACGTCGGGCGACGAAGGCTGGTGAGTGGAAGCCCCGGGCTGCCTCGCACTGCCCTTCTTTTCCGCGTTGTCACCACCCTGCCCGTCCCCGCGGCCCCGGCAGGCGCCGACGTGGAACGGGAAGACCGGTGCTCGAAGCCCGGAGCCCTGCCCCGCCCCCTCTGCCTGCCGGGTTCCCCTCCGCCAGCTCGGTCCTGCCCTAGGTGCTGAAGCCAGACTCGGAGGGAGAGGGGTCTCGTCCAGGTGCCGGGCCTCCGTTCGGCCTTCCAGCTTCATCCGCCGGCTTCCGAAATGTGCTGGAGAAGGATGGCTTCGGGGCTGGGTTTGGCCGGAGTCCCTGGCCCGGGGAGTCAGAGTAGGCTGGTTAGGAAGGAAGTTTCGCGGGGCTGATCTCAGGCACTGGAATACTATTTGAAGAAAAGCCCATTTGAAATGACTGCGGTTGCCTTTGCCTGAGGGTTCAGAGGTTGAGCGATACACCTAGGGATGGCTCCCTCCCACACAACTGAGACATTTTCAGTCCTAGTTTTCATTTCTCATTCCTACAGTTTGTACCTTTCGTCTCTTTTACACATCTTTTTCCTTCCTGCCACTTTGCTCACAGCACGATTTCAGAGCTTTGGATGCGGTGTAGGACACCCCTCTTGGTGTCCCCAAGCCTTTGCGCGCTTACCTGATTTACAGTCAGGGTTGTGGGGAGGACTTCTGACAATTTTTGGTAGGTTTTAGTCACCCAGTGTTGTTAATCTCTGAGAAAATCCCTTATTTTTGAAATAGTTGATCTTCATAGTACACTTTTAGGGATAACATGATTTAAAAAGTGGAATCTTTAGAGGCTTGTCGAATTTTTACAATTGATCTAAGTGCATTTACCACAGGTATTAGATAGTTTTGAATTTGCCTGTTCATCATATATGTATAGCTCACTAGCACTCCATTTATCTAATAATAATAATCCAGGACATTTGTAGACATGGAGTTTAATCCCTCTGAAAGAAATGGAAATCGTTGAAAGGGATAGATAATATAGTAATGGTAATTGAAAAATTCAGCTCTCACTTAGCAGACATCAGGCATCACCTTAGCATCAATATATGTATTATTGATGTGCAAGGTGTAAGATGAAAACTTACCAAGATGTACTTTCTTTTCTCAATTGGTTTATCTTGGAGTTGGGAAGCTGTAACAGGTACACTCTAAGAAGATAAAATTGCCCTAGTTCTTTGCACGTATTAATAAAAGTGTTGTGAAAGTTCTGGGAGACAGAAACCACGTCCGCTTGGAGTCATTGGGGAAAGCTGTAAGGGGGTGGGGGTGTCTGAATTAGCCATTGAAGAATGAGTAGGATTTAGACCAGTGCTGTCCAATAGAAATGCAATGTGAACCACATACGTAATTTCAAATTTTCTAGTAGCCATGTTAAAAACTAAAAATAGGTGAAAATAATTTTAATTATTATCTTCTTTAATTGAATATATCCAAAACATTTCAACGTGTAATCATTGTTAAAAACAAACAAACAATACTTTCACATCTTTTTTGTACCAGGTCTTCAAAATTTGATGTGTATTTTACACTTACTGTACATCTCAGTCCGGTCTAGCCATGTTTCAAATGTTAAATAGCCACACGTGACTGGCAGCTAAGGTGCAGGGTCAGATTAACAGAGCAGAAAGGTCTCTGAATGAAATAATAGCATGAGCAAGGACATAGGCAAGAAAACTGATGATTTGTTTGGAGAGTAATGACTAGAATGTCATAAAGTTTGCTGTTTCGGAAGAGTGAATTTGTTGTAAACTGTCTGTCATCAACTGACTGAAGGCCAGGAGGGAAAGTATTTCTAGGGATAAGGTGTCTTTGAGCAGTTCCTAGGTTAGAAGGATTGTGAGCATGTGTCTGGTTCAGAGAGGCAAGGACCGTGGAGTGAATGGTTGCTGGTGGTAGCATTTGTTATCTTCTAGCCTTGCTGTTGAGCGACTTCACTTTCGCTTCTCACTTTCATGCATTGGAGAAGGAAATGGCAACCCACTCCAGTGTTCTTGCCTGGAGAATCCCAGGGATGGGGGAGCCTGGTGGGCTACCGTCTGTGGGGTTGCGTGGAGTTGGACACTACTGAAGCGACTTAGCAGCAGCAGCAGCAGCCTTGCTGTTTCTTTGGTGAAGCTTCCCATTTTTGCTCTTTTCATTTTCATGGGTGGAAGAACCCCGAATGTTCTCTGATTTTTATTCTCCCTCCATTCTCTTCTAATCTTTATCCTTTTTCTCTGCTCATTCCAATCACTGATACCCTCGAAGTGAATTTGAATAGAGTCAGAAAACACATTTGCATTTGGAGCCACAAATTCAGTAAAGCCTCTGTCCTTAAGAGTGCTTGTTGTATACACTGGAGCAGCTTTATTCTTTAAAAAAAAAAATGCTGTGACATATTTACTGTAATCTTTTTAGATATAAAATTTTCTGAAATGTGTTAAACATCTCATTGTGTAACCGAACTCATCTTAATGATTTAGGGTCATTCAGTTTACAAATGTGAGTGTATAAGAATAAAACTAGGTCCCTGTCCTTAAGGAATTTGTGGTCTAGTTAGAGGAGGCAGGTTTAAGAACATCATTCTTTAAGGCCTATCTAGACAGAAAGGGTAGACTGTTGCTGTTTGAATGGCCCCCTGTAGCCATCCCTCTCTGAGTTTGCCTTTCATAGTTTTTCTTGTATTCTTTGCTGTCAGTGGTGTCTCCCTGTTTGATCCTGGGCTGTGAAACTCGGTAGCTGAACTTGTTAAATTATCTGTTCATTTGTAAAGAGGCTCAGGATGGGGCCTGAAGAACTTACAAGTACAAGATGTCACTTTTACTTATTTACTGGTTTTTAGTTATGTTCTGGATCAGTGCTTTTCAGAATTTAAATGTGCACTGGGATTACCTGGAGAGCTTGTTAAAATTCAGATTCTGATTCAGTAGATTTGCTTGGGACCTGAATTCCATATTTCTGACTGACCAGCTACTGGGTGATGGCATTTCTGGTTCATAGTTTGAGGTGATGTATATCTTCAATGAGTTGGTCAGGGAAATATTTTTCTCTCTTTACTATGTTATTTTGTATCATCTAACATGTTATACTGTACATATTACATAATTATCCTTTAGTTTTAATCTGATTACATGTCTTACCACTGTTCTGTATTTTATTTATTTCTTTGTCGTTGCTTTGGGAGAACTTTGTCCAGTTGTGGCAAGCGGGCACCACTCTTTGTTTTGACGCCTGGGCTTCTCATCGCAGTGACTTCTCCTGCCTCGGAGCACGGGCGCTCGGTGCTTGGGGGTTCTCAGGCTTAGTTGCTCTGTGTCATGTGACATCTTGGACCAGGGCCGGAACCCATGTCCCCTGCACTGGCAGGTGGGTTCTTAGCCACGACAAAACCAGGGAAGTCCTGTTACTGTTCTTTAGATTGAGAACTTCTCAAGGGCAGTGCTGTTGGCAGGTGGCGCAAATGTCTATTGTCTGAAGATACAGAGTTTTGTAAAATCATGTGCAGTAATATACCAAGATATCATTTCATATAAATTTTCTGACTCCAGTGTTTTGTAAGCTGTGTTATTGTTTGCTGGTGTAATACTCATTTTTTTATGGAAATCTAGGGTTATCAGAAACTGCCTCAGCTCTCAAACTTTCTGAAATTACAGCCACGTAAACTCAGAGAGCATGGAGAAATCCTTGAAAATTGTTTACAGTTTGAAATGACTTAAATTTAATTAAATAATATAAGCTACAGATTTGAAAATAAAAGAAGTGTTAAATTATTGTAGTTCAGTGTTTGGTCATTCTTCTGGGTATTGAAGAAACCAGGTTTGCGATTGTGGCTTTCATTTTCTGAGGCTTTCTTTCTGAAATAATTCCTTAAAATCTAAAGTCTTGATTAAAAGATTTTTTTTGGTGAACACAGTGTGCAACAACTGTTGATATTTTGAGTTTGCTAAGTAAAATTTTTTGTACAGCTTTTCTTAAATTGTTGCTAAACTTTTGTTAAAATTGTAGAACTATCAGTTTCATAAAGAGGCTTCTGTTGTTGTTCATGTGAGATGTGAATAAGAATTGTTGAGAATAATGAGGTCTTTTTTGAAGTTTTGTGCGCTTTGTAAATAGTATTCTCAGTGCTTTCCATTTCATAAGCATCAAAATAGAGATTTAAATGATCACTCAGGGATTAAGTGGTAGCAATTTCAGAATGATATAATCAATAAAGAAATACATTTAATATGAAAGAGAATGAACCCTGTTGCTTAGAATATTGATAGCGTGAAGTTCTGGGAAGACTAGATATTATCTTACATAAAATGAAGAGAAAGTGAACAGTATTGGTTTGAATTAGGAGTTTTTAAGTTGACAACTGTTTGCTTTTGTGAGGGCAGACAGAAGTTAGAAATTATGAAGACTTACTCTGTTTATGCTATTTATATGAATGCTGTTATAATTCAGGTTTTACTGATTTTGGAGGCAATTCCTAAATAAGAATTCACTTGTTCCTGTGGATGTTTTAATATCCACAGGTAAGAGTTAGTAATTGGTTTTTGCATGCTAAAGAAATGTATGCAGTTAATTTATTTCCATGTATTTGTACTCACTGCTAGGAGTACAGATGCATTCCTATCTAAGTACAGTGAGGCAATTCACGTAGTTCTGCACTAATGAAGTGTGCTCCGATATACAGCCAACTCATGAGTAGGTGTCTTCTGAGCAGAATTGATAAAGTATGCCTGGCAAGTCATTTCTGCTGCTTATGGTGAAATGTGGATTCTACTTGATATAAATCAAAGGCAGTCCAATCCTCCCACACCATTAATTAAAAAGCAAAACAGAGGTTAGCAAAGCATTCTTAATTAATTCAGCTAACATTAACTAAATACTGGTTATATTCAAGCTGCTCTGTAGTGTTTAAAAAAAAATGGAAACATTTAAAACCAGAATGGTGCATTGTTCTGATTTGCTTTGGCACTTCAATTTTTTCATCATTTTATCCCTGGGAATAATACTTAAAGATATCTTTTGAAGATAACTAAGTACATGTGATATTGAAAATTACATACTCTAGCAGAGTAGAATAGGATTATACAACTTGGAAAGGGGCAGTGCTTGCAGTGACTTACTTAGATATTGAGAATTACATACAGAAAACAAATCAGCCCCATATATTAAGTTCATAAGAGCAAATTGTTGTTTGTTGGGAATGCAAGAGCAGTAAGAGCCAATTAGAAGAAAACCTATTTCCTGAAATTTAATGTATATTTATTTTTAAGGGTCTGTCTCACCTTTTTCACCTGAGTTGAGAAAAGGATGACTAATTAAATAATTTGTTTCACATCTTCCTTCTTCTTGAAGATTGAAGGAGTTTTTTCTCGTCTTTAAGCTGACACAGCATTTTGTTGGAGTTTTCATTCCAAACCGATGCTGTAATGTGTGCGTTCCTTACTTTAAAGCAGTTGTTACATAAAGCTAGTTGCTGTGGTGATATTTAATGATTTTAGTAAGAAGGAAACATGTAAGAAAATATGTTTGCATAGAACTTTACCCTTTGTATAATGCTTATATATACTATCTCATTTTGGCTCTTAGAACAATTCTATGAGAAAGGGAAATTATGAGTTACTGTCCTTTCGTTGTTAGGGATGAGAAGATAGGGATAGGGAGTTTAGACAGTAGACCCAGTTAGTGGAAAATCTGGGACTTAAACTCATGGCTCTGTAAGCCCTTTCTTTCTCAAGTTGATTGCATATACCGTGTATAGTTCACAGATACTTTAACAGACAGCTAGAGAGAACCCAGTTAGAAATATGCTAATCTTATATTCAATCACCCATGTGTTTTGAACATACAGTATTTAAAGATGTGCTCTGTTGATCACATGTGTGTATTATCTGTGGAACCTATAAGGCTGTAAGGATATGCATAGGCTGTGTGCCACATTGTCTTTCTTGCATCCACAAGAAGGGATAATTCATGATTGTTGTGGTGGGATGTGATACAGAGTGTTATATACTATCACTTCCTATCTCTTTGGTTTTCATAATCTGTTCTCATGCCTCTTGCCAAAAATCACTTAAATAGATTAGTTTTTTTGTCTTGAGATACTGTTGTTACAAATATCTAGATTATATATCTAATATTTTATATATTTAAATGTATGTGTGTAATTATATATTAAGTATATGTGCATATATAAGTAATATATTTGTATCTATGTCATTTGGAAATAAAATTATTGTTTATTTACTTATTTAGTCTGTGAGAACTCAGTAGTGATATTTAATTAGAACATATAAATAATTATATAGTTTTAATTACTATCACCTCAGTAATTTTTTTGTTGTTTATATTCAATGATGTTAGGGAAATAAGAAACTTGCTTTTAAAATAGCTTCCTTATGGTCACTATCCTCCTTTAATTAGTTTCCAGTCTCTGTTTTGAGGCATAAAAGTGACACATAGAAGGATGTATTCATCTTATGAGCAGTTGAATACCAAACATTCTTGAACTTATTTTGTGGATTCCATTTAGATCTAACCACTGACATGAAAATAAATTGAGTTCCTTTTTTATTGAATAAGTTATCACTGATAGATGGAATTCAGGTTTAAAAAAAGAAATCCATTATGTGTTTCTTTGCCCATCTCTGATCTCCGTTTGTAAAATATCTTTGGGAAGAGCTGCCTAAATGTTGTAAAATATTGTCACCTCGTTTGCAGTAACTGTTCCTTTATCTTCCAAAATAGTGGTTTCATGAAAAGGAATATCGGTGGTGTTTCTTTTCTCATTCCAGTTTTTTTTTTCTTTTTATTTATTTTTTAATTGAAGGAGAACTGCTTTACAGAATGTTGTTGTTTTCTGTCAGACCTCAGCGTGAGTCACCCATTGGTACACGTATGTCCCCTCCCTTCTGAACCGCCTCCCATCTCCCTCCCCATCCTGCCCCTCTAGGTTGACCTGGAACCCCTGTTGGGTTTCCTGAGCCAGACAGCAAATTCCCGTTGGCTGTCTATTTTACATGTGGTAATGTAATTACATGTGGTAATGTAATTAAGTTTCCGTGTTCCTCTCTCCATACATCTCACCCTCACCTGCTGCTCACCTCACATACACGCCCTCTCCTCCCCTCTCCCCACGTCCATAAGTCTGTTCTCCACGTCTGTTTCTCCGTTGCTGCCCTGCAAATAAATTACTCAGTATCGTTTTTCTAGGTTCTGTATATATGCATTAGTGTACGATATTTATCTTTTTGTGACTTACTTCACTCTGTATGATAGGCTCTAGGTTCATCCACCTCGTTAGAATTGAGTCACATGTGTCCCTTTTCATGGCTGAGTAATATTCTATTGTGTATAGGTACCACAGCTTCTTTATCCATTCATCTGTTGATGGACATCTAGGTTGCTTCCATGTTCTAATTATTGTAAACAGTGCTGCAGTGAACAACGGGACACTTGTGTCCTTCTCTCATTCCGGTTTGAGTAAAGTGGAAATTTGTAGGAGAAACAGGTAAAGTGCTGTTTTCTTCCCGTTCTTTCTCTGAGGCAAAAGAGGTACACTATTTTCAGTTTCCAGATAAACTAGTGCTTTGGTTGTTGGGCTGGGGAGAGACTGTGATGCATTTCCTTGTGCACTAAATGTGCTAGAAAATCACCTTATGTGTATAGAAAAGAGCAGAGTGTTGGGGACGTTTTGCTTTGAGGAAGCATAGAAGAGGAAAAGGATTTAGAACACTCTCTAAAGTTAACTTCTCAGTAGTGGAGAGAGAGTCCTCCTTTTTGTGAGCCAAGTCTTACAGTAAACGCATTGCACTTTTTTCTTTTAATGCTTGCACAAAAATTCCTGGGTTTATTCTTAGCAGAGGAAGGGGCACCATTGGTACACCATTGGTGCAATTTGATCTACATGGATTATGGGTCAAAAATAAGTGTATGAAAATTTAAAGCATCTGGTCCATTTGTACTGTAGTTAATTTTAGTAGTTTACAGAGCAACACAGTGCTGAAATATTGCAGCTATCATGTATGCTTGCCCTCTCAAACAGGTAGGACTAGATTTAGTACTTTCTTTATTTGGCAGAGTGAGTGAGTGAGTGAAGTGTCTGACTCTTTGCAGCCCCATGGACTGTATGTAGCCTACCAGGATCCTCAGTCCATGGGATTTTCCAGGCAAGAATACTGGAGTGGGTTGCCATTTCCTTCTCCAGGGGATCTTCCCAACCCAGGGATGGAACCCAGGTCTCCTGCATTGTAGACAGACGCATTACCATCTGAGCTACCAGGGAAGCCTGCTCCTAGTTAAATTCTGCAGAGGATTACAGTCTTTTATAGGGGAATCTCCTGAAACTGCTTTGGTAGATCTGATCCTGATAATAGCTTCACTGTTTCTTCTTTCAAGCTGGTGGAGTGGTGTTTTTCCCATCTGTATATTTTAACAAATATACGTTTTTTAAAATACTGTAACAAGTGTGGCTGACTCTGACAAGAATCCAGATAAATTCAAGATTTCACAATTAACACATTTTGCTGTCATGGACTGTGAGGTGTCATGGCCATTTCCAAACGTGTTGTCATACCGTTTGTTCTGGGAATGCTTTGGTCGTTTGGGACTGGTAGTTAAAAACATGTTGCATATTACATATTATGGTCAACTCCATCCATATCTACTGTACAGTTGAATCTGTAACAAAGCTCTCTCATTTTCACTTCTAACAAATGTCACGCAGAATAAGTTCAGACGGAGCTTTGGTGCTGGTGTCTCATGACCTGGGCATTAGAAAGCAGCCAGGAGTGCGATGGCTCAAGTTCAGTCTTGCAGCCGCAACTCAGCGTGTGCAGCTTGTCGCTGTTACACAGTTTGCTGATGCTCCCAACTAGTTAGCTGGCTGTTTCTTTAGTTTTAAATAACTGATCAGAAGCTTGTGCCATGTATGCATGGAGAAGCTGGCCTCACATTGCTTCACCTGTGCTCATAGAGGCTTCCATTCTAAACACACCAAGGGACGACTGTAGTCCTGCCGGCAGTCAGAGGTTTGGACGATACCCTGTGCAGTAGAAATAACATACTTAAGGTGTCTACACAGCAAGTGTTGGCTTTTATTGATTTCCCTAGTAATGCAGTTTTTGTCTTTTTATTTTAATCAAATAATAATGTATCTTAGAGCTTGACCACTTTGGACACAAAACTACTTTATTTTTAAAATTTGTCATTTGGGTTTTCTGTAGTTTCTCTGTACTCTGCATTTAAGCTTAGGTGACTATATACATTCTAGGTCCTAAGTGGTTTTTTTTGAACTACTATAATCTTTGATTTTTAAAATAATAATAGAAAAGGGTTAGATTTTAAAGAATTTTGAAAGCTAATAAAGCTGACATTATTTACTTGATAGACTGAGAATTAAGACAACTGGTTTCCAACCTAGAAAGTATTCTACTTTAAGTGTTTTAGCAACTTATCTCAGTAAGCTTGGGTGACAGAGTCTATTCTGAAATTGAATAGGCCATAGGAAATCATACAGGCTGTGTGATAAGTTGCTGGGAATGATTGCCTAATTCTAGAGCTACTTCATATGTATGTTATCTATAGAAAAAAACAAAACCCACGTTTCTTGAATGCTTATTTTGTCTTTGAAGATTTAATCTTGACTAAATGAAGAGTGACTTAGTATTCCTACACTCATGCTTGCTCTTCTCCTCTAATTTTAGTTTTTTCCACATTTTACTATTGTTTCCTTTGTGCCTCCTGAGTTGTGACACATGTTCCCAGCAGTGGTTCATGTGAGCTGCGACTCACTGTCTGACACTCTTCTTTTTGGGGAAACAGTGAATCTTCTCTGCCTTTGGCGTCTTGTACAAGACTGAGCAAGAAAGTTGGAAAAGAGAGAGTCAGGTAAGGTGTAGTTATTAAGATGAAATAGAAAGCAGAGAGTGGGAGTGACATTCTAGTAGAAAAGATGATAATTCATGTGCTGTATAAATTCTCTCCACCTCTTTTGATTACATGGTATCTGATTCTACACCGTTTTATAGAAGAAACTGAGTTTGTATCTTAGGTCACACAGCTGTTAAAGGTGTGTGGAATCTGATGTCACGTTTTCTGACTTTAAACTTTGTACAATTTTCTCTGTACCACACTGTCTCTAAGCCGTTATATTCCTGGTTCTTATGGCAGCTGTTTGGGTGTGTGTTTCTTTCCCACACTGGTAGTTATTTAACAAGTAGTATCAATTTGAGAAGTTAAAGAGGCAAGGCAAACTCTTTCCCTCAGCAACCCTAAGGTATGTGGTTTGGACCCTTCATGGTGATGTGCTCCTGTCATTGAAATGGTAAATGAAGACACACAAGCTTCCTCTTAAAGCCCTAAATTAAAGAGTCTCTAAACCTTTTCTGTTACTCTTTTGTTACGTTTTTAATGAGATGTAATTTATGAATCATGAAATACATGTTTCCAGTGTACAGTTCAGTGGTTTTAGTATATTTCCAGAGTTGGGCAGTCGTCACCCATGATCTAAGTTTAGAGTATTTTCATTAACCCCAAAGAAACCCCGTACCCATTAGTATCCCTCTTACTCCCCTGTCACTTCAGGCCCTGATGATGAACCTTCTGTGTGTACACACCTGCCTATCTCAGGCATCTCATGTAAATGGAACCTTACCACTTGTGGCCTCTGTGTCTGTTTCCTCTTATCCCCCTGTCACTTCAGGCCCTGATGATGAACCTTCTGTGTGTACACACCTGCCTATCTCAGGCATCTTGTGTAAATGGAACCTTACCACTTGTGGCCTCTGTGTCTGTTTTCTCTTATCCAACTGTCACTTCAGGCCCTGATGATGAACCTTCTGTGTGTACACGCCTGCCTATCTCAGGCGTCTCATGTAAATGGAGCCTTATGTTTCCTCTTATCCCCCTGTCACTCCAGGCCCTGATGATGAACCTTCTGTGTGTACACGCCTGCCTATCTCAGGCATCTCATGTAAATGGAGCCTTTCCACTTGTGGCCTCTGCGTCTGTTTTCTCTTATCCCCCTGTCACTTCAGGCCCTGGTGATGAACCTTCTGTGTGTACACACCTGCCTGTCTCAGGCATCTCATGTAAATGGAGCCTTTCCACTTGTGGCCTCTGTGTCTGTTTTCTCTTTTCCCCCTGCCACTCCAGGCCCTGATGATGAACCTTCTGTGTGTACACGCCTGCCTGTCTCAGGCGTCTCATGTAAATGGAGTCTTACCACTTGTGGCCTCTGTGTCTGTTCCCTCTTATCCCCCTGTCACTCCAGGCCCTGATGATGAACCTTCTGTGTGTACACACCTGCCTGTCTCAGGCATCTCATGTAAATGGAACCTTACCACTTGTGGCCTCTGTGTCTGTTTCCTCTTATCCCCCTGTCACTCCAGGCCCTGATGATGAACCTTCCGTGTGTACACGCCTGCCTGTCTCAGGCATCTCATGTAAATGGAGCCTTACCACTTGTGGCCTCTGTGTCTGTTCCCTCTTATCCCCCTGTCACTCCAGGCCCTGATGATGAACCTTCTGTGTGTACACACCTGCCTGTCTCAGGCATCTCATGTAAATGGAACCTTACCACTTGTGGCCTCTGTGTCTGTTCCCTCTTATCCCCCTGTCACTCCAGGCCCTGATGATGAACCTTCCGTGTGTACACGCCTGCCTGTCTCAGGCATCTCATGTAAATGGAGCCTTACCACTTGTGGCCTCTGCGTCTGTTTCCTCTTATCCCCCTGTCACTCCAGGCCCTGATGATGAACCTTCTGTGTGTACACACCTGCCTGTCTCAGGCATCTCATGTAAATGGAGCCTTACCACTTGTGGCCTCTGTGTCTGTTTCCTCTTATCCCCCTGTCACTCCAGGCCCTGATGATGAACCTTCTGTGTGTACACGCCTGCCTATCTCAGGCATCTCATGTAAATGGAGCCTTACCACTTGTGGCCTCTGCGTCTGTTTTCTCTTATCCCCCTGTCACTTCAGGCCCTGGTGATGAACCTTCTGTGTGTACACACCTGCCTGTCTCAGGCATCTCATGTAAATGGAGCCTTACCACTTGTGGCCTCTGCGTCTGTTTTCTCTTATCCCCCTGTCACTCCAGGCCCTGATGATCAACCTTCTGTGTGTACACACCTGCCTGTCTCAGGCATCTCATGTAAATGGAGCCTTACCACTTGTGGCCTCTGTGTCTGTTTTCTCTTATCCGCCTGTCACTTCAGGCCCTGATGATGAACCTTCTGTGTGTACACACCTGCCTGTCTCAGGCGTCTCATGTAAATGGAGCCTTACCACTTGTGGCCTCTGTGTCTGTTTTCTCTTAGCCCCCTGTCACTTCAGGCCCTGATGATGAACCTTCTGTGTGTACACACCTGCCTATCTCAGGCATCTCATGTAAATGGAGCCTTACCACTTGTGGCCTCTGTGTCTGTTTTCTCTTATCCCCCTGTCACTCCAGGCCCTGATGATGAACCTTCTGTGTGTACACACCTGCCTATCTCAGGCATCTCATGTAAATGGAGCCTTACCACTTGTGGCCTCTGTGTCTGTTTTCTCTTATCCCCCTGTCACTTCAGGCCCTGATGATGAACCTTCTGTGTGTACACGCCTGCCTGTTTCAGGCGTCTCATGTAAATGGAGCCTTACCACTTGTGGCCTCTGCGTCTGTTTCCTCTCACTGAGCATAGTCCGCAAGGCTCGTGCATGCATTGCGTGTGGTCAGCACTCCATTCCTTTTTACTGCTTAGTGTTCCAGTGTATGCGTGCACATTTATTCATCAGATGGTGATGCCTCTACTTTTTGGCTTTTATGAATAATACATACAAATTAGGTTACAAATTAGCTTCTGCTTTTTGGCTATTATGAACAACACATAGAACTAATTGCAGATATTCTTTAAAAGCTTTTTGTTGTTGCCTTTTTTAATGTGGTAAAACATACATAACATAAAATTTACCATTTTAGCAGGTGCAGTCAAGTGACATTAAGTACGTTTACAGTGTTGTGCAGCCATCACCACTGTCCATTTCCTGAATTTTTCATCATCCCAAACAAGAACTCTCTACCTAATAAGCAATAGTTCCCCATTGCCTCCTACCTCCAGCCTCTGGTACCCTCTGTTCTACTTTCTGTCTCTTTGAATTTCCCTTTTTTCGGTACCTTATGTGAGTGGAATCATACACTGTTTGCCCTTTTGTGACTTCTGCCCCCCCACCCCCTTAGCATTTGTCTTCAGAGTTCATTCATGTTGTAGCATGTGTCAGAATTTCCTTCCTTTTTAAGACTGATTTCATTGTCTATATATATCACATTTTACTCATCCATTCATACATTGATGATTATTTGGGTTGTTCCCACTTTTTGGCTGTTTTGTGAATAATATTTCTGTGAACATGGATGTACAAATACCTGTTTTAGCTCTTGCTTTCATTTCTTTTGGGTATATCCCCCTGAAGTGGAATTGCTACATTATATGGTAATTCTGTGTAACTTTTTAAAGAACCGCCAAACTTTTCCACAGTTGACTGCACCATTTTGCGTCATTTCCACTAGCAGTGCACAAGAATTCTAATTTCTCCATATTCTTGCCCTCCTCCCCTTTTTTGGACATTAGCTATTCTAACGAATCTGTTATGTAGTATCTTGTTGTGACTTATGTACGAGTTTTTGGTGTATGTTTTGTATTCTCTTTGGTATACTGCAAACCTAGGAGTAGAACTGCTGGGTCATATTTTTAATTATGGGAGGGTCATACTTTTAACTATTTAGTTTGTGAGAAGTGCCTCTGACTACTTACGTGAGCATTTTCTGGTTTCTTGCTTACGGTTGTGCTCCTGGAAACCACATTTGTGGTTCCCTTGGGGGCCGCATCAAAGAATCTAATAGTGGCTGTATCAACACGTTAAAAATGTATGTTTAACATTTTGAGGATCTGTCAAACCAGTTTCACAAATAGCTGTACCATTTTACATTGCTACCAGCAATGTATGATGCTTCCAGTTTCCATTAGGACCTTTTGATACTAGCCGTCCTTATGAGTGTGAAGTGGTGTCTCATTGTGGGTTGTTTTTTTGTTGTTGTTGTTGTTTTCACTGTGGATTAAAAAACATTTTTTTAATTTGTTTATTATTGGCTGTGCTGGATCTTCATTTCCTTGCTGGGGCTTCTCTGTAGCTGTGTGGTGTGTGGGCTTCTGATTGTGGTCGCGTCTCTTGCTGCAGACCGTGGCACTAGCGTGCACAGGGTCAGTAGTTGTGACTTCTGGGTTCTAGAGCACTGGGTTGGTTGCTCCAGGGCATGCGGGATCTTGCCAGACCAGGGACTGACCCGTATCTTCTGCACTGGCAGATGAGTTCTTAACCACTGGACCACCAAGGAAGTCCCTCATTGTGGTTTTGATTTGAGTTTCCCTAATGGCTAACGCTTCCCTGGTGGGTTAGAGGGTAAAGCCTCTGCCTGCAATGCAGGAGACCGGGTTCGATCCCTGGGTCAGGAAGATGCCCTGGAGAAGGAAATGGCAACCCACTCCAGTATTCTTGCTTGGAAAATTCCATGGACCTAGGATCCTGCTAGGCTACAGCTCATGGGGTCGCAAAGAGTCGGACACGACTGAGCAACTTCACTTGACACCCTTGACACTTGAATGGCTGATGATGATGTGTGCCTTTCGGGTGCTTATTGGGTAGTTGTGTATCTTTTTTTTTTTTTGGAGAAAGAAAAGTAGTCCGATGTGTTGGGAAGGTCAAATCAAGGTAAAGATTTGATCATTCGAAGTAGCATAGGGAGAGTGGTCCCCCTGGAGTTGTGGGCATTACAGAAGGAAGAATGATTGGGTGTGTAAGAGGAGGAGGTGAGTGGAAGATGAGGGAGAAGTGGTGACATGTCAAGAACACTTTCAAAAAGCTTTGCTGGGAAAGGAACAGCCAGGAGTGTGGAAGGAGAGGAAAGTTTGGAGGAGTTTTTGTGCTTGTTATTGATGCTGTTTCTGATAGCAATCCTTGAGCATTTTGGCTCAGAGGAAAGAGCAATGGCAAAAGAGAAAGTGGAAGATAGAAGAGAGGGGATAACTGGTGGCCCATGGCTCCAGAGGAGTCAGGGTGGGTCGGGCGTGGTGGGTCAGGGAGGTAAGTGAAGTTATCAGTGTTAGACTGGAGAAAGAATCCCTAGACATCTATGCATATAGAAAAGAAGGAAATGATGTCTGGGATAAAGATCAGTTACTTATTTTTATTTTGGAGAGTGGCTGAGATCAAAGGGAAGAGAAGCCTGCTGGCCTGTATTTTCTCTTTGGAATCAGAAATAATGTCACCTGGAGTAAAGTGACTGGGTGGGGGAGTCTGAAGAAAGTGGTGGATAGGAGATTTTCAGGTAGATTGATGCCTAAAAGAAATAAATGGTGCTGAATCTAGGATAGCATCATAAAGTTGTCTCTGTTTCCAGATGAAGTCCTCCTAGAGCAAAGTATGGGAACAGAGAAAGCAGAGCTGGTCAGAATAACCCAGTGTTAGGAGTTTGCAGCTTTCTGAATGTGTTAGAAAGGCGAAGGAGTGAACTTCAGGGCGTTAAGAATGTGCTTGAAGTGTTAGGCCATGGAATTAATACTGATGAAGCCACATGAAAATTCTTCTAACAAATCTGTGCCACCTTCCACCCTCTACTTCTAACTCCTTACACAGGAAGGAGGACATGGGGAGGACACCCCTTCACCAAAATTAATTTTCTTCCATGCTCAAAAATAGAACCAAGTATTTTTACAGCTTTTAACTTCCTTCAAAGTTTATCATATACTGTTTGCCTTTCTATAATTCTAAAGCAGCTTGGGTTACAATGCTTATTAGATTGGGTGATTTTGCTACAGAACGTCAACTCTGGAGAAATTTTGTTAGATTTTATTTAAATTTCAAAAATATATCATTGATAGATCATCGACAGTATACTGGAGTGGGTTGCCATACCCTCCTCCAAGGGACCTTCCCGACCCAGGAGTGGAATCCATGTCTCCTCTGTCTCCTGCATTGGCAGGGGGTTCTTTACCACAAGCGCCATCTGGGAAGCTCTAAACTATTATGCAAACAAATGTTATAGTTTCAGGGTCACAGAGGCAGGAAGACATACATTCCTGCTGCTTTGCAACCCCAAATGTTTGGATTTGTTTTATCTTAGACCTTCTGAGCAAAGACGACAATTGTTTTTTATATTTACTAAGACAATTAAACATGGCCTGTTCTTGTCTATTGTTAAGGCCTGTCAGACTGTCTAGGACATTTCTGTCAACGTTTAGCTTATAAGGATAGTGGGAAGCCACCATAATCAAAGAAGGCTTTAAAAAGCACAGCCCACTCAGTCATACTCCACCAGACATGCGTTTTTTATTTGAATGATACGTATTGCTTGTTCAAAAACGAGAAGAAACTTGCTCTGGGGGAAGGAAAATTCTGAGAGCTAAATACTGTCTCTTGATAGGAAATTGACTCTTACATGAATTATTTAGCTTCACTGGTTTCAGCTTTTTTATTACATTTATAAGCACATTTGTAATGTTGGAAGTTCTGATAACTGAGCCTTTGAACTCCTTGTTCAGAAGATAACATTACTTTTAATTATTTAGTTTGTGAGAAGTGCCTGTGACTACTTACAGTGGAGCATTTTCTGGTTTCTTGCTTATGGTGTTGTGCTCCAGGAAACCACATTTGTGGTTCCCTGGGGACAGCATCAGAGAATCCACTAGCGGCTGTATCAACAGAGAGGTGCTTGTGCATTATTATTATCATCAAGTATATTGAGGATTGGACATTTTGCCCCAAAGTACTGACTTTGTTGTCTGCAGTAGTAGGGAATTTGGCAAAGTTTAAAAAGAAACCAAAGATTTAGCACTGAAAAATGAAAAAAATTTTAGTTCTTCATTAATTTGATAAAAATAATTTCATCTCATTAAATGGTATTTTCAGCTCACTTACACATTTAATCATTTAAAATTAATTGTATTTATCCATCAAAGATGCCACTAAATTTTCTCTGTTTAATATTTACAAGCGGTCCTTCAGATTCTGATGGGTTGTCTCGTACACTTTGGCCAAACAAAATAGATGAAGCCCAGTCTGTATCAGTTATAGACCTTAACTATTTCTCAACTGTAGACTGAAGTCTCTTTCTTTCATTTTCTGGTGCAACACTTTGGTGACCAAATAGCAAAAGAATGAAATGTTTCTTGTGTGGTTACTAGTTACGTTCTTAAACATACGAATTTGTAGTAGCTTTGTTAAAATCTTTCCAATTTGATCCCAGATTATCTGTCAGATATGATCCCAAGTGATTACATTTTCATTTAATTCCTTTCCATTAATGGGACAGCACTTTAGGAAAGTTATATATTTAAACTAATATTCTTGGAATCCTATGAATAGAGGAGATTTATGTTATCTTACTGAGAGAATATGTAATGGGTGTAATTTATTTTCTTCAAGAACCAGAAACATGTGACAAAATCCTGGTTTCCTGATCCTAGTGGAATGCTTTGCCTTTTAGCCTGCTCCAAAGAATTTTAGAAATTGCCTGGCTTAGGGATTTTTATTTACACATTTCTTATGCATTGTATACTAAAATTATAAATAATGACTGGAACCATAGCTTTTGAGAACTCTGAGGGAATTAGCTATTTTAAGTAGCTATTTCCCAGATAAAAAATAATCCCTACCCTTGTGAAGGTTTTTAAGTCATTATTTCAACTTACAAATAATTTTACAAATTTTGACCACATATAAATGAAAATAAAATTTATTTCGTGCTTTTCTCCTTAAGCAACAGTTAGAGCTGGACATGAAACAACAGACTGGTTCCAAATAGGAAAAGGAGTACGTCAAGGCTGTATATCATCACCCTGCTTATTTAACTCATATACAGAGTACATCATGAGAAACGCTGGGCTGGAAGAAGCACAAGCTGGAATCAAGATTGCTGGGAGAAATATCAATAGCCTCAGATATGCAGATAACACCACCCTTATGGCAGAAAGTGAAGAGGAACTAAAAAGCCTCTTGATGAAAGTGAAAGAGGAGAGTGAAAAAGTTGGCTTAAAGCTCAACATTCAGAAAACTAAGATCATGGCATCCGGTCCTATTACTTCATGGCAAATAGATGGGGAAACAGTAGAAACAGTGTCAGACTTAATTTTTTGGGGCTCAAAAATCACTGCAGATGGTGATTGCAGCCATGAAATTAATAGACATTTACTCCTTGGAAGGAAAGTTAGGACCAACCTAGACAGCATATTAAAGAGCAGAGACATTACTTTGTCAACAAAGGTCCGTCTAGTCAAGGCTATGGTTTTACCAGTGGTCATGTATGGATGTGAGAGTTGGACTATAAAGAAAGCTGAGCACCGAAGAATTGATGCTTTTGAACTGTGGTGCTGGAGAAGACTCTTGAGAGTCCCTTGGACTGCAAGGAGATCCAACTAGTCCATCCTAAAGGATATCAGTCCTGGGTATTTATTGGAAGGACTGATGTTGAAGCTGAAACTCCAGTACTTGGGCCACCTGATGTGAAGAGCTGACTCATTTGAAAAGACCCTGATGCTGGGAAAGATTGAGGGCAGGAGGAAAAGGGGATGACAGAGGATGAGATGGTTGGATGGCCTCACCGACTCAATGGACATGGGTTTGGGTGGACTCTGGGAGTTGGTGATGGACAGGGAGGCCTGGCGTGCTGCAGTTCATGGGGCCGCAAAGAGTCGGACAGGATGAGCGACTGAACTGAACTGAACTTTCTCTTTAAACATAGTAACTGCTTGATGATTTACTTGATAATGTACTTGATGTGGGATTAGTTTGCTTTCATATGTAATCAATACAGGGATGCCATTAGAGTATTTTTTTGTTCCTCTAACATTTATTGACTGTTCACTATAAGCCAGGCACTGTTCTTGGCATGATATCTATATAGTTTTGTACTAGTATTTCAATACCTTGAATTCTTGGCTCAGTTTTATGGCTTCTCCTTCCTGCCTCTATCTGAGCATAATGTTAAGAGCATAAATTCTAGAACTAGGCTGTTAAAATTTGTATCCTGGCTCTGCTATTACTGGATGTTTGACTATAAGCTACACAACCTCCCTTCACCTCAGTTTTTGCATCTGTAAACTGGGACCAGTTTACAGAATATAACCTACTTAATAGGGTTATTGCAGGAATTATAACACACACACACACACACACACACGCACACGCAGACACACACGCGCGAAATGTTTGGAACAGTGCCTGGCACAAGGGTAGTCCTACAGAAGGTATTGGTCATTATCACTACTGTGAATATTACTATTACTATTCATTCTTAATACTGTTTGTCCTGTTTACTCTTTTAAAATTTCTTTAATCTTAGAAAACAGATAACTAAGCTTGCTTGAACTAAGTGTAAAATAAGAGTAGATTGACCATTTGAAACCTGAGATTTCCTTTCAAGAAAACAAAATGCAGTATATGCTTTGATACTACATTTTGGCTCCTGAGAACCTTTTTTTCTTGGTATGTACTGTCGCTCAGTCATGTCCAACTCTTTGCAACACTGGAAGGTAGCCCCCAGTCTCCTCTGTCCATGGGATTCTCCAGGCAAAAATACTGGAGTGGGATGCCATTTCCTTCTCCAGGGGACCTTCCCAGCCCAGGGATCGAACCTGCATCTCCTGCATTGCAGGCTAACCTTTAATAGGCCATATTTATTGAGGAAATACTGAGGAAGGAAAAAAAACAAAAATTTGTCTTAATAAAGAGGACTTGTTTTTCAGGGAAAAAGATCTCGAAGAAGCTCTGGAAGCAGGAGGCTGTGATCTTGAAACTTTGAGAAATATAATTCAAGGGAGGCCGCTGCCTGCTGGTCTGAGGGCTAAAGTCTGGAAGGTAACTGTAAACTGAAACAGGTAGAATGTGATCACTTCAGAACAATGTTTTAGGATTTTGGTTTTCAGCTGTCTTAGTTGCAGAGGACTTTATAATGTTACGTGCATTCCACATTTAGAAAATGTATAAAATAGAGCAGCTTGCTAAAGTGTGTGTTTCTGTGCAAGTGGAAAGTTTTAGTGTCTGACACCTTGAGACCCCATGGACTGTAGCCTGCCAGGCTCCTCTGTCCTTGCGATTTCCCAGGCAAGAATACTGGAGTGTGTTGCCATTTCCTTCTCCAGGGGATCTTTCTGACCCAGGGATTGAGCCTGCGTCTCCCTTCACTGTGGGCAGATTCTTCACCGTCTGAACCACCAGGGAAGCCCATGTTTCTGTAGTGTTTGGTATATTTAATAATTTAGGTTTTGAAAGGCAGTGCTTCCTTTTGTAAACATTAGAATTTATGTTTATGCAGATTATTCAGTGAAATGGGAAAATGCAACCAGTGAGTAAAATAGGATATATAATTGCAGATACGGAATTATCTCAGCTATATTTAAAAAAAAATTAAAAAGGTGGGAGAGGAAATAGTCTCCAGGTGTTAGAGTTACAGGAGATTTTCCTTTGCTCTGTTTTCTGCTTCAGCTGTTCTCTAGAACATGTGTATTATCATTTTTTTAATTTTAAACTAAGATTTTGTTACTATTAAAAAAAGTAGTTCCCATTGTTAAAACATATAAGCAAAGAATAACATAAAAAAATCATCTGTTATCTACCACTTACAGGTAAAACACACAGTAATATCTCAGTGTCACATCTTATTTTTTCCCCTCTGCACGTATGTATGTAACAGAAATGGAATTATACCTGTGCTTAGTATTCTAAATGTTACAGAAATTTAAAACTCATATAAAAACCTGGAGACTTGTTTAGTGAACCCCCATGCACCCATCACTGAGTTGTAACTATTGTCAACGTTTGGACATGTTGCTGAACCTCCAATACGTTGGCCACCTGATGCAAAGAATTGACTCCTTAGAAAGACCCTGATGCTGGGAAAGATTGAAGGCAGGAGGAGAAGGGGATGACAGAGGATGAGATGGTTGGATGGCATCACCAGCTCGATGGACATGAGTTTGAGCAGGCTCTGGGAGTTGGTGATGGATATGGAAGGCTGGCGTGCTGCAGTCCATGGGGTCGCAAAGCGATGGACACGACAGAGTGACTGAACTGAACATTTGGCTGATCTTATTTGATTAGAATTCTATCCTTTTCTCCCCACCCCACACACTGTATTATTTTAAAGCAAATCCTTGGCAGGGCACTAAAATATTTAGTATGAAAGTCTAAGACTTTAAAAGTAACCATAACACTATTAAAAAGAATTGTAATTCTTTAATGTGTTCTCACATGATTGAGGGGACAAGGGAGCTAAGTAGGGTCTTCTGTATAAGGAAGCCAGTCCCATTCATGTAGTGCTCTACTCTCAAGACTTAATCACCTCTCACAGGCCCCACCTGTAAATACCAAAACATCGGGAATTTGTTCAACATAAATGAATTTGGGGGAGGGGACACAAAGGTTCATTCTATAGCATTAATAATGTTTGCTTTACATAAAATATTATGTAAATACTTTGTGTAATTCGTTTTATTCACTGGTTTAACATAAAGTAATAAAATTTGATATAGACATTTTACTTTGTAATTTTTGAAGTATACATTATTATCCCTATATCCAGGCTTCTATTATTATTATAACATATTTTTCAAGAGTGAGAAATAACATAAGGAGCCAGTTGCGTTTTTTTGTCTTTCTTCCAGATTGCTCTAAATGTTGCAGGAAAAGGTGATAGTTTGGCATCATGGGATGGTATTTTAGACCTGCCAGAACAGAACACTATTCACAAAGATTGTGTGGAGTTCATTGGTAAGTTTAATAATTGTTTTCAAACAGTGATAAATTCTGCAAATAATAATTTTTGGATGGAGGAGTCACTGTTTAGTAGAATGAACTTGTTATAATTGGGGATTTCTTGAATTTGGAATATATTGAAAGGGCATAGTTTTAGAACATCTCTTTAGAAATTCTTATGAATTAATGTCAACATTTAAGAAAGAGAGTCTGATTTTTAGTATTTTTAAATTGTTTTTTGTGTTATTGATGATCTGTGTGATTGTATATAGCCCTCAGATTAAAAGGAGCTGTTCCAAAAGTTTCTCTGTAAGTCATAAGTCATGATCTGTTATAGAAAAGGTGTTATAGATCATGGGTGAATAGGTTTCAAATCCCCCACACTGTCTTTTGAAGACTAAATTATTTTGGTCTATATTTCTCTTTTTAAATTCATCTATAGTCCATTGGTGTCTTTTTGTTTCTCTGTCATTTTTTAGTTAGATTATTGGCTAAATAGACTTTTTTATGGGCTAACCTTAACAGAAACATTATTGCTAGGCGAAGGAAAGGGAATTGAGTGGTGGAGAGTGAATCACTTTCCCTCCCTTCAACAAAGCCATAGTGGCCGCTGCCCGTCCTGGGGTAGAGGATAATCCTTATAATCTGTTATTTAGAAAATGCTTTTTTGCTTTCCAGGAATGTGGGTGATGCCTAGTTTCCTGCTTTACATTGTCATTCTTTTACACACACACACATCCCACCCCCACACACACACCCCTCTTCCCTGGTGGTTCAGATGGTAATTGCCCACAATGCAGGAGACCCAGGTTCTATTCCTGGGTCGGGAAGAGCCCCTGAGGAAGGGAATGGCTACCCATACCAGTATTCTTGCCTGGAGAATCCCATAGACATAGAAACCTGGTGGGCTACAGTCCATAGGTTGCATAGAGTTGGACATGACTGAGTGACTAACACTTTCACTTTTCACTACTTTCATGTACATACACATCTGATGTATACATATATGAAACATGTATGTAGGTCCAGTATTAGGCTAATAAATCCTGAATAGCTAGTGAATATGAATAGGTATAAGGAAAAATATACTTTTATATAGTTTTATTTTTTCCTTGACATGCTCTAAATGCAGTAAGATCATATTATATATTTTGTAAGCAAGTATTTTGTCCAATAACTGAACGTCTAGCAGCCCCTTGGTAATTTTGACTCTTATTTTTTAGATCAGCTTTCAGTGCCAGAAGAGAAGGCAGCACAATTACTTTTGGATATTGAATCTGTAATTACCTTTTATTGTAAATCCCGTAACATTAAGTATAGCTCAACCCTTAGCTGGATACATCTCCTCAAACCATTGGTGCGTCTTCAGCTGCCACGCAGCGATTTATACAACTGCTTTTATGCGATCATGAATAAGTACATTCCCAGGTAAGACATGATTTTTTATTATAGCTGTAAAATGAAGGAAGTTCTAGTTTGTTTTCAAGTAAAGTTGTTAGGTATATTTTGATGGTAAAGTAAAAGGTTCAAGTAATTTTTAATCATAGTAATTTTGTGCCATAGTTGTTATTTGACTTTATTTTTGTGGTTACAAATATTTTTTAAAGGATTCTTTAGTTAAGAATTTGTGCTTCTAGAGTTTACGTGTGCAGTATAACTTTTCATACTTTTTGGATGATATCTCTTATCTTGATTTCTTTACTTATAAAAATAACATTATAGTGTCTAAGTAAAAGTTTTGGAGTGCTCCTATCTTCATTGAGGTGCTGGGGTTACGGCCTGGAATATAGTCCTAGAAATACAGATGTTGAAGAAGTAATTGGAAGTGCAGAGTGTTAGGAAGGTGAAATACAGAGTGCTGTGGGAATGTACAGTGGGGGTGACCTGACTTAGCCTGGAGGTCAGGTGACACTTAAATTGAGTCTAGACAGATGTGTGGGTTGTTTTGGGGGGATGGAAGAGGTGTGGGGAAGAAGGGAGGCGGGTAGGAGGAGGGGTGGAATTCAGAAAGAATTCTTGTAGTTCTCAGGTATGGATCAGGTAGTCAGAATTTTAGTGCCGAAAGGCACTTTTAACATAATCTAGAGCAGTGGTTGGGCTGCGCAGTGAGCCTCGGATACACATTGGAGTCATTGGAAGTGAAGTGAAGTCTCTCAGTCGTGTCTGACTCTTTGCGACCCCATGGACTGCAGCCTACCAGGCTCCTCCATCCATGGGATTCTCTAGGCAAGAGTACTGGAGAGTCATTGGGGGTGGGGTTAAAAAATCCTGATGCCCTTTTACATACCTGACTAATTAAATCAGGTCTCTGAAGGGGCCAGCCATGCATTGATGTTTGTTTAGATTTAGAGCTTCTTGGTTGATTGCAGTATGCACCTAAGGTAAGAGCACTGCGATTCTAGAGCTTGATAGTTAAATGACTACCATTTTTTCCCCTGCTTTTTGTGCGAAAAGCACTATGTTAACTGTGGGTGCTTTTTGTATTTTCTCACTTAACAGTGACCACTATAAGGTAGATATCTCTGATTTACAACTACAGAAACTGAAGCAAAGACAGACTTTAAATGACTTATTCAGCATTATATTTCCAGTGTATGACTAAGTCAGGATTTGAACCTAAGTTTGATTGGACACTTGTGCTTTAACTTACAAGTTTCTCCACCCTGGCTGCTTATTAGAATCAACTAAACAACTTTTTTTTGTTTTTGTTTTCTTTTTCTTTTATAGTTTCAGATATCATTCACATTATATAAAATTCATCCTTTTAATATATACAATTCCATGGCTTTTAGTATAGTCACAGAATTGTGCAGCCATAGCTACAATCCTTTTTAGAATGTTTCTGTCACCCCCATAAGAAACCCTGAACTCAAGAGCAGTCAACTCCATTTTCCCCCAGCACTCTCAGCCCTAGGCAGCCACTCATTTTTCTCTGTGGATTTGCCAATTTTGGGTATTTCATATAAATAGAGCCTTATAATATGTGGTCTTTTGTGACTACTTTTGTTCACTTAGCATTGTCTTTTAAAGATTGATCTGTATGTATTACATCATATATTAATACCATTACTTTATTTCTTTTTATTGCTGAGTAACATTTCATTGTATGTACAATGAAATAAAATAGCACATTGTATTTACTCATGTAATAGTTGCTGGACATTTGGATTGTTTTCACTTTTTGACTGTTATGAATAATGCAACTATGATCATTTTTGTACAAATATTTGTGTGGACATTGCTAGGACCTAGGACCTAGGAGTGGGATTGTTGGATCATATGGTAAATCTAGGTTTAACCTTTTGAGGAATTGCCAGACTTCTCCACAATTGCAGCATTTTACAATCCCACCAGCAGTGAATAAAAAGATCCCAGTTTCTATAGATTCTTGCCAACATTTTTTTTTTTTTAATTATGGCCAGACTGAGTGTGAAGTGGTATCTCATGGTTTTTGTTTGCATTTCCCTGACAGGTAATGATTTTGAGCATTTTTTTGATGTGCCTAGATGCAGTTTGTATGTCCTCTTTGGAGAAATGTCTGTTCAGTCAAAGAACTTTTAAAACATACTGACCCTTGATGTTTCAAATATAAGTAGACTGTGTAGAGCCATGTTGATTTTTAAATTCCCAGGCAATTCTAATACATACAAGAGTGGAGAACCTTGGTGTGACCTTGAAGCAATACAGCTTCATGTAAGGAAAGCAAACCTAGAGATGCCAGAATTCAGGGCTATGCTCATGGTAAAGCAGCAGCTGGAATTCACATTTGGGAGTCATTCTGTTATACTAATGGAGGAGGAAATGGCAGCCCACTCCAGTATTCCTGTTGGGAAAATCCCGTGGACAGAGGAGCCTGGTGGGCTGCAGTCCATAGGGTCGCAAAGAGTCGGACTCGCCTGAGCGACTATGTTATACTAAGTCTCTCAACTGCTTATATTTTTACCCCTTCTCAGTGTAACAGAACTAGTGATAGCAAGGGACTTGATATTCCGGCTTTGTCTCTACAGGATGGTGGCGGTGGTGGTTACTAGTAAAGGCTACATTGTAGAGGTTTACACTGGGCTGTAACATACCTTGTCAGGTGATTCCAGTTACTATTTCCGTGAATGCCGCGTGTAACACAGTACTCCAGCCAGAGTCAGTGTTACTACCCCTGCATAGGGCCCAGCCCCACAAAGGCTGCTCAAACAACTCCACTGTAGTATATCTTACTAGACAGTCAGACCTAACATGAGTGGGATTCTATCAGGCACAGTGCTCTGCAGTAGAGAGTAACTTTCAGCGCACAGCTATTAAATGAACAGATGCTGTTGCAGTGGCTGATCCCCTGAGATGTCCCACTTCTTCCGAGGATGAGACCCACAGACTAGGCAATTGTCCTTACTGTGTGTGTCCCTAGTCTTCTTACCACTGTGTCTGTGTGTTCTGTTTCAGCAATCTACTGCCTTGCCCTTGTAGAGTGGGGAGAGTGTTCAGATAAAGGAGGAGGTGGTCTTGTCAGTATGAATCCAGTTCTATCTTTGGGCATCTGAATTAGCAAGTTAGGGCCTTTTCTTCAAAACTTCCGTTACCTGCAGTATTAAAAATGGTAGATGAATGGTCATACCAAATCCTGGCATTGACCCTAGATCTTAGTTTTGCAGAGATTATTTTTCATTATTCCCATTTGAATAGCATTTTGAAACATTCTTTATCAGTGCTTTTCATTAATGTTTTTACATGATGTTTTTATATGAAATCTTTCACCTTACTTCGGTGTTTTTTTTTTTACAATTTGCTTTTTAAAGACTACGTCTACCAAAATACCACTAGTTCAGACATTAAATTCCATATATGGAAGGGTAGCGTGGTATAATGGTTTAATGCCCAGTCTCTGTGTACAAGTCTTAGTGCTGTCACACGTAGCTTCTTAGCTACATGACCTTGGTTGAGTTGCTTGACCACAGCGAAGCCTCAGTTTTCTCATCTGTAAATGGAGGGTGATAATAGTATCTTTCATAGAGTTGCTTGTAAAGATAAAATGAGATAACATTGTAAACTGTCTATTGTAGTGTCTGGCACATGATGTTTCCTCAGTAAATATTGACTTTTATTAAGATGGCCTGCAATTTGAGCTGTGTACATTTTTAATGATTTATTAGACACCAGGGAACAAGGCAAGAAGTAGTATAATTACTCAGTAAGGTCAGTGTTTGGCACCTCCTGGGATTTTCTCTGAGCTTCTGGTACTCAGGCCACTTCAGTCACGGCTCTGGGTCCACTCTTTTGGAATGTTTATCTGTGGCCATTTCAGACTTGGACCTTTGCTGAAGGATTCCTAATTGAGTACGTTAACTATGGTGCTAACCCGAAGCCTTCCTGGGAGATCTTTCTTATTTGGCAGAAAAATAAGGGAGCTGGACTTCCTCAGGGCTCTCCAGATTTCCCTTTGGGATCCAAAGCTTATCAAAACAACCTGAGTGGTCCCTCTGTTTTCATTGGTCCCTGTAGTCCTTTCTCCTGAGTGCTGCCTGGGCTCACCTGGAGAGAATCTTCCTAGAGTTGGCTGTAGACGTGCCCCTTCTTCCTGTCAGGTCTGGTATGTTAGGTGTAAGCAAGAGAGGCCTGCCCCGCTTGTGTCGGCTAGGCTTGCCGTGAACGCTCTTACGTCGGATGTTCTGGGGTGAGGAGGGGAGGAGGGTATTACACAAGTACTGGTTACTGATGCGATCATTTTTGACCTATTAATGCAAGAAACTTTGCTTCTCTTGTCTTTTAGGGATTGTTCCCTGAAGGGGAGACCATTTCATCTTTTCCGATTACTCATCCAATACCATGAGCCTGAGCTTTGTTCTTTTCTTGATACAAAGAAAATTACTCCAGACTCCTATGCACTCAACTGGGTAATAAAGTGAAAGTAGGAACACTTAATGAAAAATAGCTTTCTGTGAAACTATAGTTAGTTCCCTCCCCAAAGAAAAAGAAAAGTGCTAAATTATGGACCATTATTATTTAAGGCAAAGGATTAAAATTTTTAGCACTTCAAAGATTGTTTTTTTTTTTTTTTGCTCTTCCTTTAGTTTAAATTATTTAATATGAAGTTTAGCCTTTGTTGTTTTAGAAATATATGTAAATATATATATGGTATTTATCAGTTCACTTTAAAACCATGTGATTAAATTGTTGATAGTGTGTTTGAGAATTGATCTACAGTCACGAAGAAAATAACTTAAGATTATCAAATGATTGATATAAAAAAATATAAAATACATCTCAGTACTCTGTCATTCTATATTTATATTTTAAATGGTAAGTTTTATTATTTTAGGTCTGTGGTTCTCAAGCCTTTTGGTCTCAGGACCTCTTACATGCAACATTTTTTGAGGATCCATAATTCATGTGGATCACATTGATTAGAAATTAAGAAATTTTAGGTAATCATTTAAAAGTAGTGATAAATCCAATACATGTTAACATAAATATTTTAAATGAAAATGAACTATTTCCCAAAAAGAAAGAATAGTAGCATTTTTAAATTTGCAAACCTCATTGATGTTTGGTTAGATCACAGGCAACTTATGCATTCTCATATCTGTCTCTTTATTCAGCCCGTGATGATACCATATTTCGTGTAGCCTTTGGCAAATTCTGTTGTTCGTTTGTAAGAGAATGAGTATGAAAAGGGCAGAATCTGAGTGTTAGTATGAAAACAGCTTTGGTCTCACAAAGGCCCCTGTAAATACTCTTGGAGATGTCCAAGGCTCCTCAGACCACACTTTGAGAACTGCTGTTATAGGGTAGCTTGAAGATCTTTTTAAAAGTGTTTAGGTTCCAGAAGAAAACACATGTATATTCAAGAATTTTAACATGTTTCTTGATGATGTCTTACCTAACTTTTCTTCAGAAAGGATTCCATTTCTGCCATTTATTAACTGTGTTATTTAATACACTTAGCCTCTGAACTTTGATTTCTTCATCTGTAAAATGGGACTAATAATAGGATCTGTCTCAGAGGGTGATGGGATGAGGACACAATCAGGAGATGCTGACTAGAGACCCTAACTGGTTTCAGCTCTGGCATACTAAACCTCAAGCTGTAGCCGCCTGCTCTTTCGTTCCTTCATGGCTACAGTCTTGTCACTTTGAGTAAAAATAATAAAATTGTAGGTTCTCTGAGATTCATATGTTGCTATTAAATCTACTTATTTGTATCGAAGTAAGAAGTTTTCTTTTAAGAATTTGAATATTTTCACAGACGTCTTTCTGGTCACATCATGCCTAAGAAATGCCATTTCTGTGGTCAGAACTCTGGGTTAGTACTCAGTGCTGGTTGTAGGTTTTAACTGGTTTTGGAAGCAACCAGTTTCTCTTTGTCAGTTTCCCACGTAGTTCATTCTTGCTTCCAGTATCTTGTCTGTGGAATGGAATCTTTATTTTCCAGTCATGAGATAAAGCAAAACCAGTTCCTGTGATTTGAGAACTCATCTCTGAGGATGATGCGGAGGTAGCTTTAGTTTGGCTAAGTGAGGTCAATGTTGACCGTACCTTGTCTGTCTGTATTTGCATCTTCCTGATTTCTAATAGTAAATTTTAAACAACTACAAAAAACATTAGAAGCATTATGTATTGTACTTTAAAAGTTTTGTGGTCAACTGTAACAGCAGTTACATCAGCTGTGCAGTCTCAGGCCTTTTTTTTTAGTCCAGGTATCACCACTCACGAGCTCTGATGATGTTAGGAAGGTTATTTCATACAGGTTTATTTTCCTACCTATAATACAGGGAGGAAAATGTCTACTTTGAAAGGCTGTCATGAGAATATTTAAAATAAGAGACATTTAATGAAAGATATGTGGCAGTAATTTAGTACCTGGCACAAAGTATTCACTAAATGTATGTGTTCTTGTTAGTTTCCTTTATTCATTAAAAATGTTTTAAATTTAAACCTCTAGATGGAATTGTTCCTGTATCTAAGAAAAATGGAATAATCTAAAAATATCCCTAAATTCATGAATTTAAAACACAGTTGGGCCCTAGAGAAACTTACATATGTTAACAATTCTTTAATTGACGTAGAAAACCATAGAGCTCTTGAAACATTTTGCAGGACATCACTGTTGTCTCATTTGTTTCAAATTATGTACAAGTAAGCTTGGGGCACATTTGGCCTTTAAATTGTTGTTAGAATTTCATTTGGTGCTCTTAACTGAAATTACCATGCTTGACCTTCACAGTTACTTAGTGAGTTAAGTGCTATAGTAGTTACCTTATAGAGCTCATCGGTAATTACGCTAGTTATTATGCTGTGGCAGATACCTGCTAACTTAAGTTACTTTAGATATTAAGGGTTAGTTATCTTTCTCTTCACCACAGCAGTGGTAGAGCATGGGTAATAATCCTTTAAAAAAACAAAAAAAGAAGTAGAAATGTAAAGCTCGTGAGGTTAAGTGACACACCCTAAGGCACACAGCTAGTCAGGGGCTTCATTGTGCGTTGAATCCACATAGTCTTTCCTTTGGCTTACATACAGTAAAATTAGGGTCCACGTTAAATATCAGGTACGGACAGTTTGTTCTAATGTTACTTAGGCATTTGCCTTAATACTTTAAAAAGAGCAAGTCATTTCCAGTGGTTTATATTTCTCATTTCATTTCCTGATTACAGCTTGGAAGCCTTTTTGCCTGTTACTGTTCCACTGAAGTCACTCAGACAATATGGGATGGATATCTACAACAGGCGGATCCATTTTTTATTTATTTCTTAATGTTAATAATCCTTGTTAATGCAAAGTAAGTATGAAGTTGGCTGGCTTTTTCTCCTCTCTGTTCTCAGGGTGCTCTCTTAACATTTAACTCAAATTCATGTGATTCTCTTTTACAGAGAAGTCATTTTAGGGCAGGAGTCTGACAGCAAAGAAGAAGTTATCCGTAAGTATCACTTAATGTGGAGAAGACATTTTTCAAGTCACTTAATTTTCTAAAACTCAAGTTTTCTCATCAGTTATGTGAATTTAGAAGATTAGTCTAGAAGTGCTCTGAGGTTCCCTTCAGATCTTACACACTGTCCACATACAGGCCTTAAAGATGGTCTCCCCTGATTTGCTACCCTCTTTCATCCCTTACATGTTTTTTTCACTCATTCAGTTCTTTTCTGTACACTATTTCTTTGATTTCAATTTTTAAATAAACTGGTCTCCTCTCTCTCTCCCTTTCCCTTCTTTCCTTAATTTTCCTTTGAATACCCGACTCTTGTAAGTATCTTCATTGTTGAAACGTTGATCCTCCTTTTGGGTTCTCCCCACTCCAGCCCACACAGATTTAGTTGAAGTTCCTTAAGTCATTGAAGTTCCTTAAGAAATAACCATTTCTTGGTTATTTTTTATTTTCAGGGGCCCATGCATTTGTGTTTGTTAAGTAAATCACAGTATTCCAATCAAGGTTAATGAATTTGATTTGATTGCCAGACACCATCAGTCACTAATAACAGGATTATATTTAGAGTTTCAGCTCCTCTGGGGAAAATCCACATCTCTTCAAGCAGTTTTCTGTGCATCACTGTTGAAATTCCATTTATAAAACTATAATGTTGAAGATAAACCAACTTTGATGTATAAATAATATTTATTGTTGTATACTTTACAAGCAAAATTTTTTGAAAATATTATAATTTATTTATAATCCTATTTCAGAGTTCTTGGAAAATACTCCATCCAGTTTGAATCTAGAAGATATAGAAGACCTTTTCTCTCTGGCTCAGTATTATTGCAGTAAAACACCAGCTTCATTTAGGAAGGTATCGGACAGGAAATGACCTACTTCAGTATTTCACATTTTGTGCATTGTTTTATGTTTATGTTGTATCCACTTCAGTTAAAATACTCTAGGTTGTCATTCTTTCTACGTATTACAGTTTTGTGTGATTTTTTTCACTGTAAATATTCTGCTTAGTAGAGGAATAGACATTTTAAAAAGGTAGTATACAAATATGTTAGGAGCCATTTTACCTCTCCTCTGATTATTATTTCTGATCATAAGAAAATTGACTATAAGGTATTTTTTAAATTAATGCTTCCTTGACTTCAAACATTGTGTTACAGAAATCTGATTGAGGAGGTATCATTATGCCTTCTTTATCTGGAGTTAAAACTCCAACTTTTAATGATGCTGAGCTGTCTTTTATGCAAAAAAAGGGTCACTTAAGCTCCATGGAGACCTTGAACTTCTCAATCAGTCAAGTGCTTTCAAGAGAAATGACATCAGATTAGAAGTCCAAGCGCTGTGAACTTCTAGAAACTAAAACTCTATCGATTCTAAAGCTAGTAATGGAGGAAGCACGGAAGTACCATTTATAAACAAATTGTGACCTCAAGTGCTCATGAGAACATTATTGTCTTTTTTTGATTTTTAAGGCATTCTGTAATCATGATTGTTAGTTGGAAGTTATGTCCCTGAAATATTAAGATGAGATTAAATTATGTTCAGTATAGTGTGTCCAGGAGGCAGATGATGGAAACTTTTTAAGAACATTTCCCTCAAAACTAATTATAAAAGAGATTTGTTTTTCAGGACTAATTTCAGTTATTTTAATAATTGCCTTATATAGATTACCTCAGTTCAAACAATGTTGACTAAGTTAGATGGCAAGGTAGTGGTTATGATACTAGATGAAAAAGACGTCTTATCCTTTACTTTCCAGCCTTTTAAGAGAATAGTTTTTATTCTTCAGACATAGTAAATAAACTGCACTAGCAATTGCTAATTAGAGCAGGTTTTATTAGCAGCATATTACATAATTTATGCCATATTTCAACTTTTATTCAATATTAAAGTGTAAAATGTTGTGAGTAACCATTTAAAAATTTGCTATTTAAATGTATGTAATAGTATAGAAAATAGCTGTGTAGAATGTGTTATTTTTTTCTTAGTCTTTCATTTTGTGTGAACTCAAACACGGGCTTTGTATGTAGCATTTTTGTAGCTTTTAGCCTAGAAGATTTGGTATAATAAGTTAAATCACATGACTCAAAGATGTTATATAATTATTTTACCTTTTATCTTGGTCTGCTGAGAATCGTTTTAGGAGGGAAGTTTGCTTTTACTTTTTTCTTCTTAAAGTTTTAAACTCCCTCTTCACACAGGATAATCACCATCTGTTCGGCAGCACTTTGTTGGGAATTAAGGACGAGGATGCAGATCTGAGTCAGGCTCTTTGCCTGGCCATCTCAGTGTCAGAGATCCTGCAAGCAAATCAGCTTCAAGGGGTAAATTAAAAAAGCCTACTGCTCCTTAAAGGATGATCCCCTTTAAATGCAAGGAATCAATGTCTCCTCCCTGGATTATCACAAAATTCATTTATTATAACAATGTAGTTGTTTTGCTTTTTTTGAATGATTGATGTGTTAAATCTTCTGTCCCTGTGCTCATTTTTAAACTGCCAGCTTGTCTGTTATTTTATTTGTCAAACAACTCATTATTTTTGACACTAGTTTTTGTAAATTGCCAAATCGTATTTCATGTTTTAACAGGGCAACTGAATGTTATATAAAGTACTTGAAAGGGTGAATTTACTATTTCATAGTTAAATTCTAGACACTTATATAGATAATTGAATTACATGATTTAATGCCAAAAGGCATTTACAAAGGAGAATTGAGGATAATTCTTGAGGATAATTGAGGACCATAATTTTTTCTCTGTTGTATTTATGAAAATCTGATGAGCCAGTTTTTTCAACATAAGTTCTTTATTTCTAATAGTGCAGCAGTTAATTATGTGTGTATATATGAAAGGTGGGATGTATTTCAAAGACAGAAGAGGAAAGAACATGGGAAGATAGGCCTTTTACAATAGATATTTTTAAAACAAGAGTTTTGTGTGGTTTTCTCATTAGAACCATTATTTAAAAAAAAAACTTGTAATCCAGTTTAAAGAGACCCATGTGAACGTCTCCAGTTCAGATTGGCATTGGAGAACCTGCTGTCACCCCAGAAGACATTTATTTAATCCTTATGTGAATTGCCTTGTTGATAAGTTTGTGGGCTTATTTTCAGAACTAGGAATTGTATCTACATCTGTGTTTATGTATAGTGTTTTTGAAAGTGTTTAACATGATGCACATTAAGTTAGTAAATTCAAATTAGTTTTATAGCCCAAACTAACATTCTTCCTGCTATATATTTTAAGACTTTTTATCAAGGATAGTATATACAAACTGTTTTAACTACTGTTTAAAATGAATACAACTCTTTTAAGATCTTAAGGATATTTTCTTGAGTCTATACTGTATGGGACTTCCTAACTATATGTGAGATCCATTTTTTAATCCATTTGTTCCCCCCTTTTTGGTTAATCATTAATATTATATTGTGTAAAATGTGCTCCTTCTGGCAAATTTTATTATATCAAATGTTTCCCTTTTAGGAAGGAGTCCGGTTCTTTGTGGTGGACTGCCGTCCTGCAGAGCAGTATAATGCTGGGCATTTATCGACTGCTTTCCATCTAGATTCAGATCTGGTTAGTATAAATGTGATTTAACATTCGAAAAAATAAGGAGAAAATGGATTTTTTCCTTTAATCCATGAATAAATATACATGTACCAGATTTGGGGATGCTTTTCTTTCTGCTTAAAGAGGGAGTCTCTGCCCTTATTTAAGTGTTGCTCTCAGGTTTCCTTTTAACCGCGGACACCCCCTTGGCATCATAAAGGGTGGATGAGAGCCCTGTTAAGTATGGTTTCCTGTTGCTTGCCATTGTTACGTCAGTAGATTCTAAACTCCTTACTGTGAGCTGCCTCATGCAGCACTCAGCACAGTGCCTTGCACTTGGTAGGTACTCTGTGAATATTAGCTCTTGCTATGATTGGGTAGTTAGTCTAAAAGTTTTTACTGTAAGCCTCCTCCTATCATGAGTACTTGTGCATATAATAAAGTAATATGTAATAAGGGTAGTCTCTGGCATATAGGGCCTCAGTTGTTAAAGTTACTGTCCTAGGATCACTTGGATTGAAGGAATAGATGTAGATAATTATTGTCAGAGATGCTAAGAGCGTTTGGTAAGACTGGGACTGACATCATTTAAGCTCTTCTGGAGTTTTTAGAGCCTCAGGAATGGGGAAGACAGTAAGAGGAGTAACTTTGTCCCTAACTTACCTGAAAAAGTTGACGCTGAGGTTGAAAGGGCCTGTGGAAAGGCCTCAGTGGCGTCAGGAGGAAGCTCCTGGAAAATGGAGGTAAAACAACCCAGAGAGTTTGGGGTGCTATAGGTGAAGAAGGTGATTCTAGCTTGTTTGCATCCTGAATGTAAATTCTGTGACTTTCTCATCCTTTATTCATCTTGGAGGACTTAGATGTGTTGTTGTTTAGTTGCTAAGTCATGTCCAACTCTTTTGTGACCCCATGAACTATATAACCTGCCAGGCTTATCCTTCCCTGGGATTTCCCAGGCAAGAATGCTGGAGCCGGTTGCCATTTCCTTCTCCAGGGAATCTTCCCTACCCAGAAATCAGACCCATGTCTCCTGCTTGGCAGACAGGCTTTTTACCTCTGAGCCACCTGGGAAGCCCTGGAGGACCTAGATGGTCCATCTCTTATGCTTATTATTCAAGTCATTTGTGAATAACTTTGATTATTCTTAAAAAGCTCAGAGAGTATCTCAAGAGTTAACAATTATTGTCAGCTTGTTTAATCATCCAGACCTTTAATATATATTTACATATTTCTTATTCACTTTTTTTTGTCCACTTGATTTTTCACTTAACAGTTTCTTAGGAGATCTTTTCATTTTAGTACATTTCTTTTAATGGCTGTATAGTGGTCCCTGGTATAGATATACCACAATTTATCACCTGACTGATGTACAGTTAGAATGTTTTCAGTTTTCTTGTAATAAAACAATGCTGTAGTTAACATTTAGTTAATGTAGTTAACATTTGTGGACTTGTGCAAATATTTCTGTAAAATACACTCCTAAAAGTAAAATTGTTGGGGTGAGAGTTATAGAATATAGACTATAGAATGTGGGCATACAGAATGTGGATATATAGAATTGTTAGTAGAGTCTGCCATATTGCCCTTTAAAAAGGCTGTATCTACTTATACTTTACAACTGTAAGTGAGAATGATTGTTTTCATACGTAAGCATTATTGGACATCACTAATTTTCTATCTTACAAGAGTGGTGGGTGGAAAACAGTGGTCATTACTAGTGATGTTGCACATATGTTTTTGAGTGTGCTGTTAATTTGTATATTTTTTATTATAAAGTGCTTTTCTGTGGTTTGTCCATTTTTCTTTTGGATTTTCACTGTGCTTTTTATTAAAACAGTTTTAACAAATTTTTGTATTTATTGGCAAGCTTATTTTCTTGAGGGTAAGAAATGAATTTTTTCATCGTCATATCTCTAGTACTTAGAATAAGTTCTGATAAATGCTTGCACTATTTCTAACTGTCCTCTAAGAAATAACATGGTTTGCCACCTAAGTGGAGACTAAAAAATATAGCTTGTTTCAATGGATTGTTTTTGTCACGGACCCTTTCACTCATTGTTAAACTTTCCTTGTCATGATACCCTAAAGATACTGAAACTTATAAAACAAACAGCAAAACCATTTTTTTCCCTTTTTTTTTTGCATAATTTAATCTTTCCATGAATTGGCAGCTTTTGTTTTCTGATGTATTATAGATACATTTATACACATTTATTTTATCCGGGGATTTTATTTATAAGAGCCTTTATTTTGGGAATTCCCTGGCTATTCAGTGGTTAAGACTTAAGAGCTTTCACTGCCTGGGTTCAGTCTCTGGTCAGGTAACTAAGATCCCACAAGCTGTGTAGCGCGGCCAAAAAAAAAGCCTTTTTTTTTTTAAATTTTCATGGTGGGAATATAAACATTGTTCTCTCCCTAGCCCCCCGGGAAAATATTTCAAGTTTTGCAGATGTATAGAAAACACAAGCTTGCCACAGTAAATTTTTTCAATTGTCCAGATGCTCCAGAATCCATCCGAGTTTGCACAGTCTGTGAAATCCCTGCTGGAAGCACAGAAGCAGTCCATTGAGTCTGGCTCCATCGCTGGTGGGGAGCACCTCTGTTTCATGGGCAGCGGCAGAGAGGAAGAAGACATGTATATGAACATGGTCCTTGCACACTTTTTACAGGTATGCTGACAGGTTACTTCAGTTTTTCCTTGGTTTTTGCTGTCACCTTTAAGAAATTCTCCTAGACAGTTTTGTGCTGTTGTCTACCTTGTTAAATTTATCTTTTTTTTCTTTTAAACACTTTATTGGTTTTGTGTCTTGCCAAGAAGTCTTCTCCCTCATTTTTTTCTCACATGCTTTTATGATTTATTTTTTATATTTAAATCTTCTGGACCATCTAGAATTATTTTTCTGTAAGAAATGAGGTAGGACTAAAAAAAAAAAATTCCCCAAATAGCTAACCAGTTGTGCTATCAGTTTGAAATACCACCTCTTTAATAGACTGAATTCTTCAATGCGTCAGGGTCCATTTCTGGATTATGCTTTTGTTTGTTCTCTGTGCCTATTCATGCGTTAATACTTTTTACAGTTGCTATATAATTCATTTTAATATCTTCACTTTGAAATCGAATAAATATACATGTACATGTCTACACTTAACCACCTTTACTTTTTGTGTTTCAGTGTTGTCTTTAGCACAACTAATTTGTATCACTGATTTCATGCACCCTGTCCATCTACCTTTTATACACAGCCTCACTCAGTGACAGCTCTTGCTTTATAAAAATAGTTGTTTATTAGTTATTCCTTGGAGTTTATATACTAAAGTCCTCATTTTGTGTGACCCTGAACTATGGCATCACGAAGACAGGAGACACAGGCCACTCAATTTGTATCCACTTCAGTGGGAATCTGGTTTGAGAAAATCAGTCGAAAGGACAACCCTTGAAACACAAAGTCAGAAAGGGAACAAAGTATTTGGGAGAGGGATTATAAGATAATTTTATGCTTTACTGGAGTAAAGATATTTTAGTACTTTAAACAGAATAACAGAAATAGGGACTCAAATTCATTTTTCTTATAAGTTTAATTGACCTGTTCTAAAAATGCTCTGAAACAAGCTATATATTACAAAGGGTGTCAGATGGCAAGAATATGGAATATTGTGGACTTCTTTTAATAATTTGAGTTCTTGATGTGGTTTTAGAAATCCCTCCCCCTCCCCAGTTTTTAACATGGAAAATTAAACAAATTCAAAAGTAGGGAGAATTCAATTGTAAATTCTTTCTGAAGATATAATCACATTATAACTATTACACTTGATTATAAAAAATCTAATGAGTATTCAAGTTTCCTAATTTTCTCAATATCTAAAACAAGACATTGCACTTGGTTAATATCTTTTATGTCTCTTTTTACTGGCTCTGTTTCCAATTTTTTTTTCCTTACATCTGTTTGTTTGGAAAAACTGGTTACTTTGTCTTACAGTTTCCCACAATCTGGATTTTACTGATGCATTCACATTGTGGTGTTTATCAGGTTCCACCCCTGGTGTTTCCCGTAAGCTAGTGATTAGCCCTGGAGTCTCGGTAGCTGACTCTTTTTTTTTTTTTTTTTTTTGGTAGCTGACTCTTGAGGGGCGACAGGAGGTCTTGGACAGTGTGTACTTCCTCAGGCAGTGAATACTGCCCGGATACCGTTCGGGTGTCTTTATCATTACTTAGATTCATTGACTTTTAATAGTTTGTAAAATGTTGACATGCTGTCATTTCTTCATAATTAGCTGTGTTACTTGCTTTTGTATTTCCTTTTTCATAAAGAACCCAAAATATTTTTGAAAGCTTTTAAACCATTTTCATTACATCTGAAAATACAGTGTAGCTGATTTTAGTTTGACTTCTTGCACCGTTGGGACTGTAGTACGGTCTCACTAGTAACCACGAAGTTGTCCCCTTGTTCCTCTGCAAGCGCCAGATCTTACACTATACAAGGTAAATGTGTGTACTTCTCTGTGCCAAAGTCTAAAATGTAAAAAATATCCAGAAGTTTAGTATATAACTTTTTATTACATTTGTCAATGCTTATAGAACCATAAGAAATTTTAATTGAGTTGCATTTTGAAGTAATTTAAATTTTGTTTTCCACTTTAGAAAAACAAAGAATATGTGAGCATTGCCAGTGGAGGATTTATGGGTAAGATTTTAATTTATTAATTCCTTTGACCCTACTTTTCAGAGGAAATTATATGATCACTGGAGCTGATTTGGAGTGACCAAATTAGTTATTGGGTACACCTTCTTTTCAGTCATTCACTGTTTTCAGAAAAGCCAAGGCCAGCAGAACAGATAGATAAAGACAAATATAGTAGGCAGTTGCAATGAGACAATATTCAGGAGAAGACTTAAAATGGATGTCTTGTGCTGTGCTTAGTCGTGTCCGACTCTTTGCAGCCCCCATGGACTGTACCCCACCATGCTCCTCTGTCCATGGGATTCTCCAGGCAAGAATACTGGAGTGGGTTGCCATGCCCTCCTCCAGGGGATCTTCCCAAGACAGGGATCCAACCCAGGTCTCCTGCGTTGCAGGTAGATTCTTTACTGTCTGAGCCACCAGCTTGTATTTACAAATACGAGCCCCAATTAGCTTGAATTTGTAAAAAATGCTTTTGTAAAGATGAGTGAAAAACTGCCCACATGATTTGTTTTTATGGAGAGGGAGGGGTAGTTAAGACTGGGAGACGAGTAGGAGGGGTGTTTTTCACTGTAAACTCTTCTCACTTAAGACTGGGAGACGAGTAGGAGGGGTGTTTTTCACTGTAAACTCTTCTCACTGGTTGCCTTTTTGTTTTGTTCTCATTTTTTAATTACTTGAAAGTATTAGCTGATGGAAAAACATTGACTGAATGGAATAAGAAATAAGCTGATGTTTTCAACTGCAGATAATCTGGTAATTCAGGATAACAGAATCGCTACAGCAAATATTTGAGAATTTATGAAGGAGTAGGTCAGGGTAGTAAGAGTCTAAATAGAGACTTTTTTTTTTTTAAACAAATTCTGTTACTTAAGGGTACAGACTTGCAACTAGTAGGTAAATAAGTCCTGGAGTACCTAATGCATAATATAGTGAATGTGGACAGCAATATTGTATTATAATCACCAAACTTGTGCAAAGAAACTAGATCTTAATTATTTGCTCCACAAAAAAAGAAATGGTACTTGTGTGACATGCTAGAGGTGCACCTGTTGGCACTGTATATAAAGGTGTCAGGTCAGCATTTTGTATACCTTAACTTAGACAGTGTCGTATGTCAAATGTATTTTAACTAAAAGATAGCCTTTCATTAGTAAAAGAGATATAAAAATACTGAATCTGCAATTACTAGGAAAATTAATAGTAAAATCAAATTAATATCTGTTGGAGGCAGTGGAATCCTGAGTTTGAATCATAAAGTCTTATCAGGCTTAAGTTCTGCCTTAATATGATCTTATGTTATAAATTAGAAGTTTTGACAGGTTAGGGTTTATTTCAACTTGGTCTTTGTTGATATTAGCAAGAATTTTTATCTCCTATCATGGAGATACTTTGTATCATGGCCTGATGAGGCTCATACCCAGAGTGATATAAAAAAAGGGCTTATTTTAATAAGTACTGGTATTACGCAAGTATTGTCCTAAATCCTATTGTTATTTATTGGAAGTTCTGACAGCATAATGCAAAAGTTGGTTATTGTTCTCAAAAGTGTCTGAAAAGCATTCTTTTATATAGCACAGATAGGCTAGGTTTTAGGAAAAATTTTTTAAACTATGAATTATTTCTTTTCCAAGAATAATCTCGCTTTCCACAGCAGTTAATGCCTAAGACTGCTTCTTTATTACTTGGAAGGATTAACTGATATCTCCTTACGGTAAACAAAAGCCATCATAGGTTTTCCATTAATCCTTTATATCATTAGAATGATGGTAAAATTATTTATTAATACTTGAAAGATTGCCTTCCAAAGAGGAAGACATCAAACCTGTGTGTATGGTTACTGTCACCCTTAGGGCCAATTAAGAAGAGTTACATGTGTGTGGAGAGAGGGCTTTAGAAGGAAGAGGAGAGAAAGGAAAACTTCCTGTAGCCTGGCATCTTTTATTCTTTACAGAGGTGCTGTGAAAGAAATACCTGCGATTGTGCCCTTGGGTCTTTTTTGTTCCGCCTCTGTTGTTGCTCAGTTGCTAAGTCATGTCTGGCGTGTTTGTCATGCTTCTCTAGTATCGAATCTTTCCGAGGGGGGTTGACACGTCAGGATGTTTTCCCCTCTCCTCTTTGTCTTTAAGCACTGCAGCAGCGCCTGGCAGACATCAGTGTGGACGGACCAGAAAGCGGGTATGGCCACTGGATTGCTAGCACCTCAGGCTCAAGGGGCAGCGCCAGTTCTTCTGTGGATGTAAGTGTGGATGTAGAATATGTCACCAGCCTTGGCTGAATGCTCAGAAAGGATGATAAACATCCAAATACTCACCGTAACAGAAACGGAGTCAAAATATTTCAAACACATACACTAAGGAAGCATATTATTGTGAGGTTAATGAAATCACAGGAGCAGACCTGCGTATTTAAACTAGTCAGGAGTTCTGGTGGTCTCCTTGCTGAATTCAGACTTCTCCCTCCCCAGCTGCAGCTTGGTACCACTTAGTGACAATTTTCTACTTCTGCTTAAACATCAATGGAGATAATTCTGAGTCCTGTGACTAACCTGGACTTTAAAGTGAGTTGATTCTCAGACTCTCCCAATTAGTTTGTCCCAGGAGAATTGTGAGGGCAAATCCATTCTGTTCTACTTTGGAAATATTTGGGCAATAAGTCTTTTGTGTGTTTTCTGTATTTTGTATCATCTGCATTCAGTTCAGTTCAGTTTCTCAGTCGTGTCCGACTCTTTGCGAAGGCATGGATTGCAGCACGCCAGGCCACCCTGTCTATCACTAACTCCCGGAGTTTACCCCAACTCATGTCCATTGAGGCAGCGATGCCATCCAACTATCTCATCCTCTGTCGTCCCCTTCTCCTCCTGCCCCCAATCCTTCCCAGCATCAGGGTCTTTTCAAATGAGTCAGCTCTTCGGATCAGGTGGCCAGAGTATTGGAGTTTCAGCTTCAACATCAGTCCTTCCAGTGAACACCCAGGACTGATCTCCTTTAGGATGGACTGGTTGGATCTCCTTGCAGTCCAAGGGACTCTCAAGAGTCTTCCCCAACACCACAGTTCAAAAGCATCAATTCTTCAGCACTCAGCTTTCTTTATAGTCCAACTCTCACATCCATACATGACCACTGGTAAAACCATAGCCTTGACTAGACGGACCTTTGTTGGCAAAGTAATGTCTCTGCTTTTGAATATGCTGTCTAGGTTGGTCACAACTTTCCTTCCAAGGAGTAAGCGTCCTTTAATTTCATGGCTGCAGTCACCATCTGCATTGATTTTGGAGCCCAAGAAAATAAAGTCAGCCACTATTTCCACTGTTTCCCCATCCATTTGCCATGAAGTAATGGGACCAGATGCCATGATCTTAGTTTTCTGAATGTTGAGCTTTAAGCCAACTTTTTCACTCTCCTCTTTCACTTTCATCAAGAGGCTCTTTAGTTCTTCTTTACTTTCGGCCATAAGGGTGGTATCATCTGCATATCTGAGGTTATTGATATTTCTCCTGGCAATCTTGATTCCAGCATGTGCTTCTTCCAGCCCAGCATTTCTCATGATGTACTCTGCATATAAGTTAAATAAGCAGGGTGACAATATACAGCCTTTACGTACTCCTTTTCCTATTTGGAACCAGTCTGTTGTTCACGTCCAGTTCTAACTGTTGCTTCCTGACCTGCATACAGATTTCTCAAGAGGCAGGTCAGGTGGTCTGGTATTCCCATCTCTTGAAGAATTTTCCACAGTTTGTTGTGATCCACATAATCAGAGGCTTTGGCATAGTCAATAAAGCAGAAATAGACGGTTTTTTGGAACTCTCTTGCTTTTTCGATGATCCAGCGGATGTTGGCAATTTGATCCTCTGCCTTTTCTAAATCTAGCTTGAATATCTGGAAGTTCACGGTTCACATATTGCTGAAGCCTGGCTCTGTCATTAGTTTTCTTAACAAATAATGATCCTCATCTACCTGATGATCATTCTTTAAATCAGAAATAGAAGGAAAAGTCCAGTACAGTCCTGGGCTTACCAGTCAGACTTACCTGGGTACTCAGGTTTTATCTCCAGAACTTACTTTCTTCACGATCTCCAGCAAGATCATTTCCATTCTGATTTCTCCATCTGTGCAGATAGGGGTGATAATACCAGAACTGTCTTCACAATAATGACATGAGGATTAAATGTACAAGTGAACGTAAAGTGTAGTACGTGTCACTGACATACTTTTTCCTTCCCTGGTGGCTCAGATAAACTTTGTAACTCATTGGATGATGAATTGAGGCTTATCTTCAGCCTTGTAAGTCAAAGCATGTTGTTGTCAAATTGTGCAGATAAAGGTCCTCTGAGAATTAGGTTTTCAGCATGATCTTTTAGGTATCTAAGGGCTCACCATTTATTTAATAAATATTTGCTGTTTTCATTTTTAATATCTAAATACTATGGATATATTATAATTTGTTTTGTTAGTCCCTTATTGAATATTTACATTGCTTCCAGTCTTTTTCTGTTGTGTACACTACTATTAATTTTTGTACTAATGTTTGCATATGACATTATTTTGTCCTAGAAGTGAAATAACTTGATCAAAAGATTACATATCAAAATCCTTAGAATTCTGCATTATTATCAAATTGCCCTGCAAAAAACATCATTCTAATTTATATTCCCACCCACAGCACTGGATAGTCTCTCTATTGAAGTTTTTATCTTCAGATTTGAAAAGCAATGATTGAGGCTATTAAAGAAACTCTTAAAGATGTGTTATCTTCTAAAGTACCAAAGAATTACATGGTCAGTATAATTTGGTTTTGAAGTTGGATATGAAACATGATTTTTATGTTATTTAATACCTTACTTGTTTTAAAAATAAAAGTAACATATTTTAGTTAATGACTTACTTGTTTTAAAAGTAAAAATAATACATTTTAACTAATGGCTTGTTTTAAAAATAAAAAAGAATACATTTCATTGTAGCATCATATGTAAATATTAAAAATATAAAGAAAGCAAAATTAATTGTTACCTAACCATGGATAACAACTGTTCATATTTTGAAATATTTTCTTCACATCTTTTGTAATACTTTTTTTTAGTATTATATTTTAAAAGTAGTGCTCAGAGTGTACAAATAGGTTTATTTTCTGCTTTTTCACTGAATGTTTGAGCATTTTCTAGCATTTTTATTTTTATTTATTTATTTTTTTACTTTTATTTGCATTTATTTTCTGCAGCATTTATTCCCAGGCCATAAGTTTCTGTTTCTTCAGTTTCTTCTGGGATATCTTTTTCTTCTGTGCAGCCTCCTCTTCTGGTTTAGGAACAATCTGTTCTTTTTCAGTAAGGGTCGTCTCAGCGTGGCAGGGGAGCTCATGTAGGGGTTGATCCGACTGTGAGCTCTGTAAGTCCTGCTCTGCATCTTGGGGGCTTTGTTCACTTGGATGTGCTCAATGACCAGAGAATCTACATCTAAGCCCTTAAGTTCAGCATTACTATCTGCATTTTTGAGCATGTGTAGTAAAAATTCAGCACTCTTTGGGCCACCGACCCTGCGTCCAGCCCCACTGTTTGGCCTGTGCACACCTACCAACTCCAACATTGTAACGACGGAATGGGACACATTGCTTCTTTAAAGTGACATCCTTCAGATGCTTGGTGGCTTTTCGGATATGCATGCCCTTTATGGCCTGGGCAGTTTCACGAGTGTTCTTAAAGGGAACATGAAGATTTGAACCTCTTGATTTGCATGATTTTGTGGGGTTTTCTGGGTCGAGTGAATAGCGCACCATTTTTAGGGGTCAGCTCAGGCCGCTTACCAGAAAAGCCTAGCATTTTTAAATGCTTGTTTTTTAAACTTTTAAAAAAGTAGTTTAGTGACTAAATCCTAGGGCATTTTCTGATTATTTCTTTCCCATAAATCCTGAAGAGGAATTAATTGGCAGAAGATAGGCAAATTTCTAAACTTTTGACATCTGCTACCAACTTGCTTGTAGGGCAGAGGTGCAAGGCCTATTAGAAACCCGCTGCCCAGCACAGCAGGAGGTGAGTGGCGGGCAGGTGGGCCAGCAAAGCAGCTTCATCCGCCACGTCCCTTAACTTCTGAACTGTTCCCCAACCCCCATCTGTGGGAAAACTGTCTTCCACGAAGCTGGGTCCTGGTGCCAAAAGGACTGGGAGCCGCTGCTGTAGGATGTAAGGGAACAGCTGTATACGATTGAGGAATTACACTCAGATCTGTTACTCTGGGTACAGAAAGATGACTTTTCTTGAGAAATAGAGACCTAAGGAATAATGTCTTAAACAGCAAAAATTTACAAAGAATAAATGTTTCAAAATTTAGCTATATGAATGATACTCGGTAATTTTACTTATTTTTGTAGAGTTATTTGAGTTAAGAAGAGGTCAATAATTTTATTTCTTACTGAATAAAAGGTAGTTTCAGGTTCCACACATTTATGTGTGTAATACATATCCTCACTTTTCATTTCTACCTTCGATTCCTAAAATGGTTTCACCCAGTGCATCAGTCTGCTTGGGTTGCCTTAACAAAATACAATTGATTAAGTGACTTAAACAACATAAATTTATTTCCTCATTGTCCTGGAGGCTGGAGGTCTGGGATCAAAGGTTGACAGGTTTAATTTCTCCAGAAGCACCTGTCTTTGGCTTGCAGATGACATGGCCTTTTTTCTGGGCTTGTGAGTCCCTGTCTCTCCTTCATCCTGTAAGGACATCTGTCATTTTGGATCGGGCCTATCACATGACCTCATTTAACCTTAATTTACTCTCTAACGGCCCTGTCTCCACCTGCAGTCATTTTCTGAGGTATACTGGGTAATTAGGACTTTGAAATATGATTTTGTGGTAAGAGGTGCACCCAGTTCAGTGCATAACATCAAGATAACCTTCAGCAGTAGTGTGTCTTGCTAGTCATTTGGAGAGCAGTTAATTCATCAGTAAGTTCTTTTTTTTTTTTCCCCCTAGGGTGAATCTTCTAATGGTTCAAATGATAGAGGAATGAAATCATTAGTTAATAAAATGACTGTTGCTTTGAAGACAAAATCCGTTAATGTCAGGGAAAAAGTTATCAGCTTTATTGAGAATACATCAACTCCTGTGGACCGGTGAGTTACTTTTATAGTATGAATTTGTGATGAGTAATTCAAACTAAAAAAAAGTACCTTACAGTAAATGTTAGTTGAATAGAATGTGCTTTAAAAAAGGATTGTAAATTACATTTTTTAGTTAGATGACTCCAGTTTTCATTATTATCACAGAGACGTTCTTTGTTGCTGTAAAGTTTGACTATGAAGATTACTCTTTTCTCCCACTGCCCAGAATAGGTGGCATATAATTCTGCCCCTTCAAGCCATTCATTAGAAAAAAATATTCCAACACTATTATGTATATCCCACCTGTCAGGTGGTTGGAATCATCTGTTAAGTGCAGTAATCTCATAGCAGTAATCTCTTTCTTGGCTTCAGGAATTTAAAACCTAGAAAATTTAGTCATACTAAATAAAGCAGAACCCCATTTTCTTGAGTTTAAGAATTCAGATCTTCATAGAATTTTGTTCACAGCATGTGTGACCTCTCTTCTCCCATGAATTACAAATGAAGTAACCAGCTCACAAATGATAAAGAAGTTTAAGAATGTCTATTATATTGCTTCTCACTGGGATTGTGAGTGCACAATATGTTTTCTTTTTCTCCACATGTTAGTTTCATTGATCTCTCTTGTTCTTAGAGTTCAAAGCTAACCTAATAATTCCTGGGTGAAATTCGTTTCTAAGCAAGCCTGATCTTGGAAATGTGTTATAGTATTTAATTTCATCTCATGTCTTACTGGCAGTATCCTAGGAGAGTTGAAGTATTTGACTTTAAGAACTGAATATAAGGAATATACTATTTTTCATTTTTTTAAGTAAAGTACATATGCATACAGAGGTATATATATTTTTTTGTTTAGTAAATAACAAGATGTAGGTTATTTTCACTAATCCAGAAAACTATACTTTGTCTAAAGTGGGCAACTGATAAATAATGTTATAAGATTTTTAATCAAGCCTGAGAGTTTTTTTTGCTCCTTAAAATTGTGTCCGCTTTCAAAAGCTTTATTTTTAAAAATACTTTTAGTTAGTGCATTCTCAATTAGGGTACTATTATTGCTACATTTTGTAGCTGAACACTTAAAATTTTATTTTAAAATGAACTGGTGATAATACTAAGTTGAAAAGACTATACTGTTTGTTAAAGAATCACTTGAAACTGGCTTTTCTTCATTTTTCTTTGTACTTGGGATCATCAAAACATTTTCTTTTTAATATACACTCTGGGTTAGAAAAACTGATTATTCTATATTTTTGTTTTAAAGCTGTTGTGTTTTTAATAATCATATTGTTCTGTCCTCTGCCTCAATTTGCTGTAGAATGTCTTTCAATCTTCCTTGGCCAGACAGAACATGTACCGAGCGGTAAGCCAACGAGGAGCGCGGCTTTCCTGGCCCATCCTCTTCTGTAGCATGCCTCACGCTGTCTCAGCCTCCTGCTGTCCCGGCCCAGATCTCACGCAGCTGTCTCAGATGCTGAACTCGTCCCATTCTGCTTTTAGGAGTGTGCGATGCTGATGTGCTTTCCTTTTGGTTTTTTTGCTCCATCATTTAAATTTTTGTCCTTGCCTCCCCCTCAATGTCTCCTATTCCTCAGATGAAAATCACATACATTCAAACTCAACAATTTCATAAAACAAATTCCATGTCTTTATTCTAAGACAGGAAGATGAAACAAAATACGTAGTCTCAGAGTTGGGAGGCTATTAGCTTTGGAGATGATTTACTTCTGTCTCATGCCCTAACAGTGGAGAAAATTGTAGCACCTGAAGAAAAGCATAGTTTGTGGTTCAAATTTTTTGTTATTTCATGTACATTATGTAATTTGATAATATCGCTAGAATTTTCTGAATAAGATGTATGTGTTTAAGTTGGTGAGTCAACAGTATATAAATTAGTTCCAAAGAACTCCAGTTCTAGTGTTCTGCCTTTGCTTTTCCTTGAAAGAAATTAGGCCACAGTGGACATGTTAATATATAATCCATCTCTTCTCTGATCCCAGTAAAATGGGGTACTTGTTATTAAATTCCATAGGTTTAAAGTTTAGAAATCTACTGGATCTTCAATTAGGATAAACAATAGAACATTATACTCTATGGCTTTACATTTTTATATGCATGACTTTTCTATGATTTTAATTGGAATATCAATTATAGCAAGACCTATGAACATTTAAAAAGAAATTCTAGTCATACTTTGAAAAGTAAGTTAAGCTCTGGAATAATGGAGTTGACTTTTTTGGCAGATCATTTCAATGTTTTTAGTGAATTAGAAATAGCATTTTTAGCAATAGTTTACTTTCAACTTATGTATAAGAGATTTTATTTACTGTGACTACTCCTGAGTGATGCCAGTTACAGAGCTTCTATTACAATTTTATAATTTTAAAGGGGATGGCTTCTTTTAAAATTATAATCTATTTGTGAATCATCTTTCTGTTTTCTCCTGTTACATACAGGACCATTGAATTATTCTGATTTTTTTTTAACTTCCAAATTTTATCCCAAAGAATTTTTTAAAAATTCGAATTATCTTTTCTGGTTCCTAGAGATATATCCATTTTGAAAACAGAATTTAATGAAAAGTTAGAATAAATTTGGTTTGTTTTTGAGCCCAGTAAATAAAGTTAAAATCTATTCAGACTATTTTGTAGATTTTGTTTCTCCAAAAAAGCATAGATAGACTGTTTTTTAAAGAGTCCAGCCATTGAATTTAAGTTTTTGATAGTCTTTTAAGAACTTTACTAGTTATCTTTAGCCATCTTGTTTATAAAAACTGCATTGTATTATACATTTTGCTCAATAATGTATAGCTTGGTATCTTTTTTTGGATGTCACTTTATTCATATTACATTCTGGTACAAGCATTTACTGTAAACATTATCTTTGTTACTTTCTATATTATATAAGTTTAATTATGCTTTAATATCAGGAGAGAACCAATAACACAATCCCATACAATTTTATAATCTAGATGACACAAACGTATTGTTACATAAAGCGATGTTTGTCTTTGCCTTTTGTAAGAAAGCTGAATCTGAGTTGCATAGATTTACTTCAATTATTGCTTTCATTTTTTTGTCTTTAATGAGTATAATTTGTTAATTTACAGGATAACTTTACATTAGATATGCTTTAGCATAAAAATCAAATGATTTTATGATTTTAACTTAAACTGTAAGCAGTGTGTCGATTAACTTACAATTCTGTCATGCCCTTAACTTTTGTTGGTTTTCTATTAAGGGCTATTGTTTTGGGAGAAGTAAAGATTTAAGCATATTTTAACCAAATTAGGTCATGATTTTTATTGATGTTATGTATTAAGAAATTATTTAAAATATAGATTTGATCTCTGTCTTTTGGAAAAATTGAATTCTAAGACACATAAGACATCAAGAGAACTCTCTCTTGATACATGACAAGGGAAAAAACAAGCCACAGTTTTCCTTCATCATAGATTGTCTTAGCTGAACCTTATCCTACAAATAATGCAGTACTCTCTCTAGAAACATGTGATATTTTGTCTAAATATTTTAATTTTACTTCTTGTTTTATTGGAGATTACCTGAAAAGTAACAAGGTATTGATTTTTATATTGAAAAGAGAACTTCCTATAGAACTAATTAAGTTTGAGTTTACATGTTGTTTGTTTCTGCCACTTGAGAGTGAAAGGCAAGTTCATTTTCATGGTTTATTTATGTAAAAGAAGTAGCATCTTAGTTTCTATTGAAACAGAAGTAACAGTAATAAGAAAAAATGGGAGGAAAAACAGTAAGACATATGCACTCAAATGAGAAGCCGATAGGCACTCCTACTAGAATTTGAATATTTGGTTTCATAAACTGTTTTGTCTTAAGAAACATGTATGTAGCACTTGCTGTATGCCAGACATTATTTCAAGAGCTTTACCAAATATTAACTGATTTAATTTTCACAGTAACCAGGAAGAGTAGATATTGTCATTACCGTTTTACAGCTGAGGACACAGGGCACAGAGAGGTGAAGGAATGTCCCAGTGTGTTGGTTTATATGAACATTAAAATTGTTTAAACTTAATTTTTACAGATTTGAAAGCATTCTGCACACCAAGACCTTGTGCCACTTTTGCTAACATAATTTCCTTATCTTGTTTCAATTTCCTTAACATAGCTGTCCTGACACTGGGTGATACATGGTGGGGTAGGGGGTGGACAAAAAACATTTGTATTTTGTTTAATATTCAGATGATACTTGGGGAAAATCTTTAGAAACTTAAGTGATGACTTCCCTCTTACAACTCTCTGAATATAGGCATGTGAGCAGCAGTGACAGAGTGGGTAAGCCTTACCGTGGCGTGAAGCCTGTTTTCAGCATCGGGGATGAGGAAGAATACGACACAGGTGTGGTACTACGCTTCTCTGTGTATAGACTGCTTTCCTCAGGCATCAGGAGTGATTGTAGAGATCATTCTGGGACCAGATCGAAGACACAGTGAGATTCTGTAGAAGAGATTGGACAGCCGGTGGTTTTTCTATTAAGAGTTTGGTTTTAGATGCCTTAAATTATGCAGTAGAAATGCTGAATAGGCAGTAATTATAGGAGTCCAGTTGAGGAGAGATGTCTAAGCTGGTGATAATCTGGGGATTATCAGTGTATAAATAGTTTTTAAATCCATGGGATTGGATGTAAATACCCTTGATTCACCCATGTGGGGGATTAAGAGTTGTGGGACTGAAGTCCAGGAAATCTCAAAACTGAGACATCTGAAAAGAGCCTTTTGAAACTGGAGGCAATATCCTAAAGGGCCACAAGATGGGGATATTGTGCCAGGGAAATTCGTGATAGTCTTTATGTTTTAAAAAATAATTTGTTTTTGTTCATAATCCTACTGCTCAGATTACCCTGATTAAGTGATCATAATTAGTATTAATGTGTGTTGAGTTAGAAAAAATATATATTGTATTATTAAGTATATGTTGTATATAAAAGTACAAAACAAGAATACTCCCAAATCTCTTCTTGTTTTTTTCGCTTAGTAATACATGTGTATTTTCCACCTCAGCCCACAGCTGACTTCCTGTTATATACAAATGTATCATAATTAAATCATTCTTCTCCCAGTTGACCCTGGTAGTTATCCAGTGTTTTTTTTTTTTTTACTATTTCAGATAGCAGTGGCTATCTTTATGTGTGTGTGTGTGTGTGTGTGTGTGTGTGTGTGTGTGTGTATGAACATATATTCACATCTATCTAGGTGAACTTTTGCAAGTGTATCTAGAGGGTAAATACTTCACAGTAAGATTGCCAGGTTAGAGGGACTCACATTTGACATTTTAATGGATATTATAGTCACTTCCCTGAAAACTGCATTGAAGGGAAGATAATTTTCTATATGTAATTTTTTTGAAGCAGATACACAGAATTTTTATTTTTCTTCTGTATAATATTTTTATTTCCCTGTATAAAAACTCTGAAAGTACATTTTCTCTTTCATAGTGTAACAAAATAATCAGTACATTGTATTTTATTTTATAGCTTTTCCCCCAACACCTTTTCTAGCTATTCTTATCTTCTGTTTCATGCATTTCTGTATGCTATTTGTAATTGTTTGCCTTTCTCTTTTTTCCTCTGTCTCTTCTGTCATTTTCCTGTTACCGATCAGTCTGTCTCTTTCCCTAAATACTTGTTATTCCATTAACAAAGGGAGGAAGGAAATGGATGAAAAGATGTTGGTGTATTTTTACATATCATATTTGTATATATATACATAAGTATTTACACTCTGAAAAATTACACAGAAATGAAAATAAGAAAACTGGAGCTATGATTATCAACATGGCTAAAGTTTATGACGTTGGGCATAGGGTAGCAGTTGGAGAACACAGTTGAACAGTCTGTTATTTATGTTAACTTAGAATGCAAAACAGTACTGTGTATTATTTAAGAATATTCTTGTTTGATTAAAAGTAAAGATGTGACCCCAAATTCAGATAGTCACTGTTTCTTAGTGGAAAAGAAATGGGGATGTGATTGAGCAGAAACCCATGAGGGCTTTACTTTTTTATTTAAGCTAGAAGTGAATAGTTACATGAGATTTCATTTTTTTACTGTGTCTCTTGTATTTTGATTTCTTGAAAAGTGAAGAGGAGAACATCTGCAGTTAACTCTAGGGAGTGTAATTTCCTTTCTTAAATTAGAAAAAACAGAATAACAGGAATGTCTTATATTTCTCTCACAAAAAACCCCACTAAATAGACTTATTTATCCCAGGATTATTTTGTTGTTATTTTCCCCAAGAGTCAGAAGCCAGTAATTCTGTAGATGGAGTGTAATCTATTATAAAAATATTGAATCACTATGTTATACACCTGAAACTGATATAATTAGGTAAATCAACTACTTCAATAAACAAAAAAGGAAAAGAAACCAGCAAGAGAAAAAGAACTCAGCCATTTTTGCCCTCAAGATAGGTGGTAATATTATTACTGGACAATTCCACCATCCCCTACAGACTAGTCATAGATTAGAGTTACGTTGTATAAATCAAGAAAGTTGAAATCCTTCAGGTAGTTTAATATTATAATAAAAGTATATATGTAATATTTTCACTTGATTTTCTTACCATATGTAGTGGTGTTTCATCATAATACTTTTATATTAGTGTCATTGGCATAGGAAATATAGTAGCTGGGTTAGAATTGATTGTTTTGTTTTGTTTTTCAACCTGTGTGTTTTAAATACTACTGAAATTTTTTTCAGGCTATCATTTTTAAAGTTGGTGATACCCACTTTTAACATCTTAAATTCTTTACAGATGAAATTGACAGTTCTTCAATGTCAGATGATGATAGAAAAGAGGTTGTGAACATTCAGACTTGGATAAACAAGCCAGATGTCAAGCATCATTTTCCTTGTAAAGAAGTGAAAGAAAGTGGACACATGTTTCCTAGGTACTTTTTATCTAAGTTGAATTTTTTTCTAAATTTTATTTTTGGTTGCACTGGGTCTTTGTTGCTGCGCCTGGGCTTTCTGGGCGTGGGGGCTGCTCCTTGTGGCTGCGCACGGGCTTCTCATTGCGGTGGTTTGTCTCTTTGCGGAGCACAGGCCCTAGCAGTTGGAGTGTGTAGGCTCAGTGGTTGTCTCTGGAGCGGTAGAGCTCACAGGCTTCAGTAGTTGTGGCGCCTGGGCTTAGTTGCTTGATGGCAAATGGAATCTTCCTGGACCAGGGACCAAACCTGTGTCCTCTGCATTGGCAGGCGGATTCTTATCCACTGTGCCACCAGGTAAGTCCCTTGGTACTTTTTAAAATGACTTCTTCAGAAGTAAAATTGAATTTAGGGAAGTCATGATATGAAGGTTAACTGCGAAAGAAATTGTATGTATCTAAGTACAGTAAGATATAATTTCTTCTGTCAGCTTGTATTATATATCTTGGTTTTTAAAAAAATATTTCTTAGGTAATTTTTGGGGAAAAATTTAAACAGATAAGTTGAATAGTACATTGAATATAAGCCTGTCTCAGACTCACCTACTTTTAGCTTTTTTTCACACTATCCCATCTGTTTAAATATCTCTGTATACACGTACACACACACACACTTTTCTCTTGTCAAACCGCTCAGGAGAAGCTTATAAACACGACAGGTGCTTTAGCGTAAATCTCTCAAGAATATGAGTCGTCTCCTCCACAATTCCAATAACACTGTCACATCTTTAAAAACCTTAAAAATGAGCGTCATTTAACATGCAGACCACATGCAAAGTTTTCACAGTGTCTCCAAGGTATCTTTTATAGTCTTTATCCTTTTTTCCTGATCCAAGGTCTAGTCCTGTTTTACACATTGCATTTGCCTTCTCTCTCTCCTTAGTCTCATCCCTTGAACAACAGTACTGCTCCCCTCATCATACTTCCCGCTTTTCTTTGTGATGAGTGAATCCTTTGAGTCTAGGTCAGCTATTCTGCAGAATGTCCCTCATTCTGGATATCTGTCTTAGTGTATTTCATAAAAGTGTGTGAGTACTATTACCTTACTGAAAGTGAGCCGAGACACAAGGCATGGGTGGGTGTTAACAATTCTATCCTTGTTTTGTCTTGGGGACCCATTTCAGAATATCACTAAATATGTAAGGCATTCCAGGTATTGCTTAGTGGTCTTTGATATAAAGTATATAATGTTGTATGTCGCATGAGGGTAGTTTGCTGTTAAAAGTCTGAAAGGTAGTATATTTCAAATACCATGTAGAATAGATTCTGAAAATCCATTATTTTAATAATTTCTAATTATAGTTTTTATTGTATTAAATATAAACTTTACTCTTAAATAGTTACAGGATTATCTGTCAATAAAACACTTACTTTGCCTGCAACTGAAGGAAAATTAAAAGCTCCTACTAGGTTGCTTATTTAAATCAATAGTGATCCTTTGCCTACAAAAATAGTTTCATCTGGAGTTGAACATTTTTTATAATTGGGACTGTTGAGGTAACAGCTGTTCTGAATGACATTTCTTTTTGTTTTTTTAACCTTTTGTCTCTCTCAAGTCATCTGTTGGTTACTGCAACACATATGTACTGTTTAAGGGAGATTCTTTCACGGAAAGGATTGGCCTATATACAGTCTCGACAAGCACTAAATTCTGTAGTTAAAATAACATCCAAAAAAAAACATCCTGAGCTAATTACCTTCAAGTATGGAAACAGCAGCGCTTCAGGAATAGAAATCTTGGCAATCGAAAGGTAAGATTATCTTAGGATGATATTATCTGAATTACTGAATTAGTTCATTATTAAACATGATATGTTTCTCTCTTTGGGGAAGTGGATGGTGGAATAGGATACTTGAACCACTTTTATTGGTATTCCTGCTATCTTTTCCTTACAAATTTGTTGTAATATATGGATTAGGCATTAGCACATGATTTCATTAAGTGCCATAGCTAACTTCACAGACTTTGACAGAAGGGTCTTCAGGAATACTCTACACCAGTGCTGCGCTACATGCTGCTTTGCAATTAAATGAGCTTTTCTTGGAATGTAAGTCAGTGTTTTTACTTTCCTTCATCAAAAAACTCTTGTTTTGGAAAGTCTCAGTGAACTAAGCAGTATGCTGGATGATGTAGTTAGTTCACAGTCTGGGGCACGCTCCTCCTCGCCTCCTTGTGAACCAGTGACTGACAGTTCTTGGACTGGCACCAGGGCTGTGGCCACGTTGCTGTTGAAGCTAAATCATCTTTAGTCTTACAGGTAACAGTGTGAAGCCCAGAGGGATTGAGTGACTTCCAGATCTTCACACTTAGCTTGTCTTAGAACCAAGTATAGCCCTCCTGACTCCTGATCTCCAGTTCATTCCACCTTGCTCTACACAATAAGAAAAATCATTTTGCATTTGGATTTTCTTTCTTTCAAAATAGCACTTTTGAGTATATGTTGGGATAAGTGATGGGGGGAGTACATAGGCGGGCATCTGTGCTGGATGTGTGGGTTACTTCCCCATTGGAAGTGACACTTGAGTCCTCAACAGAAGGCACCGTTATGAATATGTGTTTTTCCCCCCACAGGTATTTGATTCCAAATGCAGGAGATGCTACCAAAGCCATAAAACAACAGATCATGAAAGTTTTGGACGCTTTGGAAAGTTAATGTAAACGAAAATTATTTCAAAAGAAATTAAGGCAACCAAGAGAAATACGGACATATTTCCCCGACTGAATACTAATTGGAGACTTTCATTTGCTTATGGGGGTGCTTAAATAGCCAGCCTAAGAAAGTGTAAATTATTATAATCAAACTCTGGACAGTTAAATTTTTTTTTAATTTTCTTTTGCGTTTTTGGTTTTGTAAAATGATTTCTTATAAAGGTCAGTTAGCAAATGACTTTAAAGTAGCTGACCCTGTGCCCTTATAAACTAAGGGTGCAGAATGCAGTTCTGTTTTGAAGAGCTGTTTTAAGAGAACATGCATCAGTTTCAGATTTAAAAACGACCATACACATGTGTATTTGCAATGTCTTCACTGAAAATTAGAGATAGAATTCACTGAAGAGACCCCTTTAATGGCTACATTTAGTTTTACCCACTGAGCAGTATCAGAAACTAAAAAGTATTATATAGATCAATAATTAGCTTGCCGTTTCTGTTCTTAAAAAGAGTGAAATCTTTTTAATAAAATGGATGAAGATTCCAGCCAACTCAAATTCAGACCAGCTAGTAAAATGTTGAAACATCAGTTTCTGAGTCATATTTGTACCATTAGCTAATAATCTTTAACACTGAGTGCTTTAGATACTAAACTTCATCCTAATTGTATCTAAGGAGCAGTTAAAAGCATTATAATAAGTAGGTAGGCATGTTACGATTAAAATTAACACTTGGGGGACAAAATTGTATCTTTAAAAGTGTCATTGGTCTCTATTACAAGAGGAGTATTTGATTTAGGATATTTCAAAACAGGTGCTGAGCACACATGGATTTATCTTCTGTGAGATTATGTCTGTGACCACACTAATACTGACTTAAAGAAAAGCTAGATGATTGGAGATCTGTATAAACTAGTTTTTATCATCACTTCATGAAATATTTTTCTCTTGTTTTTTGTTTTCTTATTAAAGTTCTAGTGGTTTGAAATGATTTTTATTCTCTTAATATGACAAAACTGCAAGTGGTCTGCTTTATTTTGCAGCTTTCTCAGTTTAATTCATTGAGGTTTGTGTTAGACACATTTGGTGAAAGAAATCCAGGAACACATTTGGGGCCATGGAATGACTGCTTACAAAAATCTGTTTGGGAAGTAACAAATCCTCACAACCCGCCATGTCCTAAAATGTCATGGATTATCTCTAGGGGTTGATAGAAATATTCATATGTATCCTGTTTACAGCCAGTTATTTTAATTTACTTAAAGGAAATCACGTGAGTAAAAGGCAACATAGTTCAAGATATTTTATTCTCGTATCTAAATAAAAACAGTTTGAGTGGTTGAAGACATTTGCATGAAACTGCACCTGGTACAATACTTGATATTTATAACTCCCCACGACTGTTGTATTGCATTTCCCCCTTTCTTTTGGTGCCCCTTTTAGAAATGTCCTGAAGTCTCATTTTTTGCCCATTTCAGCCATGGGACTTTTTTCATAATATTAATGTAAAGATGTTTGTGTTACTCTTTATAAATTACAGTTGTAAATAAATCAGTACAATTTGCTCAAAACTTTGTGGGTTTTTGTTGTTGTTTTTGGCCATGCCAACATGCACGTTAGTATCTTAGTTCCCCAACCAGGGATAGAAGCTGTACCCGCTGCATTGGAGGCCTTGCAAGTGCAGCCCCGTAACCACTGGACCACCAGGAACGTCCTCAAAACTTTCTTCTTAATGACAGCATCTCTCTCTTTCTCCCTTTCCACCCACTTGTAAATCTCTACAGATACCACAAAATTAGGAAATTGAGGGCTATCCTTACAGTGGAATTTAAGTGTTCCAATTTCAGGTTTGAAAGTATTAGATTCTTCTTTGTGTTCATCCACATGGGGAAGAGGAAAGAGGGAGTTTAAAACTAATGACATTACATTCTACATGTAGTCAATGACTCCCTTGAACTACTCGTCTAAAATTGTTTACTCATCTGAATAGCCCAGTTATTATTCTTGAATATCAAATGAAAATACTTGTCACTGATTGTACCAGGCACTTATGTAGCTGTATCCTCTCTCCACTGGTCTGATACCCAGAGAACTAGAATTTACTCTGGAATACCCACCTCTGTGTACCCTCCAGGATTGCAGGGGTTGCAGTATTATGAGTTTGGTTCACTTCAGTTCAGTCGCTCAGTCGTGTCCAACTCTTTGTGACCCCATGAACCGCAGCTCGCCAGGCCTCCCTGTCCATCACCAACTCCCGGAGTTTACTCAAACTCATGCCCATCAAGTCAGTGATGCCATCCAACCATCTCATCCTCTGTCGTCCCCTTCTCCTGCCTCCAATCTTTCCCAGCATCAGTCTTTTCCAATGAGTCAGCTCTTTGCATCAGGTGGCCCAAGTATTGGAGTTTCAGTTTCAACATCAGTCCTTCCAGTGAACACCCAGGACTGATCTCCTTTAGGATGGACTGGTTGGACCTCCTTGCAGTCCAAGGGACTCTCAAGAGTCTTCTCCAACACCACAGTTCAAAAGCATCAATTCTGCTCTCAGCTTTCTTATAGTCCAACTCTCACATCCATATGTGACCACTGGAAAAACCATAGCCTTGACCAGACGGACCTTTGTTGACAAAGTAATGTCTCTGCTCTTTAATATGATGTCTAGGTTGGTCATAACTTTCCTTCCAAGGAGTAAATGTCTATTAATTTTTCACTGTTTCCCCATCTATTTGCCATGAAATGATGGGACTGGATGCCATGATCTTAGTTTTTTGAATGTTGACTTTTAAGCCAGCTTTTTCACTCTCCTCTTTCACTTTCATGAAGAGGCTCTTCAGTTCCTCTTCACATTCTGCCATAAGGGTGGTGTCATCTACGTATCTGAGGTTATTGATATGGAACCTCAGTAGACCATAAGAATAGCAGAATTTGGTAGCTGGTAGTTCAGCTGGTAAGGAATTCACTTGCAATCAGGAGACCCCCGTTCGATTCCTGGGTTGGGAAGTTCCCCTGGAGAAGGGATAGACTTCCCACTGCAAATATGCTTGGGCTTCCCTGGTGGCTCAGATGGTAAAGAATCTGCCTGCAATGCGGGATTCCCGGGTTCTATCCCAGGGTTGGAAAGACCCCCTGGAGGAGGGCATGGCAGCCTACTCCAGTATTCTTACCTGGAGAATCCCCATGGTCAGAGGAGCCTGGCGGGCTACAGTTCATGGGATCACAAAGAGACATGATTGAGCGATTAAACACGCAGCACATTGAGTTTAGAAGGTTATTAAAGATCTTCCTGCTGCAAAGCCAAGTCCAGTTAGTCTGTTAAAGCTTCAAAAACCCCATAGTTACTATGTGTTTTCTCTTGAGTTTTTATCATGAAAGTGTTAAAATTTAAACTTTTTAAAACATCTTAAAATAGTACCATGAACAACTTTATGACTTTCTCCTAGATTTGGTAATTATTTGGCCATATTTGACATCTCTATATAAGAACATATTTTCTTTTTTGCTGATCATTCTCAACTCAGACATTCTGCCACTTCACCCGTAAATACTTCAGCATGCATCTTCTCAGATGAAGACTGTCTGGCATTATCACAGTTTTCACACAAAAGGCATTAAAAGCATCAAATATACAGTTCATATTTAAATGTCCCTTAATTGTCCTCAAAATGTTTTTTATAGTATCCTTTTAAAAACTTAAGATACATTTCAATATAATTTGGACTATACCAGACCATCAAAAAGGGTAGCAAATTGGGCTTCTATGGTGGTTCAGTGGTGAAGAATCCACCTGCCCGTGCAGGGGACGCCCGTTCAGTCCCTGATCTGGGAAGACCCCACATGCCACGGAGCAACTGAGCTGTGCGCCGGGATTACTGAGCCCGTGCCTTAGAGCCTGGGACCTGCAGCTGCTGAAGACCCTGCACCCGAGAGCCTGTGCTCCACAACAAGAGGAGCCACGACAGTGAGCCAGCACACTGAGACAGGTGAGTAGCCCCACTCGCCGCAACCAGAGGAAAACCTGTGTGGCAACTAGGTCCAGGACAGCCGAAAATAAATTACTTAAAAATTTTTAAAGGGTAGCAAGTTTTTGTTTTATTATTTTTTGATTCCCCGAATTTGACAAACACGCAAACACAAAAATTAAAAGTCAATCCTAAGAAATGCAAATATCCTAAAACAGCATTAGTAGATTTCAGCATATTCAGTTCAGTCGCTGTGTCGTGTCCGACTCTCCGTGACCCCATGGACCGCAGCACGCCAGGCCCCCCTGTCCATCACCAACTCCTGGAGTTTACCCAAACTCGTGTCCATTGAGTCGGTGATGCCATCCAACCATCTCATCCTTTGTCGTCCCCTTCTCTTCCTGCCGTCCATCTTTCCCAGCATCAGGGTCTTTTCAAATGAGTCAGCTCTTCTCATCAGGTGGCCAGTGTATTGGAGTTTCAGCTTCAACATCAGTCCTTCCAATGAACACTCAGGACTGATCTCCTTTTAGGATGGACTGGTTGGATTTCCTTGCAGGACTGAACTGCTGTTGACAATATTCTGTCTGAACCTAGTTTTCTCTTTTCCCCTCCTCTCATCACATAGTGGAAAAGGCAATGGCAACACAGTCCAGTACTCTTGCCTGGAAAATCCCATGGATGGAGGAGCCTAGTAGGCTGCAGTCCATGGGGTCAGTAAGAGTCAGACACAACTGAGCGACTTCACTTTCACTTTTCACTTTCATGCACTGGAGAAGGAAATGGCAACCCACTCCAGTGTTCTTGCTTGGAGAATCCCAGGGACGGGGGAGTTTGGTGGGCTGCCGTCTATGGGGTCGCACAGAGTCGAACACGACTGAAGCGACTAGCAGCAGCAGCATCACATAGCAGCCTTGTACTCCAAACCCAGAGTGCCTAAATCAACTGATATAATTCTATACTCCTTTTGGGGACTTGTTAAATCCCCCAAGGCAATCTTGTTAGATAGCATCACCAACTCATTAGACATGAATTTGAATAAACTCCAGGAGAGGTAGGGGGACAGTGGAACTTGGCCTGCTGCAGTCCATGGGGTCACAGAACGACTGAGCGACCGAACAACAATCAGTATAAGGTAAGGTATCTGGCCACAGACGTGATTCAACTAGCAAGAGGTTCAATCCTTTCGCTGAGACTCGGAGAGGCCGGTTGTTAAGCAGTTACTAGCACACCACCCCGATTTAGGTTGTCCCTTGCCTTTCTGTATCTGACTACAAGGATGTTACTGAAATAGCAAGAGATTAACAGGTATTTGAGGCGCGCTGGAAAGAAGACAACCTTTGAGCCCAGTCAAAAGGCCCAGGGACGGGGCGGGGCGAGAGGCGGGGCATCGGGCGATGAAGCCCCGCCCCCGGACGCGCCGCTTGGCTCCGCCCCTCGCGGCGGCGGCGCCGGCGCCGCGGCCTTGGCGCAGAGACCTGCGCTCAGCCGGCAGTACCCATGGTGCTTCTCGGCAGAGCCATGGCCTGTAAGTAGCGCCGCGGCCCAAGCTCGGGCTGGAGTGGAGGCTTCGGGGGCGACGCCAGCGGAGCGTCTCGCCCTTCAGCCCCTCTCTCCATCTCTCGTCCCCGCCGCGCCCTTGGCCTTCTCTGCTCTGGTGTTCGTGGGGCTGTGGGCGCGGGCGGGGCGGGGAGGAGGAGGCCGCGGAGCGCAGCGCGGCGTCCGCCGGGGACCCTGGGCTTCCGAAAGGACCCGCGGGGTCGCGGGAGCGCCAGCCCCGCGCGCCGGAAGGGCCCGCGCCTTGCTCCCCGCCCCGCGGGCTCGTGTGATACGTGAGGCAGATTCCACGAGCGTTCCGGGCCAGTCCGCACTGAATTCATCGGCGCGGGAAGGGTGCTTATTTCGAATGCAAATTCCGCACCCTCCCAGCTGGTCTTTCGTATTCCCTGCCGCCACCCCCGCTCCACGACCCGAAGACTGTGCACTTTCAGTAAAGCTGTCAGTACTTAGGAAACCTCAAGTGTGAGAGCCTGTCCCGTGGGATTCTTGGAGGTTGCTGCTAGTGTTAGATTGGTTTGAACTTGGGTTTTGCAAAGGCACCAGCCCTGATTATTTGTGATTTGAGCCCTGTCAGGGGAAAATGAAGCGCCTGTTTTCTTTGATTCGGGCTTGTGTGGTAAGTGAACTCGTTAATTTGCTCCACACTGCGCCCCCCTCACAGCCACTGGGCAATGCCGCCTTCTCTGGAACAACAACAACAAAAATGGGCAGTTTATTTCTGCACCTGGACCTTGAACTTTCAGGTTAGGTATTAACATGTTTCTTGGGGGCGTCCCAGGTGGCTCAGAGGTAAAAGAATCCACCTGCCTTTGCAGGAGAGGCAGGTTTGATCCCTGGGTGGAAAAGATCCCCTGGAGAAGGAAATGGCAACTCACCTCAGTATTCTTGCCTGGGAAATCCCACGGACAGAGGAGCCTTGTGGGATACAGTCCACGGGGTCCATAGAGTCGGACACAGCTGAGTACGCTTGTGTCACGTGTTGCTTACACATCCCCACTCAGGATCAGCCCCAGGGATGAGGTTCTGGCTCTGTTCCCAAGTCTGTGCCTGATTCTTTTACATGAGGCAGTAGAGTGCTCTGGGCTTTAAAAGCCTGGAGACCTGGATTATTACAGTCTTGGCGCAGCCCATGTCAACAAGTCATTTGATCGCTTTGGACTTCAGTTTCCCGCCTTTAAAATGAACATAAACTGTTCCTACTGAGGTCTTGCGAGTCTCTCAAGGTGGTAGTGTTTGTGGGAGTGCTCATTGATTTTCATTTCAACATCCTGGAGTGCAGTGCAAGCTGGTGCCTGAATGAACCTTCAGGACTGGAGTATAGAAGTCCTTTAACACACCTCCTTCTGAGTGAGACTGTATCTTTCAGAAGAGACTAATGAACTTAAGAGCTGTGGTTCTTGGCGGGGTTGAGGGCAGCGTTGATCTGACTCCATTGAGGAGTGTTTTCAAGTTACACGACTTCCCCCACCCACCGGGAAACAAACAAGGCGCCCCTCCTGTCTGCAGTGCCGATTTTGGCTTGATTGTGGCTGTGCCAGTTACTTTTTTGACTGGTTTCTTGGACCTTTCCCTCTGCAAGCCTCTTATTTCTTCATCTACAAAATACCGCCAACGATAACCCACAGATGCTTATGTGTGTAAAAGACCTGCGCGTTCCCTATGCTGTTTCCCTGTTGGTCTCTTTGCTTAAGATGTTTTATCCTTCCCCTTGGTGAATCCTTGATTGTTAGATTACAATGAATGTTAGCATAGCCAGGGCATGAACTATGCATTGTAATCTAACAGTCAAGGATTAGTATAGTATCGTCAGGGTACTGATGACTTCCCTGTGGCTCAGACGGTAACGTATCTACTTGTAATGCAGGAGACTTGGGTTCAATCCCTGGGTGGGGAAGATCCCCTGGAGAAGGAAATGGCAACCCACTCCAGTATTGTTGCCTGGAAAATCCCACGGACAGAGGACCCTGGTGGGCTGTAGTCCATGGGTGTTGCAAAGAGATGGGCACGGCTGAGTGACTAACACTACTACTAGGGACCAGAAAGTGAAAAGTGTGTTCATTTTGCTGTTGAGATGAAGTGACTGGGATCCCGTCCTCTGCCTCAAGGAACTCTGCTGTGGTGGAACTGTCCTGCCCTGGCCCCTCTGTGGAGTGGGTGTTTTGCACGATGGCGGCCAGTCCCCACCCTGGTCCTGGACAGCTGCCTTCCCAGTGGGAGCGGGGAGGGGAAGCCATCAGAGAGCCGTGGAGGATCTCAGCTGACCCTCCCGCAGAAGCAGAGACAAAGCCCCACCTCTCAGTTACAGTGGGGACGTCATGGGGTCTGTGATGTTCTGGTGACAGCTTGGGCTGTTTGCCCCAAAGTAATCAGTCCAGCTTTTGTTTCCTGTTTTGTTTTCATCCATTCTTTGAAACTATTTGACAAGCTGCGTTCCAGGTTCAGTTTGGTTCTTCTCATTGTATTTAGGAGAAACCAAGGAATGGACATCAAGGCTGTATATTGTCACCCTGCTTATTTAACTTTTATGCAGAGTACATCATGCAAAATGCCAGGCTGGATGAAGCAGAAACCCGGAATCAAGATTGCTGGGAGAAGTATCAATAACCTCAGATATGCAGATGATACCACCCTTATGGCAAAAAGCCAAGAGAAACTAAAGAGCCTGTTGATGAAGGTGAAAGAGGAGAGTGAAAAAGCTGATTTAAAACTCAACATTCAAAAAACTACAATCATGGCATCCCAGTCCCATCACTTCATGGCAAGTAGATGGGGAAACAATGGAAACAGTGGCAGACTTTATTTTCTTGGGCTGCAAAAGCACCACAGACGGTGACTGCAGCCATAAAATTAAAAGATACTTGCTTCTTGGAAAAAAAGGTATGACAAACTTAGCATATTAAAAAACAGAGACATTACTTTGTCAACAAACATCCAAATAGTGAGAGTTATGGTTTTTCCAGTAGTCATGTATGGATTTGATAGTTGGACCATAAAGAAGGCTGAGTGCCTAAGAATTGATGCTTTTGAACTGTGGTTTTGGAGAAGACTCTTGAGAGTCCTGTGGTCTGCAAGGAGATCCAACCAGTCCATTCTAAAGGAAATCAGTTCTGAATATTCATTGGAAGGACTGATGCTGAGGCTGAAGCTCCAATACTTTGGCCACCTGATGTGAAGAGCTGACTCACTGGAAAAGACCCTGGTGCTGGGAAAGTGAAGGCAGGAGAAGGGAACGACAGAGGATGAGATGGCTGGATGGCATCAGCAACTTGATGGACATGAGTTTGAGCAAGCTCTGGGAGTTGGTGATAGACGGGGAGGCCTGGCGTGCTGCAGTCCATAGGGTCGCAAAGAGTCAGACACGACTGAGCGACTGAATGACAACAAGGAATGGACATTGAGTTTTCCTATTTTTAGGGTTAACCCCGAGCCAAGCAGGTCTTCATCAAAGGCCAAGGTCTGTCAGTGTTGCTTCCCTGGGGATGTTTTTACAGGTACAGGAGAGATACTCAGGGAAGTCACTAAGGGTGGGATTTTTAGACTCCACAGCAGAGTTGGGGTAGGGAAGCAAGGCCAGGCCATTACAGATAATTCTGGAAGTTTTGCAGAACTTTGTGGGTTATATCTTGGCTGGGAACCTTTAATGTAGTCTTCTATCAAGACCATGAGCAGAAACTGTCAGTAAGTGTCCAGGCAGGACTTGGAAACCACACTAGTCCCTTGAACAGGAAAAGATTTATATAGAGGACTATTAACCAGTCAAGGTGATTATTGTGCGAGCTAAGAGAGAGCTCTATGGGAAAAGCATGTGTCGGATGTGGTAACAACCTCAAGAAAGGAATAACCCCGGGGGAACCGGTGACCTTGCCCCCAGGCTGACAGCAGGTCCGCTTGCGTGATTTGTGGGACTCGGTCTCCCATGAAAATGTGGAGCCCCTAGTTCAGACAGCACGAAGTGCTGTTTGGTTTTCCTTCCACGGTGTTTCAGTCTTTCATGGTGCTTTTCGTTTGCTACTTAATGGTGTGCTCCTCTGGGCACCGGGAGATTCACGGGGGGCGGGCAAGCCCTCCCAGGGTCCCCCTCTGTGGCACGTGTGCGGCCCACCGGCTGCCAGGCTCCCTGTCCGCCAGTGGCTGGACTGATGCACCGTGTCCCGGCTGGCGATGGGGATGCTTAGCTAGGCGTGGCGGCTTCCTCCGGGCTCACGGTGGGGCGGGGACTGCCAGAGAGGCTTCACCTGCTGGACTGAGGATGGACCAGGGCCCGGGGTCGCAGGATAAGGGATAGTTCCCTATTCAAGCCCAATCTCCTCTCTCCTTGTACGGGAGAGGCCGGCCCTGCTGGCTTCACTTCAGATTCTTGTGCCTAGAGAAGGCTTTGCTCAGGCTGTGGCTCTGTCTCAAGGTTGTCCAGCCCCAGCACTGTTGACGTTTACTGCTGCTGCTTTAGTCACTAAGTTGTATCTGACTCCTTGCAACCCCGTGGACCGTAGCCTGCCAGGCTCCTCTGTTCATGGGATTCTCCAGGCAAGAATACTGGAGTGAGCTGCCCTGCCCTCCTCCAAGGAATCTTTCCAACCCAGGGTGGATAATTCTCTGTCATCAGGGACTGTCGTATGCCTTGTGGCACATTTGGCAGTGTCCCTGACCTCTGCCCACTGGATATAGCCAGTAGCATGCCAGCAGTCGTGGCTATCAGCAGCATCTCTAGACGCTGCCGCATGTCCTGGGGGTCAGACTTACCCTCCTTTGAGAACTGCTGTCAGATCTCCTGACCGCTCTTCTCTTCTATCTTCCTCCTCAGCTTTCCGCTTGGCCCTCATCCAGCTTCAGGTGTCTTCCATCAAGTCAGAGAACCTCACTCGAGCCTGTGGCCTCATCCGGGAGGCATCGAAGCAAGGAGCCCAGATAGTCTCCCTGCCTGTAAGTCTGGGGTGGCCACCCCTTTCTGAGCACTGTCGTCCCAGTACTGTGGTGTCTGCTTACTCCCTTTGAACCCCAGGATGGTTCCTCGTCCATGTGGAAGATGACCTAGCAAGGGTCTTTGTGATAGGACGTGCCAGCTTGGTGACAGGTCTTTAAGTCACCTGCTCGGTTCAGAAGCCTCGGAGTCAGAGGGACTTACCTAAATCCAAAATACTCAGGGCCTCAGGTACTTATCTTCTCTGCTTGGATAATCTAGTCTTCACGAGACCAGGACACTGATTTTAGCACTGAGCTTCCAACATTTAAAAAAAAATTGTTAAAATTGTTAGGAAGCCTGTAGTTATGTAGTGAGCCAAAGGATGCTGCATTGCTTTGCTAGGTGACCTGTTTAAAACAGGATCAGCTGAAGATGGGGCCACATTTGTTTGTCAACAGGTACAGGGTCAGCCCCACGGACAGTCCCACATTGGTCAGAAGATGCACCTACCGGCCCCTTCTGCTGGCAGAGGCCTGCAGGGGTGAGCGGTGGAACTGTTCCTGACCGTCCCCGCCCTCATGGTGGGGAGGAGGCAGCCCTCTGCAAGCCCTGGAGACTCTTCAGGGCTAGCTTGTATTGATATTCTAGGCTCCGGGGGCTATTTACCAGTGAGGCCAGTGAACAGGAGTCGTCAGCAGGGGCGCTTGAGGTCTTCATGTTGCTCCAGTGGTGGGACTCACCTGTGCTTGTATCCAGTCATGGCCTCTTGCTGGTTTAGGTTGCTGGGGGTCAGAGCCTAAAAGCCAGAAGTGAAAGCACTTGAATTCTGCATGTGTCCCCCTGGACCTAACGGGTCTTCTACAAGCTGGTGATCCTCGGCCTTGAGTTTCCTAGCACAGACAAGCAGTCTCTGTGAATGTAAATGAATGAACTGGAGGTGAAATTCCATGAGTTTTCTTTTATCGCAGAGCTGTTGAGACACATTCAGGGGAGTGAGAGAGTTTGCAGGATCAGAATGATGGCGCTGGAAGGGAGCTTAGAAACATCCCCTCGTGTCCCCCATATACACGAGGAAATGTCTTAACCTCGGTGGGTTTCACAGCGTCTGTATTTTTAAAAAAACACAGGCTTTATTGCTTTACGTAGTTAATAATAGTTTTGAGACTCAGCATTCATCTTAACACCTCCAATCCTGCGAGTAAGCCCGGTGGTCGTGGGTCCTGGGTGCCCGATGCTGGGGAGGCATGGTTCTGTGGATTCAGGGAGAGACACGCGAAGCTTTTTGCCAAGGTGACAGCTTCCGGTTGAGCACAGACTCCAGCCCCATCTGAGCCTGGGGCCGAGTCCTGTCTGTGGCCACGGGCTCTTCAGCCTAAGGTGTCTGTGTTTTTCTTATCAGTGGTATTTTTTTACCTCTTTGAGAACTATGTCTTTTTACAGCAGAACTTTAAAATAAGTTTGTTTCCCCCCGCCCCCTTTTTTCTCTTCCAATATTATTCTAGGAATGCTTTAATTCTCCATATGGCACAAAATATTTTCCTGAATATGCAGAGAAAATTCCTGGTGACTCCACACAGAAGCTTTCTGAAGTGGCAAAGGAGTGCAGCATGTATGTCATTGGAGGTAACTTCCTACCTTCAAGGTATAATGGGCTAAAAAACATCTGAGAAACTATTGTCACATTTGAACCATGGAATACAAATTAGCCATTGAACACAATGAGGTAGATCTGTCTATGTAGGATTGTGGAGGGATCTTCAAGACATACTTTGGTGGAAAACGAGCAAGTTTGGTATGAAATGAACAGGTCCTTCCCTATAGATTAATGATCCACATAAAAGGCTGTGTATTTTTATATGTATTTATGTATTAAAGCATAGTGAATATTGTACAAGGACACACACCAAACGGCTGAAAATATTCTCTGGGGGTACAAGGGCAGGTGGAAATGTGGAAAGAAAAACTGTATCTGAAAGTCTTTAATACAGTGTTAAGAATTTCTTTTTATTTCCCCCATAAAGAGACCACTGACATCGAAGGTAGCTTAGAGTTTTAGGCTTAGTGAAGTAAGTCAGAGAAAGACAAATTCTGTATGCTATCATTTACATGTGAGATTTAAGACAAGAAAACAAATGAATGTATGTAATAAAACAGAGACAGACTCACAGAACAAACTAGTGGCTACCTGTGGGGAGAGGGAAAAGGGGAGGGGGAGTTAGGGATGGGATGAGATTGAAACAGCTATGTATAAAATAAATACGTAACAAGAATATATTGTGCAACACTTAGAAATAAAACCACCGTTTTGTAATAATTTTAAATGGAGTGCAATTAAAAAATTGAATCATTATGTTGTATGCCTGAAACTAGTGTAATATTGTAAATCAACTATAATTTTTAAGAAGTAGCTTTATTTATGTGGCTTGTTTAAATAAAAATGTTCTATTTGTTTACATAAAAATACAGTAAAACTCTGTTCAATACAGTAAACAAAATTATTTCTGTATTCTGACAGAGTGAGAATTAGACATAAATAAGGGGTAGAGAAAAGAGGACAGAGCAAGCAGAGATGGAACGACAGGCACCATGTTTAGTGACGGAAACACTGGCATCCCTTCCCACGTTAAGGCCTTCTTGGATACAGTTACGTTGCAGGACCTGGTGGATTTAAGTTGAGCAACTGTGAGCTCCCTGTGTTGCACTAATGCTTCAGATTAAGTGTTCTTCAAGAGCAAAGCTGAACTGAGGAATAGTTTGATTAGTTTTAAAACCTTTCTTTGGCCTCTGACTTAATTACATTTCACCCACACTCTGAAGTTGGTCTCTGAAAAATGGTACTCAAGAAGAAAAAAATCATGATTAAATAACCCCTAGAAGACAGTAAACTTTATTGCTGGACCCAAGAAGAGAGTAAACTTTAACAAGGCTCTGTCCTGTTATGAAAGGGTGCTTCATTCAGAATGTTTTCTGTGTCTCTCTGCGTCTCTTTCTGTGTTTCTTTCTCAACAAAAGGGTCCATTCCTGAAGAGGATGCTGGGAGACTGTATAACACCTGTGCCGTGTTCGGGCCTGACGGAGCTTTGCTGGCGAGGCACAGGAAGGTAGGTAGGGGGTATGCAGGTCTCACTGCCGCTCGAGAATCCGCGCTGAGGTTCCCAGGACCCGCCCCGTGGTACACCCATCAGACGCTGGATGAGTTGGCACAGGTGGTTATACGTGGCTGTTGGCCTGCTGATATAAACTGTAGACTCAGCCTGTCAATTTTGTTCAAGGAAACACCTACAGGAATTTTGATTAGGATGGTGTTAAACATATAGTGATCACTTAGGGGAGAGTTGACATCTTTGCAGTGCTAATGCATGCATATACACTTAGGATTGTTAAGTCTTCTTGGTAAATTGATCCTCTTCTCATCATGATATGTCCTTTTTTTCTGGTATACTGTTTGCCTTGACGTTTATCTCTGATATCAGTAAAGCCACTGTAGCCTTCTAATTACTGTTTGTATGGTACATCTTTTTCTAATCTATTTTCAATCTAGATGTCTCTTTACATCTAAATGCTTCTCTTGCAGACAGCATGTAGTTGGGTCTTTTTTCATTCTGACAACCTTTGCCTTTTAACTGGAGTGGTCACTCTATATTTAATGTAATTATTGATATGATTGGATTTTAAGCATGTAGACATTTAATTACTGTTTCCCTTTGTTCCTCTTTCCTGCATTGTATTGAGTTGAGTAGTAGTTTGCTTTTTTTTTCCCCTAAGTTGTTGCCCTAGGGATTACAGTATACACAGTTTATCTTGTCATAGGTTTCTTAGTTAATAATCTGCTTCTTCATGTGAAATTTATGAACCTTGCAATTATATTGGTCCATTCTTCATGCTGTGGTTGTCATACATATTGCCTCTATATACATTATAAATCCCACAAAATACTAATTTTTAATTTCAATAGTCATTTGTATTTTAAAGAAATTAAGAGAAATATTTCATGTTTACCCCACTGTTTACCATATCTGGTATTTTTCTTTTCTTCCTGAAGATCTTAGTTCCGTCTGGTATGTTTACCTTCAAACAAAAAGACCTTTAGCATTTTGAAGTGAGCATCTGCTAGGTATGAATTCTCTCAGTTTTATTTATGAATATATCTTCACTTTGCCATTTTTTAAAAGATATTTTTTATGTGGGCTGTTTTTAAAATCTTCCTGAATTTATTGCAGTATAGCTTCTGTTGCTTATGTTTTGGTCTTTTGGCCAAAAGGCATGTGGGGTTTTAGCTCCCTGACCAGGGGTCGAACCCCCACCCCGCTGCAGTGGAAGGTGAAGTCTTAGCCACTGGACCTCCAGGGAGTCTCTGCCTTCATTCTTAAAAGATGTTTTTGGTGGAATAGAATTCTGGGTTGACAGTTTTCTTTTTTCCCTCAGATGTTTGAGAGACATTATTCATTATTCAGTTATCTTCTAGCCTCTTTTTTTCCCCCTGATACAAAGTTAGGAGGGCTTCCCAGGTGGCTCAGTGGGTAAAAGAATCTGCCTGCCAATGAGGAAGATGTTGGTTCGATCTCTGGGTTGGGAAGATCCCCCAGAGGAGGGTATGGTGACCCACTTCAGTATTCTTGCCTGGAGAATCCCATGGACAGAGGAGCCTGGTGGGCTACAGTCCATGGGGTTGCAGAGTCAGATATGCCTGAAGCAACTGAGCATGCACACACGTGTGAAGTCAGTGGTGATTTGTATTCTTCTCCTGCATGTAATTCCTGTTTTTTTCTACCTGCCTTCAAGGTCTTTTCATAATCTTTAGTTCTCAGTATTTTGATTCTTATATTCCTGATACAAGTTTTTTTTTTTTTTGTATCCATCCTGCTTTGTGTTTCTTTAATGTGTAAATTTAGTTTCTCACTATATTTGGGAAACTTGGGAGCATTAAATATAGAGTGACCACTCCAGTTAAAAGGCAGAGATTGTTAGAATGAAATATTCAATAAATATTAAATATTTTTCTGTCCCATTCTCAGATTCTTATGGGACTCCAATTTTGATACTGGTCACCAAGGCTGTGGTTTTCTATTTTTGTTTTGCAGCACTTTGTCTTCTTCAGATTGCATGTTTTCCATTGATCTTTCATGTTCACTGAGTCTTCTTTAATCTCCCCTCTCCTGTAATCCAGTGAAATTTTTTTAAATGTCAGATGTTGAATTTTTCATTTCTCATATTTTTATTTCATTCTCTTTTTTACAGCTTTTATTCTCTCCTGCGTTTCCTCTTTGTTTATTTGTTAAGAGCATCTGTTTCTTTATTTTCTTGAGGTTAGTTTCAGTGGCTGCTTTATGGTCTTTGGTAGTGATCACATCTGGGTCTTACTGGGTCTGTTCCATTGCTGCCTTTTCTCCACGAGTTTGGGTCATACCTCTGTGTGTCCAATTTTTTGGGTTGTATATTGGATTATATGTTGTTGAGACTCTAACTTCTATTGCGTTCGCCCGAAAAGTGTTGAGTTTTTTATTTGAGCAGGTGGGGAGTTGGGGCGTACTCACAGACCAAACTCTTCCTCGGTGAGGTGGGTGGCAGCCACAGCTGCTCTGCCTGTTGTCAAGTTTAGCTCTAGCTGGGCTCAGAGTCTGGCCCAGACACCTTTAGTGCGTTGGTTAGTCAGAGATTTGGACAGGTTTTATATGTAAAATTTAGGGCTCTTCTTTTGCTTTCTCCTTTTAAGTATTTCCCCCTCACTTTCCAGCTGCTGTGAAGCTCTGTCCTCTGATTCCTTGGCTGGTGTGTTGGTGGGTCGTTGAGACCACCACTCCCGGCAACAGCTGGGGCCTTGCTTCCAAATAAAAGTTGTAAACAAGTGGGAAACTGACCCAACACTAGATCCTGTCTTCCAGAAGTCGACTTCTCTCTAATTTTTGCCTGATTTTGATTATTGCCAAGTGCTTCTAAGTAGTGGTATTTTTGTTTTGTTTTGTCCAGAGTTCAGGGTTACCTGTGAGAAAGCTGGTCTTACAGGAGCCGCTCTGTCATGACGGGAACCAGACCCAGCGTTGGGCTATGAGGATTGAGTTTTCCAGTCCATGAATATGTTTCTCTTTCCATTTTCTTAGGCTTTCTTTAATTTCTCTCAAAGTTTTTTAAATAGTTTTTTGGATATAGTCTTCTATCATTTACTAGATTTATTCCTAAATGGTATTTCTGATGTCCTTTCATTTTCTGATTCTTACTAGTATATAGACATACAGCAAATTTTTAAAATATTGACCTTGTATATAATACCCTTGCTTAAACTCATTCATTCTAATAATTCACCTGTGTATGTCCTTTGACATTCCTTAGGTACACAATTATTATCTGAGAATAATGGCTTTTAATTTTTTCTTTCTAATCTTTATCCTTTTTATCCTTTTCCTTCGCCTTGTTGCTTTGGTTAGGACCTCTGATCCAGTGTCAAATAGCAGGTGTACTTACCTTGTTCCTGGTCTCAACAGGAGAAGGGTTTTAATGTTTCACCTTTACATAGGTTTCTTTAGATTTTTTTTTTTTTTGCAGATTCTCTTTATCAGATTAAAGGGGTTCCCATCCTAGAAGAGTTTTTCTTTTTTATTTTTTAAATAAGAATGTTGTTCAGTGACTCAGTCATGTCCAACTCTGCGACCCCATGGACTGCAGCATGCCCAGCTTGAATAAGAATGGATGTAGAAATTTACCAAATGCTCGTTATACACCTCAGGATGATCATGTGACTTTTCTTCTTTATTATTTTCGTGTGGTAAATCCCTTTGATTTTTCAAATGTTAAATCACATTTGCTTCTTTGAATAAATCCAATTTGGAAGTTAGACTTTTTAATATATTGCTGCATTGGGTTTGGAAAACTGCCTATTTTTGATCACTCGCCCACTCTCCTTGCCAGTGTGTCAGTTTAATTCTGATTCCGAGAAGTCTTCATTTAGCATTTATATTGACTTAAAAAAGCATCATATTAATTGCTTTCCATAAGAAATCTAGACGGTGATTTGCACACCACCAAGGGAAGAAGGATCAAACAACCTACAGCGTGACTTTTCCAGTTCCCTGTGTTAGAAGTCGTTTTCATAGGATGTCAGTCAGCTTGTGGGGTGGGCTGTGGGCAGGTTGGGGCTGCCCTTTGCACAGCTGATCTTAGAACACCCCCATGGCTGGCCATGGAAAGGTGTTTGCTGTTACTGCCATGAGCCCTGCCGGAAAGGGGGTAACCGAATCCTGTATTTGTGTCGCAGCTGCATCTGTTTGACATCAATGTTCCTGGGAAAATCACGTTTCAAGAATCAGAAACCTTGAGTCCTGGTGACAGTTTCTCTGTCTTTGACACTCGTACGTACCAGATAAATTCTCCTCTTTCAGCAGGACCAGTAGACCAGGATCAGGCAGTCCTTTGTTTCTCATTATGTTGCTTCCCAACTTCTTTACAGAGACCTGACTGCAAGGCCAGGGGGGAGAAGGGCAGAGAATGGTGCGAGATCTAGAAGGCGGGGGATTTAATGGAGAACTAAGGGTTTGACATGATTGTGCTTTCCCACTGGTCACAGCCTTTATTAGTGTGATAGCTTCCGGCCTGTACCTGTTAGGCCATGACTGAACCCCTCCCACTTAGATAAGAAACATTTATTAATAATTAGAGTGAATTTCTCATTTCTGCTCTACTGACGTAAATGATGTTCTCAGGAGGCAGAATCCGTGCAGGAGCAAACTTGCACGTTCTCTCCGTCCACGGGCCCTGCATGCATGTACTCCTGCCGGTGTTCTGTGACCATGGGATCTTGGAGACTTTCCCTGGCCGCACCTGCTTCAGATTTAACTTTGTACATTTTCTGTTTGGAGAACAGCTTACTGCAGGGTGGGCCTGGGCATCTGCTACGACATCCGCTTCGCAGAGCTGGCGCAGATCTACGCACAGAGAGGTGAGGCTGCCTTGGGCTAGGTCATGTAGGTGCTCGGAGATTGGTTGGCTCTGGGCTTTGTGGGTGGAGGGAGTCCTTGGTCAGAAAACGGAGGAGGTCTTAATCTCCACGTCTGTGTGAGTTCTCAGACTGCTTCTGCGAATGGGCAGTGTGGCTTTCCGGAGGTTGTGGTTTAACACACCACACAGCTAAGGCAGGAGCCACGTTCCTAAACCAAACGTCTGCTCCGCCATCAGAGCCCTTCCTGCCGTGTCTGGAGAGGCATTGGGCCCAGCAGTAGGTCTGCCTGCACATGGCTTTCACCACTCGCTCGCCCTCGACGTTGGGAACAGCAAAAAGGTAGTCAGTGCCACTTCGGTCCAGAGGATCATCCTGCTGACTTGGAGAAGCACAGGAGAAGTCCTGGGTTTTGCTTCCAGCTCTGCCCCTTAATTGGCACAGTGCTTTGGGTAAATTAATCTCTGGAGAACTGTGGGTCTCCGTTTTCTCATAGGAAAGATGTGAGGATTACAGACAGAGAACTTCCGAAGCTCCTCATACGATACTCAACAGTACTAGCATCCTTACTAGATGCCAGAGGCACTCTGACCCTAGTTCATGTGTCACTGTAAAGTGAAGTGGGTGCAGACGGTTTGACACCTGCTCGGCAGAAGGCGGCGGGGCAAGGGCTCCAGGCTGGCTGTCTCGGTGGAGTCTTAGCTGTGAGAAGTAGAGCAATTAGTCTTCTCATTTCAGCTGATGAACGTCACAAAACATGGTCCATGACCCTAGGAGCCGTCCACACGGTGCTGAGAAAAGTCTGAATGACAGATTCTCCACGTTTTTCAAGCAAAGTCACCTTTGGTTGAAAAGTGGTTGTCAGGACCACTGTACTTGTGTGTATGTGTTGTGTGTGTGTCTCTAGAGAAATTCAGAGCCATGCATAACACTGCTGAATCTGTTCACATTGGGGGAGTTTGAGTTTGGTCCCACTAGGCAAGGAGCAGAGGGAGGGCTAATGTCTTTGGGTGTCCACCTGCATCCGTCTTCTTTGGCCTTTCTCGCCCCAAGGCTGCCAGCTGCTGGTGTATCCTGGAGCTTTTAATCTGACCACCGGGCCAGCCCACTGGGAGTTGCTTCAGCGAGGCCGGTAAGAAAGCATCTCAGTGTTTCTCTGCGAAAATGTTTGCGGTTAGGTGGAAGCATCAGCCTTCCCCGTACGGAATGCTGTCTCTGACTCGGGCCGCCCTGGCCCCCAGAGGCAGCTCCCAAAGGCGACTCTTCGTCTTCCCGTCCGAGGGGAGGGCGTCTGCTGTGGGCTCCTCCGCAGAAGCCACAGCACCAGCCTTGTGTATTCTGAGGACTGACGTCTGCATTTCCAGCAGCGTTCACTGCATCAAGCGGGCAGTGATTTGGTTTTCCTGTGTTCAGATACGGATTTGTGTCTCTGATAGAGTTGCCAGCAGGTTTTACCGAGAATTGGAGACCCACGGAGTGTACACGGCTGGAGCCAGGGCAAAGGCAGGGGTCCTTTAGTCCCACAGCCTGAGGGGGAGGCCTGCGGTCACACTCAGCATCCCTGTGCTGTGACGGGGTGCTTGTGCTACCCCGTCCTCCATGGTTTCCTGCCAGCCTTGGTACTCTGCCAAGATGCGTGTGATAGGTTCTTGTCCTTCTAGCCTCTGAGTCCTGAGCGCTGCGTGGCTGTGCTGTGCGTGGCACAGATCCTGTTTCCTTAGTCGCCCTAGGAGTGGCAAAGGGCAGATGGCAGAGGTGGGTGTAACACAGAAGGGGACAGGAATGTGACTGTGAGGTGCTCTGCAAACCGTGACATGCTGCTCAGAGATGATGGGTTGTTCATGAAAAGATTTCTTTAATTGAGGTATTATATACTTACACAAAAGTGTACTAGTTTAGGTTTACAGATCAGTGAATTTTTACATATGGATTCCCCTGTGATCAGGATCAAATCTAGAACATTTCTAGCCCCTTGGAGCGCTCCCCTTTTCCCAGTCAGTACTCTCCTCTCTCTGCCCAGGGGTGGCCACGAGGCTCACATCTGGAGATGACAGTGGTTTTTATTGGAAGGGGATGTAGAAGTGTTTGGCTGGTTGCATGATGGAAGGTGGTAGGGGTATGTGATCCCGTGAGTATTAATAAATGCTGCTTTGTTGAAAGCAGGAAAAGCTGGAGAGAGCCGGGAATGACCTGGTATGAATCTGTCGGTTGAGCCCAGAGGGCTGTGGGTCAGGTGGCCTGGTGTAGCCGCGCTACCATCTGGAATTCTTGCCTAATTTGAGGTGATGGGACTGCCCCATTGGCGTGGAAGGGCCCTGCAACCCTGCCCGGGGTATTGTCCCAGCGAGGCCAGGCCGTTCTCTCTGGTCACCTGGATTGCCCTGGTCAGAAATGGCTCCAGACCCTGGCAGAAGTCCCGTGCTGGGCAGAATGGCCCCAGTTGAGAACTAGCTTGTGCAGTAAGGTCTTTTTTGAAGAAAGGGTTCTGTGGCTTTGAATGTTTCTTCCATGTCCGAGCCAGCCTGTCCTGCGCTAGTTTTTGAAAGAAGTGTCCGGACACTCGGGATAAAAGTGTCTCAGATCTGTTCTCTGTGGTTTGCCTCTTTTCTGTCATTACTGCAGGGCTGTTGATAACCAGGTGTACGTGGCCACGGCATCTCCTGCCCGGGACGAGAAAGCCTCCTACGTTGCCTGGGGGCACAGCACGGTGGTGAGTCCTTGGTGAGTTGGCTCTGCAGGGACGGGCCCGTGGAGGAGAGAGGTGGTGCTCGGGCAGGGGGGCGTCTGGTTCCGGAGTGACCCCGCGCCTCCCTCCGCTCCCGTCTCCCCACAGGCCTGCCCGGGCACTAGCTCGCTCTGTGCGAGGAGCTTCCCCTTGAAAACCGTGCGCGAGGGAAGTGGCCCAGCTCTCCTGACTGAGTGCTCGGCCTCAGCCCTGTTCTGAGTTTCTGAGTGACGTTCACTGTCAACCAAACTTGGAAATGAGGCAGAAGTCACGGGTGGGTGGTTTTTTTAGTAAAAGAGGCTCCCAAACTCTTGGCTTTGGGTTAAAATTTAGACCGGGTCACTGGGCCTAGGGCTGGAGTGAGTTGCGGATTTTGCTCCCTGCATAATAACGCATAGAGGAGAGTGGAGGACGGGTTGGATTAAGAGGAACGGTGAACTTGTGCGCTGACAGAGGGTAAAGCATTTTGTCACTTAGGGAAATCAGCACGGAAGTCTGCCCAGATACACACAGCCGTGTGGTGACAGACGTGTCTCACCGGCATTGGTGCAGCTTACATGGTACTTTCACACACATTATCTCAATTTGAGCTCTCAGGGACTCATCTTTATTTAGCCCAGTTAATAGATGGTAGACTTGAAGTTCACAGGATGAAGTGGCTAGAATTGGTGTTTGGAGCCAAGACTTTTGAATTCAGAACTTAGATTTATTCCACACTACTTCTCAGTATGTCTGTATGATTACAGGCACACACACACAGATATGTATTTCTAAAATTTCAGGATAAACGTATCAGTAACAAGGCTGCAAAGGCTTACACGTCACTGTGGGGTTCCCAGAGTTTCTCTCTTCTGACTTTGTAGGACTCACAGTTGAATGTGTGTGGTGGGGAAGGCCTTGAGAGATAGGGCCAGTGGGAGAGTCTCGTGAGCCTCCTGCACGTTAGGATCTGGGGTGCATTGGAAGGCTGCAAGGATCGAGTTGGCTTCAGAATTTTCTTAAACTTGTCGTGGGTTCCTCTGCAGACATTAGTGATCGGCTTACTGACCTTGTGGGCAGCTCTGCTTCCCAGCTGGTTCTCCTGGTGAACCCTTACTCATCAGGCTGGCTGCTTTTGACACAATTGGTTACATAAGATTTGCCCATATTTCTTCATTTGCAGAATCTCCCCGATTTGGTTGGGAGCTGTGTGGCTTATTTGTCATTGTGATAGGTGCCTAGGGTTAATGTAGAGATCTTTGCGTGCCAGGGCAAATGGGGAAAAAAATAGAAGAAAGAGACTAGAAAAGGATTCAGGTAAGCGGCATGAATGATGATGCCTGTAGCTTATTGTGCCAAAAATCTGTGGCCCTCGATGGAACCACTTATTATATCAGGTTGTTTGTTGTATCAGATCATTTTGTTTTGTGCTTTGGATAAACTTCACAGACAGTGTTTTTTTAAATGAATGATTAAGTTTTGGCTGTGCTGGGTCTTCGTTGCTGCTTGCAGGCTTTCTCTAGTTGTGGCAAGTGGGGGCTGCTACATGTTGTGGAGCACAGGCTTAGTTGCCCAGAGGCAGGTGGGGTCTTCCTGGACCAGGGATTGCACCCGTGTTCCCTGCGTTGGCAGGCAGCTTCTTAACCGGTGGACCATCAGGGAAGTCCCCACAGCTCTGTTTTTGAAGGTCTGTTTTGGGCCAAGAGACTCAGCATTGGAAATAGTTTTCCAAATCAGGTTCTCCTCAGATTTTGTGGAGTGTTGTTGGTTCCAATGTGGGCATGGTTCTGCCACTTCTACTCAGGCCTCATAGGCCGAAATCTTTCCCTCCAAACGCAAAAGCCGTTAGCATAGGGATCCAAGGATCACAGACACGAGGCCAGAGATCCAGGCAGACCCACGCCTTCCCTCTCCATCCCCAGGGTTATGTAGCAGCCTTGGGAGGTGTGAGGAAACAGCTACACTGCCCTTGGAGAGGGGTCTTGAATGTTCTCACGACAGGGTGGAAGTAATAAATAATCTATAGTAGGAAGAGGAAAGTTTTATTCAAGCCAAACTGAGGACTGTAGCCTAAGAGACAGCTTCTCAGATAGCTATGAGGAATTGTTCTGAAGAAGCATTGTTTGCAGCAGTTTTATATCTTATCACGGCAAGGAACATCAAACACAACAGGCACATTCCTTCAAGATTAAAAAAAAAAATTATTTTCTCACTAAGTTCTCACAGAGTTCGTATTTCCACTTTATAGATTAGGAAGTTAGAGATTCCACATGGCTTGCCAGAATACCACACAGGTACTTAAGTGGTTCAGTTCAGTTCAGTCGTTCAGTCGTGTCTGACTCTTTGCAACCCCATGAATCGCAGCACGCCAGGCCTCCCTGTCCATCACCAACTCCCAGAGTTTACTCAAACTCATGTCCATCGAGTCAGTGATGCCATCCAGCCATCTCATCCTCTGTCATCCCCTTCTCCTCCTGCCCCCAATCCCTCCCAGCATCAGGGTCTTTTCCAATGAGTCAACTCTTCGCATGAGGTGGCCAAAGTACTGGAGTTTAAGCTTCAGCATCAGTCCTTCCAATGAACACCCAGGACTGATCTCCTTTAGGATGGACTGGTTGGATCTCCTTGCAGTCCAAGGGACTCTGAAGAGTCTTCTCCAGCACCACAGTTCAGAAGCATCACAGGAATTTATGCCCATATTTTCTTGTTTTAAATCTCAGATTCCTTCCTCTCTGCCCTGTGAGATAGGGAGGAAAAAGAGATAGTAAATAACAGCAAACATCAGGGAACTGACTCATTGTCCCCTGGATGTTTTTCAGGGGGGAGGTCCTCGCCAAAGCTGGCACTGAAGAAACGATCGTGTATGCAGATATAGGTAAGGTTCACTCTGGCCCAGTTTAGGTGTCTGGTGTCCGGGCTGCCCCGAGGCCAGGTTCTCCAGCTGTAGAACTCCGGGAGGGCCTCCTTTATGCCCTGCCCTCCTCGTTTATCCTTGGTTCTCTGGCTAAGCCCTGGGCTCTGTCTCAGCCTGAGTTTTCTTGGTTTGGTTTGAAATGACACCAGGGGCAGTGCCAGGCTGAATGTGCCTCCAGACAAGGCCCATGAGTAAGTTGCTGGCTCTGGTTGTTTCTGTACTGTTTGGGGAAGAATTTCCTGTTAGCGGGTAAGGAATCACATCTACTAATAGTGCACTTTTCTGTTTTTGCAGACCTGAAGAAGTTGGCTGAAATACGCCAGCAAATCCCCATTTTTAGCCAGAAGCGATCAGACCTCTATGCAGTGGAGGCCAAAAAATCCTGATGTTTCCAGCATGTCATGAAACAGGAAGATATGTTTCTACATGATAATCAACAATCTTATGAATTCTTCAGTGGAATTTTTTTTTTTTTTTTTTAATATTTTTAACCTTTTCCCTTCCTGGAAAGGGAAGCTCTGTTGGGATGCTGGAGCTGATGCTGGTATTCTCCCCACCGTATGAAACCGTCAGAAAGGACTCAGGCTGGCATTGGAGAGCAGGAGGAGGAGGGAGGGGGCGGCTCTAAATCTTCCATATTCAAGTTGTCTCAAGCAGTTATTGAAATATCAGATCCTGGTATCCTTGATGGTTGATCCACCTGATACCAGTGTATTTTTGTGGTGAACCTCTTATCTGATTGCTGGAGTTGGAATATATTATGCAGAAACCTTGGTCTTTGAGCAGTATCTTAATGTTACATTTTGGTCTGTGAGTGGTCTTTGAGCAGTATCTTTTTTTTTTTTTTTTTTTTTTGAGCAGTATCTTAATGTTACATTTTGGTCTGTGAATAATTGTGGGGTGGATCCTTGATGTTTGCTAGAGGAGATGGCAGCCCCGCCCTCCCTGGCACCCTTAGGGCTCTTCAAATTCAGGGAGGAGCTAAGGATTTAAGACCCACCCCCGCTAGTTTTAAGGGAAATGTTTCAATAATGAGCCCCCTGGCAGTGGCATAATTTGGTCAAGGCAACTGAAGTTGTGAGCTGCAAGATTCTCTTAATATGGTTGAATGTCTGAAAGTCTCTTTTTTTCCCTTCTCCTTAGTAACACTTTCAGCTTGATAAAGTCAAATTTTTAGCCTAGTGGTTTTCAGAATCCTTCTACACAATTAAAATTGAAGAATTCCATTGAGCTTTTCTTTATGTGTATTATAGCTAGTGATGGGTTGATAGATCCTTAACGACCAGCAGTCTGAGAAAGTCGATTCTGTGGAAGTATTTCCCAACTTCCAAGGTGTACTTACTACCAAATTCAAGCTATCAATACAACACCTCGAAACACATAGCTGGAAGTGTAATTAGCTCTTGTGAGCTGGTGTGAGTCTGCTGTAGCACACCACTGTTTACATGTATATAGATATTTGCCTTATTGGAAAGTAAAATTTAAAACAAAAGAATACATGAATGCACATCCCATTAGCTGTAAGAATAAAGACATTATCTGGGACTTCCCTGCTGGCCCAGAGGTTAAGACTCTGAGCTCCCAATGCAGGGGGCCCAGGTTCAATCCCTCGTCAGGGAACTAGATCCCACATGCTGCAACTAAGACCTGGTGCAGCCAAATAAATGAATAAATATTAAAAAAAAAAAAAAAGAATGACAACATTATCGAGTTCAATTTAACCTTTGAAAAACAGCACTGTATATGCAGATGGGTTCAACAGTGAAAAATCAAATGACTTTTTAAAAATAAGTGTACAGTTTGGCAAAATTTGACGTGAATATGTCCGTGAAACCACATTAGTCAAGATAATGAAAATACTCACTGCCCCTAAAAGCTTCCTTGTACTATTTTATAATCTCTCTGGCTACTCCTCTTATGCCCAGGTGATCACTGGCCAGCTTTGTCATTACATACTAGTTTGAATTTTCCAAAATTACCTACAAGTGGAATCATACTGTAGTTTTTTGTCTGTTTGGTAAATAAGTTCATTTGTATCTTTTTTTTAGATTCCACATATAAGTGATATGACATTTATCTTTGACTTCCAGTTGTATGATAATCCCTAGGTCCATCCATGTTACTGCAAATGGCTTTATGGCTGAGTAATATTCCATCATATGTATGTGCCACATCTTTATCCACTTATCTGTTCATGGACGTTTAGGTTGCTGCCATGTCTCGGCTGTTGTAGTGTTACAATTCGGGTGCATGGTTTTTCTGAATGCTAGTTTTGTCTGAGTCCATGGCCAAGAGTGGGATTGTAGGATCAAATTGGCCAGTCGTATCCGACTCTCTGAGACCCCATGGACTGCAGCACGCCAGGCCTCCCTGTCCTTCACCATCTCCTGGAGCTTGCTCAAACTCATGTCCATTGAGTCAGTGATGCCATCCAACCATCCTGTCCTCTGTCGTCTCCTCCTCCTGCCTTCAGTCTTTCCCAGCACCAGGGTCTTTTCCAGTGACTTGGCTCTTGGCATCAGGTGGCCAAAGTAGTGGAGTTTAAGCCTCAGCATCAGTCCCTCCAATGAATATTCAGGGTTGATTTCCTTTAGAATTGACTGGCTTGATCTCCTTGCAGTCCAAGGAACTCCCGAATCATATGGTAAATTACAAATGTAGTTTTTTAAAGTTCTCCCTAGTGGCGCCACCAATTTACATTTCCACTAACAGTGTAGGAGGTTCCCTTTTCTCTGCACCCTCTCCAGCTTTTATTATTTGTAGCCTTTTTGATGGCTATTCTGACTGGTGTAACGTAATACCTCATTATAGTTTTGATTTGCATTTCTCTATTAATTAGCAACATTGAAGATCTTTTCATGTGCCTTTTGGCTATCTGTATGTCTTTGGGAAAATGTCTATTCAGGTCTCATTTTTAAAAATTGGGTTGTTTGAGTTTTTTGTTTGTTTTTTGACACTGAATTGTATTAGGTCCTTATTTTGGAGGTTAATCCCTTGTTGGTCACATCGTTTGCAAGTATTTTCTCCCTTTTTGTGAGTTTTCTTTTTGTTTTGTTCATGGTTTCCTTTGCTCATGACAAAAGCTTTTAGGTTTAATTAGGTCTCATTTGTTTTTATTTTTAATTAGGAGGTGGATCCAAAAAAATACTGGCTGTGAAAAAAAAAAAAATACGGGCTGTGATTTATGTCAGAGTGTTCTGCCTGTTTTAAGAGTTTTATAGTATCTGGTCTTACATTTAGGTCTTTAATCCATTTTGAGTTTATTTTTGTTTATGATGTTAAGAGAATGTCCTCATTTCATGCTTTTCTGTCCAGCTTTCCCAGCACCACTTACTGAAGAGACTTACTTTTCTCCACTGCGTCCTTTGTCGTAGGTTAATGACTCAGTGCGTGGGTTTATTTCTGGGTTCTCTGTCCTGTCCCATTGATCTGTACTTCTCTTTTGTGGCAGTAACACGCCGTTTTGCTTAATGTAGCTCTGCAGTGTAGCCTGAAGTCAGAGCCTAGTTCCCCCAGCCCTGTGTTCTTTCTCAAGATTGCTTTGGCTATTTGAGGTACGACCCATTTTGAATTGGTAATTTTTTGTATATGGTGTAAGAGTCCAGTTTTTTTTTTTTTTTTCGCCTCTCGCTATCCAGTTGTTCCATTGAATTGCCTTGGCATCTTTATTAAAATGAATGGGCCATATATATTCTTACATATATATGAACTAACTTAACTGTGTTGGTTACTGTAACTTAGTAGTACGTCTTGAAGCCAGTATCAGTCCTCCAGCTTATTTTTCAAAATGGTTTAGACTAAGTCCTTTTATCTCCAAACTTCAGAATTAGATTGTAAATTTCTATAGAACATAAGCCTGTCTGGGTTTTCATTGGAATTGCATTGAATCTGTGGAAAATTGACATCTTACCAATATTGAATCACTGACTCAGAAATATGAGATATCTCCTCAATTATTTAGGCCTTCCTTAATTTCTTTTTTTTTTTTTTTTTTTTTTTTTCTTCCATCCCACTCACTGGCCGGCCCGCCGCGGGGCCGAATCGCTTTTAAAACCTCCTCGTCTCCTCCCCTCCCGGGCCGGGCAGGGGGCGGGGGCGGGCGCGGGGCGGGGCGGGCGCCGCCGTCATGTGCCCCCGGAGCCGGTCCGCCCCCACTTTCTCTCTCCGGTCCCCCAACTCGGTCCCGTCCCCAACTCAGCCCTAACTTTTCCCTGCCTTGTCCCAAGTCTTTCTGAGCCTAAGTCTTAGCTCAACTTCTCCCTCTGCGTCCTGGGCTCGGGAATCCAGCCCCAGTTCTTCAGCGAACGCCCTTCCTGCTGGGATTGGCGGGGGGGGGGGGGTTCCTAATCCATATCGCACCCGAAACCCCTCTTGGCCGAAGTTCTGCTCCCCTGCGCAGGGAGAGAAACCCAGGAGGCCGTGGACAAGGAGAGGGTAGATGGTGGGGGCACAGTGCCACACTGCCACTGCAGACCCCTCCCTTCCCTGGGGGGCATGGGTCCGGGGAATTCTGGGGTCCGGCCAATTACGAATCCCCACTCTATGCATTTACACAGTGCGTTCTTTAGCCTCAGGAAGTCCCTCCTTTTATCCCACCCAACCCTCTCCTGCTGCCATTGAAGACTTGCTGACCCCAGTCCAGGTGGTCCCTGGCCTAGGTCCTCCCCCCCCGCCCCTCCCCGCCAGGCTTCCCGGCATCCCCACCCCCCATCTACCCAGGGCCTCTGGGAAACTCCCAGCTCCTGGAGTATCTCTGGGAGAGAGCCCCTCCCTGCATCCCTCCCGCCTTCCCTGCGAGCCTGTCTCCTTCCTTAATTTCTGTCAACAGTGTTTGTTAATTCCAGAGTAAAGGTAATGCAAATCTTTTGTCTATTTTATTCCTAAAGCCTGCAAGTTTTTTAATGCTCACTATTCACAAAATAAGTTTTGTAAACTTATTTCTTGTTTTTTCATTGCTAGTGTATAAAATAGAATTTATTTTTATATGTGCTCTTTTATTCTGCAACCTTGCTAAACTCATTCTAGCAGTTTTTTATGTTTGTATTCTATAAGATTTTTCACATAGATGATCATGTCTGCAAATACAGTATACAAAATAAATAAGCTCCTTCCTTTCCAATCTGGTTCTTTTTTTTTTTTTTTCTGGCCTGTAACATTGTCTAGAACCTCTAGTACAGTTCTGAATAGACTCGTGAATGGACGTATTTGTGTTGGTCCTGGTTTAGAGAAAGCATTTAGTCTTTCAAAGATGCCCTCTATGATTGGGGAAATTCCTTTGTGTTCCTAGTGTGTTGAGAGTTTTTATCTGGAAAGGATGTTGGATTTTTTTTCAGATGCTTTTCCTGCCTTTATTGAGACAAACATCTTTTTCCTTCTTTTTTTTTTTTTTTTTTACTGACTAATTTTATTTTATTTTTTATTTTTATTTTTTTTATTAGTTGGAGGCTAATTACTTCACAATCTTTTTCCTTCTTTAGTCTATGTTTATACTTTGTGAATTATATTGATTTTGGAATGGTGAACCACCCTTGCATTTCTGGGATAAACTTCACTTGACCACAGTATATTAAGGTTTGCTCTTATTCTTTTTTCTTCTGTTTACTTTACGTTTCATTTGCTCTTACTTTTCTAGTTTTTTAAAGTGGGGCTTAGGTTTATTGAAGACCTTTTGTCCTTTCTAATAGAGTTGTTTTACTGCTGTAAATTTCCCTCTAAGTATTGCTTTAGTTGCATCACAAATCTTTGATATATTTTCATTTTCATTTAGTTTAAAATACTGTCTTATTTCCCTTTTAATGTTTTCTTTGATCCAAGGATTATTTGTTAATTTTGAAATATTTGAGATTTTCCAGATCTTTCTGTGGCTTTCTAATTTGATTCCGTTGTGGCCAGATAACATACATTGTATAATTTAAATACTTCTAAATTTGTTTTATGAGATTGTTTTATGGCCCATACTATGTTCTTAGTAAATGTTCCATGTGCCCTTGAAAAGAATGTGTATTCGGCTGCTGTTATACGTAGTTTTCTATTAATGTCAATTAAGTCACACTGGGTGATAGTGTTTTTAAATCTTCTGTATCTTTAGTTGTTTTTTGTCTTAATTTTTCTGTCAGTCATGAACAGAGGGGTGTTGATATCTTGGAGCATAACTGTGGATTTGTCAATTTCTCATTACAGTTCTTTCATTTTGCTTCAGATATGTTGAAGCTCTTATTAGGTGCATATTTAGGGCTGTTACGTCATCTTGTTGAATGTCACTTTTATTCATTATGAAATTAACAGTTTGTATCCCTGGAATAAATCCCACTTGATCACAGTGTATGATCTTTTTGTACATGGTTGAGTTCAGTCTGCTAATATTTTGTTGAGGGTTTTTACATCTATGTTCATCAGAGACATTGGCCTCAAATTTTCTATGTGATATCTTTTTTCTTTTTCTGGCTGACTGTGCTGCCTGCAGGGTCTTAGTTCCCTGACCAGGGATCAAACCTGTGACCCCCCCCCCCCCCCCCCCCAATGGAAGAGTGGAATTTTAGCCACTGAACTGCCAGGGAATTCCCTTTTTGTGTGTTGTGTTTGTCTGATTTTGGTATCAGGGTGATGCTGGTCTTATAGAATGAATTTAGGGGACTGTTCCCTCCTTTTCAATTTAAAAGTAATTTAAAAAATTTAAAATTAAAAAGTAGTTTGTGGATAGACATTAGCTCTTTTTTATGTTTGGTAGAATTCCCCTGTAAAACTGACCAGTCCTGGACTTTTGCTGAGAATTTTGATAAGTAATTAAATTTTACTACTGATGATTGGTCTGTTTATCAGTTTCTTCTTGATTCATTCTTGAAAGATTGTACATTTCTAGAAATTTATTTTTCTACTAGGTTTTCCTATTGGCATATAATTGTTTTTGTTTTCTTGCATGTAATTTTTTTAATCTGTGATACTGGTTCTAATTTCTCCTCTTCCATTTCTTTCATTTGGGTTCTGTTTTCTTAAAGAGCCTGGGTAAAGGCTTGTCAATTTTCTTTTCCAAAAGCTAACTCTTGGTGTATTGATTTTTTTTTTTTTTTTTGTCTCTGTTTCATTTTTGATCTTTATTAATTCCTTCTTTCTGCTGACTTTGGGCTTTGTATGTTCTTTTGTAATTCTTTTAGATGTAGGTTGAAATTTTTCTTGCTTCTTCAGGTAGGCCTGTTTTGCTATAAACTACCCTCTCAAAACTGTTTTGCTTGCTGCATCGCATAGATTCTGGAATGTTGTGTTTTTATTTTTATATGTCTAAAGTATTCTTGATTTCCTCTTTGAAAAGACATTTTCCCTTTATATAGGATTCCTACAACAGATAGTAGCAGATGGATTCTAAAGCTTTTGTATTTCATTACTAAATGTGCGTATCGTCTTTTTATTATTATCAGGTCCTCTTGCCTTCTGGTGCATTTGAACACTTGAAAGGAAGTGAATGAAGTAGGCATCTCCTATTAGGAAGTAATATTGTTTGTATTGTTAGAAACTAAGTGGCAACATAGTCTCTGATTTCACCTTGAAGAAAGTGTTATCTGATGGAAATGAACCTTGAACTTGGTCCACTTGCATTGGAAGAACATTGCAATACAGGGCCATCATAAAGGTGCTGACTGTCTCTCCTTCACCCCCTGACTTTCAGTGAGTTAGGCAATGATGCTTTTTTGTGTGAATATTGTGACGTATGCTGTCACATGTTGGACGTCTGTCCCCTGCAGTTTAGGTAAGGCAGTACATTAGCTAATGGAACTGATTCCCTCACAAGCTTGATAACAGATGCGGAAATAAATCAGGGTGTGCCGTCAGTCATGAAAATGTGACTTGACTCTAGCCGAGGTGTTTGAGCTAACAGATAACAGGTGTTGTGTTGGTTACAAATTGATAAATTACTAACATTCCATGTTTTAAAATGACTTAATAGCGGTCATGTTGTGACGTCAGGTGGGTATTTAGGGAAGGACTCCTTGCTGCCCCCAAGGTAGGTCTGTGCACAGTACACTGAGTGGAGAAGGTTTCTGAGTGAATGTCCCGCTGCGCGGGCGCTAGGTTTTGGTTTTGTTTTTGTTTTTAAGTCTCTTATGCTGCTCCCTACGCACTGCTGTATAGGTTTTGGTCGTGAGTGGGTTTGATGAAAGCCAAGAGGTGGAAAGGGAAGAGATGTGTCCCGTGATGTCTGCACTGACTGAATACATTGCCGGGGCAGCAGGCCTGATACGGGCTCTCACCGTTTATGCTGTACGCCTTCGTGTCAGAGTCCTGTCAGATTACCTTCACTTCTTGAGTGGAGACTGGAGGGTAAGTAAAGGGTAGCTGTGGAAGAAAATTCACTTTGGGGATAAAGTGGTCTTGTTAAAATCAGGAAGTAGAAAACTTGGCCCCAGATCTACAGTCAAATTACTAAAACACATACATGTGAGAACATTACCTCCTGTTCAGTGATTACTTGGTAGCTAGTTCATAATTCACCAAATGAGTATGAATCTGGAAGAATGGAATACGGTGGGCAAGGGGCAGTGTTGTGATCTGAGCTCTTTTTGACATAATTTTTCAAATGTATTCCTTTGTGTGCTGTTAATACCCTGTCTGTAGGATCAAAGTTTCTCACTCAAAACAAAAACCATGCCATCTGTAAAAAAACTCATTGTTTTTCACCCCGTTACTGAAAGGAGTCATTTCTACTCCTTAATTATTATCTTTCAGTTTCTTTTCAGATCCTTGAAGCCATATTCTCCCCCTCACCATTCTAGTGACACTTCTGTGTCAGGTTACTGGTGATCTCTTTGCAGACCTGTCCATTTGGCCTCTTGAAATGCAACACCATCAACCTGACCTTGGTCTTACCGTCTCTCTGACCACTTTTTCATTGCCGTCTGTGTCCCTTAGATGTTAATGTTTCCCAATTTTAGTACTTTTTGTGCTGGTGTAATCTCCTTTACATACATGGTCTATTCAAGACCACGCGCTGGTAATCCTCAAATGTAGTTTTACTCTTGGTGTCTCCTCACCAGTTTAAAAAAAACAGCTTCATTTTGTTGGACTCAACTTCAACTTGGATGACTTATTTTCAGCTCAGACTAACATCCCTTCACTTAGTTTTCCATGTTGTTTTGTGGTGTCCTCATCTTCCAGAAAGTTCGTGACCTAAATCTTCATTATTACGCGAGGCTTGGCGGAAGGTATTACTGGCTGTGTTTCCATGCTATAGTGTATATAACTTTATATAATTTTATGGCACCAAAACTTTGTGCCATAAAAGGGGCTCAGTGCTGGAGCTCCTTGAGCCACCTGATCGGTTTCTCGGTTAAGTGTTGAGTTGAAGTGAATTCATTCCTACAGTTTGTACTTGGACATGACATGTGCAGGTTTTCTGGTGAAATAACTTCATATTCTGGAGTGGTTCCCTTATTAAGGGATTCTAATTTGGGACGATCCAGGACATAGGGTAGCTTCATATAATTTAGAACTGGATCAGACCTTCATTTACTTAAGATCACACAGCCAGTGGAAAGCTGTAGAACCAAAGTCACCAGATGCTCAGGCCAATAATACTTCTACTTGCAGTATGCTGTTGCCCAGAATAGACACTGTAATCCTCTAAACTCATGAAAGTTAAGCTTGAGATGAAGTCATAAAAGCTAAAAACATGTAGAGATGAGTAGTCCCATTTTCCACAGGTCTCTTTAAAAGTTTCTGCATGCCTTGCAAACAGAGGCACTGATAGCTTTTCTTCCAGACTGTCCTTTCAAAGATGTCTATATAAAGTGAACAGCTTTAGAAGACAGAAACTGTCTTTTCTGGAGCATAAGATTAGACAGGTCTGTTTATAAACCAGCACAATAATAGTAATGTTTCCCGCTGATGTAAAAGTTAGGCAGGTTTTCAAGTGGCCAGTTCATTAAGATTTGGGCTTCCCAAGCTTAGAGTTTCTCAGCTGTGACACAGACCCGCTCCACATGCGACCTCCACCTAGGTTACTCCAGGTCACCTCCATGAGGCGCAGGTGCAAAGCGAACATGAAGCTCAGCTACTTACTTAGCGTGTTCTAAGTAAGGAGATCCATCATCTCTGCCCTAGGGTCTCACATCTTCCGCTAGCATTCATGAAACTACTTAGTAAGTAGGGCACAATCTGACCCTTTCCAGTTCTTGATGTAAAGCAGGTATTCTGAGAATTAAAATTGGGTAATATTTGCTTAATATAGCGGTTTGTGGATAATTTAGACCATGGGTCATCTGTGCAGACGCCCACCTGCTCTATCTGGTCCCCCCTTGCTTTAGTTTCTAGTCCCCCAGATGCTGTCCAGGAGTCTGTTTCAATTGTGGTCTTCCTCCCCTCTATGCCATAGAAATCTTATCTGTCAAACCCTCCCGTGGCCTCTAGGACAGCACTTGCAGATTCATGGTGTATTCCAGTGCTGGCAAAAGAAAAAAAAAACCCAAACTGGAGAAACCGAGTCATGTCCCTGGCCTCTGAAAGGCAGCTGTCATATTTGCCCCCAGCCTCTTCTCACCTTGAACTTCCCTCCTTTGGTTGGCATAGTTCCTGTCCCTTGAGTCCCAGCTGGCAGGAAGGTAGTCTAGAAGGGTCTACTAATACAAGCTCTCAACCCCCAACAGAATTTGTGCACTGTCTCCTTGAAATAAATGAAAACATTAGGAAATAGCATCTTACTTTTGATATTTCTTCTTGGTACTGACAGAGGCGTCTCAATTTTTTTAACCTCATGAAGAACAGGCGTTTGACCTGGTGATTTTACCATGATCACATGGATTTTCCATCACAAATGCCCCATCTCTTGACTAAATCTTCACTCTGCCTGAAATGCCTTTGGCCAAAGTGTAAGTGCATATGAGGTCATGCTGAACTTCGCAGTACTCAAAAATAATTCAATTATAGGCTGCCTTGTACATAATAGCGAAAGAATTGGTTTCCTGCGGCTGTCATAACAAATTGCCACGTATTTAGTGACTTGAAACAACAGAAACTTACTTTCTCGTAGTTCTGAAGGCCAGAAGTCCAAAATCAGCCTCACTGGACTGAAGTCAGGGTGTCAGCGGGACCACGCTCTGCTCTAGGGCAGAATCCACTCTTGCGCTTTGAGCTCCTGGTGGCTGCCAGCATTCCTTGGCCCGGGGCCACAGCACTCTGATCTGTTGTCATGCTGTCTTCTCTTCTGTCTGAAACCGCTTTTACAAAGACACTTGTAACTGTATCTGGGCTCCACCTAGATAACCCAGGATATTTTCCCAATCATGAGATTAACTGAATAACACCCGTAAGTCCATTTTTGCCCTATAAGGTAACACAGGTTCCAGGGATCACATGAATATCTTCTGGAAGACCACTATTCATTCTATCACTGTGTGTAAAGCCTTAAAAATAGACCAAGTTAATAACATTCAGAAAAAAAAAAAAGCATTCAGAAAACTAAGATCATGGCATCTGGTCCCATCACTTCATGGCAAATAGATGGGGAAACAGTGGAAACAATGAGAGACTTTATTTTTTTGGGCTCCAAAATCACTGCAGATGGTGACTGCAGCCATGAAATTAAAAGACACTTACTCCTTGGAAGGAAAGTTAGGACCAACCTAGACAGCATATTAAAAAGCAGAGACATTACTTTGCCAACAAAGGTCCGTCTAGTCAAGGAAATGGTTTTTCCAGTGGTCATGTATGGGTGTGAGAGTTGGACTATAAAGAAAGCTGAGAGCCGAAGAAGTGATGCTTTTGAACTGTGGTGTTGGAGAGGACTCTTGAGAGTCCCTTGGTCTGCAAGGAGATCCAACCAGTCCATCCTAAAGGAGATCACTCCTGGGTGTTCACTGGAAGGACTGATGCTGAAGCTGAAACTCCAGTACTTGGGCCACCTCGTGCAAAGAGCTGACTCATTTGAAAAAACCCTGATGCTGGGAAAGATTGAGGGCAGAAGGAGAAGGGGACGACAGAGGATGAGATGGTTGGATGGCATCACCGACTCAATGGACATGAGTTTGGGTAAACTCCGGGAATTGGTGATGGACAGGGAGGCCTGCCGTGCTGCAGCTCATGGGGTCACAAAGAGTTGGACACGACTATATGACTGAACTGACTGAACTGTTCAGTTTTACAGAGAATTAAAGGTAGGGTTGATTAGTTATTAGCTCTCCCATTACCATCACCATTCCCATATTGTTTCTTTATAAATACAAAGACCATATAACTCAATTTACCCAGGACAGTCTTGAGTAATTACTACTTTCATTATTACGCAAAAATTTTTTGGGTAATTATACAGTCTTCCTGTTTATAAACAGCCTTAAGAAGATGACAATTAGTTGAGCTCTCCTGGGAAAAACGACTACTTACAATGTGAATTTCCATCTACCTGAATTGTGTTATAAAGCCAAAGCTGCTTAGTACTGCACTGAGATCTCTTACTTATTCATACCACAAATACCTAAGGATGGTAGGATTTTTCAGACTACAAGTGGCTGAAGACTGATCAAAGCTTACTGGTGGGGGGAAAAAAAAAAGCCCTCACTGGTGAAACCAGTTTGAGGATCAGCCGAGTCACGGGGCTCAGGTCTGCCTGGTAACCGTCCAGGCTGTTGGGCAGTGCAAGCAAGGTGAAGGTGGGCGAGCAGGCTGGCTCCACGGGCTGTCCCTTAGAGCTTTTGCTTCACCGGGAGGAAGAACGGGAAACTCCCATCTTTAATACCCCAAACTTACTGTGTTTCATAATCAAACATGTCCAATATGTCAAAGTTAGCTTGAACCCACAAGAGAATGACTGAATTTACCGAATACTATGGCAAATGAATAAACTGCCTATCCTTCTATTTAAAGAATAGATTGAAAAGCTTGAATGTAATATTTATTTGGTGAATTTACATGTGAGGTCATTTACAAAAGAAAAGATACAGACAGGTGCAGCTTTCAGCGCAGTTTCAAATATTTTTCAGAACAGGCAATATCCATGAGGACCTGGAATGATCGTATCGAATGGTACATGCTTGTTTCCTCTGTGTGTTTTCTACCAAACCCCAAGGGGTAGGAAGAGAGAAGAAAATATCAGTGTTAATGTAAATACAGCCATGCAAATAAAAACTTTTAAGCCAGAGGTTGTTCAGAGATGTAGAGCATTTCTGTATTCAGGGGTTATTACAGTAGGTGCTTAATTTAAAAACTACAGTGTGGAGCTCTCCCACTGTCCATTATCCAAGCCATCTTAAGTTACGTTCACTGCCCCCACCAGTTAGTTAGAGGCCTCTCAATATTTTCCAGACTCTGACTTTGGAAGGGAGTCATTTCTAGTAGCTTCTAAAAAGACAGCATTTTTGACAAAATCTTTTTGGTTTCAATAGGATAAAGCACCTTTTTAAAGAGGGGTAAAATGCTCATTTACTTCCAAAAATGTAAACTCTAATTAGATAACACTTCCAGAAAAGTACAACCGACAGCTTGCTCTTTTACTCGACTCAGACCTAAGGAAACCTCTTCCCACCCTGAGTATCTCAAACCACCATAAGTATCTCAAAGCAGGACATTCTGTAAGAACACCCCACCCCCCACCAGAAAAATCCAGCATGTAAGAAAAGGATGATCTATCAGAGTGACATGTTGAAAAAACAAAGTGATTGCTAAGGAAGAGGGTGAGGTAAAGGTAAAATGAATAAAACAAAAACCTGTCATCAGTATCCCCAGTACAGACCTGGACAAGCTTAAAGACCAAAGTTAGTTCAAAACTAAAATATAGGCCACATGTCCTCAGCATCTTTGAAAATACTGGCTCAAAATCCCTTAAGTACACACAGCCGTAGTTAAGAAGCATTAAACTCGTCACTTCAGGAAATACTATGCTTCTAGACATGAAACTTTCATCCTTTTTGAACTGTTAGCCACAGTTTCTTCACTAGAAATTTTAAGCTAATTACTTATTACATTTCATCTTTATATATATATAACCAATCTTTGTTTTCTTTAAAAAGTACACTATTAAATAGTAGTACCTATTAAATAGGAGAAAATAACCATCGGCAATTATAAACACATTTCCATTTCATCTTACCTCATGCCTGGTCTGCTCTCCCTCTAATAAAGTCTTCTGCACATACATCAACTAGAATATCTTGCTTCTGCATGATTTACTGTGTGAAAAAGAGCTATTGTAGACTTTAAGAATGGTGTACATTATCTATTAGAGTTGAAGGGGGTCAAAAGATTTAAGCGTTGCCACCGTGTCTAACATTCTGCAGAATCAGAGGCATTGTGCATGCTGACAGTGGTTTAAAGGGTCTCAATTTTGCTGCCGTAAAAACAAAATCCCCACTTAAGCTTTGTTTCCTTCAGAGGAATCAACTGAAAGGGATTAACCAAATCTAAAAGAATCCTATTTTACAGCACGTACTATGTTAATTAAAAAACCAACATGCTGTAAAACTGTAGAATATTCATATATATACACATACACACACACAAAGACAAAATCAACCAGCACATATTCACCCTCCCACCCCCTCAGAAAAAAAGTCAAATCAACAAATCAAAGTTTTTATTTGCATGGCCAATTGTCATCTGTACTCTTTGCAACTTTATTTTCATATCCCTTTAACAGGTTCTAAGCTCTTGTTGCACAGGGAATAGAAGCTGCCACACCGCAAGCTTTCTTCAACAGCCACTCCCACAACACCTAAACATGAGACAGCTGTAACAAAGGACAACAGCACAAATGGAAACACGAAGTCCCACCATTCAACACAGTTCACAACAGTGTCTTCAGGGTTCAGTTGAAGAGGGGTAAACTTCTAAAAAGAGGGTCATTTTCCTTCCCCCATATTTTATAATGTTGGTGGTTTTAATCCATATTTCTTTGCAACTTCTGTCTGGGCATGGGCAGCATCACAAAGTGAGTATAAATGAGCCATCTCCATTTCTGATTTGGCCAGGTTAATAGCTTTGTTGAACATGTCAATGGCTTTCTCCATGTTTCCTCTAAAAGAAAAACAAAACCAAAAGTTACATGGAGCTGACCTTTAAGTTTCAACCATGATACTAATAAAATGCTTCTTTATAACAAGATGATGCCCGTCATATAGAAAACAATGGATGTTAGCTACTGTTCCAATACAGGCTCCCCTGGTGGCTCAGAGGGAGAGAATCTGCCTGCAATGCGGGAGGCCCGGGCTTGACTGCTGGGTCAGCAGGAAGGGGCACCCCACTCCAGTATGCTTGCCTGGAGGGTCCCATGGACAGAGGAGCCTGGTGGACATGGTCCATGGGGTCACAAAGCGTTGGACATGACTGAATACTATATGTGCTTATATTATGTTACTTGTGGCCTTTTTTTACAGATAAGAATAGTGAGACTAGAAAAATTCAATGACTTATTTATAATCCTAATCACATCTGGTTCCTAAATTCTGCTCATTTCTACTCCATCATTAAGCTCCTTTACAAAGCAGTGATGTAAGCTGAGAGAACATTAAGGGTATTCAGGGGCCTTGCCTTCACAGATCTGTGCAACCCTTACCAGCATTTCGTTAGCCCCCACATCTCTACTCCAGTCACACAGGTCTCCTTGAGTACACTCATGCTAACAATGATCAGATTACTTATTGCTTCTCTGCCTGATTCTAGTCAAATCCTCACCTTTCTAAGGCCCAGTTCAAATACTGACTAGAATATCTTCATGAAAAATATTTTTCCCTTTCCCAGCAGGAATTGGCTGCTCCCTCTCCATTGTTCCCGTAATTCTATCATCACTCTATGCCAAAGGTCTTTTCCAATGAGTTGGCTCTTCCCATCAGGTCACCAAAGTACTGAAGCCTCAGCTTCAGTCCTTCCAATTAATATTCAGGTTTGATCTTCTTTAGGACTGACTGGTTTGATCTCCTTGCAGTCCAAGGGACTCCCAAGAGTCTTCTCTAGCACCACAGTTCAAAAGCACCAGTTCTTCAGCATGCATCCTTTTTTTTGGTCCAACTCTCACATCTTTACATGACTACTGGCAAACCTGTAGCTTTGACTATATCAACCTTTGTTGGCAAAGTGATGTCTGATTTTTAATATGCTGTCTAGGATTGTCATAGTTTTCCTTCCAAGGAGGAAGTGTCTTTTAATTTCATGTCTGCAGTCACTGTCCACAGTGGTTTTGGAGTCCAAGAAAATAAAAACTGTCACTGCTTCCACTTTTTTCCCCTTCTATTTGCCATGAAGTGATGGGACCAGATGCCATGATCTTAGTTTTTTTGAATGTTGAGTTTCAAGTCAGCTTTTTCACTCTCCTCTTTTCCCCTTCATCAAGAGGTTCTTTAGTTCCTCTCTACTTTCTGCCATTAGAGTGGTATCATCTGCATATCTGGGGTTACTGATATTTCTCCTGGGAATCTTGATTCCATCTTGTGATTCATCCAGTCCACCATTTTTCATGATGTATTCCACATATAACAAGCAGGGTGACAATATATAGCCTTGTTATACCAGTCAGTTGTTCCATGTCCGGTTCTAACTGTTCCTTCTTGACCTGCATACAGGATTCTCAGGAGACACGTAAGGTACTCCAGTATTCCCATCTCTTTAAGAATTTTCCATGGTTTGTTGTGATCCACACAGTCAAAGGCTTTAGTGTAGTCAATGAAGCAGAAGTAGATCCTTAATGGACACCTTTCAATTTCCAGAACCAAGTGCAATGCTTGGTAACTATTATCCATTTTTTGAATAAATAGATGAATACGTTTTGTCAAAAAACTAAAATTTACCTCTTACAGTCTGTGACCAGGCTTTATATACTTACTAAGACGCAAGAGCTGTTTTAAAGTAACTAGTATTGGATATGTATACATGCATACATGCCTATAATCTTACATTAAATATTAAGTCCCCACTATAAATATAATGGGCTTCCCTCGTGGCTCAGATGGTGAAGAATCTGCCTGCCATGCAGGAGACCTGCATTTGATCCCAGGGCTGGGAAGATCTCCTGGAGAAGGGAACAGCTACCCACTCCAGTATTCTTGCCTGAAGAATTTCAAGGACAGAGAAGCCTGGAGCGCTACAGTCCATGCGGTCACAAAGAGGTGGACACAACTGAGCAACTAACACACACACACATGACAGGCACACTCTAAGAAGTGAAATGTGCCGCTGGGTGACTGCAGTCAACCTCCTGCTACACATACTGATATGGTGCATGGGACAATTAAAACCTAACAGTTCATGTTCAGATATCAGGTAGACAGAAGATGTGCTGAATCTTACGTTAACCAGAAATTTCACTCATTAACATTTATCTATTTGTTAAGCAGGATTTAGAGTGGATTTCTTCAAGTACAATTCAAACACAATTCATCAAACTCCATAAATCAGGGGTCCTTAACCCAGGCTCTATGAACAACTTAAGTGCAGAGAGTTTCCATATATGCATTATTCTAGGAAAAGTCCACATCTTTGCTCAAAAGATTAGGAACTACTACCCAATCATATTCTAGCATAGGAATGTTTTATTCACATTAACTGGAAATTAAGAAATAACTTAATATTTATATGCAACTGTTAGAATGGTTCAAAAGAATCACAAAAATTTTCATCAGCCTATATATACACACACGCACACACACATATATTCTGCTTCCTCTGGAGCTGAGAGAGAAGAGGACTCCAGAAGTGACTGAATGTTATTAAGACAACTCCTACTGGTTCCTGACAAGTGATGGTGGGAAGATCAGCTACTTTCGGCATCAGTGAAATATGGGTTCATCTCCTCTTTCTACTACTGGCTCACAATGTCACCTTATTAATTTAACCAGTCTAGGAATACAAAGATGGGCACAGTAAAGGACAGAAATGGTATGGACCTAACAGAAGCAGAAGATATTAAGAAGAGGTGGCAAGAATACACAGGAAAACTATACAAAAAAGACCTTTATGACCCAGATAAGCACGATGGTGTGATCACTCACCTAGAGCCAAACATCCTGGAGTGTGAAGTCAAGTAGGCCTTAAGAAGCATCACTACAAACAAAGGTAGTGGGAGTGATGGAATTCCAGTTGAGCTATTTCAAATCCTGAAAGATCTTACTGTGAAAGTGCTGCACTCAATATGCCAGCAAATTTGGAAAACTCAGCAGTGGCCACAGGACTGGAAAAGGTCAGTTTTCATTCCAATCTCAAAGAAAGGCAATGCCAAAGAATGCTCAAACTACCGCACAACTGTACTCATCTCACACATGAGTAAAGTAATGCTCAAAATTCTCCAAGCCATGCTTCAACAGTACGTGAACCGTGAACTTCCAGATGTCCAAGCTGGATTAAGAAAAGTCAGAGGAACCAGAGATCAAATCGCCAACATCCGTTGGATCACTGAAAAAGCTAGAGAGTTCCAGAAAAACATCTACTTCTGCTTTATTTACTATGCCAAAGCCTTTGACTGTGTGGATCACAACAAACTGTGGAAAATTCTTCAAGAGAGGGGAATACCAGACCACCTTACCTGCCTCCTGAGAAATCTGTATTCAGGTCAGGAAGCAACAGAACTGGACATGGAACAACAGACTGGTTCCAAACCGGGAAAGGAGCACATCAAGGTTGTATATTGTCACCCTACTTGTTTAACTTATATGCAGAGTACACCATGAGAAACAGTGGGCTGGATGAAGCACAAGCTGGAATCAAGATTGCTGGGAGAAATATCAATAACCTCAGATATGCAGATGACACCACCCTTATGGCAGAAAGCTAAGAACTAAAGAGCCTCCTGATGAAAGTGAAAGAGGAGAGTGAAAAGTTGACTTAAAACTCAACATTCAGAGAACTAAGACCATGGCATCTGGTTCCATCACTTCATGGCAGATAGATGGGGAAAAGGTGGAAACAGTGGCTGACTTTGTTTTCTTGGGCTCCAAAATCACTGCAGATGGTGACTGTAGCCATGAAATTAAAAGAGGCTTGCTCCTTGGAAGGAAAGTTATGACCAACCTAGACAGCATATTAAAAAACAGAGACATTACTTTGCCAACAAAGGTCCATCTAGTCAAAGATGTGGTTTTTTCCAGTAGTCATGTATGGATATGAGAGTTGATCTATAAAGCTGAGTGCCAAAGAATTGATGCTTTTGAACTGTGGTGTTGGAGAAGACTCTTGAGAGTCCCTTGGACTGCAAGGAGATCCAACCAGTCCATCTTAAAGGAAATCAGTCCTGATTATTCATTGGAAGGACTGATGCTGAAGGTGAAACTCCAATACTTGGCCACCTGATATGAAGAACTGACTCATTTGAAAAGACCCTGATGGTGGGAAAGATTGAAGGTGGGAGAAGGGGACGACAGAGGATGAGATGGTTGGATGGCTTCACTGACTCAATGGACATGAGTTCGAGTAAACTCTGGGAGTTGGTGACAGACAGGGAGGTCTGGCATGCTGCAGTTCATGGGGCCGCAAAGAGTTGGACACGACTGAGCAACTGAACTGACTGACTGAGGAATCAGTTTCTATACTCTTCAATTAAATTGAGGACCATATAATCTCAACCTTTATAAAGACAGATAAAAATCAACTGAAATATTTGGAAAGCACCTAAAGTTCAGTACCTGGCCTAGAGTACATACTCAAATGGATGACAATACCAGTGTCAAGATGGCATACTACATTAAAGTCTATGGCATACACAGGTGTCATCTGTTAATGGTGAATCTCAAGTGCAACTCTGGATAAACATTTACAGAAATGAAGAAGTTATGAAAAAGTCAGAACTGCAAAAATCTCACCCAACTCCCTGATTTGAAAGAAAACTTGAGGGTTCAGAGGTGATGGTGCAAGTTGCTCCACCACTTGGCTGAAGCAAGATCTATGTCTTTGGGCAATGTGGCGCCAAGCCTTATGCTACAGAGCACTGCCTACGTACAGTGCAGACATTTCCCCTCCAACAGAAATGATACAGGTGACAGGAGGCACAACCATACAACAACTATTAAAGAAAAATCAAGGTTCCCTTTTAATGCATATGCTTGACTTAAACAACTTTTATAAGTTTGATTTTTAAATTGAAAAAATATGAAACCAAGCAAATCAAAGTTGTATAGTTTCAAGGGAATCGTGCCTCCAAAGGCATGTTAAGACTTAAAAATTCAATGAATAATGACAATAAGCTATATATAATGAAAAAAACAAAAGTAAATATCTGCGTAGCTTCCCTAACTTTCCTAACTTTCCTAAGGACAGACTATAGAAGTTACCTTTGGAAAAAAAAAAAAGAAGTTACCTTTGTACTTCAATAGTTCCCATGGTTTCATATGCAAAATCACATTTATTGTCAATTTCAATAGCCTTGCTGATAAGCTCCAAGCCTTTATCCAGATCTTGCTTCCACTGAAGTTGAAGTAAACTGCAAATACAAAACAGCAGTCAGATGTGACCATGGCCCAGTATCAATTCTGCTCTCAATGAATTTTATTTCAATTAATTAGGAAAAACAAAATCTAAAACAGTACAGAATCAGCACCAAATCAGTTTTTTCTCCCTCAACTTATAGTGGTTTGTAGTCTAAATTCCCTATTATGAAGTCTAAATTCCTTATTATAATGGTCTAGGGTCTATTATTATCTTGCTTTGCACAGCTTAATGTTTTAATTTGTATAATTTAAGTGAAGTTTTACAAATGATAAGTATACTGGAACAGGAAAAACCTATTTATGTGTCTCTTATTTTGATACAAGTAATATTTGACAGGATGTTCAGAACTGAAATCCTTAAGCTAGAGTGCAAGTAGCACATTTAGTAATTATTATATAATAATGAAATATTATTAAAAAAATAAAAGTTAAAAAAAAAGTAACAGTGGAGCATTCATAGCAATGAAGAAATTTTTCAATTTCAGTTAGCTCACTGACTCTACCACAATCAAGTGAGCAAAACAAATCCATTTTATTACTATGCAAGCAATTTAGCTTTTTTACTGGAACAAACAGACCCCAAAAATACATACCCTTTATGAACATATGTTGTGGCATTATCTGGTTCCAAATTAATACATTTATCATACATTTCATCAGCTTTGCCAAACTGCTGTTGATCTGTTAATGCCTATGTGAAGAGATACTTCAGTTAAATTTAGGTAACTGTATCCCTAAGGAGTTAAAACTATGTTGCTTATTAATCATTAAAAGTTACTTCATTTAATTATTCATTACCAAATTACTGTTTTGGGGTGACTGTTGTTTAGTTGCTCAGTCGGGTCTGACTCTTTTGCAACTCCATGAACTGTAGCCCGCCAGGCTCTCTGTCCATGGAATTTTCCAGGCAAGAATACTGGAGTGGGTAGCCATTCCCTTCTCCAGAGGATCTTCCTGACCCAGGGAGTCTCCTATGTCTCCTGCATTGGCAGATGGATTCTCTACCACTGATGCCACCTGGGAAGTCCTGTTTAGGGGATTAAACTTAATTAAAAATGTTAACCTTAAAACCAATACTTATTTGGAAAGATAAATTCAGGTAGGTATGTTAACGGTTATCAAAGTCAATCCTTAAAAATAACTGGTGAAAGAAAAAAAGCTACAGTCAACTTTTAAGGCAAATCCCATGGCAGAAATGGAAGGCTTGGTTATGTGGAGACCAGACCATGTTCAAACTGTAACTCTGAGAGTGAGCTGACATCTAAGCTCAAGCTTCTGAGTTCAAAGCAAAAAGTCACACTATGTAACTAAAATATAACTCTCTCTAAATATATATAAATTAAAAGTTGCAAACATCAGAAGAGGGACCAAAAGATAGAAATTTAGTGCAAACAAACTTATAATAGTGCTAGTGCTGGTAAGACAATGCTCAAGGAAGGCAAAACCTACTTTGACGGTAACACAGGATGCAGAAATATACAATTATGAAACCTCTGCTAAACAGTTGTTCCTAATGTTGGTTTCTTTAAAAGCTAGTCAGTGGCCTTTGCTCTTTTAGCTGCTTATAGAAATCTGAACCAAAAAAGCCCTTCTGAATTTCATTTCAGTGATGAAGATGGTTACCTTCTGGTTTGTTTCGAATTAAATATAAGGCCTAAATCCAAGTGTACTATTCAGTACATACTTCATTAAATTATGTGTGTTTCTCTCACTTTAATTTCTGTACATGCTATAAAATTTTATATATTATAGTATTCAGATGACCATTATATCTACTACTGTGGGCAAGAATCCCTTAGAAGAAATGGAGTAGCCATCACAGTCAACAAGAGTCTGAAATGCAGTACTTGGATGCAATCTCAAAAGTGAAAGAATGATCTCTGCTTGTTTCCAAGGCAAACCATTCTATATCATGGTAATCCAAGTCTATGCCCCAACCAGTAATGCTGAAGAAGCTGAAGTTGAACGGTTCTATGAATACCTAAAAGGCCTTTTAGAACTAACACCCAAAAAAGATTCCCTTTCCATTATAGGGAACTGGAATGCAAAAGTAGGAAGTCAAGAAACACCTGGGGTAACAGGCAAACTTGGCCTTGGAGTACAGAATGAAGCAGCGCAAAGGCTAATAGAGTTTTGCCAAGAGAACGCACTGGTCATAGCAAACACCCTCTTCCAACAACTCAGGAGAAGACTCTACACATGGACATCACCAGATGGCCAACACTGAAATCAGATTGATTATATTCTTTGCAGCCAAAGATGGAGAAGCTCTATACAGTCAGCAAACACAAGACTGGGAGCTGACTGTGCCTCAGATCATGAAATCCTTATTGCCAAATTCAGACTTAAATTGAAGAAAGTAGGGAAAACCACTAGACCATTCAGGTATGACCTAAATCAAATCCCTTATGATTATACAGTGGAAGGGAGAAATAGATTTAAGGGACTAGATCTAATAGACACAGTGCCTGATGAACTATGGACGGAGGTGTGTGACATTGTACAGGAGACAGGGATCAAGATCATCCCCAAGAAAAGGAAATGCAAAAAAGCAAAATGGCTGTCTGAGGAGGCCTTACAAATAGCTGTGAAAAGAAGAGAAGCAAAAAGCAAAGGAGAAAAGGAAAGATATACTCATTTGAATGCAGAGTTCCAAAGAATAGCAACGAGAGAAAAGAAAGCCTTCCTCAGTGATCAATGCAAAGAAATAGAGGAAAACAATAGAATGGGAAAGACTAGAGATCTCTTCAAGAAAATTAGAGATATCAAGGGAACATTTCATGCAAAGATATCTTGGGCTCAATAAAGGACAGAGATGGTATAGACCTAACAGAAGCAGAAGGTATTAAGAAGAGGTGGCAAGAATACACAGAAGAACTACACAAAAAATATCTTCATGACCCAGATAATCACGATGGTGTGATCACTCACCTAGAGCCAGACATCCTGCAATGCAAAGTTAAGTGGGCCTTGGGAAGCATAACTATGAACAAAGCTAGTGGAGGTGATGGAATTCCAGTTGAGCTATTTCAAATCCTGAAAGATCTTACTGTGAAAGTGCTGCACTCAATATGCCAGCAAATTTGGAAAACTCAGCAGTGGCCACAGGACTGGAAAAGGTCAGTTTTCATTCCAATCTCTAAGAAAGGCAATGCCAAAGAATGCTCAAACTACCGCACAATTGCACTCATCTCACACGCTAGTAAAGTAATGCTCAAAATTCTCCAAGTCAGGCTTCAACAGTACATGAACTGTGAACTTCCAGATGTTCAACCTGATTTTAGAAAAGGCAGAGGAACCAGAGATAAAACTGACAATATCCGCGGGATCATCGAAAAAGCAAGAGAGTTCCAGAAAAACATCTATTTCTGCTTTATTGACTACACCAAAGCCTTTGACTGTGTGGATCACAATAAACTGTGGAAAATTCTGAAAGAGATGGGAATACCAGACCACCTGACCCACCTCTTGAGAAACCTGTATGCAGGGCAGGAAGCAACAGTTAGAACTGGACGTGGAACAACAGACTGGCTCCAAATAGGGAAAGGACTACGTCAAGGCTGTATATTGTCACCCTGCTTATTTAACTTATATGCAGAGTACATCATCAGACACGCTGGGCTGGAGGAAGCACAAGCTGTAATCAAGATTTCCGGGAGAAATATAAATAACCTCAGATATGCAGATGACACCACCCTTAAGGCAGAAAGTGAACTAAAAATCCTCTTGAAAGTGAAAGAGGAGAGTGAAAAAGTTGGCTTAAAGCTCAATTCAGAAAACTAAGATCATGGCATCTTGTCCTATCACTTCATGGCAGATAGATTGGGAAAAGGTGGAAACAGTGGCTGACTTTGTTTTCTTGGGCTCCAAAATCACTGCAGATGGTGGCCACAGCCATGAAACTAAAAGAGGCTTACTCCTTGGAAGGAAAGTTATGACCAACATAAGACAGCATATTAAAAAACAGAGACATTACTTTGCCAACAAAGGTCTGTCTAGTCAAGATTATGGCTTTTCCAGTAATCATGTATGGATGTGAGAACTGGACAGTGAAGAAAGCTGAGTGCCAAAGAATTGATGCTTCTAAACTGTGGTGTTGGAGAAGACTCTTGAGAGTCCCTTGGACTGTAAGGAGATCCAACCAGTCCGTCCTAAAGCAGATCAGTCCTGAGTGTTCATTGGAAAGTCTGATGTTAAAACTGAAACTCCAGTACTTCAGCCACCTGATGCGAAGAGCTGACTCATTTGAAAAGACCCTGATGCTGGGAAAGATTGACGGCAGGAGGACAAGGTGATGACAGAGGATGAGATGGTTGGATGGCATCACTGACTCGATGGACATAGGTTTGGGTAGACTCTGGGAATTGGTGTTGGACAAGGAGGCCTGGTGTGCTGTGGTCCATGGGGTCACAAAGAGTTGGACACGACTGAGCAACTGAACTGAACTGATAGTACATGCTTTCACAATTAATTAAGACAGCATGCAGCCAGCAACCAATGTATCATTTTTTTAATTGTCATTCTGTCTAGGAATTAAAGACTGAATATTCAGATAAGATTTCAAACTGAGGTTAAAGAATTCCTGGGTTGTACTTTATATCCCAGAATTTCAATCCTTATGCAGGGGTATGTAGGACTTTTACAGAATAGATCCAACAGAAATCAGTCTTCTCACAGTCCCTCTCAATAATCCCTGAAAAAGAAAATTTTACCCCTGTGGAAATCTTCTTATAACTTGACCTATGATAGCATGAAGGAAATCAGAAACAAGACAATAAACCTTAAGGATGTCTGAAGGTAGGAGTCTACCATGGGTGGTCATTTCTAAGTGCTTCCTGTTTCTGTGATGTTTGGGGGGATAAGGAAGAAGGAGGGACAAATTTCTTTAGGCTAAAAAATAAAAAGAAAAGACAAAATACATAGAATTTTGAGATGGCTGGGTTTTGAGATACCATAAGCAGCTTTTAACTTAAGAGTAAGTAACAGTCATTCAGATATCATTTAGTTAGAGGGAAAACTCTTTAACTGTGGGTATAAGAAGCTAATCATTTTCATCTAAATGGATGGTTTAAAGTTAATAAACTTTTAAAGAGTTCAAACTATGATTAAAAGTGAAAATAATGCAAATTGAAATCCAATTTTCCATAGTTTCAATCCTAAATCAAGGAAAGCTTCAAGAATTTTGGACAAATCATAGATTAAAATGAGCTGTTATAGACTAACCATTTAAAAGACAGTAATCAAATAGAAAGAAAACTGTTTCCAAGGACATTTTCCCCACCAATTGCATACAGTAAATTTTCCTAAAGTAATTAACTTTTAATAAATCCAATCCAAATGAAAACATGAGGGAAATGCTCTATTAAAGCTTCCCCAGGTTACAAGCTTAGGGCCACAGTTTTCAAATTATCTAACACAGAAAGGAAGCCCTGTTGAGGTGATTCAGGACCATCCTGGGAACCAGGAACAAAGCCGTTTGCTTCCACAAAAGCTGCAACAGGAGCACTGTTTTCTGATTTCCACTCTAGGATTCAGGATGTAAATGCACTTCTTTACAGAAGAACTGGCAACTGAAAAAATACGAAAAATGACATTTACCTGGGCATATAATGCGTAGCCTTCAGCACACTTTGGAAATTTCTTTATGACCTCTTCAAAACCTTTCATAGCTGCTTGGATTTGTGAAGAATTGTTTCCTGTATATGCCTGGCGATACTGTGTAAAAAATCAAAATAGAAAAAAAAAAAAAATCAAAATAGGCCTGTCAAATCAAGAACTCAAAAACTCAGGAAATGTTAACATATTATAATGGTCACACAAAATTACATAAATATTTCCAGAAAAGCAGGTAATTTGCTAACATAATTTGCTGCATCTAAAACGGTTCCACAGGAATATCTGCAGAGCAGGGATTCAAAGGCTATGTACAATTAGGGCTTCATCGCCACTATACAATTTCCAGATGCTCAATAACCTAGAAGACAGACTAATTTGAAGTTAACTTTGCATATAAATAGGGGAATATTAAACTCAATGAAATTTATTATCATTTTACTAAAAGCATGATAGTATCCTTCATCTGATAACATTTTCACTTGTTTGTAAACTGACTTTTTTCTTTAAAAGGAAAATACTTTTAGGACTCAGGCTATGGGGCTAATTGGAAATATCTCATCTCATTAGAAATGGTCTTATTTTACCTGGTTTTCAACTCTGTGTTTCTGAATAGCTCTACAAAGGTGAAATGAGAGGTGTGTTATATGGTGTCATGTTTGCCAAGTTATTTCCTCGAAATGCTTTTGTTCTTTGCACTGGCTTATGGTAAAGAGTAGGGAGAAGAGTGCTCTTTAGGGGGCACATAAAATCAGGGACAAACATCTATCAAGATGAACCAAATAAAGAACCCAGAGAAGTACTGCAGCAGTACCTCAAGTAACATACACACTTCTATTTCTTTAAGCTGACATGTTTTTCTCCCTGTTTGTCACAGATTGAAGGAAAAAACAGAAGATTTTGTAGACAATGAGATACTCATTTTTGTTAACAATGGGAAATACTGATGTTTAGGAAAATACAAAAGAAAATAGAACCTACCAAAGCAAAACATTTCTGAGCTTGTGCCAGAGCAGACTCAGGTCTTAATCTAATACATTCGTCAAAATCTGCTACTGCTTCTTCAACTTGATCAAGCAGTATTTTCAGCTAAGGAAAAAAAGTATGCAAATAAGCGCAGTTCAAAACAAAAACTACACCAGTTAAGCATGTACCGTGACTTTTAGCACAATCAGCAAAAAGCTAAGCATGGAATTATTAATATAGAATTATTTTCTAGAAACAGTGAATTAGAAAATCTTATAATTTTAAAAGAAAGGTGCTAAAACAGAACTAGTGTTCAATTTTTTAAAAAAGCACTATAAACCTACCAGTTTTTAATCACTCTTAAATGATTTTTCTTCTAGAATATGAAGTATCTCTGTACTTTCAAACTTAAAGGAGGGATCAATCAAGCATTAAATAATTACATTTCATATTAATCTTAAGATACACCCACTAAGGATCAAAATATCAAGAATTTTAAGGTTATCTCGATACTTCTTAAGATGCTCCAGACAGAAATATTAGGTAAAATTTTCCATTAGAAAGGACTTGAACTTTTCTGTTATTATATGGATTAGTCCATACTTTCCACTCTAATGCACTCCAAGAAGCCACATCACACAAACAGATTTATAAAGCCATGTTTTTCCAGATGAGGCTGAAATTGGGAACTGTTTTCTTCACTATGAATTTTTACTAAAAACCAAATATGCATAGAATTATAAAACTATTCAGAAGAGATTTTTTGTGATACTGTCTAGATAGCTCAGGTTAATAATTCCTTACAAGATGCCTACAAAAATCATTCTGTTGATTCTAAGCGTTAACTCAAAATGCTCACTACAAGTTTTTTTTTTTTAATTTGTCACTAAGCTTTTAATGCTTTACTCATTGAAAACCTATGAAGGAGAAATGCCTAAAAACCAAACTTGAACTGGCAAGCCAACACTTGCAGCCTTCCTCTTCCCTCTCTCTCTTTAACAAGTAAATATCAGGACAAAAGTTCAACATAGAACTAAATAAATGTCAACCCAAACTAAACCACCCTGATACTTTGTTCACAGCTATCATAAGTGATATAAGAAAACTTTAAGACATTCTCAAAAATGCTATCCAATCCCTCAAGGATCAGAATGCCTTAAGAAAATTAATTTACCTGTCCTCGGTGGTGATAAACATCTGCATTCTGAGGATCGATGTCGGCAGCCATGTTAAAATCCTGAGTAGACAACAAAGGCTGCTGCTGTTGCATGTACATGCTGCCTCTTTTGATGAGCGCATTTGCTCGAAGCTATATACCCAAAATGAGGAAAGATTCATCATTACTTTTTATTCTAATTTAGTTTTTTTTTTTTTTAAATAATGGCTTTCTTGAGACATAGTTCACATACTGTAAGAGTCATTTTTAGTATATGACTAAAAATGCTGTGCAACCAGTCACCACTAGAAATGTTTCCACTGCTCCCAAAAGAAACCTCAAACACATTAGCAGGCACTCTCTATTTCACCTCTAATTCTCAGTCCCTGGAAACCACCATTCTATCTTCTATTTCTACGGATTTGTATATTCCACACATTTCACACAAATGGAATCGTAAACTATGTTGCCTTTCTGTGTCTGTCTTCTTTCACAAACAGCAGGTCTTCAAGGTTCATCTAAGTTCTAATATGTACTTCATTCTATTTTAGGGGCTGAATAATATTCCATTGTATAGATAAATCAGTCTATTTCTAAATAGACGATTTCTAAATCAGTCTATTTCTCTCTTCACCAGCTGGTGGACATTTGAGTTGCTTCCACTTTTTGGCTCTTATGAATAATGCTACTAAGAACATTCATGTACAAGTTTTTGTCTTGACATAAATTCTCATAGGTATATACCTAAGAGAGTAACTTCTGGAGTCACATGGTAACTCTAGAAACCACCCTCCACTAATTTCCAAAGGGATTTTACCATTTTACATTCCTATTATCAATATGTGAGAGTTCCAATTTTTTCCACATCGATATCAATACTTTCAACTGTCCAAATTTCTGATTATGCCATTCTAGTGGGTATAAAGTTATACCTCATTGTGATTTTGATTCACATTTCCCTAAGGGCTAATGATGCTGAGTATATTTTCTTGTTCTTATTAGTCATTTGTACATATTCTTTGGAAAAATATCTACTCAGATCCTTTCCTATTTTTAAATTAGGCTATCTTTTTATTGTTGCCTTATAAAGATGATTTAATATTGTCTGCATACAAGCTCATTATCAGATATATGACCTGTGAATATTTTCTCCCATTCTGTGGAATAAGTCCCCCCCACCATCACTTTGTCATTTGTGTTGCTGGTGTCACACCTAAGGAACCACTGCTTAATTTAAAGTACTGAAGATTTCCTCCTTATGTTTTTTCCTGAGTTTTATAGTTTTGGCTCTTACATTCAGGTCTCTGATCCATTTTGAGCTCATTTTTGTACATGGCATGGTAAGTACATTACTACCTGCCATTATAACAAAGTCATGATTAGGAAATAAGAAATAAGATTCTTCTCCAAATTTTTTTTCAAGGCAAAAGTACACAAATGTCCTCAATGAAACAAATAAGAATGCCCCCATGGTAATAACAAAAAACAGAACATATCTGTAATTATCAGGAAATAAAGAATTATTACAAGGCTATCTTCAACGTGAAAATCTCATTTTGAAAAGGACTTTTAACAAATACTTAGTTTAAATTACTTTTGTTTACAAGAAGTTAAGATAAAATTTGCTAGCAAATACTTAAGTCTTGAAAACAGCTTTCATTTTCCACAAAATACATGAATGATTCTTTTGGAGGTGAAGGAAGCTAGAGTTTACTTAATTCAGTGAGGAAAAAGAGATGTTAATCAACCAACAGTACTTTGGTGGCCAACCTCTGTTCTTATTATGCTGAAACAGAGGGCTCATATAATTTAACAGATCCCTACCAAAGCTCAATTATGAAAACAACTGCATATACACAAGAACACTTTGAAAATGAAAAGCTGTTCCAACCACACAACTGCAAAAACTTTTGGTATGTTTCTATATTACAATATATTTTTAGATGTTGTTTTTTTCCTCATGTAAACAAACTCTTTCAGAATACATTAAATGTGCTTACTTTTTATTAAATGCATTGTCTATTCTTTACTACATATTGCATGTTATTTGTAGTGTTATGACATATTGCAAGTTATTTATATTATCTATAGCATTGCTACATCACCCTTATTCCTACCCAAATATAGTCCAATACAGTAGGCAGAAGCTGTCTAGGGAAGCTGAAGCCAAAAGATGCTGTAGAAAAAACAATCCTTTCTTAGTTAAAGGTAACTATCACTGATATCTCTGTTTTAGTTTCACCACACCAATCCAATCATTGTTAGGTGCACTTCCTTCCAAAACAAAAAATAAGTCTTTTGGAGAATGGCAACTGAAATGCCAAAAATTCTGCAAAACATACCTAAAAGCCTCATTTTTATTATTAATTTTTTTCACATGCACACACACAGAGTTTTAAAAGTACCTTCACATTAGCTTCTTGCAAGCTGATGACCTGATCTAAATCTGGTTTGGCCGCGTTGGCATTGCCAATAAGCAGGTAGAAAGTAGCTCGTAGTAACAATGCTTCTGCCATGTATTTTCCTTGAGCATCTATTTCTTTTGAGCATTCACTTATGATTTTATCATAGTTTTCTTCTTCCATATACTGTTTGGCCTTTAAGTATCCAGAACTGAAAATAAAATGAACAGAGGAAATTACAAATTTTATCATTTATTACTAATAAAATGAGCATAAAAAATTACTAAGAAAGGATCAAATGCTGAACCTTGCCACACTCAGTATACCTGAGGTAAACAAGTGTCCTTTCCCCCTTAACAAGTTAACCAGCCAGGGCAGGACTGGAGGTGGGGGTGGGGGTGCGTGTGGGGGTAGCACCTTAGGGTTTTTGATGTAGACTGGGATCTTCTTGCTGCCTTGGAGACAGGGTTTTAAAAAGGAAAACAGCAGAGAAAATGGCAGAAACCTAGGGTTATTATTGTCCAGGCTTCAACATTTAGACACATGAAACAGTAAGCCAATGACAGACTGAAATGCAACACAGGAAAGGATCCTGTCTTATTCACCTTCTTATCTGCGGCACACGGATGGCACTCAGCAGTTACTTTATGACGAACAGAAAGAGCAGAGAGAGAAAGTCATCAAGTGAGTCGGGGGTCACAGAACCCAAGAGAAGAGGTGTGACCTGAGTTGTACTTTGTAAACATTACTCCAGCTGTGTTGTGAAAAATGAACATTAAGGGAGCAAGAACTTAAGCAAAGGGAATAGCTTAAAGGCTCTCATCTAAAGTTGTGCTATTTCACCTAGAAGAACAGACCTAAAATGAATAAGTGGGACTATCAAAGAAGCAGACTGTAGCCCACTAGGTTCCTCTGTCCATGGAATTCACAGGCAAGAACACTGGAGTGGGTTGCCATTTCCTACTCCAGGGGATCTTCCCAACCCAACAATCGAACCCAGGTCTCCTACATTGCGGGGAGTTTCTTTATAATCTGAGCTATCAGGGAAGCCCATCACTTTCAGAATGAGTAGGTGGGAATATCAAAGCAGCAGACTCTTCCATCAAATAGGACTTAAAGAAAACACCCTTCTCTTACTTTTTTAAAAAGCAGTGACCACAATATCATCACCTGTCTAGGATGATTTTATTGAGAACACTTGTAGAAGGGAGTTTTTGAACTGAAAAAGAAAATTACACTAGACGGTCTTTAAGGGGTCTCACAAATATAAGGCACATTACATAAGAAACAATATAAGGCACATTATGTAAGGAAATCATGTTTTCTTATTTCATTTGCTACCTATTCTGAATAGAGAGAATTGGCAAGTGACTTAAAAGTTATGTCAGTCAAAACTTAGAAACCCTGTGCTAACCTTTCCCATAATTAACATTCTAATACTCCTGCACTCTGTTTTACTCCTCAGGTCACCAGGGTTAAGACAAAATAATTAGATCGGAAGTAATAATGGTTCCTATTTACTGAGAACCTAAGTTCTAGATGCTTACAAACATGACCTGTAAACCTCACAATAAGCCTCAAAGGTAATTATTATCTCTCCATTCAAAAATTGATAAAGCTAAGGCTCAGAGTAAAGTAGAATTTAAAAACTCAGGACCAACTCCAGTTAGTGTTCTGGTGAGAGAGAGTTATGTCCAACCACCTCCCCATGTAGCTTTTAGAATAATGGTATTAAAACTTCATTGTCATTTTTCTGGGATAAGGAGTACTTCCTAATCAGAAGAGGCAATTATTGGCATCATCCTTAACATTTACTTCCCATCTACAATTTTCTTAAAGAGATTGTTCATCAACTAACACAAATCAGAACATCTTGGCACAATTATGCATAGTATCCTCCCTTAAAAGGTGGCCAATAATGGCAGAAAAATTGAGAGATACAAACCACAAGCAGTCTTTTCCCTTAAATATCCCAATATGCTATAGAAGCAAAATTACGCTTTGCTATAGGAACAGCATTCCCGTTTCTTCCAAACTCATTAGAAAATGTCATGTTGGTAATAATGTGTCTTCTCTTGGAGAGGTAACCTAGCCTCAACAGCAAAATAAAAGTTTTGCTAAATATAAATGGATAAGCAGGCTAGATAGCTTATATATTACATTACATCACTTGACTGCCAGTTGTAAACACAGCACCTTGTACTTTGATTTCAGCTCTCTACAAGAGTAAACACGAACCCAAAGAATGGCATTTTCCTAGGCATGCAGGAAAAACCTTGAAGACAGTCACTCTTTTGGGCACTCCTAAAAATTAAATTAGAAACTTCCTTGCACTAAAACATCTGGATATTGAGCTACACAATCATTTTTTAAGTTAGTCCCCCTGCTCAAATATACTTAACCACTTGACTCTCTGGGAACTCTCTTGAGAATATTATGTAGACCTTAAAAGCTGGGCAGTCTCCTGGCAGTAAATCCTTGAGTTACCAAAGACGTAACATTCAGGGTATAATAGATATGTGTGAGAAAAGAAGTATTTTTATTATAATCATATTATTATTATATATTATAATTTTATTATATTCATATCTACCTATAAATAGGTTTTTTAAAGAGATGACTCAGAGTCCCACTTTGGCTCTATGGCAGCAAAAACACCCACAATTCAATTCCCCCACAAAAAGCATGAAGCAGATACTATAATTGAGACGCACTTACTTTTCTTTCACTTCTAAAGCCTCCCCTTCCTTGTCTTTATCTTCATCTGACTTCTCTCCTTTAAGCATTGGCTGAGAAATTATATCATCCGTGAAAGAACTGAAGTAAGATTTGATAAATTGTGGAGATGGCATCAGAGGTTCACGATTCTGAAATTTAATCATATTTGAATACATCAAAATAGAAAACACTAACCAAAGAAGCAGATGCATTTGTAGAACACAGAACCACTGCCATAAAAACTGGCACCTCATTTTCAAATAACTGAAGAATATCAGGCTCCAAACTGTAGCGTAACAGACAGTGAAAATGGTACTGCTGCCAGTCCCAGCTTTTCAAAAAATGTTTTGAATGACAGCCTTTCTCCTCTCGAAGATGTAAAATGTCAAGAACTCTTATAACCACACAGTAAATTAAACCATCTACTAACTGTGTAAGACCAGGGCCAGTTTATACAGTATACCTTTAAAAACTTTAAAAAGCAAGAGTTGGCAATTTTTTTCTGTAAAAGGCCAGAGAGTAAATATTTTAGGTTTTGTATGCCATATAGTGTCACTGCCACTCAGCTCGGCTGTTGTAGTTTAAAAGCAGCCAAAAGCAATGTGTGAGTGGCTGAGTTCCAACAAAACATTACTGGCACATTTATAAAACAGGTGGCGGAGTGGATCTGGCCTGTAGGCCATTGTTTGGAAACCCCTAATACACGTGAATTCTTTTAATATTCTCTAGGTACAATCCAGACAAAGTTCACATTCTTATTTTAAAAGGCCACAAAAGCCCAATATTATAGGGAAAATAAATATAATCCAGATCTAATTTCAGTCATTACCATTATGCCCAAATTTAAGCAGTATAAATTAGCAATGACCCTTCACAATGCCTATTTCCTCTATTATTAACCAATGCAGGTTAATTTACCTTATATTTTTCTTTGGCTTTCTCTTTTCCAAGAAGTTTAAGAACTTTATCAGCTAACAGCATGCTTTGTTGATTTTGGAATCCTTCTAATATACACACAGCAGTGACATCTAGAAATGATGCAAAAAAATAAAGAGTATGAAAATTATTGCAAAGATGACTACAGCATCAAATGGGCTCAGTGTTACCACAGAAAGCCACACTACATTCATAGCTTTATCTGGCTATCGTTTTCAATAAATTTATTCTCAACACTTTGGTTTTACATACTTTACAATCAAACTCAAAGCTCAGAAAGTCACTCTGCTTCTCCAGAACTCCCTTTCCTCAGCTGTGAAAGGAAAGGGACTATGCTACACGATCTGTGATGTCTCTCATGGTTCTAACACTGTACATAGCAAATAAAACAAGTAACCCAGGAGTATTTTCTTCTGGACAGTAAGCACAGGCCCAGTAATAATGTGGCTCTCTCATGCCTGGTCTCACTTTTATTCCACAGGCCTCAGGGTTACTCCTTGTCTCCAAAGCCATCTTGCCACAGAGCTCTCAATGAAATCTGCTTCAAAATATCATTTTAACCTGGCTATGCTATAACTCAATATACAGTGGTTTGAAATGAAAAAGATCAATGTTTCTTTAACCTCCCAACCTTTCATTCAAAGTAGTCAACAAGACAGTCCCTCTCTTTTTGAACTCAGTTTCTCATGATTGCAAACCCATGCTCCTCCAAACAAGCCCATCTACTGCATGTTCCCCTGGGACTCTGGCTAGTGCCAATGTCCATGTCTTTCCCCATCCCATTTCTCCATCTAAAACCCATTTAAACGCCTCTCTATGATTAGCTCTTAATAACTTCAAGGTCTGGTTCAAAACTCAGAAATCTCTTTTTCAAAAAGCAACACTCCTCCTACCCATCACCAAAGTATGTGATATCGCCAAACCTCAAGTTTTTTCTAAAATGTTCTCTAAAACCACTCTCAACTGGTAACCCATATTTTAAAAAACAAAATAGCTTTCTCCTTTTAAATAATGATATTATTAAAAAAAATAATTATGGCTAAATTTCTGATTATTGATGCTTTTAAAGCAGATTTACATATGTAGCAGGAAAACACTTTTAGACTGTGGAATCTGCACTTTGGGTTAGCTCTACATCAACTGGAACCATGTACTTTGTAGGTCAGCGGCCAACACCCTAACTGAGGTTTTAGCAACAGACATGGCTAATAAGAGGCCAAGGGATATTTATGATATTTACTGAGAACGGCAAATTCACTTGATGCTTTGTCTCAACTACAAAATTTCTAACTGAGTAAAGGATAATGTCTGAAGACAGCAAGGGCAAAAAACAAATGTTTTCTTTAATGATTCATATCAAAATTGTTTCATATTGATATAGGATATTAATTGAAAATATGCAGAATCTTAGTAACACTCAACTAAACCTCTCTTCTGATTTCTTATTCATGAAATTACACTGATGCTGTTGCCAAGTTTAAAATGTGCAGCATATAAACTTTAAATCATTTAATTCCACAGTTGGGAACAGAGATGGTACTCAAGTATCAGCAATGTCAATTGAAACTATAGAACAAAGTCTCAACTAGGGAAGAGTCAAACTTTTAAACACAATTGATTTCTCTACTCATAGGCAGAGTTGCATATAAATTTACCAGTGACTACAAAACCTTTAGTAATTTTATATGTAAACACAAAAATACCCTCACCTTCTAAACATTCCTTCTTATTGTCTAGCTTCTCGTGGGCTTTTGCACGTCTAAAGAGAGCTTTCACATATTTGGGATTAAGTTCAACAGCCTTTGTACAATCTTGTGCCACCTCTTTCCATTTTTGCTGTAATCGAAAGTATTAAAAAACAAAAAAAAAGTCACACTGAAGGAAGCACTGTTCAACAGAAATCAGTTTTCTAAACTCAGCAAGCTGAGTATTAAGAGTCCGACAATAGAAAACATATTCCTAATTCATACAAAGAGTTAATATCCACAACACATTATAACAGCTCCATACAAATAACTGCAATAAAGATAAGCAATCGGATTTTTAAAAATAGGTAAAGGACATAAGCCATCTTTCTACTACCACATCTATAACCTACCTGCATCTATGTGATCATATCATCTCCTTCTTCCCTCTTTTTAAAACTAAGGAAGCACCCCTCTTCATCAAAGGCCAACCCTCCACTTGCAGTAGGATGTACACTCCCCCCACGGCAAGGGCTTCACTGTTAGCTCTCCTGCCTCTGCATCAATCTGCTTCTCTACCGAATCATTCCTACTAGCATAAAAAACACTTGCTTCAGTATCTCCCATCTTTTAAAAACCCTCCTTTGATTCCGTAATTCCCTACAGTTACTACCCCATTTCTCAGCCCTCATTATTGCCAGACCTCCAAAGAGCAGTCACTCTGCCTAATTTCCACCTACTTCCACTGGCTGCTCCTTCCCAGTTTCTGTAGCTGACTTCTCCCCCCATCTGGTTTCTGCTGGAATGCTCAAGGACGCATCCCTTCTCCTAGGTAATCACACCTATGGTCCTATAACATCTAAAATTAGAGGACTCCCAAATTTATCTCTTTAACCCAAATCACTCTCCTAAAATACAGACATTTCTCAATTCAACCATCTGCTTAGCTGTCTCAATCATTCCTCACTCCACTATTATTAAAACTCCTGCTTCTCTTCACCCTTCACATCCAATACAATAGCAAGTTCTATTGTTTTCAACTTTCCCTCATGTGTCACCTAGGCAACTACACCATCCTTCCTCAGTCCCCCTGCCTCCACTCTTGCCTCCCTCCAATATACTGACAGAACAGTGAGAACAATTTAGATGATGCTCCTGCCCTATTAAAAATCCTTAAATACGTCCCACTACACTCAGAATCAAATCCAAACTTCTCACCATGTCAAGGCTTTGCCTGATCTGGCCTCTGCTACCTCTCCAATTTAATCTCTCTATATCCCAGGATCCTTTATCCACACTTCTTTAATCACGGCAAACTCTTTTCTGCCTCAGAAGCAATTACATACACTGTTTTCTCCATTTGTGACACTCTATTCTCCACTATTTGATACACCAATCTCAATCATTCCTCTATTAGAGAACCAAAGGCTTATCCAAATGTCATTTAACAGTTCACTGTTGAGTGATCTTTGAGCTTTATGCGTAACCGTCTCCTTTACAGACCCCGCTCCCACTACAGTAACCTTCCGTATGTAACAGTCAACAAAACACGGTTGAACAAAAAATGCAGACTACAGATGACCAATAAACATAGAAGAAGATGGTCCACTTCACCAACATCTCAAAAAGTGCAAATTAAAATGAGGAGACAGTATTTTTCTTCTACTAGAGTGGCAAATATTAAGACTGATAATTCACACAGTGAGATACTAGAAAACAAGCATGCTCAAATATTATTATTAGAATAGGTACTAATAGTATCTCTTTATAATTCCATTTCTGAATTTTATTCTCAGAAAAGTATGCCAAAAAAAGTATTTGAAAAATATTTACTGCAACACTGAATGCAACAGGGAAAAGAGGAAGTAATTCAAATGTTCATCAATAGGGAGATGTTTTCCACTATACAGCTATATAACAGCTACTATCTATAGGCTTTAAAAAGAATGAAACAGATCTGTGTGTGCTATAAAAAGTTGTACCAGATACAGTGGCAACTGGAAAATACATTGCAAACAATGTAATGAGAATTAATCTTTTGGTCTTTTTCCCCCCCACATGTGCTACTATTACATATATGGAGGCAAAAGTTGAAGAAATAAACTGCTGAGGAGAATGGGGTCACCAGAAACTTTAACTTTCTTTATTATCTAATTTTATAAAATTTGATATATACAACTTTGGATTATATGTGGAACGAGCAAAACTAAAATTTGTTCTTAAAAACCTATGTAATTAAAGGATAGAAAAACAAAACTCCTATAATTTCAAAACAACTTCAAAAAGTGTATTAGATATATTTGAGTGGCATTAGCTGAAACATTATGCAAAAAAAGAGAAACAAAAAGAAGAAAAACCAACCTACGATACATACCAATTGCTCAAAGGCAGCAGCTCTGTTTTGATAGAATGTGGAAAGGTCAACATTCTTCTCTGTAGGACATAAACTGATAGCCTCGGTATAGCACTGAATAGCTTGTTCATATTTTCCTGCTTTAAAATATTTGTTGCCTTTGTTCTTGGCTGCTTGGGCTCTATCAAGAGAGTTCTGAAACACAAGGGAACAATTATGAAACACTTATCAATACGCAGTAACAGATTCAGATCACAGTGACCAAATGACATACTGGAGAAAACAATGGAAGGGCAGAATGGGTGTTCACAATGCAAGTCACTCATACTTATATCTTCATGGGAGACAGAGTCTTTAATAGGACTGCTAAGTCAAAAATTTTATAAATCTTTAACCTGAAAAACACTCACGCTCTTCCCCGCCAAAAGGCTGTACTGCTTTAAGGTATACCACTTTTCCACCAAACTCTGCTAGGAAGACTTTTCATAACCAGTCTAATGGGCATAAAACTGTGGTTCTCAATCAGGGATGATTTTCCCTCTAGGGTACATTTCACAATGTCTGAAAACATTTTGGATTTTCACACCTAGGGCTCGGGGGAGATGCCCCTGGTATCTAGTAGGTAGATACTAGAATGCTGCTAACATTCTATGACGTACAACTTATCAGATCCAAAATGTCAATAGTGCCAAAGTTGCCAAAACCCAGTGTAACATAATATTCTGATATTACTTTATTTCATATTTTCTCCACTATAAATGAATTTGAAAATCTGTTCATGTTTACTGGCTATTTGACTTTTTCATTCTGAAAACCATTTAATCACATGTATTGGTGTTTTTCAATTAGGTTGTTGGTCAACAGTGTAGAACAGACACTAGAAACACTTTGCCATCCTCATTACAACTGTTATCCCAAATCTATTGTTTGCAAATGAATAAAGTTTTGGCACTCCTATCTTTGTCTCAGAATCTGCTTCTTAGAGGACCCAATTCACATACTACATGAGTTGGTAGTTAATAGCCACTGAGGACAGTTGCAAAAGCTTCAGTCAACATCTGAGAAGCATCTTTGTAGATAAATCCAGTCATTCAGGTTCAGGCTACTAGGTCCAAGGGCTCTGTGGCATATCTTCACCCCAAACTTTGTCAACATCATTCAACTTTAACAAATATGTGATTATGAAAGAACTCATGTATTTCCAACAGGTAAACACTGACAAAGCAAAAGCAGAAGCAGTTGCCCCTACAATGAACTCACAGAGCCCCTGTGAAGGATAAGCTGCTTGGGACCTAGGGCATCTCGGTCATGAAGACATGATGGGAGGAGAATAAGCTTTTGCATCTGTTATCTTTCCCTTACTCATGCTTCATTTTTTTTTTTTTTGCTACTTTTTTCTTCCATTTACTTTTGTTTCCCTTCTCCTTTAGTCTAAATGAAACTACAGTTAGTTTTTCAAAAGTATAGTTTGCAAAGAAAGATGTGTAGGGAACTCTAAGTTCAGAATATTAAACAGCTAGTTTAAGCTAGCTAGTGTCAGTAAGTGAAATGAAGTGAAAGTTGCTCAGTCGTGTCCAACTCTTTGTGACCCCATGGACTATACAGTCCATGGAATTCTTCAGGCCAGAATACTGGAGTGGGTAGCCTTTTCCTTCTCCAGGGAATTTTCCTAACCCAGGGATCGAACCCAGGTCTCCCGGATTGCAGGCGGATTCTTTATCAGCTGAACCACCAGAGAAGCCAATAAGACACGTGCATATTTTAAAATGAGATGCAGAAGGATGAAAGGAGGCAAAAAAGACACAAAAAGAGTAACATATGAACATGAAATCTACCTGTAAAGAGCCTTCACCATCTTGCAAAAGTTTTGACAGTAAAAAAATCCTTGGCACATTCATAATAGAAGACAACTAGGACTTTCTAATGTAGTTGTGGTTTCCAGTTGCTGGAAAATTGCACTTGAAGCAACCTCATCAATCCTCCCATTCCACTAGAGAAGCAGAAGTCAGACTGGAGCAGGGCTGCGTCATCCAGAAGGAGCGAGAAGCCCGCCACCAGGAAGACCAGTGACAAACACACCATGTCTGTCTTCCAAGAAACCATGTTGTCAAGAATAGCTAACATAAAGGAACATTAGAGACACCCCACTCATATTTAAAAAACTAGTATTTGAGGAAGCAGGATAAACAAAGCAAACAGAAAATTTAACATCAGAGGAATGAGAGGTAACCACACACATTTAAAAAAAGGCTGCTTTTAAAGAGCACCAATTAGACATCTTAAAAATTAAAAAGAATTATGATAAAAATAGGTGGACTGTATATTAGAATGGACATAACTGAGGAGCAAACAAGCAGGCAGAGGCAAGTGAATCTGCTAGAACGCAAGGAGAATAGAAGGCAGGGAGATGAGAAGTTTGGAAAAAAGTCAGATGATATGGAGTATAAATCCCAAAGTTCCAACATCTATCTATCTATGTTAGAAGGAAAAGCATAGAAAGGAGTGTCTTGAGAAAATATCAGAAAAATTCCTGACACACATTTTTAGATATATCATGGTGAAATTTCATGCAAATTTCAGCAAAAATCCTTAAAAGTTTTCAGGTAGAAAAAAATTATATGTATACACACACACACACACACACACACACACTCACACATACAGATTACCTACAAAAGAAAAAAGAACCAAACTGGGGTCAGACTATCACCGACATTATGTATTAAGAAACAATGGAGGAACAACTTCAAAGTTCTGAAGAAAGATTATCTTGAACTTAAAATCTTATACCTAGCTAAATTAGCATTTAAGGTTTAACACAAGAACAGAAACTGAGGTGTACAACTTCCTTACCACTAAAAATGAACTGTGGGGAAGATGATCAATAAAACAAAAAAGCAGGAAGGGGAGGATAAAGGAAGAAACAATAAGGTGGAGTAAATATGGTAAGAATCACCAAACATGTCAATAACAACAATAAATGTGAGTAGCTTAAATCTCCCTATTAAAAATAACCTATTTAAAATTAAAAAAAAAAAACTACATGCTACCTACAGGCAGGAGCTAAAACAAAATGACAGGTCAAAAAAAAAGAACGTAAAAAAGTTACAGAATACAAATTCTTGCAAAAAACAAAGAAGGCAGTATCAGACAAAATGCCATCCAAATGCCAGGGATGGAGCACAGAAGGGCAGTCTTACTGATACAAGGTACAACCTACCAAGAGAACATCATGACCACAACCTTTTATGTGCTCCAAAAAAACTTCAAAATAATGAAACTCAATTACTTTTGATGTTAAATACAACAAGATAAACATTATTTCAATTTCTTATAAAAAGTTTACAATGTTTCTAAGTCATTGAGAACATGACTAATATACAACCTAATAAACTAGGAACTGCTGACATAGAAAATAAGCTGCTATATTAAATGCCTGTGAGAAGTATGTTTGACTATATATTATTTTTACTAAAGATTTGAGGATTAAAAAAGAACTTTCTTGGGTCAGAGTAATGACTTTGTTTCATTAGCACAAACAGGCAGTGAACTCCTTCCTGTCCATTGGAAGTTTAAAGCTACATAAAAGATATCACACAGAATACAAGGAGAGGTAGTCATGTGAGTGCAGATAAGTTAAAAGAATGGAGAGAAATATGGAAAGGTATACAAGGCTTCCTCTCCTTAGAAAGATGGGTACTTCTTATTTTTATTTCAGCAAATTTTTTTTTTTTTTTTTAAGTCGCTCAGCTGTGTCTGACTCTTTGTGACCTCATGGACTGGAGTCCGATGGAATTCTCCAGGCCAGAATACTCGACTGGGTAGCCTTTCCCTTCTCCACGGGATCTTCCCAACCCAGGGATCAAACCCAGGTCTCCCACATTGCAGGCAGATTCTTTACTAGCTGAGCCACAAGGGAAGCCCAAGAATACTGGAGTGGGTAGCCTAGCCCTTCTCCAGGGGATCTTCCCAACTCAGGAAACGAACCAGGGTCTCCTGCATTGCAGGCGAATTCTTTACCAACTGAGCTATCAGGGAATCCCTGACAGCAAAGTCTAAATCAACCTAAAACCAACCAAGACATTTTGAACATAAACATTCAAGAACACTTATGGACTGTTTACTTCTTTCACTTACCATTTCCCTCCATTTAGTCAAGTTTTACAATAGATTCCCTTTAAAAATTATTGTAGATTTTTTGTCTCCTAGGATCAAAGTCAGAACGTGCTTAATTTCCTTTCCTTACTGTACTGGGGGGAAAAAAATGCCAGAGTGGACAAGGATCAAATTACACAAGCAAATCACCAAACTGCAAATTTTCATCCACTGTCACTCCAGAAGGCAACCAAACCACATCTGAGAAGAGCAACGTCTCCGTGAACCTGTCACCTTCTGCTCACCACACTCTCCCTCCACAGCCACATTACTTTCTAACTGCTTCCCTTCGTTAATAAAAATGAAGAATGGCATTACCACAGGGACAATACAGAAAAGCTAATTATTTTGGCCCAATGATAAAATTTAGGACAAAATGTGAGCTTATCAATCAACACCAGCCTTCTACTATGTCACAAAATATAGTGATTATGAAACTTTACGTAGGTAACACTTTACATAGCTTTACAAAAGTAGCAATCAGTCTGGAACACTTAGCACATAAGAAACAATCTTTCAATACTTTATTGACCAATTGCTACTTTTATAAAAATCAAGTTTAAGATAAAAGATACCTAAAGATAACAAGAAAGTTCTTTCCTAGATTATGTCCTGAAATGTAACAAATCTACAACCCCACCTACAAAATCCTAATACAGAGAACTCTTTAAGAAGAATATACTTGTAAGAAGGGCTTCCCTGGGGCTCAGATGGTAAAGAATCTGCCTGCAAGAGACCTGGGTTCAATCCCTGAGTTGGGAAAAATCCCCGGGAGAAGCAAATGACTACACATTCCAGTATTCCTGCCTGGAGAATTCCACGACAGAGGAACCAGGTGGGCTATAGTCCATGGGGTGGTAAAGAATCAGACATGACTGAGTGACATTCACTTTCACTTGTAAGGGTGCTACCTCTGCAGGATTATGGTTTGAATTCATACAAAACCAAGCAATTTATAAAAAGAATGCCTAAATGAGGCTTAAGACTGTTAACACAAATTTCCCCAAGACAGAATACAAACAAAAAGCTGGAGATTTTGAAAAAATAGTCAATTTGCGTGAATTTTTTAAAAAATGTCAAATAATGAAGCTTCACTGGTTCATTTACTCACACCTTCTAAGTGCCAGTTCTGAAAAATGACAAAGACAGAGCAAGTCCCAGTCTTCACAGATTCATGAGTTTAGTAGCAACAACATGAATAAATGACTCTAGTACTCCAGTGCTAAGGAACAGAAAAGTTCAGAGTGTGATGTAATCAATCACACAACAGTATGCTTAGGTATAAAAGGGTTTCAGAAAAGGTGAAATGACCTACATACTGTGACTTGAGGGATAAGAAGGTAGGCATAATGGACAGTGTTACAGAACATCCAAAGGCAAGAAACAAGAGGAAGTGCAAGAAATGAAGATAAGAGATGAGTGAGAACAAGACCACGTAGTCTTAAATCATGATGAATTTGAACTTATCTGTGAGCAATGCACAGAATACCACTTAACAGTTTTAAGCATGGAACTGTTAGGATTTACCCTATTAGTGACAAAATGGATTGGAGGAAGACAATAAAGAGAGTATCAGTTATTCAGTCAAGATATAATAGTGGTGGGAATGGAAGAGTAGTCAGATACTTAAGAACTAGAATGTTCTGGATATTTTTCTAGGTTGGATGGGGAGAACATGAAAAGAATAGAAAGTTAGGGAAGATAGATATACAAGCTTCTGGCTTGGAAAACTAGTTAGATGAACCACATTAATAAGGAATATTCTCAAGAGAATCTGATGTTAAACACTTAAAAGCTAACAAGGTGAAGATTTCCTTTAAATTTGGGTCTTTTGAGAGGTCTGGGCTATAAACAAGAAATTAGGGGGTCATCATTATGTAAGTGTTAAGTGAAGCTTCTGGAGGGCAAATAAGCATCCAGGGAAGGTATGGAACATTAAGAAAGCCTGTGATAGAACCACGAAAGTAACCAACTAAAATCAGAGAACATAGTGTCTCGGAAACCAAAAGAAAAATCACAAAATTAAGAGAAAATAATGTGAAATACTCTGAAGGCTCAAGTAAGATGAAGAGTGAAAGGTGTTCACTGGTCTTATGTCACTGGCGATCCTGATTAAAAAAAAAAAAGTATTAGAAACAGATCATTGGAGCTGGCGTAGGAATTATTTAATTTCAACCATGACTGATAACAGGTTATCAGTTTTTGACCTCTTTATTAAAATGTTTACACACATCTCTCCCTTCCTATTTTAAAGGATTGACTTAGATTAGTGATTTCTAAACATTTCATGTTGGTTCCTAAACATTTCACTCTTGTGCAACATTAAAAAAAACTTGAACTGGAATAACTGCTTTTTTAAGTAATCAAATGAACAACAATTGGATAAAACACTACTATAAAGTCAGTAGTAAATAAACACACATTTTAAAAATTCACAAGTTGTTTGAAAAAAGAAATATGTAAGACATCTGTGCAGTCAGATACCATAGCTGGTGTATTATCTGAATATGATGCTGCCCTTTGATAACTCAGAGATTGAGAAGTCCTGTGGATTAGATGATTCGCAAAGAACCTTATGAACTTTGAAAAATCTGTTAATTCTCAAGTTTTCAAAATAAATTACTGACACAAAGTGGCATGACATGGTAGATTTTATAATGTCCCAAAGTGGAAAATGATAATACTTTACCTCTGTCTCACACTATCAACTATGATTAGATGCCTTCCTTTGGTGAAATCCTGAAATCCCACTAATTAAACAAAAATATGAATTTTTTGCTTTACAAGTATTTGCTATCCCAGAAAAAGCCAATTTGGTATAGTCTGTTTGTACATGAGTATCACAAACCCAACAGACAGGAGCCCAGTAATTAGTTCAGTTTTACATTAAGGCAAACATAAGCCAACAAACAATAACCACTGATTTTCCATTCTGCTCACTGATACTGAGCCCTAAACTGACAATATTTGTCCATTCCTGCATTCCCTTAAAAATTACAACTATTGATTAGGTGGAGAAGAATTGAGCATCAGGATTCTGCCAGTTTTCCCATCAGTTCAAACAAATGTTTTCTTATTTACAAAGCCCACTGAGGTTGACAATTTAAAGGTGCTACTCAAATATAAAACAATTTCTCCAACCACAGATAATAATAAATTACCATTTGTGGTCAAATAGTCTAATAATAACTCTAAGGACCAGGCTATAAAAAATGAACAAAGTCTTTCAGAATACATTGATCATCATCAGTTACAATACAAATTTCCATAAAAAAAATGGCAAAGACATTTTTACTGTTGGTTTACTAAAATATCATCTAGTAACTCAAAGTAAGATTATAGGTACAACTCCATAAATTCCACAAGAACAGTATGTGCAAGTGTTTTGCTCAGTTTTATTTTGGGTCAGAAGTAATAATTTTAAAGCAGTTCAAGTTATACAAAGAAGTCAATATTGAAGTTCAATTTTTAGCAGCAGTGACATGAACTAAAAAATTGTTCTGGTAAAACCACAAAACGCCATGCAATTTAAAAATTATCACAGTGTTGACCTAGACAATGCTGAAAAACTGAAAACGGGGCTTAAGGAGATCTAAAATCTGACAGTATGCTAAATCCTATTAAATGCCAAAAAGATGAGGTGGAGTAGGTCATTTTTGAAACTGCAATATCAAACCCTAGCTTTTTTTTTTTTTTTAATAGAAACCATTTTTGGTGATTTGGAGGAGGGCATGGCAACCCACTCCAGTATTCTTGGCTGGAGAATCCCCATGGACAGAGGAGCCTGGCGGGCTGCAGTCCACGGGGTCGCAGAGAGTCAGACACGACTGACACAACGTAGCACAGCACATACAACTGAGAACTTCTGTGTGTGTTTATTCATCCACGGTTCTCCCGGGTTTAAAAGCAAAATAGGAAATGGCCAGAGGATTTCAGAAACATGAAAACAAGACAAATGATGACTAATTCATGGTGCCATGATCACCACTCCCAGGACTGAAATAAAACAGATCTAATATTTTAATTCTCTTCTCTTACAGGGATGACACCAACATCAGAGAGATAAAATGACTTTTAACTGCTGGAGACCCCAATATAAAACACACATTTCCTGGTTCTCACAGTCCATAGGTTTTTTCCAGCATAGTCGTACTGCATCTTTGCTATACTTTTTAGAAAAAGCAGTATGTTACTTTCCCCTTAGAAAGACTATTTGGTTCTGCCTAATATATAGAAGGCACTAAACTAAGGTAGTTTGCTTCCACATCAGAACTTCCTTTAAAATTGACTACTTATCGGGAGCTTCCCTGATAGCTCAGCTGGTAAAGAATTCGAATGCAATGCAGGAGACCCCGGTTCGATTCCTGGGTTGGAAAGATCCTCTGGAGAAGATAGTATAATATAGAAATAACTTGAAAATATATATAACTGGGAGTTTTCTGACCAAAGTTTCCTCTGAACTGATTCACTCTGTAACTGTAACTGCCATTATACAACCTCAGACTCAGAAAAATCCTCCCCACCCCCCTCAGCTCACTCCTGTATTGTTAAATGCAGCCAGGCCAATTCCACTCCGTCCCACCTCCCCCAACAGCTGTCAGATACCAGAAGGATTTAATAGTTCCAACAAAACCATACAAAGCAGTTTATCAGTCACTCCGAAGCTTGGCTTAACGTCAGAGAATCCGTTATCACGCAGTCAGGCTTGGTCATGTTAAGTTGCCAGGTAAAATTAAAAAAAAAAAAATTTAAGATGCTTCTACCCCAAGTTTAAGAACTCATTCCCACAGATGAAATAAATGCTTCTGAACACCATTTTACTCTTGTCCACCAAGTCACTGTATTTACTCCCCAACCCAGGGAGTCATTGGTTACTAAAAGATTATTACTGATTAAGTCCTAGGCCTTAGAAATGATCAGGGCAATTCACATCACAATGTACCGATCGTTAAGGGGATTTGGCTTCCTTCACTAAAGACAATCATCACATTAGCGAATGACCCCTTACCCACAACGATAGAGATAAACGCTGTGTCACTGAGAAGAAAAGCAAATATTTTTCTGAAACCAAAAGGAAACTGTCAACGAATGTTGCTAACCTGTGCCCTCGGGCTACTCCATTCCCTATAACGGCAGCCAGAACTGAGTTTCCCTAAACCCATGCGCGGCCGCTTGGCAGCTTCCATCTGATGGGAAGCCCCCTGAGGGGCACAACCCCGTCAAGGAAAGGCTGCACCCGCCGGGTTCTACCTCCATGCCCGGGGCTGCTTCTCACCATTTCCAGGTGAGTACCGGGGCCATCGGGGTGTCCGCTGCCCGGGGCCGGACTGGCCCTGCCCTCCGGGGTCTTCCGTTCACTGTTGCGCTTCAGGCCGCCGGAGTCGCCTCGGGCCCCGGTGTCCCGACGCCGCCGCTGCCGGCTCCACAGGTACAGGGCACCCGCTCCTAGCAGCAGGGGCGCCCCGACCGCCAGCGCCAGCTGCCATCTCGGCAGGCCCCCGGTGCCCGGGCCCGAAGTCGCACTGCTGCCGCCCACCCCATTCCCGGAACCGGGTCCAGCCGCGGCGACCATTGCCGCCTCCACAGGCTTAGAGGCGGCCATAACGAGTGTCCTCCGCCACCGCCTCCTTGCTGGTCGCTGGAGCCACAGTCACCAGGTAGCGTCCCAAGGAAAACGGGAGAGAGGGAGGGAAGGAAATCAGTGAGCGAACAAGCACGCTAGGCAGCAAGAGCGGACGACAGAAAAGGGCCAGAGGTCACCGGAAGCCCAAGGCATGCCGGGCCAGACCTAGCTGTCCTTTTTCCCTTCTCAAAAAGGGAGGGGGGCAGGGAGAAAAGAGGAGTGGAAAATCACTTCCGGGTCAAGGTAAACTGGGCGTGATGTGAACGTCCCAGGCAGCCCTTTTTTTTTTAATCCTTTCGTACCGCTGCTGATCGTAAGACTAACTTCTGGGGTCCGGGGCCTCCGGTGATAGCCGATGCCGCTCCCTACGCCTTCAGTAAAGGAGGGCCGAGGGCCCTCTGAGCTAGCGAAGCGGAGGAAGGGCGCATAAACAGCGGGTTAAAGTGCTCGGGTGAGCAGAGGAAGCTTCAGGCTCTTAAGCTGCGCTAAGAATGGGCGGGAGTAACACAGGAGTTTTGAAGATTATTGGCTGGCAGGAGTGGTGGGCGGGGCATAGGCCGAGCTGCCTAGTTCATTGGTGGAAATTGGACCCCTCGTTTTCCCGTTACCGCCACGTTGGCGCTGCCTAGAGCCCGGCGGCCGTTAGCTCGGCTGTCTGTGCGCGTGTCCCGGGAAACCATAGGGTTGGAAGGACTTTTAAAGATGTGGGAGGAAAGCCAAAAGCTGAAGATAGCCCGATATCACCGGTCTTCTTAGCTCTACCATGGTCAGATTTTAGTCTGGAAGAATTTGAGGTTATTGAGGGCAACGGCGGGTGGCAGAAATCAGACACTGGAAATCTAGGTTGGCTCCAGTTGAAACAGCTTGAACGGGGTCCCTGCGACTTACCTTCTGCACCAATTACGAGAGCGATGACGTCTGGGTGTTACGAGGTTCTCGAAGTGAGTGGGTAGAAATGAGAAGACCCAGAGTGCCCATCTTTCCTGTACGTATTTGTGTCATACCGGATTTCACTTGACACCCCAGCCCACACCTCGCTCTTTGGAGCCTCCGCGCCCTCCCCAGTGCTCTGATCCACCCACTGTCATGCCATGTTCCCAAGTAGAAATTTCAGCTTTATGTGTCTAATAGCTTTGTCAAGTCCTGTCACCGTGTTCTGCACCAAATTTCTTAAAATACAAAAATTTTCTTTGCAAGAAGTTTAGAATTCAAAGTATTTGCGAGAATAAAAGACAAGTATTAATAGAAAACCAGAGTCCAGAACTATGGCTCTCCATTTCACGTATGCTGATCTGCAGACCCTCATAATAAAAATTTACAAATGAAGATTTTGCTTTTGGGTACAAGGCGAGGATTTTCGACACAGCGAAAATATGTATGTGCAGACTATAGCGGCTGCATAAAGATTGAAAGGAAATAATTTATTAAATGGTACCAAAATAGACTGAATGGCCTAATTTGAAAGTCAGGATAATTGCTTTTCTCTTGCTTCATATGGGTTCCTATTGGTACATTGCTTTCAGGCTGTAGAGTTCCTTAGCAACAGGCTAAAAAGATGAGCTAAAAATAATAGCAGTAGAATTGATCAAGTAGTGATTGTTGCAGGCAATGACTTCTCTCACTTCCTGATTCCCAACCCCCAAGGCAAGTCCTTGGTCCCTTAAAGTAATGTTTCCCTAGCCTTTTCAGAACAAAGTTAGGCTCTCTCTTTCTTGAAATTTCCATTTTTCTGCAGCCTCAGGGGATTGTAGAATGCTAATAATTACAAATTATTGGTAGGAACTAAAACATTTAAAAATTTTAAAGGAAACTTATTTATTGGAATAGGCAGTGGATTGGTATAGTTGCAATCAAAAGTTACAAAAGTTACTGTGAGGTCTCCTTTCTACCCTTTTCACAGCCACCTGGTTCCCTCCAAAGACAATGTTAACATTGAAACATTTTATTTAAGTAGCTATTATTTATCTAAAGAGTTGGTTTTATTTTTAAGATTGGCATCAGTAAATGAATTTGTCCTTGTTACTTTTTTACCTTGTTAAACATGTAATTTCCACTCCCTAGCCTCTTCATCTCTTCCCTCCCATTTTCTCCATTTCCTAATTGAATATAATGTGAAACTGAGTAGAAGTGTCACTACCTTTGTGACCTCACTGAACTGATGCATGCATTTCTAAGCTGTGAAATACTGAAAACAGGTTATATGTTAAAGAGTTAATTAGATGGTATTTAAGGTCTTTTTAGTGTAATGTTTGTTGCAAGATAGTAGACACTCAATGCTTAGTTCTCTGTTTCTCTAAATTTTAAAGGAGAGAAGTAAAAGAATTATGTTACTTTTTTAAAAAATTGAAGTTTTATGTATGTGAACAGATATTTTCTTGCTAGATTAAAGGAACTCAATAGACGAAACTCTCTTTACTTCTGTGGTCTGTGTCTTAGGAGGCATTTGAATGAGGCTGAACATCTAATAGTGTGGGATGCAAAACACTTGCGTTCTTAATCTAGATTTTAATACTACTAGGCTGTGGGTGTGACCGGACACCTGCTTTCTTATGATGTAACCAGTGGATTAGATGATTCCTAAAGCTGCTTCTGGGCTTCCCTGGTGGCTCAGACGGTTAAGAATCTGCCTGCAATGGGGGAGACCTGGGTTTGATCCCTGGGTTGAGAAGATCCCCTGGAGAAAGGAACAGCTGCCCACTCCCGTATTCTGGCCTGGAGAATTCTGTTGAACAGAGGAGACTGGCGGCTGTAGTCCATGGGGTCACAAAGAGTTGGACATGATGAAGCAACTTACACTTTCAAAGCTTCTTTTGGGGTTTTCCTGGTGGCTCAGAGGTAAACAATTCTCCTGCAATGCAGGAGGTGTTCGATTCTTGGGCTGGGAAGATCCCCTGGAGGAGGAAATGACAACCCACTCCAGTATTCTTGCTGGGGAAAATCCCATGGACTCATGAGCCTAGCGGGTTACAGTCCATGGGATCTCAAAAGAGTAGTTAACGACTTAGTGACTAAAGCTTCTCATAGCTTTAACTTTGTATAATTCTATCCTTCCAATTGTCATTGCCGTATGAAAGGCTTTTTGATTGGTAAAGTTAGTGGAAAGCTGGTTGGTTGATGGCCAAACCTTCTAATGAGACCACAAACGTGCTTGTTTTAGGCATACATCTAGCTTGATTCTCTTTCAACTCTTCCTTAGGTTTCCATTCTTTGTTTTTCTTCACTGAAAAATTACTTGAAAGAATTGTTTATATTTGTTAGCTTAACCTATTTATCATTCATTTCATCCAAAATCTCTTATAAGCAGTTTCTAACTTTATTACTAGTCTGAAACTGCTTTAGAGGTCACAAGTTATTGTTTTTAGTTTTCATATGATTTTACTGGATACCATGGGTCATTCTCTATTTGAAATGTTGTTTTCCCTGGCTTTCAGGAGAGTCAGTTCAGTTCAGTCACTCAGTTGTGTCCAACACTTTACGACCCCATGGACTGCAGCACACCAGGCTTCCCTGTCTATCACCAGTTCCTGAAGCTTGCTCAAACTCGTCCATCGCGTCAGTGATGCCATCCAACCATCTCATCCTCTGTCATCCCCTTCTTCTCCTGCCTTCAATCTTTCCCAGTGTCAGGGTCTTTTCCAATAAGTCAGTTCTTCACATCAGGTGGCCAAAGTACTGGAGCTTCAGCTTCAGCATCAGTCCTTCCAGTGAACACCCAGGACTGACTTCCTTTTGGTTGGACTGGTTGCATCTCCTTGCAGTCCAAGTGACTGTCAAGAGTCTTCTCCAATACCACAGTTCAAAAGCATCAATTCTTCTGTGCTCAGCTTTCTTTATAGTCCAACTCTCACATCCATACATGACTACTGGAAAAACCATAGCTTTAACTAGAAGGACCTTTGTTGGAAAAATAATGTCTCTGCTTTTTAATATGCTGTCTGGGTTGGTCTCTTCATGAGACTAAATTCTTCTCTTCCTTTTACTGACAAACCTCTAGATATATATTGCCCAATAAAACTTTCTGTGATGTTGGAAATGTTTTCTATCTCTGATATCCAATATGGTAGCCATTTGAAATGTGTTTAGTACAACTAAATTTTTCATTTTAATTTAAATTGATGTGGTTAATAGCTCCTACTATGGACAGCGCACCTATAGATCTTCCTCAAGTGTGAGAATCCGTAAAAATATATCCTCTTCTTTATCTGCATTAGTAACCGATGTACATCTCATTGCTTCAACTTCAGAGGTTATCTGAAGATAATCTCTATCCTCACATCTGGTATGACTTATCTCTTCACCTCTAGCCCTGTAATTTCCTACTGTTTACTGAGCAGCTTTACCTGGATGCCTCATTTTTTAAAAAAATATAACACATTCTCTTGCTCCTCATTCTCTTCCTTTGTGTAATCCTTTTTTTCTCATAACATCTCTATTGTCTTACTGGTTACTCATACTTGAAACCTTAGACATTTGTCTGCTGATTGTTGGTAATATCTTTCTGATATTTTTCTTCCTCTCTGTGCTCTTTGCCACTTCCAGCTCAAATATGTGAAAACACTTAAAAGGATGTCTGACACATAGTATATGCTCAATAAATAGTGTCTTCCCTTCTTCCTCTATTTTTTCCCATTACCTTCATCTTTCCTGTATGCTGTATTAGCTTCCCTGTTTGTAGTACCTCTCCCGGGTGCCACTTTGCAGCTTGATACTAGATTATTCTTCCCAAAGTGTAACTCCAATTTCATTCTCTAGCTCTTAGACTTTCAAGATTGCTCCACTTCCTATAAATGTCTCTACCCACCCCCACCTCCTTTCTCACACTTCTGTCTGTTTCCTTGGTCCACATTCTTAGCACAAGTGTTTGAAATTATTTATTTAGGACATAAGCTCCATACCAGTAGAAACTTTGTTCATCTTTTACTTCTAGAGCCCAATAAATAGTCAGTGTTAATGACTGATTTTATGTGTCAACCTGGCCACAAGGTGCCCAGGTATATGGTCAAACATTATTCTGGGTGCTTCTGAGAGGGTTGGGTTTTTGGCTGTTGTTGTTGGTGATGAAATTAACATTTGAATCAATTTTACTGAATGAAGCAGATTGCCTTCCCTAATCAGTTGAAGACCTGAATAGAAAAAAAGATTGACCTTTCGTTGCGCAAGAGGGAACTTCAGTGTTCCCTTCAGCTGGGACTTTGATCTTTTCTGCTTTTGGGCTTGAACTGAAGCATTGGCTCTTTTGGGGTCTTGAACTTGCCAGCTTTCACACTGGAATTTATACCGTCAGTTCTCTTGGGTTTCTGGTTGTTGACTGCAGATCTTGGGACTTCTCAGCCTCTATAATTGCATGAATCTGTTCCTTTTTATAAATTTCTGGTTCTGTTTCTCTGGAAAGCCCCAAGAAGTACCTATATATTTTGGTTCTAGGGTAGAGTACTGCTGTAACAAATATCAAAAATGTGAAAGTGACTTTGGAATTGTGTGATGGGTAAAGGCTGAAAGAGTTTTGAGGCATGTGCTAGAAAAGGCTGAGATTACTATGAAGATACTGTTGATAGATATGAGGACATTAAAGGTGTTTTTGGTGAGGGCTCAGAAAGAAAAGAGGCAAACAGGAGACAAAACTTCCATCTTACAGAAATACATGAATAGTCTTGGAATGTTGGTAGAAATATGAATGATAAAGGCCATTCCAGTGAGGTCTCAAGTAGAAATGAGGGAAAGGTTATTGGAAATTGGAGCAAAGAGATCCTTCTTGTAAAGCATCCAAAAAAACTTGGCTCAATTGTGTCCCAGTGTTTTGTAAAAGTTAGAAGTGTGAGTGATGATTGGATATTTAGCAGAGGAGATTTCTAAGCAAAATATTGAAGTACTACAAAATATTGAAGGACTACCAAGTGTGCCTTGGGTAGTCCTTACTGATTATAGTAAAATGTAAGAGAAGCAAGATGAATTGAAAAAGAAACTTTAAATAAAAAGGAACTAGGAGATTTGGAAAATTCTGAGCCTTCTGCAAAAAGAGAGAGAGAGAGAACCTTATTCTGAAGCGAACACTAGGATGTGGCCAAAAGATCATTTGATAGATCTTTAGTACAACTTATGGACTTAATTGTCAATATCAGCAGAAACCAGGAATAGAAACAGGATTTCATCAACAGAAACACTGCCAGCTGGAACTAAAGAGGACCCCCCCCCCAAATTAGGATGGAATGAAGGCTGTTGTAGTTTGGGGCTTTTACAGGATAGGACCACACAGTTATTCAGCTGTGAACCTGCTTTATGTTCAGGAAAAAGGAAGAATGCCGAGAGCTGTTCAGATAGCAGGGCTGCCACTCCTACCGCAGATCCCGGGGGCAGGGCCACCAGGATGCGTCTGCCCAGTGCCTTAGAGACAGGACCGCACTTGCAGAGAGCTTCACGAGCACGGCCACCTTTTCCTCCAGGCTGTGGAGGCGACGCTGCCACCCCTGTGGGCCTGGAGGGCAGAGTGTCAAACCGAAGAGGCTTATTACTGAGCTTTAAGATACAATGTCAATGTATGACAAAACCCACTGAAAAAATAAATTAATTAATTAAGAAAAATAAAAAAATAAAATAAAAAAAAAACAATGCAATTTGCTTTGCTAAATTGGGGCTTGCTAGGGACCCATCAGCCCTTCTTTCCTAGTTTTCCCCTTTTGGAATGGGCATATCTGTAATATGCCTGTCACTGTGCACTTCAGCCTTGATCAGTGTGGGGGTTAGAGGTGCTGCCCCCACCCTGTGCAGATGAACATCTGAAAATGACTTTACTGTTGGCTCTCCCTCCGCGGGTGTGGTTCTGCATCCACAGATTCAACTACCTCTGAAGAGTTGTGCTATGCTGAGTCACTCAGTCACGTCCAACTCTTTGCTACCCTATGGACTGTAGCCAGCCAGTCTCTGTCCAACGGGATTCTCTAGGCAAGAATACTGGAGTGGATTGCCATGCCCTCCTCCAGGGGATCTTCCCACCCCAGGAATCAAACCCAAGTCTCTTGCACTGCAAGCATATTCTTTACTATCTGAGCCATCAGGGAAGCCCAAGAATACTGGAGTGGGTAGCCTATCCCTTCTCCAGGGGATCTTTCCAATCCAGGAATTGAACTGGGGTTTCTGCATTGCAGACGGATTCATTACAGCTGAGTTGTCAGGGAAGCACCATAGTGTTACACATATTTATTGAAAAAAAACCCATGTGTAAGTGGACCTTCACAGTTCAGAACTCTTTTGTTCAAGGGCCGTTTATATTTTGGAAGCATGTAACATGTCTGGTTTTACAAGTTCATAACTGGAGAGGAATTTTTGCCTCAGGATAATTCATGTCTCAAGACCCACCCATACCTGATTTATATGATATTGAAGTGAAACTTTGGACCTTAGATTTCTGAGTGGATGCTCGAATGAGTTAACTTTGGGGGCTATTGGGATGGAATTAATGTATTTTGCATGTGAGAAGGATGTGAATTTTGGATGAGAAGGACATTAGTCTGGGAGAGATGGCTTGTTGTTCAGTCACTCAGTTATGCCTGACTCTTTGCAAACCCATGAACTGCAGCATGCCAGGCTTCCCTGTCCTTCACCATCTCCCAGAGTTAGCTCAAACTCATGTCCATCACGTTGGTGATGCCATCCAACCATCTCATCCTCTGTCATCCCCTTCTCCTCCTGCGTTCAGTCTTTCCCAGCATCAGGGTCTTTTCTAAAGAGCTGGCTCTTCACATCAGGTGGCCCAAGTATTGGAGCTTCAGCTTCAGCATCAGTCCTACCAATGAATATTCAGGGTTGATTTCTGTTAGGATTGACTGGTTTGATCTCCTTTCAGTCCATGCGACTCTTAAAAGTGTTCTCCAACACACCACATTTTGAAAGCATCAATTCTACAGCCTTCTTTATGGTCCATCTCTCACATCCATACATGAATACTGGAAAAACCATAGCTTTGACTATACAGACCTTTGTCAGAAGAGTAATGTCTCTGCTTTTTAATATGCTGTCTAGGTCGGTCACAGTTTTTCTTCCAAGGAACTAGTGTCTTTTAATTTCATGGCTGCAATCACCATCTGCAGTGATTTTGGAGCCCAAAAAAGTAAAGTCTGACACTGTTTCTACTGTTTCCCCGTCTATTTCCCATGAAGTGATGGGACTGGATGCCATGATCTTAGTTTTTTGAACGTCGAGTTTTAAGGCAGCTTTTTCTCTCTTTTTCACCCTCATCAAGAGACTCTTTAGTTCCTCTCCGCTTTCTGCCATTAGGGTGGTGTCATCTGCATATCTGAGGTTATCGGTACTAGACTGCTATAATCAAATGTGCTAGACTTGTTGGGTTAATGGACAGAAATTTATTTCTTATAGTTCTGTAAGCTGGGAAGGCTAAGATCAAGGTTCTGGCTAGTTAGGTTTCTGGTGAGGGCTCTATTCCTGGCTTGCAGGTGTCAGCCTTCTTGCTGTGTCCTCAGGTGATTTTCTCTCTTTCGTTCTTCTTTGGTTCTTTTTCTTCCTTTTTTCCTCACTCTTGCCCTTACTCCATCCTTCCCTTCCTTGCTCTTTTCTTTCTCTCTTTGTTTTTTTTCTCAAGGTGGGGAAAGGTGCAAGCTCTTTAGTGTCTCTCCTTATAAGGACACTAATCCCAGTGGACCAGGGCCCCACTCTCATGACCTCATCTAATTTTAATTACATCCCAAAGGCCCCACTTCCAAATATATCACATTGGGGGTTAGGGCTCAATATATGATTGAGGGGGGCTATTCAGTATAGAGCAGGCACTCAATATAAGAGGCACTCAGTAAAGATTTTTTAAAGTAAACTATATTAAAGGACATCAAAGATAGAGAAAGTAGTGTTCAAGATTGAGTAGGTAGAATGTACCTTTACTTAAGACAATACTGAGTATCTACTATATGCAGGCTTTCCTTCACAAACCTAAAATACTTTTTGGAAACTTTCTAAAACATATCTCTTTCCTACTTGTTTTTAAGAATTGTATTTGTCCTCCTTCATCAACTAGACAATAAGCATCTCAGATCAGGGTATATATCTGATTTACTTTGTGTTTTATATAGTGCCTAATACAGTGTCTGCTCTAATGCTATGTGTCAGAACAAAGGAATATGTTTTCTCTGTTTACTTTGGCTTACACAAAAGTTTATGGTTCTTCTTCACAATTACCACATTGCCATAATTTTTTTGTTTTCATGTGTGTTCCCCATACTCAATTTTGAGTTTGTGAAGGATGGGGACCGTTAATCTAATCATCTTTGTACTCCCACATCTATTATGGGGTTGGGCATATAATGATTATTTGTTAACATTTAGCTACTGAACGTGATACCTGAAATATGGTCAGTGCTGAATAAAGAGTTAATGAAGTATTTGTTGGACAGTTTCCTTGTTACTGCTCTGTCTCCATTCCTGTTGCCAGCATTGATGGTCTGGTGCCACATTGCTGGTCAAGATCACTGGTAGAGCTGGGAAACCAACTCAATTGCTGCAACTGCTGCCATCACCAGAAATTGTCTGCTTCCATCACCATGATCATCATAGCTATTAGTTCCCAGTCCCAAGCTTGCTGTATTCACTACTGCCTCCTCCACCACCGCAGTTCCTTTCCCTGGGATCTCATTAATTTGTCCCTCATATTCTACTCTATACAGAAGGCCTTGTTTCTTCTGAGCCCTCATGCTATTAATTTTTCTCCACTCTTAATGGTTTCTGCCTTATTCAGCTTCCATCAGAGCATCAGTTGAGTGGGTGGTACTACTTTACTTCTCAGGGGGAATGTCACTTTAATGATTCAATCAAGTAGTTGCTTTTTTTGCTGTCAAAGGAAGCCTCTGTATTATCTTCAGGGAACAATCTGAGGAACAATCTGCAACAGCCTTAGATCTTCTCCTTACCTGTGACTGTTAGCTCATATTTATACTTTGTGCACTCATTTGCCACCTTTCTGCCCACTCACACAGATTCCTAAGATCTTTCCATCCTCATCAACTTAGTTCATTGCCGCCCACAAGAATTTATGTCATTTGCAAATATAGAAATATTTCTTTGTACTTTATCAAAGGTATTGCATATAGGTTATACTAATTGTGCCTTGTGCAAGGAAGCTGGAGGAAGTGGAGGCTGAGATTCAGCCTGCACGTTGTTCATCCCAGTCTCGTGTCAGACTGTGGCTAGGAAAAAGGTATTCCTTTTTCTGATTTGCATGAAGATGCTGGCCCATCACCAAGTGATGGGCCTGCGGTGGAGTAGCTACCCATATTCTAATTCATTCCTGTTAGACTAGTAACCCTTGTTATGCAGACCTGCTCTTATCATTGGTCTGGTACTGAACCTGAGATCCTCTGTGCTACACTCACCTGTCTTTACCTTTTGTTGTTTTTCCTAACCAGTGGGAAATTGCCTCAATTCCAATAATGAGGAGGAGACTCAATTTTGTTAAATTATGAAAAAATGTAAAACCATAAAAATAGTTTATATATCTGTGTTCCAGTTAGCTATTGCTGCTCGACAGACTGTCCCAAGTGGTGGTGGTTTCTGCTGTTCTCTGCTAAGTCTCTTCACCCCTGTCCAACTCTTTGTGACCCTATGGAGCATAGCCTGCCAGGTTCCTCTGTCCATGGGATTTTCCAGGCAGGAATACTGGAGTGGGTTGCCTTGCCCTCCTCCAGGATCTCTTCCTGACCTAGGGCTCGAACCTGGATCACTTATGTCTCCTGCTTTGGCAGGTGGGTTCATCACTAGCGACACCTAGGGAGCCTGGTAGTGGTTTAAAACAAGTATTTTATTATATCTCACAATTTTGTTGCTCAGGAATTTGGGCAAGGCTTGATTGATTCTTCTCTTCTGCTGGTGTCAACAGAATGTACTCTCCTGGTGGATGGGCAGGTCTGGAGGGTTCCAGGCAGCTTCCCTCAGTATCTGACACCTTGGTGAAGATGGCATGGAGACTGGACTCCTTTGAGACTCTCAAGTGGAGCACCTCCCTGTGGTCTTTCAGCGTAGGAGTCAGGGTCGTCAGACTTCTGTGGCGTCTCATGGTTCCCTGCGAGTGTGTCCGAAGAGTTGCAGGCAGAAGTTGCAAAGCTTTCCAAAACTTCACTTCTACTGCATTTTGTGGGTCAGGCATGTTAGTAAGACCAGCACAGACTCATGGGGAAGTGAATTAGACTGCAACTCTCAATGGAAGAAGTAGCAAAAAGTTGCAGTTATTTTTAATATACCATGATCTTCTTACCCAGATTTAACCAAAGTTGTATTTTGCCCTATCTACCTGTGATCCAATTAGAAAACATTTTCATTATAGAACCTTGATAAAGATCATCTGAAAGTCTAAATAAACATCATATCTAAGAGTGAAACATCAGTAGTAGTCTTTTTGAAGTTAAGAGCCAGTCAAGTTTTTTAGGTGTATTACATGTTACTGAAGGTGTTAATAAGACAAATAAAAGAATAGTGGAAAGGAAGAAGTAACTTTTTATTATTCACAGACAATATGTCTCCATATTGAAAATCTATAATCTAGATCTAAAAAAACAGCTCAGCAACACTGTGGATAGAAGGATAGCACTGTTCTTAGCCTGATTACTTGAGCTTTCTGGACTATTGACTGTTTTGTGATTCTCTGATTCTTAAATCTAGCAGATGGCCTTTTACTTCCTTCTTCCTTCAGCATAGACAACTCACAGTTGGTTGTGTGACCCCACCCCTTCCACTTGGGGGTGGGGGGACATCTTGTATCTGTTGTAGAGTTGTCCATGGATGATTTCATGTAGAGGTTGCTCTATTGGTTTTTCTGTGGGGATTCAAAGATATTGAAAAGCTATGCTATCTTTATTATATTCCAAGAATACCTGTAGTTTAATAGCATTTTGATCTAGTCGCTACCCATTTAGAGAACTTTTTCTTGGTAGCAGTAATTTTTCATTTTACTTTTACAATGAAATAATTATAGAAGCTGCAAATAAATGTATATGGAGGTCTCATGTACCTTTCACCCCCACCGTTCCCAGCATCGACAACTTTCATAACTATAGGGCAATATCAAAATCAGGAAATTGACATAGATATAATCTGGAGAGCTTATTCAGATTTCACCAGCAATACACACACAGAACTCGGTGAAATTTTAACACATGTATAGCTTTGTGTAACTACCACTGTTTTTTATAGAGAGACAGATTGATTGACTGATTTTAGGATTGGTTCACATGACTGGGCAAGCTGGTATGTCCAAAATCTGCAGGGTGGGCTCACAGGCTAGAGACCCCGGAGGAGGCCGTGCTGTAGTTGAAGCCTAGAGGCAGTCTGCTGGCACAGTCACCTCCTGCTCTGAGTTCAGTCTTCTGTTCTGTTCAGGCCATCAACTATTTGGATGAGACTTACCACAGAATGGAGATCAATCTACTTTACTCAAAGTCCATTGATTTAATTTTAAATCTCATCCAAAAAACACTCTTCAGAATATATTTTTGAAGAAGAAACATCTAGAATAATTTTTGACCAAATATCTGGGCACCATGGGTTAGCCAAGTTGATAAATAAAATTAACCATCACACTATATTATATTTTGGTTTTGTCACCAAATATTTTATTCTGAGAGGTTGCTTGTGTCATTAAATCCTATGATTTTTTTAATGACTGCATAGAATTCCATCATATGAGTATGTCATAATTTATTAGCCTGATCGTCAATTCTATTCTTAAGATAGTTCCACATTATTGCTGTTTAAAATAATGTTATGGTAAACAAATATCCTTTGTATGAACATCTGATTATATACTTAGAATACTTAGAAGTGAAATTTTTTAGTCAAGGGATGAGAATATTTTTTAAAGCTTCTTAATAAACCTTGCAATATTTCTTTCCAGAAAAGCTGTGTTCAGACTAATAGTATACGGCAGTTGATCCTCAGAAGAGATTGTTCTAGAGCTTCATTAAAGTTTTTCTTTTAAATATTCTGAAGACTTCCCATTGTCGATTGACTCAAATTTTAATTTTTCCAATTTATTTTTCTAAATGTCTTAAGTATTTTGTCATAATTTCTGTTAAATGTTTGGTGACCCACTTCTTTATTTTACATTGCAAAATTTGACCCTATTAAGAAGTGAGACTCACAGAGGCTTCCCTGGAAATCCAGTGGTTAAAACTCCGCGCTTCCACTGCAGGGGCACGGGTCCAATCCCCGGCCTGGGAACTAAGATCCCATGTGCTACTCGGTGTGGGAAAAGAAAAAAACAGAAGTCAGGCTCACAGGAGTCTAATTCCCCCAGTTCTTCTCTGGAGCACTTTTTATGGGGAGGCTTGTGGACACAAGAGGAGGTGCTAAGGCATTGCCCTTATGCTCTGTGAAGTTGCAGTTAATAACTGGGAGGAAGTCTTTTCCGAAGTATGACACATTGGTGAGCTGAACTGATAAAATTTTTTACAAAGTGGTAAATTTTAACAGATAGTGTGTTTAATCTTTTATAGAGTAATAGGTGCTCAGAGATCAAAGAGATCTTGAGAAATCATACAATCAATAATACTCTTGGAGACAAAGCCGCAGAGATTCCATCTCTGGCAGATGAGAATTAATGCTGTCTCTCAAGGTCTCTTGTGAAACAGGTGAGGTACTGTTTTTTAAAAACCTATTACAACATCTAAAAACTTAGACTATCATAAAGTCTCATTAGCCAAAGTCCTGCAGAACTTAATGATGCTTAATGCCAAAGTAACTGGATATTTATACAACCAATATTCTAGTAGGCAAAACTCTGAAAACATACCTTCTTTCCCTCATATATGTTTTTGCATCAACAGTTGAATCCTTTTAAAATAGTTTTCATTATGTAAATTGCAAAACTTTGTAGAATAAAAAAATCATGATGTACCTTCATATATATGCTTTAGGACACTTGGTTAGGCAACAATCAATATCTTTTGATACCCTTGGTATCAAAAGGGTTGCACATTTCAAAGTGTAACTGGATAAGAATCATGGAAATGGATGATATTAGGATATGTTGCATGCAAAAGAGCATTCTGATAATCAGGACATTAATAGAACACAGCATGCAGTGTCAAGTAGTCAAGCACTGCTCTCTGGCAAGTGAAAACTGTCTCAAAACCATTGATGTACTAAAAAAAAAAAAAAAGTAGCAGCTTAACTCTGTACATAGCATTTCTTTCCCAGAGTGAAACTGGCTTGGAAAACTTGAAAGCAGTGTAATGAATAATTCTCCCTTTTAACTCTCAAGAATAAAAAGAAAAAATGAACTAAAAATAAATTAATAGGTAGGGGCTATGGAGAATGAAATAAATAAAGGGAGTGAAATGAAATAACAAAAGGAAATAAAAGAAGAATGAAATAAAAGCAAAATCATCTTTTCATTACTGTGGTCTTCCGAAGCAACGAATGTGAAAGAGGGCACCGCAAAGCCACTTCATTTTTACGAAGGCCAAGGATCATGGTCACTTGGGCACCCTTTATGTCTGATCCCTTTATGAGAACACACACACTACTAGTGTCCTACCCTCTATGAGAAGATAATTCCTTTCACAATAAGTACAAGAAAAATTTAAAAATGCACACTCAAACTGTCTAGAAAACTGCAGCCGTCTCAGCCACTTGGCACTGTGTGAACACTGGTGTGGCAAGGCAGCGCGTTAGAGCAGGGTCAAGAGTGCGGCTCCCTCTGGCCCCGTGGTCCTGGAGGCATCTCCCCAAGGCAGGCGTCCAAACCTCTGCCCGGTCACGCTGGCAGCTGGGCTCGCAGAGCGCTGCATGGCTTCCTCTGGGGCCCTCGCTTCCAGGACAGGACGACGAGCGGTTCTCCCCCAGCTGCTGAGACTTGACATTTGCTGAGGCTCCTTTGTGGTGCTAGGTTTGTCGTAAGAACTTTAGGACAGGCAGAGTGGAGAACCATCTTTCTCTCTCATTTTTAAAGAAATGGGCTTAACTGGGGGGAGTGGGGCAGGGAGGAAATGGAGATGGACTAATTTCATATAGTGTAGGCCAAATAGTTTTTCTTTTGGTGGTAAATTTATCTGTTACTTCGGGAAAATTTTTTGGCCACGTTGTTTGAAGAGTTGTCTTTCCTTCCTGCCCTGGGCAGTTCCAGAAAATACCCCCAGGTTTGCTGGCTTACTGAAAAACTCACAGGGCTCAGCATGTAGCTGTGCTCATAGCTAAGATTTATAACAGTGAAAAGAGACACAGCAAAATCAGCAAAGTGGACATGTGCCTAGGTCAAGTCTAGAGGAAACGGATCTCGGGCCTCCAGAAGTCCTTTCCTAGTGGGTCACACACCGTGTGCTTACTTCCCCCAGCAACGAGTGGTAACTACATGTGCCAGCTGCTGCTCCCAGGGAAGCTCACTGGTGCCTCAGAACCCAAGGCTTTTCCTGGATGCTGGCCATGGAGGCATGCACCGCCTGGCATGTACCAAAACTCCAGACTTTCACGAGAAAGGCAGTTGCTCAGTATAAATCACGTTGGTTGTATAAGCAGTTTAGGCCACTCTTATCCGTTAGGGAAAGTTTGTTTGTTTGTTTTCTCTCTTTTTAAACTGAGTATAGTTAATTGATAGTATTGTGTTAGTTTCTGATATATAGCAAATTGATTTAGTTTTGTGTATATCTATATTTTAAAATTTATTTTTATTGAAGTCTAGTTGATTTACAGTATTATATTAATTACTGCTGTATAGCAAAGTGACTTAGGTGTGTGTGTGTGTGTGTGTGTGTGTATATATGTATATATATATATGTATATATATATATCCTTTTTCATATTGTTTTCCCTTATGGTTCATTGCAGGATATTGGATATAGTTTCCTGTGCTATATAGTAGGGCCTTGTTCATTCACTCTATATATAGCAGTTTGCATCTCCTACTCCCAGACTCCCAGTCCCGTCACCCCCTGCCCCTGCTCTGGCAACCGCAAGTCTCTTCTCTGCGTCTGTGACTCTGCTTCTGTTTGTGAATAAATTCATTCTCATCATATTTGAGATTCTACATATGAGTGTTATGATATGGTATTTGTCTTTCCCTTTCTGACTTATTCACTTAGTACAATAATCTCTAGGTCCATCTGTGTAGCTGCAAATGGCATTATTTTGTGCTTTTTCTGACTGAGTAATATTCCATTGTATATATACACCACATCTTTATCCATTCATCTGTCAACTGACAGGTTGTTTCCATGTCTTGGCTCTTGTAAACAGCTCTGCTCTGAACAGAAGGCTACATTTATCTTTTTGAATTATAGTTTTGTCTGGATATATTTTCAGATGGAGAAGGAAGTGGCAACCCACTCCAGTATTCTTGCCTGGACAATCCCAGGGACAGAGAAGCCTGGTGGGCTGCCGTCTATGGGGTCGCACAGAGTCGGACACAACTGAAGCGACTTAGCAGCAGCAGCATATGCCCAGAAGTGGGATTGCTGGATCATATGGCAACTCTAGTTTTAGTTTTTGGAGGAACCTCCATATTGTTTTCCATAATGGCTGCACCAATTTGTGATCCCACCAACAGTGTAGGAGGGTTCCAGTTAGGGAAAGTTTTACATCACTACAGAGGATGGGTGGCCAGCCAAGTTCCCAGATACCAGGTAAGGGCCAACCTTGCAAGGAGTCCTTTCTAAGGATAGGCAGCATCAGACTACTGTGTTACCTTTTTTTTCTGCAGCATCCACCTTCTTGGTCAAGGCATTTTTAGAGCAAAATTATTATCTGTAGGACCCATGCAGTAGGATGAAAGCATCCTGCAATATTGACTCTTCATTATGGCCCTCCAGGGATCCTGGATTTAGCCAATTTAAACAAATCCTATTAAAAATAAAGGTCAGTCTTAGAAAGCTAGGTGGCTTTCTCCTTAAGTTTTTATATTAACCTTTTCTTAACCTGGCCTGAGCCATCAATTTAGGCACAACACAATTCTGGTACGTTGAGGTGGTCCATGATAGTCAAGGTACACATGTAAGAAATAAATTCCAGAGAGCACCCTTGGAAACAAAAAGTGTGTGCTTGTTAAGTCATACCAGCGCAGGCACACATTAGTCAGGCGAAACAGGTTAACGGGGCCTCCAGGGCGGCTTCCCACTGTGAGTCCTTAGCGCTTAGGGCTTTCTGTCCGGTCCAGATAATTCAGTTGAGTTCCTAGTTTATTTATTTAGACGGCACCATGCAGCATTGGGATCTTAGTTCCCCACCTGGGGTTGAACCCGTGCCCTCTGCAGTGGAAGCTCGAAGTCCTAACCACTGGACCGCCAGGAATGTCCCAAGTCCCTAGATTTGGAAGCATTGCCAGGAGGCAGGCAGTTTCAATCAGTTTTGCTTGTCTTTGATGTCAGTTAATTTGCTTCATGAGTGGGGACAACATCTACAGGTGTTCTTCCTGGAAACGCAGAAGCTGAGGACATTCCCTGCTGTGTCATAGTCAGCATGTTAGGTGTGATCATAGGCTCAGCAGTCTGTCTGCATCCAAGACCTCAAAGCATCTTGTGAAGGCAATATTGGCATTCAGAAGCAGTTCTTTCTCTCTCTCTCTCTCCGGCTGTGCCAGGAGAGTTACGGGATCTTAGTTCCCTGAACAGGGATTGAATTCTAGGCCCTGGAAGGGAAAGCACAGAGTCCTAACCACTGGACTGCCAGAGAATTCCCCCAGGAGCAGTTCTGAAAGACAGCAGTTATAGAAAGTAGAAATCATTGATGCCCACCTATCCCTGCATCTCACAGGTGTTGGCGTTTTGTTTTTTTCTGTTATCACTTAATCAGTATGTCTCATGCAGTCATCTTAACTTTACATTTTTTCCCAATCATTTTTTCTTCTGATCTAGACTTTTCAGCAGGAAGGGTTTGGAATAAGGAGAGTGTTGAGAATTTAGCTAAGCTACTCCATGCTCTTGTGTCTCGACATCCATTTTGTTTGGCCAACGGGCCAGCAGTGACCTGAAACTGACAGAAGCCCCCTTAGGTAAACCCATGCCCTAGACGGCAGCTCACAGAATCACAAGGAAGTGTAAGTTCCCGATACGACTTCCTCAAAGGCCCTTGCAATCAACGGTCTCCCCTGCTTCCCAGTGCCGCCTTACACTCTCTTGCTGCTGCTGCAGCTGCTAAGTCACTTCAGTCGTGTCCGACTCTGTGTGACCCCATAGACAGCAGCCCACCAGGCTCCCCCGTCCCTGGGATTCTCCAGGCGAGAACACTGGAGTGGGTTGCCATTTCCTCCTCCAATGCATGAAAGTGAAAAGTGAAAGTGAAGTCGCTCAGTCATGCCCGACTCTTAGTGACCCCATAGACCACAGCCTACCAGGCTCCTCTGTCCATGGGATTTTCCAGGCAAGAGTACTGGAGTGGGGTGCCATGGCCTTCTCCGTACACTTTCCTAGATAAGACCAATAAGACCTTCATGGGACTTATCAAAACACTGCTCTTTTGGTTTGAACTGACCAATCTGGCCTTAACCTGGGGATTGCAAAGCACTCTACCCTATAGACTCATAAAAACATGTTCCGCAGGCCCTGCTTCTCTCCGTCTGCACTCTGCCTTGACCTACCCATGGGACCTCTCAAGGCATGCCAGGTACTTCCTCCAGGATCTGTAAGTATTTAATTTTTCTCTATTTTAATTTCTCTTGTGATCTGTTGTTGAAGTGCGGCTCACAACTGACACCCTGAACTCCACCTAATAAGTGTTAAATTAATTAATTCAAACAGAGGAATAGATGGATTTACATAGAAAAACATTTTTAATAAACTTAACCAGAAAGACACATCATGTTCAGGAACTTGTAGGACAAAATCCTGAATTTTCAAGTTTGCACAATGTGATTTACATAACCCCAATCCCTATCTACTGATCATTTATTTGGTAAATAGCCTGGAGAAGCTCAATCTCTGTTTGGGGATTTAATACTAAAAATTCCTAACCAAGAAAGAAAGGTGAGTGAATTAGAATCAGGTTACCAGTCCACTGTTGTCAATTTCCAGTAATGTTATTAGTAAAACCCAAACACAAGTCAATAACTGTGAGATATCCTTGGGAAGGGGGGTGAGAACCCTATCTTTTAGGAGTGGATGGAGAGTATCACTCCCCGTAATATGCTGTCTCCCAACTTGGAGTTTTGACAGGAATCACAAGTTTCTTATGATTAATCATCTCAGATGCAATTAGTCCCTACATTAGATAGAGTTACTAGCATCTTGGTTTCAGATGGTCCCGTCAGAGAACAAACCCTTTCCCATGGGCATCTGCAAGTGACCCATGGGGTTCAGTAAGCATCCATAATGTCTTTATAGTTTATGGCCCCACAAGGTGGAAGGGGAGGATGCCTTACATCTCCCAGAGCCTGAATTCTATTCACTGAGCCTATGTCTGCTCTCAGAAGTTGGAGCAGTCTATCGCAATCATTACATGACATTGCATGCATGTTCAGTCACTCAGTTGTGTCCAACACTGCAACCTCCATGGAGCCGCCAGGCTCCTCTGTCCATGGGATTTCCCAGGCAAGAATATTGAAATGTGCTGCTGTTTCCTCCTCCAGGGGATCTTCCCGACCCAGGGATTGAACCCACATCTCCTGTGGCTCCTGCATTGGCAAGGCAGATTCTTTACCACTGAGCCAACTGGCAAGCCCCTCAGCCTACCGTTGCTGCTGCTGATGCTGCTAAGTCGCGTCAGTCGTGTCCGACTCTGTGCGACCCCATAGATGGCAGCCCACCAGGCTCCCCCGTCCCTGGGATTCTCCAGGCAAGAACACTGGAGTGGGTTGCCATTTCCTTCTCTAATGCATGAAAGTGCAAAGGGAAAGTGAAGTTGCTCAGTCGTGTCCGACTCTTAGTGACCCCATGGACTGCAGCCTACCAGGCTCCTCCGTCCATGGGATTTTCCAGGCAAGAGTACTGGAGTGGGTTAGGTCCAGGTAAATGGGATCTCTGAATCCAGGACTCCAAAAAGGACTTTTTTTCTTTAGCAGCAGCAGAGCCAAGAGACGATTGGGCCAGACAGTGAGGTTCCAAGTCCCTTTTATCCTGCCAAACTTAAAGTTCAAATTGACCCATTCAAAAATATGCACATTAGGCTGGAAAATCATCAGCCTCTAAGAATTAGACATCTGATTTTGCAAGAACTTATTAGCAAATTAAAACCTGACTTTTAAAACTCAAAAGTAGATTTTCCTATAGGGATTTTCTCTCCTTTTATGTTGTCTACCTTTCTCATAGGCTCCAACAGGCAAAAATCTTAGCAAAAATAATCAGTTGTGAGATTTTAATAGCCAGCATTTAAATTTTAACCCATCCACCAGCAGCAAAAAGCAAGGATTTTATGTTCTACCAACACCTTTTATTGGGGAGCTTTCCCTGATTGGGATAATCCCTCTAACATACATGAAATTATAGGCATATAGTATTTTAATCAGTTTTTGTCATACATCCAGAAGTAGTAGCCACACACAAAAAAGTCATTTTTTAAAAAAGTCTCTCCCATTCTTTCTCTCTCCCTCTTTCTTTTTTTCATTGCAAGTTTGTACAACCCCCTCAACACTTTTCAGGACTGGCAGTACAGCTGCTGAGAAATCCCAGCTGGAATGTAAGGGGCTGCTATACCAGAGGACAGAGTATTGCTTTTCCCTTCTCCTTTATTTCTGGTTTATCTGAAGCTTGCTTTAGCCTTGGCACTGACAATCTTTTCCCCTCCCACTGGGAGAAAAGAACAAAACCCTGAGGCATCATCCAGTTTGCAATTGCAATTTTTAATCTTGTCACTTTAGCTACCATTGCCAAAAGCAATCAAGACATTCAATGATTCTCCTGGAGTTGCATGTATCATTTTGAAATTCCATAGGTAATGTTTACCTTTCACAACAGACATCATCTCTGCTGATGTTTCATACCACAGATGACTAGGTAGCCAGTTTGCATCAAAAGTTTATCATTGTGTCCCCTTCATCCTTTTTCCAGACACTGCTTAGCCACATTTCAGTGAGTTGGGGTTGTTTTAGTGAATCCCACTTTTGACACCAGCTGCCAGCCCCCAGTTCAGGGATTTGCTGGAATAATCCCCAAGACTTGTCACTTCGTTGTACTTATGGATAAAATTTATTACACTGAGAGGATATAGAATCAGAAAGGGAAAGACATACTGGGTGAAGTCTGAAGGATACCAAGAATAAGCCTCCAAAATTCCCTTTCCATTTCACTCCCGTAAAATGTGCTTAATTTTACCAGCAATAAGTTGTGGTAACATGTGTGAAACATTGTTCAAAGGCTCATTAAAGACTTAATGCCCAGGGTTTTTACTGGGTAATGGTCATGTAGGCAGCTTCCTGTGATTCGTTTCACAGGAAGTCTGTGGTCCTCGAAAGTTCTTGTGTTAAAGCTTGACCCTCATTTTGTACTTGGAGATGGGGCCTTTTGGAAGATAAGTAGATCCTGAGGGTGGAGTCTCGGGAATGGGATTAGTTCCTTTGTGATAATTTTATATGTCAGTTTTACTGGCTATGGGGGTACCTACACTAAACATTATTTGGGGGGATATCTGTGAGGATGTTTCTAGATTAGCATTTGAATCAGTGGGCTCGGTAAAGTAAATTGGCCATTGTGGGTGGGCATCAATCAATTGAGGACTGGCATAGAACAGAAGGCAAATGAAGGTGAAAGTCACCCTTTTTTCTTTCCTCACTGCTTGAACTGAGCTATCTCATCTCATCTTCTCTGTGCTTGGACTGGGACTTATAGCCTTGCTTTCCATGGAGGCCCTTGGACTTAGACTGAATTACACCACTTACTTTCTTGGGTCTCCAGCTAGCAGACTGGCAGATTGTGGGGTTTCCCAGTCTATAATTGCATGAACCAATTCATATATATATACACACACACACATATAAGCACATACCTTTTTTCTGCACGTTTCCAATATTTGAATTGTTTTTGCCTGTAAGGCATTAAGGACTTCCCAGGTGGCAGTAGTAGTAAAGAAACTGCCTGTCAAGACAGGAGATGCAAGAGACTCAGGTTCAGTTCCTGAGCTGGGAAAATACCCTGGAGTAGGAAATGGCAACCCACTCCAGTATTCTTGCCTGGAAAAATCCCATGGACAGAGGAGCCTGGGGGACTGTAGTCCACAGGGTCACGAATAGTTGGATACGACTGAGTGACTGGGCACATAAGGTGTTAAGGGGAGAGCTCCCTGGTGGCTGAGCTGGTAAAGAATCCGCCTGCAATGCAGGAGACCCTGGGTCAGGAAGATCCCCTGGAGAAGGGATAGGCCACCCACTCCGGTGTTTTTGGGCTTCCCTGGTGACTCAGTTGGTAAATAATTCACCTGCAAAAAAAAAAAAAAAAAAAAAAGAATTCACCTGCAATGTGGGAGACCTGGGTTCAATCCCTTGGTTGGGAAGATCCCCTGGAGAAGGGAAAGGCTACCCACTCCAGTATTGGCCTGGAGAATTCCATGGATTGTATAGTCCATGGGGTCACAAAGAGTTGGACTTGACTGAGTGACTTTCACCCTCAGAAGTGCAAGAGACAGATATTATTCAAAGAGATTTTAAGATAAAGTCCTATTTCCTTTTCCCTACAATACTTTGAAATGATTAGATATCTGCTCTGGGTTCTCCACCCCCTGCCCAGATTTTTTTTTTTTCCCCAGAAATTGGAAGAAAGCACAGTTTTGTCTTAAGAGAAACAGAAAAAAAGAAGTCCATCCATAGTCATTTTTTGTGGACAGACCTGGTTCTATTTCCCCAAAGAAAATTATCTGATTTCTTTCTTTAATAACAGAGACAACCAACAATGATGACATAGAATTATATATTTTCCTTTCTCATCTGGGTCACTGAGAAGTCAGGCTTCCCCCATTCTTTAATGAAAATATTACAAAGTAACAAGCATGAACCCTATAATTTAAAGCAAAAAATAAAAATATAAGCCATCTTGTGCATTGGTTACTTTCCCTTAGTAAGGTAAGTTGTAGAATAGTACTCTAGGAACATTGGTTAGAGTTAAGTCAATTTTTACAGCTCAAGGAAGAAACTTTATATGGAAAATGTCCAAGAATGCTTCTATTTAAAAATATAAGATTTGTTAAAAATTTCTTGGAATCCTGGCAGAACAGTGGAGAGAACCTGGACTTACTTCTTGCTTCAAACTTGGCTATGCTGCTCAGAAGTAATTTCACCTTGGGAAAGTGATGATCTATGAATTAAATTTCCTCATCTATAAAAATGTGATGAAAATACGCCAAGCACTGGGTTGTTAATAATGAAAATAACATATGTAAGACACTTGACTCCATCCCTGGCACAAAGTAGGGGCTCAATAAATGTAATATTCTTCTTACCTTGGGGAAGAAAAAGCCTACTGAGAGACAGGGACTCTAATGTTCATAGAAGCTCTATAAATAACAGCCCCAAATGGAAACAACCCAAATATGACAGCCCCAAAAGACCATTGATAGTAGACTGAATTTTTAAAAAGTTGGATAATCATACTATACAATACTATGTAGCATGAACTACTCATAAACAGTAAACTATAAACATAAACTATAAACTATAAACATAAACATAAACTATAAACATAAACTGTAAACGCAAGGATAAATCTCACTAACACAATGTTAAGTGACACAGAATAATACATACTATATAAGTCCATTGAAAGGTCAGAAACAGGCAAATTAATCTACAGTGATAGAGGTCAGGAATCTTAACCTTTTGGAGGGAGATGAGATTAGAATGGGGAAAGAGGGAGACTGCCAGGGTACTGGAAATGTTGCCTTCACCTGCATAGTTGTGGTCATTAGAGGGGTATACGTATGTACAAATTCATCAGACTGTATACTTAAGATTTGCACATTGCATATGTATATCCTTTACCTTTGTACATGTATAAATAGCACATCAAAAAAAAAACAAAACCTTCTTTTTGCCCCAGGAGCTAGATTTTATATCAGTATCAAATTTATTTATTAGGACAATCTCTGGCTCTAGATATGACATGCCAGTAGCCGGCTATCTTGCAGGCTGCAGTCTGTCCCTTGTAAGTGGCCCCGTTTTAGAGCTGGCCTGGAGCTGACAGGCATATTACAAGGGTCATGCTCTATCACCATTGACAGCTGGAGAGGCCATCACATGCCATCAGCAACAAAGCAGAGGGAAAACCAGGCGGCGGACTGTACTTCCCACCCTTCGGCTGCGAGGCACAACCCCAGCAATGGAAGGATTAAAAAGCCTCTCAATTTAAAAAGACAGGGGGAGGGGAGGGGAGTGTGGGCTGCACAATTTATAAATAGACATTACCAGAGGCTGCCTGATTGTGAAGTGGTTGTTTGGTAAATCTTTCTCCTTTAAGGATTCCATTATCAGAGACCATTTGAAAACATCAGTTTCATTTTGTCTCTTGGGGAGATCCCGGGTTTCACCAAGTCAGCCCTGTTGGGTGACATTGCTCTCTGCTAGGTTTAGGGACAGGCCCTGGATATTCTGAAGCGCCTTTACATGGAGCACGAAGATGATGATGATGACGATGTGTCTTTTGCCAAATGGATGAGCAGCTTCTGGGGTCACAGCTGGATAGAGGAGGATGAGCGAGGACTCCGGGACCGCCGTGGATCACAAGACGCCAGTTACAGGAAAAGCTCCCTGCCCTGCCCAGTGAGTTGTTACAATGGAACCAGGGGAGAACCAAACTAGGGGAGGGGGGTTTCTCTTCGGGTTTTTTGAGGGTCCTGTGATATGAAGTTTTCTTTGGTGGAAATGAGTACTTCCAAACCTTTTTTTATATTCACAAAAAACCCTTTTATCATTTTATCTTGTCCTCCAAGGGAACTGATTTTCATCTATTAAGTAATGATTCCTTCATTTTTAGCAACCTAAGATATATTTGACTGCTACTCCGAGCTCCTGAGAAGCCTGGGATAATCCTATTGAGTGGTAATATAATCCAAGCCAAAGGAAAGAAAGAAACCTGATGGTATAGTCTTTGTAGCACTGATGTGGATCACTGTTTGATCTCCAGCACTCTTTTTGAAATACTGAAAATAGCTCGACTGTTTGGTGGCATCTAAGAAATTGGGGATGCTACTTAATAAATCACTACCCCTGATAAATTTGATGTACTCTTTCTTCTGGTTCTCATTTAGTTTCCTGGTGGGAGAGAAGCCAACATCTACCACCCTTAGCACTGTTTTTCCACGGCTAGGCAGAGGACAGGAGAGCTCTTGAGAGGAGAATGGGTGGACCTGAGCAGGGGTGGACTCGGCAGTGGGCACACGGGCACTTAGAATTCCAGCTACCAGAGAGTGTTTCCCCAACCCCCTGCTATGCTAACTCCAGAACCAGATAAGTTTTGGGGGTGATGTTATTTTATTTTTAGCTCTAAAGTTCCCAGAAGCATAATGCATATGAAGTATATTAAAGCATGAAAAGCAGTCTTTTACTCCCAATGGTCAGCAAGTTTGAGGAATGAGACCTCTTTAAGACACAAATATTTGAAAATAGTTCTCTTAAAAAGCATAGTCGAGGGCCAAGGGAGCGTTTCAACGCTTCACTGAACTCCAGGTTCTTTAAGTGAAAACGGACAGAGGTTGCACTGGATGATCTACAAGAACCCTTCTAGTCTTACTTTCCATAATTCTGTTATAAAATAAACCCTTGTTTATTGTGCTCATGTTTTAATCTTTTTATGGCCCACACTGAGGGAGGTATTCATGATGTGTGAACCAGGAATATGACTCGTGTTTAGCCAAATAGTGAAAACCAGGGAGAAACAAGGAGAAAAAAGTGAGGTTCACTGTTTATCACAACAGCCCTCTGGAGCCACCAAAATATGAAAACAAATAAACAGGACATAAAATATAGTCTCTTGAATAGATTTTAGCATTTATTAGACTTTAAAAACTAGGATGATCCACCTTATTTAGAGAATCCACTTGTGCGTTGCAATATTGCTTGCCTTAAACTCTTGGGGAATAGCAGAATTTCTTTGTATAACATTTCTAAAGAGGGTCCATGTGTCTTCCTGCTCACACTGGCTTTGGGCACCTCCCTGAGTTAACCTGTTTAGATTCTCTGAGTTGACAACGAGTTCCATGATTAGCAGACCGGCAGGCAGAAAGCACGTGTGTATTTAAGGAACGAAGTGCAGGTGAGACATGACGACCTAGCCGAGTGGAGAAGGCGCAGAACCGAGACTGGGGGGCCCCGGAGCAAAGTAGGCAGAGCCCTAGAGAGTGGAGGGCCTGATTCTTCATCCCTGCTCACGCAATGCCGCGGATTTCTGAAGTGACTGTAGTCGGATGCTTAATTTTTCCTGACTCTAACGCGTGCTCAAATTTTTCTCCCTTTAGAGATACGAAAACAATTAGGTTTTCAAGTTTTGTGTTTTGCTTTGAGCTCAGAAAAAATAACTTGAAAAAGCTTACTCTTAGCCTTATCTTTTTCTTTCTCTCCCCACTGCCCCACTCAAAGGATCCTCCCTTGCAGCCTGTTAGTAGCCTGCATCCATCAGTTTCATATTCATGCGAAGAATTTTCCCCTTCTTTCCAATCTGCATGTGGTTTCCACTGTGGCTCTTCAGCCTCACGATTCTTGCAGAACCATAGTGATGGAACATTAAATCATTAAACATATTTATTGAACACCTACTGTGCGCCAGTTGGTGTTCAAGGCACAATAGGATTACAGGGGAGAAGACATATACAGTGTCTGTGCTTGTGGCATGTCCAAGCTAGTGGAAAATACAAATTTGGCAGAAAGAATGAGGTAGACAAGGCATAAAGCTTGCCCCATCTTAGAGAACACTACTATTTTGGGCATCTACTGATAGTAGAAGAGAGGAAACAAGTCCAGGGAGCATTATGATAAAAGCTCCCCTGTAGAATTGTCAGTGACGCCTGAAACTTATTACTAATTTCTTAGATGAGTACAGAACACACAGTACTTTTTGACAAGGCTCATTATAATCTGTGATTGCTGATTTAAATCAAATTAAAAATCTAACTTTACTGTCCTGAGGTACTTGGGTGAAAAAAAAAAGATATTTTCGCCTCTCTCATCATTGAACGAATCTTCCTCCCCCCATTGTCACATGAATACAAACTTGAAGTAGAAAAACCTCCATATCCCTTATTTATTCTACTCACTGAAAGTGAACTTTAAATAGTTGACTTGACTTTCTCATCTTCAGATTAATGTGGTTCTCTTAGCCTTGTTCTGCACAGTTAGGGCCTAGTGGAAGTGAGGATTATGCTGAATGATAGGCCTCTTCAAGGAGGAACTGAGTTCCCGGGCCTTGGGCTTCCCCAGTGCTTCTTCTATGCTCACATAGGCACAACATGTACTGGTCCACATCATATTATTTGAGGAGGTTCAAAATAAACCTCTTACCTATATGTACCCTAAGGATTTTTTTTTTCTTTTTAAAAACAATCACCTTTAGCCAATTTTATATCCTGTCTTTATAGTCTCAATTTAAAGCTGCAGAAGTGAAGTGAAGTGAAAGTCGCTCAGTCATGTTGGACTCTTTGTGACCCCATGGACTGTATCCCACCAGGCTCCTCTGTCCATGGAATTCTCCAGGCCAGAATACTGGAGTGGGTAACTGTTCCCTTCTCCAGAGGCTCTTCCCAACCCAGGGATCGAACTCAGGTCTTCTGTATTGCAGGCAGATTCTTTACCATCTGAGCCACCAGGGAAGCCCAAGAATACTGGAGTGGGTAGCCTATCCCTTCTCCAGTGGATCTTCCTGCCCCAGGAATTGAACCAGGATCTCCTGCATTCAGGCAGATTCTTTCCCAGCTGAGCTACCAGGGAAGGAAGCTGTAGAAGATGTATCTAATGTTAGTTTTTGCCCTGATTGGCCTCAGGGTTGTTACACACTCTGCCATCGTGGTATCTCACTACAGCGCTGGTTCTCCACTAGCTGCTCCCTGCAGGGGCAGGGTGGGCCTCGGCCCCCTTAGAGGATTTCTCACACCTGAAGAGAGGGGAATGCCCGAAAGTTTCGTGACTAATGTGGTTCCTTGTTTTTCAGCTTAAATTTGTATTCCATTTAAAGAGGAGACAAACTTGATCCAAAAAATATTAGTAATAAATTTCAGGCGTCAGTGACAATTCTACAGGGGAGCTTTTATCACAATGTTCCCTGGACTGGTTTCCTCGCTTCTACTATCAATAGAGGCCAAGACGGAGGAGTCTCTGGGAAGGGAGCAGAGTGGAGTGGGCGAGAGTGAGGGCTCCGAGGTGCCACCCAGGGTCTACACTGGCAGCATAACCTCTCTCCGTAAATGGGACTGATGAAAATAGTACATACATCATGCAGGTGGTGTTCGGATTCAGTGAGTAACGTGCGCGGTGCGCTTAGAACAGTGCCTGGGAGGTAGTAAGCACTTTTCCTTCCCCTCTCTTCCCCACCCCCTCTCCCTCCTCCTCCTCTTTTTCCTTATGTGTCAGAGTTTAAATTGTCTTTTAGTTTCCCTAAAGGATGTCCAGTGGATGGTACTGACCTACCATTTTACCAGTTGAACACTTGAATCTTTCTTCCCTGATGCTGTTTCCATATAATGCTGGTTAACTAATTTATAAATCTCTTGGCTCTGTTGATAGGCAGTTAGACTACATTATAAAATATTCCTCACATAAAATTCATTTAGACTATTTCCTAAAGACCTACAAATTATTATTACTTTTGTAATAGGATTTTGTTATAACCAGTACATTATTTAAAGCTGTGTTTCACTTAGAAATAGGATGAATTTGTTGCTGTTGTTGAAGATAAAAGTTTGGGATTATTAATCCAATGAAGGGGCTTCCCAGGTGGCTCAGTGGTAAAGAATCAGCCTGCCAAGCAGGAGATGCAGGTTCAATCCCTGGGTCGGGAAGATCCCCTGGAGAAGGGAATGGCAACCCACTCCAGTACTCTTGCCTGGAAAATCCCATGGACGGAGGAGCCTGGTAGGCTGCAGTCCATGGGGTCACTAAGAGTCGGACACGACTGAGCGACTTCACTTTCATTTTTCACTTTTACATATTGGAGAAGGAAATGGCAACCCACTCCAGTATTCTTGCCTGGAGAATCCCAGGGACGCGGGAGCCTGGTGGGCTGCCGTCTATGGGGTTGCAAAGAGTTGGACATGACTGAAGTGACTTAGCAGCAGCAGTAGCGGTATAATTAAACCCAGAATAAAAACCTTCAAGTAGTTCTTGGAGTGAAGGTGTTACATAACTATATTTTCAAAAGGCGAGAACCTATGGCTTGGAGTCAAGAGTGCATAGGATTTTTTTTTTTTTTGACAGAAATGGTTTTCTGGCATCCCTGTGGGAAATAGCAAGATTGTTCAGAGCACTATTTTCTAGTGAGAGTCAGCACTATTAACTCCTGGGTGGTAATTGCTCCACACGTCCATGCCTGCTGCAGGCTTTGTAGCCTGGGAGCCGGGGAGCCCAGGTCGTGAGCTTGGATTGTGGGGGATCCCATGCCTCACACGAGGACCTGTGTCACAGAATGGGAGACAGATGGATAAGGTTGATCCATGGACATGGAGATGACATTCCACACCTTGAAAAAATAATAATCAATTTAGGGCATTGATTCAAGTCTTTGGTGGGGGGGGTGGGAATTGCATTAGAAGGGCATATAGAATTCCAAAAGTAGAGCTTGCTTACTAAGAAAACATTTTTAAAAGTGAGAAGTTTTCCATGTAACCAATTAGAGTGCTTTTTATGTGTGTGTTTATTTATTTTTAATCAAAGGATAATTGCTTTACAGTATATTATGTTGGTTTCTGCTTTTGAATCAGCCGTAGGTATACACATACTCATGTCCCCTCCTTCTTGAACCTCCCTTCCGGCTGCCTCCCCAGCCCACCCCTCAGGTTGTCACCAAGCCCCAGTTTGAGTTCCCGGAGACATATACAAATTGCCACTGGCTATCTATTTTACATATGGTAATACATGTTTCCATGTTACCAATTAGAGTGCTTTTAAAGCTTGTTTCTCACAAGCTTCCACACCTAAACAGACTAACTGGAAATTTCATCTGCCATAAGGAGATATTCAGGGTACACTTTATTTACATTGTGATGGAAACCCTTGCCATTTTTTTCATGCCTGTCAATGGAAGAGGACATTTGTACAAACATGTACATTTCACTCCCAGTCTCACATCTTTTAAATTTTATTTTTAAGATTTTTGACGTGGTAAGAACGTGTATCATGAGATTTACCCTCTTTGGCAGATTTTTAAGGGTACGATACAGTATTGTCACCGTTAGGCACAATGTCATACAGTGGAACTCTAGAGCTTGTTATTTATTTGTCTATTTTGGCTGCACCGTTGAGGCATGTGGAATCTTAGTCCTCTGACAAAGGGTAGTACCATGCCCCCTGCAGGGGAAGCGCAGAGTCTTAACCAGGGCACTGAAATGTTATACCTGTTAATAAGCAACTGCCCCAGTATACCCCTCCCCAGCCCTTGGCAAGCACCATTCGATTCCTTGCTTCTAGGAGCTTGACCATTTCTGATACGTTATGTAAGTGGAATTGTGACGTGTTTGTCCTTCTGTATCCCAGTCTCAATTTTTTAGCATATTATTGTTCTTTTTTTTACTGACAGTATAGTAAGTGATCAGTATAGAAAACATGTACAATACTAAAAAGGAAAAGCAAGAAAATGACCCCAGATCACAGACAAAGCCTTTTATCACACTTGGGTATGTTTCAGGACTACCCATCTGATGATGTCCCCTGATTTCCAGCCCCTCGCTGCTCACATCCCAGACTCCCCACTCCCCTCAGGCGCTCCCCACCAGGCTTCTCTTCCTTCCACACCAGCAGGCTCTTTCTGCAGCGGGCTTCTGCGCACATTGTCTCCTCCTTAAGCATCCTTTGTTCCCTAATGAGCCCTGCTTATCCTTCAGGTTGTCACTTAATTGTCATGCCTTCCAGAAGTCTCTGCTGATCCAGCTACCCCAACACACACCCAAATATATGTGGTTTTACCCTACTGTACCCTCTCATTTCACCCCAAACATTCCCTTTACAGCGTTTGACCAAGGATGCAGGCATGTGCCCCATTTATTATTTATCTCCCATGTAGACATATGATCTGAGAGGGGGACCCTCTTTTGCTCCTCAATTTATCTTCCACCAAGTACCATGTCTGACCTACAGTAAATGGACCAATATGTACAGTCTTACCTCATGTATCTTAGCAGTTTTCTAAATCTTTAACCATATTTCTGATTATTGTTTGAGAGTAAGTTTCTAGATATGTATATTAGTTTGCTCAGGCTGCCATAACAAAATACCACAGACCAGGTGGCTTGAACAACAGGTGTTCACTTCCTCACCGCTCTGGAGGCTGGAAGTCCAAGACGAAGGTGTCACAGGTTTGGTTTCTGCTGAGGCCTCTCTCCTTGACTTGTCGACGGCCGTCTACTCCCTGTGTTTTCACAGTCTTTCCTCCGTATGAGTATGTCCCTGGTGTGTCTCTCAATTTCTTCCTCTTATAAGAACGCTAGTCAGAGTGGATTAGGGCCGCCCTGATGGCCTCATTTTAAGTTAATTTTTCAAGGTCCTACCCTCAAATATGGTCACATTGTGAGCTATTCACATGGAGCTTCAATATGTGAATTTGGTGGGGCAGGTTGCCGGGGAGGGATGATACAATTCGGCCCATGTGCAATGAGGACCTTATTTTAAGCCTTTTGATTCATATTGTCAACAGCTTTCCAAGAAAGTTGTATCCATTTATAGTCCTGCTACCAGCAAGGAATGACTGTGCCTATCCCCTTGCACTCTTGCTAGTGTTAGTATTATTTAAAAAAAAACAACAACTTTTTTTTTTGCTAACCGGAAAGGCAAAATTGTATGTTATTTCATTGTAACACAATTTTGACTACTAATAAGCCTAAACAGTTTTCACCACTTGGTATTTCTTTTTCTTTCATTCTTTATACGTTTACTCACTGAATGTATATTTAATAACTCATGCTGTGAAGGCAGCAAAGTGCTGTGTACTGAGTTTCTAGGAGAGAATGAAACGTGGCCCTTGACGTGGTGGCGCACACAGTCTACTGGAGAAGAGACACGTGTAACAAAATTAACCAAAAGGCCGACGACAGTGGTGAAAAGTGTCACGAGGTATGAGCCTCAGGAAGAGCGTCTAACAGTGCTGCGGGGGCCTGGACCAATCAGGGGGGTAGGCAAGGCTGTCTGCGGGGTGTGGTTTCCACGTGAGTGAAGCGCAATTAGCCCGGACGAAGTGAAGGGGTGGGGTCACAGCCAGAGAGGACCTCTTGTGAAGACGCCTGTGCTGGCTCGGAGCAAGTGAGCCGGAGGAAGTGAGCAGGGGGAAGTGCGCAGTGCGGCTATGTCCCTGAAGAGGTGAGGGTGGTGCAAGATGAAACGTGATGGGGTATGTTTGCTGCGGTTGTTTTAACTACGCTGGCCGCTGTGGGGAAAGGGAAATAAAGTGAGTAAGAGTGAACCCAGGATAGCTCCAACCAGGAAGGAGGCTGCTACTGTAATCTGGGCGAAAGGTAATGATGACTTGGATTAGGGTAGTAACAGTGGCACTGGAAAAGAGTGAATGATTTTTAGAGACACTTGAGAGGTGGATTCTACTGACTTGGCAATTGAATGTGGAAGGTGGCCCTAGTAACCAGGTGAATGGTGGTGCCTTTTCTAAATTGAGGGGCACTTGAGAAGCAGGAAAAGGAGAACATCAAGACTATATTGTCACCCTGCTTATTTAACTTACATGCAGAGTACATCATGAGAAACGCTGGGCTGGAAGAAGCACAAGCTGGAATCAAGATTGCCGGCAGAAATATCAATAACCTCAGATATGCAGATGACACCACCTTTATGGCAGAAAGTGAAGAGGAACTAAAAAGCCTCTTCATGAAAGTGAAAGAGGAGAGTGAAAAAGTTGGCTTAAAGCTCAGCATTCAGAAAACTAACATCATGGCATCTGGTCCCATCACTTCATGGCAAATAGATGGGGAAACAGTGGAAACAATGTCAGATTTTATTTTTTTGGGCTCCAAAATCGCTGCAGATGGTGATTGCAGCCATGAAATTAAAAGACACTTACTCCTTGAAAGGAAAGTTATGACCAACCTAGACAGCATATTAAAAAGCAGAGACATTACTTTGCCAACAAAGGTCCGTCTGGTCAAGGCTATGGTTTTTCCAGTGGTCATGTATGGATGTGAAAGTTGGACAATAAAGAAAGCTGAGTGCTGAAGAATTGATGCTTTTGAACTGTGATGTTGGAGAAGACTCTTGAGAGTCCCTTGGACTGCAAGCAGATCCAACCAGTCCATCCTAAAGGAGATCAGTCCTGGGTGTTCACTGGAAGGACTGATGCTGAAGCTGGAACTCCAATATTTTGGCCACCTCATGTGAAGAGTTGACTTATTGGAAAAGACCCTGATGCTGGGAGGGATTGGGGGCAGGAGGAGAAGGGGACAACAGAGGATGAGATGGCTGGATGGCATCACCAATTCGATGGGCATGAGTTTGAGTAAACTCCGGGAGTTGGTGATGGACAGGGAGGCCTGGCGTGCTGCAATTCATGGGGTCGCAAAGAGTCGGAAACGACTGAGCAACTGAACTGAACTGAACTGAACTGAGAAGCAGGTTTGGGGAGCAGAGGCAGTGAGTTCGAATTTGGACAGGTCAGGCTGTGTGCCTATGGGAAACCAAGAGGGGAAGTTTTGAGTGGGCAGAAGCTCAGAGGAGAAGTCAGTATAAATGAGGAAACTAGGTTATAGATAGAAATTGAAGTCTGGGGGTGAGACATTTAGGGAGACAGTGTTAAGTGAGAAAGCGAAGAAAGGGGAGGAGGACTCGTTTAGAGTGCTGGGGGACTCTGACAGCTGTGAGCAGACAGGAGGGAGAAGTGAGCAGACATCTGAAACACAGTGGCAGATGGGTGAAGGGGAAACCAAGAAGGTGCCATGGCAGAAGGCAAGAGAAAGACCGTTTCCAGAACGGCTCCCTGGGTACCTGGGTTGAAGGTTACATAAAGGACGAAAGGCTAAAACAGTCACAGTATTTGGCAACATGGGGACCAATACCCTAACTAACATGTGGTTGCAAAAGCTGGATTGGAGTGGTTTGGAGAGTAAGAGAAATTGAGAGAGCAAATGTCACAATTCTTTCAAAAGTTTGGCTTCTCCGAACCCTGTCTTTTGATCCTTTTCCAATTGTTGTTGATCATTTTCTATTGCTGTCATTGTTACCTGACCTCTATGTCTGTATGTATATGTGAATATACTTATATTATATTTATTAAATATTAGTAACTTGCAGCAAATATTTTGTTTTTTTTGTCCACTGCATAATTTTATGTTGTTTTCATGTATATTAGCTTTATTTATGTAATTAATTTTTTTCCTTTTGACTTCTTATATTGTTCTTTGCTCTTAGAAATTCCTTCTCCATACAGAAATCACACAACTATTCATCTTTGTATTTTTTTTTTTTAATGTTTACAGCTTCTTTAAAATTTTCATTTGATTATCTTGAAATTTTTTTTATGCGTCAGTTTAAGGCTTGGGACACTTGATTATGCCACCCTAATAATACAGAGCAACAAAGCTAATCCTGGGATGTTTAATGTTTTGACCAGTTGATTCCACTGCCTCACTGCTGTAGAAAGGTCCTACTGTTCAAGAAGGTAAAATTTCACTTCAACATGAGATTCGTTTGGTCAGTAATTTATGGACATTCTGTCTCCGTGTTAATATTGTGCAGTCTCTTTATATTGTAACATTTTTCATTCTGTATCCCCAGTTTCCTGTGCTTCCCAGAATGATGTCTTCTGCCAGCCATCCTAGAAGGTATTCTTATGAGGACCAGGGATTTCGATGCCACACTCATGTGCGGGATCACAGAAAGTGCTCAGGGGATGGGTCATTCGAGGAGCCATTGGATTCAAAAGGAAGATCCCATTCTAAAATTCAGTCATTTTCAGACTCCTCTGAACAGCAACTGTGCTTTAGAACCAAACGTTCCGTCTCTTTGGTATGTAACAGTTATTGAATATTTAAGCTGTCTTAGAAAAGGAAACTCAAAGCGTTCGTACTCTCCCAGTTTGAGGAGAACAAATCTAACTTCTTATTTAGTTTGGCACTGAGATCTTTGGAAAACGACACCCATTTTAGATAGCCCAGATGTACATAAAGGTTTTAAATTATTATTATTTAAAGACATCAGGTGTAGGAAGAATTAAGTACCGGTTGGAATGTTTTTGTTACCAATGTCCTCTAGTTCTTTGAGACTGTTTCTATCACCCTTATTACAAATAATTGTGATGTGTTCTCCTTTCACTATCTGAAGAAGAAAAAACTGCCCCTAATGCTCTTGTCCTCGCCTGTGTAATCTGGTAGGATATAGTCTGTGATGGCGTTGTGCCCCCTGTATCTTTAAGAAGCACATGGAAGGAACTCTGTGGACACCATGGAGAGCAGGGGCAGGAGCAGTCACAGTGGCCTCGTGGGAACCCAAGTGAGGCATAAGGGAAACACAGGCAGGAAACGGGGGAAGGATAGAAGCGCCACTGATGACGCCAGAGCTGATACACAAAGTACTAAACTACAGACCGATTCATTAGAGGTTAGTTTTCAACTCTGCAATGTGTTCACTGAGCAGCCTTGAGCAACATACTTCTTTTTTGGTAGGTCTTTGATCTTGGTTTTATTTTGCAAACGAAGAACAATGATATGTTTCTGCCATGTAGTAGATGGAGCGAATAAGTAAGGCTAGATCCACCTGGACCTTGAGCTGTGCTCTGTGACTGGCTGGGGAGGACACTCAGGGGCTTCCCAGCTCATGGTCCCCCGAGCTCGCTGCTCTCTGCCCAGCTGAGAGGGCTGCTGGGATTGTCACTGTGCGTCTTTGCCTCACGGTGGGACGTCACTCTGTCACAGTGACCTTGTGTATCTATGGCCCCCCTTCAGTAAGTGCTGTCTCTACAGGATCAAAAAAGGAAGAGGAAGGAAGAATAGTGACCAGCTGTCACTTACTACGTCTAAACCTTATTAAGGGTTTCTATTTTGTCTTTTTTTTAAATACTGCTTTTTTTTTAAAAAAAAGATATACTTTCAGACTTAGAACAAGGTTGCAAGAAGAGTGCCAAGACTACACCTTTCACCTAGATTCCCTCTGAACGTGAACATATTATTGTGTTTACGTTTACTCTCTCTTTCCTTCCCACCCCCAAACAAGGGCGCAAGGATATAAATACAGTGTGGTAATTAAACTCAGGAAATGAACACCAATACAATCTATTGGCCTTATTCATATTTTGCCAGTTGTCCCAATAATATTTTTTATATCAAGATTCCAGATCATGTGTTGCAACCGATTTTCGTGTCCCTTTAAGCTATTGTATTTCTGCAGCAATGCCTCAGTCTTTATCTTTGATAAGACTGGCTGGTTATGTTTTAGAATGACACTCAGCTTGAAATCATCTGATATTTCCTCATGATTAGATTCACGTGATGAGCTTTTGGCAGGAATAAAAATTTTTTTTTCACATCTGTTTCAAAACTGCTTGTTAAAGTCATTAATTATATTAATCAGGGAACTGACTTGCTTTAAATTCTTTCTAGAACAAGGAAGGATATAAATATGTTTTGAAAAAAATTTTAATCAGAACAATTCTTTGTTGATTCTGATGGCCACAGAAAAAATTCATATCACATGTTTACATAAGTGTGTAAATGTGAAATCAATTTTCTTACTTAAAGAGATGTCATTATCTTATCCTTAAAATATAATAATGTTTGTTTCATTCACTTCTCAACTTCTTCCTTTTGAGTGCCAAGATAACCAAGGCAGCCTTTTCAACTTTTTTGACTCAAGAACTCTGTTCATAGTTATATATAGTTGGCCCTTTGCGTCCTTGGGTTCTGCACTTGTGAACTGGGCATCTGTGTATCTCGGTACCCATGGGTGGTTTTGGAACCAGTCCCCTTGAGGATACTGAGGGACAACTGTATAATAACCTAGAAACCTGCTAGGAATTTACAAAATTATTAAAACTCTTTTCATGTTATGTGATCAATATATATGATAAATAATTTTAAATTAAATATTTTAAATTTTATGTTACTTTAAAACAGTATATTATGAAGTTTTCTTCATTCCAAATAAAAAAATTTGGAACAATGCATACTTTAAAACATTTTTCTGTTTAACAATTGATGCAGTTTTCTGAAACTAGCTACATTAAAAAGCATGATTTGTCAGGAAATTTAAAAACGATGTATATTGCCTTTTATTTGGGGGCCAAATGTATACGACTATGTAGATTTAAATTTTACATCTTTTAGCATCAAGAAGAGCCAGAAAACTGCTTTTGTGATCTGTCCATGACCAACAACATTAAAGTTTTTCCTTTTGACATTGAAAAACTCAACTGGCTTTTTAAAATAATTTTTCTCACTTTGTTTCTAACTGATAAGAAAAAATATTTCATGTCACTATTATGAGCAATTTTCACGTAGTCTTTATTCTCAATGAGGGAAAAGCCAAATTGCAAATAATCATCACTATATTTTCTCTGTTTTATACTGTTCCTATAAGGATTAGAGACTTTCATGGCTGCTAAATATGAATTATGATCAGATTGATGGATTTAATACAAGTGCTGGAACTAATGAAAATAATCTGGAGTCATATTTACAGGGCTAGTACAATTTTTAAGCCCCTCTTAACTTGTCTCTCAGCTTCATCATTTGTTTTGCTTTCTGATTTTGACTAATGGACCATTATAGATAGAAGTGAACTAATCTCAGTATGAAACCAATTTAACACTCTACAGCGGATAACACCCCCTCAGTAACCAGACATCCCCATAACTCACCCTGCTGGGCTAGTCATGACCTTGCTCATCTGAGTGCTACTGCGTATGTTCACCTCTTAGGCCCTCAGGAGTTCAGCAGCATTTCCAATTCAAGTGGACGAAGGGGAGTAATGATTTTGTTTATTTAAAAAACTGAAGTGTAAATAGATACCATCACCACATTATCAATCCTAGTCTTTTGGAAGTAATTCCTTTGAAAGTAACCCTCTGACCATGGAAACCAAAGAAGCACAGTTCTCCCCTTTCCCCCAGTCTCCACACAGTTCCCTGTCACATCACCCTATTTATAGTTATCATTGCATTTATAACCACCTGTTATTTTTTTACTTCCTTTCAGGCTTATTGGTTGATTGTCTGTCTCCCTCCGTCGAGGTGTAGAATCTAGGAAGTAGGACCGCTAGTTTAGTTGGTGTCATAGCGCCCCATCCTAGAACAACAGTATGTGTTCATTTGATCATTGACTGTGGGCCCCTGGGCAGCTCATTGGGGAATGTTAGTGTGGATGAATGTCATTCTTGGCGCTTCATTCTTTACCTAGTCCTTATCTGAAAACTTAGTGCAAACCCTCAGTGACCATATGGAGGTTAGAATCATTCAATGTATGATTCCCTTGCCACATTCTTTTTCAAAAAGTACCAGAAGAATATTAATTTTAGTGTGAAATCCCATCCCTTTGTATCTTAGAGGCAGAGTCATGTGCAGGCTGAGTTTCCTCCACAGACCATCTGCTGATGCCCAAGGCCCTTCTTCCTTTATTTATGACTAAAGCTTTAGCAACACCCTTAGGCTTGTGCTAATTTATTACTAAAAACTAAGATGTGAAAGTCTTCTACATGATTAGAGTTTCCTACATTTCTGATAATTAGGAAAAGTGTTGAATGTTGTCAGCTCTCTACCCTTTTCCAACCTTTCTTTCTCAGGGACCAGAGAGCAGAAAGGAGAGAAATGAGAGAGAGCGCCGGTTTCTGGAAGTGAGGTCTTGCAAGAAAGCAGAGGGAAAAAGGAGCTCTAGGAAGGAAGAGCATGGAGAAGCGTACCTGCCCACCCTGTCTGAAAAAGCGCACAAATAACCCTTTGCTTCTACACCACGACTACTGACGCTGCTGTGTTTTTTGAGCCCCAGTTCACCAGACCCAGGAACGGTACCTGTGAGAGGGTCTGCAGATGCTGAGTGACTCAGGTGGGTGGTTGATTCAGCTGCTCCCCAAGACAGCTTGCATCATACCCCACCTGCTTTTCAGAGTATGATCTACTCTGTTGCCCTTTTAGGGGATTAAAAAGAATAAAAGATATTTTAATAGAATAAAGTTATTCTTGAAAATGTAAAGAGAGATATTTAAAGAGCCACCCACACATCTTCACCAACCCTTCTTGCACATCAGCCTCACAAATAATCTTAAATAAAAGTTATTGGTGTGACTCGAACTCCTTACTAGAAGCGATTATATAAGTATGTCTAATGGCCATCATTTAATGAGAACTGGTAATTAAAGGTGCCAGGTACCATGAGGAGATTTTGAATGCATGACCTGAAATAGTCCTCACCACTCCCGAGGTGAGGCGTTGTCTTTTCACTTGCTGGCAAAGGAAACAGGAGTTTAGGAAAGTTCCGTCTCTCACTGCTGAGGTGGTAATCAGAGTTAGGGCCAGAGCTCAGCTCATTCTGACTCATGTTCCTAACCTGAGGCAGGACATCCTTTCCCCTTTGGCAGTGGGTCCTGACTTAGTCTGTGTATGATTTGCTTATAAATGGACAGATGCGAATGAGAAAAACAGGACTTGGAAGTGGGTTATAGTTTTGATGATGAGAACTTTTAAGACTTACTCTCATAGCAACTTTCAAATATGCTATAGAGTATTGTTGACTACCGTCACCTTGCTGTACATTACATCCCATGACTTATTTGAAACATATGGAGTGCTTCACACGGCTCTGCATGTCACCCTTACACAGGGGCTGTGCTGAGCTTCTCTGCCTGCAGAGAAGTTCCAATTTTACTGTATATGCTGTTGAAGCAGGCACTTTTTATTCTTTTTCCAGCTTTATTGAAGTATAATTGATGAATAAATTTGTGTATATTTAAATTGTTCAGCATGATGATCGACGTGTATGTATATGACATCCTTTGTGAAACCATCACCACGGTCAGGTTAATTAAACACATTGAGCCCATATTCTATTTTTCTCCCTAGAAGAAGAGACAGTTGAAATCTCCCTATTTATTCTTTTTTTTAAAATTAAAAAAAATAATTTTAACTGGAGGATAATTGCTTAACAATGTTGTGTTGGTTTCTGCCGTATAACAGTGTGAATCAGCCATAAGTGTATACTGGATATATATATATATGTCCCTTTCTCTTGGACCTCCCTCCCCTCCCCAGGCCACCCCCCGGGGTTGTCACAGAACACTGGATTTGTGCTCCCTGTGTCATAGAGCAACTTCCCACTGGCTCTCTATTTTACATATGGTAATGTATATGTTTCAGGGCCACCCTCTCAAATTCGTCCCACCCTTTTTTTCCACTGCTGTGTCCACAGGCCTGTTCTCTACATCTGGGTCTCTATCCCTGCCCCCTATTTATTCTCTATCTCTGTCTTGGATCTTTACCTGCCCACGGGAAGGAAGAATCTCTATTTTGTAAAGATGATCTCCCAGAACTATTTCACAACTGATTGCTTATGTAAGAACAAACTAACTTTGGCATAGTTAGTAAAAAGAAAGAAAAAGAGAAGAGGAAAACGGTGAAGTAAAAGTAAAATGTTGATGATCATTAACTCGCGTTCTTTCAGTTCCTACAACTTGCACCGTCACCACTTTGGGTTGATACTTTCATGTAGCCTCGCAGTGATGCTTTTTCACACAAGTAAAAGATGACTTCACTCTATTACCTGGTGTGTTTGCCGCCAAGGGGGAGAATGGGACCTGACCTGTCTTCGAGGTTTGTGTTCTGCTGTAGTTGTGGGGAAAATACTGGTTTCCCCACCTTCGCTTGGGTACTTTTCAGTCTTGCTGACCAAATTGCAGATGGGGGGATGGTCTACACATCTGCTGTGGCCCCAGTATGAAGGTCTGGGAAGAAGTGGCCCACCCGTGGGAAGGAGAAATACCTGGAGTTCTCGGGGCGCGTTCACTGGCTGGCTGAGAGAGTAGCCACCTTCCACTCCTGCCAGGATACGTGTGAAGGTTCTTCCCCTTCGAGGATGATGGTACCTGGGAAAATCGGGATTAGGAATTTTATTCTACATTTTATCAAATTGGGGGAAAGTCCATTTTCAGCACACTTTCAGGACCATTGTACATGGAAGAAGGGGGACTCTCTGAATATGACTTTGCCTATTTATTGCCTTTTTAAAATTTGTTTTAAAATAAAAAAGTACTTGTCATAATAAAAATAGAAAAGGAATAAAAATTAAAAATTTGTATTATATTTACTCAGAGATATACTTTATTTTCTGTCTTTTCAGAATATTATCTATGTGTACAGACACACACACACACACACACCCCTTATTTCCAAACATGAACTCATTTCAGTTAACAATATATCACAACATTTTTAAAATCAATAAAAGAGTTGAGTATATAATTTTAATGGTTATTTCAAAGGAAACATGCTTAGAAGGTGCTCAAGTCTGTTCTATCTTAGAAAGTTTCCCTCATAACATATCAGTAGGTACCACTTTTAGTAGCCAGTAGTTACCACCCTGGCCTTCCCTGGTAGCTCAGATGGTAAAGAATCTGCCTGCAATGCAGGTGACCCAGGTTTGATCCCTGGGTCGGAAGATCCCCTGGAGAAGGGAATGGCTACCCACTCCAATATTCTTGCGTGGAGAATTCCAAGGACAGAGGAGCCTGGTGGGCTACAGTCCATGGGGTTGCAAAGAGTCAGACATGGCTGAGTGACTAACACTTGTTTTCCCCGATACCTTAGCTATCTTTCCTTTCACAGAAAAGTTCCTGAAGACCATCTGTTACATTTCCCCCTCGATTTTCAGTCTGTGGCAATGTGACTTTTACCCTTACCTTCTTTGGAAGCTGTTCTCTTTGAAGTCACTCTTGTCCCTTTTACTGTCAAATTGTATGAAAACATTGCTCTACTTCCTTAGCTTGACTATCTGGCAGCTTCTGACATTGCCGACCACTCTCTCCCTTCTGAAGTCCTCTCTTTGGCTGTTGTGATCTATATTCTTCTCTGGTTCCTTGGACTTTGCTGATCATTCTTGGTTAGTCTTTGCTGAGGAATCCTTAACCCTTAAATGTTGGCTTTCCTCTAGGCTTTGTCTACACATGTGTTCTAGGCCTGTGTCTGACTCCCCTTATTCTCTTTGGGCAATCTCAAACATCCCATGGGGTCAGCTACCTATGTGGTGTGTTATTCACTCAGTCATGTCCAATTGACCCCATGGTCTGCAGCCCGCCAGGCTCCTCTGTCCATGGAATTCTCCATGCAAGGATACTGGTGGGTTGCCATTCCCTTCTCCAGGGGATCTTCCCCACCCAGGGATTGGACTCGGGTCTCCAGCCTTGAGGGAGATTCTTTACCATCTGAGCCACCAGGGAAGCCCCAAATGGTCCCTAAATCTCTTCCTGTGATGCAGACCTTTCTCTTGAGCACCACACCCACACAGACAACTGGACCTTAGACATATATCTAGTTGCAGTTTTCATAGGCATTGCAAACTCATTTTGTAATTAATTTTATGGTCATACCACAAGGCTGGTGGGATTTTAGTTCCCAGACCCCGGATTGAACCTGGGCTCTCAGCAGTGAAATCATGACTGGACTGCCAGGAAATTCCCTCAAACTCACTTTTAAAAAGTAAATTATTATTTCTTGCCCCCGTCTTTCCCTCCTCTTACATTCCCAATCTCAGTAAATGGTTAGTATCATTTACCAGTTGTCAACTAAGAACTTGGTTCAGTTCGAAACCATCTTGTACTCTTTTGCTCTCCATTCCAGTAATCATCGACTTCTGCCTATTTTGCCTCTAAATATCACTGGGGACCTACTAAATTCCATTCTCACTGCCACCACATCACTTCAGGCCCCTTGATTGCAACAAAGATAATAATATATCTTGCCTTGATTCCAACAAAATGACGTCTTTCCTGACCAGGGATCAAACCTGGGCCCCCTGCATTGAGAGCACAGAGTTTTAGCCACTGCACCACCAAAAAAGTCCCTCCCCTATTTTAATGTGGATACTAAAAAATTTAAATTTACCTCTCTCTTTCATTTCTTTGGGGCAGTACTGATCTTTACTCTGACTGATTCTCAAGCCTCTTTTCGTATTACTTGAATTTTATTTTTTAAATTCTAGGGAGTTTAAAAAGAGTCGGAATTTAATTAATCCATGTGTTAGCTGGCCTAATAGTAGTTATAACATTTTAAAGTTTATTATGCTTGATTCCTTCTTTCCTCCTTCCCTCCCTTCTTTCCTTCCATCCTTCTCTCTCCAAATGAAAATACCTCTGTCTGATCATATTCTCTTCTGTGTTGTAGTATAACTCATGTGGGTTTTAGCATGTAATGGCTTACTTACAAGTCTGTCTTCCCATCTAGACTGTGAACTCTGAGTTCACAGGAGCCATATCTTAATCATCTTTGCATTCCCAGAGCCCCATAGGTCCCTATCTCATAGTACTGAGGCTATATGTGTATATATATTGTCTGAGAATGTGACTCTGAACAGAGTTCTATAACTTGAATGAATTCTGCCTATTTTAGGCAAGAAACTGTCATATATTACTCTCTTGAAATGAAAAATTGTGTTTGTAGATAATATTCTCCCCTCCATGGAAACGCTTTCACTGATAAAAACAGCACCTGTCACACTTTCAAATGATGCAGAAGCATATAAAATAGGAAGTGGCTATTCTCCGGAAAGCACCAGTGTCGGAAATGAAATGAACACAGCTGAGCATCACTGTGAGGGCATACTGGTTGCTCTCCTCTAGGGGGCAGACCTGAGCTGAGCTTTGGACGTAACGCTGGACACAGAGAAACCTCCCTGCTGGGCAGTGACAGAATCACTCCCATAGCTTTCTGACAGAAAGGAAAGAACTGCAGCATTTCTTATCAAAACTGTTGGAGGTTGGACTAATCTAATTAAACACTGGGTAATTTGTATGACTTATTAATGTATTTAAAGGTACACATGAGGGGGAATGATGAACTGGTTTTCTCCATGGGGCACAAGAAGAGGAAGAAGGCATAGAATGCTTGTGCAGATGGTTTACGTTTACACAATGGGAGATTTTAAACTAGCAAAGGGAGGGATTATAAATGCTAATTTTCTTCGGAGTTTTTAACTTTCTATTGTAACCTGGGATTATATAACTCTGTTTTGACTGAAATCCTGCTAACTTTGGAGCCAGTTATAGAATTGATGGAGCACAGTTCCGCCCCATCTGATTGTGGAGATGTGAGGGGAAACAATGGTGAATGGTGCAGCCTCTGTGAACAAGGGTATGGGATTTCCTCAAAAAATTAAAAATAAAGCTACCATATAATCCAGCAATTCCCTTCTGGGTATTGATATGAAGGAAACAAAACAGTAGCTCAAAAACACATATGCACGCCCATGTTCATTGCAGCGTTATTTACAACAGCTAAGACATGGAAACAATCTAAGTCTCTACTGATGGGTGAATAGATAAAGATGTGGTGTATATATATGTATATATATATATGAAATCTTGCCATTCACGACAAGTTGGATGGACTTTGAGGGCATTAGGCTAAGTGAAATAAATCAAATCAGTTCAGTTCAGTTCAGTTGCTCAGTCGTGTCCGACTCTTTGCGACCCCATGAATCGCAGCACGCCAGGCCTCCCTGTCCATCACCAACTCCCGGAGTTTACTCAAACTCATGCCCATCAAGTCAGTGATGCCATCCAGCCATCTCCTCCTCTGTTGTCCCCTTCTCCTCCTGCCCCCAATCCCTCCCAGCATCAGAGTCTTTTCCAATGAGTCAACTCTTTGCATGAGGTGACCAAAGTATTGGAGTTTCAGCTTCAGCATCAGTCCTTCCAATGAACACCCAGGACTGATCTCCTTTAGGATGAGCTGGTTGGATCTCCTTGTAGTCCAAGGGACTCTCAAGAGTCTTCTCCAACATCACAGTTCAAAAGCATCAATTCTTCAGCACTCAGGTTTCTTTATTGTCCAACTTTCACATCCATCCATGACCACTGGAGAAACCATAGCCTTGACTAGACAGACCTTTGTTGGCCAAGTAATGTCTCTGCTTTTTAATATGCTGTCTAGGTTGGTCATAACTTTCCTTCCAAGGAGTAAGCGTCTTTTAATTTCATGGCTGCAATCACCATCTGCAGTGATTCTGGAGCCCCAAAAAATAAAGTTAGAGAATGACAAATACTGTATGATTTCACTTACATATGGAATCTTAAAAAACAAGCTGGGATGGGGTATGTGGGGAGAATGGGGGCAGGACATATGTACAAAATGGGTGAACATAGTCAAAAGGTGCAAAGTTCCAGCTATAAAAAAAAATTAGTCACGGGGTGTAATGTACAGCATGGTGCCTATAGTTAACAACATTGTAAAACATATTTGAAAGTTGCTTAAAGAGTAGATCTTAAAGTTCTTATCACAAGGAAAACAAATTTTGTAAGTGTGTCTGCTGGTGGATGTTAATGACATCGTAGTGATCTTTTCACAATAAATAAAAATATCAAATCATTATATTGTACACCTAAAACCAATATAATGTTACATGTCAATTGTACCTCAACCCCTTCCCCCAAAGCCAAAAACAAACAAACAGAAAGACTGGTGGTTGCCTGAGGTTGGAAGTAGTGTGAGTAGGCAGTGGGTGAAATGGGTGAAAAGAGTCAAAAGGTACAAACTTCCAGGTATAAAATAAGTCCTGGGGATGTAATGTACAGCCTGGTGACTACAGCTAACAATTCTATACTGTATAAATGAATGTTGCTAAGAGAGTAATCTTAAAAACTGTCATCACAAGAAAAAAATTTGTAACTGTGTGTGGTAGTGGATATTAATTAGACATTATAGTGATCATTTTGCGCTATATACAGATATATACAGATATAGAATCATTGTCCACCTGAAATGAGTATTATGTTATAGGTCAACTTTATCTAAATTAAAAAAACAAGCAAACAAACAAAAATCAATAGTGTACTATGAAGCTCCTTAATTTTAGCCAGCCTCTTCTCAGCTTGTGCACACGTGTGTGCCCAGAAACTCTTGAGTGATTTACACCACAGAGCATAGCCGCACCTCGCCTTGGCTCATGATCTAAGTCTCTCCCTTTTTACTAATTGCCAGGATTTGCTTGTTCATTCAATGAGAAGTTTTTGTTGTTGTTTTACTTCCTGCTCTGTGTTAGGTATACAACAGTGAGCAAAGCAGATAAAAACCTCTTTCAGGAGCTCACACTGCAGTGAGGAAGATAAACAGTAAATGAAAGTCTACACATCACTTCCTCAGAGATAACTAATTAAAAAAAAAAAAGATTGTGTCACTCTCTAGCTTGAAGCCCTTAGCAAGCTCCTCATTCCTTACAGAATTAAAACTTCCCAGCATGGCATCAAACACCCCATGGAGCTGGTTTTCAAACTTTGATGACAAAGATATTATTTCAAACTCTTCTTACCTCCTTCCCTTTCTTCTCCTCCCTCCTCATTGTTCTGTGTCCTATACATCTTTCTTCACAGCAGATGATTTTGTTCAGTTCAGTTGCTCAGTCGTGTCTGACTCTTTGTGACCCCATGGACTGCAACACACCAGGCTTCTCTGTCCATCACCATCTCCCGGAGTTCACTCAAACTCATGTCCATTGAGTTGGTGATGCCATCCAACCATCTCATCCTCTGTTGTCCCCTTCTCCTCCTGCCTTCAATCTTTCCCAGCATCAAGATCTTTTCTAATAAGTCAGTTCTTCACACCAAGTGGCCAAAGTATTGGAGCTTCAGCTTCAACAACAGTCCTTCCAATGAATATTGAGGGTTGATTTCCTTTAGGATTGACCAGTTTGATCTCCCTGCTGTCCACGGGACTCTCAAGAGCAATTTCATTGCAATTGCTATAGGTAATTTCATTGCTATTGTGTAAATCACCTTCAGGTGTTTTGGTAGAGAGATAAATGCAAACAAATTAAGTCTTCATAATGATTACTATGTCTCTTTGTTTGGATTTTCCATTTGCAATGGGCGCTGGTTAGCCACTCAGAAGGGGTAATAATAATGTACTTGCCATGAACCATTTTAACCTGAGCAAGGAGCCAGTGAAGGACTTTCCCAGGACTCTCTTATCTCTGAAATATAAATAAATCTGTCACCTGTAACTAGAAACTGTGTATGTAAAGATTGTTCATTATGTTCTTATAAACAAGTGGCTTTTTATAAGGACAAGTGTGTTACATATGATAGCTATTAAGAGTAAATCCTAAGAGCTCTCATCACAAAGAGAAATATTTTTGCCTTTTTCCCCCCATTTCTTTTTATTGTATCTATAAGAGGGGATGCATGTTAACTAAACTTGTTGGGTAATCATTTCGCAAAATATGTAAGTCAAACTTTATGCTGTGTACCTGAAACTCAGACAGTGATGTATGTATTTATATCTGAATAAAACTGGGGCAGGGAGGGGTCATCTGACTCAAGACTGTCTCATCCAAATTCCTACTTGAGACAACAGCTCCCTGTGCAATGGGTCTGCCAGGTAACTCCCAGGCTTCCTGCATGCCTCTGGCCCTCCCTCCCTTCCTTCTTTCTCCCTTCTTCCCTTCCTTTATTTTTTTTTTTATCTTTCTAACTTCTTTTATTTTATGTGTAGTTGATACATGGTACTGTGTGTTCGGGGCTTCCCTGGTAGCTCAGATGGTAAAGCATCTGCCTGCAATGCGGGAGACCCAGGTTCGATCCCTGGGTCGGAAGATCCCCTGGAGAAGGAAACGGCAACCCACTCCAGTATTCATGCCTGGAAAATCCCGTGGACCGAGGAGCCTGGTCGGCTACAGTCCATGGGGTCACAAAGAGTCGGACACGACTGAGCAACTTCACTTCACTTCATTGTGTTTCAGATATACAGCATAGTGACCAGTATTTTATTCAGATTCTTTTCCCTACTACAAGACATTGAATATAAGTTCCTGGTGCTATACCGTAAATCCTTGTTGCTTTTCTATTTGTTGTATGCATGAGTGCTAAGTCACTTCAGTCGTGTCTGACTCTTTGTGACCCCATGGACTGTAGCCCATCAGGCGTTTCTGTCCATGGGATTCTCTGGGCAAGAACACTGGAGTGGGTTGTCATGCTCTTCTCTGGGGATCTTCCTGACTCAGGAAATGAATCTGGGCCTCCTATGTCTCCTGCATTGGCAGGTGGGTTCTTTACCACTAGCGCCACCTGGGAAGCCCATTTGATGTATAATAGTTTGTATCTGTTAATCCTATACCCCTAATTTTTGTGTATATATTTATTTGTATTATTTTTAGTTCCACATATAAGTGATATCACATAATATTTATCTTTCTCTGACATTTCACTAAACATAATATTCTCTGAATCCATCCACATTGCTACAGATAGCGGTATTTAATTTTTATGGCTGAGTAATATTCCATTGCATATACACATATGTATTGAATCCTTTCATGGATCATAGTCTTTTTGTGGGGAAGAGGCTTCTGTAACTCCATGAAGCTATGAGCCATGCCAGGCAGGGCCACCCAATATAGACAGATCACAGTGAAGAATTCTGATAAAATGTGGTCCACTGGAGGAGGGAATGGCAAACCACTCCAGTGTTCCTGCTGTGAGAATCCCATGAACAGTATGAAAAGGCAAAAAGTTGTGACACTGGAAGATGAGCCAGCAGGGTCAAAAAGTGTCCAGTATGCTACTGGGGAAAAGTGGAGGGCAATTACTAATAGCTTCAGAAAGAATGAAGCGGCTGGGCCAAAGTGGAAATGATGTGCAGTTGTGGATGTGTCTGGTAGTGAAAGTAAAGTCTGATACTGTAAAGAATAATATCGTATAGGAACCTGGGATGCTAGGTCATGAATGAAGGTAAATTGGATGTGCTCAAGCAGGAGATGGCAAGCATGAACATCAATATCTTAGGAATCAATGAAATAAAATGGATGAGGATGGGCAAATTTAATTCAGATGACCATTATATCTACTATTGTGGACAAGAATCCCTTAGAAGAAATGGAGTAGCCCTCATAGTCAACAAGAGTCCAAAATACAGTACTTGGGTGCAACCTCAAAAAACGATAGAGTGATCTCAGTTCATTTTCAAGGCAAAGCCTTCAACATCACAGTAATCCAAGTCTATGCCCCAACCACTGATGCTGAAGAAACTAAAGTTGATCAGTTTTATGAAGACCTTCAACACCTTCTAGAACTAACACCAAAAAAGATGTCCTTTTCATCATAGGGGATTGGAATGCAAAAGTAGGAAGTCAAAATTTAGCTGGAATAACAGATGACCATTGGAGTACTCCATTTGGTCTTGGAGTACACAATGATGCAGGGCAAAGGTTAACAGAATTTTGCCAAGAGAACACATCAATCATAGCAAACACACACTTCCAACAACACAAGAGACAACTCTACATGTGGACGTCACCAGTCAGTCAATACTGAAATCAGATTGATTATGTTCTTTTCAGTCAAAGATGGAGAAGCACAGGTCAGCAAAAAACAGGACCTGGAGCTGGCTGTGGCTCAGATCATGAACTCCTTATTGCAAAATTCAGACTTGAAGAAAGTAGGGAAATCCACTAGGCCATTCAGGTGTGACTAAATCAAATCCCTTATGATTATCCAGTGAAGGTGATGAATAGATTCAGGGGGTTAGATCTGGTAGACGGAGTGCCAGAAGAACTATAGACGGAGGTTCATAACATCGTACAGGAGGCGGTGACCAAAACCATCCCAAAGAAAAGGAAATGCAAGAACCCAAAATGGTTGTCTGAGGAGGCCTTACAAACAGCTGAGGAAAGAAGAGAAGTAAAAGGCAAGGGAGAAAGAGAGAGATACCCAACTAAGTGCACACTTACAGAGAACAGCAAGGAGCAATAAGAAGGCGTTCTTAAATGAACATTGCAAAACAATCGAGGAAAACAATCGAATGGGAAAAACTAGAGATTTCTTCAAGAAAATTGGAGCTATTAAGGGAATAGTTCATGCAAGGATGTGCATGATAAAGGACAGAAGCAGTAAGGACCCAGCAGAAGCGGAAGAGATTAAGAAGAGGTGGCAAGAATACACAGAACTATATATATGAAAAAAAGGTCATAATGATCTGTACAACCACGATGGCGTGGTCACTCACCTAGAACCAGACATCTTGGAGTGTGCAGTCGAGTGGGCCTTAGGAAGCATTGCTTTGAACAAAGCTAGTGGAACTGACAAAATTCCAGCTGAGTTATTTCAAATCCTAAAAGATGATGCTCTTAAAGTTCTGCACTCAATATGTCAACAAATTTGGAAAACTCAGCAGTGGCCACAGGTCTGGAAAAGGTCAGTTTTCATTCCAATCCCAAAGAAAGGCAATTCCAAAGGATGTTCCAACTACCATTCAATTGTGCTCATTTCACATGCTAGCAAAGTAATGCTCAAAATCCTTCAAGCTAGGCTTCAGCAGTATGTGAACTAAGAACTTTCAGATGTACAAGCTGTATTTAGAAAAGGCAGAGGAACCAAAGATCAAATTGCCAACATTCATTGGATCATGGAGAAAGCAAGGGGGTTCCAGAAAAACATCTACTTCTGTTTCATTAACTATACTAAATCCTTTGACTGTGGAGAAGGACATAAAGTAAGACATGTTCCTGGAAACATTAGTGAAAAGCCAATAGTTGGGATGAAACTCTAGAATCAGATCACTTACTGGTGAGATGTCAGCAAGGATTCCATTGCTGTGGAAAAGGAGCAGGATCTCTGGCATGTTCTCACATCACATTACTTAGAGTCTCCTCTTTCATGCAACAAGATGAGGTATAAGTGGAAGAGGAAACAGACTATGCAATAGAGCCAGCACTTGAACAGTATTAGGAGAAGAGATGGCATATGTTAATTGCCTCAAAAACCTTGAAGAGAATGACAGGCTCAGTTCAGACAACTAGAAATTCAGTCCAAGCTATGAAAACCGAGGGCCTCAACAGCAGTGTTCATAGAGACCTCCATCACTTGCAAGGATCAGAAGATGGTGATAAAACTCAAACCCAAAATCTGACTGAAAACTGCAGAGCTGCAAAGTAGCCTTGATGTGTCTCTTATGGTGAAGTCAGAGCCTTGACCAAGAAGTGGGTCTCAGATCTGCAATGAAGGTATTTGAGCGGATAGGTCCCAGAATTTGGACCTCCCCGATTTCTTTTTCTAAACCCTTAGAATTGGCAGAAGCAGTTGCCTTTTCTTTGTTAGAGTAAAATTGCCTCTCTTCGCCTGAGACCATGAAAGACTCCCCGAGGTGGCTGCTTCACAGAATGATCAGCCTTCTCAGGATTTGCACAACTATACCTCACTGACTGTACACCAACAGCCTAGGAGAGAAATACACTTCTGTCACCAAGATGAAATACCTTGCCTCCCCCCAAAATTGGGGGACCCAGCTAATATTAACCAACAGGAACCAGGAGAATATGTGTCAACTTTGGAGTAGATGGGTATTGGTCAGATAGGGAAAGTTTATTCACATGGGAACTTATGTGACTCAGAATTTAATGACCTGGCAAGGATACCTGGAGCCTGTCTTAGAAGCCACTAGGCATGACTCTTCAAAGCCTGGGCATGATAAAGGTAACAAAATAGAACTGCCTTGGCAGAGCACTGCAGAAGGCACCAGAGGGCCCCGAAACTTGAGAATATTAAAGTGGATTTATTAAGTGGTCTTGTTTTATAAGTGGTCTCATTTTATAAGACCAGAGAACACATCCATTATCATGTTATCTAAGAGGAGGCAGAGGATACTCTATTCATTAAGATAATGAGAAATGCACTAGTAAGGGAGTGGGTCTTGGAGAAGTGGTGGCCATCCACTGTAGGCTGGGGCTGATGGCAGGAGATACTGCCTTAGTGCTGGGCTCCCTAAAAGCAATGATAAGCTTTAAGAATATGAGCGTGCAGGAATTCCCTGGTTGTCCAGTGGTTAAGAATCCACCTGACAGAGCTGCGGACACGGGTTTGATCCCTGACCAGGGAAGATTCCACATGCTGAGGGTCAGCGAAGCCCATGCGCCACTACTACTGAACCCATGCACCCTGGAGCCTGGGCTCCACAAGAGAGAAGCATGTGTACTGTAACTTATTACTTTCATTCTCCCAGAGAAGCAACGAGAAATCCAAGTTTAAAACTTTCCCCCTCCAATGTGAGATGGGGCCAGATCCTATCCAACACACAGTTGAACTTTCTTGGGATCCAAACAACCAAAAGCCTAGCTGCTGTCTGATTTGAAACTGGCAAAGTGGGACAAATAATGTTGAGTAAGACCAAGTTGAGTAAGTTTTGGGTATGTGCTAGATGTCCTATTTTCCCCACTGTGATCTCTACCCTGTCTCTTTTTGCTGTTCTCATGAACCTTCTCTTCATTAGGGAGAGAAAAATACTGCCTGCTGCCACAAAATGCATAGACCTCATTTCCTTTTCTTTGCTAACATTTTAATTTAGTTTAGTTTTGTGGTCATCTCTATTGAGAATTGGAATATTTCCTGCCATGTCAATAAACAAAGATGTCTCAGTCTTCAGTGATTCCAGCCCTCCAGGATACTCAGGAAGGAGAAGAATCCCTGTGATCAGCAGCCATTAGACTGCAGCCACTCCCTATGGTGAGCCCTGAGGAACTCAGAATGTGAAAAACACAATATATTGGCCCTAGATAGCTGAGATGCATATGAAAGGAATGCTTTCAGTGAGCCCCGACTCTTGCATCTTCTCATATATAGAAAAGTGCTAAATTCCTTAACTTGAGATATCTGATTTTCTTTAATTCACAAAAATTCTTTTACCTGCCCTTTGTTGCAAGCTTTTATATAGCCTGACTCCTCCCCCTGCCTCCTCAGAACAGTTCTTTCAGGGTCACTTGAGATGCTGTCTCCTGGGCTTGAAGTCCTAAAAACTCCCACCAAATAAAACAACTCTCAACTTTTAGGTTGTGACTGTTTCTCAAGTCGGCAGTTATGGTGACCATGAAGGGACCAGAGTAGATTTCTCCCCTCCACCCTAGCTGTGGGAAAACCTGGAGCCTTGGTATCAGCAGAGGCCCTTCATGCCTATCTGCCTCCTCAGGGAGTCCAGACGGATTTGAAAGAGTCTCTCCTGGTTCTCAGGTCTCCCGTTTTGGTTGATGATCCTAAGATTTACTTGGTGGGAAAAGAGGTTATCCTTGAAACTTGGTTTCGAGAAGAGGTACCTGGGTTGTTCAGTTTAGTCACTGAGCGGGTTATCCTCAGTTGTAGGACTAGGAAGATTTTGCTCAGTTTAGGTACTGAGTGGGTACCCTCAGTGTAAAAAGGCACTGGGAAGATTTTCCTTGAGTAGGTGATCCTCAGTGTGCAAGGCACTGCAAAGTCTCAGTTTGGACACTGAGTGGTTGTTAGCCTCGATTTAGAGACTGGGAAGACTTTACTCAGTTAAACACTGACCAAGGTGGGACCAAGTTATTAGGGAGCAAACTGGCCCATGGTGTTTTCTTGAATTGGTTGCCTTAGTAGAATGTGTCAAAATAAAACAGAAATCTTATGAGTGGTTTTGAGCTCTGAAGAAGGGACTCTATCCTCCTCACCAGCAACAGCTTCCTCAGGCAACTGAGAAACTTTAAGGAAATTCAAGGTAGAGGCAAGACCTCACGCTGTGAGGCTGTCCCTAAAGGGAAACCCACTCATGTAATTAACAAAGTGCTCAACCATGGACATGCACAATATTTGGCCATTCCATGATCTGAGCACCTGGGGAAGTCTTATACTCCACTGGGAGACCTAAGACAGATAGGAGGGGGCTAAAACAACTCTGGAGCAAAACCATAGAAGTTAAGCTCCAAAGCAGCACACACTGGCCCATCACATGATTGTCACTAGCAATTTTATCTTGGAACATTGACTTCAAAATGGGAAATAAAGTTTTCAAAATAAAAGAAAAAGGAACAACAGATTGCCAACACCCAAGCTGGGTTAATGTATGTACAAAACCTATAAGTATTCACTTAATTGGAAATTAAAAATTGAGGGGCTCTTTCATTGCGTATGTAGTTAAGTTACATTAAGATTATGAGCTAGCTTAGTAAAAATGTCTTTTCAGACTTCAAACAGAGGAGTTCTAGGCAAACACTTGCATTTCTCTATATCTTTGAGATGTAAATGTTCTATCTGATCTTCTTGGGTTGTTCTGTATTTTGATCATTTGCATTTTTTGAAAATGTGGCTTTTGCCATACTATTTTTGAGAGTAAACGTTCCAAATTTAGATTGTGTCCTCCTCCACTTTCTTAGGGCTTCCCTAGAGGCTTAGATGGTAAAGAATCCACCTGCAATGTGGGAGACCTGGGTTCGATACCTGGGTTGGGAAGATCCCCTGGAGAAGGGCATAGCAACCCACTTCAGTATCCTTGCCTGGAGAACCCCCACAGACAGAGGAGCCTGGTGGGCTACAGTCCATGGGGTCGCAAAGAATTGGACACGACTGAGTGACTCAGCACAGCACAGGGGGTCCCTTTTGGCCCATTTAATTTCTTATGTGTGTACTAATATCAAATCTTGTTTTAATCACATAAATGTCCATTTTAATTTTCCCATTTTAAATAACTATCTGAAGATTTCTTTATTCATTGAGAAAATTTCTTGAAAAATTTTCCTTGTTGGAGATAATACCTAGACTTTCCTTACAAACTTTTTCTGTTAACTTTTAATTATCCTAATGTTATTATTAGCATCTGTAAGACCCATTGAGCTGAAGCTAAGATCACAAATGAAGCTCCTTAAGCCAGTTTTTTTTTTTTTTTTTTACTCGGGTTTCTGTCCCTGGGATTCTCCAGGTTTCTCCAGAGGTTTCTAAGCAACTGGCAATTATTATTGGCTTAAATAAAAGTTAACGCTTACAAACCAAACAATTCTAAGTTCAAATGAAATTAAGTTAATTGAATTTCAGGTTCATGTGAACTGTGAAATTGTCAATATTAAATTAGTACCTGGTAAGCTATGGTTTTTCCAGTAGTCATGTATGGATGTGAGAGTTGAACCATAAAGAAGGCTGAGCACCAAAGAATTGATGCTTTCAAATTGTGGTGCTGGAGAAGACTCTTGAGAGTCCCTTGGACTGCAAGGAGATCAAACCAGTCAATCTTAAAGGAAATCAATCATGAATATTCATTGGAAGGACTGATGTTGAAGCTGAAGCTCCAATACTTTGGCCACCTGATGTGAGGAACTGACTCATTGGAAAAGACGGTGATGCTGGGAAAGATTGAAGGCAGGAGGAGAAGGGGAGGACAGATGATGAGATGATTGGATGGCATCACTGACTTGATGGACATGAGTTTCAAGCTCCGGGAGATGGTGAAGGACAGGAAAGCCTGGTATGCTGCCATCCACAGGGTTACAAAGAGTCAGATTGAGTGAGCAACTGAACTGAATTGATGTTTAAGTTTATTGATCTAATTAATATAGACATGTCTTGAGTCATCAACATTAAATATAATATTAAGCAAAATGCTTTCATTACATTTAATATAACCTAAATAAGATTTTACATCGGTTGCAAATTTGTCGGCAAGGAAAGTAACTTGATGTGAAGAAATTTTTGAGGGAAAAAAGCAAAAATGGGTTAAGAGTTTTGGGTGAATGTTTAGATATAATTATGTGTTTTAGGAGCTCTCCAGATATTCTACAACTTAAAAAGTTTAAATTATGCTAGAATAAATTAAGTGAATGCGACAGAAAGTTTTGTGAAAAGTGGATCTTGAAAAAAAGAATTTTGTGCTCATTTCTGTATTTTTATTTATTCTTCATACTTCCCTTTATTGAAAGGACAAATCTTAGTTTTCTTAAAGTTTGTTACTTTTCTTGTTGACAAATTTGTAACAGATAGAATAAGGTCTTATTTGACCTCTTGTAAACCTAAGCACAACAGGAATATTACTTCTTCAGTTGGTAAGTTGTGTCCAACTCTTTGCAACTCCATGAACTGCAGCATGCCAGGCTTCCCTGTCCATCATGACCTCCCTGAGTTTGCTCAAACGCAAGTTCATTGAGTCAGTGATGCCACCTAAAAATGTCATCCTCTGTTGTCCCCTTCTCCTCTTGCCTTCAGTCTTTCCCAACATCAAGGTCTTTTTCAATGAGTCAGCTCTTCACATCATTTGGCCAAAGTATTGGAGCTTCAGCTTCATCATCAGGCCTTCCAATGAATATTCAGGGTTCATTTCCTTTAGGATTGACTGGTTTGATCTCCTTGCTGTCCAAAGGACTCTCAAGAGTCTTCTCCAGCACCACGATTTGAAAGTATCAGTTCTTCGGCGCTCAGCCTTTTTTAGTTGTCCAGCTCTCACATCCATACATGACTACTGGAAAAACCATAGCTTTGGCTATACAAATCTTTGTCGGCAAAATGATGTTTCCTCTTTTTTTTTTTTTTTTTATTTATACACTGTCTAGGTTTGTCATAGCTTTCCTTCCAAAGAGCAAGTGTCTTTTAATTTCATGGCTGTGGTTACCATCCACAATGATTTTGGAGCCCAGGAAAATAAAATCTGCCACTGCTTCCACTTTCCCCCTTCTATTTGCTGTGAGGTGATGGGACTGGATGCCATGCTCTTAATTTTTTTAATGTTGAATTTTAAGCCAGCCTTTTCACTCTCCTCTTTCACCCTCATCAAGTTCTTTAGTTCTTCACTTTCTGTCTATCGAGTGGTATCATCTGCATATCTGAGGTTCTTGATATTTCTCCTGGCAATAAAGAAAGCTTATTTTCTTTTAAATTTGAAGTGCAGTTGATTTACAATGTTGTGTTGATCTGTGGTGTACAACAAAGTGATTCAGTTTTATATATATATATATATACACACAACTATACAGTAGGATCTTGTTGTTTATTTATTTTAGATATAGTACTTTGTATCCACTAATCCAAAACTCCTAATTTAACCCTCCCTTCCCTTTTCCTTTGGTATCTATGTTTGTTTTTTATTTCTCTGAGACTGTTTCTGTTTTGTAAATAAGTTCATTTGTGCCATATTTTGGATTATACATATAAGTAATATCATATGGTACTTGTCTCTTTCTGATTTATTTCATTTATTCGTCTATTTATTTTTCTTTTAGGCTTACCTTAAGAGCCAGTTTCTTTCTTTCTTTCTTAAGCACCCAAGAGAAAACACACATCATAGAAACCTGTTCTGAACAAAACTGTTTTCTACCAACAATTTCCTTTGGCAGTCCCAAAGGACAGTGGTAGAAAGGAGTTCCAGGCATATATGTGTCTATAAAGTCAATATCTAAAGAGACAAAAACTGGGTAGAGACCTTCAATAAGACTGTTCTCATAACTGCTTAAGTCAGGAATACATCACTTTTCATACTTCAAGCACATAACACACATCTGATCATGACTATGCATGCTTGTCATCTTAGATCTCTTTATGTTTCAGTTCAGTTCAGTCACTCAGTCATGTCCGACTCTTTGTGACCCCATTGACTGCAGCACACCAGGCTCCCCTGTCCATCACCATCTCCCAGAGCTTGCTCAGACTCACATCCATTGAGTCGGTGATGCCATCCAACCATCTCATCCTCTGTCATCCCCTTCTCCTCCCACCTTCAATCTTTCCCAGCATTGGTCTCTTCAAATGAGTCAGTTCTTCACATGAGGTGGCCACAGTATTGGAACTTCAGCTTCAGCTTCAGTCCTTCCAATGAACACCCAGGACTGATCTCCTTTAGGATGGACTGGCTGGATCTCCTTGCAGTCTCCTTCAGTCTTCTTGCAGTCCCTTGCAGGGACTCTCAAGAATCTTCTCCAACACCACAGTTCAAAGGCATCAATTCTTCTGTGCTCAGCTTTCTTTATAGTCCAACTCTCACATTCCTTTACAACTACTGGAAAAACCATAGATTTGACTAGACAGACCTTGGTTGGCAAAGTAATGTCTCTGCTTTTTAATATGCTCTCTAGGTTGGTCATAGCTTTTCTTCCAAGGAGCAAGCATCTTTTAATTTTATGGCTGCAGTCACCATCTGCAGTGATTTTGGAGCCCTCAAAAATAAAGTCTGTCACTGTTTCCATTGTTTCCCCATCTATTTGCCATGAAGTGATGGGACCAGATGCCATGGTCATAGTTTTCTGAATGTTGAGTTTTAAGCCAACTTTTTCACTCTCCTCTTTCACTTTCATCAAGAGGCTCTTTAGTTCTTCGCTTTCTGCCATAAGGGTGGTGTCATTTGCATATCAGGTTACTGATATTTCTCCCAGCAATCTTGATTCCAGTTTGTGCTCTATGCAGCCTAACATTTTGAATGATGTATTCTGCATATAAGTTAAATAAGCAGGGTGACAATATACAGCCTCAACGTATGCCTTTCCTGATTTGGAACCAGTCTATTGTTCCATGTACAGATGGAACTGTTGCTTCTTGATCTGCATACAGACTTGTCAGGAGGCAGGTAAGGTGGTCTGGTACTCCCGTTGCTCTAAGAATTTCCCACAGTTTATTGTGATCCACACAATCAAAGGATTTGGTGTAGTCAATAAAGGCTTTGGCATAGTCAAAAAAGCAGAAGTAGATGTTTTGCTGGAACTCTCTTGCTTTTTCTATGACTTTTATGCTTAAATGTTATCAATAAAGCATTCTTATAGGCAGAATTCTGCCAATGCAGGAGACCTAAGAGAAGCAGGTTCAGTACTTGGGTCGGGAAGATCCCGTGGAGAAGGAAATGGCAACCCACTCCAGTATTTTTGCCTTGAGAATTCCATGGACAGAGGAGCCTGGCAGGCTACATACTAATGACACAATGTCACCACGTTGTACTTCAAAATTCCTCACTTTCCAATGATTCAAAAGCACCACATCAGACGACTGGCTCCCCCCAGGATTCAAAGAAGGCTGCAGCCATACTCCTTCCACTCTTGCCACGCAGGCAACTCGATCCAAGAAAGTCGCTGCCTCAGGTACCGCCACAAAGAAGCCTTTGCAAAAGGCCTTGAAGTACCTTCTCAGCCAGCCTTGGGACTGCGCCATGCCCTTTCTCCCGCTCTTCCTTGGTGAGAAAGGGTGAGTGGTTATTTTGTTTGTGCTCTCGCCCAATTTGGCTAAAACCCCGCTGCGCGGCTCGGCCCAAGGGACCTCCCCGCCAGTCCCGCCCTCCACCAGCGGCCTTATTTCCTTTAGTGTGATAATCCCTAGGTCCACATGTTGCTGCAAATGGCATTATTTCATTTTTTTATGGCTGAGTAGTATTCCATTGCATATATACACCGTATCTTCTTTATCCATTCATTTGTTGAGGGACGTTTCAGTTGTTTGCATGTCTGAGCTATTGTAAATAATGCTGCTGTGAACACTAGGAGGCATGTATCTGTTCAAATGATAGTTTTCTCTGTATAATGCCCAGGACTGGGGTTGCAGGATCTTGTGGTAATTCTGTTTTAATTTTTCAAGGAACCGCCATACCATTCTCCACAGTGGCTGCACCGATTTAAATTCCCATCAACAATATAGGAGAGTTCCCTTTTCACTACATCCTCTCCAGCTTTTCTTGTTTCTAGACTTTTTAATGATGGAAATTCTGATCAGTATGAGGTGGTACTTCACTGTGTTTTTGATTGGTATTTCTCTAATAATTAGTGATGTCACGCATGCTTTCCTGTGCCCATTGGCCATCTGTATGTCTTCTTTGGAGAAATGTCTATTTAGTCTCAGGGGGCAGAAAGCTTTTGAATCTCCAGTGGAACAGCCATGTTTGTGGAAGTCCAGTTCAGGATTTTGTCAGATGGCAGAAATTACTCTTCTCTCCAAGTGATACCAGCGTGGAGTGACGCTTCATAGGGACACTGAGCTTTCAGGCACTCTACCCAGGATGGATGGTGCCCAGGAGCATTTATTAACACTGTAGTTTCCAGGCAGGTTGTTCAACAACCAGAAGAGAAATGCTTTATCTTCAGGGCCAGCTTCATGTTTGTGCAACTTGTATAGTTGTACCATGTCCAGTTTTAGATGGGAGAGCCTCAGTCTTATTTTAATGCTCTGCGGTTACTGTTGTCAACATCCCAACAATTTATAAACAAGGGACCCACGTTTTCATTTTTGTTCTTGGACATACAAATCTTGAAGCTGGTTCTGCTTCTATGCATCCAAGGTCACGCAAGTGTAACAAGAGTGAGGAAAAAAAATCAAGAACCTCTGTTGTCACCTTCCTCCGAGTTTATGTATCCAGATACGCACCTAATGAAACTGCTACCCATTCCTTGATCTCTGTTGTTGTTGTTCAGTCACTAAGTCGTGTCTGACTCTTTGTGACCCTGTGGACGATAGCACACCAGACCTCCCTGTCCCTCACTATTTCCCGTAGTTTGCCCAAGTTCATGTCCATTGAGTCGGTGATGCCATCCAACCATCTCATCCTCTACTGCCCTCTTCTCCTCTTGTCCTCAATCTTCCCCAGCATCGGAATCTTTTCCAGTGAGTTGGCTTCTTGCGTCAGGTGGGCAAAGTATTGGAGCTTGAGCTTCAGCATCTGTCCTTCCAATGGGTATTCAGGGTTGATCTCCTTTAGAATTAACTGGTTTGATCTCCTTGCTGTCCAAGGGACTCTCAAGAGTCTTCTCCAGGACCACACTTCAGAAGCATTAATTCTTTAGCCCTCAGCCTTCTTTATGGTCCAAGTCTCACATCTGTACATGACTACTGGAAATACCATAGATTTGACTATACAGACCTTTATCAGCCAAGTAATGTCTTTGCTTTTTAATATGCTGTCTATGTTTGTCATAGCTTTTCTTCCAAGGAGCAAGCGTCTTCTAATTTCATGGCTGCAGTCATCATCCACAGTGATTTTGAAGCCTGAGAAGAGAAAATCTGTCACTACTTTCACTTTTTCCTTCCCTTGATCTTAACTGATAGCATATTTAACCTTTAAGAGGAAGTTCTCGGAGGTCTCTTTTCCCCTTTTAGAACTATTTTCGTACTGATTCGGGAACTCTAGTTAGTAGAATGATTTAGGTCTTGGCAACATCGTTTGAAAAGATGAATTTTCTACATCTTCTTGGTTTACTTTGTTTTATGGCATTTATCTAGAACAACCTCAATTTCATGGGTGCATTTTACACACAGTTTGGTGTGTCTTATTTTTTAAGCAAGATCTAAGAAATATTCTTATTGGCTACTGGGTCCAAATACCAAAACCAGCCGCAATGATTGTGAATATTCTTTCCTGAGTTTTCTTAATCTTCATAGGCTGTGCACAGGTGAGGGGTGTACTCTGTGGCTTTTGTCTGTTCCCCTTGGGTGGAATGGGTGTGAGTAGCCTGGCTTGGTGGACTGGCCCAGGAGAGAGAAGCAGGGTCTTGGGTGGGCCTTATCTGCGTGGAAGCCTCCACTCTTCCTGTGCTTACACACTGGCCACCTAAGCTGGACGACTGAGCAGTTTCATAGAAATGATTAGTCAGGAGGCAGCCTTGGTGAGAGTGGGCATGAAAGGCTGTCAGTCCTTCTCGGGACCTGGGGAAGGACCTGCTGACCGTGGCCGGGGCGTGCCTCCCTGATTGCAGGACAGTGTCTTCTGCTGAGCAGAGAGCGTGCGAAGTGGAGTGACACTCGGTCTGGCTCATCTGATGACATTAATTACAGGGTGTTATGGGCCAGGCGTCTGTAGGTTGGGTGGAGGTGGAGGCCACTGGCAATGTATGCCATGCCCAGAGAGAAATGTGTGAGTGGGAGGAAGAAAAAGGATTTCTCTGGAGCTGTTCCAAGGCTGGTGCTGGTGAAAGATGCTTGTCTTTCTTGAGCATTAGAGCAGCATCTGCCAGGATTGTCAGCTACTAAGAAGCACGTCTCCGTACTCATGAGCTATGGGGAATGCGGGCAAAGGTAAGAGTGTGGTATATTTTAATATTGTTTCTTCCTACTCATTGGGTTTGGTGTGCACCTGGATGTGTGTATGTGTATAAAACTGACTGAAAGGTGGCAGGTTACAGTCTATTGATTTTTTTTTATTCTGTTGGCAAATTGTCGGCATTAACTGAAACTTGAAGGCTTTGTTTTAACTTCTTACTCCTTAACTCTTCTGCCTCCAATCTAAGGTATTACTCAGACCATGGATGATGCATGATTAGAAGGGAGAACTGGTTTGAAATGGTCAAAAGTAGTTCACCATTTCTAGAGAAGTCTTTAGTGTGAAAGAGCAAGAACTTTTCATGCACACTGACCTAGGTTGACTCTTCTGTGTATGTGTGACATTGTGCAAATAACTTAATCTTCCTGAACTTTCAGAGTGGTATGGATTTAATGAAATAATGCCAGCAAAGAGCCTAGTGTGGCAGCTGTCTCCTGGTAGAAACTCAGCAACGGTTACCTCTAGTTTATCAACTCTTTCTCTAGCTCCGCTTCCCTAGCACTGGAGTCATGTCCTGCCAGTCTCAACTCCGTTAGTGGTGTTTCCACAGCCTACTTATTGTAGGTTGTGGCTGATTAAGACAAAGTTAAGACTAGTCTAATTTAATGATTATATGGACGTTTCATTTCATTTTATGTTAGAATCTAGCATCTCAGTTAGATAGGCAGAGTAAATGTGGGAAGGAATGTGTCTCAAATGTTGAATTCTACTTCACTTGGTTTGTAGCATTTTTCCCTTCTGAGATCTTTCAGAATGTGGCAACTAAAGCATAGGTTCTGCTGTCCACTCTTTCCATTTATCCACCATCCAGCTAGCCAGCCTGTCAGCCATCCATCCATCCATTTATTTATCCATCCATCTGTCCACTCATCCATCTATCCATTCATCCATTTATCAATCCAACATTTGTGTACTGAATCCGTGTATGCCAAGCACAGTTCTAAGAGCCAGAGATTAAGTGAAGAAAAACAGGGAAAAAAATCCTGCATTCCTGAAACATTTATTCCAGTGAGCCGTTGTGCAATCAACCAAATAAATCAGCAAAGTCCATAGTGTGTTAGGTGGGGAATTATTACGGGGAAAGGAAAGCAAGAAAAGGGGATGGGGTTTGAGGCACTCTGCAGTTTTTCAATAGGGTGATCCGGGAAGGCCTCCCTGAGAAAGTTTTTGAGCAAAGGCTAAGGAGGAGAAAAGGGGAAGAGCATTTCAAGCAGGAGAAGCAGCAAGTGCAAAGGCTGGAAGGTGGAGCCAAGCCTGGTGTGCAAGGAGAAACAGGGAGGCTGGTGTGGCTGATGGAGGGGAAGACGAGAGAAGGCTGGGAAAGTGACAAGGGCTAAATCACTTGGGGCTACGAAGGTTCTTATGAAATCTTGGGTGCAACTTACACTTCAATAGAGGAACCCCGGCTCCTCTGTTGAGAACAACGTGAAGGGCAGAGGTGGAAGCAGAGTCTACTTCGACCATTGTAATAACACAGACCTGTATAAAAGTGGTTACAGGGAAGGGGTGAAGAGTGGACAGCCCCAGGGAATATTTTGGAGATAGAGCCGACAGGAGTTTCTAGTGGGTTAGATGTGAGTAGTGAGAGAAAGAGAGGAGTGAAGGATGACTCTACATTTTAGGGAGGGGGTGAGTAACCAGAAAGATGAAGTTGTCATTGAGTGGGAAAAACTGGAGCAGATCTCGTCCAGGATGTTAGGAGATCTGTTCTGGATGGTTTGGGATTTGAGGTGTAAGTCAGACATCTGAGTGGAGATACTGAGTGGGAAGCTGGATATGGGAGTCGAGAGCTAAGCAGTGAAGGCTGGTCTCAAGATACAAACCTAGGAGTTGTGGACACGTGATGTAGTAATTAAAGCTGTGAAGCAGAATGAGATCCCCCAGTGCTGAGGGCAGGTAGAAAACAGTTCTAAAAACTGAGCCAGAGGACCTGCTAATTTTAAGGACGTGTGAGACAAGAGAAAGCAGGAAAGAAGGAGGAACGAGAGAGGAGGAAAAACAGGGGCAGAATATTTATTTTCCAGCGGAAGGCCCTGATCCACTCTGTGAATTTCTGCTAGTGGTGCAAGTAAGCTGAGGACAGAATTGGCTGTTGAATACAGCCAGTTGGGATTCCGGTGACCTTGACAAGGGAGCTAGAATCAGATAGGTCCAGTAAAGAAGAGACAGGTTGAAGTAGGGAGAAATGAAGTTAGTGACCGTTAAATTGCTCCCAGTCTTCCTCAATCCCAATCCAGAGGAACCAAGCCCTCCAACTTCCCATTTTTCTGATTCATCTTAATCTTATTTTGCCAGTTCCATTAATTGTTGTAAGCAATCCTCAATTCTTTTGGAATGGGCTGCCAAGCCAGCAGGATGGGGTGCTCCTCCAAACAGGGAGCCTCTCTTGGGGTACAGAGCTTGTGGTCTCTTCCCTTCACATCTGGTGGTAAAAATGTGACTACCTGCCTGATCCCGAGGCTGCGGGGCTGGGGGACAGGCATGGTTGTGCAGCATGTGGAGTCTTTCTAGACCAGGGATTGAACCTGTGTCTCTGCATTGGCAGAGACAATTGGTGTCTTTGGTGGATTCCACCAGGGAAGCCCTTTTGCCTACTTTTAAACTGGCTGTTTGTTTTGTTTTCCTTTCTTTTTTATTGAGATAAAATTGACAGATTACATCGTATTAGTTTTAGGTATGCAAGATAATAATTTGATATATATATTGGGTTGACCAAAAAGTTTGTTTGCCTTTTTTCATAAGCTGTTCTAAGTGAACAGTTTTGTCCATCCCATATCTACTGAGAAATGATTACCACAAAAAACTTAGATAACATCCATCATCACACACAGGTACATACTTTTTTTTGTGTGAGATGCGAACTTTTAACCCCATTCTCTAAGCAACTTTCAAATATACACTATAGTATTATTAACTACAGTCACCATGCAGAATATTACATTCCTAGGTTTTATTTATGTATATTCCACAGGACATGGAATTCTCCTGGATCAGGCATCGAACCCGTGTCCCCGGCATTTGCTGGCAGATTCTTAACCCGTGGAGCACTAGGGGAGTCCTGGATGTCTTTTAACGTGGGATGTAGAAGAGTTTAAATCCCACTGGCAGTATTTGACAGATGCTACAGATGCAGGACAGGTGACATCGGCACCTCTGGCTGAGGCTGGATGTGTGGGAATTAGCTTTAGCTCCTCCATTTGGTATCAGCCCCACCCTGGCAGGGTGTATTTGGATCTCAGTTGTCAGCTGCGTTTTTAGATGACTCACTTGTTTATTTATTTATTCTGAGCTAGCTGCTTCTTGGCTAGGGCTGTGATAGTGCCACACTCACGTCAGCACCTACGCACAGACCTTTGGGGCTATTGACTCTTATCACTCTGTACCAGCTGGGTCTGGTCTTCTCCTGCCCACTCAGGCCACAGCAGAGCAATGGCAGCCAGAACCACTCTGACAGGAGGGACTGCTCTGGCCCCTGGGGGGGTGACCAGAGCCTCCTTGCCACCTTTGGCTCCTGCACCCTGGCTCCAGGGTACCTCTAAGCCCATTTAGCATGACTTCTGAGGAGTATACCTAATCAGCTTAGTAATGTGGCGGGGGGGGGGGGGGGGGGGCGGTGTTTGTTGTTGGTTATTTATTGTTTCTGGTTGAACAGGATTTCAATAGAAGCCTGACACCTCTAGCCCTCTCTCAGGGAACACTGGTTCTCTGGTTGGATCCCTGCCCAGCGGTGTCCAATCCTGAGCTCAGATCTGCTCTCAAGAAGACCATGGCAGGAGTTCCTGGTTGCCTAGTGGTTAGGACTCTGGGTTTTCACTGCCAAGCTTGGGTCCATCCCTGGTCTGGGAACTGAGAACCCATAAACAGAGTTAAAAAAAAAAAAAAAAAGAAAAGGCAAACAGTGCTTGGTGAGTAAATTACCATGGGGATTATGGCCCATGGGTGCATGCTCAGTGGCTCAGTCATGTCTGACTCTTTGCTATCCCATGGACTTTGTAGACCACCAGGCTCCTCTGTCCACGGGATTTTTCAGGCAAGAATACTGGAGTGGGTTGCCATGCCTTCCTCCAGGGGATTGTCCCAACCCAGAGATTGAACCCATGTTCCCTGCATCTCCTACACTGGCAGGCAGATTCTTTACCACTGAGCCATCAGCTCCTTGACAATCATGGCCTCTTCCCCCTCACTTGGCACCTGGCCCATGATGCTATAATGATGGCTTTCATGGGAAATTCCATGAGAATTTCCAGTTCCTAAGAACTAATTTCTTCCTGGGCCATTCTGCAGTAGAGGCAAGCGAGTGGGTGCCAACAGTGGTTGTAGGCTGCTCTGGCCCCTGATCTTCTTCTTGGGATGAGGAAATATGGGCTATTTGGGGGAGGACATGTCACTCACATTGATTTGTTTGCTTTTCAGGAGCAAATAACTCCTGCTGAGAACCTTCGCTGAGAACATGGGCCTTACTTTTGTGGGTTACTATTGTTTAGTTCTTTTTAATGGTAAAACACTCTAGTGTTCCATCTTCCATCTGAACTCACAGAAACACTCACACACATAGGATGACCTTGGTCTGTACATTTGAGAGTTCACAATTCTTGTCCTAGCTACAAAGTGAAATCCTTTTTTTGACATCCCAAAGCCCTGGTGCTGCTCATCTGTCTCATACAGTCTAACCCAACGATTCTCATCATTTATTTCTGTCACAGTATACATAGAACATGACACCATGTAGATGAGAGGGCTCACTCTTGGAGAACAGGCCAGAGGAGGTCTGGCTTCATAGGCTTTGGCTCTCCTTACACTCACCTGACTGCTCCTGGGCCCGAGTGCGTTTGTATTTTCTTCTGCCACAGCAGTACCCCCTGAGGGGCACACCAGTGGGCTGCCTCGAAGGTTAGAGCTTCAGGTCTGAGACCTAGTAGAGACCACTATCTCAGTGCAGTCAGCATCTATAAACGTCTTTTAAGGTATCTAGAAACATCTCTCAACATACTTACCCAAGTGTCGTGAGTTAGGGAGAACTAAGTTCCTGTGGAGTGCAGTTTGCCACCATCTGCCACCCTAGATGTAGATGGATGCCAACACTTCCTGTCCCCTGTCCCTTCCAGGTCAGCGAGCCTGGGCTCCTCGCCTCTGTGGCCACACGGTGATGCTTAGCAGGCTTCTTCCTACTCACTACTTTATTAGGAATTTCACCATTTCCGCATATGCCTGCCCCCTGGGAGCTAACACGGGGCTGGTCCCAGATTTGCTACATCTTCTGCACAGCTTAGAGCAGGGGTCCCCCACCGCTGGGCCATGGTACAGTGCTGGTCTGTGCCCAGCTAGGAACTGGGCTGCAGAGCAGGAGGTGAGCGGTGGCCAAGGAGGCCTGCTTCATCTGTATTTACAGCTACGCCCCATCGCTTGCATTACCATCTGAATTCCACCTCCTGTCACATCAGAGGCAGCCGCAGATTCTCATACGAGCACAATAAATGTAACGTGCTTAAATCATCCTGAAACCATCCCACTCCCGCCCATGGAAAAACTTCCTGTGAAACTCGTTCCTGGCGCCAAAAAGGTTGAGGACTGGTGGCTTAGAACATTGCTTCTTATGAAATGGTTGAGGGCATCACCAGATGCTCTGTAGAAACTGTCTGCTCCTGTCACTATGACAAATACCCTGACTACTGGTGTGTTGGGATGCCGATGTTGCAAGAGCTCTCTAGTTCTCTTTTAACTCTTGAGACTGTGTGGTATTGGGTATTGCTTCTTATACTCAGACAGAGCTATAAGCACACTCACTGACCCAACCAATCATTTATTTACCTGTTTAACAACTCATTCAATAAATGCTGGGCAATGAGAATGTAAATACAGAGCCATAGTTCTTACTTTTTAGAAGCTCACAGTGCAGTGAGAAACCCTAGAAGTGTAATGATGGCATTCAGGAAATTTCCGTGACAGTGCCTTGGGAACACAGAATAGGGTTCCTCACACTTGCACGGTGGATCAGGGAGATTGCTTCATTGAGATGAAATGACTGCTGAATGGAGTTTTTCTATCTCTTTCTTTCTCCTTTTTTCTTGAACTGAGTCATTCAGGATGTATGTCATTGGTTGAGGAAAGGAAGGGTTCCAAGCAGCAGTAAAACTGTAGACAGCTAAGGAAGCATGTTAGAGAGTTTGGAATATTTGGGGAACTTTAGGTGCCACTATTTTATTTGAGCATAGCAGAGTGTTAATGGACAGCAGCAGTGGGATAAGAATTCCTCTAAAATAAGTTTGAAGGGTGAAGGGGACACTCCCATGTGAACCTGCAATGGTCAGACTATATATTTGAAATGACAGTGTCTGTGAGGTTCAAGGTAACATCTTATAGGAGCTGGGCTTTCTCACTCGGAGGATAAAAAGTAGTCAGCAGTGTGGCCTGGACAAGCTAGCTAGCCTTTCAAGTTACTGACCTAGGAGGAAAATATTACCTCATGGAATTGAGAGGATTCTATAGAGCTCTTAGATGGGAGGATGCTCAAAAAATATTTTTCCTTTGTCCCCTGTGGACCTAGGCTTTGGAATTGAATCTTGGTTCTGTCATGTTATTGTGATAGGTGTTGTAATCCTTATGAAATGCATCTCTTTATCATCATCTTATCTTTAAAATGGAAATGATAATCAAGAGGTTTAACTTAATTGGTGCATACAGAATGTATTAGGTATTGGCACATAATAGGAACCAGTTGTTCATGGTGAGCCCCTCTCTCCCCTCCCTTCCTGCATTTACTGTTGAAATTAGTGAGGCTAGTGATACTCAGATACCAGGCATAAGAAGAGGGCTTAGCAGTTTAATCTCTAGTTAACAAGTATCATCTGGAGAGCTAACAAACTGTCCAGTTTAACCAAAATGTACAACATGAGAGTTGTGAGTTTGAGCTTTATTCAGGGTCTTACTGAGGCTATAGTCTAGTCTGGAAAATAGCCAAAGCTCTGAGAAACTGCTTCAAAGAGGAGCCAGGAGATGTATATACACTTTGTTTTTGTTCAGTGGCCAAGTTGTGTCTGACTATTTGCAACCCCATGGACTGCAGCACACCAGGCTTCCCTGTCCCTCAGTATTTTCCAGAGTTTGCCCAAGTTCACGTCCATTGAACTAGTGATGCCATCCAACCATCTCATCCTCTGTCGTCCCCTTCTCCTCCTGCCCTCAATCTTTCCCAGCACTAGGGTCTTTTCCAATGAGTCAGCTCTTCACATCAGATGGCCGAAGTATTGGAGCTTCAGCTTCATCATCAGTCCTTCCAATGAATATTCAGGGTTCATTTTTGTTAAGATTGACTGGTTTGATCTCCTTGCTGTCCAAGGGACTCTCAAGAGTCTTCTTCAACACCACAGTTCAAAAGTATCATTCTTTGGTGCTCTGCCTTCTTTATGTTCCAGCTCTCACATCCATACATGTGAGGCTGGATACATACATACAAGCCTATGGAAAAACCACAGCCTTGACTGTACAGACCTTTGTCGGCAAAATGATGTCTTTGCTTTTTAATGCACTGTCTAGGTTTGTCATAGCTTTCCTTCCAAGAAGCAATTGGTTTCTAATTTTATGGCTGCAGCCACCATCTGCAGAGATTTTAGAGCCCAAGAAGAGGAAATCTGTCACTGCTTCCGTCTTTTCCCCATCTATTTGCCATGAAAGTGATGGGACTGGATGCCATGATCTTAGTTTTTTTTAAATATATATACAAAAGCAGACTTATTTATATATATATAAAAGCAGACTTTGATATAATTGAAGCTGAATCTCTAGGAATTGAGGTCCAGGCATTAGTTATATTTTATGAGCTCTTCAGGAGATTCTCTGGTGCAGCCAGGATTGAGAAGTAAACAATGCTAAGCCCTTGAGTTTTCTTCAATGATGGAATCTGAGAGTCTAAAGAGGCTCCTTCTGCTGCCAAAATCTGGCTCTCTGTGCGCTGATGACAAACAGAAATTCGGAGACAGAGTTATGGAGGAGAAAGAAAGGATAGCTTTATTCCTTTGCCAGGCAAGGAGGGAATGCATCAGGCTAGCACCTCAACTGTGCCCCACTCCCTGGGAAATAGGGAAAGGTGTTACAGTTTGATGTCTTCATCAGCGGTATATGATAAGGATCAGGGCAGTGATGGTTTTACATTCTTCTTTCTTCTGCAAAGTTCACATAGCCTTACCACTGGGTTTGGTCATCCCTGAGGCTATTGGCCTGTGACTTTCGTTCTGAAGAATGTTACAAGGGAGTGTTACAAGGGTGTGCGGGGGAAGAACGCAGGTGCCGGATGCCTAGGGTCAGAGAGTGATTAAGAAATTAACTTTGTGAAGGACAAGTCTAGTTATGTGCACCGAAGATTGGAAACAGTCAAAGTAAAACTAGGTTTGCTTAATTCCTGCAGGCCTATTCTGGGGGTTTCTATACTCATTCCTTTGTTTTCCTTGCTTGTTAGCACAGGAGGCCTGGGTTCAATCCCTGGGTCAGGAAGATCCCCTGGAGAAGGAAATGGCAACCCACGCCAGTATTCTTGCCTGGGAGAATTCCATGGACAGAGAATTCCGTGGACAGAGGAGCCTGATGGGCTCCAGCCCACGGGGTTGCAAAGAGTCAGACAGGACTGAGCAACTAACATTTTCACTTTCACTTAGCAGAAAAACCCAGTTCCCATTTCTGTTGTAACATTTCTATTCCTGTTCTTCTCCCCCCACCATCTGTTGGTGATTTTTGAAGTTTTTACTTTTATGATGGTCAGAGGCCCTCCTTCTGACTGGCATTCTTAAGGGGTTATGGCAATCTGAACAAAGTCCTCCTCCCCCCAGCCCCCAAAATCGGCAAGTTCTAATCTCTGGGAATTAGAATGTGTTGCCTTACATGTATTGGGGATGACAGAGGATGAGATTGTTGGATGGCATCACCGATGCGATGGACGTGAGTTTGAGCAAGCTCTGGGAGTTGGTGATGGACAGGGAGGCCTGGCGTGCTGCAGTCCATGGGGCTGCAAAGAGTCAGACACGACTGAGCAACTGAACAACAAAAACAACATATATTGGGAAGGCAACACTGGACCGCTACGCGTTTTAGCTTTTCAACTGGTATTTTTAACAAAAAGATTAAAAGGAGGAAAAACTAACAGTCTTTGTTGTTTTTGTTTGAACACGTGCAGTACACATCATGCAAGAGAAACTTCAGTGAAAAATAACTCAAAGTGGCAGCTTAGAATTCCGACTTATAGAGCATCTTCAACAACAAAAAAATAAATTTGTAGAGAAATGATAAGACAAAAGAAAGCAATTTTGGTTTTCAAGGGCAGTGAACTGTGGAAATATAAACATATGGGAGGGAACTAAGATTTGTTTAAGTTTGGCTAAGATTTGTTTGCAGATTCCACTTGTCACCTCTGAGCTGACAAGAATCTGTTTCTAGTGAAAGAATGTATCTCCTGCCTCTAGGCAGAAAGGAGGGAAAAGAAAAATCTTCTCCTCCATTTGCTGCTGCTTAATTTCCTTCAGCTCAAAAATATTTTTATGTCAAATAGGCATACTTTGGGATGGTGTATTCTAGTTTCCTTTAGTTCTCAATTCATAGCTTTATTTTTAGAAAGTGTCACATATTAAAATAGTCAAAGCTGTTTTTCCAGTAGTCATGTATGGACATGAGAGTTGGACTATAAAGAAGGCTGAGCGCTGAAGAATTGATGCTTTTGAACTGTGGTGTTGGAGAAGACTCTTGAGAGTCCCTTGGACTGCGAGAAGATCAAACCAGTCCACCCTAAAGGAAATCAGTCCTGAATATTCATTGGAAGGACTGATGCTGAAGTCAAAACTCCAATACTTTGGCCACCTGATGCACAGAACTGATTCATTGGAAAAAACCCTGATGCTGGGAAAGATTGAAGGCAGGAGGAGAAGGTTATGACAGAGGATGAGGTGGTCGGATGGCATCACCAACTCAATGGACATGAGTTTGAGCAGCTCCTGGAGTCGGTGTGGACAGGGAAACCTGGTATACTGTAGTCATGGGATCACAAGGAGTCAGATACAACTGAGTGACTGAACTGAACTGAACATATTAAAAGCTGAATTGGGTTGTGAGATAAGAGATCAGCACAGGGGGAGAAAAATATAGACAAGAACAAGCAGAATAGAGTGAATTTAAGAACATTGTTTTCTGTTTGATTGAGTCAGTCTGTTAATTTGGTAATAGGTCAGTTTGGTTCAACAATTGTGTCTCGTTTCAGAAGGTGATGTTGTGGGTGGGTTTCCACTATATGATTTGAGCAATCAGGTATTTAGTAAGAGGCATTTCTATAGAAACAAAAGGAAAATGAAGTTTAATGGTTGGAGTAGACTATAAAACTGGTTTTTGACCAGTTTTTGACCGCCAACGGAGCAGATTTCAAGATATTGAGCTCAAGGTGTGTTTTGCAGTTCAAATGTCTCTGAGGCTCTCATCAGGTATGTTCCAGTGAACCTTTTGAGTGACTTACACAGCAACAGGCTTGAAGGTTATTCATTCATGAGCTGTTGTGTGTGATATTTCTGTTTATATCAGGTTGTCTAGTTTCAGGCATTTTGGGGAAAGGGCAGTTTTATTTCTTAGTGTTTACAAGTCAGAAGGGCGGGAGAAAAATGAAATGTTAGTTCGGAGAGCTGTGACCAGATATTGTCAGAATATAAAAGAATTTGGGATCCCACTTCTATTCACAGGACAAAACCTCAATGATAGTGAACAGGACTAGGATCTAATATCCGTAAAGATGTGTCATAGTTTTCCATTGAAACATCATTTTTTTTTAATCTCTACAGTCACCCCCATTTTTACCAAAGAGAGTCATAATAAGACAAATCGCTTTGGTAAATAAATCTAATTTCATTAAACTTTGCCTGATTATTTACATAAGTGAAGCAAGAATAGAGACTGATCGTGTAAGTTCTTTTAAGTCTGTTTTGCTAGAATTTTTGATAAAGAATTTAAGATTATTCTGGAAGCCAAGTCAAGGACTCACTTGCAATGCCTGTAGATTTAGGTGAATTCCTCTCTTCTTGAGATGTAAGATGTCATAAGATGTTGGGTCTATTAGGAAATGACTTCCCATTCTCATTGGTTAGGCTGGGAACCATATAAACAAGATACCAGATAGTTTTTTGAAAGGAAGCTTTAATGGCTCCATAAAATCAGTCTTAGTTTTTGAAAAAACTGTCTGGTCAAGCCTTAGTCTATTTACATCATTCCCAAATATAACATTCCAGTCAAAGTCCCGGTAATATAACCAGTATTGCCCACTGTGTCCTGTAATAAGGAAAACAGATTCTCCCTCAGTCTATGCAAATAACTATGTTGCATAATTTTATGCAAATAGTTATATTTTCTTATAGTGAAAATAAGAACACTCAGTAAGTTTCTAAATTCTTGAGGGATCAAGTAGAGAGAAAATTCTGTTTACAAAGATAAAATTTACCAATATAATTTAATTTGCTTTAAATTATTAATAGGTGGATAAGAAAGAGAAAAGTTTGCTCTCCAACTAAAGTTGTATTCCTACCTCAACACCTCGTCTCTCAGATTCATTGACCTAGCATGTGGTCAGTAGAGAGAGCTTGGACTCGATAACAAATTTGGCTTAGCCAGCCAGGAGTCTTGCTGCTTGTGGCTAGCTGGCCCTGGTCACGGAGTACTGCTCTAAGACCCTAAGCATCTACCAGGACTATTTGTCCTGAGGATCCTTCCTTCAAGACACCCTGAAGCGGCACAGGCTGCACAGTGCTTGGCAGTTGGTATAAGGAACTGACAAAACAGAGGGTCAATAGGCTCAATTTCATTCGTAGGTTCCTATGTGTATGTGCTCGGTCATGTCCAACTAGTTGTGACCCCATGGACTGTAGCCCACCAGGCTCCTCTGTCCATGGGGATTCTCCAGGCAAGAATATTGGGTTGGGTTGCCATTCCCTCCTCCAGGGGATCTTCCCGACCCAGGGATGGAACCCACTTCTCTTATGTTTCCTGCATTGCAAGCGGATTCTTTACCACTGAGTTACCAGGGAAGCCTCTTGTTCGTAGGATAAGTCTACCCACTTTGATAGCCAGTTCAGCCAGTTTGTTTATTTGTGGTTTTGTGTATCCTTTTGTGTTGCAAGTTGATGAACCCAATTTTGTAGGCTAAGTTGCTCTGGTGTGCACATCAAGAACATATTTCCCCCTCAGTCTGGGCTTTTTCTTTATAGGACAAGCCAATTTGGTTGGGGCACCCTGTTGGAGGGGGGTAGGTTTTGTTGGATTCTACCTGAGTGGGAACCAGTTCATTGGGGAGCTAGTCTCGTGTGGTGAGTGACCTGGTTGGAATTAGTTCATTGGTTTTTCTTTTTTTTTTTTTTGTAGTGTAAATTTATTTACCTGAGTTGGGAGCCGGTTCATCTGTGCAATGATGCAATCTGCTTGTGCCATTTTTGTTGAGATTTGCCTATGTCTTTTGTGTTTTCGTGTTACCAAACTTATAAAAATGGGAAATGTTTCATCTATCCCAAAGGATAGCTCTTTGGGGAGCATATTAGATACGTTAAGATCAGAAGGCCCCTGAGTGACTCACAAGTATACAATCTCGCAGTTAGCAGTGCCTTGCCAAGGAGAGGAACACTCTGATAATACAGGCCTGGGGTCTCCCTTGGACTTGAGACATCCAATTATAATTTTCCCTACAGGCGCCTCAGGTAACTTTGGCAGTGGGAGCTTCAGCTCTAGTTTGGGAGCTCTCCCAGTGAAGGAAAACTACAAGATTTTAGAGAAATGTCCAAGGCTTAGTGGGACTTGGAGTCACATTTGGGGCATTCTTGCCATTTGGTTTTTGGGTTTCTGGGCATCTTTTTGCTATTTGCTTTTTTTTTTTTTTTTGGTGACTTCCTGCTAGTGTGGTTTGCTAACACAGACCTCTGGTACTAACTGCTCAAGGGAAAATGAGAAGTACTTCCTGTAAGGCTGGTTTCTTAGCAGAAGGCCTTCTCCCCTAGACTGTAGTAGGAGGGGGTGAAGCTGTCCAGGAGGGGTGAATGGGTGTGTCCATCCTTTGGTTTCACTGAGGTGGCCCCTGATGCTGAAGCCCCAATACTTTGGTCACCTGAATGCACAGAACTGACTCATTGGAAAAGACCCTGATCCTGCAAAAGACTGAAGGCAGGAGGAGAAGGGGATGAGAGAGGACGAGATAGTTGGATGGCATCAATGACTCAATGGACATGAGTTTGAGCAAGCTCTGGGAGTTGGTGATGGACAGGGAAGCCTGGCATGCTGCAGTCCATGGGTTGCAAAGAGTCAGACAGCACTGAGTGACCGAACTGAAGACAAATAGAAATCCTAAATGCTTTTTCCCTGCAAATATTTAGCTGTCTAGTTGAGTGGGCTTGATTTGTTCCATCTGTGAAAAACCCACTTTTAATCCAATCTCTTTTTTAAACATAGGTTTTACACTGACTCAGGGTTAAAGTCTTAAAATAAGAACTGAGACTTCACTGTTTGTGTGTCTGTACATGTCTTTGTCTTTGGATAACATTGCGGTGGTTGATCTGTAAAAGAGCTTTATTTAATTGGCTTAAACAAAAGTTAGCACTTACAAACCAAACAATTCTAAATACAAGAGAAATTAAGCAAAGTAAATTTCAGGTTCACATGAATGGGAAATATTCAATACTAGGCTTCCCGGGTGGTGCTAGTGGTAAAGAACCTGCCTGCCAATGGAGGAGATGTAAGAGATGTAGGTTCGATCCCTGGGTCAGGAAGATGCCATGGAGAAGGAAATGGCAACCCACTCCAGTATTCTTGCCTAGAGAATCTCATGGACAGAGGAGCCTGGTAGGCTACAGTCTAAGGGGTCATACAGAGTCAGACATGACTAAACAACTTAGCATGCATGCACATTAAATTTAAGTTGATTGATCTAACAGGCGTGTCTTACATCAACATTAAATAAAATATTAAGTATAATACTTTCATTGTGCCTAGGTTTTGTTGTCCACTTGCTCAGTCGTGTCTGACTCTTTGCGACCCCATGGACTGCAGCACGCCAGGCCTCCCTGTCCTCCACCATCTCCCTGAGTTTGCTCAAACTCATGTCCATGGAGTCAGTGATGCCAGCCAACCATCTCATTCTCTGTCGTCCCCTTCTCCTCCTGCCTTCACACTTTCCCAGCATCAGGTTTTCAGTTCAGTTCAGTTCAGTTGCTCAGTCGTGTCCGACTCTTTGCGACCCCATGAATCGCAGCACGCCAGGCCTCCCTGTCCATCACCAACTCCCGGAGTTTACTCAAACTCATGCCCATCGAGTTGGTGATGCCATCCAGCCATCTCATCCTCTGTCGTCCCCTTCTCCTCCTGCCCCCAATCCCTCCCAGCATCAGGGTCTTTTCCAATGAGTCAACTCTTCGCATGAGCTAGCTGAAGTACTGGAGTTTCAGCTTCAGCATCAGTCCTTCCAATGAACACCCAGGACTGATCTCCTTTAGGATGAGCTGGTTGGATCTCCTTGCAGTCCAAGGGACTCTCAAGAGTCTTCTCCAACACCATAGTTCAAAAGCATCAATTTTTCGGCGCTCAGCTTTCTTCACAGTCCAACTCTCACATCCATACATGACCACTGGAGAAACCATACCCTTGACCAGACGGACCTTTGTTGGCAAAGTAATGTCTCTGCTTTTTAATATGCTGTCTAGGTTGGTCATAACTTTCCTTCCAAGGAGTAAGTGTCTTTTAATTTCATGGCTGCAGTCATCATCTGCAGTGATTTTGGAGCCCCCAAAAATAAAGTCTGACACTGTTTCCACTGTCTCCCCATCTATTTCCCGTGAGGTGATGGGACCAGATGCCATGATCTTAGTTTTCTGAATGTTAAGCTTTAAGCCAACTTTTTCACTGTCCTCTTTCACTTTTATCAAGAGGCTCTTTAGTTCTTCTTCACTTTCTGCCATAAGGGTGGTGTCATCTGCATATCTGAGGTTATTGATATTTCTGCCGGCAATCTTGATTCCAGCTTGTGCTTCTTCCAGCCCAGCACTTCTCATGATGGACTCTGCATATAAGTTAAATAAGCAGGGTGACAATATACAGCCTTGACGTACTCCTTTCCCTATTTGGAACCAGTCTGTTGGTCTATGTTCAGTTCCAACTGTTGCTTCCTGACCTGTATACAGGTTTCTCAAGAGGTGGGTCAGATAGTCTGGTATTCCCATCTCTTTCAGAATTTTCCACAACTTTTTGTGATCCACACAGTCAAAGGCTTTGGCATAGTCAATAAAGCAGAAATAGATGTTTTTCTGGAACTCTCTTGCTTTTTTGAATATCCAGCGGATGTTGGCAATTTGATCTCTGGTTCCTCTGCCTTTTCTAAAGCCAGCTTGAATATCTGTAAGTTCACGGTTCACATATTGATGAAGCCTGGCTTGGAGAATTTTGAGCATTACTTTACTGGTGTGTGAGATGAGTAAAATTGTGTGGTAGTTTGAGCATTCTTTGGGATTGGAATGAAAACTGACCTTTTCCAGTCCTGTGGCCACTGCTGAGTTTTCCAAATTTGCTGGCATATTGAGTGCAGCACTTTCACAGCATCATCTTTCAGGATTTGAAATAGCTCAACTGGAATAGACATACATAAATATACAGACAGGTGCAAATAAAGATCTTATGTGTGCGCTAAGTCACTTCAGTCTTGTCTGATTCTTTGCAGTCCTATGGGCTATAGCCCGCCACACTCCCCTATCCATGGAATTCTCCAGGCAAGAATACTGGAGTGGATTGCCATGCCCTTCTGCAGCTTCATTTAAAAATTTTAGCCATTTATGGCTAAAAACCAGTTATGGGATATAAAACTCACTAGCTTATACCAGAATGTTGAATTCAATTTGCATTTCTGGCAGTTGGAACAGGTTAAGGTTGTTTGCTTAGACAGCTAAAGGGTTTTACAAATATTTGTAGAGAAAACTTTTAAGATTTTAAAATTTACTTTTCACAGCTAATCTCATAGAGGCTGTGGACTAGATTTTGAACAAGAGCATTTTCATAGCTGTTTTTGTTTTTTAAAGTCTCTCTCTTTTTTTCCCCTCCAATCTCAGGTGGTTGTAGGCAGTTGTTTTAATTAACTCCTCTGATGTTTATATTTTGGAGGTGTGGTAAAATTTACATCAGCAGAAACCAGGTCACCAGAAAGATTTTAAAGAAATTCAGGGGCACATTTCCCTATGAGAAATGTAAAGCAACTGCTATTTAAGAAATTTTAAGGATAGTCCATGATTATGTGTGTGTGTGTGTGTGTGTGTGTGATGGGGGCCCCAAAAATGGAAAGATCTAGAGGTGAGGAGGTCTGGTTACAGAGTGCATGCGTGCATGCTCTGTCACTTCAGGTGTATCCGACTCTTTGTGACCCCATGGACTGTGGCCCACCAGGCTCCTCTGTCCATGGGGATTCTCCAGGCCAGAATACTGGAGTGGGTTGCCATGCCCTCCTCTAGGGGAATCTTCCCGAGAGACTAGGGATCGAACCCGGGTCTCTTATGTGTCCTGCATTGACAGGTGGGTTCTTTGCTACTAGCTCCTCCAAATCCACAGAGTCACAATGAAAAGAACTAGTTTTTGCAAATATTTCGTTGGAAAAACACTTGCAGAGGAGGGGAAAAGGGAAATTTTTACCTTTCTTTCTTGCCCAGGAACTACAGAGAGACTGAGAGAGCAGACGTGGGTAAGAATTCTTACCTTTTGCTGGCTTTTTGTCCCAGGATCCAATCTGCAGGTTTCAGAGAGTGTGGGACACTCCACCTGGTTCCATATGGAATGTCAGGAAGTAGGGTGGACAAAACTTTTTTTACTCATCTTAGATTTTCAGCCTGGACTCTGTAACAGAAAGATCCACAAGCAAGAGGAAAACAGTTTATTAACTCATGCAGTGAGTGGCATGTGGGAGAAATCTCAGTTAAAAGTAATTCAAAGCAGTGACTTATAACTATAATTTCTAGATCATCTTCAACAAAGAACAATAACTGTGGAGAGAAATGACAGGACAAAGAAAGGAAGTTTAGGCTTCTGAGGGCAGCAAACTGGGAAGAAAAATATACATCAGGGAATTTAGTGGCTAATGTTTGTTTACAGATTCCTCTGGGGCCATCTCTGGGCTGGCAAGACTGTCTCCAGTGGAAGGAGAATGTGTGTTCTGCCTTTAGGTAGGAAAGGAGAAGTAGAGAGAGCTTTCCCTGCATTCTTAATAGCCTTCAGCAAAAAATAACTTTTATGTCAAAGAGGCATACTTTGGGGTGACGTATTCTGCTTTCCTTTACATGATAAAAGGGCTTTTGAAGGTTTGATTAAGTTAAGGATCTGTGATAAGGAGACTATACTCTGGATTATACCAGCCAGGCCAATGTAAACATAAGGATCCTTATGAGAGGAAGGCAGAATCATCAGAGTCAAAAAGGACACGTAGCAACAGAAGACTGGGGAGCAGTGTCAGAGAGTGAGGCTGAGATTTGGGTGCGGCTCATTCCCGACTTCTGAGCTCCAGAGCTGTAAGATATTGAATCTTTTGTTGTAACTTATGGTGATTTGTTAGAGCAGCAACAGGAAACTAAAATGGGGTATTTGGTGTTGTATTGATAGAAAGAACATTGTCCACTAGTACTCGGGAGATTAGGCTTCTTTTTCTGCCCTGCTACGAACATTCAGACAAGTGGCAAATGTCTCTAAGCTTAACTGTCTCTTCTGTGTAATGGAATCAATATGACCATACATATTTGAGGGTAGTACTGGGCCGATGGCTTCATCCACTGCATAGATGTTTCCCCTGCCTTGGCCTCGATCCTTCGACTCAGCTCAGCCCAGCTAGCACTTCCAAGCAGAACCAGTGTCCCCATCCTCCCTCATGATGCCCTGAGCTAGTTTATCAATAGCTGAATTGTCTTGTTTCTTTTTTTATTTGCCATAGTCACTCACCCAAACTAGGAGCCATTATTTCCTAGATGGGCTCTATGAAAAAATTAATTAGAATAAATATGAGACCTAAATTTGCTAACTCCAAGAGACTAAGAGACCAAAGAATTATTCTGCAACCTTTTCCTCCTCTATGCCAACAAAAATTGTACAGTGTTCAGATATCACCACACTGGTTTCAGCTTCTGTGTATATGTTTTTTCATAAGCTGAATTTGAACATGACTTCCCCTACCTTGTCACCACATCCACTATTTGAGGCTGGACAGGCTTTCCTGATGGCTCAGATGGTAAAGAATCTTCCTGCAATGAGAGAGACCTGGGTTTGATCCCTGGGTGGGGAAAATCCCCTAGAGAAGGTAATGGCTACCCTACTCTAGTATTGTTGCCCAGAGAATTCCATGGACAGAGGAGTCTGGAGGGCTACAGTCTGTGGGGTCAAAAATAGTTGGACACAACTGAGCGACTAACACTTTAACACTATAAACTGACAGGTTATGATGCCTCATAGATCATCTTTTTCAAAATGAGATGTTCTAGATAGACTTTTATATGATGAGATCTAGGGCAAAAGTTTTTGCAGTGATGACATGAAAGGATAAGTCCTTGGACCTCATTTCGTGTATGGAATATTTAACACTTAGCCCTCCTTTGTCTTCAGTAGTAATATCAAACTTAAACTTCAAAAATTTTTGTATGAAAGGTTGTGGGAATTTTGCAAGTCATTTTTTTCAAAGGATGTTTTGTTCTAGTAGTTGCAATAACATGTATTTTATCTTCCTGAGAAGGTGTACATCATATTGTTTGGACTTTAAAGTAGTTAACAGCTAAACTTGTTACATTTCTCTTTTTCTCAAGTAAAAAGAAAAAGAAAAAAAAAAACTTCTTATGTTGAAAGTTTGGACCAAGGATCTTCTAAACCAGTACTTCTTATTGGGAAGGGATTACGATTTAGCCCTTCAGGGAACATTTATCAATATCTGTAGATATCTTTGTCACTGTTGGGAGTAAAGTGCTGTCAGAATCTGGTAGGTAGAGGCCAGGGATATTGCTGAACATTCTGGAAAGCACAGGAGAACCTTACACAATAAACAAATAATTGTGCATGAAATGTCAATAGTGCCGTGGAAATTCTGCCCTAGACCAGACAAGTGTTTTTAGTTTTTAATGTGCATATGAGTCACATGGCAATCTGGCTAAAATGAGGATTCTAGTTTGATCTCATGTCCCCAGAGGGTAGAACTAGGGTACAGAGTGTTCTCTGTAAATAGGCATCCAGATACCATTATGGATAGAGCTCTTGACAACAACTCCTTCATTGGAGTATATGGTGCAAATGAGTGTTCAACACTTGATTCAGATGTGGTCACTGCATTTTGACTGCACATTGGTTAGTGAGTCTGGGCCATGGGCTGCTTGTGCCTTTGCTCTGAACCAGAGTGACCTAACTTTCTCTTCTGGGCAGGGAGTGGGTAGTAGAATACTGAGTTTGCAAGTCAGGTCTGTGTGGAAGCAGCTTATCAAGACTGATGAATATTCTGCATCTTCCCTGGGACCTCCAAGGGACTCAAGTTGGCTATGAGGCAGGGCTAATGGAGAGTGAGATTTGAATGTCAGCAGAATGAGGTATTGAAGGAGCTGGAGGAGTTTGCAGGACATTTTTAGATAGAAATTATATTCTTGTATTGTGGAAATGTTTAAGGGGTCTGATGCATATCTCTGTTGTGTGTGTGTTTTTTTTTTTTTTGCTCAAAGCATTCTGTTGCATCTTATTGTCCAAGAAATAAAGTTTAAAGCTCTTAACCTAGCGTTTAAGGTTCTCTATTTTCTGGTTCTAAAAACCATCTTAGTTTTTAAAAAATTTTTTAGAAAAGTTTTTTTTTTAATCTGAAAAGTGGCAACCTAAGAATAAAGGGAGAAACTTCCTCAATTTGATACAGAATATCTACAGAAAAACCCACAGTAAACTTACTTAATGGTGAAAGACTGGGTGCTTTCTCCCTAAGACTGGGAACAAGGCAAGTTGTTCCCCTTCACCACTAGAATTCAACGTCATACTGGAAATTCCAGCTACTGCAATAATATAAGAAAAAGAAATATAAAATACACAAGATGAGAAGGAAGAAATAAAACTATCTTTCTTAGTAGGTGATAATGACTGTCTATTTTGAAAATCCCAAAGAATCAACAATAACCAAAAACTCTTGGACTAAAAAGTGATTATAGTTGAAGTTATAAAATTAATATTGGAAGTCAACTGCTGTCCAGTATATCAGCAATGAATAATTGGAGTTTGAAATTAAAAACATAATACTATTCACCTTAGCACCAAAAGAAGAGGGAAAAGAAATGAAATGTAAGTTTAACAAAATATGTATAAGGTTTTTATGAGGAAAACTACAAATCTCTAATGAAAGAAACCAAAGATCCACATAAATGGAGAGATACTCATGTTTATGGATTAGAAGAATCAGTGTTGTTAAGCGGTCATTCTTAGATTCAGTGGTGTCATTGATCTATAGGTTCAATGCAATTCCAGTTAAAATCCCAGCAATTTTTTGGTGAATATTGACCAACTTATTCTAAGTATTATACGGAAAGGCAAAAGACCCAGAATAAGTAACACAATCTTGAGAACAAAATCAGAGGACTGACACTATCCAAGTTCAGGTATTAGTTTAAAGCTATAGTTATCAAGACAGTATAGTATTGGTGAAAGAAAAGACCCAAAGATGATTGAGACAGAATAGATGTAGTATTGGTGAAAAAAAAGACACAGATGTGTGAGACAGAATAGAGGGCCTGTAAATAGACTCACATATAGTCAAGTGGTCTTTGACAAAGGGGCAAAAGCAATTCTGTTATAGAGAGAATAATCTTTTCAATAAATGGTGCTAGAACAACAGTATATCCACATGAAAACACACAAAAAAAGAAATCTATACATAATCCTTATGTTTTTTCACAAAAATTAATTCAAAATGGATCATAGACCTAAATGTAAAAGCAAAGCTATAAAACTTCTAGAAGTTAACATAGGAGAAAATCAAGATGACCTTGGGTATGAAGTTTTTAGATACAGCATCAAGTGCACAACCCATCAAAGAAAAACATATATAAATTATTCCATATTATTTGAAACTTCTAATCTGTGAAAGACAACTTTTAAGGACTGGAAAGACAAGCGACAAACTGGGAGGCAATACATGCAATTCTTGTGTCTGATAAAAAGATAGGTATCCAGATATACAAAGAACTCTTAAAAGTCAACAGTAAGAAAACAAATAGCCCAAGTAAAAAGTAAGTCACTTCATCAAAGGAGATAGGCAGACGGCAAATGATTGTATATCTTGATTGATCTGCAAATGGAAATGACAATGAGGTACTATTGTACACCTATTTGAAAGGCTGAAATCTAGAACACTGACAAAATCAAATGCTAGAGAAGCTTTGGAGAAACATCTCTCTGCATTTATTGTTGGAAATGCAAAATGATACAGCCATGTTGGAAGACAGTTTGGCAGCTTCTTACAAAACAAATCGTACTCTAATCATACGATTCAGGATTAGGCTCCTAGGTGTTTACTCAGATGAGTTGGGAACTAATGTCCATACAAAAACCTGCACATAAACTTTTAAATGTTTATAGCAGCTGTATAATATAGTCACCCCAAACTGGAAGCAAACAAGATGTCCTTCAATAGGGGGATGGATAAAAAACAAAAACAAGCAACAACAACAGCAAAAATAAAAATAAAAATAAAACCCCACAAAAAACCCAGTGATACTCTCATACAATGGAATATTGTTCAGCACTACAATGAAATGAATTATCAAACTAGAAAAAGACATGAATGAACTTTAAATGCATTGTTGCTAAATAAAAGGGTTCAGTCTGAAAAGGCTACATTTTGTATGATTCCAATTATATGATGTTCTAGAAAAGACAAAACTATAGAAAAAGTAAAAAGATCAATGGTTGCCAAGGGCTCAGGGGCAGGAAGAAAGTGATGAGTAGGTGGAACAAAGGAGGATTTTGTGGCACATTCTGCATGTTTCTGTAATGGTAGATACATGACACGATGCATTTGTCAAATGCAAAGAACCGTAAAACACAAAGTGAACCCTAATGTAAATGATGAACTTCAGTTAATAAAAATGTATCGTGATTGGTTCTCCAGTTGTAGTAAATATATGACATTAATGCAAGAAGTAAATAATTGGGAAGCTGTGAGAGTTGGGGAGAAAAAACATGGAACTCTGTAATTTTTGCTCAGTTTTCTCTAAACCTAAAGCTTTTCTAAAAAATAAAGTATATTAATTTGAAAAAAATGAAAGCACAAAAATAATATGGCATACTCTAGTCTTCCTACCGTGCAGAACTGACATTTTGTATTATTTGCTTCAAGTTTTTCTTTTAAATAAAGGAAATAAGGTATTACAGAGCAAGCACTCCATGACATCCCCAGTTCTAGTCTCCTTCACTCTCCCCAAAGGAAACTACTATTACTAATGCCTATCCTTGCTTTTATGTTTTTATATTCATATATGTGCTTGAGCAATTAATTGTATTATGTTTCAGGTGTTTAAGAACATGGGGTCGCAAGCAGTCAGACATGACTGACATGACTGAGCGACTTTCACACAGACACACATCATATTCTGCTGTATATGTTACTTCATGTTATTTTTCCATTTCTCTATTGATGGATATTTAGATTATTTCTAATTTCATGTTACTACTACCAATGCAGCAATAAAACTTTTTATATATTCAAGAGAACATATCTGTGACTTGTTAGGGTACATAGTACAAATGGAAGTGCTGGACTGTAGTCAGCAATCAAATTTATACTTCTGACAGTGTGTAAGCATTCCCATTTTCTCATACTCTCACCAACACTTGATATACTAGATCTTTTTAGTTCTGCTAATCTAATAAGTAGAAAAATAGCTCTGATTTAAATTTAATTTTCTTTGATTTCTCATGAGATTGGACATTTTTTCATTTGATTATCAGGCATTAAGGTTTTCTCTGTGTTGAACTGTCTGTTAAGAACAATTCCTTGCCCATGGTAGAGGAGTGTAGGGGAGCAGATTGTTTTTTTTTTTTTTTCTTTTTAACAGATCCCTGATAAAAAATGACATTCTGGCTACTCAGCCTTTGTCAGTTTTACGTTAATTGTCAATATCTTCTTGGTCATGTGTCTTTTAACTGTATTTATGGTATATTGTCATAGAGGTACTATAGACCCAGGGCTAGATATGAATTTCAGTCTATTACTTATCATTTGTGTGATTATAGACATTTTAGTTCCTAACTTTGCTTCAGGTTCTTCATCTGCAATATCAGACTGACAATACTTTCTGATAGTATCTACTTCAGAGGCTTCTTATAAAGGTTAAATTAGTTAAAATGCAAAGCAGTTACTTGAATGGAGACTGGTATACAGAAAGCAGTCAATAAATGGTAGCTATTATTTTGACACATATAATTTTTATTTTTTTGCTATACAAGATAGATTTAAATTTTTTTTATATACAATAGAATTTCATTTGCATATCACATAAAATATTCATGAAAACAGAAGTATTCAGGAATGGAATGGATCCTGACAAAGTTGTCAGGAATAAGCTTCTTTCAGATTCACTGCTCTTTCTCTTCAACATGGACCTTATAATCTAAAACAGTTGCTAAGGCTCCATCCATCAAAATTGTGTTCCTGGCTGCCAGGAGAGAAGGAAGTGCAGAAGAGTTCATTCTCCCTTTTCAATTAGCTTCATTAAAGTATAATTTACATACAATAAAGTTTAGCCCTAAATTTTAAGTATGTAATTTGATGATTTTTGATAATATTTTTGACATTTTTCATTGATGTGATTTGTGAAGCAGCATGAAGCCTGGAACTATAGATGACTGCTTTAGATTCTTACCACATCACTGATACTCAGCTCAGTGCCTAGACATTTGTCAAATGATGTCTCAGACTACTCAGTTCTTTTTTTGTTGGCAGCCCTGTGCATTCTGACTTTGATTACCACAGTGGTAAATAAGTACTCTGACAATGTGCAAAGCTTCACCTCCTTCACATGTGCTGACAATTCAGTTATAGATAGTCCTAGCAGGAGGAGCCTCTCACTACCGTGTTTAACCTACACACATGCAGTTGATGAAGACTGTCTGATGGAGCTAGCTGAGAAGGTTTTTCTCGTCTTTGCCCTGGTCTAGGGGGACAGAATGGGATTTGGAGTCAGACGTATAAAGAACTTGAAATCCTGGCTCTGATCTTTAACCAACTCTGTGCCCTGCGTTAGTCGCTCAGTCATGTCCGACTCTTTGTGACCCCAAGGACTGTAGCCCGCCTGACTCCTCTGTCCATGGGATTCTCCAGGCAAGAATACAGGAGTGGGTTGCCATGTGCTTCTCCAAGGGATCTTCCTGGCCCAGGGATTGAACCCAGGTCTCCTGCATTGGCAGGAGTGTTTACCTGGGAGGAGCCTATGTGCCCTAGTGTTGGTTAGTTAATCTCTTGGTGTGTCATATTCCTCACGCCTGTGGTAGAAAGAATACTTCTTGGGTTTTCTCAAAGAATAATAAAATACATGAAAAGTTTAGCACATAGTAGATGCTAGCTTCCTACCTACCTCAGGTGCAACACTTCCAACAGAAACAATCTAGGCTTCTATATTTTGAAGAATTGGCTACAGGCAGGTAATGTGACATGATACTTGTTCTTACTATTTGTCGGTTTTATTTTTCAAGATATAAGTCTTTGGATTGCCTTATCCTGTCTTATATTTTCAGGTTAAGTGTTCTGTTTGTTGTTCTGAATGTTTGTTCAAGAATAGCCTTGTATGTGACATGGATGGTTTTAGTTATTTAAACATCTCAATGTTTAACTCAAAGAGTTATGGGAATAAGAACCAAGTGTACAGAAGAGCTGGATGAAGCACAAGTTGGAATCAAGATTGCCAGGAGAAATATCAATAACCTCAGATATGCAGATGACACAACCCTTATGGCAGAAAGTGAAGAGGAACTGAGGAGCCTCTTGATGAAAGAGGAGAGTGAAAAAGCTGGTTTAAAACTCAACATTCAGAAAACAAAGATCATGGTATCCAGTCCCATCCCTTCATGGCAAATAGATGGGGAAACCATGGAAACAGTGACAGACTTTATTTTCTTGGGCTCCAAAATCACTGCAGGTGGTGACTGCAGCCATGAAACTAAAAGACGCTTGCTCCCTGGAAGAAAGACTATGACCAACCTAGATAGCGTATTAAGAAGCAGAGACATTACTTTGCTGACAAAAGTTCATCTAGTCAAAGCTGTGGTTTTTTCAGTGGTCATGTATGGATGTGAGAGTTGGGCCATTAAGAAAGCAGAGTGCCAAAGAATTGATGCTTTTGAACTATGGTGTTGGAGAAGACTCTTGAGAGTCCCTTGGACAGCAAGGAGATCCAACCAGTCAATCCTAAAGGAAATCAGTCCTGAATATTCATTGGAAGGACTGATGCTGAAGCTGAAGCTCTAGTACTTTGGCCACCTGATGCAGGGAACTGACTCACTGGAAAAGACCCTGATGCTGGGCAAGATTGAAGGCAGGAGAAGGGGACGACAGAGGATGAGATGGTTGGATGGCACTGCTGACTCAACAGACATGAGTTTGAGAAACCTCTGGGAGTTGTTGACGAACAGGGAAGCCTGGCGTGCTGCAGTCCATGTGGGGGCAAAGAGCGACTGGACCTAACTGAACTGTATAGAAGAGAGCAAAATAAAATGTCTTAATAATACATGATGAAATAAAGTAAAATAAATAGAATGGAAGCACTCTAGAATGGTTATTGTCATCCGACAGAGCCAGATTATCATCTGGTCTCAAGAGCAGCTATTGCACCATCCACCCTTGTCTAATACGAAGCCTGATATAAGCAGACACATCACGGCTTATGTACTGATGGGAGACAAATGCCTCTGGGTATGCTGATGGGGAGGCCACACTTAAATCTGAGTTAGTGGATATGAAGTGAGCCCAGGAATTTGCAAGTAGTCACCTGACTCTTTCTGATCCTGGTTGCCACCCAGGCCAGTGTTTCAGGGAGGTGGGTCCCAAGCAGCAGCTCATCATTCATTGGTTATTTATTAAGTGCTAACTAGGTGTGATGCATTCTAGGGGACATGGCCCTTGTTCACCAAGAGTTTACACTGAAGGAGGAAATAAGACTTGAATGCAGATAGGGTAGCAGTTGCTGGCTCTCCAGGTTAGAGTCAGACCATTGCTTCTTTCTTGCTCACATTTCACTTGGTGCAAGCTTCATATTGATTTAGAAAAATTTATTGTAAATTATTTATTCACCCACCTCTCAGTTTGTGTACTCCTTGAGGACAAGTGACCTTCACTGTTGACGTACTTAAATGTTTGCCCATCATCTTTTGTTATTCCTATAACTTTGATTTGGCTGTGACTGCCAACTTAAGCACCCATGCCAATCTCTTGCTTGAGGCACTGCATGTTAGAAGATGGTTTGTCCTTATCAGTCAGGCTTTATTATGTTACTGCTGCTATTGCCATTCCCTTTGTCGTCTATCCATCTTGATGGCCTGGAAGAGAGAGGGTAAAGATCAGACATGCTCCCCTGGGTCTGGTTTTCACAGCAGGTGGGACATGACTGTGGTCATGTGGGTGGGGTGTCAAGGTGAGTCTCATTGGGAAATACTCTATGGCACAACGGTTGGACTGGAGGTAGGGTGTTCAAAAGGGTGTGGTCCTTAGATTCACATTTATGCAGGCATTGTGACATATTCTGAAGACGTATCTGCTCAAGTTCAAGCTAGGAAGATATGAGCACATTGGTATAGTCTCCAAGAAGGAAGAGGGGGCAGTTTTAGATTCAGCTCAGTCAGTATCTGCTTTTCCTTCTTGAGACTGGGACCATTGTAAATTCTCTTCTGGGAGAAGAGAATTGCATGGGACTTGACACTGAGGAAAGTGTGAATGTAAGGATAACTTAATAATACATTTATTCATAATAGTACTAATAAATAAGAAGAGTCTTTGAAAACAGTTGAAATTTGGGAGAGAAAGAACTGGTATGGAATGATGGAAAATAAAATATAATTAAAGCTACATATACTTGTATATACGTTGCTTTGAGAGTTAAGTGGTAAAGTGAGCTCAGGAAATAGTTCAAATTGGTTTATTGTATTTGAATATGCAAATGTCTTGAAATATGAGTCACTAAGATTTAAGAATACTTCATTTTGGTGATGGTTCGAGCTGAAATTTTTGTTAAAGTTTTTCTCCATAGTATTCATTTTATATTGAAGTTGAAAATCCAACAAGTAAAACTGTAGAATCTCTATCTCTGGGCTATCTTGAGTTCTCCCGTACACAGGCCTGGCCATTGGCTTAAGTGGCTTTAGTTAATGGGCATGAATATGTAACACCTGATTTAGATCTTGAGATTTGCCCATTATCCTTAAGTGAGAGAGTTTAAAAACAGTTCCCTTTTGAGTGGTGAGTGAGTATTTGTGTATGTCAGGGGGTGTTCAGAAAAAAGCAGCCAATGTGGATTGCAGGTATTGTTTCTTGTCTTAGCTCTGGGGGTGGTGTTTGGCGTCATTAGGAGCAGAGGTTTTTTTTCTGGATAGGGAAGGGTATAAATTTTTAGGATGGCTGGCAGCTGGAAGCTAGTAGTTGAATCTTGAAGCCCACCATTTTAGGGCTGCCTGAACCTCTTCCGCACAAGATCACAAGCGGTGCAATCAAGCGGGGAGGATGCTGAGGAAGGACCTTCTGGTTTGCTAGCCTGGTGATTCCCCCGGGGTTTCTGCTGTCTGTCTGGCAAGTATGCTCTGCTTTGTGGAGGAGGGCCCCATGTCTCCTTCCAAGGGCAATATACCTGCTTTTGGAATTGAGATCTAGTTAAACTTGGATTACTAGGTTCTTACCAGCAGTTGCACCTGCCGGCAATAGTAAAGCAGGGAAGAATAGACAGATACACAGGTGGTGGGGTTCTAGAAGTTGACTGGAGTGATGTTTGAGGTTCTGAGTGAGTTTTCTCTCTCCACAATGGAAGTGAAATCAAGTGAGTGCCATCTTTGTTGCTAGGAGAAACTGGGTCTGCTGGGTCCCTGAATCTGGTGAATATAGCAAGCCTGCTCTGACTTCATTTTGTTTGGGTTTTTTAAACAGAGAAAGATTGGAACCATCAGAGTATTTCAGATTATAAGGCTAAAGATACAGAAGATCTGAAACTGACATAGGAAAAGAAGTCATTTCTCACCCCGTTACAATCATTTCAAAATCTTTCAACTACTCCTCATTGCCACCCTATCACATCCCAGAGGCTGTTCTGAGATACACTGGTACGTTCAGCCTTTGGGAGTGTGGTAATCTGTTAGCTGGTCATAGAGGTGGATTTGGACTAGAGCTGCACAATTCAGAAATTTTCATGTTATTACCAAGATAGGCAATACATTTTATGTGTGGATTCAAAGTATTTACTAGGGAAAGCTAAACATTTAAAAGCAGCCATTTTTGGTAACCTGTTTTGGAATTTTCTTCCCCTTTTTCCCGTGTACCAGAAGTCTAAAAAAATAAATAAGGATGGTTTAGGCATTTAGCCTCTGAGAGGCCTCAGTTGCCTGCCTCCCAGGCACTCACAATATAGTAACAAATATAGAGAGTAACGGAGCAGGCCAACTCCCAGTGGCTAATTACAGAGAGAATTCAGTAAAGCGAGAACTCAGTACTTTGAGAAGGTATTAGCATCTCCTGTCTGGGCCATGAGGGCAGATTCACCAAGCAGAAAAATTCAAGCGGCTAAGGGAAGTCAGCGTCATTGCGGCAAGAGAGGGTTCACAGAAGCACCAGAGGCAGTAAATCTCGATAACCAGCTAGTTTTCAGGGACATAGATGGACTCTAGGATGACCTGCATATTTGGGGTTTGAGCAAGTGGGTGAGTTGTGGTAACTGGAGGAAAAATTATTTTCTGGTGTTGGGCGGTAAATAAGATGATTAGTTTAATGGCGGTGTTGAGTAAATATGTGATGCTGCGTTACAAGAAGGACTTCTTTACTCTTAACTTACAACTTCACAGTATCCAGCGCACTATACAGGGCCAGTGGGTAATGGAAGGGTAGATTTATGGTTCCTGCTTTCAAGGAGCTTATTCTCTAATTCCAGTCAAAGAGTTAAACATCCACAGAAAATGCTAGTAACTCTCTAAGTCGATAGCAGGAACAATGTTTCAGGCAGTACGTGAATGAGTGCTAAGTGAATTGTATAGGTGCTTCTTGCTTTTCTGCAATTGGTATACAAGTAGAGAAATTTCTCATTTGGTTTTACTTTCATAGTTTGGGATGTTGAGTATAGCCAGAGCTTGTTTAATAATACTGTGGGTTATTTGCTTTGGAACAACTCATTTTAATTTTATAAGGTTGAAACTTTGTTTTATTTTAAAGAAAGGGAAGCTAAAACCCCGAGAGGTTAAACAACTTTCCCAAAGTCATGGAACTGTTAAAGTTAGAATTCACCTCTAGTCAATCTAAATCTAAAGTCGCCTCTTCTCAGTTTTAAAAACAACCTTTTTTTTTTTAAGTAAATGTATCCCCTCTTTCTTAATTTCAGACATGTATATTGCTTCTAATTTGGTCCCTGATTTCTGATTAGATGTTTAGGATAAATTCCTTGAAGTGGATTACCTGTACCAAACAATGTAAAATTTAAGCTTCCTTTAGAATATATCAGATTCTTTTTCAGAAGAGTTAAAAATATTTAGAGTCTAAATGTACTTCTCAATCCCACATAGAAGTATATTTCAATCTCATGTGATCGTCTAAGCCATGACTTACAAGAGGACTCAGTAACACTGTGATAAAGATGGTGGTTAGGATAATGAATCAGTGAATCTGTTAGAGCAGGTAGTAACTCCAGGTGTCAGGTAGCCACCTCCTTCTTTATTAATTAAGGACCAAGGCTCAGAGAGCTTAAGGGACCTCATCTAGGTCACACCGCTCATCAGAGTCAGTCTGGATAAGAAGCTGCATTTGGCACTTTGTGATACACTGAGGCAGAGTCTCTAGGATGGTATGGATGATTCTGGGGTTGCTAAAATGTCTGTCTGGGGTCTCAGCTGGAGATTGAAGAGCCTTTTAGTGTTTGAGTCAGCTTCACAGTTCATCTTTGAAACTTCACAGTTCTGTCAGAGGGATGTGGAAGTAACTCAAAGGGATTTGCCCTGAACTGAGAGGTCCATCACCCACCCCTGCTGAGCTGAAGGGAATCCTGAAATCCCCTTTCATGAGTTCTCCTACACTGGCCCACTGTAAGATCCACAGGGGTGATTCTGAACACTCTCTTTGTTATTCTGTAGATGATACAATACCTTTGAACAAAAGGCTGCTCATGTAATTCAAAACTCATATAACTAAAGACTGATTTTCTATGTGTGTTAGTCACTCAGTTGTCTGATTCTTTGCCACCCCATGGACTGGGGCACACCAAGCTCCTCCATTCATGGGATTTTCCAGGCAAGAATACTGGAGTAGAATGCCATTGCCTTCTCCAGGGGATCTTCCCTACCCAGGGACCAAACCCAGGTATCCCAATTTGTAGGCAGACTCTTTACTGTCTGAGCCACTAGGGAAGACTCTGATTTTCTATAGCACTGACCAAAAAAGGAGGATATTTCTGTTTTTTATTGCTTGATCATGTAGCAATTCAGTTCAAGCCTGGTTTTCTATCAGTTCAGTTTAGTCACTCAGTCGTGTCGGACCCTTTGCCATTCCATGGACTGAAACAAGCCAGGCTTCCCTGTCCTCCACCAACTCCTGGAGCTTCCTCAAATTCATGTCCATTGAGTCAGTGAAGCCATCCAGCCATCTCATCCTCTGTCGTCCCCTTCTCCTCCTGTCCTCAATCCCTCCCAGCATCAGGGTCTTTCCCAATGAGTCAGTTCTTTGCATCAGGTGGCCAAAGTATTGGAGCTTCAGCATCAGTCCTTCCAATGAATATTCAGGACTGATTTCCTTTAGGATGGACTGGTTGGATCTCCTTGCAGTCCAAGGGATTCTTCAGAGTCTTCTCCAACATCACAATTCAAAAGCATCAATTCTTTGGTGCTCACCTTTCTTTATGGTCCAAGTCTCACATCCATACATGACTACTGGAAAAACCATAGATTTGACTACAAGGGCCTTTGTCAGCAAAGTAATGTCTGCTTTTTAAAATGCTGTCTGTGTTTGTCATAGCTTTTCTTCCAAGGAGCAAGTGTCTTTTAATTTCATGGCTGCAGTCACTGTCCACAATGATTTTGGAGCCCAAGAAAATAAAGTCCTTCACTGTTTCCATTGTTTCTCCATCTATTTGCTATGAAATGATGTGACCAAATGCCATGATCTTAGTTTTTGAACCTTGAGTTTTAGGCAAACTTTTTCACTCTCCTCTTTCACTTTCATCAAGAGGCTCTTCGGTTCTTTTTCGGTTTCTACCATAAGGGTGGTGTCATCAGCATATGCGAGGTTATTAATATTTCTCTTGACATGAACAGAATGAAAAGACAAAAAGATAGGACACTGAAAGATGGACTCCCCAGGTTGGTAGGTGCCAAATATGCTACTGGAGATCAGTGGAGAAATGACTCCAGAAAGAATGAAGAGATGGAGCCAAATCAAAAACAACACCTAGTTGTGGATGTGACAGGTGATGGAAGTAACATCTGATGCTGTAAAGAGCAATATTGCATAGGAACCTGGAATGTTAGGTCCACGAATCAAGGCAAATTGGAAGTGGTCAAACAGGAGATGGCAAGAATGAACATTGACATTTTAGGAATCAGCAAACTGAAATGGACTGGAATGGGTGAATTTAACTCAGATGACCATTATATCCACTACCGTGGGCAGGAATCCCTTACAAGAAATGGAGTAGCCATCATAGTCAACAGAAGAGTCTGAAATGCAGTACCTGGATGCGATCTCAAAAAAGACAGAATGATCTCTGTTCATTTCCAAGGCAAACCAGTCATATCACAGTAATCCAAGTCTATGCCCCAATCAGTAATGCTGAAGAAATTGAAGTTGAATGATTCTATGAAGATCTACAAGACCTTCTAGAACTAACACCAAAAAAAGATGTCCTTTTTATTACAGGGGACTGAAAAAAAAGTAGGAAGTCAAGAAATACCTAGAGTAACAGGCAAATATGGCCTTGGTGTACAGAATGAAGCAGGGCAAAGTTTAATAGAGTTTTGCCAGGAGAATGCATTGGTCATAGCAAACACCCTCTTCCAGCAACACAAGAGAAGACTCTACACATGGACATCACCAGATGGTCAATACAGAATTCAGACTGATTATATTCTTTGCAACTGAAGATAGAGAAACTATATCAGTTCAATTCAGTTCAGTCACTCAGTCGTGTCTGACTCTTTGTGACCCCATGAATCACAGCACACAAGGCCTCGCTGTCCATCACCAACTCCCGGAGTTTACTCACTCATGTCCATCGAGTCGGTGATGCCATCCAGCCATCTCATCCTCTGTCATCCCCTTCTCCTCCTGCCCCCAATCCCTCCCAGCATCAGGGTCTTTTCCAATGAGTCAACTCTTCGCATGAGGTGGCCAAAGAATTGGAGTTTCAGCTTCGGCATCAGTCCTTCCAATGAACACCCAGGACTGATCTCCTTTAGGATGGACTGGTTGGATCTCCTTGCAGTCCAAGGGACTCTCAAGAGTCTTCTCCAACACCACAGTTCAAAAGCATCAATTCTTCTGCACTCAGCTTTCTTCACAGTCCAACTCTGACATCTGTACATGACCACTGGAAAAACCATAGCCTTGACTAGATGGATCTTTGTTGACAAAGTAATGTATCTGATTTTTAATATGCTATCTAGGCTGGTCATCAGAGAAGGCAATGACACCCCACTCCAGTAGTCTTGCCTGGAGAATCCCATGGATGGAGGAGCCTGGTAGGCTGTGGTCCATGGGGTAGCTAAGAGTCGGACATGACTGAGTGACTTCACTTTCACTTTTCACTTTCACACATTGGAGACGGAAATGGCAACCCACTCCAGTGTTCTTGCCTGGAGAATCCCAGGGACGGGGGAACCTGGTGGGCTGCTGTCTATGGGATCACACAGAGTTGGACACGACTGAAGTGACTTAGCAGCAGCAGGAGCTAGGTTGGTCATAACTTTCCTTCCAAGGAGTAAGCGTCTTTTAATTTCATGGCTGCAGTCACCATCTGCAGTGATTGTGGAGCCCCCAAAAATAAAGTCTGACACTGCTTCCACTGTTTCCCCATCTATTTCCCATGAGTATGATGGGACCAGAGAGAAACTATATACAGTCAGCAAAAAGAAGATGGGGAGCTGACTGTGGCTCAGATCATGAACTCCTTATTGCCAAATTCAGACTTAAATTGAAGGAAGTAGAGAAAACCACTAGACCATTCAGGTATGACCAAAATCAAATCCCTTATGATTATACAGTGGAGGTGAGAAATGATTCAAAAGATTAGATCTGATAGACAGAGTGCCTGAAGAATTATGGACAGAGGCTTGTGACATTGTACAGGAGGCAGTGATCAAGACCTTCCCCAAGAAAAAAAAATGCAAAAAGGCAAAATGGTTGTCTGAGGAGGCCTTACAAATAGCTGAGAAAAGAAGAGAAGCTAAAGGCAAAGGAGAAAAGGAAAGATATACCCATTTGAATGCAGAGTCCCAAAGAATAGCAAGAAGACATAAGAAAGCCTTCCTCAGTGATCAGTGCAAGGAAATAAAGGAAAACAATAGAATGGGAAAGACTAGAGATCTCTCAAGAAAATTAGAGATACCAAGGGGACATTTCATGCAAAGATGAGCAAAGTAAAGGACAGAAATGGTACGGACCTAACAGAAGCAGATGGCAACCCACTCCAGTACTCTTGCCTGGAAAATCCCATGGACAGAGGAGCCTGGTAGGCTACAGCCCATGGGGTCGCTAAGAGTCAGACAGACTTAGCGGCTTCACTTTCACTTTTCACTTTCATGCATTGGGGAAGGAAATGGCAACCCACTCCAGTGTTCTTGCCTGGAGAATCCCAGGGACAGGGGTGCCTGGTGGGCTGCCATCTCTGGGCTTGAACAGAGTCAGACACGTCAGACACGACTGAAGAAACTTAGCAGCAGCAACAGAAGCAGAAGACATTAAAAAGAGGTGGCAAAAATACACGGAACAATACAAAAAAAGATCTTCATGACCCATATAACCATGATGGTGTGATCACTCACCTAGAGCCAGACATCCTGGAATGCGAGGTTAAGTGGGCCTTAGGAAGCATCACTATGAACAAAGCTAGTGGAGGTGATGGAATTCCACTTGAGCTATTTCAGATCCTAAAAGATGATGCTCTGGAAGTGATGCACTCAATATGCCAGGAAATATGGAAAACTCAGCAGTGGCCACAGGACTGGAGGTCAGTTTTCATTCCAATCCCAAAGAAAGGCAATCCGAAAGAATGTTCAAACTACCACACAGTTGCACTCATCTCACATGCAAGTAAAGTAATGCCCCAAATTCTCCGTGCCAGGCTTCAACAGTATGTGAACTGTGAACTTGCAGATATTCAAGCTGGATTTAGAAAAGGCAGAGGAACCACAGATCAAGTTGCCAACATCTGCTGGGTCATCGAAAAAGCAAGAAATTTCCAGAAAAATATCTCTTTCTGTTTTATTGACTATGCCAAAGCCTTTGACTCTGTGGATCACAAAAAACTGTGGAAAATTCTGAAAGAGATGGGAACACCAGACATCCTTACCTGCCTCCTGAGAAATGTGTATGCATGTCAAGAAGTAACAGTTAGAACTGGACATGGAGCAACAGCTTGTTCCAAATTGGGAAAGGAGTAGGTCAAGGCTGTATTTTGTCACCCCACTTATTTAACCTATATGCAGAATACATCATGAGAAATGCCAGGCTGGATGAAGTACAAGTTGGAATCAAGTTTGCTGGGAGAATACCAATAACCTCTGATACGCAGATGACACCATCCTTATGGCAGAAAGCAAAGAACTAAAGAGCCTCTCGATGAAAATGAAAGAGGAGAGTGAAAAAGTTGGCTTAAAACAACGTTCAGAAAACTAAGATCATGGCACCCGGTCCCATCACTTCATGGTAAATAGATGGGGAAACAGAGTTTATTTTGGGGACCTCTAAAATCACAGCAGATGGTGACTACAGCCGTGAAATTAAAAGATGCTTGCTCCTTGGAAGGAAAATTATGACCAACCTAGATAGCATATTAAAAAGCAGAGACATTACTTTGCCAACAAACTCCATCTAGTCATAGCTTTGGTTTTTCCAGTAGTCATGTATGGATATGAGAGTTGGACTATAAAGAAAGCTGAGCACAGAAGAATTGATGCTTTTGAACTGTGGTGTTGGAGAAGACTCTTGAGAGTCTCTTGGACTGCAAGGAGATCCAACTAGTCCATCCTAAAAGAAATCAGTCCTGAATATTCATTGGAAGGATTGATACTGTATCTGAAACTCCAATACTTTGGCCACCTGATGTGAAGAACTAACTCATTTGAAAAGACCCTGGTTCTGGGAAAGAGTGAAGGTGGGAGAAGGGGATGACAGAGGATGAGATGGTTGGATGGCATCACCTACTCAATGGACATGAGTTTGAGTAAGCTCTGGAAGTTCGTGATGGACAGGGAAGCCTTGCGTACTGCATTCCATGGGCTCGCAGAGAGTCAGACATGACTGAGTGACTGAACTGAACTGAACCTTGATTCTAGTTTATGCTTCATCTGGCCTGGCAATTTGCATGATGTACTTTGAATATAAGTTAAATAAGCAGGGTGACAATATACAGCCTTGACGTACTCCTTTCCTGATTTGGAACCAGTCTGTTCTTCCATGTCCAGTTCTAACTGTTGCTTCTTATCCTGCATACAGATTTCTCAGGAGGCAGGTAAGATGGTCTGGTATTCCCGTCTCTTGAAGAATTTTCCATAGTTTGTTGTGATCCCCACAGTCAAACGCTTTAGCATAGTCAGTGAAGCGGAAATAGAGATATTTTTCTGGAATTCTCTTACTTTTTCTCTGGTCCAACCAATGTTGACAATTTGATCTGTGGTTCCTCTGACTTTTCTAAATCCAGCTTGAACATCTGGAAGTTCTTGTTTCATGTTCTGTTGAAGGCTAGCCTGGAGAATTTTAAGCATTACCTTCCTAGCATGTGAGATGAGTGCAATGGTTTTGTATAGTGCTGACTAAAAAGGAGGATATGTCTGCTTTTTATTGCTCAATCATGTATAATGGAATGAACAGAATTTACAATTTGTGTTACTTGGTATCCCTCTGGATCATCTGGATTAAGCTATTAAAACTCAGCATTTAAATGACTTAACCCAATAAAGGGTTGTTTCTCGCAGAAATCTGATGCAGAAATCTGATGTTTGATGGTCTTCTATCTTGTAGAAATGCTTTGCCCAGGTTGCCAAGGCAGGGGAGAAGCAAGTTAAAGGATTCATGTAGGTTCTTAACTGACTCAGCCTGGAAGTGACAAATGCCACAATACACTGCTCAGGACTGGAAATGTGATTCTGATCATATAGGTAAAGTGGCTGGGAAAAGTGTGGAAGAGTACACAGATATTTGATGAGTACTAATGATCTCTTCCACACTCTTGATGTTTGATACTTTGAAATTACCTATTTAAAAATTCTTGGAGGCAATTTTATTTCACTTCAAGTTCTAAACATAAAGATAAAACTTTCCCATTACTTTCTTTCAAATATATTTAAAACGTGTTGGTTGAGTACACTATCATTTTTAAGAGATCTTTTGAGTTCTCTGTTAAAAGCAATGAACTTTTTTTTTCAATAGTTGTGAGGTTTTGGTAAATCACTTCACTTCCTATACTTGTATCCCAATTGAAAAATGTGATTTAACACTTGATTCATGGGTATGTTGTGAAAATTAAGTTAGAGATCGCATGTAAACCACTTGACACAGTGCCTAGAAAAAGGTAAGTGTTCAACAAATGTGGATTTTTCTACTTGTTGTTGTTGTTGATATTATAATGGGTCTACCACTGTCAGCAATAATCCTGGATCCTCTGACTCAGTGGTATATCCACCAATATCAGAGATAGTATACTTCACAGAAAAAGTGACATTTAGGCCAAATTCTGGAAATGAAATGCCTTCATCTTCTCTGTGCTCTTATTTTGGTAGTCATGGGGGATTTCAAAGGCCATGCTCTCCCTGGATTCTTCTTCATTACTTTGGGGATTTGGTGGACTACCAAGTGTGTTCTGAAATATGCCTTCAAAAAGCAGAAGCGGACTTCCTACTATGATTCCAAAGCACTATTCTGTCGAATAGATCTGTTGGAGGGAATTGTACTAGCTGGAATGGCTTTAATTGGTGAGTGACCCTTTTCTGTGTTCTGTTTGCTTTCTTGGAGTATTTTCACATGCAAAGAGAAGATTGAATATCAAAACAAGAGATTACTAAAATAAATTTTTTATTCAAATACATCTGAATACATATTCTAATTGTATTTCTTTTTTATTGCTTGATCATGTAGCAATTCAATTCAAGCCTGGTTTTCTAACAGTTCAGTTCAGTTGCTCAGTTGTGTCTGGTTATCCTTAAGTGGGGAGAAGCTGAATTCTAGCATTTTAATCCTGAACCAAGCACAACTCCCGACCCAAAGGCATATTGTGTAAGAAGGAAGTCATCAGATGCTATAGGATTAATCTCACAAATCTAAATCTGAAATTACTCAGGATTTATCTAGTCATTAGATTAAAATAGGAACTTAGCCCATCAGTGGAACTGATCAGGGAACTCAGTGGAACTAAGAACATTAGCTTTGAAGATCTGAGATAGGTGTTTGACAAAATTGGCTATCTTTGACTAAATGGGATTATCCAAACCAGTCTTTGAAGCTCTAAAACTAGTCTAAAGAACCAGTGCTCAGCTGTTAAGTAATGGCCCAGAAAGAAGAATCAGTGCCATAAAAAGACAATATATTGGGCTAAGCTGTAGGCTGATCCTTCTGAATCTTCTGTTTTCAGTGAAGTTGTGGAAAGATGGCTTAAAGTGTGATATATCCCTCTGCAGGCATCCTTGGAGGACAGTTTGTGCCTGGAGGACCACACTTGATCTTATACGACTACAAGAAGGATCAGTGGGTCAGACTCCTAGACTGGCATCATTTTACCATGTACCTCTTCTTTGGGCTGCTGGGTGTGACAAACATCTTATGTTCCACCATCAGGTCACTTCCCGCCTCCTTTAGCAAGTTGATGCTATTAAATGCCTTATTTGTGGAGGGTAAGTATGAGTATTTTCATTTATCTTTCATTATTATTGGACATTTGTCTAGCCCTTTACAACAATAAAGGGCACCTTGCCTTTGGTGTCCTGGTACAGCCTTGACCCGTAGGCCAGCTGTTTGGGCCATGGTAAGCTATTGAGGTGTCCTAGACAGGATGCCGAAGATTTCCCTTCCCTACTAACTTATTTAGTAAAACTGGACAAGAACAATCATTCAGGTATTTTATTCAAATTTCACATCTACCTTAAAGAACCACCTGCCATGCTTGTTTATCTCAGGTTTATCCTGGAGATGATCATTATTTCCATTTTTAACACAACAAATTGAGCTCAGAGTAGTGAAGCATTGTTTTTGCTGTTTAATCACTCAGTTGTGTCCAGCTCTTCGTGATCCCATGGAATGAAATTCATCAGGCTTCTCTGGCCGTGAGATTTCCCAGGCAAGAATACTGGAGTGGGTTGCCATTTCCTTCTCTGGAGTTAGTAAAGCATAAATATCCTCCAACAAAGAGACCACTCAAAGCAGAGTAGCTTCCGTACCTATGGAGTAGCCTTTTTAATATTGATATATTGAAACTCCACCATTACATGACAAGCAGAGTCCAAAAAATCCAGTCACATAAAATTGAGGTCCTAACACTTTTTGTTCAGTTGGCCTCCCTGTTACTGCATAAGAAAACACTGATAACAAATATTTAATGATTTGTTTCCATTTATCTTATATGTATGGAGAAGGAAATGGCAACCCATTCCAGTATTGTTGCCTGGAGAATCCCATAGAAGAGGAGCCTGGTGGGCTACAGTCCATGGGGTCACAGAAGAGTTGGATACGACTTAGTGACTGAACCACAACATTTTATATGTAAGGGGTAGATTGGTCATAGAACTAAAAAGCCCCTAATTATCAAGAGGCAGTCATTTCTAATGTCCACCTTGCCTCCTACATCTAAAGATAAGCGGTTTTGCCAAATGCTCTCTGAGAACAAGGGATAGATAAAAGTTGGGCAACAGTCACCAACAGCATGATTCTCATCATCTCAGATGTTATAATATTATTTTAAACTTTTAATTTTATATTGGCATATAGTCAATTAACAATGCTGTGATAGTTTTAGGTGGACAGCAAAGGGACTCAACTATACATATCTGCATGTGTCCATTCACACCGAAGCTACTCTCCAGATGTTACCATATTTTGAATGAACATCTTTTCCTCCTCATCCAAATGAAAGGGATGAAGTTGAAGCCAGTATCTGTCCATAGGATTAAAAATACAGTTAGATACTACTTCTTGGGAGCTTCCAGGGAACCTTGCCCTACCCATCAAAGTCCACTCTTATGACTTTTGTTTATATTTGCTGCCTCCAGTAGACTAAATTACTTAAGGAAAGACTTTACTTCATTCATCTGTCCATTTGCCCTAACTCCTGCTCCCCTGCCTTCATCACGCTTATTATTTATCCTTTTTCATAAAATATGCTTTGAAATGTAGTTAGTTGAAAATGTCATGATGTATTGGAGAAGAGACTAAAGACTGGGGAAGGGAAAAGGAGATTTCAAAGATTACATCCTAAAGAGGTATAATGATGGCTCCAAAAATGCTAGAGATTTCCATTATTATGGGAAGCAGTGGGCACCTCATATTTTGGACAAATGTGTGTGTTTTATGTAAAGCTGTGTGGAGATAGGGGAGGAACAGTAGTTTCATTGAGAAAGACAAACCATTTTTTTCTGCCTCTGACAGCTTTTGTCTTCTACAATCACACTCATGGCCGGGAAATGCTGGACATCTTTGTGCACAGGCTTCTGGTCTTGGTCATCTGTTTGACAGGCCTGATTGCCTTCATGGAGCTCTTTATACAGGCCAAGATAACCGTGGAACTTCTGCGGACAAGCCTTTTCCTGCTTCAGGGAAGCTGGTTCTGGCAGGTGAGCTGGGGCCTCCAGTCTGTGTGCCTGGTGTCTGCACTGATGACCTTCTCTCTTTGATTGTGGGTGTTGTGCCCTGAAACCCAGAGACCTCCTTCTGACATGCTGCTGGCAGTGAGAATGCAGGCCTTTGAGAGGTGATGCTTAATTGAGGGCCCGGCAGCCCTGGTGGGAATAGTGGCCGAGCAGCAGGGAAGGAGGTGGGAGGCGTACACCTTCATCACACACCTGGATATCCATTTTGTAGGAACTCTGAGCTGGTGCTTAGATGGAAGCAGTTCCCGATGCTAAAGTCACTTAAAGCCTATTGGTTAATAAGCTCGAGAAACATAAAGGAGGCAGGAAAGGAAGGGAATTATTATGTATTGAGGAATAAGTGTGTGCCAGCCCCTGGACATGACTTTTACATACATATTGTTTTATTTTCATTTTGTCTTCATGACAACTTGGAAGTTAGATATTATCATCCCCAGTTGACTGATAAAGAGACTCAGAGAGAGCAAGTTACTTTCTCAGGATCACACAGTATTGGAACTAGGATCTAAATGTGGGTCTATCTGACTCCAAATTCCAGGCACTTTAATTGTTGACTCCCTAACCTTGGAGTGTTGCTGAAAATATATATTCCAATCAGTGAACATATACTTTATCAGTTCAGTTCAGTTCAGTCCAGTCAGTCATGTCTGACTCTTTGTGACCCCATGGTCTGCAACACACCAGGCCTCCCTGTCCATCATCAACTCCTGGAGTTTACTCAAATTCATATCCATTGAGTTGGTGATGCCATCCAACCATCTAATCCTCTGTCCGAACATACATTCATGGATATAAGGAAAGTCTGGGATGAAAGGTGAATGTGGTTTAATCACAGAAGATTTCTTAGAGGAGATTTTTAGTCAGTAAAGTGCAGGGATTTGGGATGATGAGGTTCTTTTAGGGATTTGCATTTCAGTGAAGATTGATAAGAAAGCCTTGGTAGACTCAGAGAAACATCATGGTCAAAATGGGGGCTAGGAAAGCTGTGATATTTAAGCTTGTGGGGGAGTAGAAAGGTTGTTGGAGCACAGGCTAGTACATAGGGGCCGAGATTCAGGGGTTTTTTGAAGGCAAAATGATTTGGAAAAAATAACAAATACCTTATCATGGTATAATTTGATAATCAGTGAATTTAACCAGTTGGTATATAGATGTTGTATTGTGATATTATTTATCTTCCGTTGGGAAGCTAAATAGAATGGCATGTAAGGTGTGATTATGCATTCTATATCTCTTGATTGGAATATTTTACTATGTTCTAGCAATGCTGATTCAAAACTAAAAATAAATTTTAATAAATTTAACAGTGATAACTTCAGGTCAGGAGGATGCAGTGAGTTTATGCTTCAGTGTGTCGCCTCTGCTTCAGATATGTGACAATGACATATAAACTATCAAAAATACCTCTAAAATAAAAAGTAAGTTAAAAGAATAGAAAAGTAGATGAAAGTAAGAGAGTTTAAAAATACATAGTTGCACGTTAAATACCACAAACAAAAATAGGGCAAGCCACCAGTGAATAGAATAGAAATAGAGTAGAATAGAAATTCACAGACTGAGCAGAACTGGGCTGCAGCTCTCTGGACTCCAAGTCTGGGGTAGGCATGATAGTTGGTTATTTGGCTCCAGGGGAACTAAAAGGAAATTAAAGATTTCTCTGGATGTAGGGATAAAGTCAGGCTCTTCGAACTCTTTTTAATTAAATATTTCTAAATATTCTCTATTTCTAATTGCTTTCCATCCAGTTGATGATTCACTTTCTGATAGAGGTCTCTTAAAATTGTATGTTATATTTATGGATTTGTCAGTTTCTCCTAATTTTCAGTTTTTTCTTTAAGGTCATGAGGCTATATTCTTTTCCTCTCTTTGTAGTTTTTTGAGTTGAATATTCACTTATATTTAATTTTTCTTATTTTTACATAAATATTCCTAAAACTATAGAATTCCTCCTATACACTAGTATAGCTACCTCCTATGAGATTTTGTATGTCGTAGCTTTCACCTTGGGCGATTTTGAGTGTTGCATTTTCTATGTGCTTTCCTCTTTAATTTATGAGTTATTTAGAAACATTCTTTTCAATTTCCAAAAATATTCTTTTTCTTTTATTATATGTTTTCAATTGCTTTGTATGTGTTCCCTTTGAAATGTGTCAAGATTTCTTTGGGATGTAGCCCAGTGTCAGTGGTAGTAAATAATCTATATATTTGAGAAGAAAGTATATTCCATCTCTTCTGCTGAAGATTATTCACATGTTTATGCAATCCAGTTTCTTAAAGGGCTAAATATTCAAATAAAGAAAGTAAGACAAAAGGGGGAAACCCAAAGATAGTTGAATAAAGTAATAATACAATTAACAGCAGAACTGATGAAACTAATTAGTGTTCCATTAAAAGTTAATGATTAATTAATTAAATATCTGAGGGAGGAAGCTGTGAGCTTTTGCAACTGGGCATAGGTTGGTTTAATGTTGTCCCTTTTGGCAGAGTAATAATGTTTTCATATTTCCCCAAGAGCTTTTCTAAGAAAGATACATGAGGTTAAATTTTGAGGGTATAAATCTGAGATTATTTTTAAAACTTTCTACCCATCATTATGTCCAGACTAGTATTTTTCTTTACCAGGTGGTCAGACTAAATGACATTTGAGACTTAGAGAAAAATGAATATTTGATACCAATACAAGCAAACATACTGGCAGGATAGGAAGGTTTAGCCATGGTACATGTCCCTCATCCCCTCTGTGCTGGATTCTTTTGAAACAAAAATGTTTCAAGGACTTAGGTGATTTTATTATGCTTCCATGTTTGGTTGCTTTGAATGTTTATGCCCAAAACTCTATCTCAAGCTAATAAAATTACACTGTTATTTGCTTTTCACAATTTTTTTCTCCCGCTACTTCTCCATACATGATGTCCTCTTCATTATGGGGGACTGGAATGCAAAAGTAGGAAGTCAAGAGCTTCCTGAGTAACAGGCAAATTTGGCCTTGGAGTACTAAATGATTCAGGTCAAAGGCTTACAGAGTTTTGCCAAGAGGACGCACTGATCGTAGCAAACACCCTCTTCCAACAACACAAGAGAAGACTCTGCACATGGACATCACCAGATGGTCAATACCAAAATCAGATTGATGATATTCTTTTATGCCAAAGATGGAGAAGCTCTATACAGTCAGCAAAAACAAGACGGGGAGCTGACTGTGGCTCAGATCACAAACTCCTTATTGCCAAATTCAGACTTAAATGAAGAAAGTAGGGAAAACCACTAGACCATTCAGGTATGACCAAAATCATATGATTATACAGTGGAAGTGAGAAATAGTTTCAAAAGATTAGATCTGATAGACAGAGTGCCTGAAGAATTATGGATGGAGGCTTGTGACATTGTACAGGAGGCAGTGATCAAGACCATCCCCAAGAAAAAGAAATGCAAAAAGGCAAATTGGTTGTGTGAGGAGGCCTTACAAATAGCTGAGAAAAGAAGAGAAACTAAAGGCAAAGGAGAAAAGGAAAGATATACCCATTTGAATGCAGAGTTCCAAAGAATAGCAAGGAGAGATAAGAAAGCTTTCCTTAGTGATCAATGCAAAGAAATAGAGGAAAACAATAGAATGGGAAAGACTAGAGATCTCTTCAAGAAAATTAGAGATACCAAGGGAACATTTCATGCAAAGATGAGCACAGTAAAGGACAGAAATGGTATGGACCTAACAGAAGGAGAAGATATTAAGAGGTGGCAAGAATACACAGAAGAACTATGCAATAAAGATCATCATGACCCATATAACCATGATGGTGTGATCACTCACCTAGAGCCAGACATCCTGAAATGTGATCAAGTGGGCCTTAGAAAGCATCACTACAAACAAAACTACTGGAGGTGATAGAATTCCAGTTGATCTGGAATCTGTTCCAGATCCTAAAAGATGATGCTGTGAAAGTGCTGCACTCAGTATGCCAGCAAATCTGGAAAACTCAGCAGTGGCCACAGGACTGGAAAAGGTCAATTTTCATTCCATTTCCTTCCCAAAGAAAGGTAATTGGAAAGAATGTTCAAACTACCATACAGTTGCACTCATCTCACACACTAGTAAAGTAATGCTCAAAATTCTCCAAGCCAGGTTTCAACAGTACATGAACTGTGAACTTCCAGATGTTCAAGCTGGATTTAGAAAAGGCAGAAGAACCAGAGATCAAGTTGTCAACATCCATTGGATCACCAAAAAAGCAAGAGAGCTCCAGAAAAACATCTACTTCTGCTTTATTGACTACGACAAAACCTTTGACTGTGTGGATCACAACAAACTGTGGAAAATTCTTAAAGGGATGGGAATACCAAACCACCTTACCTGCCTCCTGAGAAATCTGTATGCAGGTCAAGAAGCAACAGTTAGAACTGGACATGGAACAACAGACTGGTTCCAAATAGGGAAAGGATTATGTCAAGGCTGTATATTATCACCCTACTTATTTAACTTATATGCAGGGTACATCATGCAAAATGCCGGGCTGGATGAAGGACAAGCTGGAATCAAGACTGCTGGGAGAAAAATCAATAACTTCAGATTTGCAGATGACATTACCCTTATGGCAGAAAGCAAAGAAGAACTAAAGAACCTCTTGGTGAATGTGAAAGAGGAGAGTGAAAAAGCTGGCTTAAAGATCAACATTCAGAAAACTAAGATCATGACATCCGGTCCCATCACTTCATGGCAAATAGATGGGGAAACAATGGAAACAGTGAGAGACTTTATTTATGGGGGCTCCAAAATCACTGCAGATGGTGACTGCCAACATGAAATTAAAAGATGCTTGCACTGTGGAAGTAAAGCTATGACCAACCTAGACAGCATATTAAAAAGCAGAGACATTCATTACTTTACCAACAGAGGTCCATCTAGTCAAAGCTGTGGTTTTTCCAATAGTCATGTATGGGTGTTAGAGCTGGACTATAAAGAAAGCTGAGCGCTGAAGAACTGATGCTTTTGAATTGTGGTGTTGCAGATGTACAGAACAGACTTTTGGACTCTATGGGAGAAGGCGAGGGTGGGATGATCTGAGAGAACAGCATCGAAACATGTATATAATCCAGTGTGAAACAGATCGCCAGTCCAGGTTGGATGCATGAGACAAGTGCTCGGGGCTGGTGCACTGGGAAGACCCAGAGGGATGGGATGGGGAGGGAGGTGGGAGGTGGGATCGGGATGGGGAACACAGGTAAATCCATGGCTGACTCATGTCAATGTATGGCAAAAACCACTACAATATTGTAAAGTAATTAGCCTCCAACTAATAAAAATAAATGGAAAAAAAAAATGAATTGTGTTGGAGAAGACTCTACTTGGTCAGGCAGCTACCAACCTGAACGATGAATCGATGGAGAGCACGTGTTGCTGTTCATGCTTTGGAACAATGGTTTGGTGTGGCCAGATATTTCTATTTTTGGAAATAAGCTATGATGTACTTTTGGGCAAAATTCCCTAATTTTTGAAGTGTTGTAAACTAATTCAAACTATTTAAAACATGTGCAGGGCAGGCAAAGCCTGTCTCTGATATAGATTTGACTCAGGATCTGCCAGTCTATAATCTGTGGTATAAGGGAGAAATAGTATCATATTTTCATGGGACCAACTTCTGTCTCAGTACCAATTGTTCAAACTGTATCAAACTGCTGAGATGACTCACACAGACCCTTGTGTCCAAGTCACTGTCCTTCACACTGCCCCATACAATATGTTATCTTTTGGACTTCCTTGGTGACACAGTGGATAAGAATTCACCTACCAGTGCAGGGACCACTGGTTCCATCTCTGGTCAGGGAAGATTCCACATGACACAGAGCAGCTAAGCCTGGGCTCCACAGTTACTGAAGCCTGTGCCACCTAAAGCCTGTGCTCCCCAATGAGAGAAACCACGGCAATGAGAAGCCCACACACCAAAACCAAGAGTAGCACCTGCTTGCTGCAACTAGAGAAAGCCCATGCATAGCAACGAAGACCTAGCAACGTCAAAAATAAATAAATAAATAAAATGTTAAAGCAGTTACCTTTTGTGTCTAGCTTCTTTCTCTAACATATCGTTTTCATTATGTTATATTCATTCATGTTGTATTATGTATTAATATGTCATTATTTATGGTTGAATATTATTGTTATATGGAATAACCACATTTTGCTTATTCATCGTCAATTGATGGACATTTGGATTTTTTTCAGCTTTTGGCCCTTGTGTAAATGCTGCCATGTAATTTTGTGTAGGATTTTTTATTTGAATACCTCTTTTCAATTATGTGGGGCATATATAGTACCTAGAATAAAATTGCCAGGTCATGTGATAATTCTACATTTAACTTTTTGAGAAACTCCACATGGCTATACCATTCTACATTCTCACTAGCAATGTATAAGGATTCCAGTTTTGCCATATCCTTACCAATACTTGTTACTTATTATAACCAGCATCCTAGGGGATACTAATATCTCATAGTGAAGTGGTATCTCATAGTGGTTTTGGTTTGTATTTCTCTAATATCTTGATAGGGACTTCCCTGGTGGCTCAGATGGTAAAGCATCTGTCTACAATGTGGGAGACCCGGGTTCGATCCCTGGGTTGGGAAGATCCCCTAGAGAAGGAAATGGCAATCCACTCCAGTACTATTGCCTGGAAAATCCCACAGACAGAGGAGCCTGGTAGGCTACAGTTCATGGGGTCGGCACAAAGAGTTGGACACGACTGAGCGATACCTTGATGATGTTCATAATTTTTTTGAGTTTATCAACCATTTGTGTGCCTCTTGGGAAATAAGCCTTCTAGTCTTTTGCCCATTAAAATTTTTTTTGGCTTTTTGTTGAGATTTAGGATTTATTTATATACTCTAGATATCAATTCCTTATTAGATACATGAATGCAAGTATTTTCTCCTATGCGGAGGACTTCCTTTTTATTTTCTTGATACTGTCCTTCGATGTACAAAAGTTCTTAATTTTAGTGTATCTTGGTGTCATGTATAAGAAATCATCACAAAAAAAAAAGAAAAGAAATTATCACTAAAATCCAGGACATGAAGCTTTTCCTTATGTTTTCTTCTAGCAGTTATGATTTTAGTTCTCATATTTACCTTTTTGATTCATTTTGAGTTAATTTTTACATATGGTGTAAAATAAGGATAAATAATTATTTTTTGCACTTGTATATTCATTTGTCCTGGCACCAGTTGTTGAAGAGACTTTAACTTCCCCATTGAATGGCTTGGCACTCTTGTCAAAAACCAATTTTTTACAGGTTTATGGTCTTATTTCTGGACTCACAATTCTATTTCATTGATCTGTATGTCTACCATTATGTTAGTACCACAATGTTTTGATTACTGTAGTTTTTGTCATAAGTTTTGAAATCACTAAATGTAAGACTTACAACTTTGCTTTACTTTTTCAAGGTTGTTTGGGCTATTCAGGGTCCCTTGCAATACCACATAAATTTTAGAATCAGATTTCCATTTCTGCAAAAAAAAAAAAGACCATTGGGATTTTGATAGGGATCATAGTGAATCTGTGGATTGCTTTGGGTGTTATTGCCATCTTAACAATATTAAATGCTCCAGTTCATGAACATGCGGTATGCTTTCATTTATTTAAATCTTTGATTTCTTTTGACAATACTTTGTAGTTTGCAAGTTACAAGACTTGAGCCTCCTTGATTAAATTTATTCCTAAAAATTTTATTCTTTTCAGTGCTTTTATAAGTGGCATTGTTCCCCTAATTAATTTTTTTGAATTGTCCATTACATGTTTTGAGTGTTGATTTTGTATCCTGCAAGTTTGCTAAATTCATTTATTAGCTCTAATAGGCTTTTTGTGGATTCTTTAGAATTTTCTGTACATAAGATCATTTTATTTGTGAATATAGATAGTTTTACTTCTTCCTTTGCAGTGCGGATGCCCTTTATCTATTTTTCTTGACTAGTTGCTCTGGCTAGAATTTCTAGTACAGGGTTGAATAGAAATGGTAAAATCAAACACCCTGTCTTTCTCCTGATCTTAGGATACAAGCTTTCAGTATAAATATAATGTTACCGGTGGGCTTTGTTTATTTCAAAAACTTTTAAAAAAGAACTCTGATTTTGACATTACTGAGTCAAACTGAGCAACTTAGAATCCTACCAAATTCTCTGAAAGTCTACCAATCTACAGGGATGACTACTAGTCATATTTTGAAAATTGATCTGTAAATATCCTAAGCATTTTTGCAAAAATATGATTTCATAGGTACTGTCTATCTTAGTGAAAAAGATAGCAGTTTCTTATCTGTAGCATCTCAGATAATGGGAATTATCTGTCACCATTAATCTTGAAAGAAAGCATTTTGAACCGCACCATCTTTGGGAATATGGCTGGTAGTGCTTTAATGTTCTCTCTTTCTTTTACATTACAGATTGGGTTTGTCCTTTATCCCTTCAATGGAGGCCCTCCATGGGATTTAATGGATCATAACAACATTATGTTTCTCACCATATGCTTTTGTTGGCATTATGCAACAGCCATTATCATCACTGGAGCAATTTATGCCTTTGTCACCTGGTAAGTTAGTGATTTTTGTTCGTAGAAGTTCTATTTTTTTTGGTATATGATCATCAAGACTCGACAGTCTGAACTTTAAGTTCAAAGAGGTATTTTATTCCTTAGCATTCCACAAACAGGGTAATATAGCAGAAAATTATCTACAAACACAAACATTTCCAGTTAAAATAATAAATGCTGGTTTAAGGTTGGAATAGCTAAAGAGTGTCTCTGCTGTACTCTGAACCTATGCATCGCCCTTCAATATGTTCTATGCCTTCATGTCTTTGCATATTCTGTTTTCTTTTCCAAATGGTCATCAACATACCTGCAGTGAGCCCCCTCCATCTGCCCACATGTACATCAGTTATGACACTTCCCAAATGTGGTGTCATTTTCGACCAACGTGTATGCCTCTCATTAACTTTGAATAGCTGATTAATTTGATATTTACTATAATATTTGTAACAGTAAGATTAAGTTGAATGTTACATGTTTTTACAAGGACTTTGATACAGTGTTTCATGATGGGTGAGGAGCAGTGTAACAGATTGCTAAGAACCCATGCTTCCAGCTCTGCTTCTTGTCAGCTAAAAGACTTTGGGTAAATTATTTAACTACATTAAATATCAGTTTTGTTGTCTGCAAAATGGGGATAATGATGGTACCTAAATGAGATCATATCATTACACTGCCCTTAATATAATAAGAGCTCAACAGAAATTCTTCTTACCCTTGCTCTTTTTCCCCCCGCTTTGGTTCCTATGATAGATTTCTTTTTACATTGAAGTATAATTGACATAGGCTTTCCTGGTAGTTCAGTGGTAAAGAACTAGCCTGCCAATGCAAGAGATGGGGGTTCAGTCCCTGGGTTGGGAACATCCCCTGAAGAAGGAAATGGCAACCCACTCCAGTATTCTTGCCTGGGAAATCCCATGGACAGAGGAGCCTGGCAGGCTATAGCCTAAGGGGTTGCAAAGAGTCAGACACAACTTAGAAACTAAACAACCACCACAGTTGGCATACAACATTATACTAGTTTCATTATGTACAACATAATGATTCAACTTTTGTATACATTGTAAAATGACCACCACAATCAGTCTGTTAATAGTTACACCATCTGTCACCATATTAATGGTACAAAATTTTTTTCTTGTGATGAGAATTTTCAAGATTTACTTTTTAACCAACTTTCACATCTGCAATACAATATTTTTGATTATAGTCACTGTGTTATATACAACATCCCATGACTTATTTTATTCTGTTTTTAAAATTTTTTAGTTTTATATTATAGTACAGCTGATTAACAGTGTTGTGCTAGTTTGAAGTGTACAGCACAGTGATTCAGTTATACATATACATGTATCTACTCTTTTTCAAATTCTTTTCCCACTTAGTTTATTACAGAATATTTAGCAGAGTTCCCTATGCTGTACAGTCGGTCCTCTTTGGTTATCCATTTTAGAGGCAGCAGTGTGTACATATCAATTCCAAAGTCCCTAAATATCCCTCCCCCCTACTCTCCCCTGTAACTATAAGTTCCTTCTCTAAGTCTGTGGGTCTATTCCTGTTTCATAAATAAGATATGATATTTCTTTCTCTGTCTGACTTACTTTACTAAGTATGACAATCTCTAGGTCTACCCATGTTGCTGCAAATAGCAGTATTCTTTTTAATGGCTGAGTAATATTCTGTTGTATATATATGTACCACATCTTTTTTATCCATTTTTCTATTGATGGACATTTAGGTTGCTTCCATGTCTTGTCTACTGTAAATAATGCTTCAATGAACATTGGGGTGCATGTATCCTTCTGGATCATGTTTTTCTCTGGTTGTATGCCCAGGAGTGGGATTGCAGGATCTTATGGTAACTCTATTTTTAGCTTCTTAAGGAATCTCCATACTGTTCTCCCTAGTGGCTGCAATTTACATTCTCATCAACAGTGTAGGAGGGTTACCTTCTCTCAACACCCTCTCAAGCATTTGTTGTTTGTGGATTTTTTGATGATAGCCATTCTGACTGGTGTGAGGTGATATGATCATCTCAATAGATGCAGAAAGAGCTTTAGACAAAATAAAACACCCATTTATAATAAAAACTCCAGAAAGTGGGCATAGAGGGACCATACCTCAACATAATAAACCCCATATGTGACAAAATATAACTAACAATCATATTTATTGGTGAAAGCAAAACACATTTCCTCTAAGATCAGGAACAAGACAAAGATGTCCACTCTTGCCACTTCTATTTGACTTAGTTTTGGAAGTCCTAGGTACAGCAATCAGAGAAGAGAAAGAAATGACATGAAATTCAAATGAGAAAGAAGTTAAATTCATGTCACTGTTTGCAAATGACATGACACTATACATAGAAAATCCTAAAAACACTGAAAGAAAACTACTAGAGTTCATTATGAATTTGGTAAATTTGCAGGTTACAGAATTAATACATAGAAGTCTGTTCTTATCTATACACTAACAATAAAAGATCAGAAAGAAAATTCAAGAAACAACCCCATTTATCAAGAATAACAACTTGGTAATAACAAGAATAGCAACCCCATTACAAGAATAAAATATCTTGGAATAAACCTGCCTAAGGAGACCAAAGACCTGTATTCCAAAAACTATGACTTACTTATTTTAAAACTGGAAGTTTGTACCTTTGATCACCTTCACCCATTTTTGCCTACCTCCCCCAACTCTGGCAACCATGAATCTGTTCCTTGTTTTGTTTGTTCCTTTGTTTTTTAGATCTCACAGATAAGTGAAATCACTTGGTGTTTGTCTTTCTCTATCTGCCTTATTGTGTTTAGTGTAATACCTCAAGGTCCATTTCATTCTTTTTTTTATGGTTGTGTAATATTCTACTATATGCTTATAAATATAAAATATTTATCTTATATAAACACATATAAAACATCTCCTTTATCCATTCATCAATTAATAGACACCTGTTTCCATATCCTGGTTGTGTGTGTGTGTGTTCAGTTGCGTCTGACTCTGTGTGGCCCTGTGGAATATAGCTTGCTGGCTTCTCTGTCCATGGGATTCTCCAGGTAAGAATACTGGAATGGGTTGCCATTTCCTTCTTCAGGGGATGTTCCTGACCCAGGGATCAAACTCACCTCTCCTTTATCTTCTGCACTGCTGGCAGATTCTTTACCACTGAGCCGTTGGGGAAGCCCAAATATTTTGGTTATTATATATAAATATGGTGCAGTGAACCTAGAGATGCCTTTTTGAATTAGTGTTTTCATTGTCTTCAGATAAATACCCAGAAGTAGATTTGCTGGATTGTATGGTACTTCTGTTTTTAATTTTTTGAGGACACTTTATGCTGTTTTCCATAGTGACCATACCAATTTACATTTCTACCAAGCAGTACATCAGAGTTCTTTTTTCTCTATATCCTGGCCAATACTTGTAATATCTTGTCCTTTTGATAACAGCTGTTCTGCAGGTGTGACTTTTAGTTGTCTGTAGGTCTTCTTTGGAAAAATGTCTATTCAGATTCTCTGCCTGTTTTTAAATTGAATTTTCATTGTTGTTATTGGGTTGTTTGATTTATTTATGTATTTTGGGTATAACCTTTTTTTATCAAATATCATTTAGGAATATCTTCTTCCATTCAGGGTTTCCTTTTGGTTTTGTTGGTGGTTTCCTTCACTGTGCAGAAGCTTTCTGTTTGATGTAGTTCCATTTGTTCAGTTTTTCTTTTGTTGCCATTTCCTTTGGAGTCAGATCCAGAAAATATCAACAAGAGCAATATCAAGGAACTTACCACTTATATTTTCCTCTAAGATTTTTATGATTTTAGTCCTACATTCAAGACTTAAATCCATTTTGAGTTAATTTTTATGTATGAAATAAGATAGTGTCCCAATTTCCTTATTTTGCATGTGGCTGTACAGTTTTCCCAGCACAACAAAAAGACTGGCCTTTTCTCATTTTATATTCTTGCCTCCTTTATCATAAATTAATTGACCATGCATTTATGAGTTTAGTTCTTTATTTTGTGTCATTGATCTATGTGTTTGTTTTTGTGCCAATATCATACTGTTTTGATTTTATAGCTTTGTTGTATAGTCTGAAATTGGAAAGTATGATTCCCCGCAGCTTTGTTCTTCTTTTTTAAGAACAACAACTTCTTTTTGACTATTCAGGATCTTTTGTGATTCCATACAAACTTTGGGATTGTTTGTTCTATTTCTGTGAAAAATGCCATTCATTATTTGATAGGGATTGCATTGAATCTGTAGACCAATTTGGGCAATGTAGACATTTTAATGATATTAATTTTTCCAGTCTGTAAGCATGGAATATCATTCCATTTACTTGTGTCTTCTTCAGTTATTTTTATCAATGTTTTATAGTTTTCAGCGTAGAGGTCTTTCATTTCCTTGGTTAAATTTGTTCATAGGTATTTTATTCTTTTTGATGCCATTGTAAATGGGATTGTTTCCTTAATTTCTCTTTCTAATAGTTCCTTGTTACTGTATAAAATGCAACATGTTTGCATATTGATTTTGTACCATGCAGCTTTACTAAATTTTTTAATTCACTCTAACAGATTTTTTGGTGGAGTCTTTAGGATTTTCTATATTGAGTATCATGTCATCTGCAAATAGTAACAGTTTTAACTCTTCCTTTACAATTTGGATGCCTCTTTTTTTCTTGCCTAAATGCTATGGCTAGGACCCAAACACTATTTTGAATAAAAGTAGCGAGAGTGAACCTTATTGTCTTGGTCCTGATTTTAAGGAATAAAATTTCATGACTTCATCACTGAGTATGATGTTACCTGTGAGCATGTCCTATATGGTCTTTATTATGTTAAGATACATCTTTTTATATCCACTTGTTGAAAGTTTTTATGATAAATGGTGCTGAATTTTGTCACATGTTTTTATACATCTATTGAAATAATCACATGATTTTAATCCTTCTTTTTCTTAATGTGATATATTACATTGACTAATTTGTGATGTTGAACTATCCTTACATCCCTGGAATAAATCCCATTTGATCAGGTTATATGATCCTTTTAATATAGCCTTTAATTAAGTTTACTTACATTGTTGGAAGTTTTGCACCTATTTTTATCAGTGATATTGGCCTATAATTTACTTTTTTGTATGTGATATCTTTCTGTGATTTTGGTGTGAGGGTAACGCTGGTTTCTCCTCTTTTATTTCTGATTTTATTTGAGCCTTCTCCCTTTTATTCCTTCCCTGGTGGCTCAGATGGTAAAGAATCTGCCTGCAATGTGGGAGACCTGGGTTTGATCCTTGGGTTGGGAAAATCCCCTGGAGAAGGAAATGGCACCCCACTTCAGTATTCTTACCTGGAGAGTCCCATGATCACAGGAGCCTGGCAGGCTACAGTCCATGGACTCACAGAGTCAGACATGACTAAATGACTAACATTTCATTTTCATTTTCTTTTTTCCTTAGTGAGTCTAGCTAAAGGTTTGTCAATTTTGTTTATATTTTTTCAAATAACCAGCTGTTTGTTTCATTGATCTCTTCTATTTTCTTTTCACTATTTCATTTATTTCTACTCTGATCTTTACTAGTTCCTTTCTTATAGTAATTTTGGGCTTTGTTTGCACTTCTTTTTCTAGTTCCCTTGGGTGTAAAAGTGAGGTTGTTTATTTGACATTTTTCTTATTTCTCGAGGTAGGCCTGTTGCTATAAACGTCCATCTTACAACTGCTTTTGTTGCATTGCATAGATTTTGGTATGTTGTATTTCCATTTTCCACTTGTCTCCAGGTGGTTTTTAATTTCTCCTCTGATCTAACACTGGTGCTAGCAAGTTAGGATGAGAGTACAAAGATGGTGGCTAAAGTGCTGGCACTAGCAAAGTCGAGGGGGAAGAAAGCAAAAGTGGTACCGGCCAGTGCTTCCGTTCCTGGAGAGAATCCTAACAGATTTCTTCCTTGCTGGCAGACGCTTTAAGATTAGCAAACGAATCCCATTCACATACGGTCTGGACTCTTCAAACTCTGGTTTTTGTGCTGTATGGCCAGGTGGGTGAGTCTGCATGCAAGCCCATTAAAAGTGGAATCTCCATTCCTTACACCCCTTTGGTTCTTCTCGACATCAGCCCTGGTGGTCTTCAAAGCCAGATGTTTTGGGGGCTCATCTCATCAATGCAAGTCTCGAGGGTTGGGGTGCCTGATATAGGGCAGAAACTCTTGCTCCTCGGGAAGTAGCTCTGTGTCTGTGAGATCTCTTTGACTGTGGGTCTCCACACTGGGGGTGGGGTCTTTGGTGGGACCATGTCTCTGCCTCTTTTACCCATCTCATTGTGGATCTTGTCCTTTGTTGTAGAGGAATTGTTTGGCTAGTTTTCAGGTCTTTTTTTTCCTTTTCTTTTCTATAGGGAATTATTCTTTATGTAGTTGTCGATTTTGCTGTGTCCATGGGAGGGGGTGAATCCAAGACCTTCCTAGGCTGCTATCTTGAACCACCTCCCCCACCCATCCTTGTTCGTTTTATTATTCCTCTTCTTTTTGTTCTCATCCTTCTTCTGTATCAAAAAGTGTATGAGGTATAGACCCTATGGGGGGAGAGAGACAGTTTAATTATAGTATGATAAATAGAACTAGTGTAAGAATAAAACACTATTGGAACACAGAGGAGGCCTCCTCACAATTGAGAATTAAGCTGCAGCTTGAAGGATGAGTAGGAATAGAGTGCAATGAGCATGGTTCCTTATTTCCATTAGTATGGTAGCTAATGCCAAACCATCCAGTACTCTTGCCTGGAAAATCCCATGGACGGAGGAGCCTAGTGGCTGCAGTCCATGGGGTCACTGGGAGTCAGACACGACTGAGCGACTTCACTTTCCCTTTTCACTTTCATGCACTGGAGAAGGAAATGGCAACCCACTCCAGTATTCTTGCCTGGAGAATCCCAGGGACGGGGGAGCCTGGTGGGCTGCCGTCTATGGGTCGCACAGAGTCAGACACGACTGAAGCGACTTAGCAGCAGCAGCAGCAATGCCAAGCCACAGTTGGCTTGGCTGATTCCAGCCATTAATCGTGCAGGCTCCAATCCTTCAGACTTTAGCACTGACTGAAGTGTTCTGTACCTGCAGTCTCCATCATGTAGCCTTGATCGATGTGTGATTATTGCGCACGTGACATGTGCTTAGTTATTGTTGTTGCTATTTAGTTGCCGAGTCATATCTGACTCTTTTGTGACCCCATATCCTGTAGCCCCTGAGGCTCCTCTGTCCATGGGTCTTCCCAGGCAAGAATACTGGAGTGGGTTGACATTTCCTTCTCCAGAGGATCTTCCCAACCCAGTGCTACATTAATTTTAATTAATGTTAGCTTTCATATATACATAGTGACTATCATTTTGGATGGTACACATCTAGCATGTTCTCTAGACCCCTAAATTCAGTAGTTGATTCGAGGCCCAATGGGGTCTCAGCCTCTGCCCAAACTAGCTTTCTAGTTCTCTCTCTAGATGTTTCCCCAGCTACCTCTATTGCTCTGTGCTTCTTTGAGCTTTATTGATAAAGAGCTTTGGTGCTGTGTCTCTGGGTAAAAAAACCTTTTCCTTGTCTAGCTCCCAGATGTCTCTAGTAGGCTTTGATTTGTAGTTTCCTCCTTCTAGAGGTCTAAGTGCTATGGCTGCTTGAAATTCTACCTTCTCATTGAATGATTTCTGTTAGTCCTATTCAGTTCTCTCAAAGCGTGTGTATGCGCTGGTGGTTAAAGTTCACTCTGCTGCTGAGTGAAACTTGACTTCTTCCTCTATTGTTTTAAGTTGACTTCTGGCCCTCATCTCCCTGGGGTTTGGGCAGCCTCCAAGAATAAAGCTGGCATTCAAGAAGTCTCTCTATTCCATGTCAGTTCTAGAGCCAAAAGAAGACTATTGTTTCTTTCTGTTTTAAAAACCTTCAGACCCCTAATGAACCTCTTATCCACGTATAGTTTTCTAGAAACCAGAAACTCCATGTTTACTTTTTCAACTGCCTCTTCTCCCCCGGCACTCCTGACTTCTTGACCACGTAGTTCTCTCTACCTGGCATATTCAATCAAATGCTCATCTCTTCTATGAAAACTCATATGATTGTTTTAGTCTTTGCTTATTTCCTTGCATGAGTTTTACAGTACTTTAGTCTTGATCACACATTTTAACAGTGGTGATCTATCTTGTGATATTTACTATTAGCTCATGTTAGGCTTATCTGCTAACTAGATTGTGTTACCTGGAGGAAAAGACCTTTTTCATATCTCTCACGGCTCTTGGCATACTCTCAATAAACACTTATTTTCTATTTTAAGAGCTCTGTTTCAGAACTACTCAAACAGGATTCTGTTGTTTGGAAGTCACGTTTTATATGCTTTTAAGTTTTGCTCTCATACTGCTTATGAAATATAAGGCCAAGAGCTTGTATTCTGATATATTTTAATATAATGTTAGGCAGTAGATTAAACAATATCATGAAGATTGAATATTGACTTATAGTGCGGTTATATGTAGGATAATTCAATTCAATCCTGTAGTCATGAAGAGCTTTGAAAATCTGTTCATCTGCATTTGACTGTGAAGTGGATTGTAATTCAATCACAGGTGATCGGTTTTAAGGACATTCTATCTGAATTTATTTGACAGAGCACAAAGATCACCATGGTAACAATACTGGGTTATGGAACTTCTGCCCCCAAATCTCCGAAAAATGAAGCTGTGCTTCCCAGCTTCCCTGAATAATGGTTTAAAGGTTGCCTCATCTAGTCCCATGTCTGCTGTTCTCATAACAGCTCATAGGAGAGACCTATCTGTTGGGAAATCTTATTGTGTGTTTTACTGTATTTCACATTTAAACTTACATAAACATCAGTGTGAGACAGAAGTATTTTAAAAGCCCCTCTGGATGGACAGAGAAATATTAACCATTTTCAGGTTGGTTTTTCAAGCAAATGATTCTTGTAAGCCATTTTGAAGAACAAAATAGAAATGACCAAATTCATGGTAGATGGTAGTTTGCCTTTTGGAAGTTTGATTTCCACTTCAACTCTGGAAGTATACCCAGAGTCTCAGCTCTGCTCTTATATTAATTGAAGAGACCATGTGGGCGCAAAAGCCCAGAGACACGCTGAACTTCGTTTCCCGAACTTGCACCATCCCAGGAACTAGCAATTATTTACACTTCCTCTTTATTATTCCATCCCTCAATCTGTCCCCAGTAGCCATTTCTGTGTGTGCTCATACCAAGGGCTTCAGGGTGTCGACAGAGCCTGAACATGCCTCAGCTTGATAGCATCTAACAACAGCAGATACCGCTCAGAGAGGAGGAATCGGAACAGGAGTCGTCACTGTGTTAACACTGTTAACCGTGTAAGCAATTTCTACAGCAAATTCCCTACAGACAAACGAGTTCCATTCTGAGAGCATGTTATAAAGTCCAATTTGTAAGTGCAACAATTAGCCTAGGAACCCAACTCACACAATTGTGTATATATATCTGTATCTAATACTGCACTGTAATAGGTTTACAATACTTTTCACACAAGTAATATGTACATAAAAAACAAACACAAAAATAAAGAAATATTTTTAACCTTACAATACAGTACCTTGAAAAGTACAGTAGTATAGGACGACAGCTGGCATATGGGGGCTGGCACGCACATTCACATATTTGAAAGGGTTCAACTTGAAGTTTCACATGTAGGCAACTTCCTATAATAAATAGCTAGTTCTTTGTTTCATTTTCCAGAAGAGTCATCAAGAATGATTCTAATGAGTATGCTAACTAATTAATCCCTTTCATTTAGCACCTACACAGGTTGTGCATTGTGGAGATAACCGTGAGGGTTTAAAAAATGACACCCTGTCCCAGTTTTAACCTTAGTTAAAACTATTAGCTTTTCATGAAAACAGTGTCTTGAAGAATTGAGAACATTGGGAACAAGGTCAATGGTCAACTAATTATCAAGGCAAATGATTTTGAGTAGTTTTTCTCGGCTTTCTGATGAGTCAGTAGATGTTACGGATACTGCTCAATTGTTGCATGTTGGAGGAATTAATGTTGAGTTGGAAGTGACTGAAGAATTACTTCTGGGTAGATGAGTGATATGAACTCCTGCAGGACTGCTCCACAGCCCACTGAATCATCACATACATGGTGAACCATTATTATGAACCAGACATTGCTCTAGACTGACAAGAGTTAGAGCAGTAAATAAGACAAAGCCTCTGCTCTTAGGAAGTTCATATTCTAGTGAGATCCAGACTACAAGTAAAAGCCTGGTGTATTGAGAGGGGTGGGCCAGACAGAAAGCAAGTGTAAAGTTACAGATAGGCTGGTGACATTTTTCATAAAACAATAATGATTTTGGATTTGGTTTATCAGTTTGTTTGCATATCCTTACGTACTTTTGCAAGTTAACAATCTTTTATTGACATAGTCACAGCACCATTTCTTCACAGATAATCCTGCATGGGAAAAGCTTTACCTAGTTCTGATTACATCAGAAAAGTTGACAGCCTGCTGAGTTTCTGCTACCAAGAAACTTGGCATCTTCCAATGCCGAAATTGTAATCTCCCCCCCAGCACCTACAGATTTTCTTAATCTTTGGTAACAGTTATAAGAATAGAGGTCACTTCTTTCAACTTCCTAGTGCATCGGGGACCACCACATGCAACAGAACAGCCTGGGGCCAGCACAGAAGCAGCTCTCTGAAGACGCAGTGAGGGCTGCGGTACAGCCCAGACTTGACGTGGGGCTCGACGTGGGGAAGGAGATGGCTTTATGGGCTTTGTTCTCAGGACAGGGCTCCTTTTTGTAATACTCAGCTGAGCTCACTTTCTTCAGGGCTTACTACAGTCCAGAGATTCTCTTGTTTGTCTTAGAAATGATTAAAGTTATGAATTTTGAATATGATGCAACCAATCACGTTACATAGTAGAGCTTTATTGTGTCTGTTTGCTTATAGACTGCTTTAATCCACAAAATGTTTGCAGGTAGATCCAAAGCCAAATAAAAGTGATTTTCTTTTTGGGGGTGCCTCTTCCATTTGCACAGGTAATTTGGAGTTTGTTATACTATAGATACAGATAGTTTGGGGTTTTAATTTTAAATGGAATAATGTGAGATGACTTTCATTCTCCTCAGGTTGGTTAAATCTCGATTTATGAGGTTCTGCCCTTCAGAAGTTGAACTCCTGAAAAATGCTGAACGAGAACAAGATTCGGAGGAAGAGATGTGACTTTGATGGGCATCCAGTCTTTCTAGACGAAATTTTTCTTTTTCTATTTTCAGTTACAGTTTTGCCTTTTTACTTTTTGTTTGGAGAACAACCGATTGAGAATGATTCTTGGTGTCATGATTTTGGGAGCTTGAGGTGGCTCTCCCTAGGTTAGGTAAAGCATAATGCCCACATTCTGGAAAATATTTGCTTTGTTTGTCTTATAGATATATATGCTCAAGGTTCCTGGGCTTACTATCATTTGTAACTCATTATAGATTGGATTTCACTTGTTTACTGTCTTGCTACAGTGAGAAATAAACAAATGCATGGATCTTGGTTCAAACACCTCGGATATTTTTGTTATTTAGCTGCACCCCACCTTTATATCATGAAGATAGAAGCTGTGTGACACCAAAATTCCTTTTCGTGAGACATCTCTTTCTGTAGCACCTGTGTTCTCTCCTGGGAAGAGCAAGCTGGAAGAGTGGTGCACGCTCTTAAAGAAGATAAAAGGGATGATCCACAGTTACAGAAGGGCACATGGCGAAAAAGCCATGAAAATCTAGGAAAGGAGAGTTTGGATATTATCCATAGAGGAAAAAATCATCACATGGCTTAGTATGGCCACCATGCCATCCCCTCTGCTGAAATAACTGAAGGGTTAAAAAAGGAGAAGACTTTTATGGAATAATACATGGATAAACAGTCAGAGCCCTTTTTCACTGGTGGACTAAGTAACTCCCAAAGGAGAGTCCGAAATTCTTTCTCATTCTGGCTTTACCATCACTAGCCTCTAGGGTCTAAACAGTTACCATGTCTTCTCTGAAGGTAGGGAATTCAGTTGAATGGATCAATTTCTGGCTGTCACATTTTATGAATCTAGAATCTCTGAGACAAAAGTGAAGCTAATTTAGTACAGATGAGTCAGAAAGGCCAGTCTCTGCTGTGACAGAAAAGATAAGGAGTACTGCATGAGTCCATGGGTGGTTGACCTGAATATGAAGGAAAAGAGGCAGTCTGGAGGGTAGAGGAGCCTGGGGGCCTACAGTCCACGGGGTCACAAGAGTTGGACACAACTTAGATTAAACAACAACCAGAACACAAGTGGGTAGCTGGAGGTGACATGCGTGCAATTTCAACCAGAAGCTCCCTGGTGTTCCAGAAGCACTGGCTAATCCAGGAAGCTCCCCCAGTCTGGTATTTTCACATGACAGTGAAGAGGGATGTGAGTGGATTCTTTCGGCCAAAGAACTGGACACATTTCTTTTTTTATGTAATGGTTGAAAGGAGCTGATGAGGGTGCCTAAAGGTTTATCTTGAACGATGCAATAGACCCTAGTACATTTCTGGCTTATGAAATGCCCACATGCTGTGGTCCCCAGGTGACCATGGCATTCTGCCCCATATGTATCCTATATCTTAGGGTAAGTTTCTATGATTTTTGGCAATTGGTATTTTAAACAAGTGAGCTGTCAACTGCAGTTATGTCAAAATGGCATTGCTGGTACCTAGGCCTGAGTAGGAACTCTACGATAACTAGCATGAATGAGATTAAGGCTGGAGTTTTGAAAGCTGTAAGTGTAAATATACTAGCAGTCTTTACAAGATAGCAGAAATGTCTATTCCTGCACAGAGAGAACACAAGTGAGTTCTCAGAGGAGAAACTTCCTTTTCAGGTCTAAGTCCATAGTTTGGGGTTATCTGCCTCTAGCCCATGAAATGAGCAATAAACTAAATATAATTAATATAAGTTTATGGAACCTTCACCAAGGAAGGAGTAGAGGAAGAGCATCCTCCCTGCCTTTTGTTTGTATTTTATCTCAACTTTTTCCAAAACCAGTCTCAAGCCCTGAGCTGTTACCAGGCCTCTTCAGGGTTAACCCATGCTTGACATGCCATAACCAAGGGAAAGAGATTCTTGAAATAACTCAGCACAATATCAACATGGCTAGGGATATGGTCCTACCTCCTCAGTATTTCTGTGGTCTCTAATACCTCCTCAGGGAATTCTGTGATCTCTTACCACCATTGCTTAGGAAATTGCAGCCTCACATGGCATCAGCTGCCAGTTCACTGTTGAAGCGGGAGGTCAGGTTATGACCATCGCGGTGTCCTCATCACGTCACTACAGGGCTCATTAGTCAAGGTCGTAGTGATTGTATCTCGGATGTGGATTAAGAAGGTGATGCAAGAGTCACTGAGGACTACAGGAGAAGTGAAAATAAAAGCTGAGAAATGACCAAGTATCCCCAATGCAAGGAATTAATAGATTACAAAGCATGAAAGAAACATTTGTATACATGGAGAATAGATCCAGAAATTCTATATTCTATCTAATCTGAATTCCAGATGGAGAGGATTGAAAGAATAGAGGACATGCATGAAATAGACAAGAATTTCCCCTAAATAAATAGCAATAAAAGGAGATGTTTGCTTTAAGCTTAGAGAGGTGCTTCAAGAGCTGTGCAGAGAATACAGTGATTGGGTTTCTGATTCATACAAGTAAAAATGAAAAATATAAGCCATTATTATAAATTTAAGCTCAATATATGAATATTATTATTCTATTTTTAAGTCTAGCAAATTCAAGCATTCAATTTTAAGGAAACTTTAGTGTTTGGGGCACAATTTTAAACTTAGATAATAAGACTGCCCTTTAGATTTCCTCACTGTGTTTATGAATTAAACATTTTTCAGATTCTTGAGTACTTCAATTAATCAACAGATCTTCTCAAGTTATTATTAAAAGTTCAATTTATTAAACTTTTAAATGTATTATTTAAACTTTCTTAAATATTCCAATACTGTATAAACAGTGAGATTGCAACTGAAACTCACAAGCATAAATTTGTTGGTCAATTGCACACTTATAAACTGAACTTATAAAACCAATTTGCATAGATAAAATTATTTGTAGGATTATAAATACTTAAAATGCTACACATGTATAATTCCTTAAGGCACAAATATCAACATTTGTTGCTTCTGATGCTCTTAAACATTTCTGTACTTAGCTGGAGTCTTCCCATGTTAAAATAAACTTACTGGTAAGGAGATGATTTGTTTACAACAGACAATGCCAGGGAACATCTAGTCTGCTTGTCGAGATTTTGGGCCCAGATACTGACCAGGACAGGATTCTTGACAGTGACCCTAAAAGCACTTTATGAATGAATGACAGTTAGGAGTGAATCCTGTTATTTACAGTCACTACATCAGACCCTCCACACAGGCTGACTCCCAATCTTGCACAGCACATGGAAGGCGGCTTCCCCTGCTGGAGTAATACTTAAAATTATCTGTCTTTTCTGCTTACTCATGAAAATCTGCAACCCCTGTCCAGGCTGCCATGTTGCTTGATGGGATTTCATTATTCTTTAGCTCTTAAGATATTGTGTTTCCTTCTAAGTAGAAATTTCTGAACTTGATAGAATCCTCCACTCCCCCTCACCCCCCTGACCATTTCCTATCTGATGAGACTACTCATTTTCTGCAGATGTTAAGATGATATTCTAATGAATTCCAGGTCACTGTCTTTTAACAATGATTCAGCAGCCCTGAGGTTGGATGTCAGTATTTCTTAACCTTTAATCCTTTAAAGCCAGGACAATACCTCTCTGTTCAGTGCTTGCACGAATTGTGGGAGGAACTGATATGACTAACGCAGAAGGTTAAAATGGAGGCAAAAGAGCGCCGCCTGTCTGGCTCCTCTCATGAACCTGAGCTGTTCTGCCTGTTTTCAAATGTCCAAAAGGGAAAATTAAATATTTTTAGTAAGAAGCCATGTGGTGGAGCCCAATATAAGTCCCACTTATAATTTGTGTCTGAAGCCAAAATTTAGGTGATAAAACACAGAAAAAACTCAGCCAAGTAATCAAAGGGCTAAGCAATTTAAGTTGAAACAATTCTCTCATGTGCTCAGAAACTGACCGGTTCCCTTGGCCTCTCAGATCAATTCTAAATTGACTAACATTACACCTGAATAAAATAAAATTACTTTGAATGTACTTCAATATGTAGTTATACTCTCATATTGTCCAACACAACCCCTATTACAGAAATATGACTTGTTCCCTATTTCCTAAAATTTGTTTATTTTAAAACATGTATATTTCCGTGTCTGTATCATACTAATAGTCCTTTCTTCCCTTCTCCTCTTTGCAGCTTAACTTCGGGAGATTCTTTAAGGCCCAGTTCAAAGCTCTTCTTTTCTGCTGCTTCCTACCACCCTTTGCTGTTTATAAATTCCTATAATATGGAGCCCAGAGCAGCACAGGATCATAGGCTGTTCAATCCCCTAATTACCTATGCAATGAAATGCTGTTTTTTTTGCTAAGCTGTAATTCCCTAAAGGCAGTCACACTTTTTTTCATCTCTACTGTAGCACCTAAGGAATCCTTCTCAACCTGGAGCATTGAAAGGTGAGCTAGAGGAATAGGAACGAGAGAGAAGAATCAAAGGAAAATGTACTTTAAAGAAAACGGGGCCCCAAAAGGTGTCTGTGGGTGAAGATTCTGAGACCAGATTTAGTGATTTATCTAAGATTGTGCTGTTAATTAGTGGTCAAGCCCATGATGGGATATAAATCTCCTGACCCCAGGAGAGAAGGCTCTGTCCGCTGAAGAGGCTTCATGACTACACAGTGAATGGCTCAGTTCCTCCTTCAAGGGACCTGCTTCATTCATAAGACCCGTTGTCCCCCAGCCCTGTTTTCCACACAAATGTCCATTCAGGGGAAGAGATTTTGGCTTCTGTTCTAATATGTCTGGTGATTTGATTCTAGTCAGAATTATGTTAGTTTGGGCTGTTGTAATAGAAGACCACAAACTGGGTAACTTAAACAACAAGTGTTTGTTTCTGAGGATTCTGGAAAGTCCAAGATCATGGTGCCAGCAGACCTGGTGTTTGGTTAAGGCCCACTTCCTGGCGGGAGACCAGGTCCTTTCTCTCCAGTCTCTTTCTTATAAGGGCGTTAATTGCATCACGAGGGCTCCACCCCGATGACCTAATTGCCTCCCAAAGGCCTCAGGGCCAAATACCATCACAATGGGATTAGTTTCAACGTGTGAATTTTGAGGGTACACAAATATTCAGTCCATAGCAAAAATCCAGGAGAGGAATCACCAATACAGGGATGACCAGAACACTCTATTCTTCCCAGCTGATAACCTTCCCTACTCCTCACCCCTTGGAGAAATGTATCTACAGTCACTTCATATCTGATGTGTCCCCATTGTGAATGAATGGTTGAGTACTTAGCAGCAGAAAAAAATAGCAATGATGCTACCCTCTAGTGGCAAAACATGGAAACATAACTCACAAACCAAAATACCATGTTTCACATTTGAAAAGAGGGCTTCATTTACCAAAGTAACACGTCAACCCACAAGCATTGTTAGAAGAGTTTGGGTGATTTAAAAATATCTTAGATTTTAATTTATCAGCACCCTAACACATTGTGATGGGTGGAGTTGTATCTCCTCAAGTTCATATGTTGAAGTCCTAACCTCCAACACCTCAGAATGTGAACTTATTTGGAAATACAATTGTTGTAGATGTAATTAGCTTAGTTAAGACGAGGTCATACTGGAGTAGGGTGACCCCAAATCCCAATAGACTGGTGTCCATATAAAAAGGAATTTGGACGAAGATACACACATAGGGAGGATACCACGTGAAGAGGAAGGCACAGACTGAGGTGATGTGTCCATAAGTCAAGGACTGCCAGAGATACCAGCAAACCACCAGAAACAAGGAGAGAGGGTTGGAACGGATTCTTTCCCAGCACCTTCAGAGGGAGGGAGCGTGACCCCACCAATAAGCTGATCTTGGACTTCTAAGCTACCTGACCTGTGAGACAATAAATTTCTGTTAAGCCACTCCATTTGTGGTACTTTGTTACAGTGAATGAAAACGAATACATTCACTACTCTAACATCGGTTTTAAATTTAATGTTTTAGACTTCAAAATAAGATACGCATTTGAGCTGGGAAATGGCATACTGAAGGTTATATGGCAATGCCAGACTTGAAAATATGATCTCTCCTACATTTTATTAAGTCATAAAATATGTTGTCCTTATTGGGAAAACTGCTGACAAATGGCTTGGTTACACATTTATGCTTTTTTTATGGCCTTACTGAGGTTGGCAAGTTTCCTTAACTGGCTTTTTTGTTCAACATTCCTCAGGTAGGAGGAATTCCTTACACTTGGAGAGTAAGTCATTTATCAACAAGTAACTTCTGTATTATTATCTTGGTATTCTCTAACTTTTTATATGCCTGTTCTCTAACTAGATCATAAACTCCTTGAGTATCATACACTAATATTAAGCTTTCTGGGAATTACAGTCCTTTTCTGGAAAATGCATGGTGTTCATCACAAGATGCTCTTGTATTAGCCAAAGTTTTCCAGATACATAACCTGTAAGATATATATACACACATATATATGAGTTTCCCCTGTGGCTCAGCCTGCAAGAGCCTCAGGAAACTCAGGTTCGATCATTGTGTTGGAAAGATCCCCTGGAGAATGGCACAGTAGCCCACTCCCTCCAGTCTTCTTGCCTGGAGAATCCCATGGACAGAGGACCCTGTGGGCTACAGTCCGTGGGGTCACAAAGAGTCAGACATGACTGAAATGACTTAGCACATACATATATATGATATCTTTTATTAAATTTTTGTTTAGTTTGAAATTTAGTTGATTTATAATGGCTTGTTAGTTTTAGATATACAGTAAAGTGATTCAGTACATATATCATGATATTGAATGTAGTTCCCTGTGCTATTTAGAAGGTCCTTGTTGGTTATCTATTTTATATATAATATTGTATATATTTTAATCACAAACTCCTAATTTATCCTATAAATATATGTGAAAATATATATATATATATACATATATACAATTTATGTATTTTAAAGAACTGACTTATTGTGGAGGTTGTCAAGTGCAAAATCTGCAGAGTGCCCTCCTAAGCTTTTAAGAAGGCAGGCTGGAAAGAGTTGATGCTGCGGTTTGAGTTCAAAGGCAGCCTGCTGCAGAATTCCCTGTTAGGTGGAAGTCAGTGTTTTCCATTAATATTAAGGTCTTCAACTGCTTGTATGAAGGTGATCCACTTTACTCAAAGTCTACAGATGAAACCATTAATCTCATCTAAAAAACACCTTCACAGAGACATCTGGAATAAAGTGTGACCAATAAGAAGGAGCCAGGGCCTAGCTTAGTTGACACATAAAATGAAACTTCACAGCCGTTAGGGGTTCTGCTTACTTGATTTCATGTGTTTTTGTGGTTCCCTCCAACACTGAATCTGGACAGGCCTTACAATTTTGTTTCACCAATGAAATGTGGTATGAGCATATGTGGCAAATTATGGTCTTAAACACTTTAAGAGGCCTTGGAGCTTACCCTGTTGCTGTCTTGAAACCCAGCCTGAATGTGAAGGAGACAAGGCTATTCTGTTGGGAATTCTTCAGGGAGGAGGCCCTGGAGCAGAACAGACCACGAGGTAGAGACAGGCCTGGGCAGTTGGCCTTTCTGATCATCTCAGCTGAGATCCCAGACATGTGAGAAAGGTCATCTTCGATCCTTGAAGCTCCTGTGAAACTTCCAGATGATTCGGCTATATGATCATGTGGAGCAAAGCCACCGCTGCTGAGTCCTGCCCAAATTACTTGATTATGAACAAATAAACGATGGTTGTGCTTTAAATCACTAGACTTTGGAGTGGCCAGTTATGGAGCAATAGATAATTAATATTTATGCCAATGATTTCTGTAAAATAATTATACTAATGGAGAGACTTAGGATCTAGAATATTATCTTGTTAAGGTATAAATCATAGCGCTTTTTGACACAGGATATTGAAAGTATCAACTTAGCTCAGCTAAGCTTAAGACTTCATGTTAATATTTTCAGGAGGACTAGCATTTACATGGGACTGGTGTTTCTTGGCTAAGGCTCATGTCTATTTGCTATAAATTCTGGATTCGCCTTTCACCTGGAGCTGGGTTTCTAGAAGGAAAAGAATAAAACTATTCCCACACTATTATCCCACACTATGTTTCTTAGCCTAACCAATAGTAGACCATTTCCCTCTGCTTTCAGTCTTGACCACATATCTGTGCCCATCAGCTTAACGAGGGATGAAAAAGAGAGGAAATAAAAGAGGAGAAAACAGGAAAGAAATTTAATAGGAACATGTTGGAATATATGGAGAGAGAAATGGAGATTCTCTGGAGCAAGATGCAGAAGTAAATTTAAAACTAAAAAAAAAAAAAAATTGAGGGTGCCTTTTCCTTCATCTTCTGGGGCATGAAGAGGTTAGCTCAGGGTTACATTAACCAAGGCTTCTCCAGTGGCTCAGTGGTAAAGAATCCACCTGCAATGCTGGAGATGTAGGAGACACAAGTTGGATTCCTGGGATAGGAAGAGCCCCCTGGAGGAGGGAATGGCTACCCACTCCAGTATTCTTGCTTGGAGAATCCCATGGACAGAGGGGCCTGGTGGGCTACCGTCCATGGGATCGCAAAGAGTCAGAAATGACTGAACATGCATTAATCAGAGTGCAGCATCTTCCACGTACATTTGAGTTTCTTAGGCAACAAGCTACTACTAGTATTAAGCAAGTACTTCCATCTATGAAGAAATCAGTCCTTGAGATACTGTCTGGAACACCTTGTTGTGGGGAGCATAGGAGGCACCTGATGAATAAAGACACACAGATCATGGGAAAGTGGAAAAGCACAAAGAAAGCAAGGTGAGTGACTTGGTAACTTCCTCTTGTGCCAGAAAAGGTTTTTTTAAAAAAATATCTTTCTTCCTGTCCTCCATTGACCAAGTAGAAACAGAGGATGGTAGGGTTGAATAGAAACAAAAACAGGTCAGTTCAGTGTTGGTCCTCTAATGGACAGGAACGTGGTGGTCCGGAGTCGACGATAAGAAAGTAAGAGAGAGAAAGAGACTGATGTCCCCTGGTTTAGGCGGAAAGCCAATAGAGTCCTGTTCTTAGGGCTCGCCCTGCTGCACGTAGGCACCAGGCGCCCTCTCGAGGGGGTGAAGGCACAGGGCGCCTTCTCGAGAGGGTCTTAGAAGCCCAGGCAAGAAAGTGAGCTCAGCGGGCCTCCATGCTCCAAGGAATTAGCCAGAAATAGAGAGAGAGAGAGAGAGAGAGAGAGAGAAAGACAGAAAGAAGGAATAGAAAGAAAGAAAGAAAGACATGGGGACCAAAGCTCTGATGGAGCAAAGGTGTTTTAATCAACATGGCGTGGGCATATATACTGTCTTACAAGGTGGTTATTCTCAGCAAAGATAAAGATTAAAATTCCAGACTTACAAAACAGATGATCCCTATCAAAGAGAGAGTTGCAGACAATCACCTTTTCATAAGACGGAAGAGAGTACTTATCACTGTAATGAGAAATGCTTGGATTCCTCAGCCCCAGGAAAGGCGTGCCTCTCCTTTTAATTCCTGAATATTCAGGAATCAATAAGGGCCAGAGGGTTCCTGACAGATCCAAAACAGCACACAGGAAGCCTTTTGTTAAATGCTTCCTGACAGTTCAAGGCTTCTCTGTAGGCAATAGTTCAGACTTTTCACTAATTAAGGGGTAGATAATGCCACTGGGATATTTTCCCACGGAGAAACTCAGAGGCTCAGTTCAGTTCAGTTCAGTTCAGTCGCTCAGTCATGTCCGACTCTTTGCGATTCCATGAACTGCAGCATGCCAGGCCTCCCTGTCCATCACCAACTCCCGGAGTTTACCCAAACTCATGTCCATTGAGTCGGTGATGCCACCCAACTATCTCATCCTCTGTCGTCCCCTTCTCCTCCTGCCTTCAGTCTTTCCCAGCATCAGGGTCTTCTCAAATGGGTCAACTTTTCGCATCAGGTGGCCAAAGGGTTGGAGTTTCAGCTTCAACATCAGTCCTTCCAATGAGTACCCAGGACTCATCTCTAAGTTATAACAGGTGGGGGAAGTTGAGATTGGCCTTCCTCATCAATGCCGTGGGAGGTAAGGTAAGCAGGTTTCTATGCACTTAACCCTTTGTTGGGGGTCACAGTTCAGATGGTAGGAAGATAAAAGGGATTTAAGAACTGTGTGACACTTCTAGGTATAAACCCATTAAAAATCTAGTTGAATAAATGAATAAAACAGAATGGTAGTTTTACATATGACAAAAAATATAGTCTACTTATGAATTTTAGCATACTTATCTGAACATCTGGCAATCTTTAAAGCCATGAGATTTCCCATAAGCGTTAACACAGGAATGTCCAGATATTGAAAAAGCCATTTAATCTCTTGCCATTTGCTAGTTTACTACAAACTTGATCACTTCCTTTGGGAGAAATCACCTTAAACAGTGGTTACTAAACATCTGTGGGCATAGAGTTGGAGGACAATTTAAAACACAGATGGCTGAGCCCCATTTCAGATTCAGTAGATTTCCTATTTTATTTAATGGATTATAATATGTTGTAAACATTATTTATTTTGATGCTCAAATTGTCTCCCATTTGGTAATGGATAGTCATTTCATGCTGGAGTCTGTGTCCATTTAATATGTACCTATCATTCTTTGCACACTTTTTTGCTTTCTGGTCTAAGATATTCTAGGCTCGTCTTGGATTTTCCCTGCCCCAGTCTTGGAATTAGCCATTTCCTAAAGGAGCCATGTTCCTTTTAGTGGAAAATTGTTTTTAGAAGTCAGAATCTGGGCATTGGTGTGCTTATTGCTAACGGGGTGTAACTGCTTCCAGGCCCTATGAGTGGCTGGAGCTAGAGAATATCTGTGTGACATATATCACAAATGTGCAGTATATATATTTTTGTATTTAACACATTTGCATCTATGCTTACTTCTATATTATTTATATATAAAATACATTTATTAAATATATGTTAAAATATATGATGAAAAGTATATCAAAATATATGAAAAACCATGAGTTTATATTGACACATACATTCAATTCCAATTCAACACTATAGTTGGTTGTTCAGTTGCTCAGTTGTGTCCAACTCTTTGCAACCCCTTGGACTGCAGCACACCAGGCTTCCCTGTCCTTCACTATCTCCCAGAGTTTGCTGAAACTCATGACCATTAAGTCAATGGTGCCATCCAACCATCCCATCCTCTGTCACCCCCTTCTCATGCCTTCAATCTTTCCCAGCATCAAGTCTTTTAAAATGAGTTGACTCTTTGCACCAGGTGGCCAAAGTATTGGGACTTCAGCTTTAGCATCAATCCTTCCAATGAATAGTCAGGGTTGATTTTCTATAGTATTGACTGGTTTGATCTCTTTTCTGTTCAAGGGACTCTCAAGAGTCTTCTCTAGCACCATAGTTCAAAAGCATTAGTACTTTGGCGCTCACACTTTTCATGGTCCAACTCTTACATCCATACATGACTTTTATTAAGGTACAGTGGAAACTATTTCATTCAAGCACTAGAAATAAAAAGTAACATTTGTCTTTGTTATAATATGTCTTCAAAATATTTGTCTTTGTTGTATTGCAGCAAGTCACAAGTTTTCAGCTTTTGGATGAGAAGTTCATTGCTGCAATTATGCATTTGTTTGACTGCCTCTTCCTTGGAGGAGATTGCTTCCTTCAGAATTGATTGCATGTAGCTTTGTTTCTTTCTCCATGTTGCTGATTACTTGTTCCGAAATTCTCATGGAATTTAAGTTTTCTTCCTTTGCATTGTTGTAACTCTCTTCTAGAGTAAGGAAATTGGCTCTGATTATTCTTAAACATTCACCTGTTAGATGATCCTCTGTGTAACCAAACTGATCTTCACCCCCACCTCCATCCGATAGCTTCCCTCGTGGTTCAGAGGGTAAAAGCACCTGCCTGCAATGCAGGAGAAGTGGGTTCATTCCCTGGGTCGGGAAATCCCCTGGAGAAGGAAATGGCAACCCACTCCAGTACTCTTGCCTGGAAAATCCCATGGATGGAGAAGCCTGGTGTACATCCATGGGGGTCACAAAGAGTCGGAAACAACTGAGTGACTTCACTTTCCCACCTCCACCCACGTGTGGATACCCTTTTCTTCTTGCTTGGGGTCTGACTCCCTATTCTAGGTTGCCACTCCATTTGGATACCATTCTAACTAACCATGACTCTGAGTTCCCACATCAATCAGCTCATCATGAAGATGTCTGTATGACCCCTCTTGGTCTCTGAAGGACTGTCCTCCTCTGTTCTGACTTTGATTTCCCACATGCGACTGTTTATCACCTGGACACCTTCTTCACACCTGCTTCTGATATCTCATGCCAGGCTCCTCTCCCCATCATGTGGATGGCTTATTCATCCTGCTTAGGGGTTAACATCTCATGCCAGGCTTTCCCTGTCCTTTGCCCTCCCCCATTGTGAATCCCCTCCTTATCCTGTTGAATTCTGACGCCTGCACTGGACTACTGCTCCTCTATACCCCCATCACAGATACCTACCTTGTTCTTCCTCAACTATGATTTTATAGCTGAAATTTTCATGAGGGAAAGGCATCAAATAGGTTGTTTAAAATGTGAAGACACAGAGATTCAGAAGTTTATGCGGCTTGTCCCTGGTCACAGATCAAATTGAGACAAAGTCAGTACCAATCCAGGCCTCCCTGAGTGTGAGCTGTGTGAAAGCAGGGACCCTGCCTCTTTTGTTCAAAGCTTTGTCTTCAGCACCGAGAGTGAAGTCTCCATGAATACAATGAATGAATGAGTGAATCATCCCCTGTGTAGTTATTTTCCATTCCTTGTCATCTTAGTATATGTGTGCATAGATTAATGACCTTATATGTTAATATTGGTCTATGTGAATGTGAATGTGAAGTCAAGGGGGCCTTAGAAAGCATCACCACGAACAAAGCTAGTGGAGGTGATGGAATTCCAGTTGAGCTATTTCAAATCCTAAAGGATGATGCTGTGAAAGTGCTGCACTCAATATGTCAGCACATTTGGAAAACTCAGCAGTGGCCACAGAATGGAAAAGGTCAGTTTTCATTCCAATCCCAAAGAATGCTCAAACTACCACACAATTGCACTCATCTCACACACTAGTAAAATAATGCTCAAAATTCTCCAAGCCAGGCTTCAGCAATACATGAATCGTGAACTTCCAGATGTTCAAGCTGGTTTTAGGAAAGGCAGAGGAACCAAAGATCAAATTGCCAACATCTGCTGGATCATCCAAAAAGCAAGGGAGTTCCAGAAAAACATCTATTTCTGCTTTATTGACTATGCCAAAGCCTTTGACTATGTGGATCACAATAAACTGTGGAAAATTCTGAAAGAGATGGGAATACCAAACCACCTGACCTGCCTTTTGAGAAACCTATATGCAGGTCAGGAAGCAACAGTTAGAGCTGGACATGGAAAAACAGACTGGTTCCAAATAGGAAAAGGAGTACGTCAAGGCTGTATATTGTCACCCTGCTTATTTAACTTATATGCAGAGTACATCATGAGAAATGCTGGGCTAGATGAAGAACAAGCTGGAATCAAGATTGCTGGGAGAAATATCAATAATCTCAGATATGCAGATGACACCACCCTTATGGCAGAGAGTGAAGAGGAACTAAAGAGCCTCTTGATGAAAGTGAAAGAGGAGAGTGAAAAAGTTGGCTTAAAGCTCAACATTCAGAAAACTAAGATCATGGCATCTGGTCCCATCACCTCATGGGAAATAGATGGGGAAACAGTGGAAACAGTGAGAGACTTTATTTTCCTGGGCTCCAAACTCACTGCAGATGGTGATTTCAGCCATGAAATTAAAAGACATATACTCCTTGGAAGGAAAGTTATGACCAACCTAGATAGCATATTAAAAAGCAGAGACATTACTTTGCCAACAAAGGTCTGTCTAGTCAAGGCTATGGTTTTTCCAGTGGTCATGTATGGATGTGAGAGTTGGACTGTGAAGAAAGCTGAGTGCCAAAGAATTGATGTTTTTGAACTGTGGTGTTGGAGAAGACTCTTGAGAGTCTCTTGGACTGCAAGGAGATCCAACCAGCCCATCCTAAAGGAGATCAGTCCTGGGTGTTCATTGGAAGGACTGATGCTGAAGCTGAAACTCCAATACTTTGGCCACCTCAAGCTGAGGGTTGACTCATTGGAAAAGACCCTGATGCTTGGAGGGACTGGGGGCAGGAGGAGAAGGGGACAACAGAGGATGAGATGGCTGGATGGCATCACCGACTCGATGGACATGTGTTTGAGTAAACTCCAGGAGTTTGTGATGGACAGGGAGGCCTGGCATGCTGCGATTCATGGGGTCGCAAAGAGTCGGACACGACTGAGTGACTGAACTGACTGACTGATAACCAATAGAAATTCATGCTCTTATACAAACGTCAACATCTAAATTTATGTGCCTAGGGATTCCTTCCATTCCCTGAATTTCTAGAGTGCCTAGGGGGATGTCTGGCCCATAGATGAAGATGGAGACACTCAAAAGCTATGCCTAATGTAAGATTCCCAGGATTCCAGCACTTCTATCACGTGTGGAACAGAAAATGTCTGAGCACCACCAAAGCTGGTGTTCAGTCACCAGGGTACAACCCCTTCAAAATACCTGGAACTCTACATGAGATGAATGCCCTTAGCCACATGGGAAAGACTTGCCCATGACCAGCACCTACAGTCACACTGCTCAACTAAGACCATTCTGCAGATGCTCCTGTGGGGCAGTGCTTCCAAAGCATACTCCCAAGAATGCTACCTCCGAAAGGTTCTTCTCAGGAAGAGGATTCTGTGGTCCAATAATGCTGGGAACTTGATAATGCACAAGGTATGTGAGCATACAAAAGACTCTGAGAAATCTTAGAATTGAAGAAAGCTGTTAACTTTGTGTAACCTACTGTCACCCAGACGTCCTTAACCACAGAGCTCCTGTTCAGAGTAGTACCTGCCCGAGTCTCATTTCTTCATTCATGCAATGGGCAAAAGTATCTATTCCATGGGATTATTGTACATATTTATAAATGAGATAAAATATGTAAAGTGCCTAGCACCTTTGTTGGTATTCTTTTTCTTAGGTTTCTTATTTATTGAAAGTGGTTCCCTTTATTATTGAAGAGATAATAGATATATTTATTATCATAATACTTGAAAAAAATAATAAAAATATAAGATGAAAACATAAAAGGGATGAAAATGAAAAATGTTTTTCATCACATCTCTCAGATTCCCAAGAAGAATTTTTTTAATTGGAGGGTAATTGCTTTACAATGTTGTGGTTGTCTCAGCAGTACATCAACACAAATCAGTCATAATTTTATTTTGTTGTTGTTTACTTGCTGAGTTGTGTCCTACTCTGTGACTCCATGGACTGAAGCATTCCAGGCCTCTCTGTCCCTCTAAAATAAAAATATAAATTATATACCTATACATATATATATGGATATAGATATATACCCTCCCTCTTAAGCCTCCCTCTGAGCCTCCATTCCACCCCTCTAGATGATCACAGAGTGCCAGACTGGGCTCCCTATGTTATACTAGCTTCCCGCTAGTATATCTTCATGAATATGTGATAGTGTATAGTATGCCAGTGCTACAAGATTGCCTGGAGAAATATCAGTAACTTCAGGTATGCAGATGACACCCCCCTTATGGCAGAAAGTGAAGAAGTATTGAAGAATGTCTTAGTGAAAGTGAAAGAGGAGAGTGAAAAAGCTGACTTAAAACTCTTATTCAAAAAACTAAGATCATGGCATCTGGTCCCATCACTTCATGGCAGATAGATGGGGAAACAGTGAAAACAGTGAGAGACTATTTTTCTGGTTTCCAAAATCACTGCAGATGGTGACTGCAGCCATGAAATTAAAAGACACTTGCTTCTTGGAAGAAAAACTATGACCAGCCTAGACAGCATATTAAAAAGGAAAGACATTACTTTGCCAACAAAGGTCCATTTAGTCAAAGTTATGGTTTTCCCAGCAGTCATGTATGTATGTGACAGTTGGACTATAAAGAAAGCTGAGCACCAAAGAATTGATGCTTTTGAACTGTGGTGTTGGTGAAGACTCTTGAGAGTCCCTTGGACTGCAAGGAGATCAAACCAGTCAGTTCTCAAGGAAATCAGTCCTGAATATCACTAGAAGGACTGATGCTGAAGCTGAAACTCCAATATTTTGGTCACCTGATGTGAAGAACTGATTCATTTGAAAAGACCCTGATGCTGGGAAAGTTGAAGGTGTGAGGAAAAGGGGATGACAGAGGATGAGATGGTTGGATGGCATCACCGACTTGATGGACATGAGTTTGAGCAAGCTCTGGGAGTTGGTGATGGACAGGGAAGCCTGGCATGCTGCTGTCCATGGGGTCTCAAAGAGTCGGACATGACTGAGCGACTGAAATGAACTATGTCAATGCTACCTTCTTGTCTTACCCTCTCCTTCCTCCACTGTGTCCACCAGTGTCCTCCATGCCTGCACCTTCATTTCTTGTCTGTAAGTAGGTCCATCAGTACTATTTTTTTACATTCCCTGAAGTGAAAGTGAAAGAGTCAGCTGTGTCTGACTCTATGAGGCCCGAGGACTGCAGCCTGCCAGGCTCCTCTGTTCATGGAATTCTACAGGCAAGAATACTGGAGTGTATAGCCATTCCCTTCTCCAGGGGATCATCCGAACCCAGTGACTGAACCTGGGTCTCCTGCATTGCAGGTGGACTCTTTACCATCTGAGCCACAGGAAAGCCCAATATATATATTAATATATAATATTTGTTTTTCTCTGACTTACTTTAACAGGCTCTACATTCATCCACCTCATTACAGCTGACTCAAACTCAATCCTTTTTATGACTGAGTAATATTCCAATGTATATATGTACCACAGCTTCTTTATCCATTCATCTGTCAGTGGACATCTAGGTTGCTTCCATGTCCTGGCTTTTGTAAGTATTAAATACAATTAATTATTATTATCACACTGATGTTATAAAAGAAAAATAGTATTATTAAGTATGTTCCAATGTATGGATTCTCAAGCAAAATGAAGCTGATGCCCACTTTTCCTGTTATCCCTGTGGTAAAGTCAGGCATTGTGAGGAGGAACCAGGAGGACTTGGTTGCTAATAATGAGATCTGAATTATAGCCCCTACTCAGCTACCAACCAATTATTCAACTAGAAAGAGTTATTCTTAATGGAGAATATACTCACTACATAGGATAAGGAAGTTGGGCCAGTGAAGAGCTAATGTCACTTTACTAGTTATAGGATAAAAACAAATCACTCAGTCTTTCTGGATCTGACTTTCTTTACTTAAAACAGAGAGGCTAAAAATATGAATACTACTTTTGCTATATTTTGTGGGTAATTTAGGTATTTCAGAGGATAGGATCTTGAACTGGGGAGCCAAGGAGTTAAAATGTGATTATGATCCAAGAGTAGATAGCTCAGTTTGATATCCTCAACAAAAAGGTAAATGGCAAAGAAGCCAGTGAGTAAAAATTTTGGGATACTTTCTATGTATCTGGCATTGTGTTAGCAACTGAAGATACAACCCACAGCCCTTCTCTGCTGCTGCTGCTGCTGCTGTTAAGTCGCTTCAGTCGCGTCCGACTCTGTGCGACCCCATAGACGGCAGCCCACCAGCCTCCCCCGTCCCTGGGGTTCTCAAGGCAAGAACACTGGAGTGGGTTGCCATTTTTTTCTCCAATGCATGAAAGTGAAAAGTGAAAGTGAAGTCGCTCAGTCGTGTCCAACTCTTAGTGACCCCATGGACTGTAGCCTACCAGGCTCCTCAGTCCATGGGAATTTCCAGGCAAGAGTACTGGAGTAGGTTGCCATTGCCTTCTCTGACAGCCCTTCTCTAAAGGGAGTCAAAATCCTCATTAAGTAAAAGGAATGACTCTAATCACTCTTGATTAATGGCAAAAAGTATAGACACAGATAGGTACCCTTCCTACTTTGATGTGTTTGTAACACATAGAAATTATAAATAAACAACAAAAATAATTGAAATAAATAGCAGACTTTCTTTCTTGAAGGGAAATTCCAGGTGGCAGAAACAGAGAGAAAAGTCAGTATCATAATGATGAAGCACTGCCATAAGCTCTAGAGGCTGGGGGTGGTCATTCAATGTATACATGGGCACTGGAAGCATGTCTTCCATTCTGTGTCAAGAGGGAAAGCTAGACCTGAGTCACAGGGATTATCCTAAAGCCTTAAAAAGTTGCCTCGACCATTAGAAGGTTAGAAAAGTTCTTTTCACTATCCCAGAGAAGCACTGAAAAACCGTATCATCTGTTCAGGGACATGAGTACGAAAAGAAAAGTCACCACACGTAAATGAAACCCCAGGCTATAGAAGCTGAGTTTATCCTACCTTCAGTGTCAGTTCAGTTTAGTTCAGTTCAGTTGCTCAGTTGTGTCTGACTCTTTGAGACCCCACATGGACCATGGACCACAACACGCCAGTCTTCCCTTTCCATCACCAACTCCTGGAGTTTACTCTGATTCATGTCCATTGAGTCGGTGATGCCATCCAACCATCTCATCCTCTGTCGTCCCCTTCTCGTCCTGCCTTCAATCTTTCCCAGCATCAGGGTCTTTTCAAATGAGTCAGCTCTTCGCATCAGGTGGCCAAAGTATTGGAGTTTCAGTTTCATCATCAGTCCTTCCAATGAATATTCAGGACTGATTTCCTTTAGGATGGACTGGTTGGATCTCCTTGCTGTCCAGGGGACTCTCAAGAGTCTTCTCCAACACCACAGTTCAAAAGCATCAATTCTTTGCCACTCACCTTTCTTTATAGTCCAACTCATAAAAGGTCAGACGGAAGTGAAATTAAGGATTCTAATTTTAGAAGGTAAAAATGAAAAGAGTAAGTTCTAAGTACGTTTGGCAGTAATAAAAGGAAGAACAAATTAATGGAAATCAAAGAAACAAGAGGAGAGATCAACAAAACCAAAAGATTAGTTTTTTTAAAAAGATGAATTTAAATAGATATATTTCCTGGGAGATATATTAGGACCAAAAAAAGCATAATTAAGCAATACATACAAAAATAAGGGGTCTCAGATAGTGAATCTGCCTGCAGTGCAGGCGACTCTGGTTCCACCCCTGGGTGGGGAAGATCCCCTGGAGAAGGGAATGGCTACCCACTCCAGTAATTTTGCCTGGAGAACCGCACGGCGATGGAGAAGTCCAGCCGGCTACAGTCCATGGGGGTCGCAAAGAGTAGGACATGACTCAGCAACTAACACTTTAACTTTCTTTCGCTTTCATACAAAAATAATAGGGTCACGACTCTTTAAGCAAACTCTCACTCCTCTGGGAGGCCAAGGGGACACGCCCACCCAGATGCTGCATCACCCCTGCTAACCGCGCTGCGCATCTCTTCTGCATCCGGGTCCTCAGAAGACCCGCCCAGCCTGCGAGACTGCGCCGCCCTTTCCCATCATCCTCTCTGGGGTCAACCATGCTGCCGGCGCTTCGCTGAGTGTGAGGAGAGGCTGTCCACAGTGTGGTGTGAGGAGAGCTTGTGGGTGTGGGCTGGGGTGCCTGCGTGTGTGAGCACAAAGCCCCCTGAGGGTGGGACCGGACGGACATGGGGTGAGAAGGGGCCGCTGCCCGTCGCTGGCATTCTGAGGGAGGGCTCCGAGGAAGCCACGGTTTCTAAATTCCAGACCTGGATGTTCAGGTCTTTGTGAAGGTATGTTTATTACGGCATTAGAATAGAGTTTTCTGTTGTCTTACATATAAAAGGTATGTAGGTCTTCATCGTGTTTTGTTCCAGACCGTGCATATGGTTGTGTTGCTGCTGAAAATACAAATTAGCACCACCCTTGTGGCGAGATGGTAAAAACTGTCAAGATGCGACCGTGTACTCTTTGGCTCAGAAATTTCATTTCTGGAAATTTATTCTACAGGTGAATTTCTACAGTGGCAAAATAAAATGTGCATAATGCAACTTTGAAGCAACAACTGAAAACAATGCTCGTGTTGTTCATAAGAGGTTAGTTAAATTAGGGTACAGTCACATAATGGAATATAATGGGGCTGTAGAGGAAGGTGTGGACGTTCTCTGTGAACTGCAGTGAAAAGATGTTTGACATTCGTGAAGTGTAAGAGCAAGCTACAGAAATGCCTGGAGAATCCCATGGAGGGAGGAGCCTGGTGGGCTACAGTCCACTGGGTTGCAAAGAGTTGGACAGGACTGAGCGACTTCACTCACTCACCCAAGCTACAGAAAACGGGAGAAAATAAGACTGTAGATTCATATTTTCTTATCCTTGTGAAAAGAAGATTGGAAAAATGAATAAAGATTATTACTTGTGTATATTTGTGGATGGGAACAAGTGTTATTTTTATATTTCAACTCTGTATATATTACCTATTAAAATATATATTAAAGTAAGACAGTGATTTCAAAAAACCAGTAACTTATGAGGAAATGCGTAAGTAAATACCATGAGAATCTTAGCTACTATAAAACTTTGGTCAAATGGCAATTTTCTTGAAATAATGTAAGTGACCAAAATTTACTCCAAAAGGAAGGGAAAAAACCTAAATAGACCAGTTACCATTAAAATAGTTATTGAGGCGGGAGGAGCGGCAGCGGTCAGGCTACTCAGCTCCGCGAAGGCTCTCGGCGCGCCGCGGCCCTCAGGCGCCCGGCTCTCGCCCGCCCCGCCGCCACGATGCCCAAGACGAAGGTCAGCTCTGCCGAGGGGGCGGCGAAGGAGGAGCCCAAGAGGAGATCGGCGAGGTGGTCAGCTAAACCGGCTCCTGCAAAAGTGGAAACGAAGCCAAAAGAGGCGACGGGAAAGGACAAATCTTCAGACAAAAAAGTGCAAACAAAAGGGAAAAGAGGAGTAAAGGGAAAACAGGCGGAAGTGGCCAACCAAGAGACTAAAGAAGACTTGCCTGCAGAAAATGAAGAGACTAAAAACGAGGAGAGCCCAGCCTCTGATGAAGCAGAAGAGAAAGAAGCCAAGTCTGATTAATAACCACACACTCAGTCCTGTCAGTGGTCCCTGTTTCCATTCTTGTACAATCCAGAGGAATATTTTTATCAACTATTTTGTAACTGCAAGTTTTTTAGTAGCTCTAGAAACATTTTAAAAAAGGAGAGAATCCCACCTCATCCCATTTTTTAAGTGTAAATGCTTTTTTTTAAGAGGTGAAATCATTTGCTGGTTGTTTATTTTTTGGTACAACCAGAAAATAGTGGGATATTGGATATGGGAGGCTTTGATTGTCTTGGGTGTCAGCTTAACATTCCATAGATGGGGGGTAGCTTTTGTATCCTATAATACAAAAGCATACTAAATGGCAGTTTGGAGTCAGTTGTGCATTTAATGTCCTGAACATTTTAAATTACTTCTCTTCCCATATTGTTTTGGTAGAATTATTTCCTACAGCAAACCACTTTTTGATATTGGTTCTCCTGGTCAGAATTTTGTGCATTATACTATAACATCTTTGGTCGTGGTAGTCCAGTTTTCCCAGTAACTTGGTTAATGTGCTGTGAACGATTGACAGTTTGGGTATGTAGTGTATATGATATTAAATTGTGAATCAGTGGGACTTATGATGTAACAACATATCAATATTTGAAGATATTGGTACTTGATATCCTGTTAAGGAAACTTTGCTCCAAATTTTAAGCTGGAAAGTCACTGGAATAACTGTTAAGAATCACAACTACATGATATTTTAGATTTCTGGTATGTATGTGAAGAATTGTGTACAAATTGAAATGTCTGTGTAGTGATCCTCAAAACAACCAATAATATCTCAGTTATAAAAGAATTCCTTGAAAAAAAAAATAAAATAGTTATTGATTTTTTTTTTCAAAAGCTACATGCGTGCTACGTACTGACTTAGATATAACAATAGTATAAAATGTGATGGGGAAGATAATTTCTGAATAGTGTTATTTCTAGGTAGGGGATTAAAAAATATCAATAGATAGAAATTCAGAGGGTTTCATCTCTTTCTGTAAAGTTTCATTGCTCATTAAAAAAAAACTAAAGAAAATATATGAGAAAGTTACTGTCTTTTAAACCTGAATGTGGGTAATTAGTGATGTTTTATTATTTTCTGTACTTTGTGTATTTGAAGTATTTCATAATTTAGAAAGATTCGCATATCTCTTGTTCACATAGAGAAGTTTGTCACACAACAGTTACAATTAAATCTGTCTTGCTAGATTGTAAGCTCTTTGAGATCAGGATCCATACCTTGTTTTGAAAAAACAATTTTTAGAGCAGTTTTAGATTTACAGAAAAATTAAGCAGGAAATACTGAGAATTCCCATTTACTGTCTCTCCCTCATCACTCCTCCTCCACTATAGTTTCCCTTATCATTAGTAGCTTTCACTGGTGTGTTGCTTTTGTTACAACGGACAAGCCAATATTGATACATTATTATTAGTTAAAATACATAGTTTATATAATGGTTAACTCTTTGTGTTGTACAGTTCTATGGATTTTGACAAAATGACATATTCACTAATACAGGTTCATTCAGAGTAGTTCACTGGCTAAAAATTGGCTGTTTTACCTATTCATCCTTCCCTCCCTTCCCCAAACACTGATCTTTTAACTGTCTCTATAGTTTTGCCTTTTCCAGAATAACATTTGGAATCATACAGTAACCTTTTGAGACTAACTTCTTTCACTTAGCTAAATATATATAAGATTCCCTCCTATCTTTTGTGGGCTTCATAGCTCGTTTCTTTTTATGGCTGAATAATATACCATTGTATGGATATACTGCAGGCTTTTTTTTAATCTGTTCACCTATTGAAGGTCATCTTGTTTGCTTCCAGTTTTGGGTGATTGTATGTAGAGCTGTTATAAACATTCAGGTGCAGCTTTTTGTCTGCGGGCAAGTTTTCACTTATTTGGGTGGATGCCTAGGAGCAGCCTAAAGTTTGAAATATACATTTACAATTAATCTAAATTCACTTTCTGGTAACAATATATGGCCTCATGGGTAATACCAGTACCTTATAGCAGAGTATTTCCATTTCCTCATCCTCTTTCCTTATAACATTTTTTGTCATTCATTTCGTTTGTTCATGAGCTTTAATCACCTCATATATCATTAGTACTATTATTTTAAACAAACTGTTATCAGTTAGATCAATTAAAAATAAAAGTAACTGAAAGATTTTATTTTACCTTCATTTATTCCTTCTCTAATGTTCTCCTTATGTAGATCTAAGCTTCTGACCTTTATCATTTCCTTCTTTCTGAATAAATTCCTTTAATATTTCTTGTAAGGCAGGTCTACTGGTGACAAACTACCTCAATTTTTCTTTGCCTTAGATTTTACTTTACTTTTAAATGTCTTTATTTCTACTTTACTTTTAAAGGATAATTCCTTGGATACAGAATTCTTTGTTGGTTTTCATTCAACACCAAATATTTCACTCTACTCTCTTTTGCTTATGTGATTTCTGAAGAAAATTCCAGTATATTCTTGTACTTGTTGCTCTATAGGTATTTTTCTCCCCTTTTAACTTCTTTTGAAAAAGTCTCTTCATCTTTGATTTTCTGCAGTTTGAATAGGAAATGCCTAAGTGTAGGGTTTTGTATTGTATTTAATATTTATCCTGGTTAGTGTTCTCTGACCAAGATTTCTGGATCTGTAATTTGGTGTCTGTCATTTATTTTGAAATATTCTCAGACATAAAAACTTCAAATATTTTTTTCTTTCTTTTACCTTTTCCTCTCGTGTTATTCCCATTATGTATACACTATACCTTTTGTCCCACATCTCTTGGATATTATATTTTTTATTATTTTTTCTCATTGCTGTTTAGTTTGGGAAGTTTCTACTGACATTCTTCAAGCTCACTGATTCTTGTCTAGTCTACTAATGAACCCAGAAAAGGCATTCTTCATTTGTTAGTTTAATTAATGAAAAAAAAAATTTTTTTTTGATGCTCTGGCTTTTTACTGTTGTGCATGGACTCTCTCTAGTTGCAGAGACTGGGGGCTACTCTCTATTTGTGGTGCGTGACCTTCTCATTGCAGTAGCTTCTTGTTTTGCAGAGCTCCAGGGCAAGCAGTCTCAGCAGTTGCAACGCATGGGCCCAGTTGTGGCGCACAGGTTTAGTTGCCGCGAGGCATGTAGAAACTTCCTGGACTAAGGATGGAACCTGTGTTCCCTGCATTGGCAGGTGGATTCTTAACCACTGGTCCATGAGGGACGTCCCTGTTAGTGTTTTTTGAAATCTAGCATTTCTTTTGATTCTTGCTTAGAGTTTCCATCTCTCTGCTTATGTTACCTCCTTGGTTTTTAAAAATTGTCCAGTTTTTTTCATTAATGCTCCTAACATATTAATCACAATTATCTTAAATTCCTGATCTAATAATTCCAAAATCTGTGTCATCTATAAATCTGGTTCTGATGGTTGACTTGTCCCTTCAGGCTGTCTTTTGCCTTTCAGCATGCCCTTTAATGTGTAGTAGAAAGTCAGACATGATATATTAGGTAAAGAGAATTGAGGTGCAAGCCTTTAGTGTGAGGTTTTACATTTGTCAGGCCAGGAGTTAGACTGTGTTCATTGTTTACGGTAGCTGTCGGTGTTCCTTGCCAGTCAATCTCCCCATCCCTACTACCCACCCTTTAGGCCACACTGTCCTGATTTTATCACCATAAGATTAGTTTTGCTTTCCTTGAACTTCATGAAAAGAACCATACAAGATGTACTCTGTGTCTGAATACTTTCATTAACATGTCTATGTTGAGTGTATTGCTCTTTATTACTAAACAGTCAGTATTCTATTGTATGAACATACCATGATTTGCTTATTCAGTCTCCTGTTGATGGACTGTTTGGGTGGTTTCCTTTGCTTTTGGCTCCCATGAATAAAACTTCCAAGAGGCTTCCCTGGCGATCTGGTGGTTAGGCTCTGTGCTTCTGCTGCAGGAGGCACAGATTGATCCTTTGTCAGACAACTAAGATCTCACAAGCCATGTGGTGTGGTCAAAAAAAAAAAACCCATGAACTTCCGAGATTGTGTTCCCTGGAAAACAAATTCTGAATTGATTTTTCTACATAAAGGTTTCAACAGGTGTTGTTGAGATCAGTACTCATGGGAAATGACAGGCAGGATTGGGTGGAAGGAGAGATGGCACACAGCTGAAACTGGACTGGCCCTTCAGAGTTGCCCTCTGTGTATCAGTTTTCTTGCTGCAGAAGAAGTCACCCCGAAACCTGGTGGCTTAAAACAACCACAGTCATTTATTCTCTGTCGGAATTTAGAATTTGGAAGCAGCCTGCCTGCATAGTTCGGGATTAGGGTCTCTTGTAAAGTTGCCCTCAGATGGTGGCTGGAGCCGGGGTCCCCTAAATGCTTCTTCACCCGTGCGTGGTGCCGGGGCCTTGTGTGCATGTGCTCAGTCTGACTCTTCGCGACCCCCTGGACTGTAGCCCGCCAGTCTCCTCTGTCCATAGGATCTCCTAGGCAAGAATACTGGAATGGGTTGCTGTTTCCTTCTCTGGGGGCTTTTCCCGACCCAGGGATGGAACCTGTGTCTCCTGTGTCTCCTGCATTGGCAGGCTGATTCTTTACTGCTGTTCCACCTGGGAAGCCCAGTTTCCTGGCTGGGAAGACTCAAAAAGTTGAAACAGCTTGAAGCTCCTCCAGCGTCCCTGTCTCTGTGTAGTTCCCCTCTTGGTGTCTCTAGCATGGAGGCCTCAGAGTAGCCAGGCTTCTTACGTTGTCTCCTGTAGGCTCAAGCCTTACTAAAGTGTCTGTCCTGAGTGAGAAGGAGCTAGGTGGAGGGCAAACCACCTTTTATGGTCCAGCGTGGAAGTCACACAGCACATTTCTCCCACCATATTAGTCAAGACAGATACAAAAGTCCGCAGGATCCAAGGAGAGAACACAAACCTTCTCAATGGAGAAGTGTCATCAGTACAAGGAGAGTGAATGAGATGGAATATGCAGTACAGCTGTCTTTGGAAAATACCTTCTTTGAGGTTTTGAGGCTCGGGGATGAGCCTTTATTCCCTGGCATTGACTAGTCATGGCATGTGTCACGAGGCTCTTGTACAGGCTGACTCTCTTCAGTTGAGGGCAGTTTCTAGAAAAGGATTCAGCTATTTTCTTAGTTGCCAACATCCCCCAAGGCTGGAGGAGTGAGTGCTTCAGTCCTAAAGGTGGCATATGATTGATCACATCTACTGCAGGTACTAGAAACATTCAAGTCTCTTTGTGGACATATATTTCCATTTATTTTGCATATACCTCTAGGCGTGGTATTTCTGGTAGGTGTGTCTTTAACTTTATGGTAGTATCAAACAGCTTTCCACAGTGGTTGCTTTATTTGAAATTCTCAGCCATTTGCTGAAGTTCCAGTTATTTCACTTCCGTAACAGCATTTGATATTGTCTGCTTTGTAAAGCTGTTCTAGTCAGGTGTGAGATGATATTTCATTGTGGTTTTAACTTGCATTTCTCTGATGACTAATATGCTGATCATTTTCATGTGCTTAGTACCCTTCTGTGTATCTTCTTTTATGAAGTGTATATTCAAGCCTTTTGCCCATTTAAAAAAGTGGGTTGTTTGTGTTCTTACTAATAATGTGTATTCTTTACAATTTACAATCCTAGTTTAAAGTTATAGAAACACTTCCTTTGTCAGAGAAGTACTGCAAACATTTCTCCCAGTCTGTGGTTTCCATTTTTATTTTCTTTAATGGTGTCTTTTGATGAGCAGCTTTTAGTTTTGATTAAGTACAGTTTATCAATATTTTTTCTTTTATGTGTAGTGCTTTTTGTGTCCTCTTAAAAAAAAAAAAATCTTTGTCCCAAAGTTCCAAAGGTATTCTCCTGTATTCTTAAAGAAGCTTTGTAGTTGTAGCTTTTGCTTTTGGATCTCTGGTCCATTTTAAATGGTGTTTTGAGTGTGGTATATTATCCAGTTAGTCTAGCACTATTTGTTGAAACAGCTTTCCATTTCCCACTGAATTGTCTTGGAATCTTTCAGAAGAATAAACTGACTATATATGTTTTATCTATTTCCAAGCTGTCTATTTTATTTCAGTGGTGTGTTTGACTGTCTTTATGAAGCTCTCATAATGTTTTGATTGCCATGGCTGTTTCAGTTCAGTTCAGTTCAGTTGCTCAGTCGTGTCTGACTCTTTGCGACCCTATGAATCGCAGCATGCCAGGCCTCCCTGTCCATCACCAACTCCCAGAGTTTACTCAAACTCATGTCCATCAGTCGGTGATGCCATCCAACCATCTCATCCTCTGTCGTCCCCTTCTCCTCCTGCCCCCAGTCCCTCCAAGCATCAGGGTCATTTCCAATGAGTCAACTCTTCGCATGAGCTGGCTGAAGTACTGGAGTTTCAGCTTCAGCATCAGTCCTTCCAATGAACACCCAGGACTGATCTCCTTTAGGATGGACTGGTTGGATCTCCTTGCAATTCAAGGGACTCTCAAGTGTCTTCTCCAATACCACAGTTCAAAAGCATCAATTCTTCAGCACTCAGCTTTCTTTATAGTACAACTCTCACATCCATACATGACCACTGGAAAAACCATAGCCTTGACTAGATGGACCTTTGTTGGCAAAGTAATGTCTCTGCTTTTTAATATGCTATCTAGGTTGGTCATAACTTTCCTTCCAAGGAGTATATGTCTATTAATTTCATGGCTGAAATCACCATCTGCAGTGATTTTGGAGCCTCAAAAAGATAAAGTCAGCCATGGTTTCCACTGTTTCCCCATCTATTTGCCATGAAGTGATGGGACCAAATGCCATGATCTCTGTTTTCTGAATGTTGACGTTAAGCCAACTTTTTCACTGTCCTCTTTCACTTTCATCAAGAGGCTTTTTAGTTCGTCTTTACTTTCTGCCATAAGGGTGATGTCATCTGCAATCTGAGGTTATTTATATTTCTCCCAACAATCTTGATTCCAGCTTGTGCTTCTTCCAGCCCAGCATGTCTCATGATGTACTCTGCATATAAGTTAAATAAGCAGGGTGACAATATACAGTCTTGACATACTCCTTTTCCTATTTGGAACCAGTCTGTTTTTCCATGTCCAGCTCTAACTGTTGCTTCCTGACCTGCATACAGGTTTCTCAAGAGGCAGGTCAGGTGGTCTGGTATGCCCATCTCTTTCAGAATTTTCCACAGTTTATTGTGATCCACACAGTCAAAGGCTTTGGCATAGTCAATAAAGCAGAAATAGATGTTTTTCTGGAACTTTCTTGCTTTTTCGATGATCCAGCGGATGTTGGCAATTTGATCTCTGGTTCCTCTGCCTTTTCTAAAACCAGCTTGAACCTCTGGAAGTTCACGGTTCACATATTGCTGTAGCCTGGCTTGGAGAATTTTGAGCATTACTTTACTAGCATGTGAGATGAGTGCAATTGTGCGGTAGTTTGAGCATTCTTTGGGATTGTCTTTCTTTGGGATTGGAATGAAAACTGACCTTTTCCAGTCCTGTGGCCACTGCTGAGTTTTCCAAATTTGCTGGCATATTGAGTGCATCACTTTCACAGGATCATCTTTCAGGATTTGAAATAGCTCAACTGGAATTCCATCACCTCCACTAGCTTTGTTTGTAGTGATTCTTTCCAAGGCTCACTTGATTTCACATTCCAGGATGTCTGACTCTAGGTGAGTGATCACACCATCATGATTATCTGGGTCATGAAGATCTTTTTTGTACAGTTCTTCTGTATATTCTTGACACCTCTTCTTAATATCTTCTGCTTCTGTTAGGTTCATACAATTTCTGTCCTTTATTGAGCCCATCTTTGTATGAAATGTTCCCTTGGTATCTTTATTTTCTTGAAGAGATCTCTAGTCTTTCCCATTCTATTTATTTTCCTCTATTTCTTTGCATTGATTGCTGAGGAAGGCTTTCTTATCTCTCCTTGCTGTTCTTTGTAACTCTGCATTCAAATGGGAATATCTTTCCTTTTCTTCTTTGCTTTTCACTACTCTTCTTCTAATAGCTATTTGTAAGGCCTCCTCAGACAACCATTTTGCTTTTTTGCATTTCTTTTCCATGGGGCTGGTCTTAATCCCTGTCTCCTGTACAGTGTCACGAACCTCCATCCATAGTTCATCAGGCACTCTGTCTATCAGATCTAGTCCCTTAAATCTATTTCTCACTCCCACTGTATAATCATAAGGGATTTGATTTAGGTCATACCTGAATGGTCTAGTGGTTTTCCCTACTTTCTTCAATTTAAGTCTGAATTTGGCAATAAGGAGTTCATGATCTGAGCCACAGTCAACTCCCAGTCTTGTTTTTGCTGACTGTATAGAGCTTCTCCATCTTTGGCTGCAAAGAATATAATCAGTCTGATTTTGGTGTTGACCATCTGGTGATGTCCATGTGTAGAGTCTTCTCTTGTGTTGTTGGAAGAGGGTGTTTGCTATGATCAGTGCATTCTCTTGGCAAAACTCTATTCGCCTTTGCCCTGCTTCATTCTGTACTCCAAGGCCAAATTTTCCTGTTACTCCAGGTGTTTCCTGACTTTCTACTTTTGTATTCCAGTCCCCTATAATGAAAAGGACATCCTTTTTGGGTGTTAGTTCTAAAAGGTCTTGCAGGTCTTCATAGAACCGTTCAACTTCAGCTTCTTCAGCATTACTGGTTGGGGCATAGGCTTGAATTACTGTCATATTGAATGGTTTGTCTTGGAAATGAACAGAGATCATTCTGTTGTTTTTGAGATTGCATCCAAGTACTGCATTTCAGACTCTCTTGTTGACTGTGATGGCTACTCCATTTCTTCTAAGGGATTCCTGCCGACAGTAGTAGATATAATGGTCATCTGAGTTAAATTCACCCATTCCAGTCCATTTTAGTTCGCTGATTGCTAGAATGTCAACGTTCACTCTTGCCATCTCCTGTTTGACCACTTTTGCCTTGATTCATGGACCTAACATTCCAGGTTCTTATGCTATATTGCTCTTTACAGCATTGGACCTTGCTTCTATCACCAGTTCCATCCACAACTGCGTATTGTTTTTGCTTTGGCTCCATATCTTCATCCTTTCTAGAGGTTAAAGCATCTGTCTGCAATGTGGGAGACCCAGGTTCGATCCCTGGGTCGGGAAGATCCCCTGGAGAAGGAAATGGCAACCCACTCCAGTATTTTTGCCTGGAGAATCCCATGGATGGAGGAGCCTGGTAGGCTACAGTCCACGGGGTCTCAAAGTGTCAGACACGACTGAGCAACTTCACTTTATACATGGTAGTGTGTATCTATCTATTAATCCCATAAGCATAATTTATCCCTCCCTGCTGCTGCTTTTTATTAAAGTGGGCAATTTAGGGACATTGGCTGTGCCGTCTTAATAAATATGGAGAGACATAATTTTAAAATATGACAATTGGAAATGGTAATGAAAATCTGAAACCATGGAAAGGCAGGTATGCTATATGTTCCATGAGATGGGCAATGGGAAAAGGTTCAGACTGTGCATATTCTCTGTTCTCTAGATACTTGATGCCAAAGCACTGCTTTTAAAACTCTCAAGTTAGAAACAACAAAGACAAGTAATTAAAACCATTCTTATTTTCTTTTCTAAGTTGATATCCATTTCTGAAAACGGACAGGTGGACATGTTCGTTTGACAAAGGTCAGCAAATGATATTCTGTAGCATATTTTAAATGGCCTTATATTTTTGACCACCAAAGTTTTGACTGAAAATAGATCCTTAACATTTAAGACCAAAAGGAAGGTATTTTTTAAATTAATTAATTTATTTTACTTTACAATATTGTATTGGTTTTGCCATACATTGACTTGAATCCTCCATGGGTGTACATGTGTTCCCCATCCTGAACCCCACCCCCCCACCTCCCTCCCCATCCCATTCCTCTGGGTCATCCCAGGGCACCAGCCCTGAGCACCATGTCTCATGCATCGAACCTGGACTGGCAATTCACTTCACATATGATAATTTACATGTTTCAATGCCATTCTCCCACATCATCCCACTCTCGCCCTCCCACAGAGTCCAAAAGACTGTTCAATACATCTGTGTCTCTCTTGCTGTCTCCAATACAGGGTTATCATTACCATCTTTCTAAATTCCATATATATGCATTAGTATACTGTATTGGTGTTTTTCTTTCTGGCTTACTTTACTCTGTATAATAGGCTCCAGTTTCATCCACCTCATTAGAACTGATTCAAATGTATTCTTTTTAATGGCTGAGTAATATTCCATTGTGTATATGTACCACAGCTTTCTTATCCATTCATCTGCTGATGGACATCTAGGTTGCTTCCATGTCCTGGCTATTATAAACAGTGTTGTGATGAACATTGAGGTACACGTGTCTCTTTCAATTCTGGTTTCCTCAGTGTGTATGCCCAGCAATGGGATTGCTGGGTCATATGGCAGTTCTATTTCCAGTTTTCTAAGGAAGCTCCACACTGTTCTCCATAGTGGCTGTACTAGTTTGCATTCCCACCAACAGTGTAAGAGGGTTCCCTAAAAGGAAGGTATTTTGATGGTCTGCTGGATCAGAATAAAGAGAAACAAACTATGACAAAAATCCCTTTGAAACAGGAAAGTTCAGAACCTGATGCTGGTCTCCGGGCTATATCCATGAGCAGGTGAAGTAGGAAATGTACTTTCTTGGCATGACTGTTCTTTCATGCTAATTAGATTATTTTGACTAATGATACACTCAAATGTAAATATAAGGAATTGTTAATACCTGGGGTCAAGCAAGGGGAGGAAGAAGAAATTTATGTGTTCCTCTGGGTAACAGATGTGTTACATTTATTATCTCATTTAGTCCTTATATAATCTCTATGAGTTAGATTTTTATTCTCATAGATAATTCTACTTAATCACACAGGTTATTAAGCACTTATGGCATGCTAAATACTGTGCTGAACATTTTACATGTGTTATTTTAATTTAAAAAATAGCTAAATAGATAGGCATTGATGTTCCCATTGTACAGATGAGGAAACTGTGTCTCTGAGAGTGTAATATTTTCCCCAGTGAACCACAGTCAAAAAGTGATGGAGCTGGTTGGTCTTGCTTTTAAAGTCCACACTATAGCATCCTGGGTCCCTAATCTCAGTTGGGCAAAGGAAGGGGTTGGGTTGATGGTGGAGTGTGTGATGCCAACTACATAGGTTATGTCAGCTACACAGATTGGGGAAAAGGCTTTATGTTCTGAAGTCTGATAAGACAGTTTTTGACTCTCATTTCTGTCATTTGTAAAGAATCTGCCTGCAATGTGGGAGACCCGGGTTCAATCCCTGAAATCAGGAGGATTCCCTGGAGGAAATGGCAACCCACTCCAGTATGCTTGCCTGGAAAATCCCATGGACAGAGGAGCCTGGCAGACTACAGTCCAGTGGGTCGCAAAGAGTCGGACATGACTGAGCAGCTGAACACTTACTTTCTGTCGTTTGTAATCTGCACGAACTTTGGTTGAGTTCTATAACCTCTCCAAGGCTTTAAATAAGAAGGAGGGTGCTCAACTCATAATGGTTTTTTGCACATTAAATGTGGTAAAATGTCTAGTAAAGTGCCTAACACATAACAGAGACCTGGCCATTTTATGAGAGCCTTGTTTCTGCCTACTGATTGGACATTGTTTCTGATTCTTTCATGGGGGTGAATAGCCTGTGACCTTGGTTTTTAATTTTGTGTTGGTGCTTCCATCTAGTGAAAACTAAGCCACACAGACATACATACACATTGACACATGGCCCCACTAAAGACAATATGGATTCACATGCATTAGTCTCACAACCCAGAGCCTTGAGGCTCATGGGTATCTGGAGGGTTACCTAGGTCTGTACTTCCCAAACTCCCTGTGCTGAAAGCCAGTTTAAAAAATTTCCAACCCATTGCAGACCGTAATTCTGTAAAATATTGTCAAAATGAATTACTAGGAAAATGAAATGAAAAAACGATATAAAATAAAAATCCATTAAAAATTATCAGATTCAATAGTGTAGAGTTGTTATATATGTTTTTGACCACTTTCAGTTCTTACCTCCCTATGGACCCTGTAACAATCATTGAACCAACACTGGCCCATGTATCATACCTTGAGGAGCGCTATTAGCTAAGATGGCCTGGCATAGTTAATTAATCCTGGCAAGTATCAATAGTAAGGGCTGAGAAAGCCACTGGCCTGCATGAACTCTGTCCTTTACGCAAGGAAAGACACAAACATGAAAAATGGAGTGGATACAATGTTGAGGAGGTTGAGGATCAGCTCAGTTCCAGCTTATTCACTTGCAGTTCCTTGCAAAGTGTTTAGACATTTTTATTAGGCCTTTTTGTTTTTAAAGACAGATAATCAGCATCTCAAAGCAGTCTCAAAATACCTCTAATGAAGCCCAGATTTTAACATTGAATGCCAGTAAATTAAGTCCTGAGAACATTATTTCTGCTTCTAGAGTGGTCGGATAGATTTTTAACACATCCAGAAATGCTTTACCTGAGGTAAAATTCACAAGGATTTTGAAAAGGGGAGGGGTAGAAAGAAAAACATTTCAAGCTGTACTCCTAATTCCAAGGTATGGACTTGGGCAGGGCTCAAAGTCATTTTGCAGAGCACTATTTCTGAGAGATGCTCAAAGAAATATAGATATAAAAAGGCTCTTTGTCCAAATATTGTCTTTGGGAATAGTCATGTTGCAGGAAAGGGGACCCCTTCCAGGGCCCGAAACTGGGCTCTTGTCTAACACTCAGAAATGAATTGTCTGAGGAGACACATGTGCTGACAAAGCAAGAGATTTTATTGGGAAATGGCACCCGGGCGGAGAGCAGGAGGGTAAGGGAACCCAGGAGAACTGCTCTGCCACATGGCTCACAGTCTCGGGTTTTATGGTGGTGGGATTATTTTCTGGGTTGTCTTTAGCCAATCATTCTGACTCAGAGTCCTTCCTGGTGGTACACGCCTTGTTCAGCCAAGATGGATGCCAGAGAGAAGGATTCTGGGAGGTGGTCGGACACGCGGTGTCTCCTTTTGACCTTTCCTGAACTCTTCCGGTTGGTGGTGGCTTACTAGTTCCGTGTTCCTTACCAGGACCTCCTGTCGTAAAACAACTCATGGTTACTATGGTGCCTGGCCAGGGTGGGCGGTTTCAGTCAGTGTGCTTCCCCTAACAGTCACAATGATGATTATCAAGTTAAATCTTCTGGAAAGTCCTGGAATGAGCAAGTCTATTTCACTTTACTAATATGTTTATCAGTTGTATTTGACCTCTCACCTCTATTTAGTTCCAAGTAACTAGAGTTCTAAGCAACTCACTTTGGATCATGCTATTTTAAACTGTGATCCCTTTCTGCTGAGCATATTTGCATTTGGGTTTTCAAAAAAAAATGAGCCTAGTTTACATTTCTGAGCCTAATTTACATCATAACCTGTTAAACTCTGGTGTCTGAAAATGAGAACTGCAGGCAGCATTCACCAATTGGCACAGTTTAGGTACCGGCCTTGCAGGGTTTATAAACTACCAGTATGGAAGGGCCCAGTGTCTGCTAGTTGGATATCAGCATGGCCTGAAAACATCTATTTTCTTCTATTCCCTTTCGATATTTAAAAAAAAAAAAGTTTTTTGTTATCTAGGTCCTTTACAAAGAAAGTGGGATTCGAATCCCAAGTTAATAAAGATGGAGTTGAAATAAAAATAATCACCACGAAATGTACAACTTATAGAAGGATTAGCCCCTAAAGACAGAAGGGTATTTCCCTGAAGAAGGCAGTTAAACTGTAGTCAGATGCAGAGACATCTTCTCTGATGTACTCCTGAGTCTTTAACTGAGAGAAAACTGGAAATAATTTTACTCAGTCTAATAGTTACTAAGTCTAACAATTATACTGAGTATAACTAATGTTACACTAAGTATTATGGACGGTAACTGTTTTGAAGAGCCCTGTACTCTTCTTATTTTGTTTCTGCTTCTGTATCCAAGCACCTGATTTTGTGCTCTTGCGGGTGAGGGTTGAGGTTGCTATGAGGTCAGATTCAGAGACCTAAGCCTCGTAATTGACTCAGTTTATATTTTCACTGTACCTTATCTTTATTCTCTCTGCCTTCTTAGGTTTTGCAGAACATCTCTAGATCACCACACCAATGGTGCCACTTGATACCGTAACTCAGGATGACTATGGTGATGATGATGGTATGCAATGTATCTTCTGTGATGATCAGTGTCTTCTTTCTGGCAGGTGAAAAAAGTTGCTGCGACAACAGTGAGTCAACTTCTAGATGCTAGTGAAGATGTTTTACAAGGAGCTGCTGCTGCTAATAACGATGATATCTTTGCAATGTAAGTACAATTCCAGTTTGGAAGGAAAACCTCATGAGGTCCTGCTTACTTTCCTAGGTTAAAGCATTCAGTTCAGTTCAGTCGCTCAGTCGTGTCTGACTCTTTGAGACCCCATGGACTGCAGCACCCCAGGCCTCCCTGTCCATCAACTCCCAGAGTTTATTCTAACTCATATCCATTCAGTCGATGATGCCGTCCAACCATCTCATCCTTTGTCGTCCCCTTCTCCTCCTGCCTTCAATCTTTCCCAGCATCAGGTTTTTTCAAATGAGTCAGCTCTTCATATCAGGTGGCCAAAGTATTAGAGTTTCAGCTTCAACATCAGTCCTTCCAATGAATACCCAGAACTGATTTCCTTTAAGATGGACTGGTTGGCTCTCCTTACTGTCCAAGGGACTCTCAAGAGTCTTCTCCAACACCACAGTTCAGAAGCATCAATTTTTCGGCACTCAGCTTTCTTTACAGTCCAACTCTCACATCCATACATGACCACTGGAAAAACCATAGCCTTGACTAGACGGACCTTTGTTGGCAAAGTAGTGTCTCTGCTTTTTAATATGCTGTCTAGGTTGGCCCTAACTTTCCTTCCAAGGAGTAAGCGGCTTTTCATGTCATGGCTGCAGTCACCATCTGCAGTGATTTTGGAGCCCAAAAAAATAAAGTCTGACACTGTTTCCACTGCTTCTCCATCTATTTGCCATAAAGTCTTGGAACCGGATGCCATGATCTTAGTTTTCTGAATGTTGAGCTTTAAGCCAACTTTTTCATTCTCTGCTTTCATTTTCATCAAGTGGCTCTTTAGTCCTTCTTCACTTTCTGCCATAAGGGTGGTGTCATCTGCAATCTGAGGTTATTGACATTTCTTCCGCAACCTTAATTCCAGCTTGTGCTTCATCCAGCCCAGCATTTCTCGTGATATACTCTACATATAAGTTAAATAAGCAGGGTGACAACATGCAGCCTTGACATACTCCTTTTCCTATTTGAAACCAGTCTGTTGTTCCATGTCCAGTTCTAACTGTTGCTTCCTGACCTGCATACAGGTTTCTCAGGAGGCAGGTCAGGTGGTCTGGTATTCCCATCTCTTTCAGAATTTTCCACAGTTTATTGTGATCCACACAGTCAAAGGCTTTGGCATAGTCAATAAAGCAGAAATAGATGTTTTTCTGGAACTTTCTTGCTTTTTCGATGATCCAGCGGATGTTGGCAATTTGATCTCTGTTAAATTAAAGCATTACAGAGGTATTTCTATTTCTCTCATGGATGCACTAAATGGCTGATGCCTCTGGAGTGCAAACTAAAGCCATAGCTTTCCACCTGATCTCATTAATAGAGTGGTAAATGTTAACTCTTGGTTCCGGGGTGTTCATGGCCTGGGAGATAGAGTAACTGGGATGATTCAGATTAAGACTTGTTTTTCCCAGCCTTTGCTTGTGGCTCAGCTGGTAAAGAATCTGCCTGCAGTGCGGGCGACCTGGCTTCGATCCCTGGATTAGGAAGATCCCTTGAAGAAGAGAAAGGCTACCCTCTCCAGTATTCTGGCCTAGAGAATTCCATGGACTGTACAGTCCATGAGGTCGCAAAGAGTCGGACATGACTGAGTGACTTTCACTTCCCAGCCTTAGTCTGGCATGGCCCAGGAACCAGTGCACGCATAATTCTTCCAGCTCCTTTCTCAGTGCCCAGAGCTGCAAATAACATCATAGCTTTGCAAGACACTTTTCTAGCCCCCTGCATCTCTACCCCACCCTAATTCAGCTCTTCCCAAGATCCTAGTGTAGTTTGATAAAGCTTTCCCAAGGCTACACTGAAAAAAAAAAAAAAAAAAAAAGAGGGTCCAACTCTGCCTGCTTTCTCTCTTTTCGATTCCTATGTCACGGATTACTTCTGGTTGTGCATTTATACTAAAACTCATGTACTTCATTCATGGACGTTCTCTCACAAGGATTCATTGTGTTTTATCTTCTATACAGTTTTCTTAACTCTTTCAAAATTTAACTAAATATCCATGCTCATTATAGAAAAATAAGAAACTGTGTAGAAGACCAAAAATTTTAAAATTGTGTCATCTTTATTAACCCGTTGATATATATTCTTCAAGATTTTTCCCCCTCTATGTGTGTGTATCCTGCTACATACTCTTTTTAAGATTTCTTTTCTGATGTGGACTAATTTTGAAGTCTTTCAATGAATTGGTCACAGTATTGCTTCTGTATTGTTTTGGTTATTTGAACACAAGCATGTGGTATCTTAGCTCCCTGACCAGGAAGTGAACCCACAACCCCTGCATTGGAAGGTGAAGTCTTAACCACTGGACCACCAGGGAGATCCCTAGTACATATTTTTTAAATTTAGGACTTGTTTTTGTTACTTAATAATACCTTATAACCATCTTTTTAATATAAATACCTATGAATCTGTATCATAAATTATAAATTACTGCATAATATGAGTGAACTATTAAGCAGTTCTCTGGTGCTGGACATTTAGATAGTTTCAAGTCTTTTAATATTTTGAGCAGTTGACATTCTTGTACATAATCTTTGTTTGCATGACCTATTATTTCTTAGAAGTAGTTCTCAGTTCTCTAATTTATTATAAGCACCTATTTAGTGTTGAGTTCTCAAAGTAGAAAAAGCATAGAGGCATGAAGCCAAACACTCACAAGATTATACTTCTGAGAGATGGTGATAGAGTTGTTGTAAACAATTGAACTGGTATATTTCATGACTTCAGATTTCGCTAGGAGTCTGGATCTTCCTCACTGGGTGTGTGGATCCTCCCGTTTTTCTTGAAGCTGGAGAAGGAAGCAGCCATGAGATCCAGAGTCTGTGTTCAGTGAACTCCCTCCAGAGCTGGAGGCTCTGTGTTTGCAGTCTTGCTGGAGTCAGAGGGGAAGAGTGGATGTTTTTGGTGAGAAGGCTGAGGAAAGAGCCATTGTGGGATTCGGCTGAGAAAGTCACAGATCACGAGACAGACGAAAACACTGTCCCAACAATAAACAGTTAGGGGTTTTACCGGCTTAAGGTACAGGGGGAAAAAAAAGACCCAAATCTGTGTGATTTATGTGTAAAGTCCCAATGACATCAAAGAAGGTGTGTAGAGGATAAATAAAACATTTAAATATAGGACACATTGAAATATGAAATGGTGTAACCACACTCAGTCCCTCTTCCTCCCACTCTGAATTTCTGGTCGACTTATTTTTCTAACGATGGATTATCAGTTTACCCTCTCCCAGGTGATCTTTTGCAGAAACATTTGTGGGCTCAGGTCTTTATTCATGTAGATAAGATTTTTGTCTTTAGCCTCCAGCCCTAAGATCAGGTCACCAACCCCTTAGCTTTCCTCAGGAGAAAAATCTTAGTGAGCTGCCAGCAGAGGTGATGTCTCTTGTCTCCTCTCCTCTTGGAAGGAGACTGTTACTTGAGGCAACTCTTTCACCGAACTGAGACCAGGGTGCAAATTCTCCTGATAGATGCCAGCCTTCATGGTGCATCTCACTCTGGCTTTTCCCTTCTTTCATTCTCAGTTTCCTTCGCTAAGCTACTAAGCTCCCCGTCTACACTTACAGGGAGAAGTGGACAGGGTTAGGGTAAAACAGAGGAGCTTGGTAGGGAGGAAAGAACCCATTCCAGCGGCAACAGAGTTCTCTAGCATCCTTTCATGCATTCTCTTGTTGTAAACTGGGAGGAGGCAGAGTGCTGAAGTGAGCCCAACCAGGGCAGGGTCTGTGCTGGTAGAGGCATTCTACTACAGCCAGTGAATCCAAGATTTCATTTCTCTATTTTAACACTTGTTGTAAAGACTGATTCATAACCTTAAAACTTTGCTGTTACATTCAGACTCATAATTGCTCTTGTATATCTATTTTTGGGAATGTCAAACTGCTTCCCTAGCACTGA